>NC_087513.1:40948137-42162122 GCF_963921805.1 Phalacrocorax carbo | reverse complement strand
TTAAGTTCTCTTCTAGAGAGACTGGAATTCCTAATGCAAATTTTGCAAACAGTTTTTCTGTGAATAACTGCAGCTTTTCACCTTTTGGATTGCATTATTTTAGAAAGTAAAGTAGCAGCATACAAATGATGTGCTAGAACTAAGGGACTTGACCAGCCATTACGATTTTTCGAACTGGAACATTTCCAGAGGTTGTATAACACCTCTTTATGTCCTCCCACCCAAAAATATATTGAGACTTACAGGATGAAGAAGTTTGACAGTTTTCAGCGTTCTTGGAAGATCTGCTGCCACAGCGTTTTAAAAGACGTAAGTGCCATATTTATGTATTAAGACTATTTTGGATAAACAGGGTAACATACCAATGTCCACACTCAGCACAAAGGAAGATACGATTAGAAATGTGGTATTCATGTGCAAGTATGTAGGTTTGGAGGTCTGAGACAAGAGTTTTGCCTCCACACAAGAATTTGCAATTGAAAGTGCCATGCACTATGCAGTCCTTCCAAATGCTCTCAGTGATGTGCAAATGTGCCGGTGTTACTAATAGCTGTTATTGTGTGCTGCTTTTGTGTACCAGTGTATGTGGTACCAGTGCAGAAAGCGTGTCCTGGTTCAAATTCACATAAATAAAGCAGGTGCAAGTAGGCATATTTGGACCAAGAGAAAAAAAACAAACCAAAGCACAACAGACTTACTTACCCAAACACCCTAACTTAAAACTGGATGTCATTCAATCTCTAGGAATTTTTCATTTCATCTAACAATGACAGAGAAATGAGAGGTCTGAAGGTCTGGGAAGCAACCTCCCTAAGACATGTGGAAGACAGGTTATTTCTATCTGAACTTCAATAATTTTCATCTCTGTTGTATATGAGGGAGCTAGAAATAGTCCTTTTTTGGCACTGGGACATCTGGAGCAGTGTTGTGGACTGGGAGCTGCCTCCCTTGCCATGGTGAGATGGACTTGAGCTCAGGATCAGGAAGCACTAGAAGCACCTGGGATCCAAAATCCCAGCCCACACATTTACAGATGGTATCAAGGATTTTCTGGAGTACTTGAGCTGGGTGGATAAAAAATATTCTGTACAGGTAAGTTTCTTTATTATTCATTTCAATTTAGCAAGCAACATCTCTTTTCATTGTTTTCCCCGAGAGAAGAGAGGGACTGGATTTGCAGACAGTAGTCACTACCACTGCTGTGCAATCAGATGACTGTAGTTTCGTGCAATGCTAAAAATCCCCTTTGTAGCAACGTTTGTCCATTTATTGAGTGGGTGTGCTGCTCTCAACCTTGGGCACCCCTTGTGAGACCTCCATCATGCTCATCTGACACAGGTCACTCCCTGTATTTCCCTAGGGACCAAACTCATAATTGCACTGAGAGACATGCACCAAAGGTGCCTGTTATAAAACTGCGGGTCAAACATGATGATGTATAAGCAATCTGTATTTGAACTGGAAATAACATATATTATAAATGTATTTATAAACATAGCATACATGGTAAACCTTGCTCATGAATGACATTTTTGGAGCTGTTCATGTGTTGAGGGCAGGGGAAATACCTGACTGAGATAACATTTACAGTATAGCATATCTTTTACTAACGGAAGAAGCAGCCTTTTATTCCTAAAATGGAGCAGAAAGAAGACGTCTCTCTGCTGTGTGCTGCAAACCAGAAAGAACTCTCTGGTGCATTTAATTTTGCTTCTGTTTCCTCCAGTCTTCCAGGTTTGTCACATACAGTCTCTTAACATGTCCTTGCTCTTGCTTGGCAAAGTAATCCTGCACACCACAAGTGATGACTATTTTAGTGAGCATCATCTCTTCTAGTATTTTCACTCCAAAAACCATCCCCCCAAAAAAACCCACTCCACCAACCCCTATTTGAATAAAGGTTGATGTTTTAATGCAGTTATTATAATTATGAACATCTTAAGGAACAGAGAGTCTGAACAGTTAAGAGTCGTTTGTAACAGTGGTTTTGTTAGGAATTAAGAGGCTGTAAAGAATGCAGTTGCCACTAGCATCCTGCTAATTTTTTGGTTTTGTTTTCAGTTTCCCCAAGAGTTATCAGGGCAAATATCATTAGACACCAGGAAAATGGGATTTCATTCAAATCCTGAAGAAGCAAACCATCTGGAAAATTCATGATGAAATGGCTTATCTTCATACTCTACATCTCAAACTGCAGAACAGTAAGAGAAGAGTGGGTAGGTGAACTGATGAGAAAGAGCTGAAAAAACAAGGTTAAAATGAAGGCTAAGACTGCCACTAGACTTCTCTGCTTGTATGCTGTTAAATAAAGTTGTTTTTCCTGGCATGCATCATTTTGTTAAGTTGTTGTATGGCTGTCAGTGATATGTAAACAAAGATAATTTATTACCCTTCAAATCAGGACTGCAAAGCCCTAAATCAAAACCAGAGAGTTCCCCAAAGCCCAGTTTGCCACTTTATAAACACCACCAGTGACCAACCTCTGCTGGCATGTCACATGCATATTTCAGCAGTGGCAACACTTGTAATTCCATGTACAAGTAATCTGCTCCTTATTTAAGAGACATATGCAGACAGACGTAACCGGTCGAAAGGAATGTGCCACCAGTAAATATCACATGTAGACCTTAAACTGGAAATGGAAACTGCGAACTGTGCCTCCGTGCAGCATTGCGTGCCACTGCTTTTGCAGATTACAGTCACAAAGAGCCTCTAGTGAGCATAGTCTGCCTGGTAATGGCAGCAGTCATTCTCCAAGAGTTCCTACTCCGTGTGTAATCAGCAGCAAGATCTCAAGTCATGTCAAGGACCCCCTTTACTGTATAATTTCCTGACTCTGGTCTTCAGCACAGAAACTCACTCTAGAGAATTGGATTCCCTTAATGCAAAGTTTCCACTGCATGCTACAAACGTTGCCTTTCATTGCTGTGAGGATTGTTGTAAAGATACCAGCCCAAACTGTAACCAGTGCAGAGTTATTTTCCTTTAGGTAGCCCGAAATCCTAGTTGCATGGAGAAAGAACTGCCCGAGCCAACTCAATGGCATGTTGACTCTGACGCATAAATGATAAGTATTGGTATTGCTGGCTGCTTTGCTGCAGATGAATTTTAGCCAGCCAGGACATCCAAATGTTTGTACTAAGTTTATATTTCTTCCCACACCCCTTTGTGTGGAGAATTTAATAAAAAAAATCCTGGAATGGATCCACTGTGATTATTCTACTGCTGATTTTTCATAAGTATGCTATTAATGTAAGTTAAAAAATAAATAAAGGGTTTTGAATCAAAAGGAAAATATGTTTATTTTTGGAATGACTGTTATACCACTTGAAGAGAGAAGAGTTGTCATAAGAAGCAAAAGTGCAGCAGACAGACAGTAGCTTTCCCCAGCAAGTTGGGAAGGCTGCTTCTGAAGCCTGCTGGAGTGGGATGAATGCTCTTGTCCATATCAGCGCCTGGTTCTGAAGAGATATATGCTATGGTGGATTGGCAGGTTTGACACAGGAATTCATTCCTTGGTTCTCCTGAAGTCACAAGGCAAGTCCTGCATAGTTCCCCTCTGCTGCTAGCAAGCTCCCTGTCATCAATAACGAGCTCTTGGATAAAGCAATGTTCAGCAGGATGATGGTCTCTGCACAACATCACTGGTATTTGTCATTGTGCTAATTAGTCAAGCCCTGAGTACAAGGATTAGTGTCAGTCCCTAGGGCGAACTGGTGATAAAGCTCTAAGAGAATGTTTCAGCTAAATAATGTTGGCAATGCGGATGCTATTAAATAATAGGAATACATTTGAAATGTGCTGTATGTGGCTTCAGTGCTAATGCTTGCCATGGCAATAGCTTAGAACATAATCTATGTATTAAATAAATGTGTAAATTGGATTTGGAAATATTCATGGGGCCAGAGGGCTGGAGGAGCCTCTTGGGTCTTTGAGTCCAATTCTCTGTTATCACAGGCACAATGTCATATAATCCCTCTCATAAACTTGTGTAATCTTTTTCATATGCTTAAACATGCTTCTCCCAGGATCTAGAGGAGGGACTTGAACTATCTTTCATCTCAGTTCAGGTGTCTGTTTTGAGCAAGGCAGGAAGGAAATCTGAACATCACACTTTGTGAGTATCCTAATAAATGTCTTACTGGTGGCTTTTCTCCTTCTTATGTTCCCTTTCTCAGTTCAGTTGAACTGTCACTTTTGTATCCCTGGAGACAGGGGTAAATGGGATTTTAATGTATTAAAAGCTGCAAATAAGCTACATATAGTTTTTTACCTATCTTTCGGAAACCCTTCAACAAGATTCTGGGCAGCTGGTTGACCAATGCAATTTTTTTGCACCACGAAGCCAAAAGATATGTCTGAAAAAATAACGTATATGAATTAGTCTTGTCTGGAGTGATATGCTCAGTTCCTGAGAGTCCAGATAAGCCTAGCTGACTACTGTTGCAATGAATAATTCACTGTCTCTAAATTTAGCTTTGATCTATGTGATTGTGTTGTGAGCTTGAAACATACTCACATACATCATGCACAGGAGCTTTAACAGCCTTACCCTTCCCCCTCTCATAAAAACACCCTTCTGACCTCAAACTCTTCTCCAAGTGCCTCACTCTTTCAGCTGTACCAAGGCGTTAGGGGACACGGTTCGTGAATTCAGGTATCTCAAAGTTTGGGTTTTTGTTTTTTTTTTTTAATATTAAAAGACTTTTCAGAGGCTCCTGTGAGATCATGGAGGAATTCCAAGGACGCTGTCTTGTCTGGCCTAGGAAAAGATTAAAGCTGAGATACCGTTTTTATTTTATACGCTATCCAGTGATTTGCTTATAGAAAGGCATAAATCTTCCTCTGAAGAGGTTTTCATTTGATATTTGTTTAACTAAGGTCAGCATTTATCCTATGCTCCCTTCCACTTTCCTGGCATCCAGCTGATGTGGGGAGGAAGCTTTCAGCCTCAAAGTGAGGCCAGGATTGAAGGAAGAATTAATGTTTTTCATTAGACCAGGAATTTGGTTGGAAAAAGCAGATGAGGTTGCTGCAGGCACGTGTGCCCTTCAGATTCAAATATGAAAATCACAGAAACCACACAGGGAGAGTATACTGGCATAAAAATCCTGATGAGGTGGTGAGTGGAAGCAGAATATACCTGAGAGTGGCTGAAGCAGGAGACCATGGGGTGGTATCAGCGCTGGAGCAGAAGGGAGATGCTTATGGAGATGGGGAAGAAGAAAGTGGTTGTGATTTACGTCAGAGAAGAAGTGCTTGAAGATCCTCCCCTCCAGAAATGTACCACATACGATACCTATACCAGGGAGGTAGAAAGATCCAGAGATTGAGACTAGGAGGGAAAGAGGGTTGGCTGAGCAAACAGCCTGGGACAAAGAGCCAGGGTAGCATGTGAAGTGAAGGCTGAGGTTGGAGGAGGACCCTGGAAGAGGGGACGTGCATCAACTCTGGGGAGAGAACTACGTATGAAAATAAGGTGTGATTGAAGATACAGGACATGGATATACAAATAAGGTAAGAACAAGTTGTTCAGAAGAAGAGAAGTGGGAAGTCTGGGATCCAACTGTAAACCTGAGGAGTAGAGCTGGGGTTGAGAAAGGGAGTGAAGGACAGGGAAGAGACAGTACCAAGGCAGGGGCACTCTGGAGACTCAAATGCAGAAAGGAGCAAGCTATAGACACATGGGGAAAAAAACAAATCTACACTCTCAAGAGGCTTTTCATGTCAGAACCACAGAGCTTGAGACTATTGAGTCTTGGCACTGTGTGTTCTACTGTGATTCAATTAAACTACTCCTGGTTTTGGCTACGCTACTACAGCATGTGGCAGAGGAGTTTTGTCTACTGGATTGCAACTGTGACAGTTCCTGTAACAAGCCTTAGGTTGAAGTTTCTGGGTTCATAATTTGCTTTTATTAAGTCTAGAATAATAAGCTCATCATTAAGACGACCATACCAAGCAACTAAGATTTAGGTAATTCCATAGTCAAGGTAGCCTATTCATTATGTTTTTTATTTCCCATAACTAATTAGCAATTAAAAAGCGGCTACCAGTTAATATCAACTGTATTCTATTACTGTGGTGTAGGTATGAAAAATTAAACAAATTCTGCTTAATCAGTGTAAGGAAAGAAAGAGCTCCCAGACAAAAGAGACCTGTTAATCAGCTGTTTGAAGGCTCTGCATACACTTTTCAGTATCTTGGAAATGGCTCCATCCCTTCAGTTTTTAAGAAGTAGTTTGGTCATTTCTATCCCAGCACTTGCAGTAGAAGTCCTATTCTGTTATTATGTTGTACAAGAAAGACACAGGCCTGGAAAACTGTAAATAATTCCGGTTTGTTTTGATTAGATTTGGGATGGCAAAAAAAGGTTACATGGTTTGGTTATAATACTTCTCTGGTGAAAGCTAAGATGGGCTCTGTTCTAAATCTTGATGTCAAGCCTCGAAGTCTTGAAGTTGTCTAAATTTGCCCAAGTGTAATTTTAAATTAGGCCATCAGACTTGTGTTGAGTGAGAGAAAAAGTAGACATAAATGAGCCTGAGTGCTTAAGTGAGACAGAGATGTTAGGGCTGACAATGTTTCTGCAATTTTAATGGACATGAGGTTTATGTACTAGGCAAACTACATTATAATAGAATTTTCATGAATTTGTCTTCTTAAGAATTTATCTTTTTTTTTTTTTTCCCCTCTGTTTGTCTCCATGGGTATGAAAGTCTGCTAATAATAAATAATATTATACCAAAGATTTTTTTTTTCCAGTTTTGACCCATTGAGCCAAATGAAACATTTTCACAATAAATCAAGTGCAGAAAGAAAGATACTGCCTGTGTAGTATTTCAAGTTGCCAGGTCCCAGAACCTAATCTCTGCTGTAATTGTGTGAACAGCGGGTAGTCTAGGGAAGGGAAGCAGCATACAGAGAGGCTAATTCAACTCAGCACGTAAATTTTGGATTGGCTGATATGGGTCCTTCAAAATCTGCCTTCTCCAGCCCTTCAGAGAATTTTAGCTTCTTTTTGGAAGATGCTCTTTCAGTAATAAGAAGCCTCTGAATGTCTGAAACGAGACCCAGAATATGGACCGAGTATTCCTCTTTTTCTCACCTTTGTCTTGACTCCAGGAAGAGCATCCATTGCATTTTTGCAGCCACTAGAAATATTTTGCCTGTTTGAGTGCATAGATTTATAGCAATGTTTAATGAGTGAGTGGCAGTGGTTTGCTTATCAGGCTGTGTAACCGTGCAGACCTTTTCAATTAAGCAAGGTCAAAGTGAGTTTTGAAAGTGAGTCTTGCTGGTGCCTTTTTAAAAAATGATTGCTTGAATATAAATGCCAAGTCTAGTTAAAAAAATCAGCACAGCTGGCTGTAAAACCTAAAACATTGCTGCAATAGTCACAGCTCAGGAAGATCACAAATGAAACAAGCTTGATAAATTCAAGTGGATGGGAAAAGAAAGTTTCTGGAGGCAGCATAATCACTTTTCAAGCAGTTCTGCTGAGTCTTCAGGAGATAAAAAACCAGGCAGTGGGATATATGTTTTGTGTTGGTATGACCTGTTTCACTTAGCTGCTCAATGGGCCAACAAAGTCAGATGATTTTGATTTGCCTAGTGGGAAATGGCACTGGTCATTTAGGAAATTAGTAACTTACTTGGATGTGAGGCAACCAGGGATGGAGTACAAGGGAGTGTCCTGGGCAGCAGCTCAGTCCTGTCCCAGGGACTCCCACTGCGTGAAGTGTGGCCCCACCACTGAAACAAATTGTCACATCTTCCTTCCAGTTGTTCAGCAGAGACAGTTTTCCATGCTGAGCAGCAGAACATGTTTCTCTATGAGGGTAGGCTTGTAAATCAGTTTTAAATCCTCTGGGAAGATATATGGCACTTAAATGCAATTAAAATACAGCATAATTTATAACTCTGTTTTCTTTATGATCTGCTTTAAAATGCAGATGTGTCTAAGATTTGTTGAGTCAGATATGTATCTGGGTCAAACTGGTGTCAGACTGCTGATTTACCTGACAGCTGAGTTAGAGAGGCTTAATTGTGGACCTGGATTTCTGAACACGAAAAGAGGCGTTCATAACCTTCTTATTTGTGCTCCAGCTGGTAATGAAAGACAACTGTTTTGTAAAACTATAACAAATGGGAAAAGAATGAGCAAGCAAGAGAATGTTTATGTTCCCATTACTACGTACAGATGGTAGCCAGTCTGAGCTGTAAATACTCCCTCACTATAAATCTATGCGTAGCATATTACTTATAGGCTGTTCTTAAACAGTATATCAATAAAAGCATATTGATGTATAGATTTTTTCATTCAACTATGACTATGCATAGAATTGTAGCAGCAGAATGTTAACCGTTAAATTGAATGCCAAATAATGTTAGCAGGAGTGAGTACAAATGAGGAAGAACTGTACTGAGGATTTGAAGAGAGTAGACTTATCTTTCACAGGGTGAAAATGAAAATATTGACAAGAGCTCTACAAACTGTGGCTTGATGTTGGTTGAAAAATTATAATGGCCAGAGTGTCCCAGTTAGGATGCTAAGGTTGAGCTGTTAAATCTTTATGTACACATTTTAAAAACAGTTTAATGCTGACATTCCACCTTATCCCCACGAAAGAGGATGAGTTACAGATTTTTAGAGACATTAAATTGGTCTTCGTGCCTGATACTTCATGTATCATGTTTTTGTTTTTCCCTTGAAGATTTATTTTAAATGTTCTGTCTATACCCATTCCTTAGTCTTTGGAGAGTGATAATGGGAGAGATTATGATTTATGAGTGATGAAGCAAACCGATAGTATGTTTGCCTTGAGTTTATATTTTAAATGCCAGTAGTTTGGTTAATAGCTACTGATGGTATTTGTTTTCGTACTCAGTATACCCAGATGCAATGCACTGAAAATGCACAAACCCATAAAAACATATGTGCCTTTTCCTTTTTTATTTTGCGTGAAATTATAATTTTCCAATGGGAGCTTATAGCTAAGGAAGAATAGCAACTTTGAGAAATAGAGTCATGCAGAAACTGATGATCTGTTTGGTGAGATGTTTGAGGTTGTGTAAAATGAAGGTTAATATTTAAATTTCACCCCAGAGAACATTAAAACGTACAGAGAGGGTAAGGTCGTCACAAGAGCTCCTTCTGAAATCACATTATGATTTTAGGAGTCTTCTGATAGCCAGATGAAATTAAACAGAGGGAAAACTCTATCATGTTAAAATCAGAAATGAGGACAATCTATCAAATCTAAACCCAGAGACAGCTCTCTTTAAAGCTGGAATTGGTATCCAATTCTGTTATTTCATTCCGATGTTAGTTGCTACTCATTAGAGTGAAGCATGCCTTGTACTTTACAAACGCAGTTTCTTTTCTGCTTAAATAACATCCGTAGTCGAGTCATATTTTCATTGAACACCCAAATCCCTCAAATTTATTGGAACTTTTATGGGATTTTTTTAAGACTTTATATGACTAAGCAGCTATAAAACTAGATTAAAAAATCAGCGTCACAAGTTACTTGTGGCCAATTGGAAACAGTACGTGACGTTGGCTTTGTTCCCTGTTTGACTGGGTCTCACTGCTACAGAATTAGGGGGATTCCACAAAGTAACCGGGGGCTTTAATTCCTGGAAGAATAAAAAAGGCTTGTGGAGAATATTACAGGAGAAATATATGGAAGATTTACAGGAGCAAAAACTTTTTTTTTTCCCTGAACCTTGAGAGAAAAAAAGTCAATATCAGATTATAATGTTTATGATGAGAATATTTAGTTGTGGTATAACCACTTATAACGATCTTATTCTAAGAAATAGTGTTGATCAGTGAATCTTACAGTACATATGAAGAAAAATTGTAAAATACAGTTTTGTAGTGGATAGATCTGACTAAATTTTTGCAGTCAATGAGATTGGATGTGTTTAATGCATAGATTAGCTTACTTCTTGTGGTCAGAAGTTTAGGAGGAGGAAGAAATTGAGTCAGTTATTTCTTAAAATAATTTGTAACATATTCTGAACTATGAAAGGATGAGGCTTAAACTAACAAATGTGAACAGGCATCACTGGAAATAATTTTTAAATCTCCAAAGTATGGAAATTTACTATTGATTTTTCAAAATGAGTATGATGTTAAAAAATACTTTCCTTTTAAGTACTTTGTTATCCAACAGAAAAGTTACTCTGTCTTGAGGGTTCTGTTTAGCACGAATGATCTGGTGGGAAAGCCAAGAACTCGACTGTGGAAACTCCTCCACTCTTGTTTTGGTCAGGAAAAGTTAAGTCATTCTGTAAATTTACATCTGGTGTAACGAAAGCAGGATTTTGGTTTCAATAGTGAGCAAGCCATCAAAGATGGTTTCTTCAAGAAATAAAACACAACCTCTTTTCTGTGATGGTCTCCCTATAGCTGTGGTTTTAGTCTACTAAGTGTGGTGGAGAGGATTATTGGGTTTTTTTAATTATTTTAAATTCCAGCAACATGCATGTATCAAGCCTCATAATGTGCTTGTGAAGATATTTATTTAAAGTAACATTGTAATCTTTTTTCTTTAAAGGCAATTCTGCACCTGCATTAGAGAATATTAAATGTTGTATTTCCAAGGGTTTATTAAATATTCAGTAGTTTTCTTTTTCTGTAGTCAAGTGTGTCAAGGGCAAGCCTTCTAAGCCCTGGAATAAAACTCAGATGAACTAACCGAACCTTAAAAGCTGCTATTGAATACTGATGATAGAAAATATACATTACACAGTGAGGGGAGTTGAAGGAGGAGGTGTTGAGATCCAACCCCAGAATGAGTTGTATCCAGACAGGATACAGACTCTTTCTGGGAAAATACTGAGATACTGTGAGAGATTTTATTCAAAACTTAACTATGAAACAAGAAGTGTGACTGTGACTACTAACAATTAGCTGTGTGTTAACAGCTTCACTGACTATGACCTGTCCATCTTGCGATACTAAATAAAGTGTAGAAATAGCCTGTTTTAAGGGTGCGGGATGAACAGACAAAGCATATCTTAAACATGGAGTAGTATGAGTCTGATTTTATGAATACGAATAAGCCACCTGAGTGTGAGGATCAATTTCTAGCTCTGTTGCTGTTTTGTTTGGGCTGTGTCTAAGCTGATAAACCTTAGAATGACTGAATTCAGGTCCTGGCTCCATCACAGGATGATGACAAGTTATGCAATCAGTGCCATGTCTGGGTTTGCGTTGAAAAGGAAACTTGGGCAGGTGTGTTAGATCTGAGCCACAGCATCCTCTGACCAGGTGCTTTTTCCTACTGTGAAATCCAGACGTGGCCTATGAGGCTGTTATCAGGTCATCTCCAGCCATGATTTTGAAAGTGACCTTATTTCTTCAAGGCACTTTAGGAGCTATGTGCGAGGCAAAACATGACATTGGATGTACAGAAGTTCTGATAATCCACATGCTCCTCAATTTACAGTCCTAGAATTAGTTGTCATTTTTGAAATTGCTTTAAACTCTGAGCAACTCAGTTCCCCATGGGACACTGAATTCAGAATAGGAATCATACAATTTTCTGCTTCCAGTGAGTTATCTGCAGGCATCTGACACTCATGTTAGATTTATGTGCTTCATTAAAAATCAAGTTGTAGATGTATAATCCCCTTAGTGTGAGCATTAGTAGAACTCAGCAACAGAGCTTGGCTGGTGATCCCATCAACTAGAGAAGCTGGGAGCTGGAATCTGTACCAACGTTGTCTGAAGTGTGATGCCGACACACATGAACAAAAATGGGTGCCCACTGCCTTCAAAATGTGAGCAGGGGGAATCAGCAGCCTACTGAGAGCTTTAACTACTTAATGAGGAATCTTCTGCTTGCTGTGTATTACATACTGAACATTTTTGTAACTTTTAACTGCTCTCTTCTGGCAAAAACGGACTGACCTTTTTATTAATTCAATTTGTATTAATTTCAATTTTGAAAAAGTCTGGTTTGGTGGCCCTAGAGTGTCTGTACCACCATTCTCTCACTTAGAAAATGTTGTCCCTCAGGGCAAAAAAGAAAACCTAAATGAAGAAAGATAATTTTATCTTATCCATTAAGACAAACAAGAAACAACTATTTTTAAAAAACTTTTAGGAAATGAGAAAAGGATCCTGATTATTTGGATCATATTTGAAAATTTTTCGTCAACTTTTTTCCGAAGAGTTTCAAGCCATATGCTCCAACGACAATATATGGTTTAAAAAAGGGGGTCGCTGAAGCTGTTTTACTCCATACCAAGGCTGAATTTGTCTTGCAACTATCCAAAACCTAAGCTTTCAGAACTTCTCACAGTGAAAGGTTGCTAAGGATTCAAACAAAAATTTGTATCTTGCTGTGACCTTTCTGAAATGATGATCAGGCTAACTCCTTTTAGATTTGTGTGTTTCACTGAAAAAAAAAAACAAACAACAAACCAAAATTTGTGTGTGGTACCCCAATTTTTGTGGACGTTAGCAGGACTGAGGAATACAGCTTGGTTGGGCCCATCCACCAGAGAATCTGGGAGTTTGGATCTGTACCAACTTTGTCTGAAATGTGGTTCTTTCCCACATGAACAAAAATGGATGTGTTTTTAGAGGCTCATTACCCTCAAAATGAGGAAAAATGGATGAAGCAGAAGGAAAGCATAAAGTGAGGATAGCACATGACAATTTCATTTCTTTCATTACAACTGTGAAAAACATGCTGGAGTCTTTTCAGCACATTGCCTAGTATTTTGTAATGTAATACTAAGGAAATATCTTTGTTAATGTAAAGTAAATCCCTAAGCATTCTTATTTGATAAAGTGTTCCTTCCTGCACTGGCTATTGCATTTTCTTCTTGCATGTTCTCTGAACCCTCTGACTATTGCGATAACATTGTAGGTCTTCTTGTGTGTGAGGTTTTAGCACAGTAAGTGCTGTGCAAGCTCCACCCAGAATGTCCTGATCCAAGGAGTTTACAGTTTAAAACAAAATGCAACAAGAGATAAAAGGAATGAGCGTCTTTGCTCAAAAAGTGATGCATATGCTATTGTGTGCATGGTGGAATGTGTACATCTTGTTGTTTTACATTGCTATGAATGGAAACTGGGATTATCAACAAATCTGTCACCACGTTAATAGTTTTCTCTTGCCTTTGTTTATCCTAACCTCTGAAAGATGATTGCCTTTAGGATAACAGAGTAGGATACTCAGCGGATTTTGGAAATGACTGGTTTTTTTCCTTTAAGGACGATAAAGCGTCATTGAATGTAGGTGCAAAGTCAAAAATTTCGATCTGCTTTGCCAAGTGCCAAATTCCAAGTGCACTGTGGCCTTTCACAGTGTCAGTGTTGAGCAAAACAGTAATAAATAGTTTGTCAGGCAGTTCTACCTGTGGTTAATCCCTTGGTATTCAATGTTTTTTATAAAGGATCTGAACCAGAATGGACTCTCTTTCTGAAATTCAGCCCAGAAACAGGTGCTAATTATTTACATACTATTAGATTCAGTGCACTGTTGAATGCCCACTTAATCCTTATTGTATCTGAATTGTTGGTAAATTTTAGTTTGGTAAGGTTGAATGTAATTTTCTGTTCTTTTCAGACAAAAAATGTTCACAGTTGTCTGAAATCACCAAATTGTTGCTGTTAAAGAAGTTGCCCAATATTTTATCTATTAAAAGTGCTCAGTGAGCTTGCAAGCTACAGTGCTGACTTAGCTCCAGTGATCCTCAACCTCCACAAATTTGTTTGCTTTCCCCTCCTTCACTCTGTAGGAAGGTTCTGGAGGATGCTCTAGTAGCCTCCCAAGGGTCATTCTTAGCCCACCAGTGGCTTAGAGTCTGATAAATTCTCTATCCATGTTATGGAGACATTTTGCAAAGATCTGCTGAGATTAATTCACTTAGGTTATATAAATCTGTTTGTATTTGCTGCCTCTAGTTGTCTAACACAAGACTAAGGCTTTTCTGTGAATGTTGGTGTCAGGTGCCAGGAATAAATGAGGTATGAACTTGCAGCAATTTTGTAGTTGTGCTGGTTTTTCCTGGGGTAGAGTTAGTTTTCTTCATAGTAGCTAGTAAAAGGCTATGATTTGCATCATAGTTTTCATAGTACAGGCCTGTTTTAGTTACTGCTGAGCAGTGCTTACACAGAGTCAGGGCCTTTTCTGCCTCTCACCCCACCCCACCAGCAAGTAGGCTGGGGGTGCACAAGAAGCTGGGAGGGGGCACAGCTGGGACAGCTGACCCCGACTGACCAAAGGGATATTTCACACCATATGACGTCATGCATGGGGCAAGAAGAAGGAATATGGGGATGTTTGGAGTGATGGCATTTGTCTTCCCAAGTAACTGTTAGTGTGATGGAGCCCTGCTTTTCTGGAGATGGCTGAGCACCTGCCTGCCCATGGGAAGTGGTGAATGAATTCCTTGTTTTGCTTTGCTTGTGTGTGCGGCTTTTGCTTTACCTATTAAACTGTCTTTATCTCAACCCACGAGTTTTCTCATTTTTACTCTTCAAGTTGTCTCCCCCATCCTTCTGTGTGGGGGAGTGAGCGCGCAGCTGGGTAGTGCTTAGTTGCCGGATGGGGTTAAACCATGACAGTTCTTAAGGCAAAGGCAGAAAAGCCTTTTCGGTAAAAATCAGCCAGACAGCGTAAGATTGTTTGCTTAGCTCGTGACTAGAAGTTCAGACTGGATGATAAGTGTTCAGTTCAGTCCATGAGTCAGTCCTTTCTGAAAGATAACAGATATAGAGTGTTTATAATTGAGGGGCTTGGTAATAACTTTTGTTTCATTGATTGAGGAAAGGAAGCCATAAACAAGCTGCAAATATCTGATAGAGTTAGATATATGGGGGTTTTTTGATAAATAGATGTATCTTGTGAGTCTGAATATAATAAATTTGCCAGGCCTGCATTGCAAATTTAAGCTTGTTTCTCAGAATAAAAGCAGTTCTCTCTACTGGATGTAGAGACAACATTTTCTTGTCTAACTAATATTCTGTGTTAGAAAAATGCAACCGTTCAGTGTTGTACCAGCTCAAATGAACTCCTGTGGCACACAACACTAAATCTGCATGCTAACACTAAATTTGGTGATTGATATCTGAAGTATACGAATTCAGTTCTGCCGCAATGTTGCAGCCTGGATTAAAGTGACCTAACAGGGGCATTCTTGCTGATGGCTGTTGTTCTGTCTCCATTGTTACCAGATTTCTTTCAATGAGATTCAAGATTTTGGTGTGGTAACACAGCAGCATCCTGCTGCCACATTTTCTATTGCCTGCACCTCTGGAACCCGGACTGTAAGCTGCCCTTTCCAGTGGGGTGGTAGTAGAGATTCTGATAGAGTCATAGAGTCACAGAATGCTTTGCGTTGGAAGGGACTGTTAAAGGCCATCTAGTCCAACCGCCCTGCAGTGAGCAGCGACATCTCTAACTAGATGTGGTTGCTCAGAGCCTGTCCAACCTGACCTTGAATGTTTCCAGGGATGGGACCTCCACTACCTCTCTGGGAAACCCATTCCAATGCTTCACCAACCTCACTGTAAAAAATTTTTTTCCTTATATCCAGTGTAATTCTACCCTCCTTTAATTTAAAACCATTACACCTTGTCCTGTCACACCAGGCCTTGCTAAAAAGACTGCCCCTATCTTTCCTATAGTCCCCTTTAAGTACTGGAAGACCGCAATAACATCCCCCATATATTATGGTACTTTAACATACCACTGGAGGTGGCTTACAAATGAGAAATAATTCTGTATACTGACTCCAAATGTTCTATCAGTAATAAAATTTATATACATATACACACCTATAGATGCTATACTATAAATAATAGTATGTGTAAGTTTTATGTATGCATACTTTCATATACATTCTATTTTACACCTATACTAAGAGATGTATATGTATAAAAATATGTATATTTTTATTTTTAATCAACAAACGAAGTCCCAAAGAAAGATTTAAACAGTGAGCTTTTGAACATATAGGAGATTATTGATCTTTATGCACATTGTGTATACATTAAAACTACAGCTTGAACTTTGCCTGCAGAGCATTTTCTACTGTTTTTCCTACTTGCTGGGCTTCCTTAAGGTACTCAGTTTCAGATTGGGAATTAATGGATTGTAGGTAGTATTAAAGGGAACATAAAATACCTTATTTACTAAAATAAATAATATTAAAAAGGATGAAAAGCCTGCCTCAAACTCTGAGACCCCTATCATGTATTTTTGTTTTACATTCGAGTAACAGTTCAAAATTATAAAAACCTGAAGCCAAAAGAGTTAGTAATTTGCTGCCATTTTGAAAGAAATGTGTTTCTTTCTTGATATTATGCAGTGGTAAAATTTCAAGCTGCTAGATATGTAAGGAAGCACATAGGCACTAGGTATTTTCACAAACCTGTTTAGGCATCTTTTTGTCTCTTTGGGCCCCTAACACCTTCAAAAATCTTCAAGTCTTCAGAGGGTTTTTTTCAGGATAATATTGGCTATAAAATGTCTTGTAAGCTGAAAATCCAGAATAACAAGCACAGTGATAACACGTTAGAAATCCTGGCCCAGGGGGGGATTTAAACACAGCGTCTATTCATGTACCACACCATTGCTGTTGGAGTGCTAGCGTGGTGGTAATGTATTGTCACTTAAAAGAAGTTAACCATTGTAGCAAAGGAACAACTGGCTCAAAACACCTTTTCATTTGGCACATTTTACTGGGTGTAAGAAAGTTTATCTCCCCCCTCCAGCTGTTTGGCTCAGTGTTAATTTGTATGAGATCCTGTCCTGGATGTTCTCTTTTCTTCAATGCTTGACTGTGATGACTGAATTGAAGATCAGGCAGTAAATATTTTTTAAGTCCTTAACAATCATCTGTGAGGGCTGTCTGCAGGTTATTTAACTGTATTTTATCTATTCATGTGCCGCTACTAGAATGGAATTTGTATTTCCCTGTTTGTTCAGATTGTCCTGGATTGGTAACTTTGATAGCAGGGTTGTGGATTCTAACACACTGGCAAAGCTCTGCCACCACAGTGAGAGAGGTTCTGCGAGGTTTACTCTTAGTCCTGCCTAAGGGTATGAGTGCTGGATAACTGTGAACATAATAGGCTGTGCAACCAACTATACCTGTAATATGGAAGGCCTTTTCAGTAAAGATCCTGTGTTTGTGAATCGCTGAAAATCCTAAGGAAACACAGTGTTTGGATCTGTTCCTAGGACCCTTCAGGCCAGGTGTGAATCACTGAACCGTAATCTCAAAATTATTAGGGTCAGCCCAGTTTTCCACTATGTGAGAGGTGGGCAGCCTCAAATCTTGCTGTGGTTGGTGTGCATGGGGGTTGTTTGTA
The DNA here is from genome assembly GCF_963921805.1 of Phalacrocorax carbo. Lineage (NCBI taxonomy): Eukaryota > Metazoa > Chordata > Aves > Suliformes > Phalacrocoracidae > Phalacrocorax > Phalacrocorax carbo. The sequence continues at coordinate 42,144,775 of NC_087513.1, read as the reverse complement.
AAGTACCTTGACAACTGAATGGAATTCAGATGGTTTAGCACAGCTTAAAGAATTTGTTGCTACTTCCTGCATGAGTTGCAGCCTCCCATGGTGTCCATCAACAAGACTTTTCCTGCTCTTGGACTCCTGGCCTATGTGTGAGACCTGTGTGCTGCTCTCTTCTGGCCTAGATGCAAAGTTTTATGCATACAAATTTGTGAATCATTTAGGAATGAATCAGTAAAAGATTCAGAATGATCACTGACATTGTTAGCATTAACGTGAAGAGCTGTGTGGTTCTGATGTTTCTTTTCCCTCTTTGTTTCAGTTCATCGCCTTTGCCTCTTTATTCTTCATCCTAGTTTCAATCACGACCTTTTGTCTGGAAACACATGAGGCTTTCAATACTATTATAAACAAAACTGAGCAGGTCGTCAATGGGACAGAAGCTGTGCTACAGTATGAAATTGAGACAGATCCTGCCCTGACGTACGTGGAAGGAGTCTGTGTGGTATGGTTTACATTTGAATTTTTAGTACGTGTTGTTTTTTCCCCCAACAAACTTGAATTCATCAAAAACCTCTTGAATATCATTGACTTTGTGGCCATCCTGCCCTTTTACCTAGAAGTGGGCCTGAGTGGGCTCTCCTCCAAAGCTGCTAAAGACGTGCTTGGTTTCCTCAGGGTGGTAAGATTCGTGAGGATCCTGCGAATCTTCAAGCTCACCCGGCACTTTGTGGGCCTCAGGGTGCTGGGCCACACTCTGCGAGCCAGCACCAATGAATTTTTGCTGCTGATAATATTCCTGGCGCTCGGTGTTTTGATATTTGCCACCATGATCTACTACGCAGAGCGGGTGGGAGCCCAGCCTAACGACCCATCGGCAAGTGAGCACACACAGTTCAAAAATATCCCTATCGGCTTCTGGTGGGCTGTAGTCACCATGACCACCCTGGGATATGGGGATATGTATCCACGGACCTGGTCAGGCATGCTGGTGGGAGCCCTGTGTGCTCTGGCAGGGGTGCTCACCATAGCCATGCCTGTGCCTGTGATAGTTAACAATTTTGGGATGTACTACTCTCTGGCCATGGCAAAGCAGAAACTGCCAAGGAAACGGAAGAAGCACATCCCTCCTGCTCCTCAAGCCAGCTCGCCCACCTTCTGCAAGACAGACTTGAACATGGCCTGCAATAGCACACAGGGTGACATCTGCCTGGGCAAGGACAACCAGTTGATGGAGCACAACAGATCATCAGGTAGGACCCCACTGGAAATGCATGTCCTCTGAAAACACTTTATAGACCAGTATGTTTGGTAGGAGTCAGAAAGCAGCCAGTCTTTCTGCCAGGAGAAGATGTAGCTCCCACCCTTCTCCCCTCCAGTGTTTGCGTGTGTCAGTCTCATAGAGGGCAAAATAGGTATAGTGATGTTCCCAAACCTCTATGTAGCTGGTCTATACAGTTTTGCTTGCTCTGTTGAGAATGCTTTCCTGCTGATAATATCAACCTTTTCTTTTGCCTGTTGTTTGTTGCGTCGTGTGGATGTTTCTTGTTTTTCTGCATGACTGTGACTATTTGAGCAGCCACCGTGTCCCACCCTGTTGGACTCCATGGTGTTTTGCCTCAGTGTCTGTCTCTTGTGTCAGCTTTGCCTGTGCCACATCGTGGCCTGTTAAGCAAGATTCTACAAAGAAGCAGTCATTTAAAAGGAGCAGGTGCTTTACATCAAAAGCCCAGCACTCAAAGGAAATAAGAAGAAATTCTCATTCTAGTTTTCTTTCCATTTGGCATTCTGCTTCCCTGGCTAGAAGAACCTCATTCATCTGTGTTAGATGAGACATTGCATGATATTTACTATTAATTGAATGATAATAGCATAGCTTATGTGAAGTTTGTCAAGAAAACTGAAAATGACAGCCCCTAACAATATGATCATTATTAGTGCTGATTTTTGTGATTTATATTACCTTATTTGTTAGAGTTCCAAATGATGGATAAGGAGTATTTTATGCCATTCGCTGTGAAAATGCATATCAAATGACAGCCTCTGCCCCTCCAAGCCACTACCCCATATTCCATATCTCTTCAAATTTAAGAGTAAATTTTACCTCTCAGTGTAATTAAACCAAAACTTTTAGCAGCAAGGATTTTTTTTTGTTTGTTTCTTGAATGTATTTATTTGTAAGCCAAGCACAATCTGACTACAAAGCTCACATACCAGTCATTAGACTCCTGTTGGAAAGCTGCCAAAGAACAATAAGAGCAAAACCACCCATTACTGGTGTCATTCAATAATTGAAATTTATTTTTTAAAAGAGTCTGGAAGATCAGTCTCTCTGAACAATATCTGTCTTTGGTCTGTTGCTCTGTTACTGAATAGCATTTATGTTCAAAGAAGCTCAGTTTCAGTCTCCAAGTGAGTGTTCACAGACAAAGTTAACACAGCTTTTTGAACATCCTAAATATATTTAAGAGGATGGAAACCTTTGAAAGGACTCGCACTGAGGGTGGAACACAGTTAGTTTTACAGTGCTTTCACTGATACCAGCTTTCAGACAACATCTTTAAAGTGTTAACAGCTTTTTCATGCCGTCAGGTCCTACTAAAGGTGTTCTGGAATGGTGGAGGCTCAGTGTGATCAGAGCAAAGAGACACTTTTCTGTGTCTGCAGCTTTATTTACAAGGTGCTACAATCCTTGAAGTTAGAGAGAAAGCAGAGAAAGCAGATATGCAAAAAGGAGCCATTTTAAAGAGTTAACTTCCTCTTCAGTAGTGCCACCGCTCACATCACGCCCTGTAGCTTTATTTCTGGTAGAGAATTCTATTAGAGTCACTAGGAATTCTGTGCAAAACTTCAAGGCTGAATATAACCCTTTGCATTACCATTGCAGAAAAACACGTGCTCAGGTTTAAATGCAAAGGTAAAGATGAAGTCAATAACATGCCATTACCTGTTATGTGCTGTACTGAGCAGAGATTTTTTTTCTTGAAGTGTGACCTGAATCTGAAATAGTAGCTAATTTTAAAAGAGAGTCCTCTGGGAGTGCCAAATCAGGAGAGGTAAGAGTTTTGCTGTTTGACAAAATAAACTACAGAGACCAAAGACAGCATTTAATGTTGGGTACTTATGATGACAAGCAGTGCAAGTGTGATAAATATAGAAATGAAAGCTAAGTGTGTTATTAAACAAGTTTTAGTGCCAAATGTTGAAAATTTAACCCTTGTGGGGGAGGGGTTGTCTTTAAAATATGCTAAACAACATATTCTAAGCAAAAATTACCAACATGACCTCCTGCTTAGCAAAAAGGGTAGCCAAAATAGTAAATAGTTGTTTGAAATATCCAAGGCTGACTGTACTCTGAAAAGTTACAGTCCATTATAGGCAAATAACTGAGCCTTGGTTTGATTATTTCTTATTTCATGTCAGTTTAGTATAGCTTTATATGAGATTTAAAAGAAGAACAGGAAAGTCAAAAGATCATTTGTTCTTGAATAAAAATATACTTTTTGCCATTTTGTACTGATTAATGGTTAATTGCAGTCTTGTTTTCTTCTAATGATTTACCTTATAACTATTTTTGAGTGATGGGAATATCCAGCATTCAGCATAAGCTCTTTGTGATGTCTCATTTCCTCATTCATTATTGTCTGTAAATGGGCATGGTGCTTTAACCAGTGTTATCAGGTGAAGACAGTGCAGGAAGTGAGCAGCCACTCTCACCTGGTGAAAGGCTCCCTCCCATCAGACGCTCTAGTACAAGAGACAAAAACAGAAGAGGGGGAACATGTTTCCTACTGACGACAGGTGATTACACGTGTGCTACTGATGGAGGGATCAGGAAAGGTATGGACTTCTTTCATTAGATCATAAAAGGTTACTCAGCAATGTGCTCGTGAAAAGCAATCTTAGAGTAAAATGATGTGTGCAATGCTCTTAGAGGAAAGACTATACTCACAATGTATCTTTTTTTCTTTATTCCTAGTCATTTTATTCCTGCTTTCCTTTTAGAAACATTCATGTCCTTTAATGTTCACAAAACGTGCTTGATGTTGGACCCTCATTTCACTTGTGTCTTCATTTGTCTGTTATCTTCAATGGAAAAGCCTGCAATTCAGACCTTGCTCATTTAGCCATTCATCACTCAATACCATTTGTCATTCTAAAAGACCAATTAGTTATTTAATAACTTTGGTCTGCACTTTATAACTTAGTAAAAATTACAGCTGAATAAATTACAATTAAAAGGTTGAAAAGTCAGAAATAAGCAATGTTTTTGTTCTGAACACAACAAAGCATATCATATGAGATGCTGTTTAGATCTCTTTCAAAGAAAAGTTTGAGTTTATAATGCCACAAAATGTTTCCTTTTTGTAATACACCACCGATGCTAAAACGTGACTGTATACCCCAACCCGAATTCAACCACAGTAAACAACATTTGATCTTGCAAGGTGCTAAAAATGCCTTTCTAGTCTTTCAGCCTCTTCAAATCTGATTACTCACTGTTCAGTAGGATTGGGTTCCCCAGGTGGAGTTTGCAAAACCTTCTGTTGTATGTATCACCCGTGTGACTGACGGTGTGGCTACCCCATCAGGCCACAGCTGGCTTTGGCTGCAAACCTAACCTCAGGGCACAGCCCCAAGATCAGCAATGCCAGTTGTAGTCTTGCCATTTCCTTACATCCAAATTGCTTTGGTTTCTTGGCAAATTATACCATTCCAACAGGTTTCACGTTCCTGAGTGCTGATGTGCAGTCGTTTACTGCAAGAATTCATGTGCAGTAGCCAAGTGGCACTGGACAGCGTTCTTGGCTTAGTTTTATCTGCTTTTTTTTTTTTTTTTAAAATTTATTTTTAAACTTGCTTTCTGAACAGCAAACATAGCTGTCCCAGCCAGCCATAGACCCTAAAGGAATTCTCTTGGGTTATTCTGAAAATGTTCTTTTTACATTTCAAAAGCATGAGGTCAGTGACAGCAGATAGGCAAACAGAATTCAATGTGTATGGTATTTGCAAACAGCATGATTGTCTGTATACTCCAGAGTTTTACATATTCCTATACATAATGTTTAGATTAAATGGGACCTTGTTGCAAACATGTTTTTTGTACAGATTTAGGATGCTTTTCACTGACTGTATATCTTGCGTTGTCTTCTCAACAACTAGAATTATTTAAAATATCTCTAATGGTAAGAGTCCAGTCTTTGAGGAGGTCAGGAATATCTGAATAAGGCAGACTGTCATGGCATCTTGCAAGATAAGGTTATTGATTCCTTTTAGGAGTGGTAGTATAAACATTTGAGTGCTGTTTGCTTGGCAGTAACCATAATTAGAACAGATCAGAAATAATAAAAGAAGTTACTCATTAACTACCAAAGACATATTAATATAAAAAGAAAGCATATTTTATACTGGGACCACATGAACACTTTCATTTCAAAACCTAGATTCAAGAGAAAATTGTTTCATAGCTTTCACTAGGAAAATGGGGCTTGAGTTCAGAACTGGCAGTTTCTCAATGAGAAATGTGCTCTTTGACTGGCTCTGATGATAACCATAATCTAGGCTGAAATGTTTTAGCCACTGGCTTTCAAGTTTATTTTATACAGAGTAGGGAAGTTAGCTCATAAGCAGAAAACATCTTCAAGTGCCATCCAAATGGTTTTGAATATTTGAATTTAATTCACACATCGAGTCTACTAGTTTTCATTTTGTTTTTTCCCTTTCTTTCTTTTGGTGTATCCTTCTTGTTTGGTTGGTTCCTTGGATGGTTCTTGGTTGTGTTCAATCATAATTTATTCTGACCTTTTTTGCATTAACACCTTATCTCCATCTCTAAGATGATACTGATTCAGAGCTGATCAAAACCCCCACTATAATACCTGCAAAGTACCAATTCTGGATCATGCCTTTATCTTTATTCATCTTGTGTATCTGGTTTTCATTTTTTAGGAGTTCTGTTTTCTTTGTCATCTTTACCATCTTCTGCTATCAGTTCTTTGGTTTTATCATTAGAAAAGTAGCAGGAAAAATATTTTTAAAAAATACCTTCCTAGTTTTCTGTGTAAGAAAGCTACCTAATTATTTTGATTTTTTTTTTGTAAGCTTTATGTTTACAGGGGAGGTTAAATATGTACACTAGTGTTGTGCTTCCCCTCGATTCCCATTTCAAACATGATTCTTTCTAATCTGTGTAAATACTTACAGAAACTCAGAAACTAGAGGCTGTTTTTGAAATGCATCGAAGTCTGTGAAGCATCACAGTCTAGCCTGCCCTTGCAATCTGGAGATAACGTTGCACAACATTTAGCAGACATGAGGTTATGCATTTGCTTTAAGTATAGCTTTACAGTATGTAATTCTCAGTAGGCAAGAAACAGGGTAATTGTTGTTAGGGGAGGACCTAAGATATGATTTTTCCTGAAGATGCTAACAACTGTCTGTGAACTGCCTGTTATCTGGAGATCTGGAATTTGAGCCAGTAACTATTTCAATAAGAAAAAAAAAAATCTGGTGATGTCCTGTGTAATGTTTAGCTGTATTGTCACTGAAATTTTACAGTTTCTGTGGGAAAAATTTCAGTATTTCACTGTAAGCAATTTATACTTGTATGTCTTAACCTGACGAATGCTTAGATGCATACTTGTCTTCAAGGAAACAGGCAGTGCCACTGAAATCAATGGGCCTTCTCATGCTTGCAGTGAAGCATGTATCCATGCACTTGAGGAGAGAGGTCCTGTCCGGCTTCATCTTCGTTGTATTTCCTTGCTGATATCTTTCTCCAGACCGATGGGCTGATCCTTTTCTTCATAAGTGGGCTTTTTCAGGTGCTATTGAAAATCCTTGAGTATGAAGATAGCGATGCAGTGAATAGCAATGCTTTTCCATCATTTCACAGCATAGCCTCTACAAGGTGGAAACAACCTATACGTAGCAAAAAGTAGGTAGCTAGAGCTCACAGTGTATGTGAACAGAAATGTCTGCAAGTGCAACGTTCCCTCCAAATTGTGAAGCATTATGTGGTTGCCTCATTTAATGATTAATTATTTACTACCTGCTTACGTGGATTAATAACAATTATTTCATTTGGGTCAGCTGGAGAAGGAGCACAAATATAGTGTTTTAAATTTGCCAATCAGGAGGCATTTGCAAATATGTCAAACTCGGCTATCTTATTATACTTTAATATTAGACATAAAGTCTTAGGTTTAATATTTTTGAAGATGGACCTTCTTTCTCATCTTATTATTCAATCCTCTGCAGAAGTGTTTTACACATGCTGTAAGCAATTTATCTGGTTTTTGTTTTATTTGTTTCTAAGAAAAATAATCCTGTATTAGGAATTGGGTTTAGCAGAGATCATATAATTCTAACAGTTTTTATAGTCTGTTTTAATGTGGTTTTGATTACACTTAGCCAGTACAGCTCACCCAGTAACCCTGTTGGGATCCTTTATCTTGCACTCTCTGCTACCCTGCTGAAGCCAATAGAGCGGCACTGAGTGCAAGATGGGTTGTGGAAGAGCAGGTCAGACCTCTTGTGTGATGGTCTGTGTAATTGTCTGGAAATGAGTAGCTGCATTAATTTGTATATAATTTTATTTATTAGTATCTTTTGGTAGTAATGTGTCTCAGCATTGAGTTCTTTCACAGGCAGATTCCCTCTGAGTCCCAGATAGCTCCTTGGATTACATTACATTGTACTGTTTGTCTTTGTGTATTTTTTTGGCTGAATTCAACTGATGTCTGTGCATTTTCTCATACAAGGCTATGAAAAATCTCGAAGCTTAAACAACATAGCTGGCTTGACAGGCAATGCTCTGCGACTGTCTCCAGTAACATCACCCTACAGCTCACCTTGTCCTCTAAGGCGCTCTCGGTCTCCCATCCCTTCCATCTTGTAAACAGATGGCATCAATCGGCTACATAGTATTAATTCAAATACTGTTTACCACATATTGGAAATAAATGTAGCACTAACCATAGGCTCCACAAATATGGTATAACTCCTGCATGATATAACTGTCAGTAGTAAGAAATGCCACTTGGGTAGCTGAAGATTTTTATCTTGGCTTTTAAAAATTACTTGAAGTAGCGCTTCTCCATTTATCTACTATATTGTCCTACTTTCATGTGGCAATAAAAGGACAGTTAGTGGATGCCGTTGGCCAGTATATTCAATAAATAAGCATATTTTCAGGGAGATTTACTTAAAATAATGTGCTTCCAACTAATTATCAGTCACTCCATTGAACCTCCATTTCTTGTGACTCTAATCCATTCTGAAGATGTCTGGAATCGTGTCTTGGTTGCACACAATGTGACTTGGGTCTGCTCATTTGCATGGACCATCCTGTCTCCATCACCTGACAAGCAGTGTTGTCGATCACGGAGACCACAGAGGGCTCTGGATGTGTGTTCTCGCATTGTACCATCCCGCTGAAATGAAAGCACTGATAAACTGGTCTGCATGTGGGATTGTTTTTCTTTGTTTAACCTTTTTCCTTTATTTTTTAATGATCTACTTGTTTATAAATGGCTTTATTTTGTGATTAACTTACTTGGGTACTGGATTGCTGTATCAGAGTTCTGAATGTCTCCGGTTGTTTGCACACAGATAACTGCAAAGAGGTTGTCATTACTGGTTACACGCAAGCAGAAGCCAGATCTCTTTCTTAATGGCTTGGGGAAGGCACAAAACATGCAAGAAAGGTAAACGCCATCCAGACTTGCAATTTTAAGCTAGCAAGTGCTGCTTGGTACTGTAGTCATTTCTCTACTCCAGGGTTCTTCAACATTTTCAGAGGCTGAGTACCAAGTAAAATTGAGAAGATTATTGGGGGCTTTTTTTGTACTGCTGTCGGGTTTTTGACCAGCCTTATACCTCTGGCTCACAAGCTTCAAAAATTTCTTCAGTCAATGTTTTCTGAGGTGCTTTGTCCTATATGTTGTTTGTCTGTCTGTTTTGCAACCTGTCTCCTGTATTCTCCATCTGTATCCATAAAGCACAGAGTTACTGTTAAAATGCCCCCCTCTTTTAAGGTTAACTAAGGACATTTTTCTCCTTTTCTCTTTTTTTCATATGGACTACACTTATGTGTATAGATACAAATATGTATATTTTTCAAGCGCAAGTTAGTATTGTCTAGACTAACTCATGTGAGCACTCTGAAGATTTTTTGAGTGGGATTTAGTAGCTGCTTTACAGTACTGACCAGTTGCCTATTGCATCAATCTTCCTCCTAGCAACCAGCATTCACTACAGTTTTGAAACTGTATCTCCTCTACTGGCTTTTTCATTCAATATTAACCTCTGTTTATGCAACGGATGCAACAAATGCAATGGCAGATTTGATGTTCTGGGCTGGTGAGGAAAAATTACCCTAAACCATAGAGTTTTAGAACTACATGGGGAAGACCATAACAACACAAATCTTAAGAGATCCTTGAGATTGTTGAATAATCCCTGATTGTCATGTTCTATTTTTTGTTAGGAAAAGAAATATAACTTATTGTTGACCATGTAACATGTTCTTCTGTATATAGCCTAGCCCGGTAGCATGACCTGCATGTCAGAATTCTTGTACAATAATGTATTTATCAAAGCATACATTTCTGATATTTAGAGATGTACATTGATTTAGTTTTGGTAAGATATTGTCAATAGAGAGATAATTGCAAACAGCTTTTAGCAAAGGAATTAATATAATATCTGGTGCTGCTGTTATATTAACTACAGTGTTGTACAGAATTTATCATGGATTTTTGACTGCTGAAAAAGGGACAATGGAATTTAGCCATACCAAGGACTGTACTGGAAAGAGACTGCTGCTGCTGAATGGGCCCTGATAAACAACTCACGCCTTGAGGAGGTCACTGAGACTTTACATGCGAAGTAGAGCTTGTTAAAGAAGATTAAAGACTGCTCATAATTACTGCTGCCAGAGGAAGGGGTGACTAGTCACTGTTGATGAGTCAGCTGTAAATAAAACGTGTGTGCATGGAATATCAGTTTTTATCTATATCAAGGAAAGCTGAATTCAAGTCATCGTTGCTAAGCCTCCATGCAAAGACCCACACCCCTGTGTGTATTATTCCTGGTTCCTGCAGTAAGTTGTGCTGTGGATCATACAAAGACACGCACTTAATAATGATAGTGATGTAAACTACATCTGTCTTGACTTCTGTCATAATAATGGTATATTTTGCAAAGGTCACAAATATGAACAGAGTAGGTTTGCATAAGTCCTTGCTTTCTCAGTTTGCCATGACCTATATTTGTATGAATTCTAGTGTACATGCCAAGTCTTAAGTTTACTTTTCACTTTGATAACAGAAATGTGACTGCAGACAAACATCACCAACTTTGTTCACAGCACACAGTCTTCTTTCATTGTTACCTCAAACTATAAGTATTATGAGAAATAAAATTCTGGCAGCAAGACTATTTTGGTTTTTTTTTTTTATTCAAAGTGTTGCAAAACCAACATCAATAAGTATAAAAGATGTATTAAAATTATATCCTACAAATGTATATTTTACATAAAAGAGATATTCTTTGATCAGTTACTTTCTGTGATTTTTGTGGTAAATGGATCTAGTCTATTCTATGTTTATGAGACATTGTAGTGCTACGATGTGGTAATTATGTTCTCTCCATCCTATTCAGTGGGAAATTCTCCAGAATCTGTTTTGTCACCCTGGTGTCCCGATTGCAGGGACCTGTCCCAGTTGTGAAACTCTGTATCGTGGAACTTCTGTGAACATGTCGAGGTGCATGCACAATCCTGGTGGAAACCAGTGGAAATGTAATACCTGAATTGGAGAATAAAAGGCAAAAGACCTGGGGAGGAACTTGGAACATATCTTCTGAAGTGGCTCATGCGCTTTCTTTAGCTGTATCGGTCCCCTGCCTGCCACTGGCCATCCCAGTTCTCAAACCAATCTCCTGGGGTACATGAGGAGCCAATTCAAAAACTAGCATGAGCTGGCTTCTAAAACAATTTAAAATCTTCCTTCTTGTTAATGACCCCATGCTTCATGTGGAAGGTGTTATTGGCTAGAAATTATCAGACTCAAGATAGTGTTATTGCATCCTAATGTGAAGTCAACCTAAAAAGGAGGTGATAAATCGTTGCTTAAAACTCCTAATCCAGTATCATATTTGGGGCAACCAGTGAAATCCCTGAATACACAAGCAGAGTGTCTGAGAGGGGTGAGGGAGCTAGTAGAGCTGTATGCATGATCTGAGAGGCTGTTACCACAGTGTTTTGGAAAAGGTGCTGGAATGTAAGAAAGATCCCAGAAAACAGGACCAAGAGGTGTTCAAGTTTTGGAAAATGTGTTACAGCTGCATACCATGAAAACTCAATGTGCTGAGTTTGCCCAAAGCTTAGAAGTTGTCTGTATTCTGACCTGTGAGCGGTATCCATATGAAGAAGACACGTAATGGTTAGCCAGGACAAGGCTGACAGCCAGCTCCAGTCATGCAGGTCTGATGTCTGCCCCCAAGCACCCAAAGAGGGGTGTCTGGCTTTCCTCAGTGCTACATGGGACAGTGAGGAGCCCCAGTTAGGTTGCAGACAAGGTGGTGCATTGTGTTGGGCAAGACTGTAGAAAACACTGACGGCCAGATGGTGTCTGACATCTTCTACTGTCTCTAGATGGTAAGGAGCTTAAGTCTGGATGGATCTCCAGCGGCGCAGGACCTTGAGTCCAGAATATCCTGATTGCAGCTACTTATTTTTCCCCTAGAGAACCAAGTCCATGTTTAAATGCTTTCTTTTAAAGCACATCTGGAGGACAAGCTGATGGTGAGTCTGTTGACCATTCATGTGTCTTGGGACTACAAACTAGATCTCACTGTTCTAAGAGGAAGAGTTGGCTTAACCACCAGCCCTCAAAGACTAGCCCCCTCCTATTCTTCCCTGGCTTCTGGGCCCAAGAAGGGGTGAAAGTGCTTTTTCATGGGAGGTAGCCCACCAAGGTTTAACTTTCTCAGACTGAGGAAGGTTCTGAACCTAGACCGCACTCTTCAGGGTAATGCAGTTCTTATGTCTCAGATACTGTGTAAAGGACAGGCAACACGTTTACATTCACTTCCTTTTTTAGCCATCCTTTAAAAATAAGTAGGTACAATGATCTTCTGTAAAGGGGGTCCTCACAGTGTGATGTGTTTATGCAGAGCAGATCTTTCTGAGCCCCCAGAGGCCTTCAGCCCTGTAGAAGCAAAACTGCACCTGGAGGAAGGAGTTTTGGGTCAATCAGGAAGATGCTCTGTGAGTGGGGGAATCCTAGGGATCAAATACTCGTCAAGGGGTGGTTGTTGGCATTTCTGGGGCTGCTTTAAGAGTCAAAAAACTTATTTAATCCTTGTATAATTAAGACTTGAGGATTAGTCAAAACTAGACAGAGTTAAACCAGCAATGGTTTTAGAAACAATGCATCCATTAAGCCAACTTACACAAGGTTGTTGCTTGTTCACCTTTTAAACTTGTAGAGTCAAAAATGTCAAAAATGAGCACCTTTTTGAAAGATAAACTAGTGCAACAGAAAGGTTGGTGCAGAGATCAAAAGCTGTGACATATTTTGGAGATGAGCAGATTATGGTACCTTTGGACTCTGAACATGGTTATTGTTCTTATGGGGCCTTATTCAGCACTGAGAAAATGTTGATGTTCCAGCAAATTTTGAGACACTATTAGGAGTGTTATAGGTGTGTACTCTAAACCAGTGCCAGAATTGCTAAGAAGCATGCAGCTAATGATAATTAATATAATGCTGTGTGTCAGGGGGCCTTTTCATGTATGAAACAGTTATTGTTCCTAGAACTTCTCTTACAAAAGGTCTGTTTTAAATTAAAACTGTTAAAAGAGAAGGAAATTTGAGGAAGCCTCTGTTCAGATAGGTTACTGAAAACTAGAGGGGGAAGGGACCAATCTGACATGAGCAAACTTGCCAGCATATTTAATGTGAAGATATGAATTTTAAAAGCCATGACTGAATTAACTGTATGAAAGAGGAGGGCATTTTATCATCAGAATAAATCATGCAGAAGTCAGATAAAGGAAATTGGAATGGAAAACTGCTACTAGAAAGAGAAAATGAATATATTAATATGCTGTATTACAAGCAGTGGCTTGAACAATTCCATAATAGAGCCTTTGAATACTGACTGAGTGAGAACAAATTACAAATAAAAAAAAAAAAAGCAAAGGTTTCTATCAGGTTAAAGTTATCAGAAATGTTAATATTTTTATAATACATTATTTTCCCCTTGGAAATACTTTTCATTATTTAATTTTTAAAGAGACAAGTTATTTAAGAAATGATTGTTTTTAATAGTCAAGAGTTAGCTCATGAGCAAATACTGAGATGTTAGTGTTGGGTACCTAGCTGGTGCACCATTACCAGCATTTCCTTCCTACTTAACTGAATATCCTTGGGACATGTTGAAATTGCAGAGATGTCTGATTCCTGGCCCCAGAGATGCGGATCTGTCACACGCTGGCTCTGAGGGGGTGGCGGGGTGTGCTCCAGCCAGGTGTGCGCGGTGCAGAGCTCCTGGCTCCATGGCACAGCCTACAGAAGCACCCCAAGCCATGTTCTACGTGCGGCTTCTCATTGCCTTCTGGCAAAATATGTGTGCTTCCCCCACCCTCTGCAACCTCCTCTCCAAAACACAGCCTTCTGTCGCTTGCATTTTTTTCTCATGAGCATGTTGATGAACAGCTGACAGATTTCAGATTCATACTTTCACAGCTTCACATTCACAGATGGCAATATTCTAGCATATTAAAAAAAAGAGATTGGAGGTGGACACTTTTTGAAAATTTGGCCCCAAAATGTTCTTCATTTCATTTAACATCTCCTGTATTATTTGCAGGTGGAAGACTGGAGATCTGCTTAAAACCGGGGCCACAGCTAGGCTATACTGAAACTTTCAGGGTGTGTTCATTTTATATTCTGTATCTGGTTAGATCATTGCTGCATTTTACTATCACATGAAGCTCTCAGTTTTCTCCCAAAATGGAATTTGGAGAAAAGTTGCTAGGCAAGTCAGAGAGTACCATTTTAAGTTAAATGTGTTCTCTGTAGCATGGTTGTGACTCCTATAGACTGTAAACATGAATTGTAACATGAAGAAAAAGATACTGCTTGGGCTTGAGGCTGTAATAGATGGCTGTAATCCATCTTTGTCTTGCAGAATGGTGTAGGCACCCTTTCTTTAAAACACAGAAAGCAGATGATTTCATGTCAGCCTCCTCAGAGCCACATTAGACCTGCATAAGATAATGAACTACCGAAAGAAGAAAGTGGAAGTTGTTTCCCTTGACCTTAAGACAGCTTATTTGCCAAAGCAGCAAGATCAGACTTACTTAAGAAGCTTGGCCTTTGCAATGAAACAATGCAAAACTCCATCAATCTGAAGAATAGGAAACCGTAGCCACATTATCCTATTAGGCTGATGCTAAATATAGAATGGATTTTTCAGTTCCTTACAGGGATTTCTTCGCTTTGTGACTAAATGCAGCACCAGGGTTTTATGAAAATCTTATTTTCTTCATGCCTATGAATGCTGTTGGTACAATACAGTGTTTGGTGCTCTGAAAGTCTTAAAATGCTGCCATTGTTTAGTAATGGAGTGACATTTGCTTTCCTCCAGTCCTCAGGCACCTCTCCTGTTCTCCATGACCTTTCAGAGATGATGGATTTACCGCGGTGGTCACTGATTCTGGTTTGAGTACAAGTAGTCATAAGGATATGCAGCTGCAGCTTTTATCTTTGCCCATTCCCCTTTTGTCCATCCCCCACTGGCCACTGCAGCGGCAGCACAATGGCCCATGTGAGTGCCCGGGGGCTTCATGTTGCATCTGGAAGGTCCAATCTCCCCCCGCAGGTGCAGGGGTGAGCAGGAGAAGGCAACTGGCACCTCTGCACCCAACTCACCCACAGGGTGTGCGGCAACACCTCAGTGCCGTGCATGCCTTGTGCCTACTCCAAGCAGGCTGCTTGGGTTTCTCCAGAGCTAAAGAAGATAGATCAAACATGTCCAGAAAGTGATTTTACCGATATCTTAAATACCTCTTTCAGTATGGGTCAAACTGATCTCTGCAAGTGCCTGTTGACAGAAAATGTAGCGAGATCTGTCTCCCTCCTGGTGCGGGAGCAGAGACTCAGCGCAGGGGCAATGTGCCCCTAGTGCCTGCCCCTCTGGTGCTTTGCCTGCTCTCGCAGGTGTGCGGTGCCAAGGCTACTTCATGAACCTTTCCCCTCCACTGCCCCAGAAATAATTTCTTTTTCAGCACTTGCATTCTTCTCAGAAGAAGGAGGGAGTGTGCAGTCAGAGCCTGCCTGGGAGGTTGCTTGTGCACAGGTGATGTGGGACTGACATGTCCCCACAGACTCCCAAGCTTTCGTCTCTTTTTTTTTGTTGCAAGAAATACATCTCTGACTGAAACCATCCTGTCATGTGAGCTCCAGGCATACTTCAAAAGCACTTCTTGGAAGAGCATTTGGCTATCTGAGAAGCTTTAAGCAGAGTTCATGTTATTCCTTTGCTTTTTTTCCTTCTGCAGTCGCCTGAACCTACTATGCAGATTATTCCCTTGTTTTCTTTGCATCTGCCTTCACTGCTGTCTGCCTTCTGCAGCTTTTCTAGCTTCAGCTCTGCTCATCCTGGGCTCAGGACTTACATCCCGCCTTTGCCCGTCCCCGCGTTACAGTGCAGCTGTAGCCTGCCTGAGAGCTGCTGGGAAGGGAAAAGGTAAGTGAATTTCGTCCTTGCTCACAAGGGTAGAGGAGTACAGGGCTGAGTCTCCCTGTGAAGCTGACTAACACTTGTTGGAGATGTCACCTTAAGCAATTGGGTCCAGCGCAGCATGGAATGAATTTGCAGTTCTCTGCAGCTCCTTTTGTATGGTCACCACAGTTGGGAACATTAAATTTTGGAACCACAACGTGCTGTCTAAAAGCAGCACAGCTGTCAATGAAGAGCAGTTTGCAACTGGAATATGGCCAGTGCCAGGGACACTGCAGAGGGACATGCCAAAAAACAGATGGAGATGATTGCTTAGAAACCAAATTCAGAAATTAGATTTTCCAACCACATATTCACTGAACTATTGATTTACCAATCAATATAATAGTACTGAGCGGAATGATTGGAGTGCTGAATATATAATAATTTATAAAAAATAATGACAAATACTGACATGTTTTTTTCTGCTTTTTTTTAAGTCTTACTGTAATACCAAATTTCCTTCAGACCTGAAGATAAATACAAGGAAAATAGATGCATTAGCTAAATTAATGTCAGGAAATAAACATCCCTCAAAGGCATCTATAAGAATTTACTTTAAGAAAATTTTTATATTCTAGTCCTGGACAAGAGCTGTTCATTAAGTTTTATTCATAGTCCTCAGATCCCTTCAAATAAGGCATAACTTCTAGACTTCTACCATCCTTATTACTGGGAAACCTGTTTCACTTATCTGTATTTGAATCTTTAGGCAGTAACTGGTAAGTCTTTGGTTCAGCCATTCCTGCATTGCCTGTGTCTATTTAAAAATTCTAGACAAACTCTGTTATATGCTTCCCCAAGTTTTCAGGTGAGGTGTTTTGTAATGACTGGCAGGGTAGGCAGCCATATGCTTAACAACAGAGACGATACACATTAATGGTCTGTAGTTCACAGTGGGTCCTTGGGGTGATTTGTGGGGCTAGCTTTGCCTCATTTAGGCTGTTGCTACCACATCTAAGCTAAAGGAAGGGGCTGAGACTGCAGCTCTCTGACTCCCCATAGAGATTTCAGCATGCAGAGCTGAGAGGTGCCAGCATCTGTCTATGGCTGGCACTGGGATTTACTTCCTGCCTCCCTAAAAAAGCCTGTCCCAGCCCACTCAGCAGTGTGGACATCCTCTGCAAGGCACAGCTCTGCTGTTACACATGCATCGCCAACATTGATTTCACTCCTGCAGCCAGCCGCCTTGTTTGGGACCCAGAGGTGGTGTGTGGGGTAAGTGTAACAGCATTCAGACCTTAACACTAAACTGTGCAATCGCAGACAGAAGTTTTAGCTAGTCAGCTGGAATGTGCTGGCTGCCCAAGAAGCAGTGTTATGTGATAGCAATAACACTGCTGCAGCATGCCTCTGTGTCTTCTTGTCCTGAGGATTTAATGAGGGTGTTTCCTCCTGTGCAGTGGGCTTCGCTCGCGGAGCTGCTGGCAAGGGAGCAGACCCGTGTGGTGAGTGCCGAAGACATGGCAGCCCTCTCCCCCTTCCCCTTTGCCTCCACAGCTTCGCAGAGTAGTCACATCAAAAAAAAAAATGCTTGAATAATGCCACGTCTTGGTGTTCTACAACATCATGTGCTTGGTGTAAACTGTAAATTGTACCACATGGCACAAGGCAGTGGGAGGCAGGGGATCTTTTCCAAATCTCTCTGCAGGAGTACGCCTTTGGGAGATCAGCTGTGATTTTTTTTTTCAGAGACAGAGAAGGAGTTTGTGTTTTTGCCCATTGGCTAGGTGGGTGGATCTGGAGGGTGATGCAGGTCCAGGTGGGCCTGAGAGGGGGGCAGAAGTGCAATGGACAGTCCCTGTGTCCACACACTGGCCTGCCTGCAGCAGGATCCAAGGGGGTCTGCTGGATGTGGACCACACTGTGAAGACTAGAAACAGTGTATCCCAAATCAGTCTTAGTGGCCAAATCCTGCTGGTTCTCATCTGCTGGGGCTCTGGGTGTGGGCAGGAGGTGAGTGAGCTGTGCCGCACAAGGAGGTAGGCAGCTGCAGAAGCTGTAGGTCAGTGGGGAGAGCTTCTGCCGGGGCCTGGGCACAGTGGGGTGCAGCATCACTGCCCGCTGCATGTCCCCTCCTGCTCACAGCCAGACGTGTTCTGTCCTTTGCCACAAAGCTGTACCTTGCTCCTCCCCACTCCCTGTGTTTTCTCTTTTAAGGCTTGATTGGGCTTCGAGAGACCAAGGGAAAGCACAGAGCATCCCCCAGGATGGGGACACAGTGAAGCATTTGCTCCTTGGCTGCCCTGCATATGGGGAGATCCTTCTCTCCCAAGCATCACTGCAGCTACCAGCTCCTCTCCTTCTTGCCCCACCTTGCCCTCTGTGCATCCCCAGCAGCAGGAAAGTGAGAAACCACTGTGCTTTCTTCCTTCCCTCACACTCTGGGAATCACAATTGACCACCGGTGACAATCGTGACATCACTGAGAAGATGGCACCATGAAGATGACACCGTGAAGATGACACCGTGACAGATGAAGAGATCACCACAGCCAGCCCATAAAACAATGTGGTCAAGCATAATGCAAGGTTTGTTAAATGCCTCCGTGGGCTAGGTGTGAACTCTAGACCCCTAGAGGTGCGGTTGTTACACATTTTGCACGAGGGATTGTACTAGTTTGGGCTGGGATACAGTTAATTTTCTTCATAGGATCTCATATGGGGTATTTTTTGGGTTTGCGAACAAAACAGTGTGATAACACATCTGTGTTTTAGCTTTTGCTGAGAAGTGCTTACACAGGGTCAAGGCCTTTTCTGCTGCAGACTGCAGTGAGCAGACTGGAGGTGCACAGGAAGTTGTGAGGAGACACAACTGGGACAGCTGACCCCAGCTGACCAAAGTGATGTCCCAAACCACCATATGACATCATATTCAGCAGCAAAAGCTTGCAGGGGGGCAGGTAGGGGTGAGTTTGCCAGGGCTGCTGTTGCATGGGGTCTGGCTGGGTATCGGCTGGCTGGTGGTGAGCAAATTTTTTTTGGTTTTTGCACCTTTTGTTTTTCTTTTTTGTTATTTTTTTATTTCATTTTTTGAACTGTCTTTATCTCCAACCATGAGGTTTTTTCCACTTTTAGATATTGTCCCAGAACCTGCTTTTGGTTGTGTTTAAGGTGATAATACAGCTTGTTTATTAGCTTTCATGTTTTTTGCCTCCAATTAGTCAGGCTTAAATATCCAATTTAGCTTCTACATAGGAAATTCATTTTTTCCCCTTTTTTAGCAACACTATTTTCTCTTTCAAGACCAACTTGAGGCAGTTTCAAGGAGACATCAAAAGCATAGCAGCCGATGTTGAAATGTGAGTGGCGGCTCACAGTTTCACAGCTGCATGTGGTCTTTAGCCTCATCAGTATTACAAGGCCACCAGTGTTTCTGGATTAATTTTACATAACTTCAGATGAGTTTCTGTTAAAAAGCATACTAAAATAATACAAGTAACCACCTCCACCCTCAAAGGATTCAAACAAAAAATAAACAAGGGAGAAATTCTGTCCTTTTATTGGCACTGTGGATCTCCAGTAATGGGTTTTATGGACAATGGAATTATTGTCAAATGTGCAAGGAAGGATCCCAGGGGCCCTCCCTCCTACCAGTGTTGATTTCATGTTTTTTCTGTGTCAGAAGTCCTGGCTTCCCATAGAAAGGTAGTTCCTGGCTATACTGTGGGTTTGAGCATGGGTGCTCTGGTCCTACAAGCTTCTGCCCCGCTGCTAGTCTACACAAACTCACTCAGGTGAAAATGTCAGGCTATTCTGTTCTTTAGCCAGGGAAAAAGAAACAGCAGGGACCAATAGATAAAAGCCAAGAGGATGCATTTAAGACCCTGGGATTCACTGGAATCAATGGAGTGTAGGCTTCTAAATGCTTTTGGGTCTGGCAGATTTAATCGATCTGCTCCAGATGTGGGTACCAGAGCTCTGTTAGTCCAAACTTGATCATTAAATTATTACATTGTCTTAGCTTAAATGCTAAGTGACTAGGCCTCTGTTTCCTTCTTTAAAACAAAACAAAAAAACCCAAAACCAAATGGGGATAATATTATTCATCCAATTCTGAAAGGTGCTTTGTGTATAAGGTACTCTGCAGGGAGAAGCTGGGAGTCAGGTAAATGGTAGTCTCAGCCTTGCGCTGACCCTGGGGTTAAAAGAGGGTAAGACGTAGTTGGAGAAAACCCTTCCTTGTATGCCCGTTAAACACAAGTGCTGTGAAGAAGCTGCTAGATTCTTTCATCACAGGTAACTCGGGAGGGTGGCGGATAACCTCTCTGACATTGCCACACACCGAGCTGCAGATGAGAAGGCTGCAGTGGGCCCGTGAGTGCTGAGGCACTGCCAGAGCTTGGCAGCTCCAGAGACCACTAATTTTTCTGTCATGCTGCACTAGCACGCAATAAAATAAAA
The DNA here is from genome assembly GCF_963921805.1 of Phalacrocorax carbo. Taxonomy (NCBI): domain Eukaryota; kingdom Metazoa; phylum Chordata; class Aves; order Suliformes; family Phalacrocoracidae; genus Phalacrocorax; species Phalacrocorax carbo. The sequence goes on along the minus strand of NC_087513.1, from coordinate 42,124,592 downwards.
CTCTGTCCCCCAAAAAAGGGATTTTTATCCTTCTCTTCAGACAATGAAGCAAGTAGTGCTTGTGAGTGTGAGTGCAGTGAACAATATCTATGCAAATGGACTATACGTTTCAGAGCTTAGCGCTGAACTTTTAGAGCTATCTGGGCTAGTGTGTTGTGCCAGAGGTTTCCGCTGCATCGTACACAGCTGCCTGGAAAGCACAGGGAAGCCACAACCCTACCTGCCAGCTGGCACCACTGAATTAGACTCCTTGGTACCCCAAGCCAGCGAAGCCGTCCGTGGCAGGAGGCATCCCCTCCCTCTGGGGAGAGGCGTTTGCAGTTCAGGACATGCTCTTTCAACACGTGGGCTCTTGGGCAGCATCCCCACAGACTCCGTTCCCTTGGTGTATGGACACTTCACAGCCTGCCACCAGCTTTAATTCGGACAAACTCATTCCACCTTTGGAAGCCCTATTCTGTAGACCTGGGTCACAAATGAATTTTTTTCTGGAGAAAAAGGAACAATGATGAAGAAAAGTTATACTTGAAAAGCAGTACTGTGTAGCTTTGGAGCACTGTTTAATATAACGGTTGTCCAAAAATCATGTTGACAAGGAAATCCCAGAAAAAATAACTTAAGAAAGCAAAATTCATGTAATCTGATAGATGTCCATTAGTGCACTTCCTTAGTTTTCATCTCCTGAGCCTTTCAGCAGAAAGATTCCTATTTACTGTTTATAAACAATCAAACTAAAATAATAACAACAAAAGTACCCCTTTACAATAATCATCCAAATTGACTGATATTGTATTCTTGTCATCTTGATCACACTGAGGTAATTTTTTTCCCATCTAAATAAAAACTAGAAAAAGAATTCTGTTTTACTTCCCTTTAACATTTGACACTATCAAAATATGTCTTTCCCTTGAGGAGTACAAAGACTGCTATATGCTGGAGAGATACAGATTTCCCCAACGCTAATTTTTAACTGCTAGTGTGTAAAGAAGTAATAACATAATGTATTACTGGCAATAATGAAAGACTATGGCAGCAACCATGTTGTGTGGGTGGTGTCCAGAGTAAAGGGTTCTTATCCTTTTTGCTTTCCTCCCTTGTGTATCAAACACTTAGAGAAAGCCATTACAAGGTGGTATTAACATGAACTATTTTTAACAAGCTATGACGACAAGCTAAGAGTAGTAGATTGCATAAAAAGTCTTCATCAAAATTCCATTTCAACGAAGTTATTTTCAGATGCCATATGTATTAGCCCTTTCCATTGAGACTGTGTTCAGCTGTCATTAATATCACTAAACATTTGCTGAATCTGCTTTAGCTTCTGGGTAAGCTGTTTCCGATGTGGTAGCCTTGACTCATCGTTTGGGGCACATGCCCCATTCTGAAGAGGAACAGCACAGTGCCCCATACATCGGTCCTATTTTAACTGTGAAGAGGTTAACATGCTTCTGCCTGCCACATCAACTCTTTGCACAGGCTGAATCTGAGCAGACAATGAATGGAGCAGAGAGATGAGCTCTTCTGCTGCAAATGTGTGACACACGCAAACATTTTCACAAAAAAAACCCCAGCAGTCGTTAAAATATTCAAACAACCATAACTTGTATAAACACTGTTCAAACACTCCTAATTAACATGAATACTGAATGTCTTGTATGTTCTCGTATTCACATCATAGCCAATCTTTTCCTAGGGAAGACATTTCTTCCTGCCATGTAGGATTAGGAGCACAGTTTCAAACTAAGGAATTGAAATTTGACGACGAAAGCGGTATGAGCACTACGAAAGCATGTGGTGTTTGCCCACCCCCAGCCCTCTACCTATGAAAAAAATGAGAAAGATTTGCTTTTCTGTCAACCTTGCCCAAACCTCACTGCAGCTTGTTCTCAGAACTATGTGAGCAATATCTCATGCAAATTGGCTACATCAAGAGTTCATTTACAGTTTGACAAAAAAGAAAACCTGGTGGCTCGTGGCCGGTGTAGAGAGCTGACAATGGTCCATTGACTGCAAAGTTTGGGGACCAGTATAACATACATCAGATCAAGGTCCACCCAGACAGCGTCCCTGCCTTTGCCCGTGGTTCACTTCCCTCTTTGGCCTCTAGCTGCAGATGTGAGACGATCCAGATTGCGGCATCATACTCAGAGTCAGAGGAAAGTTGAATTGCAGGAGGAACAAATAAGAAATAAAGAGAAGTACAAGGACAATAACCCTTCTTCGGTTTATGTGTTTTTATGTCCCACTCTGCCTCTTAGCATGGAGATCTTATACACAGGTAACTCTTTTGGCCTCCAGAAGAATGGTATAAATGGCTTTGACTGAATCAGTCAGAGGGGCTGCAAATGCTGCATGTTGTTTTCTATGCAGCCTTTGGGCTTCTGCCTACCTTTCATGTATTCCTCACCAGCAGCAAGGTAAGTTTAGAAATGTGACTTTTACAGAAAACATGCATGAAAGTGCACACCGGATTGCAGGTTGGCCTCAAGCACATATTTGTTCTTTTCCTCAAAACGGCATCAAAATGGCAGGTGCTTTCACATTTTCAAACAAGAGTGGCCCAATGAAATTTTCATCTGAAATTGTGATGATATGAAAAGCACTAAAGTAAGATGAAGTAAATATCTATTTCTTATAATAGAGGACTGGAGCTGAAGATTAAGAAAAAGAGATTTACAGGAAAAAGCATTAGTGAATGCTGTCATGTGCAGACGTCAGAAGCCACCGGTTAATATCCAGTGAGCCAAGAGCAGGCGTCTTTGAAGTATGAATGTATCTTTGTGCAGAGCGAGAAAAAACCAGCAAAGATGCAAGAGAAAAAATAACATGCTGAGTCTCAAAGTTTTACTGTAACCCACTCATCCAAAGTCTGCCCTTGAAAAGATTAATGTCCTAGAAATGTAACTTTGAAAGCAAATCTAGATTACCTGTCCAGCTCTGAAAGTGAAAAACAGTAAAGGAGTAAATGAAAAACTAATAATTCAGGACTAAAACTTCAGCTTAAAAGTTTAGCCTTTCTCGCTGCTTTTGAGGATAAAAACATTGTGACTGTGGAGTCCATGGGGTCTGTGAGTGATCCATATTTCACCTGCCTGTGGTTATCTGTGATTGATTATAACAATCACATCCCTCATTGGACTAGCATTTCTGGAATAAACATTACTATATGTGAATTAAAAGTTCGTTTTTCTACAGTCATGTGCATCCACAACTTTGCATTTTGCTTCAAAGGCCAGTGCAGTAAATATTCACTGTCCTAAAACTTGCTTATTCTTATTGCGATGATTGAAATAGTGCATTGAATTCATATTGTCGTCTGCACAAAGATGGGTTTCACTCAAACTGAGGTGCCAGTAGGATTCAATAACAGAAATGTTTAAAGCAAACCCAGAAAACTCTTATGGATATGACTCTAATAAATGCATTAAAAAATAAGCGATGAGTCATGTAAAATATTTGACAACATACATCCAGATCTAGAAAGGCGATTCTGCTATTTTTTAAAAATATATCTAAATAAGAAGTATTTTTTTTCCCAGCAGGTTAAACAAACTGATGCTTATTTTGCTCCAAGCAGCAGGTTTTCCCTTTTCTGTACCACCAACATGGGCTGTTTCATTTGGCTTGTCTTGTGTTTTGGCACATGTGACAAACCTTTTGACTTTCCATAATGGCACAGTTCATCTGAGGTCAATCTAAAATGTCTCCGGTTCCCCTCTGAAATTTTTCAATCCCTGAATGACCCTCACACAGCCTTTTAAATGCATTTTTTGTAATCATTTAGGAATGATGCACCATCCTGTTTCTAGAAAAAAAAAATTTTAATTCCACTACTGAGAGCTCTGCCTCTCACTGATGCAAGGGGCTGAGAACATGCCCAAAGTAGCATTTAATGGGGGTGCTAATTGCTTTAATTTCCTTCTGCCAAGCCCCATCCTTAGCTGCACTCACTTTTTGTCTAAGCTCTGGCACACTTTTCACTGAACAGTGCAGATAGAGTCTTGTACTGGTTCTTGTTTGTTGCACTTGGAGTATGGGTGTCTGTGACCACTGAGACCCTCTTGCGCTTCCCACTCACGCCTGTCTGGAGGTGCAGGAGTTGATCCTACCCTGTGGAAGCAGCAGTGCGTTGGTCATTTCCTGGTAATACTGGTCTCCTAGAAAGTGCCTCAGCATCTTTAATATGATCAGCAAAGACCTTCATTATCTGTGTGTGTAAGTACCTGGAAGGATGCTGGTCTACAGTTTCACTCAGTGTCATGAAAGTTGTCCAGTTCTCCATGGAGAGCTTAGAGTATATCTACAAAGCACATGTCAGTGTGAAAGAGTCTATCTGTCACTCACAAGGTCTAATAAAATCAGCCAGCATGGGTTGATTAGCCTGTTCAGGGGACAGGCATAATGCAGTTGCATTTCCTCCAGCATCCAATATAATTTTTACAGCCTCTTACTATCACTTCCTGTACCATTATTGTCGTCTTCTGCTGTCATAAAACTTCAGGACTCTTTCAGCTTCTTGAGTTCTTGCTTGCAGTTTCATCCCAGGTCAACCGAACGTCTCTGCTCTTACACTAGCGATCTGGGCAAGGTGATCAGCCCCTCAAAAGACTCAGTTCTCTATATAGAGTCTTTGGCATCCTTCCTGACCTGGGCAACACCCACTCTAGTGAAGTCACCAGAGATTTTAATCTTTTAGGGCAATTTAACCTCTACATTTTTCCACTAAGGATTTTGTCTTTATCCACAGCACTCCTGATGCTATGCTGTTCATCAGTTACTCACAGCCAAGGCATGTGGAAGCTGTCTGCTTCATACTTTTTCTTAAAATTTTGGCATGCCCACCATTTAACTAGCTCTGACTTGAGGCAAACTGTTTCTGAGACTGAGTGTGTAAGTCCTTTACACAGTGCATGTTTCTGCCAGAAATGCTTGGTCATGATCGCAGACCACCCAGCTGAATGTCAGGGCTAATATCTGAAGTTCTGAGAAACGATCCATTTCCAGCAGAGTAGTTTGGTACACTTGAATGTATGCACTTATGCAAGACCCATTGACTTTAGATGCACTTAAAACACATCTGTAAGTGTCTTAGTGAATCACCGTTATGATCAAAATCTAGACTGCAAAAAAATGCCCTTTGAGCAGATAAAGATCTTGTAGAGTATTTCTGTGAGATACTGCTTAAAGATTGCTTCCTTTTCTAATTCTTCAATAAGATGACTCAGATCCTTCTGATCATTCACAAAATCTGCTGGAAATGTTTAGTCAGTTCAGGAAAATTCTGGCAGCTTCAAACTGAATGTCTCTTTCAAGGGTGGCTGTTGCTTCTGCTTACTAATAATCAGACAGTAGAAAAAAAATAAGCTAAACATAGATCAACCTGGAAATAGCAGTATTAAATGTTTAATGGCTCTGGACAATGCTCATTTTTGGGTTATTCATTAACATAATTAAATGTACTGTTTTGTCCAATAAGATTTTTCCTTGGGAAATCTCATACCTTTATCCATAGATCATAAAACCCACCGCTCTGGGATGTTGTTCCATACCCTTTCTGGTCTCATTTTTAGCTCAGTGTTTGAAAGGACTAGGCACTCACCTGGCTTGCCCCCCTCCACCATTAGTGCTTACATCCAACACCAAGAGCCTCCAAGGCACTGCTTAGTGGTGCCTAACCCCAAAGGGGTCTAATTTTCCAGCACCAGCAGTAAATCCTCACAGCTCCCTGCACAGCTGCCTTGGGCATGCCAGCTGCTTTCCCGGTCTTGGATGGATCAGCAGCTGGGAGATTGCAGCCTTCCCCAGTTTTGCAAAGATGTTTTCATGTGCTCAGATTTGGGGATGGAGGTACAGTTGTCACATCTTTAGGACAATAAGACGTCTCTGTGCACACGCAAGCGGGCCACCCATGTCCTTGAGCCTTCGTCCCCTCAGCCTTCCCTGAGCTTCCTTGTCCCCAGATTATGCTCGCTAAAGCAGGGCCTTGCAACCTCCATGTACTTTGATTTTAAACTCTTGATAAGGGTGTAGCATAGAGAAAAGCTGATAACGTAATATTTTAGCAGCCACATTAATCAAATATTTATAAACTACAATATAATTCCTTAGAATATCACAGAACTATTTCACACAAATGGAGCATTGGTAAATTTTTAAAACACTCAGACCACTATGAACTACAAATTTAATAGGAACACCTGAGTGACAGCTGGCTTTCATGAACAGAAATTCAGCTCGGAAAAAAAGAAGGGATCAGCAGGCTGGCCTATTTTGGGGAAGAGCTGGCTGTCTGGCACAAGGCATTCACAGGCATGGAAAGCATGTAACTCACAGACAGGCATAAGGGAAACTCATAGGGTCTCATGCTTGCTGCTGTGATCGCTGATCCAGCTCTCTCCTTATAAAAAGTCATTTTTACACCAGCTAAGAGCTGCTGCTGTGCTTTCTCCACTTTGAACAGAGTGCCCTTCTGAATTAAAGCCTGTTTGTGGAACACAGCCTCTTCAAATTTACTCTTTTCCCAGCATTTATCAAATATCTGTTGACCAAGACCTGCTGTCCTGCAGCCCTTTCTCAGTCCACTGTGGTAAATATATTATCATCTTACAGATAGCATTTTCTTCTTTCCTCCCTTCTTAGTTTGACTTCCTATCTGTTTGTGATGCCTTGCCTCAGGTGAGATCCTGGCTCAGGTTACACAGATGAGGACTTGGCCCTGAGAGGTTTCTGTCCTGCAGGCAGATACAGCCTGACTGTCCTTCAGTGGGCTCACCTATGCAGAAAGAGATACACGCCTCTTGCTTGCAGGATCAGGCTCTTAGGGTGGAAGCTGCTGTTCTCGCCTCTCTTTGGTTTCTGGGGATTGCAGCATGCTTTGCAACACCTGGGGATATACTGCAGAGATGGCAACACAGGTCTTTAGAAGGAGAGATGTGGCCTGATGCACAGGAAGCCTGCAAGTCAGAGTGCTGGATTTGTCTTCCCAGGTTTGCTTCCGACTTGCTGGGAGATGTTAGGCTCAGCCTGTTCCCCAGTTCTTCTAGCTGCATTAATATTGTAATATGTGCTGAGGTCTTCAATAAAGTGAGTTTTTTGAAAATCAGAATAATGATTATTTGGCTCAGCCACATTCTTCTGAAATGCTTACTCACATGAAAGATTCTTTTTTCTTTTCAGAGATTTGAAAGATAATTTGGCTAGATTGTTCTGTTCAAGTAAAGCAATCTCACATTTGCCATGGTTGGAAGTGAAGTTGTTCAGTAGTATCATTGCATTACTAGCTTGCCATTCACGTTCTCAAAGAACTTCAGAAGGGGTTCTTTGATGTACTTATGGACTACTTCCAGCTGGTATATAGCACATAGTGTCTGTGCTTTTGTAGCAAATCATAACTTGACTAGTGGGATCCTTAGTATTTTACTGTCTGAGGCAGTATACTGAGGGGTGCCTTTTGAACAACATACAGGAGCTGGATAACAAGGTGACAGTCATAAATGGAATATTTACACCAACAGCAAAATACTCTGTGCTCCTGGAAAGAGCTAACCACTTCTAAAATCTACACTTCCCTGTAGCTCCTTAGATTTCTGCAAAGGGACATGACAGTGTGTGGCATCTGAGTTGCTTCTGGCTTCGTTTCCCCCTGTTTCTCAGCTTCCCAAAGAAGGCTGTTGAAATCCCAGTGATATCAGCATGTGGATCTGAGCTTAATGGTCCCGCTGCCTCTGCATGCCCAGTGGCACAGTCGTTATCCTCACTAGGTGGTAATGGGGTTATTAAACCTCTCCATGGGAGCAAATGGGTAGTGCTGGGAAGGGACCCAAGGAGCTTTAGAAGTTTTGCCTGGTGAGAAAGCTTAACTTTCCAGCCAAAATTGTCTGATGCTGGCTTATAAAATGAAGGATACTTGAGGACTGGTATTAGTCTGATGCAGTCTGGCAGTTGCTTTGTTCCCATGAGATGGTGCTCTGCTGTCTGAAAGAGGGATGCAGAGAAGGTGCTAATGATGCCCTGCATCTCTCCTGGGGTGGTATATGGAGTGATCAGATTTGGGACGCTGTGTCACCACTTCAGGATCCCACACCTGTGGATTTGCCCCAGTATCTCATGGCTGTTGGTTAACCTAAGGCTAAACACTAACACGTGAGCAGTGTGTGATTGACTCGCTGCTCCGTCAGTCGTGCACTGTAGCCAGGCATAAGGTACCACTGCTGCAGCTCAGCATGCAGATGAGATTAGGTCATAGGACTTGTAGCTAATTGCTAGACTTTAGTCTTTATTTTGAACCTGGGCCCAGAATATCTACAAACCATCCTCACGTGTTGGGATCAAGACTAAAGCTGATAACTGCCAAGTGATGACTGGCATTTTCTCTGTCGCAGAGGTGAGACTTGTCTCTCATGGGCACGGACCTTTCTTCATGGCTGAGCCGACACCATGAAACTAATTGTGCAGGAGCTGAGGACCTGGCCATCACATACTCCGATGGTGAGAGACATTGCTTTGGCTCAAATTGTTTCTGGCTCAAATACAAATATGTTAAAAGAAAACCTGCATCATACCAAACTAAATAAAAATACTATCAAAACTGAATGTTCCACTTGGTCCAGACTTCTACCTCTGTGGCAAAGCTGAGAAGCTAAAGAGCATGTGACTGATCTTTAAGTCTATTGCTTAATGTGCTATGGGTCTGTTGCACAGATGCTATGGTGATGAACATGTTATAAGAGCTGACACAGAATAGAATGAGTATGAAAAAATCCAGACATCATGTTGAATTTGCGATTCAGATTGAAGTGCATTAATAATAAATTGAACACATGTATTATATATGGAGGTTCCTATTGAAATATTTCTTGAGGGCAGCTGAATTTTAGTGCCAGAGCAGAATGATAATAGTTTTAGAGGAAATGTAGATTACTGTCATTTCTCTTATAAATTGTGTTGAGCAATAATTGTGAACAATGACAGGGCTCACACAGGGTATATCACAGGAAACTCAGCCTACTGTTAAACTCTGCATTCCTACCTCCGGCCACAGAGTCAGATCTTACCAATCTCTTTGGTGAGGGAAGAATAAAAAATATTCTGCAGGTTACAGGTCCAAAAAATCACAAAGAATATGCCCATGATTTTAAAGGAAAATCTGTTGATGCTAGAATTAAAGACCTCCTACTGAAGTCACATTTTTCCCAGAAACTCAAACCACTCATAAAAAATACTTGAAATAGTGGAAGCTCTCTGAAAATTCATTTATGAGCTTGAGGATAATGGGTTGCAAGTCATATCCAGAGGGAATTCTCAAAATCCCTCCCTCCTCCATGAGAACGCAGGGAGAGTTAGACCAGGGGTGTAGTCACAGGAGCACGTGCCCTGATCCCCTCTGACCCTTCAGATCTCCCTCTGTCCAAAACCCTCCACCCAACCCCTTTCCTGTTACGGAGTGACAGAGGTGGTTTTAATGTGCTTGTCTGTCCCCTGGATAAACTGATAGCAGGGGACATCTGGTACTCATGAGGGAAAGAGGAGATTTGCTTATGCTGAAGGGCAAGCGCTGCTAGCTTCTTAGCTAACTTTAAAATCGCTGAGTACAAAATCTCTTTGCTCTTCCCCAGACCTTGTAAATCAGCTCAGGAGCAAGTCAAGTTGCCCTAGGGTCTCTGGGTAGCAGAGCTACATATTCCAGAGAGAAGGGTGCCTCTTTGCCCCACAAAAGCTATAGTAGAGGTCCTCTCTCCCTACAGAGAGACAAGAGAAGCTTTGCAGTGCCTTTTAGTACTGAATGCAAACGTCCATCTTTTTCTTTCTACACACAGACTTTTCTGTTGAGAGAGTGCTTGGGGACCCCCAAGGATTGCGTTTGGCCTTGAACATCCCTTCTGCCAAGTGCTTAGTGCCGGGGGGACATCCCTTTTGTGCTTCCTGCCCGGGCTGTGTTGGTGGATTTAGGCCCTTAGAAATGACTGGGATGCCTGTCCACTGTTCAGTCCCTTTCTACTTCCCTAAATTTAGAGAAGAAAGGAGAAAAGCCAAGGGAAGGGGAGCTCCCCCATTACTCAGAGAGTCCCTTGAGGTACCAAGCATGGGAAGTATCACCAGACTCAAACCAGACATCCTCAGCAGCTGCTGTTGCTACAATAAGAATTTTGCCTAAAAATTTGTTGCTATAATAAAAATGATTGAACGCTTCAGCCCTGCCTTAGTGTTGTTGGTTTTCTCCACTCCAAGGCTTTCACTTCAGAGCTGAAAATGTTGAGCAGGGAGGTTGCTTTCCCAATTATAAGGGCTTATTTTTGTTTTCAGAGATACTACTGATATGCAGGAGCTGGATGCAGGAGGAGAGGCAGGATGATGCCTCCTTCTCTCCTTTTGGTGTTCTTTATAGCAGGAGGTTTGACTTGCCTTCACCCTCACTTGGACTCCTGCATTGATTAAATGGATATTACGTGTCCAAACTCTTTCCCTTGAACCTGTGATGACTCAAACACCTTTTGCCTACTTGCTTTTTTTTTCTTTTCAATGAAAGCTGTGATCCTGATGTAATCTTAGGATTCAGAATCAAAGATCAAGGACTGAACGTGAGTCCTGGATTCTCAGATGTGCTTAGGTGCAAAAATTCTTAGGGGGCCTGGGACATAGCACCTATGCCAATAACACGCCCTGCTCTCATGGTCATCTATTTCCAGGTCTTCTACTGCTAACAGACAGTAGGGAGAGTCAGGGAAGAAAACAGTGCTTCCAAATTAAAGAAAGTAAATGACTTAGCTGAAAACCAAACCAAAAACCTTACTGAATCCTTGCAGAATTTGTCAGGAGAAAACTGCTCAGCCTAGAGACGGGACCCTCGACATCAACATCTCTTGGCTCTGCCTCAGCCCTGGTTGTCCAACTGCAATGAAACAGTCTCAGTTCCTGTGTTCAGTACTTTGCCATGGAGCTAAGCCTTCACGTCAGAATGCGCAAAAATGGTGACATGGGTCCCATGCTGCATTTCCTTCACTGTTTCAAACAAAGACTTAGGCACTGGTGTAGGCAATAACATCCTGACCCAGGAACAGTGGATAGAAAGGAGTCACATAAACTTACTGAATGTGAAACAGAAAAAACCCAACCTCCTACAGACACTATGAAGATTTTTATCTTTTAATTTGAAAAAGAAAAGGTGGGAGTTAAAAGCATTAGGCTTGGAAAGCAAACTTTTATAGTTCAGCAGAAGATGTAGACCTCTTGAACCGGGAGACCAGGAGGGAGAGCCTTTATCTGAGGAGAAAACATGGAGACTTTGTAAGTGAAGTCCTAGCAAGCCATCGACACAGCTTCTAATAGCTCCTAACAGGTTCTATTAAACTTTGAAAGAAATATTTGCAAGGAACTTGAAATTTATTTCAAAATAAAGAGCCATATTTGAGTGTTAATTAGCAGAGCAGGAGAATAAATTAAACAAAGGCCTAGTATGTGGCTCAGTAAAGATGACAGAGCAGTGAGAGTTAGACAAGGCAGAAGAAAGCCGGATTTTGTGTGGCATTTACATACGAGTGGGGTGCCGGAGACTCCCACACTAGTCGATTGAGAGCTAGTGGAGCCTAGAGAATGATTCAGTTCTTTCCAAAGGAAACCAAGTGCATGATTCAGATGTCATTTACAATGCCTTTGGGGAACCTACACATCTCCATGGGACTTGGGACTGTCAGATATGTCACAGGATCTACAGAATCTCCTGTGGCGGCTGCTGGAGGCAAGGCAGATACCCAAGGGCATCTCAAATGGCACCAGAAGGCTAAGTTGAAGCAGCTAAATCCATCTGAAAAGATGGCCTGCAGCCTAGGCTCCACTGACTGTCTTTTCTTCACTGGCTATATTGGGAGCTAAGGCATCCAGCTTACAGGTAGACACCTGCATATGTGTGCCCAGAGCTGACTCTTGCCAGAAAAGCCTGGCTAGGAAAGGGAGGGGATTTGTCTTTACTCAAGACACTTCTTGCAAGCTAAAATATACACCAGAACTTGCAGTGTTAATAGAAAAAAAAATGCCAGTGAGCTGGACATGCACTGTGCTACACATCCCAGGGCAGAGCTGAGGGCATGCTCTGGGTGCGTGCTGAAACCATTGGGCATCTGGGGCACAGGAAGACCAAGAAGCCCCAAGTCATGGTGTTACTGTTTTTAATCATGCTTCTACCTCCTCAGCTGGAAGTTATGACTCTCCTAGCTCCGTCCATCCTCAGTGCCAGCTAGTTAAGCTGTTTTATTGGTCATGGCGACGGGCTGTGGGCAGAGTATGGACAGATACAGTGCCTCAGGTGAGAGGTGTGGATTTCCAGCCAAGGGAGGGTAATTTGTAACATTGCTAACTCTGTTTTTCACATTTGGCTAATTAGATCTTGAATGCTCAGGAAGCCTGGGTCAGCCTTGGGCTGCTCAGTTACACAGCCCAGGTAACTTATGCCTGTACAAATTGAGATATTGATCCAGGTCTCCTTTGTAAATTGCTTTAAGGCGTCATGATGAAAACTTTTATGTAAAATTCGGGGAGGGGGGAAAGGGCTAATACCAGGTAGTACTAGGTCAAATGCAAACTGACAAAAAACCTGCAAAAAATTGGTGAGCTACTACCTTGTGAGAGCACTGCCAGGAGCCCTTAGCTTCACTATCTTCCAGATGTCAGCATGGGGACACCTTAGAAAATAGCATAACTTCTGTAGCCATATGATTTAGGAAACCATAAACTAATGTTACTTGAATTTCTTTACAAGTTGAAGAAGTTGGACTTAAAATTGAGCTTCTTACTAGATCTATAGTTTCTAATTTCACAGCAAGACTATTGGGACCACTTAAAGAAGGAAAGTCACAGAAAAAACCTCATTTTTTTCATGTCTAGATGGGGAGCCCTCACTCATCTGGGTGCCATTAGGCAGAAGACAGACTGTAATGAAAAACATTCCATGTTAAAATTTTATGTTATGAAGAAGGAATATCACACATTATTTCATTGGCAAGTCAGAACAAGCCAGCGGGTTTCAAAAGAAAAATTATGGTATCTGGTTGAAAAAAATGAGCTGAAATTTTCAAATCTTGTATCTGTAGAGATGGAATCATAACTATAGAACAAAAAAGGCAAAACTAGACTTAGTAAGATGAATGACTTTTAACTTCTGAAAAACTCAACAAGTTTTGTTTTATAGCTGACAACAACTATTGGTTTCCAAGCACACATCACAGAGAGTGCTGTTAGAGAGGTCACAAACCATATGAAAAGTCATAGCTGGTTCCCGTACATTTTGGTTACACTATTTATGGAACATGGAAATGTAATGGATATATTAGTATTTCAGAAGGCTATTTTTCCATCAGGGTTATCTGTCCAATGAAATTCTAGCTGGGAGAATTTGTCTTCTTACACCAAACTCCAACTGTGTGCCAAGTTTTCACCTAGGTACAACTCTACACAACTGTGACCTGTTTCAGCATGAAGAGAAGCCAAGCCACAGCCCGTCTGGGCTGAGGTCTGTAGGATGGAGCACCTGTGAGATGAGGGCACACGGAACCATTGTCACTGTGATGGTCACTGCACTGGCCAACTCGTCTGGCCAGGGCTGTTGTCTGCAGGGCTCCCTTTTCACAGTCCCGTTCTTATTATAGAGAGGGTCTTCATTTGTACTTCTGTACTTACATTCCTTTGTGAATAGTCCCTTTTGCATAGCATACATTAATTCGAGTCTGTTATCTAGCTGTTGACCTTTTTGCCAGCTTTGCTAAACACATACATAAGCTGTAGCAATTTAGCTGGGAGAGGAAATCCCAAGATTTCTAGGGTGAAAAGAAGCATTAAGGAGGGCTGAAGGGAAGGTGAGGAGGAAGCCTGTAGTATTTCTTGTGCAGCTTATAATTGCAGCCTACTGAAAATACACTGGTTTTGAGTCCAGTACTAAGTCAAGTCTAAATTGGGCTGGCTATAAAGTAAATCTTCCCCTTCATTACTCTTCAAGCATTCATCATGCTTATGAAGTCCCAGCAAAAACGTCTATGACAAGAAGGAATGTGACAGATTACTTCTGCAGTTTACCATATTTCAAGTCAGACTGTGAAATGATGCCTCTGCATCTTAAACCTATGTCAGACTTGGGCAGGTTTCTCGTAGCTGAGTTATGGTTCTTGAAACATGATGGTGTTGCAGAACTGCTCTTATGTATGACAATATTAGAGAGTTTGCAATTCTTATTTTGAACTTTCTAACCCTAATTTTTGTATTACTTTTCATCTCACTGTTAAACTGATTGTTATAGTCAGGCATTCCTTTCCCCTGTTTCCTCTTTCCTTTAGTAAGTTTAACGTAGCCTTGACCTAAAATCAAAATAATAATAATAATAATAATAATAATAATAATAATAGCAGCCATTTTTCAACCCCTGTATTTTCAGCAGCCTCTTAAGTTACATTTCATTGCTATCTATTAGAGAAAGTATTTCCTATTGAAGGACATCATTACGTTCAATTTGAGCAAAATTTAACTATGAATTTCCAAAGTAAAGGCCACCATATATATGTTCCTTTCAAAAAAATCCCAAAACAACTCATCAAGCTTGAATATTCAAGAACAAGTAAATAAAGCAATCCATAGTCATTAATTAAATACTAGAGAATGAGAAAGAAAGTGTAATGTCCAGCCCACTTACCAAGACTTTCCTTAGAGGCAATGGAGAGAGGTATGCACCTCCTGTGGGCAATTCATGCCATCCTTAAGAGTCTAAACTAAATGGGATGACCTGCTTTCAGATGTCATTTAATTGAATTTAGAAAGCAGAAATGTATACCTTGTAACAGATGCCTGATGTTTAGATGGTGACAGTTAGGTGTCCAACCTTATCAACCATCATTGCAGATAATTGCATTCATGAGAAACACTTCAAAACAGTCAGCCACTGACTGCTTATGGCAGCGACGCTGAAGACATGCAGGTATTGGCAGTTTCTCACAACCATTTGATCCTATCATGGATGTCAATCTGTTGGTATTGACGATGTCTTCACACCTTTCAGTGTCTTATTTTCAGCTCCTACAAAGAGCTTATTAGAGCAAAATATCTCTTGTCTTGCTGCACTGGGAAATCAGTCTTACCAAGCTGACTGAAAATGCCAATATAAATACCTAAGGAGGTATTAATTTTTTTCTAATAAGCTTTTTTGAATCATGCAGTCAATGATTGGAACAAGAAGAGAAATATGCCTTTGTGGTAGCAGAAGCAGCTTTGTTGTCCAGCACTGAAGTGCAGCTTGGAGCAGTGAAATTGCTCAGCACAGGTTCAGATGCTAAAATTTCCACTGCTTCCTTTATCAGCATTCAGAGATGCAGACTTATTTACTACTATGTAGTTATGATGATACAGTACAAAGCATTAAACAGGAATCTCATTAGCTGGAAGAGCATATATATAACCCCATTATTCTCAGAAATGAGACGCCTTCTGAATATTGTTTTCTATACCCTTATGCAAGCTAATGATGTACAGGTCAGCACCAGGATAAACAAACACCATGCAAATTCTGGTACCCTGCTTTTATTTCTGTGCATGCTTTCATGCTTCTCTTCGGGCTTATGACTGCATCAACACAGCAAAGGGAAAAGGTGCTTTCTGACACTTGCGCCCTGCAGCTACTTGTTCCTGTCCCTCTGACGGTGCTTATTGTGCCTGCAGCACAGTCTGTGGCCATGCGAGCACTTGTCAATCATTTCTGTGCAAAATCTGGTGGCCTGGGCTGTCCTTTGAGGTGTTTGACTTTGCTAAAGGAACGATCATATATCTTTTCTACTGTCTACTGTCCTGCTGGAATAAAACATATGTCAGAGAGGAGCAATAATATCTTAAATCATTGTTGTCTATTGCTACGTGAAGGTATGTCTAAGCCCTGGGGTTAACCCAGCCAGATATTCAGAATTCATTGATCAGAATCCCAACCATTTTACCAATGCCTTAAAAATGAGGACTTAAAAAAAAAAAGTGCTAATTTCTAATTGTTCCCTAGCTATTTAAGCATTCATGACTTTTCCAGGTTTTCTTTGCACTGAGGAAGGTTAGATGATAATTTGGAGAGTGTGGTCATTCGCATGATTTCAGAAACAGGAGTTACTGGAAGACACCCAAAATATTAAGATGTAATATTATGCAACAAAGAGAGAGGGTCTGTATACTTACCTATATGTTTAGGTTACTAAATAGTAACTGATGACATGCCAGAGTTGTTTATATTGTGAGCTGAAATGCATTTCCTTACAAGATAGTATTTTAAGTTTGGATTCCTGAAATATAGCATTTTCTCACATCTTTTATATGCCAGTCAGAAAACCTCAGCAGGGAACTCTGTATTTTTCCTGAAGTTCATTAGGTTCCAGGGTGATCTGCAAATATTTAACTGATGGTTGCCTGGTCTTTTATTGAAGATGCTTCTGACATTCCTTGGTGAAATTTCTCTTTTCTTTAAGGAGATCTAAAGCCTTGAGACTGTGGAAGAACATTTCCAGGTAAGTCCTTCTTTCTCTAAAAGTGATTCGAGCAGTTTGTCTCATGTGTAGCTGTTCAAAGTGCAAGACTGTCATCACCCTAGGGTTCAGCTTCCACCCTCTTTCTCTTTTCTGGAACCAGAGTGTCCAACCAGAGTGCTCTCCACCAAGTTAGCTATCTTCACTGCCATCATCAAATCAGTTTCTAACAACACAAGAGCTTTCCGATATGCCTCATCTGTCAGAAACAAGATGAGTGACATCCACAGCAGTAGTTTTTAGAGGAACAGCTCCAAAAGCCATCACTAAATCTGTTTTTAACTCTAGCATGCATATTCATTAAGTGTTGATCTATGATATTTAAGTTACTATTTTTCCTGTGTTCATAATTAAAGCCTCTTTCTTATAAATGCAAATTCCTTTCTTACTCCTTTAACTTAAAATGGTTCTGTACTGGCAGTGCCATCACATGAGAGAAGATGGTCATTGGGTTGTACAAAGGCATCTTGATAGTGTAGGTCTTGGGAGTGGTGTAAAAACCCAGACTTTAGGCACACATTTTTAATATGCAGGGCTAACCCAAATTGTTTAAATGTGATTATTTTTTTCTTCTGAGTGACAAATGGACTGATAAAACTGAGAACAAGTGAGGTTTTTTTCTTCATTTTGAAGCACTTTGAATTCATATAGTGCTCCAAGTTTATCAGTATTCAAACAGAGGAATAGATGGCATATAACAGATATTATATTAAAATAATATATTAAAATAATGCAGACATTTTAATACTAATATTAATATAATAAAACAATGTAAAGGGTTAACCTGGACCATTCATCCATCTGATGAAAATAATAAGCTGAAATGCCCTTCCTGATGGTGACTGAAAGCCAATATTACTAACACAAGGCTGATGTCTGGTGTTCATATGCAGCAATTACGGTCAGTTAATTGCAACTACTTTAAAAGGATTTTTCAATTTTAGTCTATATTTTTTGATCATTTCAGGTCATGCATCATCATTTTCTATTATGGCACTATAATTTTTCCCCTATTTTCTTTTCACCCTTGGCTCATTTGTATGACAAGCTGGAAATGTGCATTCCCCAGTGAATGACAGAACTTGTGTTAACCAATGAACAGAAATTGTCTGGGGGCTGCCCTTGCAGAATGGCACATATTAATACTGCATTTTTTGAGGTGTAAACCACTTTCTAGTGTGGAAACAAATTACAAGAGCAGCCCTTATTTGATTAAAGTAAAGCCGCAGGCTGTAGGGCTTCTAAATGTAAATGCTTCTTTTGGACCAGTCTAATTGCGGAAGGAGCAACTTAAACAGATCACCCAAGTTTTTGCTCTTGAGCAAACTATATTTTCTGGTCTCTTTCCAAAGAGCGAACCCTAGGCTGTACAAGGGTGGTATAGCCCTCATCTCAGAAAATCGACCAGAGAGAGGTCTCCTTATGGACTCACAGTTATCCACAACCACAGGGGAGAAACAAAACCTAAAGAATCAGTAATGTCAAAAATAAAGTGCACGATATAGCATTGGCTAAACAATGACAGCCTGTTGGGAAGGTTTCCCTAAAGAGTAAATGAGCCATGGGGAGAGAAAAGGAAATAATGTAAGAGAAAAAAAAGGGAGAATAAAACAAAAAGAAAAACTCAAAATGATATGGAAGTGTGATAAAGTTCCTGTGGAGTTTGGAGATAGGTTTCTGTGGAAAGTAGATGGGTTTTCCCAGAGACACACATGGAGGACAATGGTCTTGAAGGTGAAAGGATAATTGCTTCAAAATAGAAAATCAAAAAGACTGAGATAATTAAGATAAACAAAGTCTACGCAGGCAAAAAAGCAAGACCGTGTCAGGAAAGAATTGGCTTTCTACTAAAATCTAGTGTTCATATGTAAGAGCCTGCGTTTCCAAAACTGAAAAGAAAGCTTCTTCTGGATACTACCAAACAAGTGCCATCCTTATGCCTGATGGCTCACGAGTTCTCAATTTCAAATTTTTATTTTAGCAGCAAAATTGAAGGGAATACATTGAGAAAATGCCCATCCATTTTATTGCTTTTCACAGTTGGCAGCTTTTGTGAGATTTCTGTTTCTGTATAAAAGGTTATCAAAATGACCTGAAAAGTGTCAATATAATATCAATAATAACAACAACAATATTTATTCTTAATAATACTGATATGGGAGTGGTTTATTCTGAAATCCCTATGGGACATCATTTGTAGAAAGTGAAGGATAATAAAGATGCTCGATAGAAGATGTAACATTTCTGTACATTAATTAATAAATTGCTGCAGTGTAGCATAAGGACCACATTGCTATCTGCATGATGAGGTGTGGCAGACCTTTGATATTTTGTCATTGTGCCCTGTTCCTGTACAGAGTTGATTCTTCTGTGGAATATAATGTTACATGTCAGCTAATAAAGCATGATTATATGGTTTCCTCTTTGGGTATCAAATGTGTTGTAGTTAAAACGTGACCTCTGTGGATGTGTTTATGTGGAGTGGATCTTAATGTCAGGTAGAATGGCCAGGCACAGGGCAGAAAGAATTTTAAGTGAAGTATTAAAATGTATTTTATTTATTCTGTGACTGTTCTCTGCACCAAAATAGTGGAGTTTGATAATCTACAGTGATCTTTCTTCATTCACTTAATTAACTGGATAGCTAGAACAGGTTCTTATCAAACCTTCCTACAAATTCCCAGGGCCAGCTGGCTTCCTTCCAGGAGGCTACTGATTTCTGCTACCTGCAGATATGGTCAGACTTACCACAAAAAAAGTCCTATTAGCGGAGAATTGCCTGATTATTCAGTAGAGCTGATGTGGCAGAAGGCAGTAAGCAGGTTTGATACGTCATCCTGCTGCTTCAGTACCTGCATTATTCAACAGCTTTTGGATCCTGAACCCTTTGAGGGCCTGAAACTTTTGAGTTGGACAGTGTTGAGAGGCTCTTGCCCCTGGTTTGAGTTTTGAAGTTGGCTATAGAAATTCTTGGAGTTTCCCAAACCATACCTGGAGCAGGAAAATAGAGCCACAGGTTGCATGATCATTTAAATAAGCAGTAAAAATGAATGGATAATTTCTAGATACTTTTTTTCTGATCTGTGTTTGGTTTGCCCCACTCAGAGCAACAATACTCTGCCTATGGAATGGGGGAATATCTGTGTTCAGCCAGCTCACAAATGCACGCCTGGTCTGGTGCTGGGAAAGGGGCTTTGGTTTTGGCTGGACAATGCCAGAATGGCCTACATGGTGCCTCCCAAATTCTGTGCTGTTGACTCAGATGCGGTAGGTCCTTTAATTAGTGGAAGGTTGTACTTACTGTAACCACCAGTGTTGTCAGACTCTAACTATGCTAATAAGTGCTTCAAAAAAAGAAAACATTTCTCATGGCAAAATAAGGCAACGCAACCAGAACATTGACATAGTTTGCATTGCTGTTCAACAACGTGGCCAGTGGCAATACAGAATCATATCACTAAATTAGACTGGGCATGTATCTTTTGGTATTTTGCAACATTGTCAGAAATAGCTTTCCTTTCAAAAAAAAACCACCCTTGCACAAAATACATCGCCTCTTTACAGGCACACTGTATCAAGCATTACAATCCTTCAGGTAGTAACAGCAAGATACGAACTCACTTTGTTTCTTTAACTATACGAGATGAAAGCACCCTAGAGTAAACAGGGAAAATCTGTCCTTTTGACAGAGAATGGAATTCTTTTGGTTTAATGAAGAAATGTAATTTAATTGCTGTATCTGAGCCTTTTCCCTCTATAATGTTAGGTATGTTGTCTTGAATGTAATTAATTTGAACTGAAATAAAGTGCTTTGGTTTGAAATGTTAAATGAACTTGCCACCTAACCAAGTTTTTAAAACCAAGTAAAATAACCCATAAGTTTAATAATACTTGACATGGAAGGAGTTAGCATGGCTCATTAAAATTCTACTGTCAAATTTCTTTGGTTGGTTAATTTTAAGTGGTTTTAAACAGAAAAAAAATGCAATGAAAAAAAAAGTGATATCTAGATGAAGCTAATGTTATTAGAAACTTTAAGTTTAGTACTTTTACTGAAAGGAAGGAGGCATTCAAGTACTGCTGAACTGTTTGAAGCAGGTTGTTGGTGCCAGTTTACAACCCAAGCTGGAATGCCAAGGGAGAGGCAGTTTGTGTATGTGATTTGTGTACATTTCTAAATGCTCATGAATTTATTTGAATTGCAAGTTTCTTACAAAGAGCCAATTAAAAAAAAATCCCTCAGCTGAAGCATGCAGTAATTATTTGCAGTGCTAGAATAGAGTTAAAAGTGTGGGAAGAAGCCTGTTATGAAGGATTTATGACTTCTGTCTTCACTGAGTGGAATAAATCCAGCCTGTAGTGTCAGTTTTCCTTAAAGATGGACAAGACTGTAACGGACAATTAATGAATGAAGGCACCAGCAGACATGGGCAATGTGAACAAATTGATGAGAAGGAAAAATCAAATTTGCAAGGCAGATCAATACAGTGCTGCATGAATCTTCTACACTGTTATTCCTTCTGGAAATTAAGGTCACCGTCTAACCAGCTGCAATAGTAATTGTTCTGGAGAACTGCAGAGTGAAGCCACTTGGTTCCAGCCATATTTTCTAACTCAGAATGAAGTGCTTTCTTCTCCCAGGAGTAGCAAACATCAGAACAGATTAAAAGTTTCTTTTGATGTGTCTGTGTTTCCACATTATGTATGTTTTTTTTTCTTTGAGACCTTCAGCTGAGGCAGCAGCACCAGGGAGCCAGTATACCAGAACCCAGACTGGTATGCTAAAACTGCTGCCCTAATACAACCTGGGGCCCCATTCTCCTTTGTATTTCAAACCTGCTCCATAATATTTAGCACCCTTGCCAAAATGATGGTCACACCTGCCTGCCTTAGCTCCCTCTGCCTTTCCATGGAAATCTGGAGGCTCTTCAGTCAGGCAATTCTTTTTTTCCTTCCTGCATGAAAAGATGCCCCTGGGCCTTCTCTTCTCCAGGCTGACAGTCCCAGCTCTCTCAGCCCTGCCTCACAGGAGAGATGCTTCCATCCCTTAATTGTCTTCATGGTCCTTTGTTGGACTCTCTCCAGTAGCTCCATGTCTCTCATGTACTGAGAAGCCCAGAACTGGACCCAGCACTCCAGCTTTGGCCTCATCAGTGCTGATCAGAGGGGAGCGATCACATCCCTCAACCTGCTGACAGCGCTCCTCCTAATGAAGCCCAGGACACCATTAACTGCCTTTGCAGAAAGGCATGTTGCTGGCTCATGTTCAACTTGGTGTCCACCATGACACCCAGGTCCTTTTCTGCAAAGCTGCTTTTCCAGCTGGGTGGAAAAAAGCACATTTTGCAGAAATCCAAATAGTTCCTTAGCAAAATGACTTGGCTGGTTTATATTCTTCCAGGGGAAAATGCTAACAGCCCCACTACTGCCTGCTCTCAGTGAGAATGCGCTCCTGGAAACAAAGCCATGCAGTTGCCTGTGACAGCAAGGCAAAGTGCCATGGAGAGTACTTTCAGGTCTGTTCCCAATATGTTTCCACCAAAACAACATCAATAACAAAAGATTTCTCTGATGATTAATTGTTGCAGCCTTTTTATACTGAGTGAGGGTTTCTCCTGGCCTTTTCTTTGATCAGTAGCAGCCCTGAGATCAGGCTGAACATGGGTTCGCTTTTGCTTCTAGCTCATGACTGCTTTAACAATAATCTCCTTCCTTAGTACAGCTCCTGTGCTCTTTCACTTACCCACATACTTTCATTTTTGCTATACCTCCTGGTTTGCTCTGTGTAACTCATAGAAATGAATGCTATTTTGCTTTAGATTCCTTTGAAGATGATAGAAATATCAACCCCCTTTGGAGGTTATTGGTACCATGGACGTCTATTTGTAAAACGTTAGGTATTTAAGCCTTCCATCATCATGACAACCTGTTTGTTTTAGTCAGAAAAGGAAAGGAAATAAAGGCTTTTGTTGAAGTTGTTACTCAACAGACACCCAGCGCTCAGAACCTCCTCCTGACATCATCACGTCTTATCAGTCCTTCAGAGTATGGGATTTCTTCATTACGCTTTCAATGTCTAAAACTGTGCATGCTGTTGGCACCTAACAAACAGTACTAAGGCCCACATATTTAAATATATTTAACCGCTTGACCTAAGTTTCCAGGATCTGTCTCTAAATTCCTACATGGCACCTTTCATCCCTATACTACAAAACTCTTTTTAAAGGGAGGCAAGCACTGCTGCCCACCCTGACAGCCCCATTCTCGGGCAGCTCTGCCTCCCTGATCACTTACTCTTGAACTACAGTAATCAGAAGGTTTACACACATGAAAGTAAAATCCTTACATGAGAATGGGAAAGCAATACAATGAGAACAAAGAAAAAGAATAGGAAACCTGAAGGGTTTAAGAAAGAACCCATAGCAACATGTAGGCCCAAAGGAGAAATACTGGAACATATGCCTCATCTTCCAAGAAACCTACAGTTTTCACCACTTTATTTTAGCTGTATTTTGAAAGAACTCTTTAAAAAACAGTTTTTAGCTGCTTTGGGTAAGTTATTCAACCATGCAGAGAATTTGTAAGTCCTTTTGTTTAAGCATCAGGCACATGTACAAAATGTTCCTCTCAAACACATCTCTCCTGGAGAAAAAAATTCACGTGTGGCCTGCCTCACTCCCAAACAAATGCTTTTGCATGAGTCATAGACAGTGGAACTATTAACCTTAATTGAAATGCACATCTAAACTGACACTTAACCCTGATTTTTTTAAGCAGCACATGAAGCTGTGGGCGATACTGTCTTATTTGGATAGCACCTTGCAGCCTGGAGGCTTTAAAAGTGTATTATTTACATAATGTCTCATTTATTTTGTAAGAATTACACTTTCCCTGTCACTGCTATGATCTTCTTTGGCATAGAAAATATCCAGCAGCTGTTTATCAGCCTACAGAAATGCTGTGTAATAAGAAATAGAAAGAGATTGTGCATCTGACTGAAACCATGGAATGAATCAAGAAGAAACACCATCGGGGGGGGGGGGGTGTGGAAATAAAAAGAAAAAAGCAGTCACTGGGCTTCCACCCTTCATTTGTACAGTCCTGCAGGTCAGTGGTAGACACAGAATCAGATGGGATAAAAGCAGTCACTAAGTTTCCACCCATGGTTTGTACAGTCCTGCTGGTTACCAGCAGGCACAATGCACTAAGGCACAGGAACCACCCCAGGCAGTCTCTGCGGGGAACAGTGTTTTACATAACCTGAAGAAACAGATGCATAAGCCAAGATTTTGAGAAGTGACACATTCTTTGGCTGCTGAAGAGAAGGTATTTTTAAAGGGGGTAGGGCCTGTGCAGTTTTTTCAAAAGCAGATACCCATGAGGGAACACTAATTTCACCAGTTGGAGCAGCCAGTGACAACCACAGGAGATTGCAAAGAAAAAATTGCAGGAGATAAATTGCACAAACCTTCAGAAGTTACACACCTGCTGAAGTGGTTTTCATTTTTTATTGTTTAAAATAACCTGATCAATATTCTTGTTTGCATTTGATTAGGATAACAGCACAGGAGAAACATCAAAACTTTATTAGTTGGGGCTGCTGGGTGGGCACAGCTTATTATAGTTTAAACGTGTTTGATTAGCTCAGATGTATAGTGGGAGAGATATTTATAGAACAATAGAGAAAATACTGCTGGTATCTTACAGGTGAGAGAATATTTACAGGTAGAGAAATTCAAAACAATATGAGTTGTGAAAATTATAGCTCTTGCTAACTATAAGAGACAGAAGTTACAAAATACAGTATTAAACCTGATAGGAATAGCAGTAACTTTACTAAAAGAATACATTTTTCAAGATACAATGTAAGTAAACACCTTGAAAGCTAATTCATGTGAACTTGCCTTGAAACACAGAAAAGAGTGAAAGTGAACTGAGCAGCAGTTGGGATGACAGGCTTTGTGAATTTATCTCTTCAGAAAGAACGGAGCATTTGGAAACAAGTACATTGCCATTTATCATTATCAACTGTAATTGAAATTGGGGCAACTCAACACTTTGCTCTGAAACTGTGAAAGCTGTGTCATCTGGTATTGGGCTAACACAATACAGGGCCTTAATGTTCGCTGACAGGAAAGCTTTGGAGTATTTAACGCCTTCCCTCATCAAAATTCTAGGTTATTAAATATGACGGAGGAATATGTATATAGGGGGAGAAAGAACCTCAGCCATAGATTTTACATCTTTTTCAGTAATGCATCTCTTACAAAGGTCTTCCAGGTGCTCTTGCTGTCACTGATACATGTCAGTAATTTTATTTAGGGATTGTGTATCATTCCAGCATCAGTTGAGCATATTCAACTGACTGCAAGACAATGATAGAATATCTAAGTTCTAGGCTGCCAAATAAATTTAACTGTTACATATAAAGGTGAGGAAACACAGAACTACAATTTGTAAATTATTCAGGTTCTCCAGGCTGAGGTTTTGTGTTGAACACAAAACATGTTCGAGGGAGAAGAGTGGCTGCTCTTATCTATATTTCTTGTCTGATGGCAGGGACATGCAGGAGGGCAGGATGGCTTGCTGTGAGTCTATAGCCTGCAGATGACAGGCTATTTAGCTGGCTTTCCTTTTCTAATTCTTTTTCTGTTAAATACTTTTCTTCTTTGCCTGTCAGACTCTTCTGTAAATAACAGCAATCAGGTACAACTACAAGGACTGGTATAGAAAGCGAGCTGTGAATTAATTTCACCATATGGTCTTGAAGGTTAAGGCTGTGATATCTGAAGAAGTAGTGTTTGGTCATGTCAGTCACCAAGATCCCTTCTTCAGACAAAGGAAAGAGTTCATACTTCAGGATGGTGATGCCTTCTATCCAAAGACAAGGGTTTAAAGTCAGTATGTTGAATTGCCCTTCAAGGTGCCTGACTCTTCTCATCAACTGTAGAGGAGATCAGATGACAAGCTTCCATCATGTGTCTGAGCTTTTGATGGCTAAAAATCAGATAATTCCGCAGGTGAAATGAGACAAGTCCCACACCTGGAGGCCAGAATTGATCTTCAAATGTTCTTTCCTGGTGAGAGGGAGAGCCTGGACAACCAGATGTGATGAGGGAGGGGACTTTTCTCAACCAATACTGAAAAAAGTTGTGACCTCTGTGGTTTCTTCATCTCAGGAAACAGGAAGCTCCAAAGAGTGGGCTGTACCATCCTGAAACACTTCAGAAAGATGGGATGGATTTTTCTCAGAAGGTGTTATCCTCTTCATAGAGAAAAATGTCTTCTTTAGACAAACTTCTAACTGGTGAAAGTGAGCTGAATATCACCTGTCTGGCCAGCTCAGATTGACACCAGGGGGGCTGCAGGGGCTGTGAGAAGAGGCATGGGTGGACACAGCCAGTTCCAGCTGGCTCCAACAGACCCACTGACAGGACACAACTAAGCCTATGAGCCAAGCTGGTGGTGGCTCTGGGAAAATGCATTTAAGAAAGGGCAGAACACCACCGAGAGAGGAGGAGGGAAGAACAGTGAGAAAGAGCAGAGGGAACACCAAAGATCATAGGAGCAGGAGGATGAGGAGGTGTTCCAGGTACCAAAGAAGATATCCCTTGCAGCCCACAGAGGATCTGTACTGGAGCAGACGAAAAGTATAAGAAAGGAGCAGCAGAGAGAAACTGCTGTGTACTGAGCAAAATACCCCAGCCCTGTGCTGCTTGCAGCAGGGGAGAGGAGGGTGGAGTGAACCTAAGTCTGAAAAAGGGGGAAGGAAATGTGGTTTTTTAATGTTTGTCTTTCTCTTCCCACTATCTGAATTAATAATTACTTTTTTATTTTTGTTGTGAACAAATTAAGTTAATTTTCCCCAAGACAAGTCTCTTTTGACAGTAACTGGTAAGTGAATTCCCTGTCTTTAACCCAACTGATGAGTTTTCTTGTTCCTCTTCTTCCTATTTTCTCCCTGACCTCACTAAGGGAATGAAGTGAGCAAGCCCTGGGAAAGGTGTTTGCATGTTAGCCAAGGCTAACCCACCATAGGCACATTTGCCCTTCATTATTAAAAATAAAATTAATGCACCTTTTCTAGGGAAAAAGGAGACCATGAGAGTACACAGTTGCTTTGGAAAGTACACCAAAATTTCATATGTGGTATCTAATACATGGGAGATACAGTTAATGAGAAAATTCAGATAATGACTTAATATTTCCTTTTCCCAGATAATTCAGGAAGGAAGATTAGAATAGTCTATCAGAAACAGCTTTAGCAATATCAAAATATTTCCAGATATATGTGCGGAATATGTGCAAACCTATGCTAATATATGCACAAACCCAAGCGGCTGTCAGATTTGCATTGTAAACTGAATAATTGAATTGGGAATGTATTTTCCAGTCAAAATTCTAATTTTCTGAATGTTTCACTTGCTCTGAAGTAGAAGAAGAGCAACAACCATTCCAAAATTTGTATTAAATTAGCTGGATTGTTTGGTTTTGATTTGGGGAGACAAAACATTTCATTTCAAATTTCACCTTTTCATGAAAGTATTATTATATTATTTTTTACTTTAAAACAGCTTTTCAACATAGTTTTTAAAAAATGTTAAAACTCAGCTTTTCTATATCACAGCAGTTTTCTCCTAAATGAAAGGCTGTCAATACTGACATATCCTAAAAAGATCTTATTACGGGTGTGAATACTGCATACCCAGGAAAAAAATCTGACTGAAACATTCTGGCTGGCAGACGATTTATGTGAGGCCATCCTTTTCTTTAACTCCTCTTTGCCATTCATGGTGGAGCAGGTTTTCTGTTCAGAAACAGATGCAGTAGCCTTCTGGGTTGGTGTCACAGCAGTCACCCTCTCCATAGTCACTATGGTTACATGGCAAAATCAGCCTTCATCCTTCATGCTCGCTGTTCAGCTGTCCCTATTCCACTTTCTACCAGGACTACCACCATACCAGCAGGGCTGCATTGCCTGTGAACTCCCTCATCCTTTTCTCACTGGGAATGAGCAAAAAGCCTCGTTCTGCCTTTCTCTTAAGAGTTAAACCTGGTACGTGATTTTGAGACCAGCAATGTCCTGTAGAGTGTTCACTGATAGCTGTCAGGTGCAAAGGAGGTATTTAGTGTGTGGGACTGCAGCTTAATAACGGGGCCTTGCAAATTGTACCTGAGAACATAAGTTTCAAAGTCTGGGATTCATTAGGTTTAGTTGTAGTGGGGTACTCCTGGGAGCAGAAATCAGTTCTGTAGGCGTTAGGGTAGAGTAAAATGGACAAAACCACCTGAATAGAATACACAAGATGATTGCATAAGTCCCAGCTCAATAATTTGCTTCAAAGGTAAATAAAACCGAAGTCAGACTTCTTTTAAAACAAGATTTTTTGGTGGCTCTTTTACATTTCTGCCATGGCTTTTCATTCCTTGTTTTGGGCCAGGACCAACAGAGCTATTCTGAACTGCCTCAGCAAGCATATGGTGCGTGTGCTGTTTCCATCATTAACCACCCAGGAGGCAGGGAATGGAGCGCCTGCTTGAAAACATTGTGGGAATGGGATTTCTGTTACTTGAAGTGCAGGAGTTTATGACTCAGACTGTGGATATGCCTCCTCGCCAGCTAATATCTGGACTGAGGCAGAAATTGAATATTATAAGGCTGAAATATCATTCTGACACACATTACCCACCAATTCTCTTCACGACTGGCTATATTTTTGCTTGTTAGAGATACCTATTCACAAAGACAAGCGCTCATACTAGGCTTTTCCAACTGAAGTTTAAAGTGATGCTGTCATTACAGGGTTGACACATTGCGTACATCCTGCCAACTTGTTGACAAAAAGGGGGAAACACATAATTTAATACAGCTGTTTTACTGCAAAAGTATCAACAACACTTCAGCCTTTTTATTTCAATCCTGTCAATCAAAACCATCCACTCCACCAGATAAGTTAACTTGCCCTGGAAGAATGCCTGTTTTTGACAGGCATTCAAAACATGCTGTGACTTTTTTTTTTCCTCTTTGTTATTCTCTGTTCCTTTGGCCTATTCACACATCTGTTTGTTCAGAAGACTACAGCCCTTGACTCCAGTGATGAATTCAGGGAAAGTTTTGGAAACACCTCTAGACCTTTGCAATCTTTGCACGTAAACGAGTAATTTCAGCTTCAAAGCAGATCACTATATATGTTAAAAAAAAAAATGTTTTCTTTTGAGTGTGAACATATCAGATAGGTACAGTGGTTGAACTGTCTTCTAAAAATTTGTCCCTTCTCTTACAAGTGAGATCAGGTTTTGTTGAAGATGAGATCAGATTTATTAATGCTTCTTGGATTATTATCTGTTCCCGCTTACATATTTATTCAACTAATTTCTCGAGCTTGCTCAGCATTGGCATTTCTGAAAGTTTGATATCAAACTCTTGTTTTATAGCCTCCCCCCCCCTTTTCTTTAGTGAGACTTGACAAGATGTAGGCTTCACAACAAATTCTGACAACCCCCTTCCCCCCTTTTCCTTTTCCCCTCTTCTTGTTAACAATCCTGGTATATTTGTAGTTATTTCACCCCCTAGCTTATGTAAAGCAGCCGCTTTGAAGTTGTGAATGAACCTGTCCTTGGACAGACATTAGATTTCTGTGTCCTGAACAGGAAACTGATGTGGAAAGGCACGTTACCTGGACCAAGGACAGTTTAGGGTTTTTTACAAGACTTTTATTTCTTCAATTTAGTTAATTTTTATTCTTTCACTCATGTATTTTTAAAATAGGAGAAAAATTCTGTCTGGAGACTACCTGGTGGTGTTGTGAGTTCCTAGCAGCTGAGATTTCTGTAACACTAATTCCTGAATTAGTAATATCTTAATACAATATAGCAAATCCTGACTAGGCTACTTGTCAGCAGGTAAATAACATATTTATGAGACTTATAATCCAATTTCTAATTTATAATGATTTTCAAAACAGGAACAGGAAAAGAAAGTCAGCTAAATTGTGACCTTGCTTACACTGACTGTTTGTAGCTATAGAGAATCTGAGATCTTCCTGGTGAGCAGGAAGATTTATGATCTGTTCAGTGAGAATTCATAGGCTGAGATCTCTCTGCCAATATATCTTGATATTTGTCTTGCTTAATTCTCTGTGAAGTTAGTGCAGAAAATTCTTAAGGCAAAAAAGATGGTTTGACTCACTGGAAGTTTTAAATAAGTGATAGAGGATAAAGTAATTCAGGAGAAAAAAGCCAATGTGCTCTATGGTGTTTTTCATGGATTCTGTGTCGAATGAAGCAGCATGGTGAATCCAGGCAAGGTGCGTATTTTTGGCAAGGACCAATGAATTTTACATTCTGCTTCAGACAGAGCTCTCCTGATGTGAAATTTGCCATTTCAGCAACGTATTTCAACATCGACAACAGTGCTGAAAATATAGCGACTGTTGTGTGCAAAAGGCTTGTTAGGGCCAAATTTAATTGGCCAAGTGTAGCTGAGGAGGGGTCCAAGAGGCTTTCTGGACCCCACCGCTCTGTCCAGAACAAGGAGCCATGTAGGGGAATAGACAGGGATCGGCGACCGGAAGATCACGGGATGTGATGGAAAGATAGACTCCTCCCCATAGGAGTGGCAGGAACAGGAAGCGCAAGAGCTATATAAGCGTGTGACGCAGCTAAATAAATGGACATTTTGTATCCATCATATTGATGCCTGTGCATCACTGTCCCCAGGGTGGGTAGAGCCCTGTGTCCCGGAGATATGCGGCCCAAGATAAGTTGTCCTGTAGAAGCGTGCAGCAACAGAGCCGGAACCCTGTTATACAAAAGATATATCAGAAAAAGACAAATATGAGCAAAGATGCAACTGGAACCAGAAACCATGGCAACAGGTGGATGCATCTCAAAGGAGCAGGGAATCCAGAAGCAGGGTTTAAGACTAAAATGTATTAATCTCTTCTCTATGAACTCCCTGTCATCTGGGGAAATGTCTCTTTGCAACCTGCAAGATTTCACACTGCAGAACATTTTAGGAATGTGTTAATTTCTTTGAAATATTTCAGATACATAACCATGAGGCAGGTATCTACATGGAATAACCACACTGGGGTGAAGGTATGCAGACAGGGAAACTCTGCCCCAAATGTGCTTTAAAAAATTCCAACCTAGTAAATCATAAGAATGCCAGATCTGTCCATGGAATCAGAATCCAGAATCCTCTAGGATCTGGTAGCACTCTCTCTTGATTGGCTAGGGGGAACCTGTCTGTCTGTCCGTGCTGGGTTGAGGTGCAACAGAGCACATGGTCACCGATTTTGTGCACAGGCTGGTTTCTCTGTACTGTAAATGACTTCAGGAGAGGTTGCCACTAGGTGGAAGCTTAAGTGACTGCCTAAGACTTCTCAAGCGTAAGGAAAATGGTTCTTAATCAGGCACTTAATTCCACTCATCACCATCATTATTCTAGCAAGGCAAAATTATCATGTTTTAATTTATGGAACTATGCATAACATTTGTCGGTGTCTTGCTACTTTTTACTCTCAGAAATATGACACAACAGTCTTATTTGCTGGTAATATTTTGATGCTATATTGCACATCAGAATTAATCACAAAGTCTCTATGCTTTTTATTAACACCAATGATTTCTCTTGAAATTTTTTTTATATAATGGTGATGACGTGTTTCCCGAAACATCTGAACATCAAAGTGCTAGATGTCTGGTTTATCTGCTTTTGAAAGATTTAAGAAGACACTGCAAACACAATAGTTCAAAGAGATGGAAACAAAGTCAATATACGCACTTGTGCACAATTTTTATTTTTTTACCTTAAATTGCGACCAAAACCTAGAATTTTACAGAAATTGTTTGATTCCTTGAAATATTTTAAAATTATAAACTGATGGTTGTAAAATCCAAACATTTGGGAAAAAAATTAACACAAACACCTGAAATTCAAAATAAAGAACAGTTTTCTGGCTTTCTTCTTCTAGTAATATTCAAGCTGATAGATCACATGAAGATTTCACTCAGTTTAGGTGGTTCAGAAAGTCATCTTTTTACTCAAAAGTTCTTAAGTGCATTTTGACACTCAAACTTTCCTGTCGATATTTTGTTTCTGTTCCATTTAGGTTCCTAAAGATTTCAGCTACTTCATCACCAAACCCATGCTTATTCTAAAAAGACAGATGATATTCTGTTACTTATCCACCATTATTCTAGCAGCATTGCTGTTGTCCATAGTACCTGAACATATTCAGAATTGAGCAACATGAAATTCAGTGCAATAAGAATGTTTTCAGGCAATTTCCAGATTTTTAGGTTTGGCCATGCAGCTATTAAAAGACAAGAGTGCACGTGTTTTTATTTTTATTTTCTCACTGAAGTAATCTGACTGGAATTTTTTGAACAAGTTACCGTTCTTGCTTTGGGTATGTGTTTGTTCCTGGAGATCTTTGTAGTGCTGCTATCTGTGTCCCTCCAACCTAGCATTTGCTCTTTACAGTAGATATCTTGTCTTTTGTCTTTCTGCTGATGGCAGCGAAACCTGTCTATCAAGCTAAATGCTGTCCTTTACCATTTAATTATCTTTGAGTTTATGTCATGATCATCAATTCTTCCATTGATTGCCTCCTCTAAGACTGACTGAGGAAATGAGATGTCCCAGCTCACAGTCTATTCTCTAAAAATAACAACATGAAAAAGTGTGAAAGGCTTGTCCTAAACCCTGTTAAGAAGTCCTGCTCAGCCTGCAGTTTAACAGAAATTCTGTCATGGGACATGTGGGAACTGAGTTAAATGATACTTCTACAACAGTAAAAAATTATTTTGTCTGGTAAGTTTTGATGAAATAGCAGATGAAATGCTGGCTCCTTTTGAAATCATTGGGAGTTTCACAATAGAGGTCAGTGTGCCCAGGATTTAATTTGAAGGAAAAGCCAATACCAAGAGGTGTGCCTTGTGTCTGCAGAACTCCAAACTGATCCATTCTGTGGATCACTCACGGTCACTTTCTTAATTTCAGTGATTTGAAAATAATTTACTACTTTAAAAAAAAAACCTCTAATATATTTTGTAAAAAAGGGGGTATAAATAAATATATTTCTTAAGACAATTTTTACAACTGTAAGAGACAGAGGCTGCCACTTACAAAATACTCACTTTGGCTCATGTAACATGAATTCTGAACCTAGACTACTAATCCGATCTTCTCCTGACTCGCATAAGTCAGGAGAGCTGGTCATTCTCTTGGCCTCATGGGGTCTCTGTGTCTGAGATGTTTGGGTGCCAGCAGGCAGTGGCATGGCCATGGGGACATACCTCCCAGGGATACCCTGGGAGCACAGTGTGGGGAGGCACTGTAGCCCTCCCAGCATTGCTGGTAGCTGAATGCAGCGGCCACCTCTCCCTTCGCTCTGCTCTGATCCCCTGGGGCCAGGTATCTGCTGGCCGCTGGCTGCCATGGGGTGGTTAGGAGACAGAAGGGTGGTAGCTGGCTGAGCCTTCAGAGAAGGGTTTCTGCCATCAGCATGCAGCAGGATTGTTGGCAGTGTCTGACTAATTCATAAAACCTACTATAACTGATCAGGTGACCAATCCGATGCTGAAAGAGAAACAACATTAAAAATTGGGGAAAACACTTAAAATAGAAAGTATGAACACATGTTTGCATATAGCTAGACAGATGGCATCTCTTTAAGCAGGGTTTCTCCATATGGCAAACTAGTAGATTGAATCTCAATGCTGTATAGGATCCCAGTGGAGCAAAACCCGGATTTTTTTGACTCAGAGAGTCTATGCTATATATCTCACTTATATTTCAAATGACAACATAAGCAGTTTTATGCCATCAGCTTCTGGTAGTAGGTGCAAATAATCAGAGAGAGAGGGAGAAAGATGAAGAAACATGAACTTATCTGGGAGTTAGGAAACTCTCTGAGTGAGGGTTTGAATAAATAGAAAAGAAGAATAGGAAAAAAGAGACATTCAAACCCCAGTAAAGCAGTTTTTGTAAACAACAAAATTTAATAGCAGACTAAGAGAAAATTGCAATTACTGCACTGGTCCAACTACCCAGCAATAACTCGTTAACTGAAGAGTCCTGTTTTAGCACTGGTGGAAAACAGAGTCCTGCAGTACCAAAAAGTCTGTGTCAGTCTGGGGAAGGCTGCCGAGGGCATGAAATTTCTCTAATACAGTAGGAAGACTGTCCAGGTACAGAAGATTGCTAAATCACAATAAGTACATCTGTTGCCTTTTCATCCCTCACAGGAGGGTGAGCATTCAGGTCATGTACTTGTTGCTGCTCCTGAGCTGCAAGCTCTTCTCAGTGGAGATATTCCAGGCATAAAGGAAAGGTTGTAGCTGAGAATGTATTACCTGCCATGGCACAGGGATTACACTGCTTGAGAAGGAGGAAACCTGCCCAGCAGTCTGATGGGAGAACTGGGAAGAAGCCTATTTTATCTATGAAGAAGACTCAAAAGATAGTTACACCATTAATTTCAAACCAGAAGATCTCTATACCCTTTGAAACAAGGCATAGTGAGGCTGTGATGTTTGAAAACAAACGAAGTGAATATATCAAGATGAAATATATTCATTTTAATGGAAGTTTATTTGCAAGAGGCTGCTGACAAGTTCGATCAATCTCATTTACTTGTTGACATGTGGAGTGCTGAAAAATGTTTCACATTTTTTAAATACAACAAAAGCAAAGAAAATGTAGCAATAAAATGATCCCGTTTAAATATTTCTTAGCTAAATAAACATGCATATCTACACATTTGGTGGAATGGCCAACTAAATGTAAATAAATCTCCTGCTCTACTCAGCGCTTGTCAGGCCACACCTGGAGTACTGTGTACAGTCCTGGTCCCCGCTATACAAAAAGGGTGTGGACAGGCTGGAAGGGGTCCAGAGAAGGGCCACCAAGATGATCAAAGGACTGGGAAGCCTGCCACACGAGGATAGGCTGGGAGAACTGGGTTTGTTCAGCCTTGAGAAAAGGAGGCTCAGAGGGGATCTCATCACCATGTACCAGTACTTAAGGGGCAGCTACAAAGAAGATGGAGACTCCCTTTTTACAAGGAGTCCCATGGAGAGGACAAGGGGGAATGGAGACAAGTTGCTCTTGGGGAGATTCCGATTGGACACCAGAGGGAAATTTTTCACAGTGAGGACAGTCAACCATTGGAATAATCTCCCCAGGGGAGTGGTTGACTCGGCCACGTTGGACACTTTCAAGAGTCGTCTGGACAGGGTGCTGGGCCATCTTGTCTAGCCTGTGCTCTTCCTAGAAAGGTTGGACTAGATGATCCCTGAGGTCCCTTTCAACCTGGGATTCTGTGATCCTGTGTTTCTATGAATTTATATATTAACACTTCTGTGGATATCCACATTTTCAATTCAGTTTAACAATCCCGTATTGACAATGTAATCTTTGAAACTGGGAAAAGGTGAAGGGTTGAGTATGGTATTAAAAAACTTCTCAGGAAAAAAATGTACCTGTGCTCACCTGCAAAAGCATAGGAAAGGCAGTTGATTTGATGAACTGTTGTGCTTTTACTGCTAAATGCCATAACTGATTGAAGCAGTTAAATTAAGGCTGGAATACCAAACAAACTGAGAACCAAATGAACTTCATTTTCAGGCTTAAATTTGTACTTTCAAATTAATCACGAATTCTGAACACATTTCTCATTATGTGCAACCATCCTGTGCTGCAGTAAGACCTGAATACACAGATAACCCTACCTGTATGCTGTCTTGCAGAATTCAGTTGCGCTTTGAGGGCAAAAAGATGTCATGCAAATTATGGTGCAAGACGATAACCAAGGTCTGTCTTCAATGCATTTGTAAATTTTTTCTGAGTCCCATACAAGACTAGCATGCATGCAGTGGCTGAGATTTCAGTCATTTCCATCAGTACCATCTAGGTACCAAACCCCATGGAGTGTGATGAATTTCAGGTTCCATCTATCCTAAATTTTTGTAATTTTTCACAAATACTTCAGGTTTTTTTGGGGAACAATTTTGTGTTCTGTACCAAGAATGGATGTTATTGCTAACTATGACTACCAGTAATTATTCATAACAGTTGTCAGTGTATTGTTAAATTATTCTGTAATCTTTGTTGTTCACCAGACACAGAAAGTATCTCTGACCTTTCAGGCTGGAAGATGAGGCTCAGGAAACCATTCAGCTCTTTGGCACAAGGAAGGTTGAGGACTGACAGTTCTTCCCTTCCCTCATTTATTATCTATAGAAAGAGGATGTAAACTTGTGAATGTATATCTGGCTGGTGAGTCATGCTGATTAGCAGATATTTAGCCAGGCTCATTTGCTTAACCTTAATGCTTGTCACATGTCATGCAACAAACTCCACTGTGCATTACAAAGGATTTGACATCATGGCAGTAATTATTCCAAAATGATTCTGATAGATTTAAAAAAATAAAAAATGAGGCAATTTGGCCCTAAAAACAACATTCTCTAATGAGAATGTTTCTGGGTCTGCGCATCCATAGTCATGTTTTATTTATAGCCTGGCCTATGATTCATCATTAGAATTTCTTTCAGAATTTGGAAGAAAAATTGTTCTTCCATGCACGAGTGTTTTTAGATAACCACAGCTGCTCCTCACTAGCTGCTGTTTCAATAGCAGAAAGCCTAACACTAGCATTCTTATGCATCTTCGCTCCTATCTGCTCACATTCAAACCCTTTTCACCACACACAATCAATCCCATTGTGAGGGCTTCAGGCAGCAGCCACCGCAGCCATCATTTGGCTTGTCAGCAAACCATCCCCTTTTCGTTCCAAGGAGGAACAGCTGATGGGATGAAACTTTGCTGCTGGCTAGAAATATTTGAAAGGATGGTGCTGCCCCACCCCTGCTTCGTCTTCTGAAGAAATTTTGCCTGTGCCAAAATGCCTCTGAAACCTTCTAAGGCCATTGTCAGAAGTTCTGCTGTGTAGGCAGCAAAAGAAGGCAGGATACCACCTAGCCCTTCTGCTGCTCTGGCATTAAAGGCTTGTCCTGGTTTTGGCTGGGATAGAGTAAATTTTCTTCATAGAAGCTAGTAGGGGGCTACATTTTGGTTTTGTGCTAAAAACAGTGTTGATAATGCAGAGTTGTTTTAGTTGTTGCTAAGTAGTCCTTACACTAGTTGAGGACTTTTTCAGCTTTCCATGGTCTGCCAGGTGCATAAGAAGCTGAGAGGGGGCGCAGCTGGATCAGCTGACCCCAACTGACCAAGGGATATTCCATACCATATGATATGCTCAGAATATAAAGCTGGGGGAAGAAGAAGAAGAAGGAAGAGTGGGGGATGTTTGGAGTGATGGTGTTTGTCTTCCCAAGTAGCTGCTACATGTGATGGAGCTCTGCTTTCCTGGAGATGGCTGAAGACCTGCCTACCCATGGGGAGTAGGGAATGAATTCCTTGTTTTGCTTTGCTTGTGTGTGCAACTTTTGCTTTACCTATTAAACTGTCTACCTATTAAACTGCCCATGAGTTTTCTCACTTTTACTCTTCTGGTTCTTCCCTCCGTCCCCTGGGGTGGGGAGTGAGCGAGTGGCTGTGTGGTATGTAGTTGCTGGCCGGGGTTAAACTACACCAGGCTACAGTTTGAATTTTTATTTCTTGCTTGCTGGGTGATAAAAGGAGGAATGGTCTAAAGTGATTTGTCATTGAGAAAATTATTTCTGGAGGTTTGGTGGTTGCAATTAACATTTCTGCTCTCTTTTTTTCAGAGTCTTCTCTGTAAATAGGTAGGTTAACATGTTTAAGAAGCAGAGCTTGAGCTAAACTCTTCTGATAACCCTGTCCCCAATAAATCTTGGTCATCTTTTCACACACGTATATCCCTATATACCTAGTAAGGGTTTTTCCACTAAGATAAAACCCTGCTGAACACTCTGGGCTGCAGGGCTACTGTTTGGCAACAGATGCTTCTGAACTTTCAGATACCATAACAGGTTATTATTATCCTCATGTTTGATCTTTCAGGACCTGATCAGACTTGAATTGGGAGAGACCAGAGACTGTGCCTGAGTTAACAACTGGCTCGCTGAATCTGGCATCGCTTACTGAGCACATCTACAGACAACACTGAGGAAATGGGAATACAGCTTAACACACATGCCTGGCATAGCGATACCAAATGGAACTGTTTTGTTGGCTCACCTTCACTCAGCTTTATATTGGAGATGGGTATGAATAAAACTTTTATCAGTGCTGGTGGGGATGCAGAGTTGGGTGAACAGTAGAGCAGAGTTTGCTGCACTTAGAGTGCTTTGTGAGTTGAAAACGACTGAAGGTTTGTGACTGTGATCAGCACGTCTGGGGAACTTGTAGGCTGAGTTTGTAATCTTGGCCTAAGGTCGAGGAAATGAATGCTCTTGTCACTTATCCTACTAGTAACTGGCAGTTACTGCTGTCTGAGAGCTTGGAGAAGGCAGAAAATACTGTAGAGAGTAGATAAGTGGGTGACTTCTGACTCTCTGTAAATAGAAAAGGAAAAATTGAGGTGTTTGAGCAGTCCTGTAGCTCCAGTACAAGGAATCTGCAGGTCTGCTATATTTCTCATTCCTGTGGGCAGCCAGAAGTCTTGTCCTGTCTTATTCCCTCTTAAACAGTATTATAATCATATGGACCTACAGTGCAAACTGCATGAGTATTTTTTTATAGTTCCTATAAATAATAGATTATCCACCCACCAAAGTAGAGCAGCTTCACATGAATTCTGCTTTTCTTTATTAAAAACTACATGATCACACATATTCACTAAAAATATTTGAACAAAAAACAATAGTAATAAAAAAATTTTCCATAAGAAAAGGAATCACAGAAGAAATACTCATACTGGGATCTGTTTTCTACTGCTGGGAATCCCATATTCAATGTGTTTGGGCAGCAGCTGCATGACCCTTCCTAATTGTTCTATATGTTCTCAGTGCAAAATATGAGCATGATATCCGTACCTCTTACAGTCTGATTTCAGCATAAACAGTTTTTGTATAACTTTACTTCCTGTGCCAAATTAGTATGGAGATTACCTTTTAAATATGCTAAGCAGAGAGGTCAGAGCTCTCTCTATTTGTTAAACAAATTAGTGTCAGGGATCCTGAACAATTCCAAGGCAGAAAAAATGAGAATGGCAGCGAGTGAGAGAGGCAGCTAGAAAACACAGTGAAAAGTATTTTGTATGTAAAAAATCATAGAGTTGCTAATAAAAAGCTCAGCTTCCCCAGAAAACTCCATGTGGAGGAATTAACTGTTTTAAGTTAAAATGTAAACTCCTCTCTAACTGCCCTACCACAGAAAATATATTAACTATTTCTTTCAAATGTGACCTTGGAAATGTGAACCTGGTAATTTGAGTGACTGGGGAACTACTGAGGATGCTCAACCTCTGCTCTGTTTATTTAGGTAAAGATCGATGCGTACAGCTGAAATGTGTCTTTGCCTGATTCATCCCACCTATGCTTTTCTTACTTTTGATCTCACAAGAAAGCCTTTGGGCTATCCTGCTTCTTCAAATGGGCAACCAAGACTCTTAACATACAGACCACCTCCCTCCCTCCAATT
This sequence comes from Phalacrocorax carbo, assembly GCF_963921805.1. Classification (NCBI taxonomy): domain Eukaryota; kingdom Metazoa; phylum Chordata; class Aves; order Suliformes; family Phalacrocoracidae; genus Phalacrocorax; species Phalacrocorax carbo. Next base: position 42,085,481 of record NC_087513.1, on the reverse strand, counting down.
CCCAGCTCATCCCTGGCCACGTGCAGCTCTCCCCTTCTGGATACATGCACCACTTGCACTAGTACTGCTGTGTGACTGAGCATATATCCAGGGCTCCAAGAAAGGCTCTGATCAGCATTCAGTTTACAAAGATACCCAGGGGTTTCCAGCCAGGGTAATCTCTGCCTGTAAATGTATACCTTTTAGAAGTTGGGTGGGGGGGTACCTTTCATGCTCACTAAGTAAGAAAGTCCTACAGTAATCTTAGATTGAGGTGAGAAAGAGGGATGATGAAATGGAGATCAGTCTTATATGAAGAAATGGAAATCTATTTGAGAGAGAGGAAGAAGGTGAGAGATCTAGATGGAAAGAATTGAAGATTGATCAGCTATCATGGAAGAAAAACAGGAAAGAAAAAAGAAAAAGAGAAAAGAAGCAACAATCCATGTAGGGGGAACAGCAAATTTGAAGGAGGAAGAAAGAGCAAAGAAAAAAGCTATAAGGCTTCTGATTGCTCTTTTGGTGGTGGTTATTCCTTTATTAAAGGTATCAACACAACATGTTTACATACCAAGCAGCTGTGGTGGTTTAAAGGCTTACTGCCTGGGGGCTGCTTGTTACCACCTTCTCTTGGAGGTTACCCAGCCCAGCTTGCCCCAGCAGGGCAGACCAGACCAGAGCAGAGAGAATAGCAACGGGCAGCCCTCTCCCCTTTGGCCATCAGGCAGCCTGGGTTCGACTGCCCGTGTTGATAAGCTTAAGCTTAGCTGCCTGACATCTCACTAAAGCAGATAGCATCCCTGCACACAGTATCTAAAGCTAAAAGTGGTTCTTGCACACAATCAATAACAGACAGGGCCCATGCACAGTCCCTAAGGCTGTGGGTCCAGCGGGTAGGGTCCACGTACACAGTCCCACCAGCTGGTGCAATGGGAACCTCTGGCAGAGGACGGAGAGGTGGTAAAGAGATTTTTGCTGTCACACCTTGCTCCCCAAAGCCATAACAGCTCAGAAGTTTTTGAGGGATACCTGTGTCTGTTTGGTCAGGTGAGGTGTTCCAGCCACATAAATATAAATAAGGTACTTCTTCACTGGGACCGCTTTTTAGGAAGTCGCCATATTTTGTATTGATTTATTAAGAAAAAATAAAGAAAAAGCATGGATTTTTATCCTTTGTTTGTGAAGCATGGGAGAATCAAATGAAAATTGTATCCAGCACAGCTGATTCATTTAATGAAGGGTATCACTCTTTCAGAATCTTTATATGAAATCTCTGTGAAACTGCAGGGGTGAAGTGGGCCTCAGCCATTCAGCTGGATTATTGTATTAAAAATATCCTCCAAAGTATAAGACAATTAAGTTACTAGAGGAAAAAATAAAAGGATAATTAGACCAAGCACATGCATCACTGTATTATTGGTCTCATAACTTCTGGGGAAAAAAAAAATCATAATGATACATTATGGTTTTGAAAGCTAATGGATATGCTTCCACTGCCAGGAACCCTGGTCAAACTTCTGTTCTCCAGAAAATAACATAAAAGTTTCTGAAATGGAACCTGGTGAAATAAAACCTTTGCATACCGATTCCCCCCCGCCACCCAATATAACCAGTTGTCCATGGTTAAAGTTAATTAAAATGCACTGATTTGGAAGTTACAGATATTTTAAGAAGTCATCAAAGAAATATTTGAATGCAATGTTTGAGAACAAAAATATAACCTCACCATTTATTCATAATATTCTCATTTTCCTCAAAATTTTGCTGAAAGTGGTGGAAAAAAGAATTGATATGGAATATTAGGGCCAAAATTTTCAAATTTGACCATCTAAAATTAGGTTCCTAACTCCATATTTAAATAGCTAAATATAAGTAGCCTGATTTTCAGAGCTGCTGAGCAATCCCAGCTGCCACTGAAATCAGTGGGAGCTTTGGGTAAATACCAGATTGCCTATTTAGGCTCATTAGCATGTAAAGACTAAATAAGGATTGGGACATTTTAGCCAATGTTATTAATAAAGGTTACTGCAGTAGGACTGGGATCTGTAAAAGTGTGTAGCAAACTCTCAGTGACTTTCAGAGGCCAGAGTTCACCCAGGCTGCTGCTCATGTAGGTACAAACCCTTCCTGAGCTGTCTCACCCACTACCTTAAACCATACAAAAGTGGCCCCATGCCACATTTGAATGGTCTAAAGCAAGTGGGCTGAAATTTCTTTCCTAGAAAAATCATTGCCCAACTCACGATTATTGTCTAAAGGCTTTTCCTGATGTATAAGCTTGATATCACCCTTTTTAGCTTCCTCCCAGTCTTGCTGTACAAATGTAAGGCACATGTTTCACTCCTCCCTATCTGGCTCCTGATGCCTACCCTCAAATGGCACCATCCACCTGTGTGTGGGCACCAGCACCTTGCCCCAGCCTGCTGCCGGGGTCCCAGGAGATGCAGCCCTGCAGCATTCCCAGCCGTGGATGGTGCCTACTTGCATCTTGACAGACCTGGGAAGAGCCGGCATGTCGCTCTATGCACCCTCTGGGTGTAGCACCAACCCTCCAGAGGGTAACCAGTGGCTCTGTGTAAGTGTAAATGGGACTCACAGCCTGACATTTCTTCAGTGCAAGGTGGTAGGATATGATAGTGCAGCTCCCACACTGCCTTCACAGCCAGAACAAAAAAGGATTTCTTGTACGGGTGCTGCACTGGGAGCCACATTTTCAGCTTGTATTTTTTGAAGTAGCGTTGTGTTATGTTGTTTGTTCTCCATAATCTCCTCAAGCCTCTTTCTCTATGATAACAGTTGCCTAATGTCTATCTTTACTTCACATGGCTACAGCAGCCTCAAAAGCTGTCTGAGCTCTCCTCAGAACCCAGAAGGAGCAGGTGCCCAGCTGCTTGCCTTGCTCTTGTCCTCTCCACCGAGCCCCGCAGCCACTGAGTACCACTGATTATAAAATGAAACAAAAGAGAAGCAGCTCCCATTGAACATGCAATTAATGCAAAGATCAAAGAAGGAGCAAACAAAACACAGCTTGAAAGAGAACAGTCCAAGGAATCAAGCAGATGCTTTTTATTTTCCCTACCTTGAGGTGCAGGTGCAGAATGAAGCCTCAAGTCACTGAAGTCAATATCCAGCCTTACAGGAGCAAGGATTTCACCTTTGGTGTTTTAATCCCTGGTGTATATCAAAACTGCTACATTCCTCACATGTGGGGTTTTTTTTTTCCCTCATTCCACATTATTTTCACAGTCAAGGAAACTCTGTTTTTTAACATAGTTCCCATATACATAGAAGATGGTTCTTCTGTGCATAGGCCTTGCTTTCATCTGGCTTGTGACCTCCAGAAGTTATATTTCTGTTTAGCTTCTAGAAGCTAATTTAGCTGCCATGGTCTCATTTGGGGCCATGACTCCAGATCTGGCAAAACCTAATCTATGCTTTAAGTTGCTAATGTTCTTTTCGATGGTTCATAATTCACCAGAATTTAGCAGTTTATGTTCAAATCTTCCATGCAAAGTGTCTGCTGGGGTTTTTAAAATTATTATTATTTATCCTTTTTGGTGAAAGGTCAGAGAAGCACAGTTAGTATTTCATGAGGGAAGAAAGGGCAGAAAATATTTGTTTTTCCACGATAAGTTAAAAAATAATTAAATTGGCATCCATTTAAATGAGACGTTTGAGTGCTGTCATACCTGGGAGCCGGCAATTCTTGGGACAAGTGGGGTGAGGAGAAGAGAGACCTGCTTTTTTGTATTGGTGTAATTTTCTGTGTTTAAAGGAAGTGAAGTTTGTACCTAAAACCAGTAGACAAATTGCTGCCCTTAAAGACATCAAATACAAAGAAAAGAGAACTGAATGTTTTCAAAAGCATTTACAAGTATCACAATGTGAATACTGATGGGCAAAGAAGAGGACATTCGTTTTTCTGCAGTGCCTGAGTGAATTATAATCCTAAACGCCACTGCATTTGAATGCTGATTTGGGAAGCCTGCCTGGCGTGAGGGAGCACTGGGCGGTCACCCCGGAGCGAGCACAGGTGAGGTGTCATGGGCAGGAGGCTGCACTGCTGCTTCATCTTGGTAAGGGTGGCATGTCTGCATGCCACAGTGAATTGCTTGGGACAGATGTGCCCATACACTCCTGGGTTTGTAATGAGATACTTAGACTAAATGATAAGTAGTTTATGGGATTATCAAAACCAACCAGTCATTTACTAACATCTTAATATGACCAAGAGTCTTTTACAGTCAGCCCTAAGGTGCTTTTGGGGGAATTTCCCACAGAAAAACAACACTGGATGGAATAACATGGATTGGTGACAGTAAGGGAGGGGCAACCTTTGGAAGTGTTTCATGACACAGACAGAAGAAAGATCTGGAAGTAAGAGAGTAGGGACTTGACAGAAGAGGACCAGATGGAAAGGCTATAGTAATAGTAAACAGTTAAAGCTTGCATAAATTTTGATGAGAAAAACTTGAGCCTGAGAAAACTTACTGGGATGGTGATGGCAAGTGTCACTTTGTGTGGAGACTGCTTTTGTGCAGCATGTAATTCCAAAGACATAAAGAAGCCCTTGGGTTTCCTACTTTCAGTGGGTGGAAATACAAGTCTTCAGCTCGCCTCTGATTACAGAATACAATCTAAGAGAGATTCCTGCTTGAATCATACCTAAGCACAATCATTTTGTCATGGTGTCTTGTAATTGCAGACACCTACCTGTATCAATTTCTCAAAAAGAAATCAACCTTGAGGTGTGATAAGAGAGGCTGTCTTCTGAAACCTCTGCATGTAAATATCAGGTAGATCTTACAGGCTTGTGTGGGTCTTCCTTCCTTCAGGAAGGCTTCAGGAAGTGGCTTTGCTACTGTCCTGAAATCCGAGGCAGGCTGAAGCCTCTCCCTTAAATGTAGGAAAGTAGTGTGTGCAGTAAGCTGCCCGCACAGCTTCATCTCCTTATTTCTGAAATCCCACTGAACCACAGTTGGACCTGTGTATGGGCAATGAATGGGATTGTACTTCTTGTTGTTCCCACCAATAAAAAGTCTACAGCACAGTTAGTCCAGCTTGCTGGTGTTTCACCACAGTCAGATACATTTCTCCACCCCTGGAGGTGCCTCAAAGTAGAGGAGGATTACTCAGAAAATAATGCAACTTTGCACGTGACAATTTAGCCTGGAAGACAATATGTCTATGCCCAGGAAGCTGAGGTCCTGCAGAGCACTGAGAAGACCTGAAGGAGGTTTCTGTATTTCAGGAGGTTTGCTTTGCTGGGGAAGAAGCCCCAGGAGCAGGGAGCAAGGGCCAATGGGAAAAAGGCTCCATGTGCACTGGAAAGGCTGTTGCTTGGTCAGTGCTGTCGCCCCAGCAGTGACATGCTTTCCCAGATGGCTTCTCAATACCCCAGTGTGTGGGTGACAAAGTGAAGTCCCATGAAACCCTCTGCAGCACAGCAGGTCATAGCTTTGACCTGGGACCATAGAGCATTAAACAGGAATTGGTGATTTTGGATGTGATAACTCCAGAAAGACATGTTTTTTTCCCCTCTTCCTCCCCAAAAGTGATCACACAATGCTGCCTGAAAAACCGCCTCCTTTCAAAGAAAAATTACCCTTTTCCCAAATAAACAGTAGTTATTTTGAGAATTTTGGGTTTGGAATTTGGCTATGAATACCCTCAACCTATTTTTCTGTCAGGCTTTTCAAAAGTAGTTTTATTTAATAGACTTTCAGGCATAGTTTTTACTTATGGAGGGAAAAAAAAGTTAGTCTTTCTTCTACTCCTTTTATCACAATCCAGTCTGATGCGCAGGCTGTAATGACTGATACTGTGTGTATGATCCCTTCTCCTTTTCTGATTGCAGCTCCCTCTTCCCCTTCATGGAATTAAAATTTGATGCTGAAATTACATAAAAATGTGTAACAGTTGGAAAAGTAGAATTATTGTCAAAAAAGAGCTGCAAATGTTGGCAGTCAAGCAGTAATTTTCATATTTCAGGTAATTTAATTCTTTCCAAATAGCAGGAAATTGTGTAAGTAAATGTCTTGAGGCATGTGTTTTCGAAGAATGGATCTGATTGTCAGATATTCAGAGATGGATTGTTTTCCACTGTCATTTTTAATAATGATGATGGGGTTTATATTTTGATACTGTAAGTTATGAGAAAATATATTGTTTGACAAGAGTCACTTCCTATTGTTTTCATTGACAATATTCCCATCATTGCTGCTAGACTGTGTTGCCTCCCCCTCAAACTTCAACATCTCTTACAAAAATGAGTCCAACTAGAGTTTCTGCTTCTCCCCATCCTTTGGCTGCCCTACCATTAATTTCCCCTTCCCTGTCACAGCCTGTCTCCAATTCTGAGGTCTGAGCACTATTATCTGCCTCTTACTCCTCCAGTCCCTGCTGTCTCAATCTTCCTTTTCTCCTTTATTTCAGTTCTCATTATTTCAACCTCACCTTCAACTCTGCTGGCCCCTGTCCCACTGCCTGCAAGCATGCTCTTGCATATTCTATATCAAAATAAGGCTTCTTTATTCAACTTGCCCATTTACAATCCTATCTCCTTCCTCACCTTTGTTTTCAGTACTCTAGGGCCCAGATCCAAAGATCTGTTTAGGCTCTTGACTTGTCCTTGAGTGCTGAAGAGTATTCTGAACACAGTTCTGCCTCAGTTTTCTTTCCTTAGTTCTCATGATGCCCTTTTAAATTCTCTTGTACCTTTCCTGCTCTTTTGTGACAGCTGAATTCCTTTTTGGGAAACAACATTTGTATGATTTGGTTCTTTATGGAAGGGGCATCACAGCAGCTGAGCGGGTTGTACTTGTACTCTTACAGCCCTAGCATTGCTCTGCTAATGGTGGCTACTTCCAAGAAGGAGCTGAGGATAAACTTCTTGCTAAGCCCTTATCGGACCATTCAGCACAAATTTGTTCAATAATATAAAAGGAGAAATTAAGAGTAATCCTCACATTCATTATTTTCTCTCCATCAACAAGAAAGTTTCCCATAATTTAATAAGACATATTAAGGCCTTCTCAACTCTGCTGTCATTCTCCAGTCAAATAGACTCTTAAGCTGAAATAACTAATAGGGTAATGACATACATGGCTGCTTCACAATAAGCACATCTTAAGGTTGCTAATAAGCCTAGTTGTGCAGGGGCAGTGGCCAGACAACAGAGGAGGCAGGAACAGCTCAACACAGAGAGCGGAGGCTGACAGAAGGGGCTCTGCCAGCAAGCATGGAGAGAAAGACCTTCCTACATTGGCAGTTTAGTGTTGCACAGATAGAGCTGTTGAACCACTTGAAGGCTGCGACACAAGTTGCAGAGGGTCGATAGAAAGGACCTGGGTGTTGCAATGTCACACCACAGGGTCTGTTCGCTTTGTAGCCGCCTAGCAGGACTCACAATATAGTGCTTAGAAACAAAACTGTAAGGGTCCATGAACTGGGATTCACAAAATCCAGCTGCTGGAGAAGGTGGTTGGGAAGTGCTATGGAGGCATCTGAGCATTTGAATACTTTCTCCGCTCTTCAGCCTTTCAAGTCACAAGCACTTGCAGAAAATTATCATATCTTCTTCATTCATCTGGGACTAATGGTGCTGAACTGTTTGTGGGAGTTAAACAAAGATAAATGGAAGTCCCCTGTTCTAAAAAAATGACAAGGAATTTGTTTTTCTTCCTAAAGCTGGCTCAGAGGAACACTAAGACACTTAGCAATACCAAGTAACTTGCGTTTTCCTTAACTCCCTTTTGAACACAGGTGCTTCTGGCTTGTCAGAAGCTGGTAGAGGTGCTATAAAGATCTGAGTTCTGTGTTTAGATGTCTGATGTTAGTCAGCCAAGGTCCCTTGTTTGGATTCAGCTCACAGGTGTATTATCCTCTTAGTTGTGCCTGACAGTATTTTATGTTTCTTAGTTTTGCATAGCAATGGTAAATGGCCTGTAACAAATTTTGGAAGGACACCTAAAAGGGAGCAAAACTGTAGAATAATTATTGCTCTTGGTACATTTGTACATGCAGTAGGGGCCTGATTTACTCACTTGGGTTTCAGGAACTAGAACATCCACAGTACTTCCTTCCAGCACTCATTCTTTGCAATGCTGTACACAGAGGCTAACAGTGAATCTGTACCTTTACAGTGTCTGGCCTTTAAGTTGACCTACTTAGCCACATACAGTGGCTGATCGTCATGTTTTGGAGCCTCTTTATGTTTTAGGGGAATGGAAAGCTGTGCTAGATTGTGTCAGTAGAACATAAAAATATATTTTTGTCATAGAAATGAAATATAGTAATAGATAACATTTTAAGTGATGTTAATAGCTACATTTTCCTTTTAATAATTTAGAATGCATAATACGATTTGTTTAGCTACATTACTTACTGCCTGTGTATCATCTCATATCAACCACAGAACAATATAACTTATTAATGTAACAGAAGAATGTAAAACATAATTCACTCCTTAAAAATGCCATTATAATATCACTAGGTTCATCTGACTTCGAGAGTATGAATATATTTGAACTCTTTGCTATCACATGCATGATCATCAACTAAAATCCAATGGTATATAGGGTAGGAGAGGAAGAAGGGAGATCCCACGGTGGCATGATGTAAGACATGATGATCACAACAGACAACACGTTGGAATTTTGTGAATTTAGGGCCAAAGACAACACTGAAGTTTCCATTCACAAAGTTCAGCAAAAGTAAATTGAATTTTGTGGACTTGCATTCACATATTCTAGTAGAGGATTATCAGACAAAGATAAACCTTCTTGGTTATTTCTCTTTTGGTGGTTCTTAGGCTCACTTGCTCCAGACAATAAAGAAATAGAGGGAAAACAAAGTAAAATTAGGTGTAATAGCATAGATTCTAATAGCCCTCCACAGAAAAGATGGGAATGGATGTAACAGATGGAAACTAGGCACTAAAAGAATTATTAATTCACATCTGTCATTATGGCTATGAATGCTAAGTGACTTTTTTTTTTTTTATTACAAGCCATTATTTTCATAAATTTTTGAGAGAAAAAAACCAGCATACTATTGGAAATATTTTCTATTCCTTTCTCTGTGAAGCTTTACCCTTCGTTTATCACAAGGGCTGGTAACACCCCTCTCAGGGAGAGACACAAACTTGCTTCAGAACAGTGATGTAACATTAAAAGCTGCCCACCTTGCACGTCAGAGAAGTTCAATTTGGAAGGGAAAAGGAAGAGGGGGAAAAATGAGAAGCAGATCTGAGATGAAAGAACAGCTAATCAAACACCCTATTTTTTTTCTTTCTTGCCTTCTCTCCTGGGATATCACAAGAGGTCACACGAGGTGGTGATCTGGTGCCACACTTCACCCCACAGAGGCTGGGATTGCAGCTGCCCTGGAGACACCCCACTTGCTGCAGGGTGAGCAGAACTGGGCTTTCTGCCAGTGAGAGATCTTTGCTGTGATTGTGCATGTATGAATTACAGGCTCGGTCTTTCTTTTGGCTTGGCTGCTGGGTAGGATGCATGTGCAAATATTTAGCAGCTCTATACCACTCTCCAGAGCTGGTTCGGAGTGCTGAAGGAGCTGGCAGCTTCATGGGCATGCTGGGACCCGCGCTGCGGTGGGGACAGCAAGGCAGGGCTCGGCTGGGCACTTGTGAAAGACCCATGCCATGTATCTAGCAATACTCATATTCTCCATTGATCTGAAGAAGGGCCACTGTTCTCTCATATATTTAGTAATGCAATTTTAATGACACCTGGAGAGCAAAATAGTCTAAGGAAACATGTGTTTGTTTTGATTAACCTGGCACAGAGCCATAATTCGTATCTGGATGGACAATGTTGCCGCAAGCTAACATTTTTTGTTCTGCTTCTAAATACTGACTGATATATAACACTCAATGTGATTGTGTGCATTTATTACTTGAGTGTTAACAGTATAACTATGCATACAAACATACAAAATAGATATATGCATACATCTTTATATCTCTTCAGAGACACAAATGTACTTAAGATAGGAGAAAGCGGACATCTGTTTAAATAATTCTTATATTTTTTTTCATATATTTTCCCCTAAAATTATATTGTAAACAATAATAAAAAGCTGAATATAGTACAAAAGTGATGAACAATTTAAGTCAAAGAAGGAAAATAGAATTTTGTCATTCAATAGTGATATTAAATAAAAAATTGCCTCAAAGCCTGGATTTTCTTTGCTTCCTCTTGCGATGAAAGCTGATAAACATCAATGAGTTTCCCAAGAAACTCCAGATCCATTGGAGCCAATAATGTGAAAACTCCCTGTGCAATAATAAATTTGGAAAGTCATTTATTCTTAAGATTGAAGTCTTAGGCTGCAGGGGTAGCAGTACTGAAGGTCCTTACTTTGCGTATTTTCCCTGAAAATGGAAAATAAATAACTCTGTGACTAAGCCTTTTTGATCGTTATTGAAAACCCTAAAATAAAGGCTTTCAGATACACACCAGTTAGTCTATGGTAACGAGCTCCCACTAACACTTTTTGTACCCTCACCCCTTTTATGTGGCTCCCCCGATAAATGTGAGGTAACTTATATCTTTCCCTGAGGAGAAATTCCTTTACCATTGCAGCACTAGTGCCAGTGCTCAGAAGTGTGGCTTGAATTGCTAAGGCGCTGAAATATCTGGGGATCTGGGATCTGCGCCTGAGAACTCCATCCATTAAGCTGAATGGAGCTGGCAGTGCTTTGCGTTGCAGCACTTTGTGTTGCAGCACCTGTATTTTAGGCACTTGGCCCTGCAGCAGCACCCACAGTCCCCACTGAGCCAGGATGCCCACCCCGTGCAGCACACCCAAAGCTGGGGAGGAGGCCAGGGGGGCCAGCACAGGGGTGCAGAGCTGCGTTAGCCAGAAAGGAGGAAATGTGCAGGCAGAAGTGGATCGTAGTACAATATATGGGCCTTTATTCTGACACTTTCCGTCACTCAAGATTCATAAGACATCACAAAACCAGGTTCCCAAGGCTTTTCCTCCAAAGTGGTGATGCCTTTTCATGAGCTAATAGGTCAGGAATGACAGTGGAATGTGGGAGACTGAATTTCTATTAGGGTTTTTTTTGTACATTAGGATTTAATCTCATGTTTATTGCCTTCCAAAAGCATTCTGTGACAGCAGCATTACAGGCATCTCTCAGGCCTCCCCTCCTGCTTAATTGCTTCATATACGGTGGATTACCGTACATTACGTGTATGGATGCACAGGAGATGAAAAGCAAGGGGCACAGTTCTTTATGCTGGTGGTTTGGGCACTCATTTGGAAGTGATGAGACCTGGGCTTCAGTGCCTGTTCCTATTAATGTTTATGAGCTTTATATTTAGTGATCGCTGAACCAATGTGTTTTTTCAGTGCTTCAAAGACAAAATCATTCACCACTGAGGTACTTCAGGGCACACTTAGACCTTTGGGCATGTAAGGATTTCTTTTTTTGGAAAGAGAGGTATCTACAACTCTCAAGTATCTTTTTGGTGAGAAATGCATTTCTAACTTGCAATGTTTTGAGCTTTTGGAGATGAGCTTTGACCTGCTCATCTAAAAATAGAACTTGGATTTCTTGCAGCTGACAATCCACACTCATTAGTGTTTATACCTTTTTCTGCTGGAGAAAGCCAAATAGATAAAATACAGACAAAATAACCTTTTGAGCAGCAAGGGCTCCCCTTATGATATAGTATTATTCATTCAATTTTCTGGGTACTGGATCAAAAGTAAATGATGATTTATCAGAGGTCACCAAAATGCTTGGTTGTGTTCAGCCTTTAGCCAACTCTGGCTCTGATTTGGGACATGTGCTATTTTTGGTGCTTTGTTATGTTATTTGATATCCAGAGTTGGTAAAGGACTTGTAAAAGGTGCAGTTTTCACAGAAGTACTCTCAGTCCCATAGCATCCAAGGTCACAGGGCTCTCACAAATAGGAGAATGCAGACAAAAAGGAGCTGGCATGTGTCCTGGAAAGATCCTGTTAGTGGAGCAAAAGAACAGACTAAATCCCTAAGCAGTCATTTCCTATGGTTCAGAAACTAGGGGTAAATTGAGATTTGAGCTTTTGGTAAATTTTTTTTTTTTTGTGGAAGAGGTGAGACAGCAATAAATACTGAGATATTCTCCTGTGTACCCAGCAGAGATGCAAAGAGAGGGAAAGAAATACCAGAAAATGAGACTTCTGTCAAAGTATTCCCATGTTTTGTTTTCCCCCAACAATCATCAGGTCTTCAGACCTGATACTTCTCCTGACCAGCTTTGGGACCAGAGCAGCTGTACATAACACAAGGGATCATGCCAAGAACAATTTGTGTACAGAGAGGGGCAGGACCTGTGACATTTGTGTTACTTCCAGCTTGCTACTATGGGAACTTCCTAATTCACCAACTGACAGCTGTGACTGCTGGGGAATAGAGCAGCTGGAGCACCCTGGAGAGACTCTGAAGGTGGTGACATCTGCTCCAGCTGCTGATGCTACAGCCTGCCCTTCTCTAAAGCATCCAATACAAGTTGGCAGGAACCTGCAAAATCTCCAGAGGATAACCTGAACCCATCATTTATTTTTACATTTTCTTACACATTGTCATAAACAAACCTCTTACAAAGCATTTGTGAAGGCATGTTCTGCTTGAAACATAGGAATCCAAGCCTGTGCAAGAAAATTCCAGTGCCCTGGTCTGAGTGAGCTTCTCATATCAAGAGGCTGAACACTACCATAGGGAGAAACAATCCACCTTTTTAAGAAAGGGTGAATTAAGACCTTTTGCGCATGTTAAAGACTTTTTCAAACCGAATGCGTGGGACACTACAACTCAATAGCTCAGCTGGAAAGAACCTTAGTTTGCTTGTGGATGCTATTGTGCATTTTGGATAAATTAAAAACACACAGTGCTTGAAATGTAATTGTCTCAGAACCAAACTTCATAGCTGTTCTGTACAACAGCAGACTTCAAGCCCTCATGCAACAGTGGGAGGGATACACTGTACAGTGAAAGTGTTCAAATCAGTACATTTGTGCTGAGACTAATGCTTTATCCATTACTTGCTCTATTTCATTTTAATCACCTGAGTTTGTTTGACCCAGGATGTTGTAGGAGGAGGAATGAAGGAATCCAATTACTATGGTTCTACTCAGCAAAAATTAGAAATAAAAAAGGAATAGAATGCTGAGTAAGTTTTTATCTTTAAGTAATACAGTGATGACCTGCCTAATCTGGAAAAGCAGTTAAGAGTGGCTCTCACTGTATTCCTGTTAAAAAAGAAACTGTTCAGAATGAGTAAACATGACCCAGTATCAGTTTTGGAGAATTGCTTATTTTTATCAGTCATTTATTTGTTCTGCTAATGCTCTAAATAGAGTATAGAATAAAATGCTTCTCAGATGTTTGCTGTGTCTGTAGCAGAACTGGTAATGGTTTAAATTCTTTTCATGTTTCAGCCAAAAGGCACTGACTGAATATATCCAGAAGTGAGTTAAGGTGTATTCTACTCCTCACAAAAGCAGGACTACTGAAAATTGTATTGTGATTCTAACAAAACACGTTTTTTCTAAAGAAAATTGAAGATCCAAAAATGGTCCCAACTTCAAAGCTTAAGAGATAATAGTTAGAGCCAAAACCATTGTTAAAAATAAATTAAAAACTTATCAAGCCCCAAGCCCTGTGCTTCTTAACACCTTATACAAAAGAAACCCATACATAAAATGAATGCCAATAAAGTCAATACTGTCAATATGCGTGATGAGTGGGTTAACAGTCTATTAGTACCCGGTCTCACACTGCTGTTTACCAGACTCAGGGCCTAAGGGTTCCTTCTAGCTGCCAATAATTGTGCCAGGACCCAGCATGTGCTGCTGCACTATGCAGCTGGAGTTTCATTCAGGGTGGGCCTGCAGCCCTCACTGTCCTGGGTCTCGTTGAACAACAGGAAAGACCCTGTTTTTCACCTTGCTATGAGGGTATGTAAATACTCAATTTCTGAGCCAGAGGCAACTTGAGGTTTGCTATCCTCTTTTCTTCCAGCAGTTATTCAATACTTTTGGTTTTAGTTCTGCATCTGCTGAAGATGTAAATCCCACTTGATGCTGACCTGGAGGTGCTCCTACAGCCTACCTGGACTTCTCAAAGGAAGCCTCACATTGCAGGCCCACGGACACAAAGTATTTGATTAAAGGAATGATGAAGGCAGCTAAATCATAAGCAAGTAGGTAAATCAAAATAGAGTTAGGTGGTCATTAGCAATCTAGAGTTTCCTGAAATTGACAGTTCTTTCCCTACTGCCAGGCTGGATAAGGAGATATTTTTCTGATACCAGTGATGAGGACATCCCTAGACAATGAAGCACAATCCATCAGAGCAGGCTTTTCAGCAAAGTCAAGAAACTATTACAATTCTTTTGGCCAGTGGAAGAAATCAGATATTTCTTGATGACCAGCCAAATTTGGGCACCAAATGAGATTACTGTTTGCTTCTTAACACTGTTAAAAACAAGGCTGAATAAAAGTGACTCCTCCAGTTGTCAAAATACCTATTTGCTCTTTGTTTTCAAAGGTTGCCTCTTTTACAGTCCAGGAAGCACAACCACCAAGACACAGAGGTAAACTAGCATTAAAAATAGATCTCCAGCTTGCTTTGCTCCAGCAGTATATCAAGGGAACAGAGTATCAGCATAGTTAGATCAGGCTCATTCCTGTTATTTGTTTTGTGTTCTGAGTTCAAAGACTTCAAGACTGCCTTCATGTATGGTGATGCCCCATACATTATAACCCACATTTGCTGACAGGTGACACAGCTTGCTTGTGCCCTGCCCTCACACATAGTAAGCATTGTCCCATTAGTGCTCTAGGCACATGTGTCTGCTAGCCGAGCTGGCAACAGGCCTTGTTTTTTAAATTCCCTTCTCAAATTATTCCAGCCTGTCTGTAGTGTCTGTATCAACATTATCCGTGCTTAGCTCACATCTGGACTCTGTGGAATCAGGCTGCATAACCCTCTTCTGGTTGACACAGCGAGAGTAACAACTCACAGTCTGTCTTAATGAAACATTTTCCACAGTGCTATAGACGCTTAGAAAATTAAATAATATTTGCTTAGGAAAGAAAACTTTCTTTTTGCAAGAAGAGAGCTTGTCTTCTGCTGACAGGAAGATGTACATCTAAATCTAGGTATGCCCTTTTTCCTACCAGCAGCCAGCTGGGATGGAGTGCTTCTTGCGTCTCTGTCCGGGACAAAGATAACATCAGCTGAAGTCTGCTTGGGCCCTGGCTGCCCTTGAATAAGCTCTGGCAGAAGGTGTTATGCAAGGGGTAGGCAAAGGTAATAGTCTGTGCTGGCTTTGGCTGGAATACAGTTAATTTTCTTTATAGTAGCTAGTAGGGGTCTATGATTTGGATTTGTGCTAAAAGCAGTGTTGATAACATAGGGCTGTTTTAGTTACTGCTGAGCAGTGCTCACACAGAGTCAAGTCCTTTTCTGCTTCTCACCCCACCCCACCTGCGAGTGGGCTGGGGGTGCACAAGAAGCTGAGAGAGGACACAGCCAGGACAGCTGACCCCAACTGACCAAGGGATATTCCATACCATATGATGTCATGGTCAGTATATAAAGCTGGGGGAAGAAGAAGGAATATGGGGATGTTTGGAGTGATGGCGTTTGTCTTCCCAAGTAGCTGCTACATGTGATGGAGCTCTGCTTTCCTGGAGATGACTGAAGACCTGCCTGCCCATGGGAAGTAGTGAATGACCTCCATGTTTTGCTTTGCTTGTGTGCACGGCTTTTGTTTTACTTATTAAACTGTCTTTATCTCAACCCATGAGTTTTCTCATTTTTACTCTTCCAGTTGTCTCCCCCATCCTTCTGTGTGGGGGAGTGAGCGAGCAGCTGTGTGGGGCTTAGTTGCCAGCTGGGTTTAAATGACAACATATTCCCTACAGAAATAAGAAAACCAGACGCATGTAGGTATAAGCATAAAGACATTCTTTAATACAGTGCATTTTTCCTTAATGGCTTTAATCATAATCTAAATTATTTGTAATGCTTTTGTTGTTATTGTGTTAATGTTCTCATAAGAGACTAGATGTTGCTTAGGTTTGTTCACATTGTTTTAAATTTTTTTATTTCAGTACTATCAACCTTTTGCCTAAAGGTAAGATACTGCTGAACATACTTATGTAATTCTCCTGAGGGAAGGATTAAGTTATTGTTTTTTTCACATTATTAGAACATGTTACTCTGAAATGGGGTCATTTCAGCAGGTACAGGAGAGGTGCTGAAGCATGGCACAGCACTTTTCCCATTGGTACGTCACTCTCGGCACTCCCCTTCGGTGTGTGCCTGGCTTGCAGGGTGTGCAGCCTGGTCAGTGTAATCCTGCGGGGTACACGAGCCCCCGGGAGACATGGGACGCCCATCAACAGCCCTTTGAAGCAAAAGCTTCTGCTAATTGTGACGCTGGTTTGAGTTGGTGAGAGGAGGAGATCACAAATAAGGCAGAAGAAAAATGAAAAGGCAAAGGAAAACTGAAAGATGGAGAAATAATGTATTTTATTTTCACATGTGTACATTTAACAGTTTGCCTTTCAGGAATTTGGCAGACTGCTTACTCTCTTCATCGCTTTTTCTTTTCAATTAATTTAAAAGTTTGAACACTTCATTATAACATTCAGTGGCAGGACAGCTTTCCAGTAGCTCGATAATGACTATTCCCTGGCTAATGAATCTTTCTCTTGTGGTCATTGGGGCTTATTCCACTGATTCACATATTGTCTTACAGGGAGTCAGTAGCCTCAGGTTGTCATTTAATAAAAGATGCTCTGTTTTACTCTCCTCCACTGTTGTTTTTGATGTAGTTATGAAGCCTTTCCTGACTAACTTGTTCATGATCATTTCAGATTCAAATTTCAACCTTAAATGAACACAAAGTGCTCAGAAAAAAAATACACAGGCCTGCTGGACTGTTGAATTCATACAAACATGGACAATTGTGGCATCAGCATTCAGTGCGAATCTTCCCAGCCCTCCCATGGCTCACTGGCATTTTCTGGCTGCCTTCCTCCACCTCCCCTCCCATTTGCTCTTATCCTTTCTCTGAAGGAAAGGTGAGTGAGAAGAGTCCTTTCTGAAGCAAAAAGAAGTAAGTGGCACTGAGAAAATGGGAAGAACAGAAAAGAAAATAATATGCCATGGCAATAGCCACATTACTGTAATGCTGTTGCTTTCTCAGCACAGCAAGGCCTTACCTAGCCCTTCCATCAGCTGCGTTGTCTGCACATTTCAGGCAGTTGCCCAGCAGCTCCTGCTGCAGCGGCACGAAGGCAGTGCTGAGGGCTAGGGAGTGCAAGTTTCACACACTTGAAGAGCCCTGCTTGAACCTACCCCAGGGTTACAGAGAGCAGGACAGGCAAATAGATTGTTTATAAGTCACAGTTTTCACGTAAGTGAGATTTCGTCAGCTCTGCTGCATGTCTGAGTTGTATTTTGCTCTTTTATCATAAAAGTGCTTCAAGTGCATCCCAAAGGTGCAACTTCTAATGGGCTGGATGGCACTTAACTTTTTTTGTTAAAATTGTTG
The DNA here is from genome assembly GCF_963921805.1 of Phalacrocorax carbo. Lineage (NCBI taxonomy): Eukaryota > Metazoa > Chordata > Aves > Suliformes > Phalacrocoracidae > Phalacrocorax > Phalacrocorax carbo. The sequence continues at coordinate 42,067,917 of NC_087513.1, read as the reverse complement.
TTCATGTGCTCACCTAGGTACTGCTAACTGTCTGATGGAAGTGCACGACACAAGGCATTTGGAGGAAGACAATTTAACACTAGCGATCATCCACAAGCCCTGATTTTCCCCTCTGTCACAAGCAACCATGCAGCAGATGTTCAGACCAAAAGTGCCATAGAACATCTTTTCCTCATATCCCTACTCAGCAGAGGCCACAAACCACTCCGAGTAGCCCATGGCCATCTTAGACCTAAGGTATAAGGTTAAAAACAACAGCTATTTTGTGTTACAGGGGGAAAAAAATAGATCATGTGGCATTTGTGGGGTGAAATAAAGCAAGGTTTGGAAAGGAGCTATGCTATGCTCTTGTCTTTAGAGAAAAGCAAAAATAGACCCTGACAATCCCATTTGGGGTAAAATTCTCTCCTGACCCCAAATCTGGCAATGGCAATAAACAAGATACACTGGTCAAATACTTCTGAGGCCTTAATACTGTGAGGAACAGCTGTGCACTTCATTTTCTCTATCCTGTCTCTGTAACCAATCTTCAGTACTTCAGGAAAGGGCAAAAATCTACCTAAAAGCAAAGTATTAAAGAAATAAAGGTCTAGCCTGGCTCCTTCCACCAGAAATACTAAAGCTTCATTAAATAATTCATTAACACAACCTAAGTATGACGCAGTAAGGAACCAGTATCAAAAAGGGAGTTGCTGCCTCAGCTAATGTGCAAGTAGGACCAGGGTTCCACATGAAACTCCAAATTCCTGCAACTGTTGAACACCCTGCCTCAGAAACACCCTTTCCCAGTTCCCCAGCAGGGTCTTAAGTGGTTTCACTGCAGTACACTGAAACATTTGGATGAAGGTATTTCTGAAGTTATTCAGTCTATCACCTGAAATCCTACGGTTGGACTCTGCTTTCAGAAGTGATCCTTATGGGTAGGTTTATGCTGACCAGTGGAGTTATACAAGCAATCTCTGTTACAATGGCAGGTTGGGTGGCTGTATTCCATGAGTGCTCCAAGTCAAACTGCACTGCAAGACCTGTAGCTGGTATTACAGCTGCATCCACCTCTACAAAGGAACCTGGAGTAACTCCAGATACCTTAGTGGTGGAGTCAGGATCAGTACAGCTCCCCTGGCAAAGAGTCCTGCAAGCTAACTTTGACTGCTTTTGGGACCCTAGTTGGTGTGTTGGCATTGTGCTGCATAGGCATTTCAGCCTATTTGGAAGCATCTCCAAATAACCTTATGGGGAAGAGATGCTTCCTTTTATAATATACACCTATTCTTCAGCAATGGGAGCGTGAATGTTTTCCAGTTGGTAGCACACTTTCTTTTCATCCAGAGCTGACATTTGGACGTAATTCACTTTTGAAGAAAGCTTCAGATATGACTCTAAATTTCAGACCTTCTCAAGTCTGTCTGGCTTACAGCTTCTGATTTTCACTAGTCCCATAGCTGCAGCAAAACCTTCAGTTGCATATGCCATAATATAATATGTATATTATTCAAAAAACCAAATAATTAAGAGATGCTGTTCTTCATAGGAGGTCAGGACTACAGGGCATGCTATGCAATGGCAACGACCTATGTGAGACTCAAAGGTGCTGTCACATCAAGGAGTGCCAAAAAGCATATCTGTATTTAAGACAGTCTTAGGCAAAAAATTCTCTGTATTACTGTGATTTGCCTTTTTTTTTTTTCTATATTGTAACTTGCATGAAAATTAGTGTAGGAGGTAGGCCACTTTTCAAGGATGGAGGGTTTTACACTGATTGGACCCTTTTTCATGACACATCTTGTCGAGAAAAAAGACCATGACCCAATTAGAAAAATTTGCTTTAGTGAAAAATCACTATATCTTTTTTGACTAGTTAATCAGGTTCTGTTAAAGTACATGACTCATGCCTGCAGCCAATTTTGATAGTCAGAAACTCAAGCGAGCAATGCAGGAAGTAAAAGCACCAGATGATGGCATAAAAGCAATGAATCCTCGGTTTAGTCCTAACACATAGGATTTACGTGTGAACTTGCATGGACTGACACTCTTTATGTGGAGTAGCAGAAGGAAAGCTTCATCTTGCACCACTGCCTACTTCTTGCAGTTCAGGAAACGGTAAGTAATACATAATGTCGTGTAGAAATGATGTGGTCGTATGAGAACTGCAGGGTCGCAGTCCTTGCAGTTTGTGCACTAGGGACACCACTCTGGAAGTGTGGGGCTGGCTGGGGGAGAAGTACAGATGTTAGGTCCTGCTCCTAAGTGGCTTTTATGTGGTCATGCAGTAATGTCTCCCTACTAAGCACAGGACCACTGTTTTTGGATGGTGCCTGCATGCAGCAAAACATACTGTTTACACTGCTATTGGCCTTTTATGGCTATGGATGAGAAGGATGGGAATGAATATGGTTGGACTCGATGATCTTAAGGGTCTTTTCCAACCTAAATGATTTTGTGATTCTATGATTCTCTGAAAGAGGGGCTCAGCAATAACCCTAAAATGGAGGATAGAGTGATGTTGCCAGCAGCATCTATCTGAACAGCAACACAGACGAACTCACCATGGCTCCCTTCCCTCCTTAACCTGGGCTATTCCCACCTCAGGGACTGGAAGCACTAAATTCAGCTCAGTGAAGTTCTGCAGGACTGGCTTTTTTGAACACATTTTTTTTATCCTATCCTGCTTCAAGGCTTGCCTTATTTACGACTCATTCCCCCTGAACTGTCTTCTCCCCTGTGCTTTTTATTCTTTTTAGTTCTCTTTGCTTTCTTTTTCACTTCATTCCTTTCCTTGCTTTGACCTTTTGCTTTTTTCACACTGATCTCAACCCTTCCTCTCAGGCACTGTCCCATTTTATTCCTTCCTTGCTTGTCAGTTGTAATCTGTTCATTCCTAACGAAGTCGTCATTCGCCATAGCCTTGCTGCATCTAGTCACCCAGTCCCCCAAACATCTTGCAATTAGAATAAATTCCTGTACTGGTCCGTAAGAAGTAAAGCAGCTCTACATTAGGTGGATGGGGAAGATTATTAACCGGTACAGGCAACTGATTTTGTTTTATGGGTTTGGGTGATACGTAGGCTACATCTAGTGTAATGAAACTGGGATAAAACACGGGTCAGCGCTGGCCCATGACTGTCGCTACTGTTTAACAGCTATCATGCTCCCTGAAATGGTTTGGGCTGTGTTAAAGACTTCTCAGCTATCCGGTGACTGGCACAGCCAGTGGGATGGCAGCCCACAGGCAGCATGGGGAAGGACCCTGTGCTTAGGGCAGAGCTGTGGAGTAAGTCTTCCCTTCATGGGCTGACACCCTGCTAGGCACTGCCATGGTAGTCACAGTCCTGTGGGTCTAATTTATTTCACTGTAAGAAAACAAAAAGTAAACATAAGGTTTCTCGAAAACCAAAAGCTGCAGAGACCTCTTCAACAGCATTTACACATCTTTCAGCAGAGGTTCAGCGTAAGAATCCGTTACAAAAAGACTTTGCATTGGGAAAAAGCTGATCACACTGAGCAATCACCATCTGTGAAAAGGAAAACACATGCGTGAATAGCTACTTTTCCTTGACTGCTTGGTTTGGAACTGGAACAGTACTAAAATAATTCAGGACACATTACAAATCATCCACAATGCCCAGAAATGTCCCTGTGTACTATACTGATGCACTATCTTTTACTTCTTAAGAGCAGGTGTTAGCCTGGAGGGGGGGAAACACAATCCCTTAATGCATTTGATTTTGTAGGCATGCTATATATTACACATTTTAAAGCTGGGAATATGGAGAAAATAAAATATGGGAATATGGAAAAAATAAAAGAATTGTAATATTTGGTAATTTTTTTTTCTTTTTATTGGTTGTTACATCACAGTGGCTAGGTATCTTAGCTCCTAAACTTGGGAAAATACCTTGTGTCTCTTTTGAATATGAGGAATGAAGACATTAATTTGAGAATCTGATCTTTTGCTTGAGAAATATTATGGTTACTTGAAGATATTGTCTTAGTATCTTGCTTGTTTTCACAGGAAATGACATGACATGCAGAATCCTGGTTCTTCTCATGCATTAAAGAACTGCTAGTTTTACTGAGATGTGTGTTTATCTAAGTGGCTCATCTGTATATAGTTGCTTGAATTGTAGTTTTTATGATACTATTGGTAACTGGCTGATCAATGGTGGGGCAGTAGAGATGGTCTGATGGATGAGTGGTGGTTACCACATCTGCGGTGGAAATCATTGGTATAATGCTGTGGATGATGGAGGTGTTTGGTCTGTCCTAGGTGTCCACTACAGATTTAGTAGTGGAAACGTGAGCTTACACAGGACAGAGTAGCTGGCCAGATGGGGGAAACAATTTCTACAGAAAGGTCATTGTCCTCTGATTCCTGATACTGGAGAGATACAAGACACATTCAAAAGATGTTCCTGGGAAAAAGAATTGATAACTCTGCTGGATCCTAGGGGTTGTGAGATTAATAGAAATACAGGGTTTATGGCACATAATAGTTTCCCAGTCTCAGTTAAACTCCTGGTGCTCATTAAATCTTGTTTTTCTTGTTCTTTTAAAGATAGCAGAGATGGGGATGAAGGAGAGAGACTTTCAGTGACTGAGTATTGCATATATTCCTACTTCCTAAGAGCTGTTCCTTTATATTGCTTTCTTAAGATTAGTGCAATCTGTGCTGAAGCTTCTGGCAGAATGCATTGGTTAAATTATAAACTATATAAAAATACATTTTTTAATAATAAATTTAGCTCTTGTCTAAAGAAAGCATAATAATAAAAGTTATTTAAGTCTGGCTCTACATCTGGTTCCAGCAAACAAAATTATTTTAACCTGATTCAGCCATTTCTCAGAGTTTTAGAAAATAATGAATATTACTAAAGTTCACAAAAGGCTGGACATAATTTTTCATATGAGGCATGTTATATAATGCAAGATTCAGTACAGCATATTTATTTTCATATGCTTCAGTTCATTGTATTAAGAATTAGTTTAATGTTCTGCGTTTAAATGCTTGTCTTCCCAATTAATTAAAAATCATGAAATATATTGAAAAGATTTAAGAAGTCCCTCTTAGATCCAGCTATGAGAAGAATATTTTCCATCGGTATTTTGATGAGAATGGATTTCAGAAAGTTTTGAAACATTGATTTTTCACACTTTCAATTTAGTTTTATTTGTAGAAGTAATGATTTTAATAAATTGGTGTTAAAAACATGAGATGTAATGAAACATAAAACCTGATATAAGTATAATTTAAACAAATAAATTGATTTGTGATAACTAAGTTACACTTTCAGGAGCAGTAGGAAAGTACTTTTGATAAGAGGGGGAAAAAAATCTGTTAAAGGGAAATGGTTTTCTGAAAAAAATCTGAAAAGATGAGATGAAATCTTTATCCATAGTTTTCTGGAGATTATTTCTCATGCCAGTGGAGGAAAGATGGTCATTCTCTTTAGCTGAACTTGTTTACTTAATATTACTCACAGAGTAGCTTTAATTCATGCAGAGCTGCTTAGTAAATCAAGCAAACTGACTCTTCTATGACTCTTTGTTTCTATAAATAGAAAGAGGTACTAAAGTAAATTATTTGCCTTTCACAGATAATTTCACATTCATCTGATGTCATGTGTAAGATTTAGCCTGTCGTTTCGATTTAATCTGTACAGAAAGACGTTTGAGATCAACCAGGAGGCTTTGGGCTCAGATAGCCAGATAGAAAACTAGAGAAGATCCTTTGCTTTGTATTTCTGATATCAGTGTGTAAGTACCATGACAAAGTTTATGCTGATCATGTCCCTGTCTTCCCGCCATTTCGAAGCATGCATTTCCAGATTCAGTTTTTGTATGCATGTGTTTTATAGTAGAAAAAAATTAACAATGCAACCCGAATGAAGTTGGCAGATTTTACTTTTATCACAAGGACTGAAAGCCTTTGTGCTTTCTGTAAGATAGTACTAAAGCCTGGCCTTCATACATATGCCTGAGGCATAAGTATCACGTCACTCACTGTGGCATAAACTCTCTATAGAGCTCAGCAGTACTGCGGTGAACGGGCATCAGTCCAGAGAAAAATGATGGATCAACAGCTTCCAGGGCTGTTTTGGCAGATGGGGTCACCAGGACAGAGAGATGCCTTGATTAGCCCCCTGCTCTGTGGATATCGAGGTTGAGGAGAACTGATGACAGACCAGCACCAGTGGGTGCATAAGCTCATGTAGGACCCTGCGTGATGTGATGCATGATTTCAATGCAATGCTCTAGAGGCCTGGTGTAGATCAGGCTTGTTAAGATGGAAAGCCAAGGTCATATTGTCTTTTTTTTGTTTGTGTGTGTTCAGGGATGAATTTGATTCTTGGTCGTGCTTGCGCCAACAGCGCTAATAGAAACCACGTTGCAAAATGGGCTCTGGCACTGGTCTCCCTGCTGCAACATGAAGACAAATGATGGTGTCATGAAACCTCCTGGTAACAGATTATGTGTTCAGTCATGTTTCCTTCTGCTGTCTATTCTGTCAGAGAAACAAAAGGCTTAAAGTGTAGCAGAGGCCTGAAGGGGTACCATAATTTTAAAAAACAGGACTGTTTCCAAAATGTTAACAAAAATTATACCAAATAGTCTGGAAATAATTTGCTGCTTTTTAAAAGATGAGCAGATGTCATAAATGTCTTCTATCAAAGAAATATATTTACTCAGGTAGAGAAAAAAAACCCAAACAAACAACAAACCTGATTTGAATAAATTAATTAGATTCTGGTGGAGCCTTTTAAAATTATTCTTCCTTTGATGTCATCATATCAGATGTTCTTATTACAAAAAACCACCACCACCACCACCAACAACAACAAAAAAAAAACCACAAAAAACCCCCACAAACAAACAAAAAAGAGGAACAAAGCATCTTAAAGAAAAATGTTGTGGAGTTCAAGGTAAGCTATTTAACATAGACAAAACATATCTGGTTTTACACTGTTTCCTGACTCATCAGTAAATCATAAATGCATTTAAAAGCCTAAGACAAAAATGGCTAAGAAGTTAATGGGTAGCTCATAATAAAACTCATGAAAAAATCTGAGGGAAAACTGCTGGGTATTTTCTCTCCCTTAGCCTGAGAAAGAGAGGCAATCTACTTGATGGTCACTACTTCCAGTTTTCACAAGGCTAAGGAGAATCAGTGTTTCAAAGGAAGCGGAGAATATTGTATTTTGTTCAGTAGCAGAGAGTATGTGCCAGAACTCTGCTTACAGAGGAATAGGCTATGGGGCAACGTGGCAGCCAGGAAACAAGCCTGTCAATCTTTTGCAGAAAGTTATTCTCTGATATTATTGATGTACAAATTACAGTTTGAGACGTAACTACCCAACCATTTTTTCCCAAATTACCTGCATTATTTCAATAGCTTTATCAACTGTCAGAGTTTCATAGACCCTGTTCATCTGGACCCATTTGAGTGACAAATTACTGAACTTTGTTAATGCCATTAAAATTTATGACTACTTTCAATACTTGAACAGATATCGATCCAATAAAAGTTTTATTATAGCTTTGAGTCATCCTGCAGAAAGAAATTACCTTTGTAATGATCTTACTCCATAACCAATGGTTCCAGTATGTGCTGCACTGAAAGTATGTGGAAGGTGTGGGCAAGTGGAAAGTCTCTTAAAGGAGAGATTTTTATGCAATCCAGCAAGAAAACATCCATCCAGTGGATTTCTAATGATATTTAGATCTGCAGAAAGCTGGCAATACAGACTCTCACAGCTTATTAACCTCTCAATTTCTAATGAAGGGAAAGATCTGTGCAACTGTTGATGGTGGTTTAGTTTTCTTTGCTGAAGGCCTGGAAAAGCTGTTGTGACGTCAGGAGATCCAGCGGAGTTTCTGAAACCCATGAAGTGATGTGAAGAATTAACTATCAGTCACGTTCCGGCTAGATTTTTTGATGTATACCCTCAAAGGTACTAAGAGGCTCATCATAACCTGCACTTCAGAAATGTACCTGTTTTGAATTTAAAGGCTTTTAAAGAAAAAGCATGTGGCAAGTTGGAGTGAAAAAACCAGCTAGCATTAAGTGGTTTATTTTATTGGGATCAGTTTTAGACTATTTTCTTCTTGATAGTTTTATGGTGAGGTACTATCACATTGAAATACTTTTGCAAAGCTGCATGCTATACTAAATCTGAGATCTACCCTTACACCTCAGAAAACGAAATTGTAAGAGGTAGCATCATTGTGCTTGCAGGGTTTGTCCCCAAGGACCTTGTGTCAATAGCCATTTGTGATACTAAGCCTGATCTGCTATTTTCCATTGAAGTGGGCTAAAGAAATTGGAGCAAGAGAGAGAAATATGCTGGGACAATAGTAAGAGCAAATAGGTATGAGACAAATGCTCCCAAACTCAAGAGGATGTAAACTTTCCTTTCTCCACTGCTGGAGGTCAGGAGAGAAGCTTTGCAGGAGGTATGTTGTTTTGTAGCTGCAGTGGCAGAAGCGGTATTACTGGGTACCCTAGCAGAGGAAGGGCCAGCACAAAGATTATATTCACAGTCTCTTAAGCCAGTCCGAATATTCATTTTTCATTACATTGTACTACTCTATGCTAAGGCTATTTAATGTAGATATTCCAAGTAGTGGATTTCTTAAGCACAGAAGTGTTATCGACAACCTTTGTGCCCTGATTAATTTCTGTAACATTTTCCCCTGTGGCTTTCTTACAATAAATCCACAGAATCCTTAAGAAAGCTGGACTTGCTCTAGCAAGATCTTTGAGTAACTCACTCATTTCATCCGCATGCTACAGCTTTGTGAACTCACCATTTGTACAGTTGCAGTGAAGCTCTTTTCTTGTCTAGCTCAAACATAGCTGAGGCACAGCAATATTGGCAAAAAGGCCCTATGGGCTCCCTGTTATTAGCTTCATCTTTTGTACCAATAGCATGATTAACTTTGCATTTGCCATTAATAACACAGATAAAAAAATGCAGGCAGTCTTACAAAACATTCTAATTTCACAGGCCCATGAGAATTTACTTCCTTATTATTGCTTTTGTTTGAGAAGTGTTTGCTGTCAGATCTGTGGATTTAGTGTGGGAAAATACCCCGGCTGTCAATTGTTTGTCATTTGTGCCTGCGTCAAGTAAAAGACAAAGCTAGATAATTTTCCTTAGGATGCAACTGAAAGGGAAACACTGTCAAATTCCATCTGTCTGCAGTTCAGCTGGAAAGAGCAGAAACACCTGCCTGGAGGGATAGAGCTGTGCAGCTCTCTGAATCCACAGGATCGGAGTGCTCTTACTAGGATGCCTAAAACCTGTCAGGTGTAATTTGAAGAGACCTTTTCAAGCCTTCAGAACATGGCACCACAATAGATATTCCTAAAAGCTGATCAGAGATGAAACGAGTGAAAATTCAGGTGACCTATATGTAAAAAGAATAATGCCCAGGAATACCACAAAATAAAGGAACTTCATGCCTAAGCATGCATGCTGTCTGGATACAATTTTCCAGAGCAGGCCACTTCATTTTGAAGGAAGGTGAACTTTATTTTATGGGTGAAGTTGTAGCTCATGACATTTACCATTCCTGTCTGACTTCCCCTGTTTCTGTGACAAATTGAATCTCTGTATCTTGCATTTAATATTTCACACATGATTTTTTTTGCAGTTTGATGAAGCAAAAGCAATGTATTCCTACTTGATCAAATCTTCTTCTCACTGCCAGCATCCATCTCTATATTTTTTGAGCAGCTTACATAATAGTGCATGTAGTATTTCAAAAGGCAACACATGGGATATGTTTGTTTCAAGGTTTGGACCAGCTGTAAGGAAAGGGCAAGACTTGTAGATGTCCAGTGATGGGGGATTCTCCATCAAGTCGCTCTGCTCAGTGTCCCCGTGGCAGCTGAGGGCAAGTGTCTGCCAAAAGCAGGGACAGGACATGGCTGAAGTCCGAGGCTGTGTTTCCCATCTGATTTGTAGGCTATTTCTCATCCCAGCAATTATATAAATCCTCAACATCATTTTTTTTTCCTGAACTCTGTTCATTGCTGAACTATTCTCCGTTAGATATTTCAATAATGTGAGAATGGCTTGTGGTAAGCAGAATGGAAGCTTCCTTCAGCTGGGGAAATGTGTGAGTGTCCGTGGCTGGCTTGCCCCAAGGACTGCTCCACAGGTTTGAACTTGCTGTACATGCTGAGAGGCAAAGTGACAAAAAGTGAAGGTACAGTGAAAGGAAATAGTCACTGAGCACTTAAAAAATATGAACAAAAGTAAGATATGCTGTGACTGGTTTGCAGAGAGGTCAAATAAATACAAAGTGATACAGGCCAAGACTGCTCTCCTTCAAACTGAAGGGTTTGCACAGAACAAAGAGGAACCTTCTCCCTTCTCCAAAGCGAGATATTCAGAAGAAACTGAGAAATTACTATCCAGGATGGTGAGGAACCAAATAATGTCTCCCCACATATATCTGGTAAGCAACTGGCATAAACCAAAAAGCTGAATGAAACTATTCTGCATACTGTTGTAGGGCTACAAGAACTGTAACTCTTCCACAGCACTAATAGAAAGCAGACAACCCCATTTTCTTGGTATCTGCACTTTGTAAAGTAGTACATATACATTCCTCTAAACATAGTCCACCAGCAGGGCTGGACTTATAGCCTGAGACAACATAGGCAATCTGTGCATTTGTCTTCTAAACCACCAAAGACATTTGAAAAATTCCCTGCATGTTTCTATCTCTCTTCTAATTCTTTCTGAATGCAGATGGACCTGTTAAATTTTTCTTTCTGAAAAAAAATGTCATCTCTTTTGCCAGAAACAAGGTAGGCTTTTCTCTTCCATGATGAACCTCTTCATCCTTTCTTCTCCTATGCATCAAATAATCTTGTATTTGGCCCTGGAACATACTTCCCCATCCTGAATGTTCAACAAACCATGGCTTGTTGACAGGTCGGTTAGGAGGGTGCACCAGGAAAGCCCCTGGAGCAGTAGATTTCACTCTTGTGCCACAGAAATGTCGTGAGGTCCCATCACACAAAAATTACCTGCTCTTACACTGCCAATGTCAGGCTCAGAAACTCACATGCATTTGAGCTTTCTTCCAGTGGGATGCACCCCATGGCTAGAAAAGCCACTTCCAACATTGCTTACAGCCCAGGGGTAAGACAGTGGTACCTGTGGGGCAAACAGGTCAGCCCTGCAGCCAGCTGATGTCCTAGATTGTGGGAGAGGCCAAGAGCTGGAATAAAGAGGCACATGAGACTCAGCACCAGGGACAATTCCTTCACCCTCCTCAGGTGGAGGTGGTACACACGGTAGCACAGCTATGGGCCAGAGGGGTCCCTTCACTTTGATCAGGCTATGCATGATTGCTACTCCTCTGTCTGGAGGAGAGCTCATGGTCAGGCGCCAAGGTCAGCAAGCTAAAACGCTTATTACCCTTGAGGTTTATATTAATGTGGGGTGGATCTGCCACCTCAGGTTGTATGGTGCAGGAAGTGGATGCAGTCAGGAAAGAGCCGTTTCACGTCAGTATCCACACTCCATCCCTTGCTGTGGGACACACCCAATCTTTTCCCTTCCCTCATGGATGACAATTAGAAGTACGTGCAACTCTTTAATACAGAAGTCAGGACTGTAATTTTTGTGGGGTGCTGGCAGGGTGACCGCCTTCCTGCAGAAAGGCCACTTCCTCTGTTCTGTTTGTGGTGGGCATTGCAACAAACAGAGAAGCAGCAGAGAACAGCAGGGAAGGGAATCCAGGGAGGGAAAGGACCCCTGTGGTATGAACATTTCACAGGATGCCAAAGCTGGGCTTTTGGAAGTAAGCTACTTAACAGTTTCTGGAAGGAGTGGGAAAATGTAATGTAGCTTTTATTTATCTGGAGACTTGAGTAAAGTCCCTGAGGAAATGTTATTATAATTTGAAATTATGAGAGTATTATAAATTACATTATAAATCATTCATTTAAGTCAATATGTTTCTTTTACAGCTATGTGCAGATACATAGGAAGGCATTTTGAACAGCACTAAAAACAAGTAAGGGAAAAAGAGCAAGAAAGTGAAATGAATGTAATTCTACCACTGACATGGTCAATATTTTATTATGGCGTTATAAATCTAACTGTCCCAAACTGTCCTTGGTAAAAAAGTGAAACAAATTACTGTAGTCAAGTTCCCTGTAGGTATTAATGTGTGACATTACTGTGGTCTCCACTCTCTGCACAGTACTGAATCATTCAACTGGAAATGCAACATTACTTTCTTACTTTGCAGCTGACAGGGATTATTGTTTGCCCAGTCAGAATCTGGCAAAATAAAAGGCTTAGAGAAACTTCATGTCTCGGTGCGGTTTCTGAAACAAAATTCTGCAACCACCATTAAGAAACACCAGACCGAATGTGTTATGCTAGCAAGTCTCAGCCCTAAATTACTGATGTAAAGATTTTGTTTGCTTTTCCAAATGCATTAATAGAAGCAAACCTTGTTGTCTATTTTTTACTCAATTTTCTCTCTTCCCATGCTAAGAACTTATACCCTTAACAATACAGTTGAGAGCCATAGCTTGGAAATTCCTCGTCACATCATTGACATTGTCCTTCTGGATGGTAGTTCATTTTTCAGGAAGATATCTTAGTTTATAAAACCAGTTAAGTGTATGGCCAATTTATTGCAGCTGAAGATGAGTGAATGTTTGGAATTCATTTTTTTACAGGAGCAGAATATACCTGATGGAACATAATGACAAGTCCTAGCTGGAGCAAACACAAGACTCTAGAGGGGATTGCAGTTTAATAAAAGAATATTATAGATTTGTTCAAGAGCATTCATAAAGATGCAGAGATAGTTCTTCGGCTTACAGCGAGATTCAGAGTTCACTGCCTGGCTGCAGCTCTGGAACACCAGGGAGACAAACTTTTCCAGAAGTGGTGAGGTCTTTTGTCAAGGCAATGTAATTTGTAATGACGTAGATCAATTTAGAAGGTGCATTAGTCTTGAATAGTGCCATGAGAGATTGGGCCAATAATGAGAGAAAAAAAAAATTCATTGTTTATTTAAAAAAAACTTGTGGGTGACAACTGCTCTAAATGTCCTCTTTTACTTGTTTCCATAACTCAGTGGTCATGCTAGTGTGTTCAGGACATATGCCTGTACTCAGGGATTTGCATCACCTAAATCACTGCTGTAGTCTTGGGTTAGTTAGCACCTTTTATGGATAGTCACTTCAAAGAGGAAAGATTCATTCTTTGGGTGGTGGTCCAGATCTGCAGTCCTAGTCCTGATGTCATCTCCATCAGTATGTCCAGCAAAGGTTAAACCTAATGGTGGAGTGCAATGCAGAACAGTGTGATGCTGCAGCAGTGGTTAGAGGTGTAAGAGGAGATAAGCATCAGAGAAAAATCCCTAGGACTATTAATCATATTTCCTGAATTTTCTGAAAATATTTTCTGTCTTAAAAATTTCCTGAAACAGACATAAATAGGAAGAAAACATTTTCATGAGTCACTTTAAAAACAACCAGCCTGTGTTTCTGTAGTGACACAGCAACATTAAGATCAGTCTGCCCTGGCAACAGTTTATCTTTTAATTAAAAGGGGCATGGGTTGTGAGTTTGTCCTTGCTGAATACACTCTAACCAAAATTCTTTCTATAGACAGTCAATTTAACATGTTAAATGTCACAGTAACTAAGGCCTTCTGATATGAGGGCCAGACTATAACAAAAGTCAGCATAATTCATATTGATGTTATCTTGTCATTTTGCGCAACAGCTTTCTAAAGACAATGAAGGACTTTCATTTAACTGAAAAGAAAAATCATTCCATCTTGGCAAGAACTGACAAGAAAAGTGTCTTCAATTCATTAAGCTGTGCTGAATATTAAAGCTATTTTTCACCACATTTTTAAATAATACATAGTTTATTTGTTCTCAGATGATTGTCACATTCTCCTTCCATTTTCAGCCATTATTTGCTGAATTCCTGCAACAATGGGTGAGGATTATAAGAGATTATACTATTTACGTTGTATATTTTACACACACACACAGACGCACATGTGCCTACATGGAAAATGTTCCATAGACCCACTGTATTTGGCAGAAGGAAAGCTCTCACTTCTAGACCTGGGCTGAGAGAGCTCATTCACCCCTGACAGGCCATCTGTGGAAGCAGAGGATCTCTGAGCTTGCAGTAGGACAGAAAAGATGATGATGCCTGTTATTTTTTTAATTTAAATGCAAAATGATTGCAGGTTACCTGCAGCTCTTCAGTGACTGAATCAAGACTGGGTAAAAGGAGAACACATATGAAAAAAAACCTTAAATACTATGTCGAAACACTTATAATCACATGCTTTTGCTGCACGGATTTTGTAAAACATAGCATGCTCATGCCTTCTTCACTATGTACTCCTGGTGTATTGAAATATTCTATGGTGGGTTTCAGACCCACCACTTTGCAGTGACTATAATGAGGAATGATAATCCAGTGGTGAAAATAGCCTTGTCTCAGGCTGCGCTGCAATAGGGAAGGACATGTCAAGGGCAGGGCATCAGTATGCTGTTTACTGAGATCTTCTTTGGAGTGAACCTCTGCAATGTACCTGGTGATTTCAGGCATATTATTGAATCTCAGTTGTCCTCTCACTGAACAGCTAAGAATAGATTTGGATATAAAAAGGTAAAATTTTGCCCCTCAGTATTGTTACTTTGCTCCAGTGTGGAAAGAAACACACACCCCCAAAAAAAACCACAAAACCACCACAGAGGGAAAAAAGCTATTGCTATTCGTTGAAGAACTCACTGACAGGAATTGCCCAGCCTGGCCTGGAAACCAATGGTCCTACCTTTCTTTGGGTGCTAATCATCTCTTGGTTGGGGGTGGTGCGCCAGCCCTCTGATGCAAGGGCTGAGCTCCCCCCTGAGCTAATGCCAAGGGGATTTGAGAACAACAGACATTTGTGCCAGGCCCTGCAGGGACCTGGGCTCTGTCATAGTGCTCTGAAACACAGCTCAATGGGGACTTTCTTATAGGCATGCCATCATAGAGACTGAAAACTCCCCAAACCCTCAGAAACTTTCCAAAGCCTGGCTGCAAGTGTGTGCCCAACACCAGAAATGAGAACTGGGTCTCAGAGCTTTGAACTTGTAGGACTTTTTGCAGCAAATATGACTTTACATGAACCAAGTGCACTGCTCTCCTCTTTTGACACGTTCTTTTGAAGATATCTGATAGTGCAGGGGAATGTAAATCATTCATGGGGAACTAAAAATATTGGTGATACGTTGTGATGTTTTCCCCTTGGTCTCAAATGTTTATTAGCTCTACAGTTCTGTTTGCTGCTCTTGAGGATTTTAAATTTAAAATAAGCAAGTGAAATCCAGTAAACATTTCCTTAAGGACATACCTGTTTTTCCCAAATGAAAAGGTAACATATGAAGCATGAATAATCTGTATTACTAAATTAATATGCAGCAAGGAGATCTAGGTTTGGGCTTTGACTCCAGCTTAATTATCTGGTAGCATTTCAGAGATCATCTGTTCCACCAGCATCTCCTCTCCAGACATTATATAACTGCATTTCAAGGACTGTGCTCTGCTTTTGGGTTAATTCCGGTGTATCTGAGAGCAATTTTCTTCACTGGGTTGACTCCTGATTTACCTTAATATAACATCAAAAATAGATTGTGGCTTCTATGTGTATTATACTGATGTCTTTTCATATATTTTGGTGATATAACACTTACAGGAATAACAAGTAAATATCTGGAAAATGGCTGGGGACCTGTGTTGCCTGGAATATAGATATATTTTTCTTATATATATATATATATTTTTAATATATATATTTATATATATAAAAAATAAATTGCAAGTTCCTTTTTTTTTTCTGTATAACTCGCAGGAAAATATGTTTATTACATTCTAAGTTACCCTTGTCCAGGAAACTGTTAATAAAATAATTCATATAGCATATTTGTCAATGCAAATACATGCAACAGGTTTGTACCACAGGGGTGGGCCAATTGGTCAGGAAAGAAAATTCATGGCCACTGTGCCTTTGCATGGCATCTCCTCTGCCTTGACATCTGACCCAACAGTCTGTGGAAGAGAAGTGGGAGAAGGTTTCTCAGAATTTGATAACCTCCTTTGTTCTGATGATACCACCCGTAAGAAATTTGTGCAGCTATCCCTAAAGTTCCTTTGAGAAGATGGTCTCTAAACAGCTTTGGCACTGCTGCAGTGAGTTGTTCAGTGCTGTCCCCAGGTTGAATGACAGCAGTCTGTCTGGTGAATCTCTCTCAGTTTGGACAGGAAGTAGCCTACGATCATGGCATTCATCTCCCATAGCTCCAGGTGCTGCCCACCCTTTTTTATAATCTAGTTGCTCAAACATAAGTCCTACAGCATTGCACCCTTATAGTCCTGTAGCCCACTGTTCAAAAGCACCTTCATGCACCCATTTTCTTTTCTGTCAATTTAGGCACCTCATTTACCAGTTTTACTCCTAGAAGAGAAGAAGAGTTTGTCCCTAGGAGTGGAAAAAAATAATGTTTCCTAAGCTATCTACATGTGTTCAGATCTTATGAGTAATACTGGGTGGCATTTACTGGCATTGGTGTGTCAATGAGCAAGACTAGAAATGGATAACTTACTCTCAAATGTGCTTTGCATCCTAGACCGCTCTCTCAGCCTTGCTATTTTTTTGAGACTACCATTGAGGAATATAACCTAGTAACTAAGCTTTATCTATTCATAAGTGAAGTATCTTCTAATAAACTATGTGGCACTGGGGCAGTACAGTTGAACCCTCCAGAGACCATGTGCAAACACTCCTGAGGCTGTACCTGCCACACCATCCAATGAGGCTGGACTCACACCAGTTTTTAAACACCTGGAAAAGCTGTCAACTGCACACATGTACTTTGGTCCTCTAAGGCACAGATTTCAGCCTGTTCTTTCCCAGGTCTCTCTGATGACCTTTTAATCCTTCCATCAGCAGAATGGGCTCATCAAAGCTGAAACGTTGCAATGGCTGCAGTATATTTCCTGGACAGAAACTGACAGCTAGACGTGCCAAAAATCATAGATCCATTTATTGATACATTTATTAATCTAAATCTCTACTTATTAGGAAGCAGAGTTTCCTACTGATTAGGAAGCTTGTTATAAGTTTATAACAAGCAGTTCTTGTTATGGCATTCTCCTTTTGAATGCCATCTGAACTGGGCAAATGCTGAAGGGAGAAGGGACAACCCACACTCTGTGGTAGACATACAGGTATGGAGTTGGTGCCTCTGAGAGCTGAAGGCATTACGCCTCTGGGCTATCCTGGGGAAGATGTGTCTTCCCAGTGTATTTTCAGTAGAAGTTGTCTAAAAAGATGTCTTGGCAGGGAATTGTTACCTTGCCTATATGGCTGACGAGAATGACCTAGAAGTTATAAACACTCTCTTATAAATTCCAGCGAAACATGGCACGGTGTTCAGTCACGTTGCTTGAACTCCTTTAGAAATGGGTTCATCACTGACGTGTTGGCGATGCTATTTCCTTGATAGACAGTGGAGCAATTAGGCAATTTAGCCCACTGAGGAGCCACTGACTCACTCTCTAGGAAGGCCTGTCCCCCTCAAGACCTGCAGAGGAAGCCTGTGGCAATGTAAAACTTAACTTGAGCATCCAGATTGAAGGACTAAAATGAGATAGGATGTTTTCCAGTGTATTCTTTTTTCAGAGATAAAAAAAAGGAAAGAAAAAGTGCAGATGTGTAGTTAATATTGAAGAGAAAAATTAAAAATTTACACTCAACAGAAACAGCTATGAACTCAAAGCAGTGATAACCTCTGAGGATCTGGAGATCCCAGAGTGCTCAGGGTATTGCTGTTGGTCAGTTTGCTCAAATAATACAAGCCAGACTCTTATCTTTACAGCACAGAAAAACTGCTGAGCAGACTGCACAAAGTCTGTCTTTTAAGTGGGCTAGGTACTGGAGGGTAGTGCAAGAGAAAGAAATGTATATGTTAGAGTAACACCAGGATTAAAAGCTCATTGTTGGAAGAATGGATACAGGAGTTATAGGAAATTGTTTCTGATATGCTGTGTATTGTATCTGTAAACAAGCCTTCTTTGGGAGGAAAAAAACCCTGAGCCTTACTGTTCCTCAAAGAGCTTTTGAACACTTAAGCAATGTCACTGAAATGAACCTAGGGATAAGTCATGTCTCCAAGGAAGCTGAATTGTGCCATGGAAGGAGGAACTTTACTGTCATGTGTCTGATGGTGGCATGCAAACCGGCTTCTGCTGGCATTGCAGGAGCCCAGCATTTCTGAGCTCAAACCCTTTGGCTCTCTCTGGTGTAGTTGTCCCTGAGCTTGGGTTGCTGGAGGCCCAGCAAACCAGTCTGCCTGAAGCTGGCCATGCCATGCACTAAGACAAATGACAGTGCTGGGCTGGCCAAGCTGATCCTAACTAGGTAAATCAATATGCTTGCTGCAAGTCAGCCTGTCAAGCTGCACTGATGAAAGGCATGCTTTTCCCCTTTATCCAAATCCTGCCTGTGAGGCGGACTTGTGCCAAAGCAGTATGGAAAGGAGTTGAGTTTGTGCTTGAAGGCACAAACAGTGTTTGAATTTAGTGTAGATGTGACCTAATGACCCTTTCCAGAAATATCAATTTGTTCAGAATTTGGTTAGAGCTTCACAGAACTAACCCTTCCCTTTCACTGATTACATACTGCTCTCTGTGTATGGCATGCTGACAGGAAAAAGGGATACAGAAAATTATGACTGGAATAAAATCTTATTAAAAATCTCTTTAATATTTACCAACTCTATACTCTTGGAGGCAAAATAAGAAACTAACAGGGGTTTAAGCCCTAATTCTCCAAAAGGATCCTTTTGTCAGAAGGCTAACTAGCATCACAAAGATCTGAAAGTACAAAAATCCTTGACCCAAGCCTCCATGGTATTAAGCTGCTTTAGTCTTATGTCATGTGTGACTTCACAGGGCCCTGCAGATATCAGTGGGACTCCTTTAGGTAATGAAGGTCCAAGTGCACGATTTTCTTTGTAAACTTGGAGTTGCTTTCTTGGTTTTTTTTTTACTTCTCTTTATATAAACAATCTATTTGCTTCCACCTTCCCTTAGAATTTTCAGTAACTTTTTCACTACAGGCTCACATATTTTCATTTTTATTAAGCAACAAAAGCTGAAATTTTTTGCTATCGTCTTGTGAGAAACTGACTCCAATGAGAGTGTTTAAAATAAAAGCATTTACAGTGGTATGATTTAAGAAGTTGTTCCTGCATACATATATCTATATTTCATTTTTGAAGTAATTATTTCTGTTCCCCCTCAATACCTAATAATTTAAAATGACAGGGGTCAGACAATGCCTCTTAGTTTAAAAAAAACCACCACTATATCAAAATTACTGTTGTTAGCAAAAACTCAGCAGGTTTCACCAATTTATTTGTAGTAGGATGCTATGAATTAGTGGGAAGTTCTCCTCAGTCAGCTTTAACTGTCTCAAATTCCATTACAGCACAGTATATAAAGTTGACAGTGCTCTGAAGGACACGTCTGGATAGAAAGCAGCTTCTATTTTCCACATGATGTAGCTGTTGCAAAACTAATGGGATGAGTAAACTAAGACGCATGAGGGAAGGATGTGAGCACTCTTGTTTTGACTGTCTAATGGAGGCTTTGGCCTCTGATCGATTTAGTGAAAAGGGTCCATTCATGCCCATTTCATTTTTAGTTTTGACATAGTCACGCTCTTCCATGAAGAATACCCAAATCTACCAGGAATTTCTTTAGCAATATCTAGCATGACCGAGACTGGTTCCAAGAGAAACTTGGCCCTTTCTCTTCCTGAGTGGTTCCTGCCTTGACTCTGCCCCGTGGCATCCTTCACAACCTTTTCAGCCTTGCAGCACTGGTCCAGCCCAGGGATGGATGGACCCCAGTGTTCTGTGGTTGCTATATGCCATATCAATGATATTATAGTACAGATCTCCCAACTGATGGAAGATGAACTTTGATGAAACAAGGAAAGTGCAGCAGTGATGGAACAAAGTCTGACTTAGGTATGCAGCAGTCCAACACACCACACACACCATCTCTCCTGCCCTGAAAGACTGATACGACAGATGGAGCCCAGAGTCATGGACTGGGTGGACTCATTGGACATTTTTAATGGATAATTTACAGACAAGGTCCATAGATTAAGGGAATAATGTCTGTGTATTATGTCAAAGGATTGGAAGGGGAGGGGTGGTAGTTGGTGAGGTTGTATTAGATAGTATGGGACCTGGCATGGTGTAAATGGTATGGAATAAGGGGTGGAGAATGTGCTGGTTTTGGCTGGGATAGAGTTAATTCTCTTCATTGTAGCTGGTGCAGTGCCGATAGCACATTTATGCTTTAGTTGCTGTTAAGTAGCGGCTCAGTGTCGCTAAGTAGTGCCTGTAGTAGTCAGGGACCTTTCCAGCTTCCCGTGCTCTGCCACCTGGGCAAGAGGCCGGGAGGGGCGGGGCCACAGCCAAGACAGCTGACCCCGACTGGCCCATGGGATGTTCATTCCATACCATGTGATGCCGTGACCAGTATATTAACTGGAGGAGTTGGCACACGGTGGGGGTGGTTGTGGCTCAGGGACTGGTGTTGTTGGGTCAGTGGGTGGTGAGTGGCTGTGTCATGTGTGGTTTGTTTTGGTTGTTCATTCCCCCTGCCTTGGGTTTTGTGCCACTCTCACTGTTTTCCTTTTCATTGCATTATTGCTGCTGTTGTTGTTATTGTTTTACTTTAATTATTAAACTGTTCTTATGTCAACCCATGAGTTTAACCTTCTGATTCTCTCCCCCGTCGCACCGGTGGGGGAGTGAGCGAGCAGCTGTGTGGGGCTGAGTTGCCAGCTAAA
This sequence comes from Phalacrocorax carbo, assembly GCF_963921805.1. Classification (NCBI taxonomy): domain Eukaryota; kingdom Metazoa; phylum Chordata; class Aves; order Suliformes; family Phalacrocoracidae; genus Phalacrocorax; species Phalacrocorax carbo. The sequence continues at coordinate 42,046,999 of NC_087513.1, read as the reverse complement.
CCACAACACTTCTTACAAAAGTTTTGTGTGTATATATCTCCTCATGAAAAGAAGAGAAAATGAAGATAAAAATGAAAGGAAAGGACAAAATAAAAGAGAACACAGTGTCTTTTCTTCCATCCTCTGTAAGAACCTCCTTTCCCAAAATGACAATTCTTCCTGTAGTCAAGTGGTGTGTTTAGATATATTCAGATAAAAAGAAGATGGAAGATAGTAATGAACAATTTGGCAACCTAACCAGACACAGCTTCATTTTAGTAAAACGGAGGGAAAATTACTCAACATTTATAAGGAGAGGAAAAGGGGAGCAAAGGGGAATGAAGTCAGAGAATCAGTGCCTCCAAAATAGAAATGCTCTGCAGCGCTTCTGGACTAAATCTTGTTTTGCTGCACTGATTCGATTCACTCAATACAAGCAAAGTCCTCCCAGGCCTGCACACGTGGATTAAGATGCTAGTTTTCCTTCATAAAGGTAAGTGCTGTAGTCCAGCTAATCAAGCTCTTCTGAAACTCTTGAGACACATCAGCTGCTCACTGGTCTGATGTCCAGTTCATTCATCCTGGGCCTAACACATGGTGGGTAGGAGCTCACCTGACTCAATGACCTGCCATTTGGGAGTTCTCAGAGCCACACCAGTGAATATTAGAGCCTGCAAGAGGAGCTCTGTAAAACTACAGTCCTAGCCACCTGTACATGATGGGAGTAAAATACTTACTGAATTAAGCGATTATTTCTACCTTATTATTATTTTATTATTAAGTATTGTTTTATTATTTTATTATTAAGTAATTATTTCTACCTTTTATTCTGAATGCCTGAATTAGCATGCATGCTCAAATTAGAAGAATGACTACTGTAAAAGCATACTGTTCAAAAAGAGATTGTCTTCTTGGAAGTCAAACTTTAAAAGAATTTCAGCCTGACTTGCAAACCATCACTTTAGCTTAATGCAACGTGTCTTCATTTGTCATCTCTTTGATAGTTATTTCTTACCCATAGAGATTAGACTTTTACCATATACTCTGTATACCACTGTCCTGTGATTAATGTGTCATGTAAGAGCAGGTGACTTAGTCTGTGCCATCTGGCCTGAAAGTCTAAGAATAGTGGGCTTTAAATTCCTCTGTTACATGCTGAATATGGATATTCAGCAGCCTGAACAGTATTTCTAGTGTAATATTAATGTCATGTTTGCATGTAAAAACCAGCATGATTTATTACGTTTATGAGTGCAGCAGAAATAACACATGGAATTAATCTGGCCTTGTTATCATGGTTGTGTTTTATTTGCTGTTTAGCTCACAATAGCACCCTGTCAAGAAAAATGCCCAGTCTTGGGTGGACAGACATCCAGAAGATTTAGATGCTCCTGGCATAGGTGTTCACAAGCCAGCCAGAATAAAATGCAGTAGGAGGAGTGTGAAGCTTTGCAACATGCACCTTTCTAGCTATAGGAGAGCTTGAAATCCAACTTTAAACCTATGCCTGCTGAACTTGCTTCCTGGGATTGAGTCATGATTCATCATAACTTTAGAACACACAGTCAGCAAAACAGAGGTTTCAGAGTTAAGGGAACAGCATTTTGGCACCTTTACCCATGAATCATTATGTGTATTATAGGATTTTTTCTATTTCTGCTCTCCTGTTTTATGTTCCATCTCAAGTTATATTCCATATATTCCATCCATTCCATCCACTGAGGATAAGCCAATATTTTATTTTTGATGTTGAAAATCTCAAGGAATGTTGTTTTTCCCAAAGAAGATGGATTATAACAGTTTGTTAAGCATAAGTTGTGGCTGTTGTACTGAGAGATTAATGCTTGGAAGAGTCCTGTTTTTAAAGTCTGAATTGGTCAGTCCTTTATCAAGGTCCCTTTACATCCAAATCTCCTTGCTGTTCAAGCTGATGAAATGTGATCAGATAGAGGTGCTAGTCTCTATGTACTTCTTTTTATCTGGGGTATGAGCCATGAAACTGTGCACTTCATCTCATTTGACTTCTTCTAAAACTGATTGAAAGAAATTCTTGAAAGAGCTTATCAGGCCAATGCTCTGCAGAAACAAACAATGGAGCTTGTGTAAAAACTTTTCCTTTCAACTTACTTTCATTTCTTTTTGTATACAGAAAGATGAACAGAAGAAATGTGATGAAGTAATGAAATAAGCCATTTCTGTGTAATTTTTCAAATAAAAGGCCATGCAGTTTTGAGTAACATTACATCACTTGGATGTTACATGGTCTTGCAAGTCCTCTGGGACACGAAGTCTGTCCAAATAAATAACATAAAACCATTTTCTATCTTGTGATGGTCCTTTTTGTTGGGATACATGAGTAGGACACAGAAGTGGAATAAATAGATTAGATTCACTTTGCAGGCTGTAGGACATTGTACAGGCTGTACAATTTTCATTAATTAAGAGGAAATCTTTACTCGTAGGCAAATATTCTTTCAGTGATGAATGACTACTTGTGACATCATTTTGAAGCTAGTAATTTCCAGGCTAAGATGAAATAGGACCTTGGTTTCATTTTGGAGATGGTCTTCAGTTTCTTCAGAGATAATACTCCAAACTGTTAGCCTCTGTGAAAAAAAAAAAATCAGTCTTTTTCAAATAGTTAGATGAAATGTTATATTTTCCTTTTTTTTTTTTAGATTTACATCTATGTCTAATATTATCAGACTGTGTAAAAACAGGTTTACCTTAAAGGGAAGTTTGAAGAAGCTGAAAAGAGTCTATCAATCACATGTGTGAACATAAAACCATCTAATTGGAACATACCATACTGCCCAAGACTCAGGAGTGTGAGGAGAGAAAGCCTGGTGTCCATTCTTACACACTGATGGTCTGATAGCTATATACCCCGTATGACTGGGTATGGAGACTTTGTTCTGCCCAGCTGAGCTGAATGTCAAATCCACAAGGCAGGAAACAGTCTCCCTCTGTTCAGTCCACAGCTCCCTCTCATGGGAAGCTTTGCAGCTGCTCGGCTTCCCTTGGAAAGATGGCTTCATCCATGAGATCCCATTGCAGGTAACAAAACTTCTACAGAAAATCTGAGCTCATCTCCTGACTTTGGTTAAAGGCTCTACCTGAAAGTGCTGCACAAAATGCAGCTCTGTACAACTTTTCAAGCGTCTTTAGGGGAATATGGCAGAAGTTGGCTTGCCTAAGCCTAAGGCTGGATTGCAAGAGTGAATCCTACCCATTGCATCTATAGGTTTATTTCTATGACTCCATTTTGTCACCAAACATTACAAAAGTTTATAGGCATGGAGAACCCAGAGCTATGAAGATACATTATCAGCCAATCTTTGATTTCATGGTGAAGCTCTATTGTAAGTTAAATTTTGTTTTAAATACTTTTTGCTTAGCTGAAATGAAATACAGATCACACCATTTTTCTACTCTTTTATACAGGTTCTGTGGACTGAACTGGTATTCTGCATTATCATAAACAAAATGTTCCAAGTTTTCACCTTTAATTGAGGTCAGAATCTGATGAGTACTCACTGTAAAATATTTGCATGAAAAATATTATGAAGGAAGGAATCAAATGGGACATAATGATGGGATGGTATTGGGAGGTCAAACTTATCTTCTGTTGTGGAGACTGCACCTGCTAAAAAGTAGGGGAGCATCTATTTAATCTGTTCTATTGTTTCAGGAGACTTCCGTGGTGGGAGGGAAGGTCCCCAAAATGATGCAGGAATGGGACACTTGGCATTTATGATCCTCAGCTTCATTGACTATGGAGATTCAGTTTAGAACAAATGGAGTAAACAAAGCACAAGGATAAATTAGGTTAATAGTCCCTGCATTTTTTAGAAGCAAGAGTAGTTTTTGTGACCTGAGAAAACTAAGCAGAAATAATTAGAGTTCTGTTACGAGCTGGTGTTTAATTACAGCTGACAAGAACTTAATTATTTAATCAAATAAGGTTTTTTACTAATGTATCTATCTTTAGAACACCGTGACAGAAGGAGATTTTCAAAGATGCTTGTACAAAAATGCAGGCTGACATGTTCCTAATATGATAATCCAAGAAGCTTGATGTAAGCTGTTGACTTTTTTTTTCTTACTACAAAAAGATTTGTTTATGAAGCAGTTGGCCTTTAGCAAAACCTTTTATTATATCAGCTTAAATAACTTTGGCTTCACTTTTCCTGTTAAGAGCAGTGCTGGAATAAATTAGATATGATACTGTGTGAAGAGTGATGAGCAGGTAAATGGAGTCTGCGAATGTGATGATGAAGAACAGTTTTGGGATTTTAAGAAATGGAAGTCTGCACTTAAAGAATATTACCTGACACGCAAAATGAAGGGGCTAATAGTACACATACTTAGAACCATCCATTAATGTAATAGAAGTTATATGTTTATATCAAATGGAGAAATGACCCTACATTCCTTTGGAGATAAACAGGACCAGCCTTGAACACCCATAACCCAATAGCTTGTAGTATCTGGCTTCCCATGACAGTGAAACAATAAAAATGGGTATTACACTGAAAGAAAATGATGAGTGCTCACAAAAGGCCTTTCTCTAAGCAAACGATGTAACCAGCTGGATTAGAGGAAATGAATTTTGCTGTGCCTGTGATTGCTCCTTGAGGCACCAAAGCATCAGAGTTCTGAAAGAGTTTATTGTTTTTGAAAATTCACAGGAAAAATCCAAACCAAACTTACACAGTCATCAACTGACTGGCAGCTGCCCCAAGACTGTTATGATTAATTAGGTTTCAAATAAGCAAGACAGTGAGTTACATCTTCTGGAGGGCTCAAGTAAGGGCATCCAGTCATAGTGCAGAAGCTATACTGCTGAATGAACGGACAGGAATCCACTGCAGATGGTGCTGCTAGGCTTTTTCCACTGGTTAATTTGAATCTTTCTCCCCCTGTACAGTGACTTCCTCAGTTATGCTTTTGAAGTAGCAAGATTAAAAATGAGAAGCTAAGAAATATTTTGGACATCTACAAAATGGCAGTTTTGTAAAATAAACAATCAGCTCACCTATTACCATGGATCTCAAAAAACATAATAAAGCTGATCTTATATCAAGCTCTGCTGTAAATCCGGAACTTCTTGACATCAAGAGAACTCAGGATAATTTAAAATTTGGAAGTGCTCAGCTGTAAAAACATAGAGGCTTCAGTAGACCCCCTCCCAGCTGCATTGCTGCAGATGGGAAGATTGCCACTTTTTTTGTCTGCTGGGAGAGTTTTCATTAGATATCAAAAATATGGATTGGGTGACATGAAAATTAACTACCTAGTGGAAACATCCAGAGGAAAGAAAGGAAGCGGATTACTCCTGCCCACTTCCTGAAAAATGAAGGAAAAAACAAGAAATAAATACCTGAGAAATAAAACTTGTGAAAGTGTAGAAAGAACTAGATTATGGAATTTGATTTATATGCTTCATTATTTTCTTGCATAATTAAACAAGTAGATCTTTCCAGATCTGTTTTTTAGATAAAATTTTGTCATCCCAAACCAAGTAGTTTCTTCTAGTGCTATCAATTTGTGATAAATTGTGACACTCAAGGTGTAGGAAGTTGTTTGAGTCTAACATGCATTTCTTCAATCTATAGAACACATACAAGTCACTGCTGGACCAAAAAGAAACCATCTCCGTGTGATGTGCAAAAATTAAACTAAAATGCAAGAATTAGCACTGGTAAGAGGAAAATTCTTCTCTCTCCTATCAAGGTTTTAATTTTCCTTTTTGATATGTATGTGTCTTTTTTCCTAAGTGTAGTCTGACCATCATCATTGACAGAAGCAGCTGGTAAGCCCTTGTCTAACTCTTCTTCTATTGAGACTGAAAGGAACAGTTTACAATTTTGTAAGGAATCCCATTGTTTCTTTTTGTTGGAAATGGAAATGAAACAAAAATTTCCTGAACAGAGGAAAAAATATTAAAAAGAATATTAAAATGAACGAATTACCACAAACTGTTTGAACCAGCATTATTTTGATTTGGGACACAGGGAGATAGTATGAAAGGTAATGTAGAGAAGTAAGACTTTTTCTGTAATAGTATTCTTTCTGGGTAGTAATTAGATAAGTTATATGAGTTGTTTATAGATAAAATTTGAATCACATTAACAAGAAATTCTTGGCTTTGCATATCAGGTATGTTCCTTTTGCCCATAACAGGATTTTTAAGTCTGTAACAAAGTACCGCTTCGGTATTTAAATGAGAGTAAGTACAACATACTAGCAATTACAGTGACAGCAGAAGTAAAACATACTAATGGCTTCCTGGCTTTCATGGTTTACAAGAAAACAGGCATTCATCCATAGTCTTTCTCATCTTAGCATTCTTAAAAGTTGTGGATTTGAGTAGAAACACTATGTCTGTCTAGGCAGAACATGAAAATAGTAACTCTTCATGATGGCAAAATCCCCTAATCCATAAGCTTAAAGAGTGATACATAGGTGATCATTTAATGTATTTCTGTTGCTAAATGACCATCATTAAAGGATGTGGAGTGAAGCACAGTTCCCCTCTGCTTACCTTTTACATCTCTGAAATGCTTAGTTGAGAAGGTGCATTCATAACCACTGAACTGTAAGTTTCCTTCAGCAGAAAAGTCATCACTGGGGACCACCTGCTCTACAGATTTATTCACAATTGTACTGCCGACAGTGAAGCATGTCTCAGTCAAGTACAAGGTCTAACTACTAAGGTTGCACTACTTCACTTACCCAATGCATGTTACCTCAGGAGACAACAGATGTCAAAGCCAACCATGCTGTGAGGCTGTGCATCCCACATGCATGCATCCAGTGTTGGTTTCTGCACACTTCAACCCAATGAATCAAGAACACTTTGCTATGGATAAGCACAATCAGCTCAGCATGGCTAATGAGAGCTTCATCTAGACAGCAAAAAAATGGGCCTGACCCAGTGCCAGCCCAGCTCTTGGTCACTATGCGTATAACCAAGCAAGTACATACAACTCAACCCCATTATGGGCAGAGTTTAACCAGAAATCTAAAAATGGCTCATGACCACCATGAATTACTCATCCCTGCTTGGAGACCAAAATAATATTATAACAATTAAAAAAAAAAAGACACCTGCAAACTGAAATGTTTGTGACCACTAGCTGACAGACAGGGAAAGCTATTCTGAGACTTTGTGTTTATTCTGCCCCTGGTGAGCTGACAAAACTACAGTCAGGTTTTCAATGTTTGTTTCAATATCAGTACCTCAGCAAAGTGCTTTCAAAGTGAAGGAGGAAGCTGAAGACCTTGGAAGATATTAAATGTTTCTAGAGACAGATACTTAGATATTTGGATCTAAAATACAAAATTAGTAACATTTTAAGTATAAAATAAATGTGGAGGAAGGACTTACTTTTAAGAATGAAACAAGATTCAACTCTCAGGTCCTGTTTGGTTCAAAAATGGAGTACATAAGCACAACGGTTTTCAGCCTAAAATTCACTTTGAGTGACAAATAACAAAAAACTGCATTACTTTGTTTATATTATATGTAATAACAGCCATAACCTTTCAGTCTTTTCACTTATATTTAATATTGACCCTGCAGTAATTGAAACTGCTTGGACACAGTTATGCAAGGAAAATCGTGAGCTGTAGATAAATGAACTACCAAGGACTTTTTTGGAACCATCTTTTTAAAAAGTATCAGTCAAGTGACTGCAGTGTGTGTCTCACTGTGTGTTAGGCTGGAGAATACTTACTTGATGGTATTTGCTTTCACCTAGTATGGAGCTCCTGGGTTCTGTCACACGAACATTTCTCATTTCATGACTCACTGCTCTGATGCACCACAAAAGCCCCTTTGGATACGTTACAGTTGATCATTTCCATCTGCCTACCATACAGGCATGAACTCAACAGCTGCCACTTACTAAAATCTGTGTGGTATTTTAGATAAAAACAATATCAGCTTAATAGTACTACAGGAAATTTCTGTAATTTTATCTTTGTTTATTGTACAAATTCTGACACCTTTAAGCCCTAATGGGAATCCAATAACTAATTTTGCTTTAAAAGTTTTGACTTCTGTGCTGGTTAGTAGAAACCTTTCCTTTGAGGTGTTCATCAAGGACTGCACAACTGAAGACACTGAAAGAAATGTAAAATTCAGGACCTTACATAACGACAAAATAGTAGCTGATTTATATCATGCAACACTTCCATCAGTGATGTACATTATATACTATTTAATAGTCCTGTCATCCTGATAATTTTAAAGAACACTGACAGCATATTATTTTAATACGGGGATACTTTCATTTCACCCATGTCTTCCTAAATTGCACCATGAACCAAACCCCAGAAGTGTTACAGATTGTCTTTTTTTTTTTGATAGCAGCTACATACTGTCCGTTTGCAGTTTGAATGACTTTTATTTCTTAGAAAGAAAAAAAAACAAACAACACATTGCATTTTGTAATACAGCATGCCAGACTCTTATGGGACGTCCAGCCATAACATCAGAAATGACCTGAATTAAAGGCACTGACCTGTGTGGGTAAAAATAAAATTCCATGTCTGAACCACTTTGGGGAAGTACTCTCCAGAGCAGTGGTGTAAGCCAGCCTGCTGCATGGATCCCACGTCTGTGGTGTTGCAGCCATGAGTGACATTTCAGCTGTCTGCAACGTCTGGCTTGTAAGATGGCTTCTGGGTCCCCTGCAGGCTGACCCCCCAGGATCCTTTCCTGGTAAGCAGGATGCTGCCCCAGGGCACTGGGTCTGGGGGCTGCTGTTGAGAGGTAGTAAAGAAGAGGGAGGGAGGTCAGGGGTGTCTCCAGCCTGACCCTGCCCTCAGAAATGCCAGGGCAGAGGGGAAGCCCTGCAGCAGCCCGGCCCTCCCTCGCCTTGGCAAGTTCCCACTACAGTCTTTTAAAGATGAGCATGGGTCATACTATTTTTTTTTTTAACATAGCCAATGTAATGTTAGTACCATTTCTCTCCTTGCAACAGGCCAATTCTTAGCGTGTTTATCTGTGACATAAGAGAACAGGGGTCATCTCTGTCAGAAATTTGTACCTACTCTGATAAAACACCTGGCTCGCTGGGGACATTCCCCATGGTGCCTGCTGTTTTGTGCACAAAAGCATGATAATCCTGGAAAGACTTTACCCATGAGCATGATTATGCAGTTAAAGCACTCCCTGGGGACAAGCAAAGGCCCAGGCTCCTGATGTTCTTCCATGGTCTGTTTATGCATTTCACATGCACCACTCCTAAGCTGCAGTATATAAACAGTCTTTGAAGGAGACATCACATATGAGGCCTCCTCCCACCCAGGAGAACACCCTATAAAAAGGGCACATTTCCTTCCATAGTTTGATTAGCAGTGGCACAGATGCTGCTTAACTCCCAGCTCTTGGTTAAACGGAGTGGAGGGTTAGGGTACTTTCCTGTCATGCAGAGGATGTGGGTTCGAAAATTCTCAGGCAAAGGAAGAAAAGGAACCTGACTTTCTCAAACTGTGATTGAGCCGGCTGTTACCAGGCTGGAGTATGAGCAGCAGGGGTGGCAGTGGCCTTTGCCGAGAGCCATAATCCACTCAGGCAGCACTAAACCTGCTCAGAGAATACTTAAAGAATTAAACCTCTAAAAGAATGAGCTGAAGTTTTCAGGAGCATAATTTTGGGCATAAGCAATTAAAGTAAGACTTATAAAAAACTGAGTCTATTTGTTTCAGATTTAGCTCCTGCATAATTCTTTGAATCTAAATGTCTTAACCTAGTAGGATATTTCTCTTTATCACGCTTTAGATACCTAAATAATTTGTCCCACTGTGTTCTGACTGGCATTAAGTACCTGCTCAATGCCCAGCAGCATTCATGGAAAAAATTATTGAGTAATACACATACAGGGATGGATGAAGGACAGTTTTTATTTCATACTGGCTTTTTCATGGGCCCCACCCCTTTGGCTGTTAATACACAGGATTGGCCTTTCTCAGATTGGACGATATGACTGTATTATAGGCAAGCTATTAGGGCTCCAGCACTCTTCACCTTTTTAATTTCTTCTTCTTCATACAGATTTCCATGTGTTAAATTCCTCACTGGTTTCATAAGTAGTGGTGTTGCTTTTCTTACATTAATAATTTGGAGGCAGCTATAAAAATTCCCTTTGCAGAAAATGTGCATTAACTGCTCCGGAGTAGAGATCCTCTAGCTAACAATAATTGCTGTCAGACAGAACCAGATGCTAAAAGCCTCTTTGCTGGGGTCACACTGATGACTGACAAACAACACCTTGACTTAAAAAATGTGAGGCAGACAACACAGATACATACTGAAGTGATAGATAAGTGCAGAAATAACAGAAGCAAATTACTGTCTGCTTAAAGACAATATTGCTATACATGGATGCGTGCCTTCTGAGAAAATAATTGCCAGCTTGAAAATGGATAAGGAGAGGTATGATTTTAGTGACACAGTCCTCAGAAGAATGATCAGGTTCCTTGCAAGCAAATGAACCTCTCTTGAAGGATGTTGTGGTTGCTAAAAAGGGATGCGAGTTTGAGAAGACCGAAGTTCCTAGAAGAGAAATACATTCAGAACCACTAAATATAGAATAAAACAGTCTGACAGTGTTTGGAGGCTGGAAGAGTGCTAGGGACAAGCAGCGTATATGCTTGCCTTTGTCTTTTACTGTTTATAGCTACTGTTGGAGAAGCATATTGTGTGAGTCAGCGTGGCTGGTCTCCTGTGAGAATCAAAGACCCTGCCTGGAATTTTTATTATATTGACTAATTGCTACTGGACATAAAAATCTCCAGCAAAACAGATTTTAACTAATCTAGAAATGGTTATCCTAGTGGCTAAAGAAAAGAATGATCGATTTGATCTAGATCAGACAGAGCCCTCTGGGCTTGTGATTTATAAATAACCTGAGGATAAATTTGCATTCTTCAGAGGCAAAGAATGGTTCACTCTGCGAACAACTTATGTTTGTAATTTCATCTTCAACCTCTTCCTTATTTTCCAGTTTTACTTGAAGTTACTTTTTTCTGTATTTTATATTTCACCTGTAGACGTGTCTTCAACTTTGGATGAAGTACTTAAAAACTGTATGTATGTTGCATACCAGGGACTCTTAGTTTTTGCTCTAAAAAATAAATACTACTATACATAAAGTAGAGGCTGAAGAGTTAAATTTATATAATTTTGAACATGGAGGTACTTATTTATGGAAAGTAAGCAAAATGTCAGCGTATCATCCAAATCTTCATTTCAGTTTCAAAGGGGACCCTGTTCCAGCTCTATTAGATGAAATGTCACTATTTCTTTTTATTCTTTTAGAGCTCTGGTTTAGTGCCAGACCTCTTAGAAGGGGTGCTTTCTGGGAAGGTTATCTTCACCTTCATTTTCACAGCACCCAGTGCAATCTCCACAGAAATGTTTAGACTGCAGAACTGTATTCATCGTATTTTCTGCATTTTTTTTTGACATTGTATACAAACAAGGAGAAACAGCTTCAGAACACTTGTGTTCATGTTCAGACTACTGGGATGCTGTGAACACACGGTTACTTCTACTGGTTATTTTTTCTCATACCAATGGGATAGTTTACAAAGCAGTAGAGTACCAGTATGTACCTCAAAAGTAGATTGGACTTCCCGGAGTCCTTCAGAAGTACCCACTTCTTTTCACTTTAAAGGACAATGGGAAACTTAGGTTAGAAAATCTCATTCAGTCCTCTTCCCAAACACAGAGGCCTAAAACTGAGGCTCACTCAAAGCTGGGTCTGAGTTTCCTTGGATCTGGGCCAGGGCTTTTATGAAGTTGTTTTTATTGAGGAATAGGAAGAGAGGGGAGTATGACAGCACTCAGTGTTAAAACGTTCCAAATGAATATGTTGCATGGCACAGCATGAATACTGTTGTTGTAAATTTGTTATTGCTGACAATAAGTGGGAGAAAAGAAAATCTCAGCTGTTTACTTTTATGACTGGCCTATTTATCCAAAACCTGACCTGTCTCACAATGGAATTATAGATGACTGCTAAATAAGTAATATGTATGCATTGCACCTGAATAAACTGTTGTCATTAGAAGAAGGAGACATACTGAACTTCCCAGAGGCATAACAATCACTGTTCGATCTTCCATCCTCAAATGGAAGGGGTAAATACATCAAATACATCTGGAGATATACTGTGCTGATGCAAAGAGTGCTAGCATATGTATGTCATACATCACACTTTACTGAGAGTCAGTGGGTTTCTAAAACCTCTAAACCCATCAGGAAATAAATGACAATGGAGAAAGACAAAACAAGATAAAAGAGGACGCAGCAAGAAATGAACCATTTTGTTGGTGGAACGAATTGATACTTCGCAGGAGATGACCCCACAGAAGGTGTGACCAGTTCCTGCTGAGCTGTCTAATAGCATCACTGTACACCCTGCAGATGGTTGTAGGCCAAAGGCTAGAACAGAAAAAGAAATGACATTCGTGAAGGAAGTGGATAGATTTAAGAGACAGAATAAAGTCACCTAGATTTTTCCTGGTAAGTTCATAGCTGACTCTTTGCTTTTCATGACAAAACAGGAATTAACACCTGTGTGTTATTTTGACTCATTCTTCTGCTTTTGTTAGTAGCCATAATGACATTTTGAGGAGCCTCAATTTAATAGAAGTAGCCTGCCTATGGCAAACAGAGTAAAGTGGGACAGTTTTCATATCCTACTTGGATTTTTTTTTCAGTATGACTATCAGAAATTTGTCACAAAACAGGTACGAATTTTAAAAATATTTATTTTCTTTTATAGAATCATTGGATTAGGTTCAGAGAGAACTTGAAGTCCCCCTTCTTTGCCTTTTGATCAGCATGAACTGTTGGGGTGGAGGAGCATGGTCGACTTCACTCTTTGAAGTGTGGCTAGCATTAAGTCTTGCTCAGAAAGCAGAGCCCTCACCATAAAGTGTAAATATCGATACAAAATCAGGCCCACTTTTTATATACATAAATGATAAGTTCAATGTAATATTTCCTCTTTAGACACCGTGACCAGGACACACAAGGGGCAGAGCTCAGGAGAAGCTGGTCTGACATGGAATTTGCACTGGACTAACTAAAGTAATTCTAATAATTTTGATCAAAGCAAAAATGACATGTAATCTTGTTTCTTTATCTGATTTAAGCCAGGATAAACTGATTAAAACTTGCATTCCCTGCTTATAGTGAAGGTTTTCAATTTTTTATTATTCCAATTTGGCTCATTAAAGGCTGAGTGTAGGTTCATGTTTTAGGCCAGGGGAATTAGTATGAATTCACCTAGCTTCAGCTTCTAGCCTTTTCCTTTCTATATTTTACAGTTTTTTTCAAGGTCATTGGGAAAAAATGTTCAATAAAAATGTTGCCCAAGGGTCCTTATTAGAAACACATCTGTTCAATGAAGACAAAAACTGTTTACAATTACTCTGACACCAATTCAGTTAACCAGCTTTGAATCCTTCGAAAGCATGCAATGATGATTTTTTTATCTTTTCATTTCAGTGAAAACACCATACAGAACAAAGCCAAAACCTTTTTGAACAGCATTAAGAAGACATTAACTGTATTAAATTAACAACAATATAATTCTCAGCTAAGCCTTAGGTTCTCAGAAAAAAAAACCACATTAATATACATTGAGAATTTTTTTCCTTAAATCAAAGCTAATTTGATTTGTTCCTTTCCTTAATTCTGTGTTAACAGAATGCTGTATCATCTCTTCATTATTTTTCTGGGCTTATACCAACATGATTAAGGTATAAATACATTAAAAAATGTTAACAGTATCTTTTTTTATGTCAGTCAGAAATCTCCTCTTATCCAAGAGTATTAAAACTCACCATTGATGTTGACACATCTCCTCAGCTTATTCTTTTAAGACTCATAAACAAAGTTATTCAGGCATGCTTAATTTTAAAATGTTTAACATTACTGCCTTCTGTTCTATGTCCTTGGTTGTTGCTGTTGGGGGCTATATCACACAATGGTTTCCCTCATCTTCAGATTAAGAACATTTGTTGAACACAGTCTTTCTGCATTATTGACCTCCTATCATTTCTGCATTATTGTCTTCCTATAATTTCTTCTTTACTGACCTTCTAGCATTTCTGCCCAGCAGCTGACCACAGCTGGCATTAGGGCTCCTTCTGCTTCTGGCTCCTAGACTTCTTGTTTCTCCACATTCCATAGGCTTTGACCTGCTCTTTTCTTCCTCTATCTGTTTTTTCCTGATTCCACATAACTTCTGTTATTTATTATTACCATCCAATTTGCTTATTAACCTTTATTATTTTTACTCTCCTGCTAGATGAAGCTGAATTATTAAATGCTGTCGCTTTCTCTCCATGTGAGATTTTAGTCATTTATTAAGCATTTTTAACCTCATTCCAATTATCACTGTTTTTGTTTTCCTATTAAAATTATCTTTCCCAACTGACTTAGTTTAGGATTACTTTCAGTTTGGTGAAACTGAGTCCTCTGAAGCACAAAAATTTCCTGCTGAGGATTCATTCTCCCTGCAGATGACAAGTATAATGAAGTCATGATCACTTAGGTCAGAAAGAATAGCTTCGTTCTGTGATCAAATCCTCTTTAGCTAGTGAGATGAGATGTAACAAAGGACTCCCTCAAGTTAGATCTGAAAATTCTCAAAAAGATTTCTACACATACCAAGGGCATTTTAGCACTGTCAGGAGAAGACTTTCAGCCTCTCCTGATTGTAGCTGAAATTCCACATGGTGATCCAGTTGCTTTTCAATATTTTATAGCAGGTAGAACTGGTCAATGTTTTTGAATTGAAAAGACTTGTTGGCAAATTTTAATAAAATTAAATACATTTTTAAAAAGAGATTAATGAAAAAGACTTGAACGTTGTTTTCTTAAGATTAAAAGATTTCCCTTTGCTCTGTTTAGATTCTAGCTTAGACACATGCAGAAGGAAAGTAGTTTGACATCTAAACTGGAAGATAATAAATAATAATATTTAATGTAAATACTGCATGCTTATGGCTTCAGGAAGTGCTTGTCTCTCTAAGAAAGCAGACCAAACACACGTTTGAAATCCTCCTAATGTTCCCATACAGGGGCTTTTCTTCCTGTGAACACTGTGTTGTGTTAGGTGGATAGGTGTGGAGTACGAAAAGCAGAAGCAGCAAAGGACCTCGTCTGAGTGTTTACGTCCTCACACAGAGCAGATTAGCTGAAGTGGGGCTATGGATGAGGTAGTTAAGGGCACTGAGCAAAAACCCTGGCTCTTGTTGCACATTAGCACCTTTTCGCATCACATAAGCCCTACTTCACATATGGAGACATATATGCCCTATTGCATATACGGCAGCCACACTGCCGCTGGGTCTCGCAAGGCCCTTTTGTCCCTGGTACAGACCATAATTACGCTTACCTTGGTTTATATACTTACCCTGGTTTTTATAGTTACTTTGCTATGAACAAATAATGGATATTTATAGGACAATTTTTAAATAGTCAAAGGGTATGATATCAAAAAGCAGCAAGTAAATACAAAAATATATATTCTCTAAAGAAAAATATTAAGAGTCATCGCTTTCAGTAAAAGACAGATCATAGAAACATAGAATCGTTAAGGTTGGAAAAGACCCTTAAGATCATTGAGTCCAGCCGCTAACCTATCACTGTCAAGTCCACTACTAAACCATATCCTCAAGCACCACGTCTACCCTTCTTTTAAATACCTCCAGGGATGGAGACTCCACCACCTCCCTGGGCAGCCTGTTCCAATGCCTGACAACTCTTTCAGTGAAGGAGTGTTTCCTAACATTCAACCTAAACTTCCCCTGGCACAGCTGAAGGACAAGAAAGGATGAAAAAGTTTCAGAAGGCTTTAGGTTACCCTCCAGCCATTGCTTTTCAAGAGCAATACAAACCATAGAATCATAGAATCTTAGAATTATTAAGGTTGGAAAAGACCTCTAGGATCATCAAGTCCTAGGATCATCAACACACCACCACCATTCCTCCTAAACCATGCCCTGAAGTGCCACATCTACAGGTTTTTTGAACACCTCAAGGGATGGTGACTCCACCACCTCTCTGGGCAGCCTGTTCCAATGTCTGACCACTCCTTCAGTGAAGAATTTTTTCCTAATATCCAATCTAAATCTCCCCAGATGCAGCTTGAGGCCATTTCCTCTCATGGTATTGCTAGTAACTTGGGAGAAGAGACCAACACTCACCTTGCTACAACCTTCTTTCAGGTAGTGTCTTGCACCACTGCTGCTTCTACTCACTGAAAAATGCACTGATCTAAAAGAGCAGAGTGGGAAGCCACCTGTGGGAAAGACCAGAGAAGAGAGTCATCCTCATCCTGCTGGAGCATGAGCAAAAGAAATGCTGCTGCAGAATTTCCAAGTCCTTCTCAGAGGGAGCAGCTGGAACCTATTTTTAGCAGCCATTTGATCTACTGTAAATTGCCATGTTGTTGATGCGGTAATCAATGGTAACAATATAATTCTACAGCTGTGGAGGTTACCTGGAGTGAGAGGGCAGAATTAGCAGTATCCCTTTAGAAATTACTTGCTAATTTCTAGTGGTTATATATACACAGCAGCAGTCTGTGTTCTCAGGTAATTGATTGTCAGGTGACACTTGAAAATGGACTGGATTTCAAACAAGACTGATATTAAGAATCCAAATGTCTATAATGTCTGGAAAACATTTCACATTCGGATTTAAGTGACAGAGAAAAATATATTTCCATGATAACATACAGGTTTTGGCTCCATGGAATTTAACCCAGGTTCTGGCAATCTAAAGAGAGCTGTCACATAAACCTTAGAAAAGACAGAATATGTCACTGAATGATTTAATTTCTTGAAAGGGAATAGAGGGGTATTGCTTTTCGTACATATAAATTCAGTAGCATGCTTACCTCAGAAAATTCCACTTCCTTCTGCACAGGATGAGATTTATTAGTGCAATGACATGAGGCACTTTACTCAGGAGATATTAATTACCAAACCCAGAAGGAACTTGTTACGGTAAATCAACAACATAAACCTAGCTCCATATCAAGGTCATGCATTGTCGGCCACTTTTAAGCATACCAGTTACATATTCCTTGTAGTTTCACAAAATTATGTCAGTGACATCATCTCTCTGACAGATATAGCAAAATAAAACAACCACAAGAGACATATGTGTGGAAAAGCTTCCTGCTACTGGGTCATGGAAAGTTGACAAGTATTATTATACTCTCTGGGCAAAAAAACATCTGCAGAAGGGTGAGGCAAGGAAGTCTTACTCGTCTTGCATTTTTTCTGTGATTCTGTTTCTGATAATTAATGCTCTTTTCTGCTATTCCGTTTGCTAGTGCTGTGTGGTTGCTTCAGCAAAGCAGCACTGAGTACTCCAAATATCCCCCTGTATATTTACAGGCAACAAAATGAGAAATACCCATTGATACACAGATTAATTTGGATTCATCATGGGAGCAGGTTGGTTTTAATTTACAAACTGAAGCAAAACCATTTAAGATCATGGGCACAATCTACATGGAACGAGAACTACTGAACTACTGTAAGCGCCAGTGCAAGAGTACATTTCTGCAAACATTTAGAGTGTTATTATTTAGGTTACTAAAACTATGCAAAATGAGTATGAACTGGCTGTGTAGGTTTCATCAAATCAGTATGCAGCATTTTATATACTGGTGTCATTCTAGCCATTTCAATATTTAACATTTATTTTATCTTTCAAATACTTTTATAAACAAAATGAATAATAATACTTCTCTGTCCTCCACTTCATGTCGTTACCCCGTTTTGTATTATCATTAGAAAAAACACATGAATGAAATATTTGTGTATTGCTGTTACATGGTGGGATTATCATAACCCAAATTTCAATCAAAATAATCTGTAAGGGATTATTATTATAAATGAAGTATACAATTATTTCACATTTCAGTTATTTAAAATGACATTTATATAAAACATAAAAAAACCATAAAACATAAAAAAAGGGTTCATAAAAAAAGTTTTTTTTTTACATTGTCTCAGAGTAATTTTAAATGTTAAAAAAACCTTAAGTACCTATACAAGCTAAAGAACCCTAGCATTTTTAATAAACTGGTACTATCTGTAAAATGAAGGTTACACATTTTGAACTTCAATATTCAATGAACCCTAAAACAGTAATCTGAAAGCAAGACTTCAGTATAATTTTTATGAGAGATGGATCAGGATCTAAAAAAGCAGTTGACCATAGCTTTCAAAACCAAATGCCCAAGAAGAATGCAAGGATCACTTGCAGAAAAACTAGGTGCCAAAATCATCTAAGAAACTCATCAGATCATTATTATTTTCTATCACTAGGGTTCTTCCCATGGTTGTGCCTTTACCTTCAGACCTTGCTTGTGTTGGTAAGAAGTGAATTGCATTCCAGTGTGTGAGAGAGTATCTAGAGGTGATATCTTAGAAATAACATTTATAAAAGAAACCAGAGGTATTTCTGTCCTCACCTTATAGTACTGCTGATCAATACTCTCAGATTACTCCTGATGTTACTCCTGTTTAGGAGGGAAACAAAAGACTACATTACTGAAAACGATCATGGCTACAACACCTCACTGTGACAGAGAAGGTGGTCTTAATGAACAAGCTTTCACAGTGCTGCTGGGGAGCAACTCAGCAGAAAAGCTCCCGCATTAATATTTCAGGGACTGATATGTAAATGAACTGCTGCACTAAAATTTTAGTCCTGATGTCCTTCATGAGACATCTGCCTTGCTGGCACAAGGGACTCAGCACAATATTTCCTGTGGGTGGCAAGTACTTTTTGAAAAGAATATTTCAGCAAAGCGCCACAAAGATCCATTTATTTACAATAAAGAAGTTTGTGCTTTTATTGCCTTTGTTATCTTTTGAAAAAGAAGCAAATTGCAAAAGCACAGAAAAAAATGACTCAGGGCTCTCACTAGTTTTGAGCAGCCCTACCAACCAAACGACTGCCAAACAGGTTGTCAAGCATCTTCCTTCATTTGTGCTGATGGTGAAAGCAGGATGCTGTTGTTTTGGTAGGACTGCTGCAGTGGGAGTGTGAATTACAAATGCAGTGTTACACCTGCTTTATGTTTAAAAAACAGCAGCCTGGTCTGGCATTCCCAGCTTTGAAAACCATTGGTGACTTTCTCCTGAAGACTGAATTCCCTTCAGAGTGCAAAATATTGCATAGTGTATTTGTATTCTGTCAACAACTAGTTTATTTTTTACTTAAGACTGTTACCAGATGCCACACTTTTCTACTGGGAATGATAAGTTATTTACAGAGCTATCAAGGTATATAAAATTCATGCATGTATGGAACTTGCATGATCCTCCTGTGATTTACATAAAATTGTAACTAATGCATTTGCTGAGGCCTTTTGGGAAGGTGGAAGCGTGAAATGTTCAAACTGATACTCAGAAGGCCAACAGCAGGAAGCCGATCAAAGCCCTGGAAAGGTTTGATTACTCTTCCATTGGATCTCCTGTGTTATGCTTGTTTTTCTTCTACATCAGCTGGGCATCTTAAAGCATTATCATTACAAAGAACCAGCTGGCCTTTTTCTGCTTTACCACATGCTGATGTGGGGAAGGAAGACGCAGGGTGCTTTTATAGCAAGGTACCCTGATACCTACCAGGGCATTCATTCCTGCTGCAGCATGTGATGTTCCTCAAGGTGTTTGAACTTGCGGTGTAAAAGGGTGATTTTAAAGCATTGCATCTTTTGGAAAGCTGGTTTCCAGCCCTTTCTCCTGCAGCAGTGGCCATTGTCCTGTTCGTTGCAATAGCTTGAATGTGTGGCAGAACATATTTCCATATTTTAGCACCAGCAGCTTATTGGTGTTTCAGGTCATTGCTTGGATTTCTGAGCTCATCTGCATCAGACCAACAAGACACAAATGAGAAAGCTGTCACAGAGTGCAGTAATTAACTCTGTCAGATACATTCAGCTGTACAAATAAATAAATAAATAAATAACACTTGAGAGTATTTTGCAATCCTAGATTCTTTGTCTCATAGGGATTATATTGTCTACTGGTTTGTGAATCTTCTCATTCCTGGGTCTCAAAATGCTTGATAAATAAATAAATAGAGAAATTAAACGTTTAATGGGTTGGGGAGTCAGGCTGAGAAAGGGATGTATCTTGCACGAAGTCTTTCTGACTGTAGTTCAGCCCAGAAGGTGCTGAGACTTTCAGCTCCTGAAATCCAAAGGCTGAGCTGCTTTGCCTCATGTGGATAGAGGTCACATAACATACAGTGTGCACCCAAAACACTAAATATTTATGATATAAAGTGCTTCATGAATTATATATCTTAACGCTGTCTCCTCCTGAACAGCAGCCCCTGACACATACCTTTGTGCACAGGAGTATATATTTGCTAAAGACATCAAAGTGAATCCTTTATTTTCACTAAGGGAAACCTGAGAGAGATTCTGGGTGCCCATGAAGGGCACTAGTATCTTATCAACACATGAGCAATTGGTTAAAGGTAAAAATTCCTATACACCTATCCTGTCCCTTGTGCAGGGGGTCCGGAATTGAGGTAATCAGTTATCCCAGGCTATCTTTTTTACTACAAAGTGTTGGCTGATAAAGGGGAAATATATTCTGCATCCACATGTGCTGAGTGTAAGAGAAACCCAGAGGCAGACTGAGACTTATGACTCAATCTCTTTCCAATTTGCTGATGGGACCATTCAGCCGCATATTTCCTCATATGTGTAATTCACAAAAATGTTGCAATTTTTGTTTTAAAGTACTGTTGTGAAGGCTTCTGCTCTCCAACAGAACACTGTGGATATAAATGATGTCAGGTAGCGTGTTGACTGATAGACAAAATGATAGACCTTCATTTCAATGAGATCACTAGTAATCATGAAAGAAGAGAAGAATAGAACATACAAAAGGGAGCTGTAAAGAGAAAGTATAAGAATATGCATTATGTGAGTGTGTGTTTGTGCATTTGTGGTGTGTGTGTGGCAAATACAGAGGAATAAAATGCTTGAGAAATATGTGCAATTCTCTAAGCCTCTATTAAAAGTTCAGTAATTTACATACTTGAAAGGGCTCCAAGCAAATATATCACAGCCAGACATGCCAAGTGGTTCTGATTTTTAAGTCAAGTTGATTAATTGTTAGCAAATTAGCTAAATCCTCTGCAAAATACATATTATGGGATTGAAGTTGGGAAAAAAACAAATTGGCTTTGGGGATGTTAAATATGGTTCTTATGGGGCAGAAATTTTGATAATGAGACAGAAACAAATATGAAATAAAAAGTAAAATATTTTCTATACCCTAATCAAAGGATTATCTGGATACTGTATCTGTTCATACATCTGTTTTCTGCGGCTAACAAAATCAGAGGATTCACTGGAGAATTATAGTTAATATTTGCACTCCGAATATTTGAGTTAGAAATTTTAGCTCATGGATTCTCTGAGAATTCCCAGCTACTTTTGCATAGATACCCAAAGCTACTATTTACAAAAACTTTCTTTCTCCAGGAATAAGTTGAAATGGAGCTATAAGTACAACATGGACAAAGATTATTTTTTTCAGATACAGCATGATAATGTACTTTGATGATCTAATCAGGATTATAATTACATTGGATGTTCTTTAGGACAGGAATGATATGAAAAGCGTGTACAGTGCAATATACCCATCACACTTTTGATTAAGATAAAAATCAATTCATTAATTACAGAGGAAGCCAATACAGATGTCAATCTGGTCTTCATCCCTTCATTTTTGGAGTGGCTAGTTTTCCTCCTGTAAAAGTGAGATCTGCCCAGTTGTTTTTGTTTTGTAGCTGACTCTCAGGTTGTCTTTCAACCCAGCAAAACCTAAGTAAAGAAAGCCCTTTTTTGATTTGTGATAGATTCAGTCAGCATTGCATATTCACTCGGAGTGAGAACCTCACATTTTTCAGCAGCCCATGGTGTGTTGGTTATAGAGCATCTTCGCTTCACCTTACACAAACCAAAGCTTGTGCTTTGCTCCAGGTACCTGGTGATTTCTTAAAAGTTCATATCAGCTGTAAATTAGTATCCTTCAGACTGGCCAGGATAGGCCTGGGCAGGAGTCACCACCGGGTCTGCAGTCTCTTTTCAGACATGAGGAAAGTCGTGAAACCAGCCCAGCTGGAGGTGACTCTTACTAAGTCATGAACTGGGACAGGTGGGTATGTCTTACCTCTGCCAACACTGCCTCTATGAAATGGTGTCAGGAACAGCTAGGAGCACAGCTTGCTCCTGCACCCACCAGCCCTTTACCCAGACTGGGGCTCACAGAGCTGCTGCAGGCAGCCCATGGAGAGCCTTGGGAGCCCATGACTGGTCCAGATATGTCTAGTGATATATGAACACCCCATTAAACACTTGGGTACTCAGAGATCCTTCTTTTTCAGATGATGCCCTGGAGTTCCCCAACTGGGACTTGTTTCCAGATTTGCTGTCTGAAAAAGAAAGCTGATCTTGAGAAATACCCTAAAGGGACAATTTAGGAATGCCCACTGGAGCCATTAGAAAGTGCTGGGAAAATCTGAAACTGTGAGACAGCAGGAGTAAAACCCATCTATCCATCCTCTGAAACAAAACAGGAATTCAACACAATTTGCTTTAATGTCAGTGATTGCAGTGACCTTTTAATTAAGAAAATATACGCTAAGCAACACAGTCCTCTCCTGAAGCATTTCAGCAGTCTTCTGCACTTGGTACAATCCCAGGAAAATCCTCTTTTCAATTCATCTGGTAGATGGAACCATTAATCAAACTACTCATATATTTTTAAGCAAGAAAGAGAGTGCCGCAGGTTCCCTGCTGCATTCAAACTGTTTATGATGAAAGGGAAGATCAAAAATGTTTTTGTGATGGAGCTATCCAAAATGCTGTATCTTTTTCACTAAGCAGATTCTACGGTGTTTAATGTATGCTGTGCTTTGATTAAGGAAATTGCTGTACGAAGGAGCAGCAACATAAGAAAAAACCCAACCTGCATTATTAGTGTATATATTCCTTGTGGCAAGGATCCATAAAAAGTTATTGCTTTTCAATTATCACTTCCTAGGTGATCTTTGAGAAAACAAAGCTATTACTCACAGGAATGTTAGTAAACTGTAAAAATAAACTGGGTGGGTTAGTTTGGTTTTAACATAAGCAAATAGCAGGAATTGCCATTTTGTGCTACCGGTCTTGCAATGAAAACAGAATGCTTTAGAAAAGTGCAATGACACAGAGATGTTCTATTTGTTTTTGTCCTGTATCTTACAAATAACATCCTTCCCTGTGTGGAAGAAGCTGGTGTGGGATAGCTGGTGATTTTGAGTGTGAGGTGGCACAACTTGAACTGACAAGTGCCTTATCTTCCTTTTTCTCCTAGGGCATATATATCTTAGATTCAGGCATTGAAGTTAGCTTGAAGATCTCCTTGGTGTGGTCTTTCTCCTACTGTCCCATTAAGGCCATATTGGTTATCACAAAGCAGGACTGGCATCTCCACTTGGATGAGCTGGTGAGTTACACAGAGGGGAAAACTGTAGGCTAGAAAGGTTGGTTTACCTAGGGAAGTAAAAGAGACCTTTTGGGAAAACATGTCTCAGCCCATCACTAGAACCTGTGGTTTCCTTTATCTGAACATTCACTGGAAGTAAATGTGCTCAGTTATATCTTTTGGTGTGGTCTACTATCAGTCCTAGACGAACGTGGATGAATGTGGACCCTTCCACCTCCAGGACAAATACAACCACCCCCTTCAGAGCTGGAAAAATGGACACAGTATTGGTAGAGAATCAAGGGACTATCGGGTACTGGGAAGGCTCATCAGATTACATCATCTGGTCCTTGGACAAAATGGGAAAAAGTTTCCAGAAAGGGCAACAGTCCTTGGTACACATGAAACTCATATTCAAAAACCTATCTCAGGGCATTTGTCCTAGAAAGCAAGACTGGGAAAGCTGTGGTCATTACTTTTTATCCCACTTTCTTCTTCTGCTTTCTATTTTCATTTTCAGACCAACAGAAGGGCAACATTTTCTTTGAAATGAAGGTGCTCACTACTACTTTGATACACAAAAACATCTGCCATTGCCAATTAAACTTGCTTTCGCTTATACTCGTCTTGTGTGCTTCACATCTCCCCCATCTGCACTCATGTGAATAATGGAGAGGTCTTTGTAGAGGGCTTTGTCTCTTCTTTCTGACCAATTTTATGACTGTAACACTACAGGACCATGTTTATCAATGTTCAAACATGCTTTTAAACCCACACTGCTGATGCACCTGATATTTGTTAAAATTCCCAAGGTTTGAATAAACTCCCAGGCTGACTTAATTGGATCTAAATTATGCAACATGTAAAGAATTAATAGCTGCAGCTAGTTTCCAGAACCTGGAAGGGACTCAGCTTGTCCATCACATGAGAATTCCAAATACTTTTAAAGAGAGCAGTGAGCACAAATACAGTTTCTAAGCATGTTACCCCTCCAGAGGTAGGCTGAATTTTACTGTACACCCATTTAATTCCCTGTTAAGGTATATGTAGGTCTTCCATCGCCATCAGGTCAGACAACATTCTGTCTCCAAAATCTGTCCTACAGTACTGTCGGTCTGCTATTTGCATAGGACTAGGAAGCCCAGGTAGCCCATTTTACAGGTGTAGAATGGAAGCACATATATATATATTAAGGTTATTCCTGCAAAGTTATGTCATGCACAGACAGCTCTGAATGAGCTAACCAGTGTACAGGAGCAATCAGAACTGTACAAATGCACTGCTGAAAAGCTGAAATGTTCCTGTATTTTGCCTGGGTCTGTATTACTGCTCTACCTTGACCTGTTATGTACCTTACAGGCAAAATCCCCAAAAACACTTTGCTACAGCTCAACTGTTCAGTGATGCATCACCCTTCAGTGTTCATAAACTTAGGCTAGGTATTATTGTAAGAGATGCGTTGCAAACTGCCCAAATGTTTACACAAGCAGGTTTTAAAACCCATGTCGAATTTCAGGGTATATGACGAGACAATTTGGGATTATTAAAAATTTTATTTGGGAATATCACACCACAAGCTATTTAAAAAAAAAAAAAGATTGTACCTTAACCCCCCACCTTCTCAGAGGCACAGGATATTGCTGTGACTGCAGGAGGAATATCTCCTTCCAGCTAGAATTCATCATAGCCATCAACCATGTTCAGGAGCTGATTGCTTGACTCACATACTAATGTGAGATGCCACTGATGCTGGGGTATTTTCATCCACTCTCAATGATTAGCTTGGATGAAGAAATTTAGGTTGTTTATCCAGCACACTGGAGACTTCATATGAAAGCATCTACTTATGAAAGCACCTACTTACGAAAGCTCTTACCATGAAAACACAGATCACCTGGGACACAGTATTCTTAGTTGTTCTGGATAAAGATTTAGATTTTGAGGGTATGGCATTTGATCCTGTCAAGGTCCAGGCACTAAAGTCATGTTGTGAATGCCTAAAGCTGAATAGGAAAATAGAGCAAAGGATTTCCAGAGAACTCTTTTTTTTTTTCTTGCATGCCATTATTGTGCTAGAACTGTATTACAGCCTATGCCTCAGCTGTGCAATGTGCTGTGCATGCATGGAATGAGACAGTCCCAGATATACACATCTCACAATCAGATCTACAAGACAGATGGATTCAGACAAAGAGTAAAGCAGTAGTATAAATTGGAATGTTATGTGATTATGTCAGAAAATCAAGATCCTTATTTCTTACAGATAGAGACATCTTTAAATGAAATAGGAGAAAATTCTGGAGATAATATGAAGCAAAAGCATGGATGTAGCAGCTGTTTCTTCATTTTCTTCTGGTCATTGTTTTCCTGCTGTGGTGGTCACCAGGCCATCACAGAGTTCAGCACTTCTAGGTCTATTGCTGCCACAGAGCTGGGACTGGTATCCCAATAGGACAAAGAGTTTCTAAAGTCTGAACAGCTCTCCAAGGACAATGAAGTGTGGTAATATTGCAGAGCACCTGAGATGCATAGCATTGTCCTAGCTCTACCATGGGCTTCCTGTATGATCTTGGAAAGTCACTTTGCTTTCTTCTTCCAGGTCACTTCCTCTTTTGAATGTAATGCCTTTAAGACAGATAATTTCATAGAATAATCATAGAATCATAGAATCATTAAGGTTGGAAAAGACCTCTAAGATCATCAAGTCCAACCACCCACCCAACACCACCATTTATTTCAAAACAGATTGTTTCTTACTGGACACCGTATGGGAATCTAGTATTAGCTGAGGCATCTAATCAACTGTAATACAAATTTCAATTACAGATACCTTCCTCAGGGGGAAAATACTTCTAGAAGTGTTCCAGCCTTTCTATTGACTATCTGGGAATGACAGTATAAATCAGCAGTGGGATGCTGGCCAAAGAATAACTTATAAAGTAATTGTTGACGTTCTCAGGAAATTTCCAGTCTGAAATTGAGAAATTTGGCCTTTCCATTTCCCACAAACTTGTACCAAAACATCTCCAGAAGAAAGAGAGGTCAGTTAAGCCCTTTTTATAAGATGCAAAAACCTCAGCCAAACTGAAGGCGATATATTACTCTGAATAGGGTGCTTAACTAACAATATTGTGATGCAGTGCTCATGGTTCAGATCAACTACAATGAACTAAGAATGGGAAGAAAGTGTTAAGCTATTATTACCTTTACTATTGTTTTTTTGGCTGGTTAGTCCTCACAGAACAAGTCTGTTACTGTTATTGGGGCACTCACTCCCCAAAAATCAGGCATGATGACTGACGTGAGATTATAATAATGAATAGTGTCTTCACTGCCTGTTTGAATCCTAGATCCACCAGGACACTTTTGGTGTCACCACCAGATCCAAATAACACAAAGTAGACAAGCCCAGGGAGAAGCATTAGGTCACTCTTACATCCCCTTATTTCTAGCTAAATGCTGAACATATGGGATAGAAGTCTTCTGATTCCTCTGCCCTTTCTCCTCATGACTCACTCATCTCTTTGATTATTCTTTTTCTTTTTGCTTTCTGCTTAAAGTGAGACTCAAGGCTAGAGAGGTGACTCGCCTAGAGAGGCTACTCAACATATCTGCTCCCTTTATAACACCTCTATGAGCTTATAAGTGAGGTAGATGAGAAGTACCCTGCTTGATCTGAGGCTTGCACATTTTTGCCAGGTCTCAGAGTAGCTGGTAGAGCAACTGATTGAGTGCTTCTCCAGAAAAGAAATGGCAAAAACAGGTCAGGAGCAGAGCTGACACTTTCCTAACTCTGTTTGCAGCTCTCTCATTCTCTTCTGGGCTTGCTTGTTGTACCTGAGAGACAAAAAACTGGAATTGATAGGAGTACATGGACTACCATGAATTCTATGTAAATTTTAAAAGTTATTCTTATGTCTAATATGGTGTAAAAGACTCAAAAGTAGTGGATTTGTCCCTAAATCTCTCTGCTGCTAAAAAGAAAACAAAGACGGTTAATATTGTTACTATGGTCGCCTAACTTAATACCAAAAATATGGAGAGCTATAGAGCTAGTTTTCCCTCTCACATTGTTTTCCTTTCAAATCCCACAGGGTTAACAAAGTCTCCCCATGAAAAGCTGCCCCCAGCAAACACTGCATTTCTATGCTACCAGAATAATGTACAAAAAAAGGCAGCATAGAAAGAGAAATGCTACTTGTCTCATGAAGGAACATAGACACTCAATACACTGTTGTTAAGTTATGCTCAGGTGTGAGATGTCTGTATCAGGGGCTATTGGGGCAGAGTTCTTTGACTGTACAAAGCTGGGATTAATGAGGAGCAGCAGGGAGGTGACATTTTACCTCTGTGTGACGCTGCTAAGATCAATAACGGAACAACACATTCACTCTGGGTGGCCACCGATCTAACAATGTGTTGAGAAACTGGAAAGCACACAGAAAATAGCTGCAAAATAACTAAAAGCACAGAAAAAAAAGAACTTTTTTTTTTTCCCCATACAGATTTAATGTGTCCAACCTGCTTCATTTAATTAAAAAATAATTAATAACTTCACTTTCATGAAAGCACTTATACTACATCATAAAGAGATTTTCAATCCAGTAATGAAACATATAATAAAACTCAGTGGCTGTAACTATTTGTAATTAGAAAAGTTCATGCATGATTTTTAATAATAACAAGGCTTTAACTACCAGCAAAGGTTATCAGGCAAGATGCTGGATTTAGCATTTTCTAGTGTTTTCTGACCAATATAGGATATTGCCCCATAAGTATGCCATTGGACTCAACGCAGACGTAGCTTAGTTATCCAACACCAACCCCTTCCTGTGGTAAGCTCAGCCTCTAAACACTCACCCTGGACAACAGGGAATCTCCAAAGGAGCACCACTCTGCACCACCTTGCACAAAGCAGAGGGATAACCAGCGCATCATTGATTTTTTGCCAGTCACACTACACTGGCACAAGACATCCCAAGGCAGTGTGACCACACTTTTCACAGGGGAGCACCATTTGGAAAGCAGAGACTTAGTTGGAAGGTAGACACCTAGTGGGGATCACATGTTGTAACTATGCACGGCAAAGGACAAGAAGACAACTTTCTTCTTGGAGTCCACAATGTTGGCACACTAAGATAAATAAGGATTTTCTTTCTTTGTTTTTATACAGTAGTTCAGCACACTTTGTAGTCAGCTCTCCACATGCTCCCCACAGTTTATAAGGTCTATTAAGCTAGAGGCAGTGTTTTTAGAGCTCCTTAGTGTCCCGTCCCCGTCCCCCCCCACCAGGATCACATCTCCTCTGGATTCTCTTCATCCAAAGCCCGCAGTTCGGAGCAACGAAGTCGCGGCCGGCCAGGGCTCAGCAGAAGCGTGCTAAAATGCTGCCACCTTGTGCTGATTTGGCAGTAAACCTAGCTTTAGCATGCCGCTGAAATCTTCCCCGGGGTGGGAGGCTGTGCTCCGACAGGGGTGTGCGAGGGGCCCGGCCGCAGAGGTGCCCCTTCTGCCCTGGGGCAGGGCCGGCGGGGCCCCCGCGGCCCAGCCTCCCCTCGGCGCCCACCTGCCACCACACAGCGCTCCTGGCCGGAGAAAGGGCGAGGGAGACAGAAACCTCCCTCAATTTCAGCTCCCAGTGCAAGCTCCCAGGCAGCTGGAGAGGCAGAAGCCTTGATATGAACCAGAAGACTTCTAATGATGTTAGAGAGACACGACTCATCCCCGTAACTCCACCTTTTGTGATATTAATACCGCAAATACCGAACAAACCTGCTCTCTTCAGAGTGGCAGGACCCTTCTAAGGCACAGAATAGTTCACACATTTAGTCTAACTCTTGTGATTTTTTTGAACAGGGTGAAAAATAACTCGTCCGGAGGTGCTGAAGTTTCTGGAGGGGAACCAGGGGAAGGATGATCTACCTTTTCTTAGTCTATGAGCTGCACTGTATTTATATAGAGCCTGTAAGCCAATCCAGCACCCTCTCTAATGATTAATCAGTATTAATTATTGGCTATATTGATTTTTATATTGTATATTATATATATGACGTATTATAGATAACCAATAATTAATGGTTAGTAAGTACCAGCTGCTAAGTTTCTCCCTCTAATGTTTCACTTTGGTACTCTCCTTATTTAAGCTATTTATCGAACATATATAATTTTATATATGTTCCTTTTCTGGGTTAAGTATAAGTGGCCCATCCACACTGGTAAAGACTAGTGATAATTGTCTTTCTGGCAGGAATGGTGACACGTCACGATACCAAGCCCCACTTTGTCCCTACTTACTCTCACACTCATTATCCAAGCTACGGTCACCCTCGGCAGCTCCAGGGGGTTCTGTCTCCTGCCTTAGGTAGATAGGGAAGAAAGACCAGTTTATTTATAAATCTTCACATAACAAATTTCCAATATATCAAACATTAAGGTCTTACAATGATTCTTACTCTACTAGCAAACATGCATAATGTCCACTGAAAAGGATAGTGCTCAATTCAATAATTGACAAGCTAACTTCCAGCCAGGAACTAAAGAGTTTGAGTTCTTTCAATAATTCATAGTTGCCCTGGAAAATAGAGGAGTTCAGACTAATCTGGAGAGATTTTTTTACTATCTGATCAGACATGAATTAGCTTTTGAAAGTTATGTATGTGAAATGTGAAGTATTATGTTATGATGAGATAAACATTATTTCTTCATAGTTAGTCTAAAAGTTACAGAGCTTGTTTCCTTTGACCCAAGAGGGAAATCGATCTTCAAGGGACTGTTATGGTCTACCACTTTGTAAGACTTAGGTTGCAGGCCAAGAACTATAAATTGTTACAGTCACTGCTCTGGCTGTCGCCCCTTGGCACTGACACTGTTTTGGACGTCAAAGCTCAAAGCTGGCTGACAGACTGCGGGTGTCTCAGCTACCTGCTCCCAGACTCTTTCTCCATGCCTGAGAAACAGAGGACTGAGCTGCAGAGATGCTGAGCGCCTCCCGTGAAGCTGCTGGAAACTGCAAGAGCTGAGTACTTCCAGGTCGGAGTGCAGGAAGGCTGCTAAGGAAATCAAAGCATATGTTAAACAGTTTACCCTGTTGAAATGTAATAGACTCTTTGCACAAAATACTTCAGTGGGCATCACCCATAAGATCACATTATTTTCCCTTGTTTCTTGCTCAACAGAAGTCTAATTAACTGAGCAAAGCACACACACAGAAATAGGCAGACACAGAGATATTCACTGATTTGAGTAAAGGTCAGCAACTGACATTAATACTTTTTTTCCTGTTTCATACAGTGCTAATCAACCAAAACACAAGGTACTTCCAGGCAATTTTACTAACATTAGGTGGAATGACTACATTAGTTATTGCTCTCTTGTCTGCAAAGCTGATTTTGCTAGGATGCAAGCGAATTGCAACACTAGTGTTCAGTGCAGATAATCTTTGGATATTGCGAGTACACTTTTTTGTGACTAAGTACACTAGTCTGTGTCTGAGATTCAGACAACAAGGGGAACTGTACTGCCTGGCTTTTGCAGCTTAGAGCACCAGGCTGTCAGTCATAGCTGGGACCAACCGTGCTTATTAGGCATCTCCAGTCTTTTGCCATCTCCACTTCTTTTGCCAGTGGGATTACAGGAGTGGAGAGAACAGCAGGGAAGAGAAAGGAGCAGGGTCCTTTTCACTAGTGAGAGAAGCAGGGGGGAGAGCATCTGATTTTCAGCTTCTTTGTTCCTCTTCACTCCTAAGAAGGATATGCATTACCTGCTCCCACCACCTTTCCTTTCCCTTTAGATGGGGGTTGCAACAGAAGAGAGCTGTGCCAGGAGCCTGTAGTGATGTGTTTGACTGCCTCCTCCATTTGATTTCTAGGGAAGGGCAATCATTAAGCTTCTTTGTTGCTTTTGTCTACTTCACGCCCTTTGCTTCTCCTGCAGCCTCTCCATCCATGCTCAGCTCCCAGCTACTACTGAAAAACATTGAAAGCTGGGTTTTCCCAACCAGTCTAATTCCTTTGTGTGTACAGGGAACTCCAGAGCTCTGGCACCTGTCTCTGAGATTCCCTTTCTTCCCTTTGCTCATCAGGCAACCTTCTCACCATTTCACTGTGAGCCTTATGGCTCCTGATGGTTTCTATACATCCTGGTTTCTGAAGTGATTGGTAAGGGATTTCTAACATAACCACCCACATGTAGGGATGGGGTAGGCATCTTCCCTGCCACCCACCCACCTTTTCAGATATCACAATGTTCAAGCACCCCAGATGTAAGAGATTGACTGAAAAACTATGATAGCTAAACATTTTGAGGGGAGGAAAGCTGTGTCTTCTTATTTTAAAGCCTTTAAGGTTTTATGCTTTTTTCCTCTGTCTAGACAGTCTCAATGTGGAGACTTTACTCTCTGCATTTAATAAAAAGAGGGAAAGCTCTGAAACAGCACAAGTGGTTTGAGGGTTAACAACTCTGGGACACTTGACATGGTCCCCTTTGCTCAGCGGGTGGAAAGCAGCCAGCAGTTAGTCTTACACTAACAGTGATCTACTTATCTCCATAAATATGCCAGTAGGTGTCCATGAGCCTATGTGCACATGGACTATTTATCCCTGTCTGGGTGTGAGGTGAAGATCTTTGCCCCAGCCTATTGGTCAGACACTCAGGACATTTCTCAGTCTGTCAGCTGCCTGTATATCATAGCTGTGATGATGCAACCATTAAAATGAGATAAGCCAGGAAGAACACGAAAAACGACACCACCCGATTGTTCATACTCTCTGGGTTTACCTATTGCAAGTGTTATATGACTCATAACATTTTTTTGTATGCTGAAGGGAAGTCCTGAACTATGGACAGGAAGTCAAAGAGCAGAAAAGATGAAAAAAAAACCCCTCTAGTTTTCTGTTGTAGGTAGTTCTGGGATGTGTAGATGTGGCTTCTAAAATATGAGCATGTGGGAAGGAGGAGGAGGTGGATTACAAGTATGTATGGGTACCAACCTGCATTTGGTGTTGGGCTGAACAACTGGTTTATCATATCCACCACATAAAGTAAAAAATTTACCATGTGCTATTTTATTTTCTGTTTGCTGAATAGAACTCCAGCTCTATGTATTTTTTCAAGTATGAAAAGGCTATTAATTCTCATTCCAGCGGAATAGGATAGAAATAGGCAACTAGAATATTCATGTAATATGTGGCTCCTACAAATATTTTGGAAAAATATGTTTCTATTTGTACTTTCATTTGACTTAACACTTTTAGTAATTTATAGATTCTCTTCTCTTCTCTTCTCTTCTCTTCTCTTCTCTTCTCTTCTCTTCTCTTCTCTTCTCTTCTCTTCTCTTCTCTTCTCTTCTCTTCTCTTCTCTTCTCTTCTCTTCTCTTCTCTTCTCTTCTCTTCTCTTCTCTTCTCTTCTCTTTCTCACACGTGTTTACAGCCCCTGTGTCAAGATAACATAGTGTCAGTGAAGAGGGAATCAGCTGCAGGAACTTTTCTTTAATGAGGCTGTTGAGACTATTTGACCTGATCAACTGCATTGCTCAGATTTGGCTGGTGAATTCTAGCGCATGAATTTTTAAAGATGGAAGCCTCAATCTGATAAAAACAAAGTAGCTTAACTGACTTGAAAAGGTAAATTTATTAAAAAAGAACATTGTTTATGCTGGATATTTCCACCTGCAGAGTGGGCCCTCCTGCCTTTGCCTGGAGAAGTGTGTACCACCTGCAAAGGCTTACATGAGAGCTGTGGGGTGAAGAAGCCTGGGGTTCTGTGGGGCAGAAGCCACAGGGCATGGAACCCTGACTGTACCCCTGACTATGACAAGTGACTCTTGTCTGTCAGGTGACATACAATTTAATGCATAGTATTTAGAACTTTTTTCAGGTTAATGCATTTTTCAGTCCTAGTCTTGTTAGAAGCAACTGGCCTTTGAAGGATGCGGAGATCTTTTGTGGCCAGGGAAGCTGTATTTGCCATTTTGGAAATCTGCTATTGCTGGTGAGGGCCGCAAGGTTTAAAAAAACCACCCCTGCAACCCCATCTTCATGGGAAGCTTTCAGACAAAATTATTATTTACTATTTATTCTTGCTTGAACATTATAGCTGTAGTGACTTCTGTTATTACTATTTTTCTTCCTAATTTTTCTTTCTAATTTTTCATTGGGCTATAGCATCTGCTTGCCAATGTGATGCCCATCCACAAGAAGGGCTGGAAGGAAGACCCAGGGAACCACAGGCCTGTCAGCCTGACCTCGGTACTGGGGAAGATTATGGAACAGTTCATCTTGAGTGAGCTAACCAGGCACGTGCAGGACAACCAGGGGCTCAGGCCCAGCCAGCATGGCTTCATGAAAGGTAGGTCCTGCCTGACCAACCTGGTCTCCTTCTATGACAGGGTGACCCACCTAGTGGATGAGTGAAAGGCTGTGAATATTATCTACTTGGACTTTAGTAAAACCTTTGGTGAAGAGTCTGGAGACCAGGTCTAATGAGGAGTGGCTGAGGGAACTGGGGTTGTTTAGCCTGGAGAAGTCTGAAAGGAGACCTTACCACTCTCTATAACTACCTGAAAGGAGATTGTAGTGAGGTGGGTGTTGGTCTCTTCTCCCAAGTCATTAGTGATAGGACAAGGGTAAATGGCTTCAAGCTGCATCAGGGGAGCTTTAGATTGGATATTAGGAAAAATTTCTTCACTGAAAGAGTGGTCAGGCATTGGAACATGCTGCCCAGAGAGGTGGTGGAGTCACCATCCCTGGAGGTATTTAAAAGATGTGTAGACGTGGCACTTCAGGGCATGATTTAGGAGGCATGGTGGTGTTGGGTTGATGGTTGGGCTTGATGATCCTAGACATCTTTTCTAACCTTAATAGTTCTAGGATTCTATGATCTTTGATTAAGTCTTTTTCCTTTCATGTATCAGCAGTACTTGTAACTCAAGGAATATTGTAAACTCTCTCGTCTCCCTCTTTCCCCCTCTCCCTCATTAATATCTTTTTCTCTGTTAATTGCTGTGGTAATACTTCTTTCTACAAAAACTTTTTTTCCCATTTCTCAAATGCTAAAGTCATAAATTATGAAAAATTAGTGAATCTCAGTACTAAGAACTGTACAAATGCTGTCCTGTCTGGTTCACTGCTAATGTATTGGAGCTGTGTTACAAATAAGTCAGTGATTTTTAATGGAGGGAGTTGCTGCCTGGAATCAAAAGAGGAAAAACCACAGCATATGCAAGAAGCTTAAACACAGGATGTCATCAAAGGTGTTGAAAGGAGGCAGCTGACAAAGGAGCACATCCCTTACATGTTGTCCCAGGCTTCACTTGCCTTTCACAGAGAGTTCATATGACTGACTGAAACTGTGTTAGATCCCAAGCGATCATCCCTCAGCCCTGCCTGGAAACAAAAGCAGTATTGCTCCTTGTGCAAATGTATTCAGCAAGACCCTGCCAGTAAATGTGCTCCATGGGAGATGTTGAGGGCAGGGGAGGTTGTGTCCTGAAGCGTTCATGGCTTCAGGCTGGCTGTCACTTCATTCTACAAGACTCACCAAAACAAGCGCTCTTCTGTAAGTGACCCTGAGGTTTGGTGGACCAGCACAACCAGCCTTATTGGAAATAGACTCCCAGGTATTTCTGAATCATAAAGCTCATGCTTTTACATTCCTACCCTCCTTTTCTCAGGTGATACCTTGAAAAAACAGTGAGTGCTCTGTTGAGAGGAATGGGTAGCTACAGCAATACTGTCCTGATTGTGCCTGACAGACATATCAGCTTCTTTCTCAGTGCACCAAAGTCAGAAATGGGGAATTATGAAAGGCATCTACCTAAGAAAGGAAAACTTCCTCTTTGTTTTTTTTTGTTTGTTTGTTTTTGTTCAGTATTCTGCAGATGACTCTGATTTTAGCTGTCTCTTGCAGAATTCAGAAGACTTGCATTTGGATGAGAAATACCACCTGTTATTAATGGCTAAGCCC
Source organism: Phalacrocorax carbo (assembly GCF_963921805.1). NCBI lineage: Eukaryota > Metazoa > Chordata > Aves > Suliformes > Phalacrocoracidae > Phalacrocorax > Phalacrocorax carbo. Next base: position 42,011,511 of record NC_087513.1, on the reverse strand, counting down.
TTTTCTGGGACATGTCAGCTATCCTGTGCATTTTTCCATGATTCTTCTGTAGAAGGCTTGGTATCAGTAAGTGTCTGACTTCATTTCCTTTAAAAGAAACATACAAAGGCCTAAAGAGACTGTCCTGGTTTTGGCTGGGAAGAAGTTAATTTTCTTCCTAGCAGCTGGTATAGTGCTGTGCTTTGGTTTTAGGATGAGAATAGTGTTGATAACACACAGATGTTTTAGTCGTTGCTGAGCAGTGCTTACCCTACGTCAAGGACTTTTCAGCTTCTCATACCTCCCTGCCAGTGAGGAGGCTAGAGGTGCACAAGAAACTGGGAAAGGGCACAGCTGGGACAGCTGACCCAAACTGGCCAAAGGGATATTGCGTACCATATGACATCATGTCAAGCAAAAAACTAGGGAGGTTGATGGTGGTGGGAGGCCGCTCCTTGGGAACTGGCTAGGCATCGGTTGGCAGATGGTGAGAAATTGCAATGTGCATCACTTGTTTTGTATATTCTTTTATCATCATTATTATTTTCCCTTCCTTTTCTGTCCTATTAAATTGGCTGTATTTCAACCCATGAGCTTCACCTTTTTCCTTATTCTCTCCCCCATCCCACTGGGGAAGGTGAGCAAACGGCTCTGTGGTGTTTAGCTGCCTGCTGGGTTAACACATGACAGAAATAACAAAAGATGAGAATTTTGTATCTTATCTCCTAACTATGGCAATATTCTGGTACTGTATGAATAGTGTCTCTTCAAAGGTGATTTCTACTTCTTCACCCAAGTTTAGTTATCCATTTAAAAAAAGGTACAAAGAATTAATTGTAATTAATTCAGGTTTAAAATTACTTAGATCAGTCTTATGATGCAAGAAATATAGAACTAGATCCACCTTCTTTTTTGAAAGTACTCTGATATTAAATTTTACAGTCTCTTGTAATTCCACAGCAGCTCTCAGTACCAGAACTTTTGACTGGAGATCCACATGAAGACAGTCATGGTAGAAACTTTTTTTTTAATATGGTAAAGGGGCCTAAACAGAGCCTTTGACATGAAACTAAGAACTTGTTTGTAGATCTGGAAGAAGTGGTCCTGTTTTCTGTGGTAAATATAGCAGCATTTTTGGCACAATGTCCATTACAAATGGAATGAATACCTCAGCTTTTAAAGACTCAACCTGTTCACAGATTCATGTCTGTAAATAAGCCCTCGTTACTAACCAACCTAAAATCAAAAGAGTGTGTTGTAGGTAGTGATATACCAGGAAGCATACGGATTTGCAATCTGTGGAGGGCAGGAATTTTAAAATTTGGCAGCTGTATTTGTACTATAATATTTTTACTTGTCTGTTGGTAAGGAATAATTTACACAACATAACCCTCATGATTACTCTGCTCACTGTATCTCTGCTCTGCGCCTTTTAGATGGAGATTGAGCCAGTGATTCTCACCCATTTAAATTAAGTCCTATGTCAACATATCTTCTTGATCAGCCATGCTTACTAGCATTCGTAGTCAAATCCTATGCTTCAAAACAGTCCTTTGAAAGGGAAGACTATTGCTCAGCTGAACATAGGAACAAAGAATAAAGTGTATGTATAAATATTTGCGTCCCTTTCACCCGACATATACTTATACATGTATACATATATTTGTGTGTATATATCAACCATGGTTTAGTCTTTCTGTCTGCTGTAGTGTAAACATGGTTGTGAATATTATATTAAGTAGTTGTTAAGAATATTTGTGAAAATTATGAATGTACCACAATACTGTCAGTTCCTCCAACTACAGTATTACAAAGCATGCAAGGTTTTTGCCTTATGCTGTGGTCGTTGGACCTCTGCTTCCAGACATGGGACAATGAGCAAGACCCGACATGTAGCTGCTGCCTTGGACCTGATATTTTAAATCCTAGAGAGAGAGCACAGCTCCAGCAGAGCAGAGCTGGTTGGTGTTCAGCCACTGAGAACAGAAGCATCTTGGCGAGGAAGCCCCTCTGCAAAAGATAGTGCCTAGATATAAAACATAATAAATTAACACAGGCAAACTCAAATACATTTTAAAAGTGCCTTCATTTCAGCTGTGATCCTGAATTTTGCTTATTGATTCATTTATCCTTGTCTACTACTTCCCACACATTTTTTTCCGGTTTCATATATTAGGAATTCCTGTTGTTCATGTACTCATATTTGCTTCCTATTTCTTAGGTTCTTTCTCAAGCATTTAATACAGTGTTTTAATACTGTGTGTGTGCTCTTTCTTTCCTTCTTTCCAAGAGTAGTTGTTCTTAATTACCGTCAATGCTCTCACATATGCATGCAATACTTGAAGGCGCAGTCTTATTGAAATGGAGTTATGCTGAGGAGTGAACAGTAATGAATTCTGAAGCTAGAGTGGATTTTTTGTCTATTATACCTTTGCAAATGCCTGAAGATTTTTATTATAGATATCACATACTACTAGCTCAAAAGCATTTAAATTAAAGGATTTATGTGCTGCTTAATATTTGGGATGTAGCAGGTACTTTTCTTAGAAAACTTGTAAGAACTGCATATGCAAAGCACTCAAAAAAGAGGTAGAAGAGTTGCAACAGTTTCAGCATCAGCTCCTTCGACGAAAGGAGAGCATCACTGTCTCCATGACCTTGTCTCTGCAGCTGCACTGCATGAATCTGTTTTTTGAAGCTTCGGTTTTCCTAATCATTGGAATTGTTATCCCTAGTGTGTATGATGCATTTAGAGAGCTGGCAAGACTTCACAAAAGTGACTAATCATTACTAATGTAGGGACATTAAACACAAAGGAGACAAACCTGGATGTTAGAATGAATTTGATATATCCAGTCAAACACGATCTACCTCCTTTTCCCTAAATTGATAGTTAGAGAATGAAATTAACACCCTCAAGCAGATGATGAATAAAATTTAACTCGCCTTAAAATTACTAGAGGCTAGAGAAATGCTTCTTCAATACTTTATATATTATTGCATTTATTTTCCTTTTGGTGAAGTACAAGGTTTTCTTTACAAAATATCACAAAAAACTTTTCAGTTTTTTTTCTTTTTTTTTCCAATATCCTCATGAAATACTTCATCATCCCTTCCCCAGTGTGAGATATCTTTACTGTCCAGGTGTTAGATCATACTTCTCAAGGAGAATATGACATGAAATTCTCTGGGACTACAGTGTGTTGTCTCACTTTTGAAGGCACATAGTACCTGGCCAGTTTTAAAAGAAAAAAATAGGTTTGCATAACTAGTTAGGATATGTATGAGAAATTTACTTTTCTTTGGCACAGCTGTTATACTGGGAGGGGGAGACATTTTGTGGGACATTTCTGCTCCAGGAGGTAAAACCTACTTTGTGATGAGATATATCATTCATTCTGGTTTATGAAAGTCCTCAATATTTAGCAGAGATCCAAACCAGTAGAGTAGGGATTTTGACCTAGGGCTGTCTACAGGCAAAATAAAACATCTAAGCATCTACTAATAAGGCAATTAACATTTCTCTGGGGTTATCAAAAACTATCTTTCCAACATGAAATCATTCTGTTGAGAAGCCAGTAAAATATTGAAATCCTTTTTGCTTTTTTTTTTTTTTTTTTAAACATTAAATAAAGGTCTTGTTTTCCTACACTGCCCAGTTCCAAGAATAGAACACCTTATTTTGTCAGAAGACTTTAGTGCAGGGACATAAGACCACGTAAGAGTGGTCTTCACACAGAGCTACTGAAAAAGTGGAACTCTTCTTCAGGAAAGAGCAAAGAGAGAAAATGAAATAAAAAAACCCCAAGGAAATAATGTTTGCTACTTTGGTAGTATAAGTGTAGGATGGACAACCACTCCCAGCATTAATGTAATTCTCCCTATTCTCCCTATGACCAGATTTTCTGCTTTTGTGAATAGGTCATGTTGCTGCTGTTTTTCATGAATGAAGAGTTTCTCTGGCTGGGTTTGCTCCCTTCAGATCGGGAACTCTGGTAGGTCACCTGTGGGATGTCAAATGAGTAGCTTGCATGCTGAAGACTTCATGTCCTACCTTACCTGTAAGTGCTCTGAAGAAGCCAGTTCTAGAGACTTCCCATCATCAGCACCACAAGAATGCCAGGAGCGGGTCATTGGAATTCAACTAATGGCCAGTGAGCACTGAACCTCTGTGTGCCATGCTCTTTTCATACCAAAATTTCTCACCTGACTCTTCCCCATCCACAGCTGTTGTTTAATATTTTTAATATTAAATTAAAAAATAACAACCAACAGGTAAAACTAAATGCACCATATTTGTCTGTGTACAAGTTACTGTCCACTCATAAATCACTAGCAAATCCAGAGGACTGCACAAGTTAGATTTTCAAATAAGAGCATGTTCCTAAAAGCAAAGAACCTCATTTTTAGAAGGGGCAAAGTGTCCACAATTTGAAAATCAGCATCTCTAAGGCATTCTGTGAGATGTACCCCAAAAGGTAGGTATCCAAAATCATAAGACCTGGTCAAGTCAACAGCATTCTGATCAGAGCTTAAGTTGCTTAAAAATCACACTTCCTGCTTTACCTTGAATAATGCTGTCTATATGTGACAGAAGGTAAAGGTGGATGACATTGATACAGCAGTACAAATTAAATTAAATATTTGAGTAGTAATCAAACTGATTAAAAAAATAGAAAGCCAAAGTCTAATTTTTAGTAAAACTTATGATAGATATGTAAAAAACTTATGATAGATGTGTAAAAAGAAATAGTATAGACATCATTAAAACATCTAATAGAAAGAAACTACCATGCAGCAGAAGTCTCACAGGTAGAGGTTAGAAATTATTATCTAACCTCTGCAGAAGCTGTGCTGATATTTGCAGTGGAGCTAGGGAAAAATCTCATTCTATTCTGCATTACTTCAGAAATCACTGAATGATTTATACCTCAATTGCTTTATTCATTTGGCATGTTTATGGACAAGTCAAAATCAGACTGCCTTAAAACCAACAGTCTCCAGATGGGGAAGGAATGAATCGTACCACGTCACAGATTTGTAGCAGCTCTCATATTGGTGGATTGCAAAGCCACCTTGCAGATTATATGTTGATTAGTCACTTTAGCCAGCCTAGTCTTTTATGGCCACAGTGTGACAGAAAGCAAGAACAGAGTGATCCGCTCAGCATTTGAAAATGAAGATGGAACCGGAGTTACCAAATTAGTTTGTTCTTACAGCTGTGAAGTGTGATGTGGGATTGCTAATTAACATATGTGATTAGGCCATCAGCAACAGCTCTGCATATGCTCCAACAGTGACTAAAAGAATGAGAAAATACTCCCTAGCACAGTGAACAAAGATGCTGCAGTGTTTTTGTAATGTAGAGCTTTTGTGTTTGGAGCTTCTACCTACAGTGCTGCAAGGAAGTTAGATCTGCCCTAGAGGGTTGTGCTCCTGAAAACATTGCAAAGTCAGTGACAGTCACTTTTTATAAGTTTGTGAAGTAGAGGTAAATATGGGACAGAAAGTATGAGAAGCCTGCAAGTCTAAATTAGGTTGCTACATATTATGGTTCACATCAGCCACTCTTAACAATTGAGGTCTGAGTCAGAAATAGGAGCTTCACTAAAAGCATCCTTCTCAAAAGAAAATTAGAGGAGTACAGCAAGATGAATGACCAGTCATTTTGACTATATAACAGAAGCAACATTTTATAATTTTAGTGAAAATGAAAGAAAAGAATAAAGGGAAATAAAAGATGACAAGTGAGGGAACGACAGTTCTCTGAAATCTAGTTTTCTGGCAGGTGCCCTCATACTTTCATAAATGTGAAATTGATATCTCAACCCAACCTCATCAATTACATATAAAGGACAAACGATACAGAGCTTCTGTACTTTTTAATCATTTCAGTTGACTCATCCTTTCAATGGACTCATTTTGTTCCTCACAGTCCAGTTGTGATTAACCTGCAAGAAACTCAAACCCACTAGACAGAGACACATGTAAGAAAAAAAGCTGAAATCAATGCGTATCATTTAACTGACTACAACGGTTATCGGCTAGTGTTCTCTTCTAAGGATCCCCATTAAAATGCTAAAGACTTTTTATTCTCTTCCTCTAAATGTCAATCGGAATTTTCATTTTGTTCCATTTTTGCAAATACTTTTAAGCTATTCATTTCTGGGTTTTAGAAAATGACACAGGTGTGAGGTCATTAAACCCTGAGGCACAATCCCCTGTCACCAAATTCTCTCTCATCCTGCACTTTGCATTTGTCCCTTCTCAGGAGCCAGCTCTGTTGGTTCTCAGCACGAGCTCTTTTGAACGCTCTCTCAGGTCGGCATCCTGCGACTCTGTACAGAGCACAGTGCATGTAGGATTTGTCTGTGCGTGGCAGTGCATTGAGAAAGGGCTATGTTAACCTCAGCAGAGATGCATGCTAACACAGCCAGATGGCTCTTTGTACCAAAGCCAGCCTGTTCAGAACAAACCTTGTGCTGAACAAGGCTGTACCAGACATGTAATTTTAAATCGTGCACTTGCAGTGGTTTGCACAGGTTGTCCTCTGCTTATCAGGACCTAAAGAACCAGTCCTTATTTGGTCTCAGAAATGTATTTTCAGAACTGCCTCTACATAAACCAAGTGTCTGTGTCTTGTCCATGCTTGGGACTTCTTGAACTTGTGCTTGGGAGGATGACTGGTGTGTGTGCACTCAAAACAGAGAGACAAGTGGCAATCTAAAGCTATCTGTGGTCAGTGCAGCTGTGAGTGAGAATCTGGTTGTTTAAAGGCAGCCAGAGAAGATGTTTTCAAAGTCAGGTTGGACAGGACTTTGAGCAACCTGGTCTAGTGGAAGATGTCCCTGGCCATGGTAGGGGGGTTGGACTAGATGATCTTTAAAGGTCCTTTCTGACCCAAGCCGTTCTGTGATTCTATGGTTCTGTGATGATGGCTACAGGACACCTTTGCATGCTGTTGGCCTAAGTGATTCTGTGCCTTAACCTCAGATGCCTGAGGAGCCATTAAGGCTGGTAAAACCTTGGCACTGGGCAAAAGTATCTGTCACTTAGAAAGTATCTGTGGAAAACAAGCTTTTCTTCCAGAGAGAGGATTATCAGCTTCATGAGAGAGTTATATCAGCTGTGCAGAATTAAATAAAAAAAGGGAAAAACATTGCAAGCATTGCAGATTTTATAATGGTCATATGAGACATCAGCCTTCTTTGCACGTTGCCCCTGCTTCTCCTTCTATGGTGCTGTGTAATGGCAGTTCCAGTAAAAAGGAGGACAGCATATTACAAACCATTACGCATAGGGAACTGGCAGCTTCTGCAGTTTTCTTGGAAAAAGCTCTGCTTAACCAATGAAGCTTTCTGCCTACCAGCAAATGCTTTCAGGGGTGATTCTAAACCAAAACCAGAGAAAAAGACTAAAAGGGAAATACCATCTGGAATCAGGTACCTGGGAGATATTTCTATACTAGTTGGCATAAGAGAAAAACAGCTGGTGCTGACCATCTGGCACCAACTCCTGTTACAAGTATTATTTATTTTTATTCTGGATTAGTTCTAGTCTGGTCCTGCGGTCTAAAAGCCCATTTACAGCTGGAGTGCGCTATGTGAACTCCTGAAGATTTTCTTCCTGTTTATTTTTTTCTAAAAGCAATCCAGTTCATGCCCAGTGGGGCCACTGGGATAGTTACTTCAGAACTGTACTTCTGTATGTAACTAAAAAAATTTTTGTGGGTAAGATACAGATGGTATATAATATGTATATATATGAAGTCTAACAAAAGCAGACTGTTGAGCAAAGTCACTGAAGCTAAGGACAGAAAATGTTGCACTGAGGTATGTGTTCTAAACCTCATACTAATTGCAGTGTCTTAGCTTGATTTTAAGAAAGATTTTCCCACCATTTGGAGCTGCAGTACATTATAATATCCTGTAAATAGAGGTGTGCTCTCAAATACCTAGTAAACTGATTTTATATAACAAATAATATGTACTTTGTAGGGCAGAATATACATTTAACAATACTTATGTGAATGAAGCACCTGCGTAAAATTCATGTATCACAAGAATAGTTACAAAAGAAAGCAACAAGAAGGCTGATTATATGAGCAAGGAGCTACAGGATAATGAAGGCAAATTGCTGTCTTGCTTGGCTAGTTCGTGTTCAGGCTCTGAGGGCACCACCAGGTTGGAGTGGCCCGGATGCCCCTCTATTATGAAATATGTATTAGGTTTTTTTCTTATTCATTTAAATATTCTGCTAATTTTTAAGTTGTGGAAGGGTTGATAAAACGTGTGCCATCATCCTAATTTGATAAGATATAATTGCTAAATCAGATTATTATATCTTTAATCCACTTCTTTCAGATCTGAAAGCACAAATACTTTTCTCTGGAGCTCAAACCGTTGCCGACCTGCTGCAAGGCACTGTGGGCATTTCTGTACTCCCAGCACTTGCTCAAATGTCATGTTGAAAGTATATTTGCAAATTTCCTCTCTTGCTCTGATATTGTCAGCCATTAGCTCTTCAAATCCCATTCCGATACTCAAGTTCCAACGAAGGTCCCCATCATAGGAGAAGGATCCACTCCCATTGCTTTTTGCAGCAGCTTCTGGTCTAAAGGAGTTTCCCTGGGAGAGTTATAAGACACTTGCACACCTTTTTGGAGCATGTCATGTGAAAATCTGGGCCTCTGCAAAGTGCATGAAGTGCTGCTTATTTCTTCTTTTCTTATTTCCCTCGGGGAACTTCTTGTACTTGGCAGTTCTTTAGATGGCATTTTCTCCCTCGCTGGCAAAACATACGTTTCAGTCGTCATCTCATTTTATGCACAGACCTTTATGAAATGAACATTACTACCTATTTCACATGTAGCACAGATATTTGCATATGTGCAGGGCCAGCTTTAGACCTTCCCAAGTGCCTTATTTTGAAATACAGGGAAGTGCCAACATTTTTTAACCAGCTACTTTTACGTTTGATGTATCTCAAAACGATGGGAAAGATGGCACATTCTGTCCTGTGCTGCCAGCAGCTGGAAAAAATTGCTGTTGTATCAGAACCAAAGAGAAGCTTGAAATAATTCGTTAGCCTTAGTCAATACAGTGAGAATTTCTGCGTCTATATACAAACTTATAAAGGTCGTGGGCTGGGTGAGACTTAGAACTCTGTTCTCATCCTGACAGCTCCTTGTGGTAAGCATGGAAACATGGCTTTCATCCTTCCATCTTCTTCCCATTTGGTATATCTTTTTTTGTCAGAATGCAGCTTTAGCTGTCTAACAGCAAAGGCATACTGCAGCTGGATCAGATTCTTTAAGTGCTATAGCACAGAGAAAGGTAAAAGCAACAGGGATAATATCTGTGTTTGTGAAGTAAAATCCTGGGTTTCATCTTTTCCCTTTTTTTTAATCAACATATATTAGTCACTACATTCAAGTAAAATCATGAAGTTGGAAATGAAATTAGGGATAAAATCTACACTCAGGATTTGGCAGTAGGTTAGTATAGAAACTAATTTGCAAATTACAGTTTATCTTCACTTAAAATTGAACATATTTCAGAGAAAATCCTGAATATTGTTCAGGAATATTTTATCCCTTAGCTTGTCTTATACTCTAGAGTTTAAGTCATTATTCTGCTATCTCTAAAATGCAATGGATTTTTCAGTCCAGTGAATGAGGACCTATCCTCTTGTAATATAAAACATTGCACTGTTTAATTAATCATGATGTGATCAAATGATCACCTCATGTGATCAGATCATTGTGAAACTTGTGGGCCGTGTATATTAGAGCTCTCCAGTACTATTTTAAAGTAGTCAATTAACCTTTCTCTAGAATGATGGTATTCATTTCTGCACACTATGCTTGTTGCATCCTTCATTATTATCTTTATCTTGGGTATCCTTTGAGTTCAGTGTATGATTTAACAATGGAGTCATAAGGTAACATTTTACTTAAGCTGTTTATTGGGTCTGCTTCAGTTTGTTTGTAGTCATAAACTTTATAACAAGCAAAACCTGACTCACTGCTTTAAGGCTCACATTGTATTCCTTCTTATTATAAGTTGTTTTTAGTCTTTACAGCTTGTTGCTCTATGGGTTAGCTATCAAACCTCCATCAAGAAGATGGATTCCTTGATGGTGGTGATGATGGTGGATGAGAACACCTCATGATAAGAAGAAAACAAAATACAAAAAAGCATCACTGGAAATAACTGGATGAAATAGAGAAGTGGAAGAGGGTTCTGATGATAATGAGATAACTAAACAATGGTAAAGCATTTTAGATGTGATGACTTCAGGGAAACGGAGAAGACCCAGACCAGATTAATCCTCCTATGTTGCAAATGCCTATCCAAGGAGCACGGACTAGGTACCCAGTTGCTCTACAGTCCCCTTACGGTCAGTCAGTGCAGGGAAACCACCAACACCCCAGTAACTGGGTCAGTGCCCTGAGATCGGAACAGCTTCTTTGGGTCATCCAACACACATCATGGTGTGCTCAGTGCTACCAGAGGCAGCTTGTTCTCCAGAGTGTGATTAGTGGGAGATAGTGAGAAAGACCTGAAAAAACATCAAAAAGGAACCTCTGAGGCTTTGGGAAGATGGTGGTTTCTAGTTTGTTTGGTAGTACACAGGCTGCTGAAAAACTCCACTTATGCCAAGCTGACAAGGCAAGATTTTTCCTTTGACTGTAGGGTCAAAAAATAGTAATTCATCAACGGTGCAGGTTTAGGGGCATCCTGATTTGGATAAAAGGTTAAGGATAATCTGTTTCACTAAGTGAATAATCCAACCCTATGTTTGCAAACACCAGAAATGATCACCCAATGGACTTCAGATTTGTTCCTTTTACAGATTGAGCAACTTATTCTCCTTCTTCTCCTTGACTGTAAAACGAAACAACGGATATTTCGCAGGGGAAGCCTATAACATTTACTGTTTTTTCCATCTTCCTTAGAAACAGATTTTTCAGCATATATGAAGTAATGATTATCCTGATATTAGTAAGACAAAAAAAGAATGCAAGGAGGAAATGAAAAGAAAATCACTTGCTTTTACATGTGAGAAAAATACTACAAAAACCTAGTCTCTAAAAGTGCTAAGAAATTATTAACACTGAGAATGAAGCTTCTGCCATTTCACATTATTTTTCCTATATGCTAGAGTTTCTTTGGAACCTACCTCGCAAAAAAGAAATATCTCCGTACACAGTGGAAATGTAATAACCTTTTCAGTCTTTCAGAAGTTCAAAACTGACAAAATAAAACGAACCCAGTAATTTCACCCTCAAGCTTGACTTTTGCTCACATCAACCCCCTCCTCACCCCACAACCCCTAAGTAATTCAATACTTATCAATTTCTGGTGTTACAAAGGCCAATTGAAATTGCAGAGGAATTTCAGGTAAGAAACTGAGATTGTTTCTTTGCAACTGCAAGCTATTTTCCTGCGTTACACTATACCCAGCTCATTGTTTCCCTCAGTCTTTCATATTCATGAATGCTAGTTTGTCCTTCTCTTCTCTAAACAAAACATTTCTAAAAGGGAAAAGACTACAGGATGCTTTTAATGACCTCATGCTAACAGAACTATTGATGTTTATTAGTCACCAAACAATCACTGATGCTTTTCTCCTTCCCCTTTTTATTTTATATGAATATGCTGCTTCTGTTCTGCTGTGAAGTGTTTTGTAAGATTTCTACACAAATAAAAGCAGAATATTTTTTCTAACAGGTAAGCTGTACTTAGTGTAAATTTTGTTGATAGCACAGTAGGATCAAGGTTTAGATAAAATTAAATCACAAGGGATGAAAAGCTCAATGGAGGTCGAGATCAAACTGTAAAGGAAAGCTGATATGTTTTGTGCTGAGCTACTTCAAATCCTCAGAAGCAAGGAAGAAAAGTGTATGCCTGAGGAAAGAAAAATTAGTTCTGGTTAAAGCTTCCACAGAAATCTCTGATGTTCTAAAAATAGAAAAAATATCTCCAAACTCTTGGCAGACTAAATTCACCTGTAAACATGTGCATTAGAGGCTGCACTCTGTCTTCCTTCCTCAGTTTTTCCTCACCCCTAATAGACACCATTCATCATGAGTAAGGGTGGTGGAATTAATTCTTTTAGTGGTATCAATTCTTCAAGGGGAAGGTGTTCCAAAATCATCCTAGTATTACATAGAGCTGTTTTTTCCATCCTCACTGGTTCATGAAAAAAACAGTAAATAAATAAACAAACTCAGGATTTTTAGGATATAGTTCAAACATTCAAATAACCTAACACTGCAAAGCTGATCTAGGGTCTCAAGCTTTCAAATGGAGATATCTGAGCATGCTTACAAATGTTGCTTTTCTGGAAAGAAGTCACAAAAGTCAGTCAGGGAGAATTTCAGCACTACAAGCACCAAGGCAGGTAGAAAAAGAGCTGGATGGGTTCTCTGCAGGAATACTGCATGTTTTCTCTGCACAGGGAGGACGAAAGATACATATTGAGCAAGGCTTAGGTTGCCCTTCAGAGCTGGAGATCAAAAGCAACCCAGCCTAGGCACCCTCAATTAAAGAAAGGAAAGAGCCTAATGCCGAGGACTTAACCAGTCCCAGTGATGGCAAGCACCTGCCCCTCATTAGCTGTGACACTCTGTATCTTTTTCCATTTGATACCTCAGGTAAATGTTATTAAATGGAACCTGAAAAATGCCAGTAATTGGTTTGAGGCACTGTTAGGTAAGCTGCCTATTTTTAGTCTCTTTTTTTTTTTGGGTGTGTACAACGAATCAATGCTACTTTGGCTGTCTTTACAGCCACTAACAAAAATATAAAAGGTATATATAGGTATGGAGATATATATATATATCTACACACACACACACGCGCATGCTGCCTGCTGATTTAGACAATGTCTTGCTACTACTTTAGTTCCAAATTACAAATGTTGACATCTGGCAGCTGTCCAGCTCTGTACATTCTTGAACAGTGCCTGCAGTACAATGCTGTTCTGTGTTGCTCCTTCCCTGCAGAGCACCACAACTTTGGGGCTTTATGTTCCTGGAAAGGGGCTGGGGAGCAACACACTATGTAGAAGAGGAGCCTAAATGCTCCACAGAGAGATGTATCATGTGGACCAAAGTGGCAAAAAATGCTTTACTGCGAGATTCAGAGACAGAATAGGCTAGCAGACACCTGAAGGACAAGAGGACAGACAAGGCTATTTAGAAACCAGCAGCATGTGAGGCTGAGGCACGCTAGCTGCTCTGTTAAGCCTTTCCTCCTCAGTTCCTCTCAAGACCTGTGTAATGTGGATTTAAGGACGTTATATGTTTTTTGATCACAGCATCCTTTAGCAACCAGCACCTGCTAGACAGGGTCCTCCCTGGTGTGCCAAAAGATCACAATGTAAAAATTGAGTCAGGAAGAACATAAGAAGTTTACACATCGGAGTAGTGTTTCTTTGCCAGTGGAAGGGGGCACATGTTATCACACAAAATTATGGTAAGAAAACATAAATGGTATAAGCGTTTAAAAGGTAGTTAAAGGCCAAAGTTGAGGTGTCAAAACTAACCTCAGTCCTTCCCTGGAGTGCTTCAGGGTATCTTACCTTCACACTGTTAGCGGTAGTGAAAAACGTTTCTTTATTAGTAAACCATACCAGCATCTTCTGCTATTAAGACTTATACCTTTTTCTTTGGTATGATTATTGACCTTTGTCAGGCATAGGTGTTACATAGTGTTGCATAGGTGTAACACTTGGGCTTAATGCAGTACTGTACAGTAGTCTTTGATTACAAGGATCATGTATTGTTTCTCAAATAACAGAAGAGGTATTATGCAAAAGAATGACCCTATTATTGTTAAACAGGACTGAAGAGGTCTACTTTTAAATGTGGTACACTGAAGTATTTCTGGGGAAATTTTGCCCAATCAGATAAGAAGAAAGACAGAAATGTTTCAGAAGCATTTTACTTTGTTTTCTTCCTCTCTATTGCCAGGAGTGGTTTCTCTAATCGAGTACATTTTAGCCAAAAGATCAGCCTGCTTCAGTATCTGTCCAAATACAGAAAAGAACAAATATTCTCATTGCTATGGTCTACTCTGATCAGGGGTGATATGGCATGCTGACTAGGAATTTTGCATCTGAGTCTTTGCTGAATGTACCAACAAAAGCACAAAGTGGTGTCAGCTTGTGAGTGGCAGCAAATAGCAGACTGTGGTCTGGCTTCTTTCTCTACTTGACAAAGCAGGAACACTTACTATCTTCTTTAGACTTCCATAAGAGGTGTTAGGTTCAAGCCATTAGAAAAAACTTTTTTCAGTAAAAGCCCAGTACAACTGTCATCCTTGGTGGGAGAGGGTGTGTGTGAGTTCATGATCCTGTAACTCTTCCAGTGTTTTACTCTCCTGCCTATCACTAGGTTGTACTGAGAGACTTGGGTTCTGGCTGCTGATCTGAAATCTGTTTATACTCCTTGTAAAATAGAAGAACAGCCTTTGGACTAAAACTCAATCCCCCTTTTATCCACAAACCTAGCAAATAATGTTCATTCCTTCAGGCCTAAGGAGAGTTCAGACTTTTAGCAGAAGATTGAACAGTTTCAACTGGATCAGTGGAAAATATTTCATCTTGTGGCCTTTGTCTCAGTGGTTAGGACTCTGACAAAGGAGATTTAAGAGTCTTGTCAATCCAGGGAGAAGACTGTCCTAGGGCATACCATATACTGCATGAATGTAGTAACTACTTGGTCTTTATGGGAAAAAGACAGCAGCAGCTTGGACAGAGCACAGACACTCAAGTCCAGAAAAGCATTTCAGACTGTGAGTCTTAACTGTAAATAGTTACTTTCTGCAACTTGGAGATAGAGCTCCAAATATTGCAAAAATATAGGACTTAGGTGTTCGTTCACTTCACCTTTTATGTTGCTTAAGAAGTTCCCTAATCAGTGCTTGGACAGCTCTGTATGGAGGCCTTGTTCTCAGCTAGTAGAACGGATTCAGATCTATACCTTGTCTAGAAGGAAATCAAGTAGATAATGAGATGCTTAAGAGCCCTTTTTATAGCCTCAAGTCATTTATCAAGATCACAGATTCACTTTACGGCAAAGAACACTACCCTTTTACATTACAAGTTGTCCTGGTTTCAGCTGGGATAGAGTTAATTTTCTTCTTAGTAGCTGGTACAGTGCTGTGCTTTGGATTTAGGATGAGAATAATGTTGGTAACACAGGGATGTTTTAGTTGTCGCTAAGCAGTGCTTGCACTAGTCAAGGACTCTTTCAGCTCCCCGTGCTCTGCTGGGTGCACAAGAAACTGGGAAGGGGCACAGCCAGGACAGCTGACCCTTACTGTCCTAAGGGATATTGCATAACATATGATGTCATGTACAGTATATCAAAAGGCTGGGAGTTGACCGGGGGCAGCAATCACTGCTTGGGGACTGGCTGGGCATCAGTCAGTGGGTGGTGAGCAGTTGTATTACCTGCTTTTTGTGGGGTTTGTTCCTCTCATTTTTTTTCCCACTACAAATTATTGTTATGGTGGTTGTTGTTGTTGTTTTATTTTATTTCAATTTTATTAAACTCTTCTTACCTCAACCCATGAGTTTTCTGACTTTTTCCCTTCCGATTCTCTCCCCCGTCCCACCAGGGGAGAGGAGGGTGAGCAAGCAGCTGTGTGATGCTTTGTTGCCAACTGGGGTTAAACAACGAAACAACTCCATCCTCCTCTCAAAGGTGGAGATGGCTTTGTGTTGCGTTGTATTGAAGCCAGGCTCCCACTAGACTGCACTTGCTTGGTGAAAAAGGGGGAAAAGTTCATTTAAGATGAACATGAAAGACAGAAGAAGAAAAACAGAGCTTTAAAGTGTTATACTGGTTCTTGCTATGCCCTGGTGGATATGCAACACCAACAGGTTGCACGCTAATTGTGAAATCACTCTTGGGGATGACAGACACTGTACTTAAAAATTCTGCTTCTGTTGCGGATTTACTACCAACTAGGAAGAACGAGGTCTAACCTTGTAAAAAACCTGAAACGTCTCATTCAGCCACAGGAAACAAATTAATGTGAGAGAAATGGAGTTATTAGACTATCTGCTACAACCATAAAAACAAATATGTGCTGAAGTCAGATATAGATGGGAGATTTAGATTTATCTTTTTTTATGGAAATTATATAGAAAAATTACTGATCTTTAAGTATCCACTGTACTGACAAAGGCATGTGGTTTAGTGTTTTAATTTAATTTTGGGTTGTAAAAATACAGTGTTCTTAATTTTGAACATTTCTGTTATCTGTTAAGGCTAGATTGGTTTCTTACTGACGCATTTACAGGTTTTACTGGATGAGAATTCTACATATCCTCTAGCTCTTCTACTTGAAAAATATAGCTGATAATAGTAAAATAAATATTAACTTCTGTACTTGGCAGAAATCATTTTCTGGAGTTCCCAAGTATGAAATAAGAACTCTTGTGGGAATCATGTTTATTTTTGGCAGAATTTTAGGATTTGATGGAATGAGTAGCACAATTGTATTTACTTTGTACTCTCATGTGAGCACAGCATATAAATTTGGCGTTCTCAAAATGCTTTGTATCCATCAGCCTAGCAACTTTCACAGTACTAATATAAGATGTAAACTCTGATGGCTCTGATTTTCTTTGTTGCCTCTTAGGAATTGCTGACAGAATGAAACGGGCAAATAGACACGTTCCCTCCACCACAAGTTTGCATAGCCTGTGCTTTTAGTGAAGTATCTGATGGAACGAGAGGAGGACTGCAGGGGGATTAGGGAAGAGGGGTGAGGGTGTTAGAACACAAGAAAAATAAACAAACTTGAGTTTTCTAGCTCTGTCTTTTATTACTAACCTGAATCCTCCAAACAGGAAAAAATCTGGGCTTTGGGCAAACGAATTCTTCACAGCAATGTAAGAAACATTAGAAACACACATTATGAAAATGTGCAACAATCCCATGCCATAGGTTGGTTCTGATACCAATTCTTGGGGAGATCTGAGGAAGACCTCTCAGCATGGCTGTGACCCTTTCGTCTAGGCTCCTCCGAGTTTATCTCTTTGCTTTGTCTATTATCAATAAACTCCACTTGCAAATTGGAGTATCATTCTTGTACTCTCTACAGAACTGGCTACACTTAAATGCCTTTTTTGGTGGAGGTTCAGTTTTACAAACTATGGCTGAAACTGTGTTTCCTCCATCTCAATCTTTTCCTTCAGATTGGCAAGTCTTTATGATCAGGTATACCTGTCAGTATTCCTGACAGTCTCTGGTTGTTGCAATGGCAATCATTCCCTTACTTATGAAGATTAAATAGTGTTTACACACCCGTGTTCAAAAGCGATTGATGGGAATAACCAAAATAGGAAGGCATATGTGTATGAGGAGACTGAATGAAAGTAAAAAACAGAGGAGAAGCTAGCAGGTTTCTTAAGATGTAACCCTCAACCTTAAATGTCTAAGATATATTTCCCTTAGAAAGGGAAATATCCTGATCTTTTTACACATCTGACTGCTGTCAAAGTCTCAAGTTCCAGCTGTGTTTTGGGAAAGCTTGTAAAAAGTGCACTTTTTTGTGTGTCGGAGCATCTCCCTCAAAATGGAAAGGATGAATTCTCAAGAGCTGGTGGCTCTGCTGAAGCAGTGGTGGTAGTGCAATTAGATTTTTGTGTTATCATCTCCTTGAAAGCAGAAGTGGAACACATAGGCCTGATTTTTGCTACAGGCGTGGAGAAGTTAAGACATACATACAATTTCATAGAATCGTAGAATCGTTAAGGTTGGAAAAGACCCTTAAGATCATTGAGTCTAACTGTTAACCTATCACTGCCAAGTCCACCACTAAATCATATCCTCAAGCACCACATCTACCCTTCTTTTAAAGACCCTTATTTTAAATACCTCCAGGGATTTGCACCAGATCATTGCAGTAAGGGACTAGTAGTAGAGTAAGGAACAAGATCCAGGTCTCTCTCCTCTTGCCTTGCTAGGCCGTGTTCCCACTATGATGGAACAGTCCTGTGGCTCTGCTCTGGATTCTCTTTGACTTGCTTTGCTTGCTAGAGAGTGGTGCATATAGAAAGATGAAAACATAATTTTCTTTATTGCTATGCCTTTCCAGTCCAAGTCTAAAATGGGTAGGGATAAATAATGCCTCTTTTTTTTTTTAATTCCTTATAATAGAGTTTTTATGAGGCATATGCATTTTGTAACTACTTCAGTGGAAAGTGCTAATAACAGAGATTTACCGGCATTAAAGGAAAAAAAATCTTGCTGATCTAAGCTATGAATAGCAATTAAACTAACTGATGGTAAACACACGAATCACTGGTGTTATGCCAGCACCAAAAGTGAGAAGCAGTTTCTGTGCTGTGATGAGAAGAAAAACAATACCAGCAGCTATTATTAGCCATTGAAGTGGCTACTGACTCTTCAGAACAGAACTTACCTTGAGAAGGTAACAGCTGAGATCCATTAAGAGCATAGGGACAACTGGTCAGTCTCCATAGAATTTTTTCCCCCTCTAAGTAAATAATTATTTAACAGATCTCGAGTCATAGAAATATGTTGTAGGATAAAGTGTGCAAAAGGTCATCTAGCTGAGGATGCTTCAGTGAGGTGTTCCCCATCTTAGATTAATGAGGTTTATAACTATTGACTCCCATCTTAACTTGATCATGAACCAAGAAACAATAGTTTCTCACTTCTGTGGTCAAAAGATTTTACAGTGTTTTGAAGAACTTTATATTAGTTAGAAAAGATAGCTTGTAAGTTTTTGAGACTGGAGTAAATACAACTTTCTTTGCTTTTAAGAGGGTACGATTTTGTTTTCAAACTTTCCTCTTAGTTGAGATAGGGCATCAATCTTTGTTTAGCTGATGTGTAGAGAAAAATAACCAAACTGAGTTTTGATAATCTAGTGGTTCAAAATCTGTTAGAGCTGTCTTACTAAGAAATCCGGTCAAAATTACAATCTACTCTTTCAACAAAATGCTTTGTGTCTTTTAATTGATGGACTGGCCAGTTAAGTACTACAATACGGTGTTGACATTGAGACTGCTAGTTTCACTCAATGTTCAGGCTTAAAATAAAAACTGCTACCAGAAAGACATTCTAAAAAAAACCAAATGGAAGGTTTATACTCTTCTTACACAGATTAGACAAGGGTGTATAAATAAAGTTCCCAAGACAAAATTTCATCTTTCTTATCAATGCATTGGCTTTTGAAAGAATAAGCTGATTCTTTCTAAAAAGCCATATGCAACCCCCCACATATTTTCATAGCTTTCAAAACTAGAGCTTCTACTAACATGCTGTCTTCGAAATAAATACTTATTTGGTTTAAGCAAAACTTGGAAGTGTGGTAAAAAGATGCCACAAAACAGTCCATACAGCTTGACCTCTGTGGAATTGACTTCTGGATTGCCCGATGTCACAGAGGCCAAGTGGATGAATGGCTTGTCATCATTAAGCAGTTCTGCCACAGCCTTGTGGATGAAATATTAATGAAATACTGTTTGTGTGTGTGTGAACACTGCTTCTTACCCAGGAAGGATAGATCACAGGCATGCACAGAGTATTTGCTTAATCCTCAGCTTCAGTATCAGGAATATGGGCTTGTGCACTTGCTCTTTCTTTGGTCAGTACTTGCTATGAAAAGTGGAGAAGGAAGAGAGTCCTCTTCATTACAGCTGTAATTTGGCCAGTAAAAGGAACAAAGAATACAACAGCCAGTCACATAATTAGGCTTTTCTGTGATTAGGAAGGAGAGACTGGAGAGAACAGCAGGAGTCTTATTTATAGCTGAAAGAAGAGAAGGAACGAGCTGCTTCAATTCGTCTTCCATTCAGGATCAATTAAGCATATTTTGATCCTTTGAAAGATCTTTTGTGAAGCTGTCCTGCATTTCTGTGACTTCAGATAAAATGACTGTCAAATGTTATTGTTAAAATAGCTGAAGAGAAAGTAATGAGCAGCACAGCCAGCTGCTCCTTTGGAATCACTTCTGCAGTGGTTATTTTAGGATCATCTCACTTACAGGCTATGTCTGCACTGCTGAGCTGGGTATATTACAGTACCTCTCCGGTACAATAAGACTGGCCATTCTGTTGGGATAAAAACTCAACTGGGTACACTAATACAGCTGGAGTAAGAAACAATTGACTAACTGGAGGCATAAAATTCAGTCCTAGAAAGGAGTACGGATAAAGAGTGCTAGCAGAAGACAAGCAGGGGTTTCATTCAGTACCTGACTGAATCATTTAATTACAGCTGACAGTGGTGTAAGATTTTCCAAAATTAGTAGTTTTTCAGAGAGCAATTGTCTTGATAAAGTGCCTGCTGTCTATATGGTAAGCCTCTAAATTCCATTAAAAATTATTTCCAGAGTAATCTGGTTAATGTTAAAAATGCTCAATTCCTAACTGGGATGCACCCTCCCTTTCCCACCAACAATTTTTTTTTGCTGTTGTTATTATTATGTCTTTAAAATCATTGGCAATGTAAACTTGGAAATACTGTGCAGCAAGCAAGGGAGAGAAATATCAACCAGGTTTTGGTAGTGTTTCATTTCATACTCCCTTTTACTAGCATCTGCTGCTCTTCTTCCTCATTCTGCTAAAGGCAGGACCATGTTGAGGGGTAAAATACAGTAGGTTCATCTTGCAAATTGAGGGCTTAAATTAATCATGCATGTAAATAATTAACAAAACCATGTTTCTGCCAGCAAATTTCCATCTCATGAACTTCTGGGGTAGAACCAAGTGATGAGATTCAGTAGATTTCTTTTTTTCGTTCTGCACTGTTGGACTCCTGGGGAGGTCTTCCCATAAATGGGCTCTTTCTTTTCCTATTTATTGCTTTCTAACTTAGACGTTCATTGTAAACTGTCAGTGTGCCTGTTGGTCACGTAATCCCATTCTAGTCTCATATCTTACCCAGTTAGCAGTTGTTACCTAGGTTACTGCTAAAAGCGGGGCCAAGGAACTCCTTTTGCAAAGGTAATGCATGTGTGGTCAGTGCCTTTCTTGCCTGTCCTTTTTTCCCCTGGTGTTTCTTCCTTAGTCACCTGCAGACCTCTTACCTCTCAGAGCAGCTGACTTCGGTGAGAACGTTCTTCACTTCTTCATGGAGTTGTGACAAAAACAGCCCTCATGTAACCAGCCTGTAGGCTATTTTAGGACAAGCTTCAACAGGTCCAGAGACGTAAAAAGAATCTTCAGATACTTGATGTCATAAAACATTAATGTGGCAAATAATTAAAAAGCCAGGGAATTCCTACGCCCACCTATACAGAATGACAAGTGAAAAAGTTGCAGCAAGTACCAGTTAATCACTGCAGTTCTCACATTTGCAGACAGCCTTTTCTTCAAGACTTTGATGTGATAATTCAGATCTGTTGTACCGTGAAGGAGTGAGGATCCTTGAAGAGGCTAATATTTGTATTTAGGACTCTTCTGATATCCAGGTACCATGCAATGGCACATGTCAGTTGGAGAGCTGAGGGAATACTTTATTATTCATAAAGACTGACTTTTTAACTGAATTTGCTGTCTTTTGGGTGGTGGGGGAATGGAAAGTATTTCTGTTGTGGACTACAATTTTTAACTATCTTTGCAGGTATCACTCTTCATTACAGAACGAAACAATCAAAACAAGCATGTTAACAATCACCTGTCATATGGAGTTGGGTCACATGAAGATCAAAGACAATCAGGTTTAATCTAAAATACATGGGAATTTTTTTTAAAATGAACAATTACCTACCAGGGGAATCTCTTCAGAATTTCTTATGAATGGGAAAAAAAAAATAAAAGAAGAGGAACAAAGTAACGTGCATGCTCCACATGTATAGGAAGTTGCTGCTGACCTCATGGAGAAAGGCATGTTTCAGGAAACTTTCAAATATGGTTTATTTGGGCTGTTGGCTGAAAAGCAATGAATGCTGTTATGTGAAAATATAACTTTCAAAACTTACAGTTTAAAAAGTGATAAACAGCTTTTTGAATGCAAATTTCCACAAGGAAATATTTCTATCAGAAAAGTTTACTGTCTTAAGCTGTTAAGGAAACTAACATTTTAAAAATATTGAGAAAAAACCAAAGGTAATTTAATTTTTATTCATTATTAATGAAGATAAAATAAACAACTATTCATCAAGTTCAGGTAGGGCAGAAACTATGCAGAGAACGACTGACATTTCATCAACAAGCATTTTGCCCAGCCTTGGACTCTGGGATATATTATCTTACAATAGAGGCTCTAGGGCACCAATTTGCCTGATGCTTAGAAGTTGTTACCTGTGGCAGGGATTAAATGAAACATTAAGCATTACACTACTTGCTTTGAGTTTAGGCGTGTAGTTAAGCACTTTGCTTATGAAGGACCACGGACTTTATTCACACTGGTAATAATAATTGATAAAGTATTGATTAAAGCATCTTGCAGAGCCATTAAATAATTAATATTTTGTTGCACTCTCTTGCCAAGAAAAGCATAATTGGAATTCACTTCTAGGCTTATGCACAAGCTTTACAGAAAAGTGAAAATCACTAATAAGACCACAGATATTTCTAGCAGCTGTCACCAGGTGGTTTCCTCCATCTCCAGTCTATGTGTATGCCCCTGCCCTCCCAGTACAGGACATGCAGCAGGTAATCCGTGGGGGAAGGCACCCATGAGGAGGTGGCTGTGGCTCAGATGGGGCTGGGTGATGGACTGGGAGGAAGGTGTGGCTATAAGTGGGCAGTAAAGGAAGGGGAGGTAGAGTAAGGTGCTGTGGTGGCAATGGTGATGAGCAGCTGAGGGGCAGTAGCACTTTTCAGGGCTTCCCAAAGCTATGGTCCTGCTCATGCCCCAGGTGGGTACTTCTCTTTTCCCCTCCTCAACCCAGCCCTGTTCCCTGCCCCCTGTCCCTCTCCCCAGCCTGGGAAGGGGATATAAGTATTCCCACTTGTTTTTTGGCTGCCTAGCAAAATGGGCACCAGCATCACTGCTCTTTGAATATGGACACTGCTCCACATACACAGAGTTTAAGGTTGTTTACTGCAAGAAACATGATTAAAGTGGATACTGGTAAGCCTCTATTGCGCAGTAAGGTAGTGCAGGCTAGAAAATATATTAAAACTGGTCATAGAGCTGAGCTGCTATGACCTCTGAGTGCCCTTGGCTGGACTGCTGCTGCCATCCTTGCTTCTTAAATGAAATCTAGTGGGGTGTTTCTTCACCATACTGTAGCCAGTGAAGTGACACAAACACAGTTTAAAAGAATCTTTGGGAACATGACTCTTCAGCCTGTCATGTTGTTTCTGACAAGGCTGAGGCTGGCGTGCACCTTGCACACGCCATGGATGACATGTTCGTGCCTTTGACACCTGCAAACCAGCATCTGGGGACCTGAACACGATGGCTCATCTGAGAAAGCCCTTAGGAAAGGAAATGAACATAAATTTTTTATGGACTGGTACTGTAAAGGCCAGCGGCCAGAAACTGAATTCATACCAAATTAATTTACTGTGCCAGGTCAGTTTGGAGAGCAATATGCTGGCTTGCAGCTAAAAACTCAAATCACTTTTCAGATTGCTGTATTGATTTATAAAGCCAACCACCATACGGAACCTGAATGTACAGCTGAGTTACTATCCTCCAGAAATATAGGTAAAACGTGGAAAAATATTAATTGGATGAAATACCACACACACATGAAGGGACATTCTAATTTATTTAACTTTCTTTTATAAACAAGCAAAATTTTTTTAGGAAAAGAGTTGTCAGGTGGTTTTTTAAGATACATTATTCCTCCTACTTGGCTAAGAACAGAAGACAAAAAGCACCAAGGTTGTGGTCATAGGATATACATAAGATGAGTGATAAAGATGCTTAGACTTCCTTTTCTTACATATATCTTAATTTATTTAATGTCCTAGGGTACACAGTGAGCCTTGCAAAGACTACAGCTTTAGTCACTAGATTTTGTATTGAACCACAACTGAAAGGAGTTTCAGCTAAAGATGATGACTCAGTGAGGCTGCACTTTTATTTAAGGCAAGAACAAAGAATATAGCTTCCCCCCAAATAATTTAAAATCAGTTACATGCCAAAGAAACTTAGAAACCCACTATAAAAGTATAAAAATACAACAATCTTTAGTGGCCTGCTCCTCTGAGAAGATAACTTTTTTTATTTTGCTATATTAACTTTATTAAAATTGCATTTTGTTTCTATTTGTCATCAAAATTTGAAATTTTGAATTGCTTCTTTTTCATGCAATGAATTCTATTTAGTTTTGATATTTTCATTTCTGTCACCCCTCCAGGTGGCCTGTGGTTCTTATTCTAATACAGAAATAAAACAATTTAACAGATGTTTTCATTTTAGTTTTCTAGTTCAGAGAAAATGTCTCATGATTTTGATTAAATGTTGTCATGATGAAACAGCATGTCATAAAATACTGCTGTGATGACTCACAGGCCAATTTAACTTGCTCTGTAGTCCCTTAATACATTTTTCTCTTTGCTAAAATTCAGTTCCCGAATGTGTCCAAAATTTGCTTTATCAAGGCTCACTGAAGCAATTCCCATCTCTTGCCTAAAGCACATTGCCTCCACACCTAGCTTTTTCCATTGCATATGTCCTCTACGGGCACACTCTGTTTGCACTTTCAGCACCATGTCACCTGCCTTCATCCCAGCCAGCGGACTAGGAAAAACACCAGTGTTTATACAACCAGTGCTCTGCTGTTAATATCTGTCTCTTTAATATTTTGGGGGTTCTAAAGTGTTTTGGTGGTCTTTATATGCCCATAGAAAAGGCAGTTATCCTTCACAGAGCAGAAGGATGAATAATGAGTCTCATTCCTGTGGGGGTTTTTGGGTGTATCTGCAATGGCAATAAGGCCAGATTTGCAATGGAATTGATTTCTTGGCAGCTCTAATCATTTCCACAACTCCTAATGGACATATCAGCCAATATTCATGTTCCTAACTCCTGCTTAGACAACATGAGCTTGCTTTTCATCCTGTACTGAGGTTTGGTGCCACATTATCCTGTCTAACTTCACACTCAGCAGGCAGACAGGAGAGCTTCCCTCTGTCAGTAGTAGGTCTTTTGGCGAAGCCTAGGACAATGCATTGGTCAATATAGTTGAATTTCCTCTTAGTTCAGTGTGTACTGTCAACATCTGAAGTAATCAGTGTCCTTTGTATTGGTGAAGACACAGGTGTCAATTGTCACAGTAGATGTGATAAACACATCGATGGGGACCTGGTTAATGGAGCAGGTAGCCCTGTGGAGTGGAATCTAGTCTACCTAGACACGGATGCTTTTGCTCTCAAGAAGTAACATTTTAAGGGTCTGGTAGAAAATTCTAATTCAGGGTTTCTCAAACATTTAAAAAGGCAAGGGGGGGGGGGGGGGGATGTTTTCCTTTCTTGCCTCTTTCCCAACTTGTCCTTGTGTCCAAATTTCACTTAACATAGTACTTCAGGAGCTTAAAGTGCTGTTTTGAATTCTCTATGGTAAGAATATAAGACAAAAGTGAAAAGGATATTTTAAAATATTTTAAATAATTGGGGGCCAGGGTGTGGAATAAAGATCATTAAATATTTCAGAAGGTTGTAGTATTAAAACAACCTGCCTTTTTAAAGCAGCTTAGAGGAACGTGTGACATAAGTGACAGACACCAGATGGCTCCACCTCATTAGAAATCAGACTTTCTCAGAGTGAGCAGGGGGAGGTAAGGTGGACCTTTGGGGAGGGACTGTGAACAAACACTACCGTGGAATTAGGGTGGAACGGACTTGTAAAATTGATTTAGTAAGTTTGCACTTTGTTTGATATACTTGATATAGCTGGGGGAGATATAAAAAATGAAGCGTTGAAATTAAGTGAAGAATGTAATTTGATGGCCGAAAAGGATAGGAAAGTCAATAAGGGAGCAATCTGAAACCACAGGAGATATGCAAATTCTGGGTTTAAGAGCCAGACTGGACCTACTTGACTTATTAATCCTCCTTGACAGACAAAGGTACTCCCATATTTAATAGTTCATTATTATTATTTTTAACTTACCTTGTACGGATCTAAAGACTTCTGAATGTGAATTACCCTAGTGCAGTTCTATTGACTCACAAGGAAACAGTACAGAATGTGAAAACCAGTAAAAGGTAAATAATTATTTTGATGCTACAACAAAAGATCAGCTTTTTTATGTTTTGATATTAGGGAATAACAAAACCTTTGGTTATGTACCTTATATCTATTATGTTTGTTTCCTCTCATTGTGTACATGAAGAACAGGAGGGCAGCCATTACAATGCATTTTGTTATCATTGTGGTATATTCAGTGGTTTCGTAACACACAGATACTGAAAAGCTAAAGAACTACATCAAGGCATTAGACATGATAAAAGGGCTTTTCGCTGTTCATGAAAGGAATGAACAGTCCCAAGGAAACACTGTATATACAAATGTGTGGATGCTTCTTGGTTGAATGACTGAGTAAAGTGATGAAAGACATATATAGAAGAACAGATTAAGTACAAATTAAGTGTGAATATTTCACAAGCTGTGAAATTCTATATGATGAGTTCATACCTTTGGATTTTTAAGTACTAAACACGTGCATAGAAATGATACTATATGTATTATTGAAAATTTCCTAGGGCTAAATAATTAGTTAGCTCTTCGGAGAGGCACGTGGGAGAGAAAATGTTCTCACCTCAGAGCAGTGAGGTAGATCCAAGCTAAAGAAAAAAGAAACTAGAGAAACCAACTGGACCATTAAATTGAGTCATTTTGTATTCACTTAATTGAATCAGCTAGTAGTCCTTCTAAAATGCCCCTGCTCACCATCACCCAGGGAGCTTACTTGTAAACCTGTGCTCCCTGTCTTGAGTACAGTGGCTGGGATCTAGAATTAAGCGCTTCGACCCCACAGCTGAACTGCATGGGTTCATTGCACTGGAAGTCCTTTGTACTCAGGGTAAATGCAAAAGTCAAAATGATTGTTGCAGAAAAATTACTGCCTACAACAATTTCCATGTTTACGTATATGAATGAGATGCTGTGGTATTTCCCCCTCAGTGAGGACAAGTAATAAAACTAGAATGAAAGGCTGTTGCATTCCAAGATATCCCACTAGAAATTGTGTGTATTGGAGTTGACTCTAGCAGGTGTAATACAGTTGCATGTACTAATTAATAAGAAATGTTGGCTATTTAATAATGTCTGTTGTTTTTTCATGAGCTGCCAGGCTTGTTCAGGGGTCACTTCTGCTCATAGCTTGGCCCCACATGGGCGACCCCACTCCTGCTGCTTTGGAAATGTCTTTGTTGGTCCCAGCAGCTGGGTTTCTCTTGCCTTCGCAGTGTTTTGTGAGTGAGTAGGATTTACTATAGATCATACTGTTCTAAGCAGCTTGCTAACTTAATGCTACAGCAGCCTTTCTATTGCTAAGGCTAGTACTCAAGGCACAAATGAAAAAGGCTTCATCTTAAAATCTGAGACTGGAGTATTTTTATTAATTGATAGAAGAATAACCCAGTGTTTTTAAATCAAACAAATTTGTATCAGGATTATATAATGTCCACTCTCTTTTCTTTTTTTTTTTTTTTGAGTACTGTTATCCAGTTAAAGTCAGGAAATTAATTATATTTTCTTTTAAAACTAACGTAACTATGTAAATATAAAGGTAGATTGCAGACTACTTGGAAATACCAGAGCTTTAATTTAATTCCTCTTTACAAATAGTTTTGAATCTGCTCTCATGTGTAAGGTTTAAAGAGCAGACAAAGTAGATTTACATTCTTTAATACTGATGTCAGAAGCTGAAATAAGAAATAAATTATCATAATTTTGACAGACACATTACAAGAGAAGGTCTCGCAAGCAACTTGTCTGCATATGAAACCATCTCTGACTTTAAGGGAATTCAAGACTGACTCTGACAGAAGAAGCAATCACTGTGTGTTTCAACAGGTCAGTCTCAGATCCGTTATACTCTGTCTATGTTAGCTTATAAAGCTTCCTCTTCTGTCTGAGACCTGAAGAAGGACACATGTTCCTCCAAATGTTTCATCCCCCTATGTAGCTGTACGCTTCTACGGGAGAACTTATCTTGGGCCGCATATCTCCGGGACACAGGGCTCTATCCACCCTGGGGACAGCAATGCACAGACATCAATATGATGGATACAAAATGTCCGTTTATTTAGCTGCGTCACACGCTTATATAGCTCTTGCGCTTCCTGTTCCTGCCACTCCTATGGGGAGGAGTCCATCTTTCCGTCACATCCCGTGATCTTCCGGTCGCCGATCCCTGTCTATTCCCCTACACCCCTACAACTCTCTAAGTCATCTAGTAAGTTATTTCGACCTACAAATGTAATCTTATCTCTGCCTCTAGACTGTCACGGTCAGAACAGCACCATTTCTAACCTCTCTGCTGCTAATTCCCACTCTGGAACAGATGCCCCCATTCCTTGTTTAAGGAGGACCACAACAGTCTTCAGAAATCTGCTGAAAACACCGGTCAGTTTCCTACTGACCTCAGTGAACTTTGCATTTTGCAGGATCAATTTCGACTTCTAATTCTTACATTTAAGATTTGTAATAAATATACAGTTGACTCTCACAAAGATGGGCAGCTTGTTATACGGTTGTGCGTGTTCTAGGATTCAGCGGATGGGGGAGAGGGGGGCGAACTGTGACTTCTGTACTTCCTAACACAGAAAGGAAACCTGAAAAGGTTGCTGAAAAAAATTTAAATTAGCACAAAATTAACATGAATTTAACTCCCCAGATGAGTGCGTGAACAGGCAGATGCTGTAGAAGGTAGCTCTATTGGACTACTTATTACAAAATAAATGGTAGCATCAAAATGTAATACAGCTCAACGATACAGGTCATTGACTTAGACTTCTCTGCTGGGAATGATTAAAGTGGCATTTAGCTCTACTGGTTGACTCTCTAGGGTGCTGAAAAACATCACATCAATACAAATCTGCTTAGCTGCTCACAGAAAGAATGACGTCATGGAAACAGAAATAAGTTGCTGACTCCCAGCATGAGGAATAACAGCAGCATTTTGGACTTCAGGAAATAAGGAATAGCACAATGGAAGAGAAAACAAATGATCTAATCAGGCCACCTCCGATTTATATGGCATTCAGCTACGCTCCTTTGCTAGCGATCAGGGCACTGGAGTTTCATTCTTATGCATGCGTGAGGAAGAAAAACTGCTGAAACTCAAAACATCAATTTTGAAAAAGCCACCTATAAAAAAGTAATATAAGAGCTAATACAAGAAATGCTGGAGGGGTCTTTATAGATATCTCAAGTGCAGTAGGGAGCATTTCTAGGGTTTGTTTTGCCAGTAGATACGTAAGCAGTGTATGCTATATTTAATTGAACGTTGTTTCTACCTCTGCAAGAAAAATTACAGTATAATTATAAATAATTTTGAATGGGCTTTATCTCTTCAGGCAAGAACAAGATCTAAGGCATCACAGAATCCCAGGCTGAAAGGGACCTCAGGGATCATCTAGTCCAACCTTTCTAGGAAGAGCACAGGCTAGACAAGATGGCCCAGCACCCTGTCCAGATGACTCTTGAAGGTGTCCAACGTGGCCGAGTCAACCACTTCCCTGGGGAGATTATTCCAATGGTTGACTGTCCTCACTGTGAAAAATTTCCCTCTGGTGTCCAATCGGAATCTCCCCCAGAGCAACTTGTCTCCATTCCCCCTTGTCCTCTCCATGGGACTCCTTGTAAAAAGGGAGTCTCCATCTTCTTTGTAGCTACGCCTTAAGTACTGGTACATGGTGATGAGATCCCCCCTAAGCCTCCTTTTCTCAAGGCTGAACAAACCCAGTTCTCCCAGCCTATCCTCGTACGGCAGCTTCCCAGTCCTTTGATCATCTTGGTGGCCCTTCTCTGGACCCCTTCCAGCCTGTCCACATCCTTTTTGTACAGTGGGGACCAGAACTGTACACAGGACTCTAGGTGTGTGATATCACTCAGCTGCTGTGTGATATAATTTCCAGTAACAAGGTTCAGTGGGACTGGGAACTAAATTAAATCTCAGGTCTGATCAAATTTTTGTACAGGCAGGTTTTGGACTAAGAAACAAACTATTCTTTTTGCACATTACAAATCTAAAATAGAAAACTTCAATGAACAGTGTCTTTAGGAAATATAATGATTTTATTTTTATCTGTTATTTCTGGGGGCATGAAAAAAATTATTTTCTTACTTTAAGGTCTGACTTAGTTAAAAAACACCACTGGCTTCTCTTATGTAGAGAACTATATTTTCACAGAAGCACCGACCGAAATTCTGTGGGTGTTCCAAACCATATAGATGTATACCTATGCAACGCAAACATCCTTACAAAATCAGTCACAATTTTTATTACTGAAGGTAGCTTTTTTTTGCAAGGAGACATCCAAAGACTGTTTTGTCCCTTTCTTGTGGGATCAGAAAATTGAATGGTGTTGCTTTAAAGAAAATTTAAAAAAAAATATCGATTTGCATGTTACAGTTAAAAACCCAACTAATTATTCCTTTTGATAGTAGAGCAAGATAATTTTTCCAAGAAGCATATACTGCTTCTGCAATTTCACTAATGGTACAGGGCAAAAATAGTAGCCAGCTGGCAAGTAACACCACCAAGGCATGGCAGTTTTTGAATATGAGGAGACAAGCAATAAGCATGAGTTAAATTTAGAGAGTATGAGTTATATACTGTGGGTTAGGAATTTAAGTTTCTTCTACATAAAGATTTTTGCTGTCATTGCATCTTAATTAAGCTATGAAAATGCAAATTCTTCTACACTTGAATAATATCAGATTAGAGGGATTACATCTCTACATAGGTTTCTTCAGTACTGATGTTTGTAATTCTGCAGTGGGTTAACTTTGAAAAGTAAAAGTAAGCTTCATTAGTGCAAGAGGTGTTTTTAGATGTTTTGAAGCAGTCAGTACCCTAGGATGACATGAGAAAAAAAACATGCATCTACAGAGGAGTCCTGTCTATGCACAGGACCACCTATTCACTATAATCACTAGAGAAAATTCATCACTGCAGACATCTTCTATTTAATCTTTCTAGTGTAGAGTTTCAGTCTGAAAATAAAAAGACCCAATGATCTTGCTGCCTCTGTGGTGTAGCTGATATTTCATAAGGCAACTCCAAAGGCCTTTTAAAATATTTATGATCTGGACTCCCCTAAATTTTCTGGATGGTCATGTCAAAAGTGGTGAGAAAAACAGCACTTTAGTATAATTGAGTTCTACTAAACAAACATTTTTGTTACAGAATATTACTTTCACTGCACAAATTCTCTTTATTAGTATGACAAACTTTTGTGCAAAAAAATAATGAGTGTGTATAAAATGCAACTGCCTTCTGCAAGAGAAATGCTGTGTTTATTTGCCCTCACACAGATAGTGTGGTCCTTTATAACTTAAGAACGTGGCTCTTGTTCTCTCAGTCTTCGTGTTTGGAGGTGTGAGGCTACAATTGATCTGTCTTTAGGCAGCAAAACAGTCATAGGTACCGGCTGTTTGATTTGGGTACAGTCTTAAGAGGTAGCTCTTGCTCTACCTACTGCTCTCTGAAGTGGAGATGTTCTTCCCACAGAAAATGAATGTATTTCAATAAGATGGGAGGTGTGAACCAGCAGGAATTACCTTCTCCACATACATAAACATGGGAAATCAAGGCTTTCGCTTTAATGGGTAGGTGGGAAGAACAGGACAAACTTCTGCTGAGCTAAGTGTGGACAACATGACTTCAGGCAGAGGTAAGAACTAAGAATGGGAATGAAGCCTACTAGACATGGGGTTTTTTTATCAGATAGATCAAGAGATGTTGGCTTTTGTGTACTTGACCTAACCTCTTCCAGTTCAACCTCAATCTGAAGTGTAGCATACTGTTGGCTGTAAATTCAATTTATAAATCTTTAGGGGTAATGAACAAGTATTTCCAGAATTCACTGCTGTCAGCCCCAGCAAGATTGTGTGCAGGGCAGTTGTAGTCTGTAAAACAAAATGAATTACCACTACATTACCATCAGTTGTAGTGGAGGGGTAATATTTTACCTTCTAGCTAATTGATAGCCACTGAGATGACAGCCAAATTAGTCCACAACAAAAGTGCATGGCACTTCATTGCTCCTGGGCCTATTCAGAGAGCTCTGTCATGCTGCGGTAAGACCAATGTTGAATTCTAATGACTGCTGTATAATAAAGGGATGTTTTGATTAAGTCTATCACGTACTCTTCTTCCAGTGTATTTGGTTTAATAAAAAAGGTTATTGGTCTAAATAGGATAAGTTATTTGGAGCAAGTTTTCCTTGAACCCTGTGGACCTTGGGTGTGTTTCCTTTCTTTGAAGGTAAGGGTGAGTTACATCAGAAGGAGCTAAGCCTGTGTGCTAACTAATAATATCCATGCATTTTTTCACCTAGTTCGTTATTGATTTATTTTTCAGCTGGGGTGAGATAGAACAAGTATAGTGAATTAGCACATCTCAACTGATAGGGACATAAATCTAGTTTTTATTCATGTGGTATGCTGATGGTGCAAAATTTGTAGCTAGAAGAGCTACAAGAAAGCATTATTTGTGAAAATTCATAGTTGAAATGTTATGATTTGGTTTCAGACAGACTTTGCTGGTGTAACTCTATGTAACTTTTCGCACATCCATCCACCTGTCTTCTTAGCTTCCTATCTGCCACGTGTTCTTGAAGCACCAGTTTACCGGATTCCTCAGTTCCATCACCTTCCATTACATATCTGCATCTATTTTCCCAAATTGAAATGAAGCCAAGTTTTAGTGTTAAAATACAAATCCTTTCCTAAGACAACTGTACCATTGAAAGCACAATACTTAATTTAATAGAAAAAGCTACCTAGTGAGCAGAAGTAAGTGTCAAAAAATTACAATACGGGAAGCGATACATTTCAGCCCAGGCCTCAAATCAAAATACCCTAGAAAAAAGAAGGCAGAAGAGAAGAATGACAAAATGCACTTCTCAGAGGATAGATTTAAAATGTTATTCCATACTAATTTTCATTCCATAAGTTTCTTGTCTGGCAAAGCATTGTGCATCTGCTTAATTTCAAATATAAGTAAAGGTATTAGTCTTCTTGGCATTAAGTATAAGCAGGAGAATTCGTAGGGCTTATTAGAGTAGAGTTTAGGGCTCTTCAAAGTATATTTCAGAAGGTGCAGGATATATTTAGGATCCATAGACTTTTTATGGATAAGAATGCACTACCTAATAAAGCTTAAATGAATATTAATGTGTGTAACTGAATAACACCTGGTCTTTAAAAATTCATTAAAACAGCAAGAAACCTGAATAGCAATTGTAATGTGACATTAGGTTTGTCTCTGCATTCTTATCAAGTACTTT
Source organism: Phalacrocorax carbo (assembly GCF_963921805.1). Lineage (NCBI taxonomy): Eukaryota > Metazoa > Chordata > Aves > Suliformes > Phalacrocoracidae > Phalacrocorax > Phalacrocorax carbo. Next base: position 41,978,112 of record NC_087513.1, on the reverse strand, counting down.
ATTCCCTACTTCTCTGTACATTCTCCCAAGCAGAGAGAGCTTACTCTCTCTGAGCAGCAAAAGCGTTAGTTTCTATTTTGACTGGATATTATTGCAAACGTATTTCATTAAGTAGTGAATAATTAATTCCAGCCAGGGAAATTATGGGTTGATCTCTGATCTCTAATTTCATATTAGTAAAGCATAACTGACATATAAAAAGTCATAAGTCTTCAGGCATTTTTCTACCATTATATAGAACATAACCTCCCCTCCAAATGGCAATCAGAGTAAAGAAACACAGAAATTCACCAGAGCATGCAAATTGTTCGAGAAAATACTTATAGAATGAAAAAACTGTGAACAGATTCTTCTGCATCTGTGTTTATATCAAAGTGCTGTAAATAAATACAGGATACATCAATTCAAATATGCCAGTTTGGCAGCATGTAGAGCACAAGTTTTAAATCAGGTTTAGCTGACATTGCAAGGAGTCAGTTACTGCATAAACAAAGTTGTCACAAAAGGAGGACGATTAGAGAAATCTATAGATCTGATTTCCAATCAGGTCAAATGAAAACATAGAGAAGGGACAACTTTACTAAACATTTTTTTTAAAAAGCGAGCTAGAAGATGCTGAGTTACTGCCTCTGCAGACTGAAAATCTCTGGATACAAAGATCAGAAAATCCTGTTTCCAAAGTGGAATAAACAGCCCCTGTGATATCAGTGCAAAGAATTAACTTTCCTCCCGACTCAGAGTGTCGTTGACAGTCTTTTGAGAACCAAGCGCACAAAGTTAGCCTATGCTGAAAAGCAGCATATGTTACCTCTACCTCAGCACTTTGTGGCTACTGTCACGTTACTTTTGGCTGTACTAGTGCATGGGAAGGACTGACGAGCATTGACTCTTGATCTATGAGATGGTTGTGCCTTGCTGCAGCACCCTGCTAAGTGTGGCAGGTTTGGGCCAGCTCCTTGGATTCATTTTTCTACCTGTGCAAAGTACCATGTTGAAATAGGGGTTAGCTGTTGCAGTTTTAAAGCTATTTGGTCTATGTCTTAATTAAGTGATGGTCACAGTGACTGGAATTCATCCTTGACCAGACATTGACACCTGCATCTGAGCTAATCACTTGGCGCTCCCTAGGTTATTAGTCTCCATTATAGTCAGTGGAGAAAAATGGGCAGTTTTAGAGCACAATTTGTCTTATGCTAAAATAGGCATTGGAGATAGGTGAGATGAATCACATGCTGTGAGTGCCTCTTTCAGTCTGTCAATTAAAGCAGCCTAGTTGTGAGCACAGACCCTGAAGACTTCTTGAGGCAGGTGAGATGAATTTTCCCTCCCAGGCTGCAGAATGAATGTGCTTAGGACAGAAGGGCACATCCTGAAATCTCTAAGTGGATAAGTTTTTTACTGTTTTCAGGACCAGTGAAGGACCCTGCTGTGTTTGTATTAAGGAAGTTCATCGCCCTCAGTGGGCAAAGCACGAGGTTGTCTGTTAGAACGTATAACCCACAGTGCATCAAATGCATTGACACTGGGAATCAAGAAGGCATTGATAAAGATTAATGTTTTGGTGAGCAGTTCAAATCACGCTGGGTCCTTAGACACCTCCAATCTCATTAGCCAACACAGGTATAAAACAGTTTCATATAGTGAGGTATAGGCTGTACAGAAAGAGAAATAGGAACTTTGTGTTTAACTTTTTATTACACAACTTTTTATACCTCTTTCTGATGCATCTGTTACTTTCTGCTACTGGAAACAGGATCCTGCAGAACAATCCCATACAGGCCCAGGACGAAAAACTCTTTTAGTCAGACCCTCAGCAGGATAGGACATGTTGGATGTTCTCTGAGGAACAGTTTGCTAAAAAAAATTCTGCTCTTTTTGGGTTCAGCTGTATCTTCACCTCCCACCCTGATTGCTAAAGCTGAGCTAAGGTCACACACATATCAAAGGGTCCACACATTGGAATCTCATCTGCTTTCCTAGCCCTGTACAGGCTGAATCTCACAAAAGATATTTCTTCTTCCTCACTGCTTCTCCTGGCATTGTCCCATGTTTGCTGTAATGTATTTACAATCGCATGAATGCACTGCTCTGATTTCAACTACTTAATCCACATGTCACCCAGGCAAGAATTATCCCCATTTGCAAAGGAAGCTGAGGCAGTGTGAATCATAGGCAAACCTGTGCACAAAATTTTCCTTTTGACTCCTTCAAGAAAATTAGATGATGTCTAATGCAAAAAATTGCAGCCAGCATAATGCTAAATGAAGAAATCCTTATTTGTATGAAATTGGCTTCTTTTCTAGAAAGATGTATATGCATATCTTTTCAGCTTAGTTATTTAGAGCAGAAGGAAATAAATTTCAGTAGAAAAATTTTCACGTAAAAATGCAAAGTAGAAAGTTAATTTTAAATCTCAACAAATGAGAAATGCACTATCCAGTTTATATTTCTAGCTGAAAAAAGAATAATGTTGAGTGAAAATTCCCTAAAAAGCATACATATTCTGTTTTTACCTGCTCAGGAAGTGGTTCATATTAGAGTTATTCCTAATGACTTCTAGTAGCTTTATCAAATGGTGTATTTTGGAAATGTTATTTCCCATGTTTTCTTTCCAGGCAAAAATACACAAGAAGATAAATAAGAAACTAAGAACTTGAACCAGCATGGTCTGAGACTGGGGCAAACTCTTGGTGCTTAACCCTGCTTAAGGCAAAGAAAATAACGCAATAGAATTGTTTCTTGATACTGAAGAATAAACCCCCACAACATTTCTTTACAGTGGTAAATATTTCTGCGTCGTTGAGTCTGTTGGTCTCTTTAGATTTCAGCTTGCTTTAGTATTTTCAAAGGCTTCACTTTGATGCATTTCCACCAGTGCAATTCCTGCCAAAATCTGCAAGACTGGTCCTCAGTTCAAGAGCATGTGTTGCTTTTTGTAAAAGCAGGAGGATTCCTGTTTCCTCTGGCGGAGCGAGCCATGCCAGCAATGCTCCCAAGAGGCTTTATTCCTGTAACTCCATGTTCAAACCCACGTGGCTGTGCTGTACTCACCCTGCACTTGGTAAACCACCTTATCTGTCTCACTGATACTTTAATATCCTAATTTGCGTCACAGGAGTAATGCTGCTGTCACTTAAAAGAAACCTCCTTTTCCTGTCCTCTCTCTTCTCTTTCTCCCGCCTGTTTTTGTCTCCCCACCAGTGAACACTTTCCCATCAATCGGCTGTTCCCGAGGCCCTGTAGCATCTACTATCATTAGAAGGGTTTCCATGTGCTTGAAATTAACTTCTCCTAGAGAGTTATTTACAGAACAGCTGAAAATATAGTTGGCTTTCAATGGACAGGTTTCTGTTCCTTCCATACTTTTCCAGCCTTCTCCCTCCATATAGCCTGTTGCAGTTAAAAAGATAATGGAGCAAAACAGTCTTTACCAGGTTGATTTTGAGGTGCCTGCTTCAAGTAGGCCAAGCCCAGGAGAGTGGTAATGAAAAACAGAAGCTCTGTTTTTGTTGTTATTTAATGAAATGGACAGTGTCTGCAAATTTCTGGTTTTCAGAATCAGTAATTCTCACAAGATTTTATACAAAAATGATAAATGCCTCTGTTATACATGAATAAAAAATGACCAGCAGATCTCCAAAAAAAGCCACTTTCATTTGACATTTACTCATGTTTAATTCAAAGGAAATTATTTGAAGTTATAAAATGCCATGTTTGTTATATTTATTTATAGTGATTTCTCTTAGAAGGTTTTGGTAATTTCTAAGATATGTCTGTCTGTGTTCAGAGGCTTGCTATCATATCTCTAAATTCTGATCTGCATATCTTTATAGAACCATATGCACTCTGTCCTAGAGTACAGAAGCAGATAGCGAGTGGTCTCTCCTTTATCAGCTGAACCTTTGGTGGCGTGCATTCATCATCAGCATTTAAGTCCCAACGACCTCCTGCAGGTGATTTCCAAAAACGTTTAGACTAACTCTTATCCTCTTACACTCACAGCATGGCATTTGCCACAGGAACACAGTTCTGCATATGTGCTTTTTAAACTATTTGAAATATTTTTTTTTTATTTTTCCTCAGCTGCAAAACAGAATGCCCTCATTACCACATAGTTTGCAAAGACAGAAATAAAGACTTCTTAAAAATAACCTAAAATGGTTTGCTATATACTAAAATAAGCAAAGTATTCAGTCTCTTTCATCTTGGTACTTTGCTGGACAAAACTGATTTATGGGTCTCATTGGGAAGCTAAGAAAATCACTTCCCCAAAAGGTTAAAGGTGCCATTTGAGATTTTACAGTTCTATGAGATAACAGTTTTTAAATTCAGTCACTTAAAAAAATTATAAAAGGAATAAATGGTTCAAGACAGAACCTTATTTCCTTACGTCTTGACTCAGTGTAATGGTTCAGGGAAACTTCAGCACTTTTCATGAGAAAAGTTTAAGACAGCTTTGTATTTTAAATATAATAAAAATTTGGTCAGAGCTTTGGAATTTCAATGAGCTGCAGGAGAGGGGATCGATGAGCAGCGGGCAGCAAAGGTAGGTTTAATGGTAATGAGTTTCAGATGTTCTATATAAAGACCAGAAAGCTCCCAAATAAAATAGTGTTTCATAGTAGAATCGTATCACTGAGAATTACTGCAAAAAGCCCAACTTAAAATGTCATGTTAAAATAGGAATTGAAACCTTTTTAATGGAGTGAGCTGATTTTTCACCATATTAAATTAATAACTTCTCCTAGACTTTTCTAAAAAATACTGAAGAAAGTCTTGAGCCTTTTTGACTTCATGTATTCAGCAGTGAGCAACACTAATGTTGAAATCCAAATTCATTCATATCTCATTTGATTGCCTAACTGAAATAATTTAGATGGATACATGCTTCAGATCTTTCCTGAAGGGACTACTGTGGGTGATGTCCAGGACTCAAACAGAGGTGAAATATTGCATTCACATGAAAGATTGGCCCTGAAGGCTAAGCTGAAAGTCACTGTAAAGACAATCATGAGGACAAACACAGAGAAAAATACAGGGTTTTTTGTGGCTTTCTTTGATAGGGCTGAGTGTGTACTTCTGTAATATTATTTTTCTCTTAGGAGAGAAAAATTGCTTTTCTATTAACAGCAAAATCATGCTTTTCATTATTTGAAGAGGACTTTGAGAATCAGAGTCATTTGGTCTAATGATAGAAGATTTAAATGCCACACTGAAAGTGTAACACCTACTGTAATACCCAGGAAAAGAAGTCACATCTTTCCTCTGTCTGGCAGTCTGCTGCACCTTTGGAGCAATGCTATAGCATATTTCTGTAATGAGGGTAATAAAAGGACAAAATACCACATTCAGAACTGGTATGAAAGAAATAGTTTGATAAGTGACTTTTGGTCTGCAACATTTTGCTGGGAATCACAGCCTACAGCCGCCTGTGAGAAAATTGTCATTTAAAACATCAAGAGGTTCAAGAGGTGGACTATGAATGACAGTGTATTTGCTTGCATGGCTGTATTGCCATGTCAAATAGGTAAAAAAAATTAGGACGCTCCTTTGAACATAAGCAAAAAATAAAATAAAATCATAGAATGCCCTGAGTTGGAAGGGACCCACAAGGATCATTAAGTCCAACTCCTGTCCCTGCACAGGGCAACCCCAAATTCACACCATGTCTCTGAGGGCGTTGTCCAAGTGCTTCTTAAACAGCATCAGGCTTGGCACCATGACTGCCTCCCTGGGGAGCCTGTTCCAGTGCTCCACCACCCTCTGGGGGAAGAACCTTTTCCTAATACCCAACCTAAACCTCCCCTGGGACATCTTCCTGCCATTCCCTCAGGTCCTAGCATTGGTCACCAGAGAGAAGAGATCAGTGCCTGCCCCTCCACCTCCCCTTGTGAGGAAGCTGTAGACCAAGATGAGGTCTCCCCTCAGTCTCCTTTTCTCCAGGCTGAACAAACCAAGTGACTTTAGCTGCTCCTTGTATGGTTTCTCCTCTAAACCCTTCACCAGCTTCGTGGCCCTCCTCTTGACACTCTCTAGCAGCTTTATATCCTTAATGCACTGTGGCACCCAAAACTGCGCACAGTACTTGAGGTGCACCAGCACAGAGCAGAGCGGGACAGTCACCTCCCTTGAGTGGCTGCAATGCAGTGCTAGATGCACCCCAGGACATGGTTGGCCCTCTTGGCTGCCAGGGCACACCGTTGGCTCATGTTCAACTTGCCATCAGCCAGAACCCCCAGGTCCCTCTCTGCAGAGCTGCTCTCCAGCCTCTCATTCCCCAGTCTGTATGTACATCCAGGGTTGCCATGGCCCAGGTATAAAATCCGGCACTTGCTGTTGTTAAACTTCATATGGCTGGTGATTGCCCAACTCTATAGGAGTGTAACTGCTTGATTAAATTACTGCCTGAAACAAATTTGGATGAACTGTGTGCATCTTCTGAGCAGAAGCTGGCATGAAGGGTTTTAGAAATATTGGACTAGTATTTTGCCATTGTTGATAGCATCAGTTATTTCTGAACGCTATCAAATTCCAAACTAAGACATATCTCACACTGTGGGACAAAGCAAGGTTTCTAGGCACCCTGGGAATTTACTTTATTAATGTGCACATCACAGGATCATCTGGGGGTATTATTTCCAAAGGAAACAGCAAATTAACAAACTCCAGATCAGTCAGAGAGATTAAATTCCCAATGCTTCTTCACCCTTATTTTATCTGAGGAGAGTGAATTTTAGTAAACATCAAGAGTGATTCAGCACTGAGCATTGGCTTTCTGGGTGATTTACACTCTGAAATGTAAAAAAAAAAGGCCCCTCCTCAAAGTGAAATTTTAAAAATAACAAGAAGAGTGTAAGATAGAGAAATCCCTTTTAGGTAGGGAAGCACAAACTAGCTGTGAGGGGAACTTTTACTTGAGTCATCCCTAACACTAGTTACTCACAGTGTGATGCAGAGAATGCAGCTCAGCACAGGGCCCAGCAGCAGTGATATTTCTGTCAGGGCAGTATTCTCCTCTTTTAACGCTGAGCAATTCTTTCTGCACCAGGGACAGTGCTCATGGGTTTCGCTGGGGGGGATCTCAGAAAAAAAATTTCTAATATATACTTCCATATTATTTTGTAGTAATTTTCTTACTGTGTGTATGCATACGTGTATTTGCCAAAGAACCCAACAGGGGCTTAAAACAGCAGAACTAAACAAAATGAGCACAGTATAGATTATCCGGGGTAACATATTTATTTGTTACCTATGGGAAAACAGGAAAGAAAGGGCCACTACTTTGTAATTGATCTTTTAAGTTTCTTTGAAGGGTCCCTTCTCATGACCCAAGTATTTTTTTGCAAGATTGGAGATAACCAGGAAAACTCCTGCTAAGGGATACTGAGCAGGCACATGAACGCATGGGAACTCTCTGATGCACTAGCAAATTATGTATGTATGGAAAATTGATATCTTTTGGAAAAATTGTTGCCTGTTAGAATAGGCTTTTATGAAGTTTTTAATTACCTTTGTAAGGCAGGTGTCAACCACTGTTGTATAATGCTTTCTTGTATGTTACTATCAAGACAGAAATACAAAGATTCTAGAGAGGTTTATACATTTCTTGTGGGGATGAACCCCACTGTCCCCAGAGAGCTGCTCTGTTCACAGCATGTGCTTTTCAAATTTTGTCAGTGCAAAGAGGCTTCTGCCACCTCTTGATTTCGGTCCCTTATAAAAATACATAAAAGACGAGAAAAGTTTAAGAGGGCATTGTTTGTTATCGCTTTTTAAAATTTTTTTTTTTTAAGAAGAATTGTCCTTCACTTGAAGGACTACTTTTTACACTTTTGATGAGGCCTTTGGGAGATTCACTGCAGTGCACATAGCATGTACCTAGCATATGAGTGGTGCAAACAGCAGAGCCTGAAGTGGAGACTGGAGCTAGAAGTATTCAAGCTTGCCTCTCCGTTTGTTGTAGTATTTCCATGGCAACCATGTGCTATGAAAAGATTCTTGCTAAATATATTTCTTGTGCTCTTGCTTTATATTTTTATCTTCTAGTTATCAATTACTATAAAAAATACTCTACTATGATGTTTTATTTATTTACACTTATGCAAGTGGCTTTGTATTTATTTTGCTATTATTAACAGCATCAATTTTAACTTCTTACATTACCAGAGAAGAAAGAAAGATAAATGATGAGTCACTGTGGCAAATAAAAGTGTAAATTCTGCCAATGAAAATATAAAAAGTCAAGGTGAATGTGTGTATCACTAAGTATTAGACACAGATGTTTTTGTTCATACAGATTTCTTTTTCATGCCCAGTCCACCATTTGCTGTTAGCTGTCCTATACGATCCCAGCTTAGCTTCTCTTCAGACACAGCAAGACAAATCAGATGTGGCAGAGAGTTTCCCCTTTCGGTGCTCTGCACTGCATGTGAGAGCCTGGATGCTTCCAGGCAGGCAGCAAACAGTGGCAGTGTAAGCCAGAAATGACCCATCAACTGAAGTTCAAGGAGTGCCATTAAACTGTGTTCTTTATCTGCTAACAAAACAGCTCCGCTGGTGTGCCAAGGGTTAGCTAATGAACCACCAGTGCTTAGCTGGGGACCATCCAACCCTTCTCAACCATCAGACACCACCACATGCTTGGGATGAAAATTATTTACCAAAAAAAAGGATGACTGGTTTGCAGCTGGAGTCCCACTCTGCAATGGGTGACAGCCAAACCCATCACAGGCATGGGACACAGCTCCCCTTTCTCTCATGTAAATTGTCAGTGCAGTGCATGACTCAACTAAGCTGATATACAGAGCCTAGTTACAGGGCCCATCACCTGCCTTTTTGCCTCATATCACTGACTCTGGGATACCGGTTACAAACTTCTTCCCCACTTTGGATGCAAAGGAGATGTCATACCTGAGTCAACAAGGCAGGCTCCACTATCTGGGTTGTCCTGCAACTGAGTAACGGTGTGACACAGACAGGGAATGATGATACTACTGACATCAGCAAAATAGGACCACTCATCTGTCAGCTGAAAGACAAAAACTGGGTTCCTCTAGTACCAACGGTCAAAGGGGAAGGGAATAGCATCAGAAATTTGGGCAGCACTGCTCTACTGTGACTAGGTAGCTTGGCCCTTCATTCATTTGAAGAATTAATTGGGAGTGTACAAACCCTGTGCCAAAAAAAGAATATATATTCCACTGAAAAAAATTCTATGTGTGTGTACACATCACCATGACTTTTAAAAATTCACATGGAACTGGAAAAGTCATGAAAAATTAGGCAAACTTGCATGGAGTCTAAAAGGATGAAGAAGGACCCTTCAATTTCATGCCACACATTGTATTCCTTAATAACGGAACAAATATTAACAAATTATGTTGTAAAGGTTTGATTAAGAGAAGATAATGAGAATGTCCCCAAAATCTTTCCACAGATTTCTTCAGCTTTGAGTAAGTCCTAGATATTTAGAGAACATGGCAGTACAGCTTAAACAGTAGAATTCACACTAATAATGATATACAGTAACAATAACAGTATTATTCACTATTTTTGACCAAGCCCCTGCCATCCATTCTTCTGCAAGAGCATAAAACCATAAGGCAGATAAGATGATCAACCATCTATTACAAATAATTAATAAGAGAAGCTGCAATTAACATTGTGTAAGTAATCTCCAGATTCAGAAACTGAACTGTTTTTGTCAAAATATTGGATTAATAAAAAAAGGGACAACACTCTTGAGCAAAAATAACATCAAAATAAGGACTGATTTGTGAATGGTTCAAGAAAAGTAGCTTGAGAAAATTTTTCCTATCCTTCAATCATGCTTGGCATTTGTAGGAGAAATGATGTTTGGCCAAGATGTTGGACCTACACATTTGTTCTGGTTTAGACATTTTGATGGCATGTATTCCCTTACTATATAAAATGCCAGAAAGCTATTATTCCTTTGTGTTGCCAGCGTTCTTCAGGAACAATGTTTGCCTTTTCAGGGCCCTCCTGGGGCTCTGTCCCATACCTGGAGCACTGTACTTTTCTAGTAGGTTTGCTGCGGGAATGAGCTGTGCTTCTAGTAACCACCCACAGTGTTCAAACCTGCACTTCTCGATATGTCACTGAATCAAGTCTAGCTCTTCAGCAGCTGTCACGTGTAGTGAAATGTTTAGCTTTTTGTCAGTGTGCAATGGGGATCTGTCAGACACCTCACTTCATTCAACCACTGAAAGAGTCTATTCACTTACACTCACAGCAGAAAATGAATGTTCACGATCACTATGGAAATGCAAAGTATGTTGTAAAATCTGGCAAGATTACTTTACTGTAAGGCCCTGATCCAGCAATATACTTCAGAACATGATTCAGTAGTACCCATGCCAAGTGATTAATACAGGCTTAAAGCTAGTCAGCCAAATGTTTAGATAGTTTTTTCAATCAGCCTCAGACAGCTTGTTTTCTGACAACATATTTTAGCCAGGTGAAGTAATCCAGTTTTAAACCTAATGTTGAAGCATTTCCAACCAAAATAATGGCCAAGTTTAGCTCAGGCATTTTGAATATCCACTAATTTTAAATTGCTTCACTCTACACTAGCAGATCAAATCTAAAAAAGAATTCCTAATAAAAGTCTCAGTGGATATAAATAAGATGACGGTCAGTGTCCATTAACAGAAAAAAAATCTTACAGAAAATTGACTTAATGAAAATAATTAGTAAGGAAATTAATGTGATCAAATGTCCATCTAAAGCTGTTATTCACAGGACAACATAGTATGCAAAGGTCTATTTATTCTGCTTGCTTTAATTTAAAAGATAATGTTATATGAAACCACAATTACATTATTGGAAAGAAAAATAAATAAATTAATGTCCTGCAATGAATTTCAGCAATGGTCAATGATAGGGATAAGAGATCTGAAGTCTTGGGGTAACACCTGCTCTAACAAAGAAAGCTGAGATAGATATTGTGCACAGTCTTGCCCCCATCATGTCCTACAGATGTTGGAATATAAAGATGAGATGAGCCTTCACTCACTCCCTGTGTTCTACTCTCATCCTGGGACACCTTGTCTTCCTAATATAAAATTTACTTACTGTGCTAGAATCCTAACAGGCTTAGAGATTGCCTAAAGTAGGACGCAGCCATGGCAGTTCCTAGCCTTTCTGAAACCGGGACTTGCTATAGCATAACATCACCCCAGACTCTTCTCATGTATGAAGAAGGTATTGCAGCCCCACAGCAGCTCTGGGTAATAGGAGGAAGCCCTGCAGCTGAGTGACCCCCTCAGGGCTATTCCCTTGCTGTCCTCTGCTGCGGGAATAGCAAAAATCAACCAAAGCACAAGACATGGCCTTTTAAGGGTACCGCTAGTTTTGATGTCAGTGGTATCCATCTAATTAGCCTTTCACAAAACAAACTGCTGCTTTGCAGATCTCTGAAATACACACAGTTTTAGGAACAGTACTACCAGGTTAGTAGAAAAAGACAGATAAATGATTTTTACTGTAAGTGGCTTGTATTAAGTGTGTTTCACTGTCAAAAGAGAGTAGTTTATCCTGTTTTATGTAACTAGGACAATGACTTTCTTCAGACTTTACCGTAGTGTTTCTAAGCCAAATATGTACTACACAACTAATAGTAAATTTTCAACAGATACTGACTGAGCAAGTCTAAAGACTTTATATCCCTGGAGTAAATTCCATACCAGTATAATCTTTACTTCAACAGATTAACTGTATGGTGAAAGACATGCAGTAAGGGATAAAAATCTTCTAAATAAGAAATCAGCATTTTTTAATCAAATGTGCGCAAAGTAATATCTTGTGGAGAGGTGACGTCAGGTCCTTCACTGCGTCAAGGCAGATGAGCCAGTTTGTTCCAGCTGACAGTAGGGCCTACAACAACATGTTGATGTGTGGCTGGGAATTCTCCCAGCTTTAGTAATCCAAAGCTTAAGCTTCCAACATGAGTAAATGAAAGGGGGAAGGGGGGGGGAGAGAGAGACAGAAGGAGAGACACTTTTCCTGAGTGATTCATGTTACCTGAAGACAAGTAGGATGAATTGCCCTTGGATGTACTTCTTTTTCCCCTTGGCTACATGTGCAGTCTTAAATTATAAACGTAGATCAGCTACCTGACCTCTAGGTGTCCAGCTGCACTGCTGTACCATCAGGATCATAGCAATCATCCTGAAAGGGCTTTTTCAGGCTTAATCACTCCTTGGCTAGGACTGGAACTGGTTTATTTACTCAATTTTTTAATATTATTGTAATTTAGTAGCAAAGACCATATATTTGTAAGTAAAGATTAACAGCATGATATTGTGCCTTTTTATTTAAAGCATTGCCAAAACTTCACTTAATGAAATAATAACTCAGCAAGATTTGTTGTCCTTCAGCTCCTATAGAAGCAGCATGTGCAGTGTGACAGCTCCATTAAAAAGTGCCAAATGGAATCATTATGTTAATTATTACCATAAGATACCCACACCCCCAGTTTAAAGGCATATTCAAAGATATTTAGGCCAAGATAATAAAATGTAGGGGTTGACCTCTGTTGAAACTTTGGTTGCATTAGGTAATAACATGTTTTTAAAGTGCTAAATTTAAAACAAGTACATTGAAATGGAAAATGGGCATTTTCTGTCTCGGCTTTTCCCTCAATTATAATTTACTTGTATTCATTGAAAGTCATTCGTCTTTCTCAGCAGCTGATCATCTGGAGTGGCTTTGCTGCAAAAGTGATTCTTCAACATTGTTATTAAAAAAAATCCCAATAATTAAAAAAGGCCCTCAATGATCATAGAGTATTGGTGGCGTGCAGTTTTCAAGTCACCACCAAATGGTCTTCTGCATCAACTGGTTTATATCAGTCATTCCTCAGGGAGTCTGTGTTGTTATAGAGCTTAAAATTTATTCTAAGTAAAATCAGAGCCCACTTAAATGCCCAACTGTCCCTTATCTCCCTTTCCTATTGGAAAAACAAATCCAAAGGTAAGTGCTGTCAAGCAGTGTTGTGCTTGGCACAGGACCAAGGAGTGACCACCTCAGCAGCCAGATAAAGCTTCAACTTGTGCCCAGAAAAACAACTCACAAATGCTCATTTCGGCACACAGGGCTCTTTGGAGCAAGGGACGTGCTAGGAAAGTGGGCTGCAGCAGGACAGGAGGTACAGAGCCAGCAGTGACCAGCATTTGGGGAACAAAATCATAGAAGAGCCTCCACACAAGCTGGCACTTGAGTCAGGAAAATGAGAGACCAAGGGAACCCTACAAAGGCAAAAGGAGGAAGGAGCGGGTGGACAGGAATCACTTCCTCACTAGCAGTATTGGAGTGATGAGGCATCAGGTGAGCTAGCAGAGAGCAAGTCCCTTTTGGTACTATGCATACTAACATTTAAAAAGAGATTGCTAAATAAACCCCAATACGGTGCCATTATGGCTGCTTTTATGTTCTTCATTCTAACTTTCCTTCTCAAGGTTTACCAGCAAATCCAATCTGGGCAGCAAAATAGGCAGAATCAGAATCTGTCCCTCTAGGTGTTGACGGACATTAGTGTTTACACCACGAAGGCCATGGGAGAGGTGGTATATTTGTGCTAGTGGCCCATGCAAAGGAATTGCTGCTGGAGAGCAAAATCTGAAGGAAAAACATTAGGATCCCAGCATCTTGTCAGGTTTTCTGATGGCATTCAAACTTCTGTGTTGAAATTATTTATACCCCTCTTTTTTTTGGGAAAAGAAATAGAATAATGTGTAATACCTTGGTTAGTAATTTATGATGTACATGGATACTTACAGTGTAAGCAGGACTTGATGCTCAGTATACACGATGACTGAATTTGAATGTACCTTAGTGTCTTAGAGTTTGCAACTAGCAGTTCAAACAGGGACAAAATCCATTTAAAAAAGTAGTATTTATCCAGGTTTTCTTTTTATTTAGTAAGATTTTATTTATCCATCCAATGTTCCCATTTGATCTTGGAAGCACCTTGAGTTGAGTTTTTGATTTGTAAAGCATGTTTAACCACTTCTGCAATATGCCTTGCACTGAGCTGAGGAGCCTGTGGGAATTCTGTTCAGCCTTTGAATTTTTACAACTCAGACTAAAATGAACCTCTGTCTAACATCACAATTTTCAAACTGCCCTGTGCCAGAGGCTCTGAAAACGTGCAGTCCTCCTTCTTTCTTTTTCAGCCAGACTAGAACAATTAACAGAAGTCGACATTAACTCATTAACACATTTTCAAATATTTTCAAATATTTTCAACTTTTTGAAATAAATCTGCTGTGTTCAGTTAATGTGAGCTTTAGAGTAGCTCCTTCTGCTCCTAAAACAAGAGGGAGGGCAAGCCTTGTTGCATTATGGAGAATCTGCACTGTCATGGTGGTTGTTCAAAAGAGATACAGAGTTAATTATCATATCTTGTTGAGGGGAATGTTTTGGAAAAGGTCCTGCCATCATCAGAACAGTCAGAAACTATTCTCTGTTGTTTTGTTGGGGGTTGGTTTTTTTTTTTCCAAAACTTGAGGACTGGTGGTTGTACTCTGTACTCTGTATTTCAAAACATAATCCCTGCATTTTGAAGGACTGGAATTAACCTGACATCTTCAAGATAAATGTGCATAGATTTAGCACTTGAAGATAGTTTAAAGTATCAAAACTCTTCTCAGTAAAAGTAAGAGCATTATTTTTTTTTATTCTTATTCGTACTCTTACTATTGATACCTGGTTTGTTTCTGTGCATTCAAAATACAAGCAAACGTATCATGTGCTTTATATGCCTTCAAAGCCTGTCTCTGCCTGGTGTGGGTAGGTCCGTCACGTCACCGGAAACCTTTGTTTCATCTTTCAGAGCTCTCTTGTTTTCTCTTTGTTTGTGGCTACAGCAGACCACATCTCCCTGCCCTCTCTGAAGCTAGCAAGTGCACAGCTGCAGTGCTGCGCTGTTCTGCGCAGCCGGGACACAAACCCTGCACAGCACTGCCCCAGCAGCGTTAATAAAGTGCCACCTTCTGATTGCTTAAAGATGTGCAACACACGCTGCTACTTTCTAAAGTCCCCTGAACAGAGAAGCCACTGGCCAAACACTATTCTTTCCTCACCTGGAAAAATTCACGGGACCTTCAGTGGCAGGAGCATCTAGATTAGTACAGTGAGGAAAATTCCTTTCTTTAGATGCAAGACTGTTCAGGAAAAACAAACTGACACAATTTTGAGTTATGCTTACAAGATTAATGAGCACTTATAGGATCCTCAAGTTTCAGAAATATTTCCAAAGTCCCGTATGAATTTATAGCTTTGTTATTTTTCCTGAATCATCCTAAATTTGAGATTATTGTTTTTTTAATGTATGTTTCCTTTCTGACTTGTTTTCCATTATGATTTCATGAAACAACAGGGGCTGAACAATAAAACTGTAGGACCATCCTCTACCAAAGGTGTTAGGATTTTTCCTTCTGTGTGGTGAGGATGAAGTTGAAGGAGGGGTTTTTGCTGGACATCACCTCTGTTTCTCAGGTAGAAGTTACTACATTCTGTTGCCCCTGTAAGTAAGGTCATTTCATACGAATCCAGCTCCTACATCAAGCCTCTCATGGGCAAATTAATAAGAACAGGAAAACTTGCATGAGACTCTGTAGGCATGGGTAAGCCTTTAAAATAAGCCATGCCTAAGGGCTTATTTGGAGCAAATTATATTGTGTTTCTGAGCTATTGGTATGTGCTAGAATTTGGTAAAATTTCAGATGCACAGTGCCTACCTGAAAGTGCCAATAGTACAAGTATGATACCAGGTATAAGCATTCTGATGAAAAAATAATAACAAACTATAAACAAACAGTAGACATTTCTAAATACATACAGTGTTTCAAGTTTGTATTTGAGAGTGACAGTTTCCATGCCTCATTCCTTCCAAAGGCTCTCTTTTAAAGTAACCTCGACAGAAAATTTCTGTTTTCTGTCCTCCTCCCAGGAAAGAAGAAGGTTGCAGTTATATACACCTCTTGAGGGCTGTGCCCACATGGGGACTGTGGAAGGGCCCGCTGTGTGGTTGTAGGGGATTTGGGGTAACCCAGCTTTGTCACCATTGGAGGAAAGCTGTTCAGCTCAGCAGTGCCAGACATTTTTTGGTGCCTTTCTGCATTCAGCAAGAAAATCATTGTCCTCCTCTGCCATTCCCAGAACTCCCCCTCATCTTGGCTCTCCATAGTTTCTGGTCTGTGGTTTGGTGCTCTCGGCCATGTGAAGATTTGGGGGTGTGTGGTTCATGAGGGCTGGTCAGCCCTGACAACACCCTTTGCCTTCATTTATCATTCCCAAATATCTGCATTATTTTCTCTGCATATAATATCTGCAAATATTTTCTCAAGGTTATAGCTTATGGTATATCTGTGCATTTCACTAACTCTTATTCGAGATGATAGGGACTTCTATAGAGTATAGTGCCATGGGCTAATGTTTGTCCAAAGTGACATTTCTCTGTTCTCCAGTTTAACCTTTGTACACCTTG
Source organism: Phalacrocorax carbo (assembly GCF_963921805.1). Taxonomy (NCBI): domain Eukaryota; kingdom Metazoa; phylum Chordata; class Aves; order Suliformes; family Phalacrocoracidae; genus Phalacrocorax; species Phalacrocorax carbo. Next base: position 41,961,602 of record NC_087513.1, on the reverse strand, counting down.
TGTGCATGCCAGTCACATGCAGCTCACAGACACCCTCTTCACTTATTGTTCTCTGCCTCATTGTCTGGTTTATAAACAGACTGCTCTTTGAGAAGCCTGAAAGCACCAGCAAATGGATGTGCTCCATCCTGTGGCTGCAGGCAGCATCTGGCATATTAAAGAAAAACCAAAACAACAACAAAAAACAAAATGTAGAAGTGTCCTGCTGTTCTGTAAGCACATACACCCCTCACAATGGAAAGCAGTGTGCCCTTTGGACCTGTGTTCACCCCAGAGACATTGCCCATGGAATTCCTATTCTTTCATTCAATCACTTAGCTCAAAAGTTCTTCCAGGTAAAATAATCACGTGTGAAGATACTGTTTCTACAAGCAGAGAGCTGTGCATAACACCATTCACTGTCCTCTAACAGCACTTCCAGCAAGAGTCCTCATGGCACTCTGTGCTTGCAAGAATATTCTCTTAGTTGCAGCTATAGAAATACCTTACACTTTATAAAGAAATGTACATAGTACTGAATCTCTTTCAGTCTATATTTCTGGGGAAGCTCAGGTGCCCTAAGAATGCAGAGGACCTGCTGGATACCAAACCAGAGCATTTAATGGAAAAGGTTTTCTATAAAACCTGAAATTTTTCAGCCAATAAAAAAAGAAATAATTTTCTTTTTAGAAAAGCTTTCTTTGATAGTGAGTCTAGTTCATGTTTCAGGAGTATCAGTGTGTCCACTTCTGGCTCCCCAGCACAACAAAGACATTGAGCAGCAGTCCGACAAAAGGCCATAAAGATGGTTAAGAGACTGGAACATCTCTCCTATTAGCAAAGGCTGAGAGGGATGGGATGGACACTTCAGTCTGGACAAGAAAAGGGTCACGAGATCTTATCAGTCTGTACAAATATCTGAAGGGAGGGTGCAAAGAGGACAGAGCCAGGCTTCTTTTCAGTGGTGTCCAGTGACAGGACAAGAGGCAGTGGGCACACACTGAAACACAGGAGGTTCCCTCTGAACATCAGGAAATGCTTTTTTGTTGCCCAGAGAGGCAGTGGAGTCTCTATCCTTGAAGGTATTCAAAAGCTGTCTGGAGATGGTCCTGGGCAACCAGCTCTTGGTGGCCCTGCTTGAGCAGGGGGGTAGGACCAGATTCCATCCAAAGGTCCCTTCTAACCTCAAACATTCTGTGATTCTGTGATCAGCGAGACAATGTCTTGCATTTCGAAATGTATACTGTAAATCCTTTTTTCCATAGCTTGTTATTGTCATTATTCAGCCTTTGTAGCTTGCCTGCATCAAAGGGGTGGTTAAAATCAACTTAAGAGGTGTAAAGGGAGCATTTACTCAGACAGGCTATTTCATTCAACTATATAAAGAAATGTCATTATAGGTTGCAAGAATTAGTCTGTTTCTGGCAAAAAAAACCCCCACTGCTCTACCACCAATTTATATAAGCTCCACTTTTGTAAGAGACATGTCCAAATGATTGGTGCCTGCTTTAAATATGCAAATTGCTGGAGCTGAGTTATGCCTATATGAGGACACCAGTCTTTGAAACAGAGCTAAATCAATTGAAAGAAGCATGTGGACTTTCCTCATGAAAACAAGGAAGGTTCTGATGTTCTCACGTGTTTCAGAATAAAAAATTTTTGTCATGATCCTGCTACTCAGAAAAAGGAAAAAAGTCAAAAAAGTTCATGACCTCCAGAAATAGTCTATTATTTAGGCCAACTCTGAAAACGGCAAAGTTCCATATGTGGAAGAGAACTAACATAGCACATTAAAAAGAGAGTTAAGAATTCATTAATAAATAATGACATTTACAGTCTGCCCTTGAACATCAATTTTTTTTGACCTGGCCCATGTATCCTAATTGTTTTCCTCCTCCTCTTTTTTGCATGCCTTTTAAGCATTCAGGCCTGCCCCAAGGACTTGCTTGCAAATTCCTACAAAGTATCAAGGCAATATTAAACTTTTCTGAGTAAACCTGGTGGGACTTTGTTCTTTATTGCAATCAAATCAACCTCAACAATTCCTGATCCCATATTTTCATGGAACTTTTAAGGAGGCCAAAGTAGTGAGGAATATTTGAGCCTTCATGTAACGGCCAATACTTGTGACTTATTTGCAATTATGTTCAGCAACAAAGCAAAAAGTATGAAGGCCAGTTAGTATGCACATGATTAATAAATTACTCTATCTCCTAGGGATGTAGTTATTATCAGAACACCTCCTTCCTTCTACGGTCTAGTACATTAGCAATAGACTGAAACACACGTGTACGTTGCCAGCTTCCCTGCTGTTTGAGGGAAAGCTGCAAAGTTACCCAGGGGGTCTTTCCCTTCAGAGCTTACTTTCTGCACTTACTGCAAAAGGCTTGATTTAATCACCTTTTATTTGCACCTAAAATCTTAAGTGTTTGTCGTTACCTGGAAAATGTGGGCTTTGTATCTGTGCGATAAATTTTGGGAAAGTAAAAGTCAAATCGGAAGACTTGGTCAAGTACTTTTTAAGCGTATATTGGTAATAAATACATTTAAAAGAAAATGGCCTTTGTTGGCTACCAGTGGTACTCTTAGCTTGATAGCTCGCGTGATGCCTCTGTCTGACCAATCTGAAAAGAATCCTTTGGAAAAGGACTATTTCTGTAAAATTTTCAGTTATTCAAAAGCTAACTTCAATGACATACATGTTTACGTGAAGGCTTCTCAAAAACTTCACAAAAAAAGCAGGGCAGAACCTAGATGTTAATTTTACAAATATCTGGAAAAAATCTGTTTTTACTGACAAGTTCCATTAAAACATTGAAATTTTAAACAGCATTAGAAGCTTTAATGAAATGCTACGATTTTTCAACAGCTTCCGACATTGAAAACCCCGCATAATATGTACATGATTTAAATCAGAATCTCAGAGGCACTATTTAGTATTTTATTAACAAGAAGGAAGCTTTTGTTTTTTCATACTAAGTTAGAATATACATAATTAGTCTCCCTCTAAGTCATTCAGCACACTGGCACACCGTTCCTGAAAGAGATCATAATCACCTCTGAAAAATGATTATTAAATCACCCTTTAACAAAAGATATCATTATATTTTTAAGGTTTCGCTGTAAATCTGCATTAATTTGTAAAGGTATTACCTTAACAACTCTCTTTGACAGTACACATATTTGGTGCTTAGCAAACCGTGAAAATTGCAGACAGTGTTGAAACTCCATGGCAGGGCAGCTATGGGCTCTGCCTGGGACTTCTGAATGCCAGGAGGTCACTTTTATATTTGTATCACTGCAGAACCAGCCTGGAACATTTGGACCATCTCTGAAATGTTTAGATGTTATACAAGTAAGGGACAGTGGGACAATTCTTATTTCAGCATAATTATAAGTCACATAAAATTTCCTCCACTTATCACTTCTTTACTATGACTTCTAATAGAAATTGGCCCAGATGAACTTTATTTTATTATAAGCTTGGACTTTTTGTCCATATAATCATAACTTTTGCCTTTGCTACTTATTGCTAGATGCAGGCATTGGATGTTTTATTGGGTTACCGTACTGTTACAGAGCAGTTTCTAAATTTTAAAATAATTTTTATACCACGCTCATGCAGTGACTCTTGAGTGTCTTTGAAAGAATTACCTTCCCACTGGTTTAAGAAGTCATCTTCCATCCTCCCTGCTGCAAAGTGATACCTTGCTGCCTTGTCATGTCCACCGTGACACAAGATGACCCAAGTCAGTTGAAACTAAGGTACTTAGAGCAGAGTAACATTCCGGCTGGGAGCTGTAACTTCTATAAAGTTGTTGCATCTGTTGCTGGCAGCCGCGTGGGCTTACCTGAAATCACCATCCATGACTGAGGGTTGCTTAAAAGTGTTTCTGTGAAACATTTCCACTTATGAAAAAACCCCACACATTTCTTTCACTCCCTCTTTGATAGGCAAAAACAAGCTCAGACAAGTAGTGAGAATTTAGTTTTTCCTGAATGCAGTGTCTGATTTAGTCCCAGGAAAATATATTCTTAGTCCTTGCCTATGTATTTACACCAAATTTGCTGTGGGTTGCATGGGATACCATGCCGATGAGATTAAAACCTGCATTAATTCTATGACAGTTTTTGCTTGTTGTCCCAGCACTGTCTGTACTGAGGGTATGGAGCAGCTGCTGTTTCTGCTTTCCAGCCTTGCTTTCTCCTTTCTAAACCACCAGTGGTCTCCAAGTGGCAGCACAGGCACCATTTGCAGAGCAGGTGGAAAGGTTTGGCATGAAAAGGTTCTGATTCAAATTACTTGGTCTTTTCTGCTCCTGAATGAAACTTGTGATGAAAACACAGCTGAAATTTTAAATTGAAATCATCTTTAAAATTTTCTTCATGAATATGATTCTTAGAATCATCTGTGGCAGCTTTCATTTCCCCAAAGTGTATTTTCTCACTGAAAAGCTATAGTTACTGAACTAAACTGAGCTAAACCTTATGATAAAGCTATTGTGAGGTTTCCATGTAAGTCAGAAAATGAATGGGTTTAAAGCAATTTATCATAGATTATTTGGGTTAAATCATACCCTTATTTTTTCAGCAAGCTCTAGTCATTTTACTGCCAAATATAGGGCTTCTGCTTTTTGCAGAAGGACAAGACTGGCATGGGATCTTTGGGTCCTGAAATCCTCCCATCTGCATTTCCAGGTATAATGGTATATATTCCCTTCCAATGCAAAAAGCATTGATCCTGCATCCCCTTAAAACAGCCCAAACTAATGAGTCATGAAAACCAAAGAGCACTGAATATTAACAGTGGGACACGACAATCCCAGCTTTGTGCACTGACCAAACACCTGAACTGTGTTCAGGTTGTTGGGGGTTAGGAAAGAGAATGACCAAAGGAAACAACAGCAAGAAAGTAATATAAAGTACATATATGGTAATATAAGGTAATATAAAACTGCGGGGCATGGCTACTCTTTAGATACAGACACCTGTAAGATTACATACAGGCTTTGACAATGTATTAGACACACTGAGAAAGGCACCCTGCACTTCAGATGCTTATGTGTATTGGTTCATACACTATACGGTCTCCTTCCTGAGCATAATTCTGCTTTTTACATCTTATTGACTCCCTTTCAAGCACTCTGCAGGAGCCTGTGCTTCTCCCTGAGGCAGAATTTGCTCTGAGTATCTCCTCTCATCCCCTTGCTATTAGCACAAGCTAGCTCAGATACAGAACTGCACATTTTCCCAAGTGCTTCTGTTCTTCCTCTGTTCTTTCTCTTTGGATGGGTATAAAATCTGGATGACAGATTAATTATTGAAAAGCATTGTCACCTCTCTCTAGTTTCTGTTAGAATCTGAAGAGACACATTTCATGCAGTTTTGCACACACAGAAAATAAAATGCCTTACATAAAAAACCAAGTAGGCCTTTATGTCCACTTAGAAGAGACAAGAAACTCAGTTCTCTTTTCAGTTACAGAAATAGAAATGAGCAGAAGAGCATCTGCTGAGAGACAACAACAGTAAAAGAATTTTACTGACTAGAACACAGAGAAAATAGTCTTCCCTTAGTAAAGACTTTAAAAGCAGCCTAAAAACGGTGAAGATATTCAATTAACAATAAGTAACTTTCCTATTAAGAACCTGATTTCCAGTTCCTAATACCAGGTGCTATGATATGACAAAATACATTTTTCAACAATATAAATAATGTAGATGTAAAATCCTTACAATTTGAAGGGTGTTATTTTTGGAAGTAATATTAAGTCAGCTTGCATGAGAGTTGAAAATATGAAGGCTAAATAGAGGTAGTTTGAGTGATTTTTCCAGAAAGGTACAATTTGCTGTCAAGTAGCCCTTAAATCAGGTTTGTTAAATGAATCTGTTCTCTGTTCCTTCATTAAATTAATTAATGTGCTCTGTTTCACATGATGGACCTTTGCCTGCCTCTATTTGGGGTAGTCCGTTCTGAGGGCTGTTCATTGAGCTAACCTCATGCACTGTTACAGGCTTTTTTAACTTCCAGCCCCAGGAAGATCTGTCTGGGTTGCTTCTGACTCTTCCAGCTCTCTCTCTGGAGAACTTTCTATCTTGGATGCTCTTTCTTGGGATTAGTACTCAAATAAAGCCCGAGAAATAGACTGTAATGATTTGCTTTACCATCAGACTTCATTATATCAAAACTCCTTGTGACTTTAGTAAGTGGATTCCCTGAACCAGAGCTGAAAAACTACGCTTTATATCTTAATTTCTAAACCCTTCATTAACTAACTTCATGGACCTGCAGATGAACAAATTCATCTTGCTGGCAGAGCAGAACAAATAATAAAAATTTGCCTTGCTGTGCATGTATGCTCCCAGAGCCCCTCTAATGCTTACTTTCAACAAAGAACCCCCAAAATGCAAAAATCAAACTTTCTATTGAAAATAGGTTTCTCGCTATTTCTCTGATTCAGGTCCCAAGCGTATTGAATAGATGTTATATTCTTGCAGCAATTTTGGTGTGGATTTTAATCAAAACCCTCACATCATTTCATTAAAACACACAAGTTGAGGGCTTTTTGAAATGCTGTAATGACAACTGGGCAGAATGAGGGACAAAAATCAATGAAATGGAAATGATCAGTACCATTAAAGACATGATAAACACAGCCTAATTTTCTGCATTTGTACTAAACTAGTCATCTGCCTTACTCATGTCAGTAATTTTGCATGGGTTACAAGCAGAGCTTTCAGATTATTATCACAAAAGCACTCTTTCTCTTTTCAGATTGCAATAAAGTCAGGGAAGACAAAAAATAAAAATATATTTTAAAAGCTTTAAGATTGTCTGTCTTTGTACTCCATGGCCTTGGGGAGTTGATTATTCTCCTCTTTCATGTGCTTCTGCAAAGACACAGCCAGAAGTGGCTTAGGATCACTGGGAACAGCAGATGGGCTCTTCTAATGAGCAAGCCTGGCCCCGCAGCCTGTGTACACACCTCACGCTGTCCCCGCTCCCATGCCCTCGCTCTCCTACAGCCAGGCCAGTGTCTGTAGCCAGGGCAGCAGTGCACTGCCACTGCACTCACTTCTCAAAGCCGCCAAACAGTGGGTGTTAATAAAGTGACAGCTAAAACATCAGAAAATGATTGACAGCATGGATAAACCAGCTCTCAATCAATCTCATTTTCGGGAAGTAAGATAAGAGACTGGTATTGGATTTCGATAGAGATCATTGCAGAGCTATTAAAGGTATTACTAGGATTTGCATCATTTTGGAGTAGTAATTTCCCAGATGCATACAGAACAAATGGCTTGCACAAAAGGATTATAAGTCATGTTGGTTTGCAACAGCAGGGACTCAGTGACCTCGCATGGTCTAACAGTTTTGTCTTCCTAATGTGATCAAGAGTGAAATCAACCCAGTTTCTTTACCTAGTGAAGACAGATTATGTGGGTATAACCTCTGTGCTGTAATCTGTATCCCACAAATGTCCAACCACTCCACGAAATTTCTTAGGGGAGTTCTGGGATATTGCATGGTCATCGACCAGGAGAAAAATAAGTTAACTTTTTCAAAAGCTAAATGTCTGACATACAGCAGTAAGTTACTGCCTTGCTACATAAACATGACTCTCCTGAGGAACAATATCTGTGTGCCTGCTCTTAGTTTGAGCCAAATATCAGGGAAAACACATTTTCTTAAATCTCAGGTGAAGCTCATGCTTTGAAACCACTGTGAGGGTGTTGGCAGCTCCCTGGGGGCCAGGCCTGAGGTGGCTGGCAGAGGACCCACACCCCAAAAGCACTTGGGTGGTGGCACTGGCCCCAGCAGGCAAGGTCCTGCCCCGGACACCCCAAACCAGGCAGCAGTGCCGGTGACTTCCATAGGTGAAGAGTTGATACTTGCTTTCCGGAAACAGTTTCAATAAATTAATTTGCAACAAACCTTCATATCAGCCCATGAGGCAGAAGTTAGTTCACAGCATGGCTTCTATTTTGGTATTTCTCCAAATCTCTGGAACATGTTTCAACTTCACTGTTTTTTATTCCAGTAGTTTTGGCCTGTATTTCTTATCAAGTCATAGGGTGAATTATTTCTTAAACATGAAAACAGTATGTTCAAAAATAAAAGCTATTAATTTTCAAGTGTTAAGAAGGAAGACAGTATTTTGTGCCAGCGGAAAGACTGAAGAGGAACTAGGGCAGTTGTTCTTTGTATCTTATGTACAGATAACAGTTTTTTGCCTTCCCATTTTTTTTTATTCACTAATCTTCTCACCCATTCTTTGCAGTTTTCCCCCTCATTAATTAATTTATAATCTATTTTACAGTGACATTCTTTTGGCTTCCTTTTGGCTTTTTTTTTCTTTGCAACTCCTTTTTGTAAGTAATGCTTTTCAAATAATTCACTCCTGGAACACGGTTGTTTTAGTAATGTAGTAAAGCCACCAGTTTTCAGCCCTTCAAACAGTAAGAGGTGAAATGTCTGTTGTTTGTTCTCTATGTAAATGAGTATGAAAAAGGTAATGATGTCCCCTTATGCAAATCATTATTTTTCAAATAGGATTTTGCCAATTTCTTTCTGTTGTATAGAAAGTCGCTTCTCTTAAAAAATAGCTCAGGATTGAAATTTTCATGTGGAAGACAGTATCTCTTATTACCCTTCCTGGATCTTTGTATGCCTAATAAAATCATATAGAATTTTGTAATTTGTACCTTCTATTGCAATTATGTCAGAAAAATGGAGGCAAACTGACATCTACTCCATATTTAAGAAGGCCTGGAGGAATAAATTTACTGGAAAATTTCTAATTGTCTTTTACAATCCATGTAGTCCAGCAGCAGGATCCATAGGTTGCAAATTGCAAAGTCTACTCTCTCCTTGCTCCTGGAGCTGACTATCACAAAGCTGATCTCTATGTGTATCAGCCCAGGGAACAGATGACCTGTATGGTCAGGAAAATATTCTATCCATAGAGATGTGAATTTGAAAATCATCCACATACCTTCCCAGCGATTACAGAGCTTCAGGCTAATAATATGGAGGGGTAAAAAATTCAAGTTCAAATATTTTCTGAGTTCTCAGTCTGAGTAAGAGAAAATAAATTGCTGATTTTCATACCAAAACTTACCCAAGAAGATTAACACTTGTGCATTAACTTTCAGTTTCTTGACAAACAATGCAAAGATCCTTGTTAGCATTACATAAAACTCTTGATTTAGTCTCTTCAGATCAGTTAAAGATTCAATGGTGAGTATTACTGTTTCAGTTCTGTAGTCATAGTCTCTACTTATTCTCATGCACAGGCTGGAGACCCTCCTGCATGATCTCTGAACTTCTTTGTTGCCATATATGCTGGTTTTGGCTGGGGTAGAGTTAATTTTCTTCACAGTAGCTCATATAGGGCTGTATTTTGGCTTTGTGCTGAAAACAGTGTTAATATCACAGGCATGTTTTAGTTACTGCACAGCAGTGCTAACAGAGTCAAGTCCTTTTCTGCCTCTCACCCCACCCCACCAGCGAGTGGGCTGGGGGTGCACAAGAAGTTGGGAGGGGACACAGCTGGGACAGCTGACCCCGACTGACCAAAGGGATGTCCCAGACCGTATGATGTTGCATTCAGCATTAAATCTGGGGGAAAAAAAGTGGAAAGGGGGGATGTTTGGAGTGATGGTGTTTTGTGTTCCCAGATAACTGTTATGCGGGATGGAACCATGCTTTCCTAGGGATGGCTGAACACCTGCCTGCCCATGGGAAGTAGTGAATTCATTCCTTAGTTTGCTTTGTTTGTGCATGCAACTGCTTTACCTGTTAAACTGTCTTTACCTCAACTCACGAGTTTTCTCACTTTTACTCTTCTGATTCTCTCCCCGGCCCCACCGGGGTGAGGAACGAGAGAGTGGCTGTGTGGTGCTTAGTTGTTGGCTGGGGTTAAACCATGACACCATAGTGCATTGGAAATATATTCCTTGCTGACTGCAGATGTCAAAAGATGGAGAGCCCAAGTATCCATAGGTGCACTGGTTTAGTACTCTTTGGTTGAAAAAAGAGCCTTTTATTGCTACTCAAAATTGTCTACCTTCAGCTTCCAACCACTTTTCATGCCATCTTAATGAATATTATCTCTTCTTGCACCTGTAGACAATACAAAAGACACTTTTTAAATGTCTCTTGGGCCTACTTTTGTTATATTCTAAAGTATACTACGGCATGCTTTTCAGATGTCAAATCCTTCTTTCAAACTTTTTTCTAAATGTGAGTGCTAGAATATACAGAAGATTTCAGAGAATACACAGAAAAAATTCAGTAACCAACCCATTAATGCAATCCACATTGATAAAGTAAAACAGCCAGACCTACTTGATATTTGCTGTATTTTGGCATCCAAAACCTTTATTTGCAGAATTAAACAGAAAGGGTAAGATTCCTTATTTGTAACGATCCTAGAGTCTCAGGTACCATCCTTCATTTGAGAGTACAGTCCAGAACCTAAAATGTGTGAAGCTCATAAAGTTGTTTATGAGATGTTCAACTTTATCTGTTTTTTATCTTGAGTCCAAGACCACTTAGATTAGCTTGTCCTCATCATTATTCCTAGTTTTGCTGGAACCATATCAGCTAATCCCTGTTCCTTGGTAGCCTCTGCTGTACTCTATGAAACTCTGTGTAGCACCTTACCCTTTATGTTATTTACCTTCATCTCCACATTCAGTTTTACTAATAGTAGTATAAACTACCAACTAAAAGCAAAAGACATTTCACTATACAGTGCATAAAGTATATTTCTAAAAATTATAAATATGATAGTATCTCATCATTTTTCGTTCTTTTCTACTCAAGGTATTTTTAATGACATAATTTAATATTAACATTTATGTTCTATGACAGCAAAATTTCCCTTAATGTTACTAGAAAAATATAGTAAAACTTGGGCATGGATGGAAATTAACTCCCCAGTTTTCCCTTCCATTCTTTATCAATAAAGTAAATACATAAATTTTGGTCACTTGATACCCACTGCTCTAGTCCTGCTGCTGCTGGGGAGGAGCACTGCAAATGCCATGACTTCAGGGAGACTGTCAGATGCAGATTATGAATGTTAGACTGAATCAGCCTTCTAATTATAATAGATTTTAAGGTTTTCATAGAAGTACATTAGTCTCTGCAAGTCTTGCAGGTGAAATTTTGTGACATTAACTGGCAGCTTTACTCACACTGATAGTTATTTATCACAGTAGTAAAATTTAAAGAAATTACATGATTATATATAACTGACAAATTATCACACCCCTGTGGTTCTGACTATGTGGTTACATCCTGTGACATGAAATCTCCCAGGCATGTGATTATCTAATAATAAAGGATTGTTTGCCTTATTGTTTCAACACCATATGTCAAATTAGAAAGGGAACAATAATGACGAGAAGGATTTGTCTAGAGAGGGAGTTGCATGTGTCCATATTTGAACTCTTTCTTATATTTATTGAAATATTTAAGATTTGGAATTACACTATCTGTTTGCTCTCAAGAGCTTCTGTTGCTCCAAATGATTTAAAGAACCAGAGTTCAGTTTCCAAGGACTGATAGTCTGATGTTGGTGGCAGTACCTTCAGTTCCTACTGATTCCAGGTAATTGCCAAACACAGGTTTCTTTTTTGTGCCCCAGTGCTCATTTTTATAAGTCAATATTACAGATCCATGCCTTAAATATTTAGCTCAAGGCCTGTAAATCAAAGTTATAGAAAGAAGTAAAAGCTGGTTTGATGGCTCACATGATGGAAGTTCTACTCCCTTGGAATAAATTAATTTTAGTAAATCATTCTGTTATGGGAAGTTCTCCAAGACACACATTCTAGGAAATTTTGGCCATAATTTTTACAAGGAAATAAAACCTATGGAAAATTAAAAACAAAAGACCCAGCCTTATACCTATCTCTCAACGTACTTCAGCCATGGGGAAGAGTAGGTCTTTGTTAAAAAGGCTGCAGGTCAGAACAACCCAGCCTTGTTTTCCCCCAAGCCCAGTGTATCATTTCTCGACCAGAGAAAAGAGGGTGGTCATTTAAGTAGGGGAGGGAATAAACAAATATCTGTAAGAATCTTCTTTGCTTGTTACCACAGGTGGTAGATGGGGACTGCGCAGTCTTAAAACCATGGGAAAGAAGTGAAAAGGGTTGTGCCTAAGCCCACTGAATGTCTTCACAGGGAGAAGGGGCCACAACCATGACTGTGCCACAGAGTTTCTTTTTTGTGCCAGCCATGCTTTCGGTCTTTCTGTAATGCAAAATATCTGAGAAAGAAAGCAGATGAGAAATATTTCAAAAGGCACATCCAAAACTCATGGATATTTAAAAAATCTTAATGTTTGCCTGTTCAGGATCTTTGTAACATGAGGAAAGAATACCAACCTATCATTTCAGAAAATATGAAAATAATTATTTTGTGTACTGTTCACATAATATAATGAAAAATGCCACAGAAAAAACCATGAGGGAATCAATATTTGTGTCCTCAGATAATGGACTGAATTAAAATAAAGCATGGGACTGCTCACTGAAAACTGACTGTAAAGCCAAATGTTGAATGGGTGCTCGTTAACAAAGCACCTTTCAATGTATGTTGTAAATAAAGGAGAATTCCCTGGAAAATGTAAGCATAAAAGACCCCCAGCAGGCCCTTCAGGCTGTCCATGTCCTTCTCAGGGCAGTGAAGCAGAGACCAAGTTGGCAGCAGACACAGCAAGACAAGGAAAATGTCTGTAAAGATACAGCTCTGAATCTCTCCTCTGCAGTATTGTTCTCTGTTACATACTTAATGTGACTGAATTATGTTTGCACAGATAATTTAAATTCTTCCATTTAATAGTTATTGAGTTCTTGACTTTGTATTCTCTATAATGCTGTGTGTGCTTGTGCATGCACCATAATATTACAGTGCAAATATCTGCAATGAACTGAGCAGCAGTTCATAACCAAATTTCATAACAAAATTAATCAAGCTAACTTCATTAAGTTGCAAACCTGTGTAATCTCCTCCTTCATAAAAAGGAGGTTGGACTCTTCACTGTACAGCCCATTGTAATTTCTGGGCTCCAACCTTTCATTATGAGAATATCAACTGGTTTATTACAATATTACTTCATATTTTGAGAATTTAATGTACTTAGAGATGAAAGCCCCTTTTACTATTTGACATTCCAGTCCTCAAACGAACTGAAGAAGTGAGACAGCCATGAATATACAGTACAATTCAAAAACAAAAGGGGAAAAACTCCCCCCAAAACAAGACAAAACAAAGATAGGGAAGAGAGAATATTTCTCTTTTTGAGAAACAACGGTGCAAATCTTAAGCAGCTTTTCTCTGGTTCCACAACAAAGCATGACTGTGTGGCATATTTACAGCCTGTAGCACCCTTCTTAAATTAATGAGGAACATATTCTGCTGAATCATGGTGAAAATCCAATTCAGCTGTGAGACTTTCAAGTAACACCTCCCCCTAGTAATGCCAGATGTTTTTATAGCTCTATTTTTTAATTTGAAGTGAGTTGAAAGCAGTCAGCAATTCTTTGGTCACCATCACAGCTAACTTACTTGTGATACCCTATTCATCCCAGTTTAATTAACCTTCCCTTCTCTTCTTCATGATCCTCTACTCTCTACCCTTAAATTAGACTGTGAACTCTTCGGGACAGAGAACTTATTATGTGTTTATTTTATGCTGCCTTGCAAAACACATACTGAGACTAATTTTTAACCAAATGAATAAAACACCACCCCACCCCACCCCCAAACCAAATATCTTTCTGGGGAAAAGCAGTTAGGAAGCTGACATTCAATACTTCTGTGTGTAAGAAAGTACAGGAGATAGATGTGCTGCCTACAATGAAGTGAGAACTAGAGGGAAAGAACAAATTTTCTGTTTCTTTCCAGCGTTCTGTCTGTACTGCCTGAAAGGAGAGCCAAGGGCTTTGAATCACTCAGCTGCGTTGATGTTTGTGAACTCTTTTTTGCTCTTGATCTTTGTTTTTGGCCTAATCACAAAATTACCCTGCTTTACCACCATCACCCCCAAAAATCCCCAAACCAAACAAAAACTGAACAAAACTGGTATTGCTAGGGGCAAACACTCTTACTTATTAAACTGTTATTAATTTTGTATTGTCAAGGCAAACTGCTCCCTCCTTGTATGTTATGTGAGGTCATTTTTAATTATAGGTATAGTTCAACACAGAACATAAAAGATTTCATTAATTGCTCTCTTTTGATACTGTAGTTTACCTTATTGTTAAATTTGTGATAGTAATAAACTTTTTTTTTTCTGTGAGGGAATAAAAGTTTTTGCCTAGTGTTAACAGACAAAGCAACTTCATGCAAAATAGGTGTATCTTATTTAAATGTTAATTTTAAATAATTAAGTTTTCTGGCATAAGGCATCTGTGCATTTGAGACCTCACATAAATGAGAACAGGTGAATTATTCTACTTCATCCCATTAAGTATTCTGCATAAACCTCTCTATGTCTTATTTTTCATTTTTATTATTTGTAGTTGCCTAGTATTTGGGATGAGCCATTGAAATGAAAGGGAAGTTCTGCATTAAAGATGAACTGAAGGCATATTAACAAACTATATTTTTAAAAAAACAGAATTTGAATATGAACATAAGAGGCACTTGGACATTCAGTAAACATGCGATTTGAGGAACTGAAGTACAGTTTTCAAAAACAGTGAGTATCTAAGAAATGCAAGTATATATTTAAGAAAATTCAGAGTAACTCCTATTGCTTTTTTGGTGAAGCCAGCTTCTAAACTTGACTGTGTTAAATTAATTTTGAAAATGTTATGCCAGCTTACACCTGTACTAGTAAACTTACCTATACAGAAGCAGAGACCTTAGTTGCAGCATGGGGTGATACATGGAGTTTTTCTTCTAGCACAGTCTCTGGCACAGTTTGGCCTGGACTAACTGCTGCTCTCTAAGACAATCCATGAGCACCAGTCAGGAGTTAACAACAGTCAGAGACTAGGAGAGGGTTTGGGTGTGGTTATCCCATTTTGAGCAATAAAGGAACCTAGGTGTACAGATGTGTAGACAGGAATCTTCCTTCAATGCACTTGTCCAGCACAGCAGTGGGGTGTCATGGCAGGGCAGGGCAGTTTTAGGGGCCTCACACTGCTAGGTCTAGGCTGAATGCACTCTTTTGGAGAGGAGTGGGCAGGAGAGATGCCCAGGCTGACAGATGACCCTGGAGCCTGAGAGATCTGTAGAGGCAGTACAAAAGGGAGCTGGGTTTGAGGCTGGCAGTCATCATAATTATGTGGCCTCCACCCTTAAGTGTCACTCATAAACTGGCCCTATAAACAACAGTTTTTGAACCCCTGGTTTACATGTTCTCCTAATCTAGGAGATGGAGGCAAATACAGCTCTTCTACAAAGCTCTATGAATAATGCCTTTGCCTGATCAAAACAAAGTTACTAGAACTATCTGTGTGGGGAAGAAGTGTATTCTGTCCATAAGCGTGACTTGCCGTTACTCAGACAATCCTTTTCTTGAGAACACAAAACAAAACCAACTCCATCTTTATGACTTCAAGAATGTATAGATAGTCCTGGTAAGGCAGTGGGGTGTGCAGAGTTTCCACTGTAAACAGGATGAAATACTGCATTTCATGCAAAAAAAGGGGTAGAGGATTTACTGGGAACGTTTGCACTGGGGTGACTTGTTGCAGGATCGGGAGCACAGGTAGTGTTTTCCTCAATCCCGTCAGTGGCAGGGAAGAGCAGTACTGAAAGGAACATGAAACCTCATCTGATTAACACGTGGCTCAGAGGCTGGTGCCATCAGTGGAATTTTTGGTTTTTTGATCATGGGGAAGTTTACATGGCACCAGGCCTGTCGGCAGCAGATGGAGTTCACCTAACTGAAAGGGGGAAAAGGATTCTTGCAAATGAGTTAGCGGGGCTCATCAAAAGGGCTTTAAACTAGGTTCGATGGGGGAAGGGGATGTAGCCAGGCCCACCAGAGAGGAGCTTAGGGGTGGCATGCCAGGGTTGAGGGTGCAACTAGTAGCCCAGCTCAAGTGCATCTATGCCAATGCACCATCATGGGCAACAAACAGGAGGACCTGGAAGCCAATGTACAGCGGGATAGCTGTGAATTAGTTGCCACCACAGATGCATGGTGGGATGACTCGTATGACTGGAGCGCTGCAATGGATGGCTATAAGCTCTTCAGAAGGGATAGGCAAGGAAGGAGAGGCGGTGGGGTGGCTCTGTATGTTAGGCAGTGTTTCGATTGCATAGAGCTTAGCGCCTTTCATGATAATGTCGAGTGCTTATGGGTAAGGATGAGGGGGAAAGTCAACAAGGCAGATATTCTGCTGGGGGTCTGTTATAGACCACCCGACCAGGATGAAGAGGTACATGAAGTGTTCTACAAGCAGCTGGAGGAAGTATCACAATCGGTTGCCCCTGTTCTTGTGGGGGACTTCAATTTACCAGATGTCTGCTGGAAATACAACACAGCAGAGAAGAAACAGTCTAAGAAGTTCCTGGAGTGTGTGGAAGATAACTTCCTCACACAGCTGGCAAGTGAATCTACCAGGGGAGGTGCTTTGCTTGACCTCCTGTTCACAAACAGAGAAGGACTGGTGGGAGATGTGGTGGTTGGAGGCTGTCTTGGGCTTAGCAACCATGATATGATTGTGTTGTCAATTCTTGGTGAAGTAAAAAGAGAGGTCAGCAGAACCACTACCATGGACTTCCGGAGGGCAGACTTTGGCCTGTTCTGGGCATTGGTTGGGAGAGTCCCTTGGGAGGAAGTCCTGAAGGGCAAAGGAGTCCAGGAAGGCTGGGCTTTCTTCGAGAAGGAAGTCTTGCAGGAGCAGGAGCAGGCTGTCCCCAAGTGCCGCAAGACAAACCAGTGGGGAAGACGACCAGCTTGGTTGAACAGGGAGCTTCTGCTGACACTCAGGAGAAAAAGGAGAGTCTACCGCTTTTGGAAGAAGGGGCAGGCAACACAAGAAGAGTACAGAGACCTCATTAGAAAATTAGGCAAGCAAAAGCCCAGCTAGAACTCAAACTGGCCACTGGTGTAAGGGATAACAAAAAATGTTTTTACAAATACATTAACAAGAAAAAGAGAATCAAAGGGTATCTCCATCCTCTATTGGACACAGAGGGGAACATTGCAACCGAGGATGAGGAAAAGGCTGAGGTATTAAAATCGCCTTTGCCTCAGTCTTTAACATTCAGACCAGTTATCCCGAGGGTATTCAGCCCTCTGAGCTGGAAGGCAGGGACAGATTGCAGAATAAACCCCCCATAATCAGGAGGAAGCAGTTTACAACCTGCTGCTCCACCTGGACACTCACAAGTCCATGGGGCCAGACGGGATCCACCTGAGAGTACTGAGGAAGCTGGCAGAGGGGCTTGCCAAGACACTGTCCATCATTTACCATAGGTCCTGGTTAAGAGGGGAGGTCCCAGATGACTGGAGGCTTGCCGATGTGACACGCATCTACAAGAAGGGCTGGAAGAAGGATCTGGGGGACTACAGGCCTGTCAGCCTGACCTCGGTACTGGGGTAGGTTATGGACCAGTTCATCTTGAGTGAGCTCACCAGGCAAGTACAGGACAACCAGGGGATCAGGCCCAGCCAGCATGGCTTCATGTAAGGCTGGTGCTGCCTGACCAGCCTGATCTCCTTCTATGACAGGGTGACCCACCTAGTGGATGAGGGAAAGGCTGTGGATGTTACATAGCTGGACTTTAGTAAAACCTTTGATACTGTCGCCCACAGCATCCTCCTAGAGAAGCTCATGGCTCATGGTTTAGACAGGTGTACTCTTCACTGGCTAAAAAACTGGCTGGATGGCTAAGCCCAGAGAGTTGTGGTAAACGGAGCTAAATCCAGTTGGCAGATGGTCATGAGCTGGGTTCCCCAGTGGTCAGGGTTCAGGCAGCTCTGTTTAATATCTTTATCAATGATCTGGATGAGGGGATTGAGTGTGCTCTCAGTGAGTTTGCAGATGACAACAAGTTGGTCAGGAGTGTTGATCTGCTTGAGGGTAGGAAGGCTCTACAGAGGGACCTGGACAGGCTGGATCGATGGGCCAAGGCCAATTGTATGAAGTTTAATAAGGCTCAGTGCCGGGTCCTGCACTTGGGTCACAACAACCCCAGGCAACACTACAGGCTTGGGGAAAGGTGCCTGGAAAGCTGCCTGGCAGAGAAGGGCCTGGGGGTGTTAGTCAACAGACAGCTGAACACGAGCCAGCAGAGTGCCCAGGTGGCCAAGAAGGCCAATGGCATCCTGGCTTGTATCAGGAATAGTGTGGCCAGCAGGAGCAGGGAAGTGATTGTGCTCCTGTACTCGGCACTGGTGAGGCCGCACCTTGAATATTGTGTTCAGTTTTGGGCCCCTCACTACAAGAGGGACATCGAGGTACTGGAGTGTGTCCAGAGAAGGGCAATGAAGCTGAGGAAGGGTCTGCAGAACAAGTGTGATGAGGAGAGGTTGAGGGAGCTGGGGTTGTTTAGCCTGGAGAAAAGGAGGCTGAGGGGACACCTTATTGCTCTCTACAACTACCTGAAAGGAGGTTGTAGTGAGGTGAGGGTTGGTCTCTCAGGTCACTAGCAATAGAATGAGAGGAAACAGCTTCAAGCTGCATCAGGGGAGGTTTAGATTGGATATTAGGAAAAATTTCTTTACTGAAAGAGTGATCAGGCATAGGAACAGGCTGCCCAGAGAGGTGGTGGAGTGACCATCCCTGGGGGTATTTAAAAGATGTGTAGATGTGGCACTTCAGGGCATGGTTTAGGAGACATGGTGGTGTTGGGTTGGTGGTTGGAGTTGATGATCCTAGAGGTCTTTTCCAACCTTAATGATTCTATGAGTTTTTCCTCATCCTTGTATTTCATATAAGTGGGATTCGCTGTTTCTTTCTTTTTCAGAGCTGCCATGTTCTTTTGATTTCATGGCATGAACATTGCTGTCTGCCTGCTAGATAACTCATGTCTTTGAGTTCAGGAGAAGCCTTCATGCCAAAGAGGAAAGCTAACATAATTTTCAATCTCATGATATTTTGTTATCTCAGTTACAGCTGTTTTGCCTGTTACCATACTGATCTGTTTGAATGTGCCATATGTCAGTCATAATATAGCAATGCAAATCCAGGCAGGAAAGATTGCTTTAGGCATATAATAATAATTATGAAATACTGCTTCTAACCAGCTTAGAAAGCTGTGCCTATTACACATCTCAACGTCCTCGTAAGAACATGGAGAGAGTGGTGACATAGAAGAATATAAAATTGGCTCAGATAATCTTAGCCATGGAGCCCTCACAGTTAAAAGGATTTAACTGAAAGGAGACAGATCATCCATTTCAGAACATATTACGGGCCTTAAAGCACTTCTCAATACTGTCTAACAAATGTCTGGTTTGCAATGAAAGACTAAAGACTTGACTATAATGCCCCACAGAAGGAGAAAAAGAAAGATGAGGGTCAATGTCATTGTCAGCATCAGAGTTGACAATATGGCCCTAAAACAGTGAGAGATTTAATCTTAATTTCATTAAATTTGGCTTTCCGTATAAACCCAGAGGAAATCCGTTACTGGCCCTCAAGATTGCATTTAAAAAAGAGTAAACTGGTTTCTGGGGAACTGGGTGTTAAGCACCACTTCCTATCAGAAAATTCTGTTTCAATACAACCTCCAGTAACTATGAAATACATAAAGTCTTACAGCCTCCTCTTCACATTGTCTCATTAACAAGATGTACCTGAAGCAAGTGCTGGAAAAGGAAAGACAAAAAATCAAACCGAAATCCATTACCCAGATAGATTTTTTTTTCCTCCTGTTTCACCTAGCAGTGATCATATTTGTTACTAGCAGTAGCATCAGAGTAGAGCAGTGATTGCTAGTGACATCAGTGTTTGGGAAGATAATTTCAACATAAATCTTTGTGCAAATTCATATTTTAAACCTTGAATCACAGCTGAAGTTTGCTTCATACTATTGCAGAGTGAACAAAACAGATGCACAGTTGTCTAAGAAAATTGAATAAGGATTAAATGAAACACACTGTAAAGCTGCCCTAGGCCTGTGCCTACAAACTGGAATTAGGGTAAACTATAGAAATCTGTTTATACCCATTATAAATGTACATTTTTCTGGCCCACAGTTCAGGTTCCATCTAGATAACCCTAACTTTAGAGATGAAAGACATGATACAATGGCTATTTAATATATGAAATGTGATTGCTGAGCCTTGGCAAATGTTAGCTTAGGAGTTCTTAACCCCAGGCAAATGTAAGCTGATTCAGTTGTGCTTTGTGCACTGAACTGGGTGAAATAACTTCTTGTATTTCATGAAGTGGTTGCATGTGGGCAGTTCCTCTAACTATTACATGGTTAAGTCATGGTCATTTATTTGTGCATGAATCCATAGAATTACAGATTTTGAGCCTGCCTACCTGAAAACCAGCATAAATCAGGTAAAAATTCTTGGCATTGCCTGTGATTTCAGTTGTTCTAAGAGATTAGAATATCTAAATGACGCATGACCTAAAGAAACATTTTCCCTGAAAAGGTGGCTTTAGGTAATATAATGGCTGTAACTCTCTCTGTCTTGAGTTACTTTATTCAGGCATCTTTATCCATGTGTAAACAGACTGTGCAATTATTTTTAGCTAAAATGCACAATTGAGAACAGGGGTTAGCAAGCAACTAAGTGCATTACTATGCTTATAAGAGTTTTTCTGCAAAGCAGCCATCTGTCAGAAGAAGAAGGCTTAGACCTCCTTGCTTCCTTGAGCTGGTCTTCAATGTTCTTAAGTTGCCATCATCTCCCAAGTCTCTGTGTCTTCTGTTAGGATTTTATACTTTGCCATTTTAGTGCTTTTCATCTTGAATATTTGGGCAACTAATAATCACCATCTGGACAACCTAACGTCTGTAATTTTACCCTTTTTATTCTGCATGGCTCTGCTCTGCAGACTGTTTCACAGCTCTATTTCATCATTTAGCAGTTTCCTCAGCAGTATGAGCTAAGTTTAGATGTCTGAGGCATATCAGAACTGAGTCTTGTTCCTTGGAGAACAAGGACCTGAGCTGTGGAGAAGAAGGGGTTTTACAGAGTGTGCATCTTGTAGGGCTAAATAAGTTTTAAAGAAGTACACCAAAATTATTCTATTAAAAAAACAAGCTCTCTATCTGCCTTCTTTGGAAGATGGTGTCTGGATTGGGTGTCAGCTATGTTGGCAATTAAAGCTGCTACTTAACATGGAAACAAATTACTGTTCATCACCGCTTCATGGCAGCTGTCTGGGTGCAGACTCCTACCCCAGTGCATGGTTGCAGTAGGTTAAGGTCAGCTGTGCCTCCAGAAGTCTTCCTGACAACAAATTTGTAACTTCAGAGATATTTTTTTTCCACTGAGCAATGAACACTTTACTAATTTTGGGTTTTAAAAACAAAAAAAAGATATAGTAACTATTTTCTGAAAAAAAAAAATTTCACAGTAGAAAAATCTCATGTTCTCTTCTGCTACCTGAGCGATATATTAATATGCCTTTCCATTTTACTCATAAAATCACAGGTAGTTTTTTATATTAAATGGCCTGTAGCAGGTTTTTAATTATACTGCAGTAGCTCAGAAGTAGTATCTCAAATGTAGTTATATGATTTACTGGCATAATTACCTACTGAACTGCCATGAAGCTAATGCACTTCTCAGGTTGTTTTTTTTTGCCTTAAAAAGAGGTAGTATTTCAAAAGCCAGTTCTTATAGTATGGAAAAAAAATGGAACAAATCTGACTTCTTCAACGTAATTTTCACTAGAAAATGAAGTCTCTAGTATTTGCAGTTGTTAATCTCTGCAACTCTGCCTCAGCTTTTTATTTTAGTTGTGTGATACATCAGGCTGTGTATTTTAGTATCAGAAGACCCAAGTCTAGGTGAAGCAAATCAAAAATCTGCGCAGGGGAGCGTAAGAGATGTGGTCACAGCAACATCTTTCCAATCCCTTCATGCAACATCAGCTAGTTATCAGAATAGACTTTCATGTTTATCAAGCATGATAGACATGCTTCATGTCATCAAGGAACTTAATGCCAGAAACTGCACTGAACTTGCTCCTAGCCATCTTCTGTCTCTTTCCCTCTTCTGGCCCACCTGTGATGCTGTTCACTGATGTTTTAAATAATTTCTTTAGAAATTACCTCCTTACACATGTTCCTAGTAGAAGGCTACTCCACCTTCAAGGTCAAAACACTGAAAATTAAATGCTAGTTTATAGACAGCAAAATCAATGAAGCTTGCCTTGCCAGTATGTAGAGATAAGTATGGATTCCTTGGTGGTTTATAACAGCTGAACTCTCAACAAAATTAACGGGGTGACTCTCCTCTTCATACACCTCTTTCCTCTTCATTTAGCTTTTCTTTTCCTTACTGGTGCTTTCACTGTATGCTATGCGAGAGGGAAAATTTAGGATTTAATCAGTAACCCAGCTTGTGTTTAAACTGCTAAGAACATGAGAATGACTTCCAGTTCTCCTGATGGTGAAGTTCAAAACTTTTTGCCTCCTGGGCATCAACTGCCTGTCATGTAGGCCAGGGTGAGTTTGATTACCTTTCAGGTACTTTGAAGAGACTAGTGAATCCTTTAGGATGATTTCAGATGTTTCCAGCACCCTCACTCTTAGCTTCTTAGAGTCTGCTTTTGGTTTGTATCTCTCCAACACTTTTGCCTTTGGACCACGCCTAATTCTCATTCTTGCCATTTCATAAATTGTGAGCATTACAGGAACCAAATGTCTTTAGGGAGTTAGTGCAGCTGTTGACAAAGAATTGAAGATTAGCAGCAGGGCTACTCCTTCTGCCTGTAAGAACAAGGATTAATACTTTGATGAGCACTGAGGCAATGATTTTATGAGCAGCTGGGTTGACCTAATGACCTCCATAATGACGAGGTCCTCATGGATTCCTGCTCTTATGGTTCTGCCACATGCTTGAATATTTCTGTTAAAATAAAGACACCTTACGTAACCAGTGCAATTTTGGAGATATATGTGTTTGTCCAAACTCTCCTAGCTCCCTGGAGTCGCACATTTTGTGTGACCAGATCCTTTGAGATTCCTCCCTCTTGTCTGGGAGAGGTCAACAAGTACAAAAATAATCAATGACAGGACCGTTACAGACTAAGACAAAAAAGCAACCAAACAAGCCAAGTCTTCATTTCTTGGGGCAACCTGGTTCAGATTTTCTTGAGCTTGGGGGTCATTTCAAGGTTGTAGTTCTTCTGGTGTCAACCCTGGCTTACAGAATTCATACCTCTCCTCATTGTGGATTGTTGTTCCCTACCTGTGTTGCAAGCCACTGCATTCCTTGGCTGTGCCAGTAAAACCTCTGTAAGTCTGTACTCTAAACTGATGGCTTTGAAGGTTTGTTCCTTGGTTTTGTGAATGTGGATCACTTAACTGCCCTGGTTTAGCAGAACTCTACAAATAGTAGCATTGGCGCAATTTCAGGAGCAAATGAATGACTGAGAGGAATGGCTGGAGAAAATGTAACCTTAAACCGTACAGTATTTTATTCTGGGTTTTGTTCAGAAGCTCATTTCTTTTAAAAATCCATCCAGAATAAAACATAAAATAGAACATCTAGTTTTGTCTGTGTTTTGATTACAACGAAACTGGTACAGGGAGAGAAAGGAGTTCATGAGCCTGTAAAGATCCTTAATTGTCACTTTAGTTCTATTTTTCTGCAGACGGCATACCCTTTCAGCTTTCACTTTAATGCTATGTGTACAGTATGGATCCATGCTTTTAATTAACTTCTGTTTAGTAAATAGATATTCAGACATGGTTTAGCACTGCAATTAGAAGACTAGGGTTAGGTCTGAGCCTTACTGTGTTGATTAAAATACTTTTGAGTTCTGTTGTTCATGCATTAAAATGTCAAGCGATTGATAACCCATAAGTGAAAAATTGATCCAATTATCAGGCCAGCCAAAATGTGCTGTGTGCTTTTTTTTTTTTCCCTAGAGTTAAGATTTATTATGGCCATTAGAAATACAGATGTTTATATGTCTGTGCCTAGGAATTCATTTAACTTTGCTGGTCCCTAATGTTGTTCTGCTTGCTATAAGACAGAATTATCAATGGCTTCTTCAGCGGAAGAAACTGCTGAACCTCTTTTAACCGAAATTTTAATCTGGAAACAAATTACTGGTATTTGCCACATTAAGGGTGTGGGGTGCATCAACAACCTCTTACAATTGTTCTGCTGGAACTGAGAAAATCCTACTGAATGTTCCAAATACATAATGAGGATCTGCCATGGGAGTTAAGTGTACCATCGATGTCTAAACAGCTAGACAAGAGTAGCAATTGGGAATAATTATGAATGATATCCAGATGTGTTTTTTTAAGTCATAAAATAGCTTATCGTAGACACATCATTTTATAGTTACTTTTTAAAACTTACCATCATCCATTTTAGAAGTGGTTAGGTCTTCTGCAACCATTAGGAAAGTGAGTACTCTCCGAGAGCCTTGCTGCTCAAATGGCAGGATTTTTCAATTCAGATTTCCAACCTATCTGCATTCAGGTTCCGGTAATATTGATTTGTTCCTCTACCATTAAGACCCCTTTTTACCTCACTTCAAGTAGTCCCTAGCACTTTGATGGAATGCTGTTGTGTGCTATCCCAGCTATAACTTGCCTAGATTAAACTAGCAAAATTTTTTTTGTCAGTTCCTATAAGACAGTCTCTCCATCTACAGATCAGCCCATTAGCACTTCTCAGCACTTATTTCAGCTTCACTTAATCTCTCATGGACATGTATGGCCAGAATTGTACACAGCTTGAGATATTTCATATGAAGGGTCATCGGTACCCTATAGAATGGAAATAATATTCTCTCTCTCTACTGGAAATGGCTCATCAGAAGCATCCTTGGATCACATTTGCCTTTTTAATGACTGCAATACCCTGGTGACTCACAGCCATCCCCTGTGATTAACTAGGTTATGTGGGTCTTTCTCTTCCACATTCTTTTTAGCTGATGGATTCTCTGTTGAATTTCTAGCAGAATTTTATATTATTGGTTCTCGGGAGCATGGCTATGCATTTTACACTATTGAATTTTGTACTAGTTCATCAAAAATGAATTCCATTTGGTTATATTTGCTTGCTTTTTATGTTCATTTTCAATAAACACTGAGCAAACAACTGAATCTGCCTGACTGCTTTCAAACAGGGACTTTCAGTGAATCCTTTTTCATTCTCCCTTGCTAATATACATATATATGTCTGCTAACAGAGCTTGTTTGCTAGCTAATCAGGGAATGACAATAACACAATCTGCATCATTGACCCAGTCATTAGCCAAGATGCTTCAAAGTTAGTAAGTTCTGGAGATGCTGAGACTTACTGTGAGCTCCAGCCTGGCTACAACAGTCAATAATAAAGTTGTCATTGTGTCTTGTGAAATTGGAAGTGAGCTTTTTGCATTTGAATTATGTCATTTGTTCTTCTATTTTCAGGATCCACTATCAACATTTTTTAAATCAGTTACGAGAATTACCTGCTGTTCTGGACAGCAGACATTGTCCTGGATTATCTGTATGGGTTTATAGAGCAAACTGCCAATATTGTTGGTTGTTTCATTAGAAACAGTCTGTGCTTTACAGAAGAAATGCTTCTTTACAAAACAATAAGAATTTGGCCAGAAAGAATGTGAATACAACCAATTAATTCTTTATTCTGCTATAAATTGTACATTCACTGTAAATGCTATTTTTGTATTATTCAAACATTTTTGTGCAAATATATACCTGTTTGCTGTGGAACAATATCATTTTGCGGAGTGTCCAAGTTTTTTATTTTATACAGTAAAACTAAAAAGTGTTTCAGATATGTTGCCATAACTACTAATAGAGGATAATGACCTTTGGCTCCTGGATGGTCTAGATCAGTGAACTACTTTCTCCAAAAGCCTGTCCCCAAAGTACCATATACTTTAAACCGTACTAAACCATTCTGCACTTCTGTTAACAGTTAAATTTTTTTTTTAAGTTGTCAAAAAGCAAAAAAAATCTCTGGAACCACCAATCCAAAACAATCCAAATTCTAAGTGTCTTTTTCCTTCAGTAGTTGCTTTTGACTCTGCAGCAGGAGCTTGAAATTTGGAATGAATATCCATTTTCACTAACGTATCTTTGACCATTTCCATAAATATATGAGCAAGACATGAAATATGGGTGTCAAGAGGATGTGGCCAGACTGTTTTCAGTGGTGCCCAACAACCGGACAAGGGGCAATGAGCACAGGTTGGAACACAGGAAGTTCCATCTGAATATGTAGAAAAACTTCTTCCCTGTGAGGGTGACAGAGCAGTGGAACAGGCTGCCCAGGGAGGTTGTGGAGTCTCCTTCCTTGGAGACATTCAAAACCCGCCTGGATGCGGTCCTGTGCCGCCTGCTCTGGGTGTCCCTGCTCAAGCAGGGGAGTTGGACAAGATGACTCCAGAGGTCCCTTCCAACCCCTGCCATTCTGTGATTCTGTGACATAATCTTTCCAGAATCACATTGTGCTCAACGCACAGGTTTAACAAAGCTTGGCTTGAGTCCTTGAATATTTTCTCCTGATTAGACAGGCTTAGCTTCAGAAACTACCAATGGTGAGTAAACTGTACCTGTGCCCTCCACACACAGTGACTGAACATGTGATGAACCCATGATTAAAGGTAAGCATTTCCTATCCATTTTGTTCTCTGTCGTGTAGGTATGGAAACTGGAAAAAAGATCTTGTTTATGTAGGTCCTTAGTGACTTTTCTCCTGCTTTATTTTTGCTTTTTTTTCTCCCCTCTTCTTTTTTTTTTTCTACAGAAAGCTTATGTCTCTGGCCCTAATTGGGACAGGATGCTCTGAAGCCTTGCTAGGGTAAAGAGTAAGCTGAGACAAGGGAGATGATGGTAGAAGTGCAGGAGAGAAATTTGCACCAGAAAGCAGGAAATTATGGATGTAGAAGTAGATGGAAGATGGTATGTGTTTAAAGAAAGAGGTTAAGATGGGATGGTGAAGATGAAAAGTGGGGAGATTGTCATTTGATTGGGTAAAAACATTGGGTTTGGGCAAGAAACTGTGTTGGGGTAGGAGGTGGATAGGTAGACAGCAGACGGAGATGTCTTTGCCCTTGACAGCAGTTCATTGT
Source organism: Phalacrocorax carbo (assembly GCF_963921805.1). Classification (NCBI taxonomy): domain Eukaryota; kingdom Metazoa; phylum Chordata; class Aves; order Suliformes; family Phalacrocoracidae; genus Phalacrocorax; species Phalacrocorax carbo. Next base: position 41,934,408 of record NC_087513.1, on the reverse strand, counting down.
AAATGAAAGTAGTTTTCTTTTCCCAGTGGATGTTAGATTATAGGTACAGGATCTGCCCACAGTAAACTGTCCCTTTAGTCTATGACAATGATTCCAGCACAGCTTTGTGGGAGAAAGTCCTTGATTCTTTTCTTGAATAAATTTTTTTTATTTCTAAGCAGATTAATCTTATATCTTCAGAAAACTGTGAAGCTTCTTTGTTGTGGTTGAAATTCATCCTGATTGATTTCAATTGTCTAAGAGTTATCCATACAGTCTATTTGGGAATATGTATTAAGGAGGCTTTTTTTTTTTTAATTCGTCTTCTTGTGTTCAGACACCTAACCCAGAAATCTAACCTAGACTAAAATAGACATTAAAGGCTATGTTTACAGAGCTGGATGGATTCACAGAAGCTCCTGGGGAGCCACATTTTGTACTGACTCACCTTTCTGACAGAACTTGAATTAACAGTCTGTTCAGTTTTCCTCTCCAGCTGAATTAGAAGTAGAAAATAAAATAGTCTCCATACTGGACATCCCTTCTTTTTTTTCCTTTGTCCATTTCTGGTTTCATAGCCAACACAGTCCAAGGAGTTGAGTCTTCACCCCTAATTATGCTTTTTATAATAACAAGTGACTCTTTGACACCAAGATTTAAGAGTATTTAGATTTTGGGGTTTTGGTTTATTTGGGTTTTTTTCCCCCATTAAGTTTTTTCCTAGCTTTGAGTCCTGGATTCTGATTTGTGGAGGTATTATTCAGAGTTACAGCTGAATCAATGAAGTTGCTTTTTAAGCTATAGATGATATTATACACTATTAAACACTGCAAAAATCATGCCTGATAATGACAGCAGAAGGAGAAGAAGGGAGAACAGATACTTTCAGTATCCATACTATCTCAGAGGCCTAAAATCAGGAGACAATTCTGGGTTTCACAGGGGGCAGTTAAGAGTCCCTAAAACAGATTTCTGTGAATCAGTTGCCCTTTCCTTTGAATATGAAAAGGTTTAAACAAACAAACAAGCAAACAAACAAAAAAGAAAACCAAACGAAACCCCAGCCTTTTAATTTGTGAAGGAAAGGTAGGTGCTCAAAAATTATTCTCAAGAATCCTAGATATATGTGTCTGACAAGGAAAGGACGTACTCTGCCTGCAAATTTATGTTCCAACCTGCTGAGCGGCACTAATATCAGCTCTCACCTGACTTGCATTTTATGGAGGTAAATTAATTACAGCAATGTTTATTGAAGCATTTTAAAACTATAATAACAAGTGCAATAGAAAAACTCATGAGTAACTTACTACTTCTGTCTTCAGAAATAAAGTTTGAGTATTGTGTGGTAGATAAGTCAAAGGGTGAAAGAATGGGGAGAAAACAAACCATTGAAGCAGAAACCTTACAAGATAAATACTGTTTCTCTGAGCGCTGTGTAGAGAGATCTGTGAAAAAATACTTGGTCATCTTGTTCCTTAAAGACTGCATGATGATACATCTATACAAGGGCTTACATAAGGGTTGTACCAACGGTCTCAGTTTGGACAAATATGGGGAAGAAAGTCTGGTTATTTGAACAGCAGGTTATTGAGGAGAAAAAGGTAAACCTAAGCAACTGCTTACATTTCCATGATTTAACATTGTCTATTATGAAGTCCACCCATCTTTAGATGCTCCATTTTTCATCTAAGATATCAGGTCACCATATAATTTTAATATATATTTATGAGATTGGATGACTTTATTTTAAAAGGCTCATTACTAAAATTGTGAGAAAATTGAGTTGAACAACGGTTTCAAATTACTGTAGTTATTTCTGAAATACATGCCTTACTCCTTGCTACTGTTATCATTTAATGCTCTGTTGTAATGATCACAATCACTGTGCCTGTCCCCATATGTTGCATTGCTCACATGCCCAGCCTCATCTCCTCAGAAGTTTCTGCAGAGTGTGTTGAAAGCTTGCAACCACAGGCAAAGCCCCCTGGCCCTAAAACCTGGGTCTCTGCCTGACTCCTCTGTTCTGGCAGCTCCAAGTTGGCTCCGTTGCTTGGAGTATCCTGATGATCCTCATTGCTCTGGGTCAATGTAAAAAGCAGCTCAGAGATCATGGTTTGTCCACACAAAATCAGTGAGACAAAGTCCGCTAATTCTGCTGAATTAAACTACTTGCAGTTGGCCTTTCCCACTGCCCAGTGCCCAAACCAGTCAGAGCAGAAAACTGTAGTCATTCAGAACTCTGCCTTGGCTTGGTTTTTGCCCCTTTAAAGTTGGGATTCTCTCCAGCAATGAGTGTCACTACTGGTAAATACACTAGGTGTATCCATGTCCCCCCAAAATACTTTTTTTTCATGAAGACTTGTTACTTTAAAACACACATCGAGGCATATAAATGTGTGGCACTCTATCTATTATCTATTTAGTATTTTTAATGCCTTGAATTTCATCTTTTGAAAGACCATCAGTTATCCCTGGTAATAAGAGGTAGAGCACTAGTGTTCTGTTTGCAACTAGAATAACACCTGGTCTACAGACAGGCAAAACATATATTAAGATTTGCACAACATTTTGTGTTACTTCATCCCAAAGCTCAAGCTCAGTTGCTGAAATGTGTGTCCACACGGATGAAGTGGGCTGTGGTCCTTTATGGAGGGACTGGGCATTGCCCTGGTGTGTGTCCAGCCAACCAAGGAGACCAATGTCAGGAGAGGAAAATGCAGACAGCAGAGATGGATTTTATATATCATTTTTCCCCCAGGTAAAGCAAGCCTTTACTTGCAGTTTGCTGACATTCTTCTGTCTACCTGTTTGTCAGTCTGACTGTGGTATTCAATTTTACTAATTGTCCAAGGTGAAAACTGAAAAGCTGAAAATATAGATCCTAGTTGGTGTAATGGGCAGAAAGTCAATCTGAAAATCCTATTCAGTGCTTCAGGCAGAAAAATTACTCTGCTGTCCCCTGCCGCCACCTTTTTCTGTCACTTGTAGAGGTTTAATCAATGATTCCCTCCTTTTGAATATATAGCTCAACTTGCGTAAGTGGGTATAAATGCATCTCTCTACCAGACAAACCAACCAGACCAAATGTGGAGACCATGGGGAGACTGAATTACTCTCCAGAACTTAATTGCCATTCACTTTTTGGTTTTACAGTATTTTTCCCAGAAGCTGGAGGGAAGAAAAACACCCTAGCCAAAGGCAATGTTTTCTTAATAAGCACAGCATATAAATACAGAACAACATTTTTTTTTCTTTACAGACTTGTTAATTATTACAATATATGCTTTCATGGAATACCAATGCACCTGATGAGCCAGCCTGTGTCATCCTGTTGCTATAAAAATTTCTCAGTGTAAGCCTTCTGGCAGTATAATCAGTTTAGCTCCCTTTAGGCATCAGGGAAATGGGCAAAACAGAGCACTTCTGGTTTGCATTTTTTATTTAAACAATTCCAGATTCATAGACACAGATGAGTAGCTCCTCACAGGGACAGCACAGCCTTTGGAGGACAGTTGTTCACTGCCTGCACACAGCTCCCGCTCCACACTGCAGCCAGGAGCAGCCCCAGGTCTGCCCAGGATTAGAGTATTTTAGGCTCCATTCTTCCACACTTAAACTAAATATTAGGTTCCTGATTAACTGAAATGAGCCAAAGTTAAGGCTACAACTGCATTATCTCAATCAGCAGTGATTTTTTGTGTGTGTGTGTTTATACCTCAGCACTTATTTTGTGGACTTTTATGTGCCTTTCAGAGTACTAGTTAAAGTACTGAATTTATTTTCTATTTTTATAAGTGTTTGAAAACAACTTTCTCAAAAGCATATATACAAAAGCACATCTTTATATACAGGATAAACTGTGTAAGATTACAAAGCTGTTGACATTGTAGAAAACTATATTGCAACAAAATTGCACACAAGCCCGAATTTTAAATATAGGCACAATCTTAGAAGGTATCTAAATTATATTCCCAAAACTTATGCTACTACATATGTATTGCATAGGCTGTATTGCTGTCTAGTAACTAAAGAAGTATTGCAAGAATTTTGCAAAACTCCCATGATCATTAGCACAGCTAATCACTTACTAAACTTCCTTAACAGAAGCTTATGTGAAGTATGCAGGGTGAGGTAAGACATTAAGTGGTGGAGATGCACATAATGTAGTCTAGAAACTCTTTATTAGTAGTTAATGAACAAGAAAGATAACCTTCTAAGTTATTCTTAGTCTGGACTCCATTTATTGATCTTGATAATGTAGAATAGAGATTTCCCAAACACTCTAGCTTTCATCTTCCTTTGACACAGTCTTTGTACCTCTTAATTTTCCCTTCCTTCTTCCTTTGCAGTTAAAGTTTGAAATCACTGTGAGATGGAGACTAACAACATTTAAAATAGTAGTCTTTATTTTTGAGACAGTATCATGTCCCAATATCAGCTTCCTTTAAAAAAACAACCAACAAACCAAATTAAAAAAAACAAAACAAAACAAAAAAACACCCAAACCAAAACAAAAAAACCCCAACTTCTTAGGGATAAGTGTAAAAGCTTCTTGTTTGTACAATAGCCCAAACTCCATTAGTTTCACAGTAACAAAATATTTCCAGTTTCAGACTTTTGATCTTGAAGTTATTTTTCTGTTTGATGAATGATGTAAGGCCAAAGATAGAGAAGCCCTAGAGAGCACAAAAAGCTTTTCATTTCAACTTTATTTGAACTGGATTTGGGATAGGATGTATTTCTTGCTGTGTGCTTTTCTTAGTATGCCTTGCACAATACAGGGCTGATCCCAAGTGGGACTCATATGCACTTCTTCAACAGAAATAAAAAACTGTATTTGAACCTTAAGGGGGGAGGTTGGGAATTAGGTTCTCTCAGTTTCTGCCAGGTCTCACATTTATCCTGCTACACCCAGTGTCTAGTTCCTTCTGATTTTGGTTGATTTGATTAAAAACAAAACAAACCCTATTTCCTCTTTGTCTAATGTTTGTTTTTTTTCCATTTTTAAAGGTGGTCTTGCTGAAAAAATGTTTACTTTTAAGACTGATTGCTAGAAGATGGGAACTATTTACAACTGAGAAACTTTGCATAACAAATGTATTTGCCCTTGATGAAATATATGTAGAGAAGTGGGAACTGAAATGACAAAACTTTATTCTTTATCAAATACTTTATTTTACCCCTGATTTTATGTTATGAATCTGATTGTTGATGATAGAAAATGTTGTCTATCCCTCTGAACTACTGTGTGTCTTCCTTCAGTCTGTGGCACCTACCTCAGGTAATTTGGCATCTTTAAATAAACCAGTTATAAATGGTCATCAGCGTCTGATGCCAACTTCAGCACTGCGTGGTCAGCTCTGGCTGGCCACATGAGAATCAGATAAGCTTCCAGTGCAAGATGCTGAATGTTACAGGAACTCAAATCCAAGCTGAGCCTGGGTACTGCAGTCCTTTTAGTGTGAGTATAAATGAATCTGATAAGTATAAAAGTATCTTGCCGTTTTAATTTAAATTAAACTCATTGAAAAAAACTTAAATTGTAATACCAGTTTCCTTTGCTAAGTTTTATATGGTTTAAGGTATGAGCAGAGTGTTGAAGACAATTACTATTAGGGAATGCATCTAGAAAAGCATGCATCAGGATACTTCACAATTTTATAAAAGTTAATGTTTACTTACAGTAAATTTTTTACTCATTATTGTAAGTAAAAGCCTGTATTTTGTTTTTCTTACACAAACCTATTATCATGATCCTGGAGCTGTGGGTAAAATGTTTGATCTGTAATTACCCACCATAAAAAGTAGAAATCTGTTCAATGATTGGACTTCTTACCACAGACTAAGGCCTGAAGCCTGTGAGTTTTTTGCTCCATGATGATGATGTAGAGCCTGTGTTTTCATGTACACAGATCTGCAGCCACAAAAGTTGTCTCTGAGGAAGAACAATAATGAAGCAAACCCTGAGAAGGCAAAGTCCTGGAAGAAGAAATTATTTAAATGTTGTGGCCACTTCAACCAGCTGGTGACCAGCTGAAGATCCCACATTCATTCTGAAGTCAAGCTGAAACTCTGCCAGTTGTTTCTAGAAAGTCCCTCCATGAGGTAAAAGTCACAGAATAAGAGTTTAGTCTTCTACCTTCTGCTTTAAAGCAACACTTTTCCATTTTTGAGTAGAATACGGTTGTACACATGTGTGTGCATATGGCAGAGAGAAAAAACAGTAGTTTATAGTTTTCTGACAGTGTCTAATGTTTAACTACTCTTTTGATCCTTTTACCTTAAAGAGCAGTGTGCATTCCAAATGTTATTTTTGTGTTGCACATGATTCTTGGAAGAAGCTGTTTGGCTGACGGTCATGGGGAGGGGAGCTAAGGAAAGACACAAAAATGAGTAATAAATGTGAGATTTAAGTAGCAAGCCTTCTAAAATGCCACTTCTGAAGATGTACTATGTACTACTTTAAATCAATGTCAGGGTGTTCATTGTGTGAACTGTGACACATATTAGAAAGCTACAGCACTTAGCTTATATGTACATGGAACTTGTGAGCACTTACTCCTTTTTCCATGTAGATTGACATACTTTATTATTAAAATAGTCCTTCTAGTGCCACCTCTATGTGAAAAATTAATAACTTAAGCCTATGCGTACTCTAGTTCAGTCTTAAATTTAATTTAAAAATACAAGGAACAGACATACAAGAATCATACAAGCCATCTCACTGCAAATGTACAAGCTTGGTTTCCAACAAATCTGCTTTTCTTACACATGCAAGGAGACACTAGAAGATTCCTTTTTTAAAATTTTAGTCCTTGAAATGAACTGGGTTTTGCTTTGAGGAAGCATATTGGTCATGGACAAGGTCTGTACCCCAAACTCAAATATTGTAAGCGTCTTTGTTTTTATCTTGGTGACAGTGATCTACTTTATCTCTTCATTAACTGTGAGTCTTGGTATTTACATCTTGCTGGACCTAAAAAAGTTCCAAGTTTTGCAGACTCCCATGAACTTTACACATATTATCTGGAAATAAGCATACTGGTCAAGAGCAAGGAAACACGAATTATCCAGCTAAACAAAACCCAGTGAACGTGATGAGGAGATCTAGATTGAAAGCACAGAGCTCGCATTTCCTTGTCCAAAGACTGATCTGTATATTTCCATTGGCAACACAAAGACATTCTGTGGCTGATCATCAGCAAGTATCTATCTCCACCTTATGGGAATTTGTGTTTTTCCATTCCATTGCTCTACAATTCCTATAGCTGCAAATTTGTTTATTATAAACTTGACCTTGTTTACAGTCTGTCATCCACAGATACAGATAACAATCTTTACTATTCAATTTTTAATTCAATATTTTAATATTTTTGTTCAATATCTCTTAATTGACAAGTAACTCAGAATTCCCACATAAACTAGCAAAATAATTGATGTGCTTACAGCAGTATATCACATGGAAAAGATGATGTTTTACAGATTTAAAATAATTTGTATAATTTACAATTTCACCATGCCATGTAAACATCCTCCTACGTATTTCCTCAGTAGAAAGAGTACTATGTTACATATGCTTCACAGGAATAATGGGCACCCTCTATATGAGCCTTTATAATTACTGATAAGCAGGGCTGAAGGAAAGCATACCATAAAATTCAGGGGGGAATTCCTAAGGGCTAAATCTTTTATTATTTAATAGTTAATAAATAATATAATTAAGTGCATAAAGCAGTTTAATGGATAATGTTTGTGATACATTGCAATGTCTTAAGAAGTTCCTCCAAAGTCAGCAGAAAATGTCTGTCTAGATGCTGCATGTTTCCCCAGAATATGAAGTTGTTTAGTACTGGTTGCTGTGCTATGCCTGGAGTCACAAAAGATGGCTTTGCCTTCCCCTGTTAAAGCATCTAAAGGTATTTGTTGATCTGAACCAATCGTCCAGAAAACTTCTGCAACCAGCAAAGTGAAAACCCCGAACATGACCGTCTCCGTTCTAAGACATATGTCCTAGATAAACCAGCTGAACTCTCTGCTGAAGATAGCAACCTCACTCTGTTGAGGGAGCCAAGATGGCCAACTTTAAATGCTGAACTTGTAGAGAGCAGAGACAGAAGAAATTAGTCTGACCACTGTATGCCTTCAAGGCTTACCTTTTGTTAGCATACAGAGTTTATTCCATTTGATCTACTGTGACTCAGCAACCTCCTGTTAACTATCATTTCTTGATGACAGGAGAAAGAGGCAATGAGTTTTAGCTGCTCTATCTGCTTTGCCAATGTATATATGGTGACCACTATAAATCCATTGGAGAGAGAGTTGAAGATTTTGACCAATCAGCACCACTAGCCACATTTTTTTTACAATCTTTTTCATGATGACTGACACCTGTGAGCTAGCACCTGAGTGAATCAACTGATACAATGAGAGGAAGACGTATTAAAATAGGAAATTGTTATGCTGCAGATTGCTGTCTAGAGCTATCAAATGGGATTTTGAGCTCTATAAACATGAAAGCTATCTTTAGGTCTCCTAATTTTTTATTATTTTGCATTTTTCTGAGTTTAAATGATTGCACCAATAAGCAAGACGGTGTAAGGACTCCTGAGCAGATATAGCAAAGTGTTTGCTTCAAATGACAGAGAAATAATTTTCAGAAGTTAGTGAGTAACTAGGCATATGGAATAGCATGCCAACCTCTGGTGAATAGCCAATGTAAAATTTAATATATTTATCCCAGAAATTCCTTTGTTTATGATATTTAAGGCTATAGCTTTTCCAAAGCAGATGACTGGGACACTGGAAAACCTAATTGCCCTTTGATTTTGCATAACACAAACTCCACACTAGCTTTTACTTTAAAAAGCTTAAATTACTGACATTGGTTTTAAAAATATCTTCAAACTTAGTTTCACCAATTTGTTTTAGAGACAGATTCTCAGCAGCTTCTTTTTGTAACAGAAAGAAAGACACAATGACCTTTCTGCCTAACTATTTGGGACAAAGTCAATTTGTGCTCCATCTCCTGCAAGTGTAATTGAATGATCACTAGCCTGAACTCTAAGTTACATAATTGTAATTAATTATATCACAATTGACCTGCGGTTCTGCTTCTCAGTCCTCCCTTATGCCCTTCTCAAACTGGGACCGCACTAACAGACAAATCAGACCCTACACTTTTAAATTCAAAGCCTGAAAAATCGCTTTCTCTCAGCAATAGTAAAGATCATACAGCAACTTTCAAATACCAGCATCTTCCTACCATTTTTTATGTATATTTTTTCTTTGCTGAAGCTGCATTAACACAAACTATAGTCCAGTGTTGGAGAGCAGAAGCAGCCTTTGAGAACTCCTGACAGGACAGCATGAAGGGAAGGCATAAGTGACACTCAAGTAGAAAGCTGATGTGGGAAATTCTGACTGATGCCTAAACGTGACTGATAAGCAGATGAAAGGCAGGAGGAACAATGTCAGCTGATGCTTAAAATAGCCCGGAGAAAATGAGAGAACAGTAGGGTCTGTTGAGGATGGGTCAATGCTTTGATAGCATTTCTAAATCAATGTCACAGACTCCTGATGGCAGTACTGCAAAGGACTTAAGAAGTCACAGAAGTCAGGTTTCCTGTTAAACCAACTTATGAGTTTTCTCATTATTAATCAAGGTCCTTTTTTAGACAAAGAATAGGTTCCTATGGACTAACCCCTGTATTTTTCCAGCTTTGACATCTGGCAGTATGTCCATTCTTAAATAGGAGGTATACTCACTGCCAGTTTAGATCCACTGTTTTCTATCCACTATTGAATTATTGTAAATCTTTTCCACAGATACTTTTTTTACAGCTCACATAGCAGTTCTCTTATGCAATGGAAACTCCATAGCTTGTGAAGCATCACTGAAAGAGAGGAATACTCAGAATTTTAAAAGGTAATACTCTGTATTTTTATATTTCTTTCAGACATCAAAGAATAGCTATTAGTGTTTGATGAATGATGAACACTCATATGGATAACTTACGATTACATGACTCACAACACCTCAAAGGATAGCACTGCAGTTTCCATTGTATTGCCTACAATAAAAATAAGCTACCGTTTAAATTAAAGAACAGGACATTCTGATTTCATAAAAAAATTATGACATATTGGCAGGAATTCTCCTCCTTAGGCTATCGTGACTTTATCGAGTCAGTGGGCTTGCTCCTGATTTACACAGTAATGAGAAAGGCTCTGGCCATGAATGTCTATACATATGTGATAGCCACCTTTGTTCTCTGCATATGAATGTGTAAAAGTATGAAGGGTTTGAAAGGACCTTGAGGACTTACGTTCCTTCCTTCTACACAGAGTTTATGCTGTATTGCAAACATGCACAAGCACAAGCCAGAAAGCTATTTGTAATATAAGGAAACATTATTATTTCCTGGATACTGAACTTCTAAGGAACTGCTCTGTACCAGTGAAATAAGGAGCTGAATCCTCACAGGAAGCGTGGAGGGGACAACTCCTGCATGTTGTGCTCTGTGATGGGCAGCATTTGCCTTGTGACTATGTATGAAACCACTGTCCTTCCTCACCACTTTCATGATGCCCTGCTGCTCAGAGGTTCCCTAGATAGACAAGTCTCTACCCAACATACAGATATGCAAAATCTTTCTCCTCCTATTGAGGTACATGGTTTTTCTTTTTTATGTGATTCAACCTGCCATACTCTAGCTAAGTTTGGGAAGCACCCTCCCTGGGAGAGTCTGCTACCCCAGCCCAAAGCTTCAGCCCAATCTCAGCCCAGTGGCAGTCAAAATTCCCCCCAATATTACCTTTCTTCTTTTTTTCTCTTCCCCTTCCCTGTCCTGAGTATCAGAGGTGAACCTTCACTTCTATGTCTCATTTAGGCTCTGCTTCATTTCTAAATCAGTGAAGGTGGCCAAGAGAAATAGTTTTGGGCTAAGCATGAGGGTCTTCAAGATCTTGTGAGGCTCTAAGGATAACCTCCAACCACTTACCATATCCTTATCTGCCCTTTTGCAGTGATGAGCCCTACAACATTTGGAGTTTATAGATAAGTAAGATTTCATATAGGAAGGATTTTCTATGAAGGAAAACCTGAATCCCTCACAAAGAGAAGGGATCCTGGATGCAGAGGAAACAGGTGAAGAAATGATGGAGGGAGGACTATTCTGGTTCATTCATCAGGACAGAAGAGTGCAGGATGGTGACAGAAGAGTTTGGGAGCAGGGTGAGATACTCTGATCAAGCTGGTGGGAGGCTTTAAAGCTGCTGCTCTATAGACAAACCATTTCAAAGTACCCCAGCATATGAGGGCACATCTAGCAACCCAAGTTCAAAAGGAAGACTGTTACACATCTACCTGGACTGTAGACCATGCTCATATTGGTCAATCTCAAGTTATAGGTATGTTTCTTCAACAACAAGTTTAGGAAAAGTCAAACATTTCAATAATCTAAACCTTTAGTAGATACATCTGAATAACATAGGAAAGAAACAAATGTTTGGAGTTACTAAACACAGTATGTTGGAAGGCTGCATGCTAGGTTCTTTGCAGACTGTTAACAGTAGCTTCACAAAAAAGCCTTAGGCATTTATGGTGCCTGAGGGATTAGATTTGAAAGAAAAACCTCAGAAATTTGGCCTCATTGGAATAAGTTTGAACCAATGTTGGACGCCGAATGGAACACAGTGCAACTTGGCAGAAGCACAGCACTATGCATTTTATTTCAGGACATTTCATTGTATGTTTGTAACAATTTAAAAATAAAAGCTATGCATTTTTGGAGGGGACTTAAAAGCTAATGTTGAGAATCTGGGATTCAGTCAAAAATATTTTGGGACAGTGTTTTGTGCTTTCATGCTTATTCTTGCATGAATTTATGTTCATACCCAGCTCATTCTTTTTCATGTGCATAGAGTCTCTTTACTTGATCAGCAAGGCTGGACCTTTATAATTTTGGAGAAATACAATGATAGAAAGAAATGTTTATCTTGCTGTTTCTTATTATGTGTTCCAATAGCTATAAAATACTGTATTGAAATACAGTATTACAGATAATAGTACAAAATGAGCTATCTAGAATGGTTAAATCTAGCCTTCTAAATCTGTCCTTTCAGATAAAACGCTTTACATCTAATGTGACAAGCCTGAGGCATATTTTATTGTTATAAAACCTAGTTTAATGCCATGTAAAGCTCTAATATTTCTTTTCAATCTCAGTAACTTTAATTTTAAATTATTTTAAATGTCTTGTTTACTGATGAAAAATTTTTATATTCAGATTGATTCAAATGGCTTTAAAGAATTAATGGAATATATCCTTACATTTTATGCCATGACACACTCTATGGAAAAGTGGTTCACAACTTTCACATTAATCACCTTTGTACCTTCCTTCAAAGACTTATTTACCTGAAATTTAACAGATTGCTCCTTATCCAGAGCAATGAAATAACTGCATGTAAGTTTAGTGCCTCACCTGAACAGATTATTTATATCTTCTATTTGAAGATCTGGCTATTAAATTCCCTTTCTGCCTAAATGGTGTCTGGTATTAAATAATTCCTGCATGTTGAGGTAGCACGGATAAAGTCCTGCAGGTGGAGACAAACAGGGTTTTAAAAAGATATGAACACATGCGTATGATGCTGTGCCTTCTTTAACATCTTCGATATAATTAAAGAAATGCTACAGAGTCACTGACTGGATCTAGCAAATGCGGACTGCATATAGGATGCTCGGCCTGATGGGGACCCAATTTGATCAGGTACAGGGGTGTCTTAGTAACAAATATTTATGAAGAGCCCTACTTCAGGCAGTCATTATCAGGCTTGGACATTATGCAGTCTTTGAGTGGTGCACATTGAAAGCATGACTCTAGGTATTTACGTACGTATACCTAGGTGAACTAATTATCTGGAAGGTAGCTGAAATCAAAGCTAGTCTGGCTCACAATAACATCTGAAAATTAATATGTGAGAAGTTTACTAATTAAAGTAGACTTTGATTAAAATTAGGTAAGACACTACTGCAGGGTGAATTATCTGTGGCCTTATAAATGTAGAGGCAATGCAGAGCTGGATGTTTAATTAAGAACATTTTAATATGATTGCAAACTTTAAAAAGTTCCCAACCTACTGATTCTAGTGTAGGGAATGATTTCATATTACCTCCACAGCCTATGTTATCAGAAGTTGCATATGCAGGTATATACCTGTCCTGTAACTCTTATCTTGCACGCATAAGCAGGACATTGGAATAATATAGGAGAAGCTGTATGGAGTTAGATTTATAAATCTACCTACTTCAGTACCCAGTCTCTGACAAGCCTTCAAGGGTGGATGCGAGGTGAAGAGTAGAAGAACAAGGAAAGAATATGATAATTTTTTGAGCACCCTCCCCAAATCTATTACTCAGGGATATCTTCAATGAGTCTTTTTGCCCCAGACTGATGAAATTGGTTTTAGAACATACATATTCTGCAAAGCTTTGGATAAAAACCTGTTTCTGATTTTTCCTTCCTTACTTTGAAGTCTGAGTTTCTTCTCTTCTTACAAAATATTTGAAAATTCTTTTTTAGTTATTTATTTTAATAAGGAACACAATCTTTTAATCTCATTGCTCCTTTACTGTGTCCCTTCTGAGCTTTACAATGCTGAAATACACTAGACACTGAACCAAACAGCTGCAATAGATTAGTATGGATTGTGGTAGGGCACATTTTCAGGAGGGTCAATAGGACCCTTCCGCTGTCCGTATGCATCAGCAAGCGAGGGAAAGGAAATAAGGAGAATAAAAGTGTTTCACAGGCAGCTTGGTACAGTGAATACATTCCTTTTTTCCCCTCTGAGTTTATCTTTCCAGATTTCTCCTCTCTGCATGTACATCACGAGTTTGTTATTTGATATGTAATATATCTGCAAGGTACAACGATGTGCTGTGCACACTCACCTGAGCTTGCACTGAATGAACTATCAGCTCCGTCAAACTGGGACTCTGCCTGGGTAAGTATATGCTTCTCAGCAGGATCAATTAGCCAGTGTGGAGTATTTGCTGCTTGGACGACTCTGCGTTTTGTTGTTTCATACATACAGACATCTAACAAATGAGAGAGACTGACCAGGATTTTAAAATACGCTGTGTATTCTGTTTCATTTTGTTTGCTTGCCTTCAGAAGGGAATGTATACAGGACAAAATAAAAGTCCCCCATGTTACAATTCAATTACCTAGTTAAAATAATGGTTTTAGTCTCAACAGAAGAGAAAGGATTTGGTACTTAGGAAAACAACTATAGGAACTTCTTCCACCTGAGCCACACAGAAGGGTATTCAGGTGACAACTGAAGTACTCACACATCATGTATCACCTAATTCAAAGCTCAGTAGACATATTTTGATTTATATCAGCTGGTCTCAGGTTAGAATTCTGACCTGAACCTGTACTTTTAGAGAGTTTGAACATTTCAAGCTTGAACAACTTTTAATAGCATCAACCCCACCCCATGACCTAGAAATAAAAATATACTTTGAAAGAAACTGAGAGCAAGCACAAGAATGAAGAAACAGTACGTCTGTAGAGACTCATGTAGCATTTTTCTCTTCTGGAATGCAAGCCCCAGTGATTGCAGTGGGTTGCATAAGTATATATAATTTTCTGAGGGATCAAGGCCTATAGAAAATAAATGATGGAAAGGAAAAAGATTAGGAACATGTTATTTTGCAGAACTGGTTCCGCGTGAAGGGTAGTGAAAGCTGCTTGGCTGTTTAGGATGCAAGCATATGACTGCAAACTGCAAAGCAAATTAAGCTGGGGAAGCTCTAGTGAGAATTTGCGATAGCAGAATTGCTATAAAAAAGTTGGTGTTTACGTGTTTCCATCTGTCTTTATTTCACTAACCACATGGTTGGGCATCAAACAAACTTCTGACTTTTTTTTCATTCTCTTCTTTTGTTTAATATATCAGAGTGTGTTTGCCTGTCTTACCTAGAGTTTGTACATTAGGCCTTTTAAATAGCAAAACCTGTTCCAATAAATCAAGGCTCCTCCAACTTAGCTGGGCAGCTGGCATCCCTGTTTATGGCTTAAGAGGGAATTTGAAAACATCTGTGTCTGATGAATTATCATAAATACACAGTGGCTGCTGCAGCAGGAATAGTTCAGAGGTGTAGATAGATGGTAATAAATAACTAATGAGCACCAAAGTAATATCTTTCTTTTATTGCTGGAGCTGGAGTGAGCACACAGAGCAAGCCATAAACCAATCCTTGATTTTGAGTTGGTCTTTTCCATTTGGCTGGTTTTCTGTACTGATTCCCAGCCAGAACAGCTGAGGTAGCGCAGAAATAATGGTCCCTGTCTTGTGCCTCCTAGTGACACCTGTAATCCTCACTCAGCTGAATAGTCTTCCCACTTAATACAAGGGAAATGCTTGGGTGCTTGAAGGGTCTTTCTACATGCAAGGTCTGCAGTGTGGGTGAAATGATTCTGTCCCTCCTCTCAGTACTTCCAAATTATTTCAGAGTGTAGACATCTCAAAAGTCAGATTTTCCTTTGCTTCTCTTTTGTCGGTTCATTGTTTAAATAGTGTATGTTTATGAAGATAGAAGATGAACTTTCAGAGGCTTCTTTATACTGACTGAGATAAGGCTGCACAAAACTCTGGTCTGCATGGCTCCCTGAATTACACCTGTTGCCAAATTTACGGTTAGCAGAAAGTCAGCTGAGCATGGTCTGGCAATACGTGCTGCCAGATGTTTGTGAACATTGGCCCACACAAGGAGGGTTAGATTCCATTGACGTACTGAAACACTTAAAATTGATGAAAATGAAATGTTAAGGTTTTGTCCACCCAAAATACATATTTCTCTAATCTCTCTGCAAGTACTCTGGACAAGAAAGGTTGGTTTTCCTCAGATAGAGAATACAATGATGGGGGGGACCCCTTTGCCTTACATTTTTTTGAGTATTTATACTTGAAGGAGACTGTGTCACTAACCTTAAATTTTATTGTATTGCCAATCTGTTATTCCTGCTGACTTCAGCAAAGACTGCTCACAAAGCAATGTACTCTGGTCTCACACATCTGTAGGGAAAATCCTTACTTCCCTCTAAGGTCCCCTCCTCAAGGAGCAGGTTGTACATTTGAGCTTCAGCCTGAGCACAAGCTCCTGCTTATCCCCAGCAGAGTCGGCCTTTCTCTGACATAACCTCAGCTGTCAATTAGATCTCTTAAGAATCTGTTTTGAAGGAATTGAGTATCCCAATATATTAAAAACTCTTTTGTTTCATTGTGACTTCTCAATACTGTCCATACCAGATTAGAAGGACTCAGGAAATCATAATAAAATGGTATGCTTTAGTGGGATGATGAATGTTGTTAAAAACTATTAATAGGATTTAATGCATTCATATTTATGAGTACATCTGTTATGGGACTTGACTTTTCAGCAAGGACATGTGAGTTACTCTGAAGAACCTATTATGTTCCACAGGCATTGGTCTGAATTGTACTTTCCTTTGGACCTTTGCTAATACTCTTTGGAGCAGTTCCTCTCAAACTACCAGGTAGGGGTGGAGCCCATAAAACAAATTAAATTTTGCAGTCTTCTTTCTGATAATACAGGGACATTGGGAATATATGTAGACAGTTTTCATTTGAAGATCACATGAAAAATTTAGTAGTTTCTCTGTTTTTGCCAACATGAAGTCCTAATTCAGTCCCCAGTTGTAATGATTATTAGTGTGTGTGTGCCTTGAGTTTCTGCTCAGATTTCATTACCTTGAGTTTTGCCTTTGTCCCTGGCAGGAATCCTAGCACAGGGGAGCTGTACTAACTGATAGCTGGGACAGGCTAGCTTTTATGAATGGCCAAGCACACTAGGAAAAGGCAGTTAGTATAAGTGGCAGGATGACTGCTCAGGGAAAAGCTCCAGGCTGATTGAATGAAAATCAGAGATGGAAGTGGGCATGGATGGTTGCATTCCTAATGGAGGAAGAAATCAGGAAAAAGTGTATTCATCTGAACCTCTTTATATACTGACATTATATTTACTTATTTGTTTAAGTACAGTACAAGTTTCAGGTGCTCAGACTTTTTATGGTGACTTAGGAAAATGAGTTGAACATTTGCTTATAGTTGTGGTAGCAACATCAAGATCAGATGCCTGCATTTACATGAATTTGCCTGTGATAAAGGGAGATACAAAAATCAAACAAGAAATTAATGCATGTTTCTTCCAGAAGTAGCAGTTCCTAGTAAACAGTAGTGCTTAAAAATTGCCACATCATAAATACATCAATATAAATAAAAAATAAATCACAGCCCTTTAGGCTTGCTAGACAACAGCTACTTTGGTCCACTAAAGAAACCCCAGGTTCACCTAGATGAACACGATTGTGAGCAATCATAGTGTTATTTTTACTAATGAGAATTGATTGTGTAACCATTATAAAAAGTTTCAACATCTTCTCATAGTGAAGAAGGCCCAAATCCAAAAATAATGGTTCTCTGACACATCGTGTAACTGGGCAATACCTGGGAAGGCTGAATTCTTAACAGCTAAGAACACCTTCTGCATTTCTATTGTGGATATGTCATTCACACCGTGGCGGCACAGAGGACAGACAGGAAAGGCAGAGAGGGGTCAGAGGGTTCTCAAATAAAAAGGGCTCCATATCACCTGCCTGGAAGCACTATTGCTGTAGGTAATAAACCAGCTTTCAGCAAGGATTAGGATATTTCCTGCAGTGTGTCACTAATTGACTCTGGTGCGACATCTCTTTATGTCACAGGAGTTTACTCGCTACTCTGCCTGTGACAGTGGGAGCTACATCGTATGAAATATCAAAATGCTTCAGATGGTAGAGGAGCCTTTCATGCATGACAAACATAGACAGAGCATTCTTACTCTGATTCAGTGGGCATGATGGCAGTGGCTTCACTGAAAAAAAAAATGAAAAAGAAGTGTAAGTGCTGTGAATCAACTGTAACTGTAGAAACAGGAACCCTTGGAACTTACCCAAACCTCCCTAGAGTTGCAGGGAGTCTTTCTGTGGGCTTTAATGTGCATCAGATCAAACTCTCTTTCTTCTGATGTGTTTGCCTCTTGCTCTAAATTTCCTTGCCAGGAGTGCTCTTTAAGTCTATGATTGCAGAAAGCATTCTAGGCAGCACATAAACATGTCTCCATACTCACTTCCAAAGAAAAATTAAACAAATGTTGAAACCCTTGATTGTCATCAAATATGCTTGAAATGCTATATCATTAACATTTGTAACTCTCTGATACCTAGCGAATACCACAAATTTAGATGCCATCACAGTACAATATGGGATGTGAACCTATTTTAACATTCATAGTGGACCAGTTCATTCAACTGACTTTACTGTGTTTTTCAGAGCCCAAAGCTTCAAAAAAATTACAAATAAAAATGAAGCTGTAAATCAACTGACCCTTGTGATTTTTAAGCATCTCCTATTGATATAGAGCTTATTCAGGATATGTTGGTGCTTTCAAACTTAAATATCAACAGGTAGTCACTTAAATCAGTATTCTGTTGTCCACATAAAAGGACTCTGGCTGTCAAAAAAGAAAATACATTTTTGAGGCATTGTGGATTATTTATTTATGTCCAGAACTCCTGAGCAATGGTTTTGTGCACAGACTCCAATTTTTGTGTGAAAGACAGTTCCACATCTTCACTTAAGGGCTCTAGAAAGCACTAGCCGTTGAGTCTGAACTTGTACTTCAGGTTCAGAAATATTCCTGTCTGAGCACATACAGGGAGTAAAGCCCAGTTCTGCCTGATTTAGCTTCCAGTCACCTCAACAACAAATAAACAGGAACCTAGGCCTCTGTAATTCATGCTTTGTGTTATAATCTGGTCAGAATCTGGGCTACATGCTTCAGCAGCTGGCCCTGCTTTAAACTGCTAAATTCTCAAGCTGAAAGATTTTTCTGCTAATCCTGGGTTTGAAAACTCAGCCATTGTCAACATTTTGTTCTGCAGAGTGTTTCAGATGCTCTTCTTAAGTGATTATAGAACCCTTGGGAGTTTTTTCTGCTTTCCCATTATAGGCTTTCTGTTAGCCTTTGGCCAACAGGATTTATAATCTCACCAGTACTGACACTCTACATGTTGTCAAGTGACTACATAAGCATTAAAAATAAAATCACAAAGTCTCCAGAGTTTTATATAATTTACTAAGTGAAAATTGACAGAAGTCTGACTATCATGGGCTATGCAACAGGATTTGGGAACTGACACTTTCCTGATTTCTATGAAAACTGACAACACTAATCAGGGATTTGTTGGTAATCATTAAAAAGTAATGTGATGTGATGTCATGCAGTGTAATCCCCAAATTTATTTCCTGCTCATCTTTATGACTAGTATAAAGTTTGCTCATTGTTCATCTCCCTTCCTACCTCCCTTTACCCACTTTTTTTTTTCTCTTTTGAATGCAATTAGAAGTCTATTATTACTGCAATTAGCTGAAGAATCATGAAATAGCGTGTGAGGTAATTACCCCATGGCAGACACTAACACCTTTTATCTGGTACTTATACATCATTAGGAACATTTACAGCATGTTTCCAATTTCTCAGAGTTCGGAGGATGTGAGCTTGCATGGCCATATTGTCAGGAGATGCTAGACCAATGGTGCATATGGGTCATAGCTTCAGGGTCTAGGTCATAAATGAAATCTGGACATATGAGCAAGGACAACAACATTCATCAGTACAGCAATTCTTTCAGGTAATCCTAGTCACAGATGAGTAACCTGCTTACCAAACACTACTTAAAGAAGCAAAAAACCATTTAGACACTGAGAAGGACATCACTAATTCTGGGAGCTGCTAAATCTGGTAGCCCAATAGAGGTGAGGTTGCTGCAACTCCATGTCCACAGGCTCAGTCTGTACCAAGACTAAGCACGTGTTCCCTGTAGGCGCATACGCACACATACACACAGTACACATGCACAAATACTCATGGCCAGCTGCGCAGATTAACAGACAGAAGAAATGTACTCACAAAAACACAAATGGCACCAACACCTTCATCCAGTTCCCCTCTCCATCTGATCAGGATGAAGGCCTGTTAGTGGGAAATATCTATATATATATGCATGTATATATACATACACATATATATACAATGTGGATCCCCCTGTCAGCTGGGCTTAGACACACTGTCCATTCAGTAACTGTCCCTGGATCCCGGTCTCCCCAGCTGCTGGCACTTGGGCATGTGAGCCCCTGTGGCACCTGGCCCCACTCAGCTGCTGGAGCTCAAACCTACACAGGCATACACCCATGATCCCTCCAGTTACAGTACTTAGATGCCCAGTCTACCCATAGTCCAGGCCCCTGGATCCCCTGGACACCCAATTGCCTTACATAAAGGGACACACACATGAAAATACGTCTAATAGTGAGTCCAAGACTTATGAATAGTTGTCTCCCAGGCACCATGGTATCTCCAGTTATTGGCATGGACTTCATGGTCCCACCAGTAGCCAACTCTGTTCTCTCCAGTATCCAGCCCAGACTTATGGCTTCTCCAGTACCTGGCTCCTAAGACACTTATCCTACTCACCAGAGAGTTATCCTTGATGCTTGTTAGTGGTTATGCACTATGATTATCAGTCACACAATGTGCATTCTTGTCTCTCTAGTTGCTGGCATCCTCACCTGTATGACCTGGGGTCTGACTTCCAACTGCTGTTACTTAGACCTCTATACTCACACATGCACACAGAACAGACTCCCCACACCCACAAAAATAATTAGAATTGGAGTTTAATAGGAAGACAGACTGTTGAACAGGTACACAGTGTGGCCAGACCAGCAACCCTGAGACTTTTTCACAACCAGCTTGTGAATTTTATTCCCCAAAGCCTCTATTTCCCTGCACTTGTTCCTCCCCAGATCCCCATGAAAGATTCCTTTTCCTGCTTTTGGTTTGTCCCTTAAAATCCCCATTAAATATCTTCTGCAGTCCTGAACTGCTCCTCCTCTACATCCCATAATGAGTCCCATACTCCAGACAATGACCCCTTCAGTTTGTAAGGTGCTTCCGAGAACCTCCCTAGCAGGCTCGTGATGATGGAGATCGCCCCCAGCCACTGGGGCTGATCCGTCTCCTGAGATAGCCCTGGAAGGGACCAGGGCAGGGTCTCCCTTTCTCTGATTAGGTTATTGTTGTTGTTCTTCCGTGTTTTTTTGTGGTTGTGGAGATGAGTTTTTAATTACAAGAAAAATTAAAATAATTAAAGATTTTAAATCAGAGAATTGTTATCTAGTTTGACTAGCTAACAAAGTGAAACAATGGTCCACAACTTCAAAATGTGTTTATGAATATTTCACAGCTGCTGTACACTTTTCCAGACTTTCAGCCTAAATCTGGGAAGTAATGATGTCTGGGAGAAAGCGCCCTTATAAACTGCTATATAGTACTTGTCCAGACAGATTAAGGGTACCTTTTTGCTTCTGATACAGTGTGGCCATCAGCAGCCATGGTGCTTACTACATCATAACACCCCACAATGTAAAAAAACCCAAACTTTCAGCTGTCTTAAACTTCTGTATTATTCTTCTGCACTGTTCTTGCAGTAGATGAAACATTGTCTCATGTGGAATTTTCAATAACTAGTCTGCGTCAGCATCAAAAGCATGCTAGCACAGAGCTGAAATGAAAAATATTTTACCACCAGTCTGCAGTTAAACCCTTGATGCATAATTATTCACAATGAATAGGATTTGTTCTTGCAAGTCTTTTTATAAAGCATGTGTCTAGATATTATCTATACTGAGGAACAATGTGTAATAAGATGCTGTCACTTTTTTTCTATTAAGGTGGCTGTGAACATATAAATAAAAGTCAGAAAATACAGTATCTGTTTTGCTGAGTGACTAACCTATGCACAGTTCAGGAGTTAAGCTGCTGAGGGTGAAGCCTGCACCTGCCTCTATGGAAAAAGGCAACATGGTGGATGATACCTCAAGAAGCGGGAAAGAGTCTAGTGGTGAATGAGTGGGGCTACATATTTTCTCCCACCATATTTGCTAAACATCACTTTATTTCACTGTTGTAGGATTAAAACAATATTCATCAGCAAAAGCAGTTTGAGGAGCTCTGTTTCATAGAATCAGAGAATAATAAAGCAGAATGGAAGGGACATTTCCAGGTCATTGGAGCCAACCCCTTTCTCAAGGTAGGTCTGCTACTCAGGACTTTCTTCAGTCAAGTTTTGAACACCCACAAGGATGGAGGGTCCCCAGCCTTTCTGGGCAACCTGTTCCACAGTTTTAGCACTGTCACAGTGATACATTTTCCTTACGTCTATCTGGGATTTCCCTTGTGGCAGCTCGTGTTTGTTGCCTCTTGCCCTCTCACTGTGAATCCCCAAGAAGGGTCTGTCTCTGTCTTCACTGTAGTCTTTCATTAAGTGTCTGAAGACAACCATAACATTTCCCCTTAGCCTTTTCTTTTTAAGGCTGAACAAGTCTCAAAATGTCCAAAATCTCATTTCAACTTCAGCAGTGCAATATATGATATGCATGCTTAGTCCTCAAATCTGCTGCTTGCTTCACAGAGAGGCAACCTTGAGATTGAGATCAAAACCAATCACAGAAATACTTAGGAGTAGAAATAAGCCAGTACAGTGCTGAAATGACTGGGTAGCTATGCAAGAATGCAGTAGTATTTTCAGAAAAGAATATTAGCTCCTTTGAGAAGTAGTCATCTGCTGTCTGGGTGTGATAAAAAGTTTGTAAGGATGATCCTTCTACAAGTGGCCTTTTTGTGGACACAGAAAATTGCTAGTTGCACTTTGCTTTGACAAGAGTGAATCAGACCCAAAGGGCATCAAGTGCTCAGTGCAGAGTAGGAAAATGAGAGTGAATTAATGTCAGACAGAATGTGCACCATGAGGCAGCAATGACCATGGTTACTATAGGCACAGAGCTACAGGTTGCCAGGAATAGCATCATACTAAACCAGATTGAGACATGTATTTATTATGGGGAGAAAAATAAAGAGCATAATTTGTTTAAAATTTCATGATCTGAGCCTTACCTCATAAAAAGATTTCTTAATCTGGACAAAGGATGGGAAACTGCAGAGGACTGCTCTGACTTCTACCTGTTACATTAAGGGCTTCCTGCTGAAGCTTTCTTCATGGTCCATCCTGAGCCTTACATAGTCTTATCATAGAACAGTTTGGGTTGGAAGGGACCTTTAGAGGCCACCTAGTCCAACCACCCTGCAAGTGAGCAGGGGCATCTTTAACTAGATCAGGTTGCTCAGAGCCCCGTCCAGCCTGACCTTGAATGTTTCCTGGAATGGGGCATCTACCACCTCTCTGGGCAGCCAGTTCCAGTATTTCACCACCCTCATCATAAAAAAAATTCTTCCTTATATCTAGTCCTGTACTATCCATAGTAATTTTTCTTTTTTGCGTGAAGAAGTACAGGTGTTCGAATTGTATGCTGCACTTCAAGAAAAAACATGCTTTATGTATTGCATAATCTGAACCATAACAGTTAGTTCCAACCCAAAGAAGAATTCAGAATAAGCACACATAGCAGTGACATTTTGAGATTTATGAAGCTAAGTTAGCTGCCACTGATGTGGAATGGAAAATAAAGCTAGGAACAATTTTTCTATGATGACAGACTGCCCAATAAAATTCAGAAGGTATTTTTTGTTTGCTATTCATTGCAAAGGAATTTAACATTGACATTTCTACAGTCAATAACCTATAATTTGCAACTGTTACATATCTAAAAGGAGTTTTTATGGGATAAATATTAGATATTAATTAAATTTTTGAAATTTTTTTGTTATTTCTGTATTGAGGTAATAATGGAGCACATAGGATGTTTCTCTGGGTTCTCTTTGGATACAACTATCAACTTTTAAACAATCATCCTTTTGCTCACCAGTTCTGCCCTATTTACACATTTGCATCCAAATATGTGGAAGACAGGCTTTATTCTTATTTGTTTCTCCATTTGGTTTAGAATTTTGGAAGAATTCTTAACTCTGCAGTTATGTCCACACAGACTGTATCATGGATATAGAAGCACATCTCCTGCAAAGAGATGATCTTAATAGGTTTTAAAACCCAGATCTTGTATATATAAAATACGTTTAATTTTTAATAACACATTCAATGAGTCTACAAAGTATCCTGGTTTTGTAAACCACATTACATAATACAGGGTAAAAAGTAGAAGCAAGGAAATACATTCAAGTTAAGAAATTCTAAGTTATCCAAGCAAAATAGACCTTAATGCCTTTGTTCAAGACTGAATACAAACCATGGTGATCACTAACAAATGTATTGCTTTCCTTAGTCACTTTCAGTTATGTTCAAGTTTTTCCAACCCTTTTTGTATTCCAAAGTGAAAAGCCATTAAGACTAAGTTTGGCTTACTTAGGGTGCCCAAAGCTCACCCTTTCAGACAGATGGTCAAAAGAGACTCTTGTGGTTTAGCCCCAGCCGGCAACTCAGCCCCACACAGCCGCTCACTCACTGCCCCACCAGTGGGATGGGAAGAGAATCAGAAGGGTAAAAGTAAGAAAGCTTGTGGGTTGAGATAAGAACAGTTTAATAATTAAAATAAAATAACAATGCAATGAAAAAGAAAGCAAGAGAGGTGAAGCCCAGGGCAGGGGGAAGAACAAACAACTAAAACAAACCACACATAACACAGCCACTCACCAACCCAACACCACCAGTCCCTGAGCCACAACTCCTCCAGTTAATATACTGGTCACGGCATCACATGGACTAGAATGAACATCCCATGGGCCAGTCGGGGTCAGCTGTCTTGGCTGTGGCCCCGCCCCTCCCGGCCTCTTGCCCACGAGGCAGAGCATGGGCAGCTGTTAAGGTCCCTGACTACTACAGGTGCTGCTGCTTATCTGCATCTAAAGCATCAACGTGCTATTGGTACTGCACCAGCTACAGTGAAGAGAATTACCTCTATCC
Organism: Phalacrocorax carbo; assembly: GCF_963921805.1. Classification (NCBI taxonomy): domain Eukaryota; kingdom Metazoa; phylum Chordata; class Aves; order Suliformes; family Phalacrocoracidae; genus Phalacrocorax; species Phalacrocorax carbo. The sequence continues at coordinate 41,909,419 of NC_087513.1, read as the reverse complement.
CAGCCAAAACCAGCACACTTAGGAAGAAAGAAATTTTCTTTGTTTTGTCATAAGTTAATCAAACTTTATTATGTGCACAAAGAGCTGAAACAGCACAAAGGAATTCAATATTAAATGAAAAAGGATGTAATATTAGCTTAAATAAAGTTTTTCCCTTGTGCTTTTGTCAGTTACCCTGAATACCATAATGCATCTTCCAGTTTCACAAAGCCAACAAACAGAGTTATTTTATCTGTGTTTATCAACGGTGAGGAACATTCAAAGTAGTCTTGAAAAGGGAAGATAAGAGATATTGCTTTAGAAAACATGTCTTGTTTTGAGAACTGCTTTTAGAAATTAAGTTGATCAGGAAGAGATTCATAGCCTGCAATGAACATTGCATGTAGGAGAATCTGATGGGAATGATGCCCAGTGCTCCGGGTTTCAGGTTTTCCAGAGAAAAAGATACATTGCATTTGAATAGACTGTTGGGTTCACATTTGTCCAGGTACAATTTCTATTTCTCTTATTCATAGTTAAATGGAAAAGATTTAACCTCTAACCACATTAAAAGATAAATGTCGTTATAAATGCAAAGTATGAAATACCGTTAGCAGTTCAGAATGTTGCATTTTCAAAAAGATGATTTTTAGATATTAATTATGTTGTCATCCCAAGGAGCAGGTGTCTTGGATTCCACAGACCTGAGATACAGATGGAAGGGTCTGGGACCCTGATACAAAGTGAAGACAGTGGCATTGGATAAGCCACCACAGAAGGTAACTGATGGAGGGCACTTGCACTCTTGGTAAGCTCAAGTCTAACACTGTGTTTCTCTTCGGATTTATGAGGTGGTGAAATGTGGAAAGCCAGAGCTTGAGTAAGGTAAGAGCAGACATACCCAGGCAGTCACATCTGGGAAACCACAGCGACAGAAAGGCATTATGAAAAAGAAGCATGTCTGATTAATGAGGAGAGAGGCAAAGAAAAGAAAAAAAGCAAACAGCTGACAACTGAAACAGAAATCAGATAAAACATTTCACAAGAAGAGCTCAAAGTACAAAGAAAGTTGTGGTGAATGGCAAAACTACTTTGTGAAAATGAAGTCCACTGCTAATTTGTCCTTCTCCTGAGGAGAACTGGCAGAAAAATTAGTTCTTTAACAAAAGACATTAAGAACAGTCTTACTTGGATAGCTGGTATGCACTGTAGGTCAAAGCAATATGATTTACAAAACTCAAAGGGATAATATTGACTTACAAAGCAGCAGGCTAAAGGTAACTTAATTAAATTAACAGGCTACCCAGGATTTAGGGGGAGTTGGGAAACACAAATGAAAACCTGGAGGATCCTCTTACTGATAGTGATTGAAATAAGTGAAAAACAGACTTCTTTTTCAGAGGAAAAAAAAAAAAAGTTTGTCATTTTAATGTTTGTCTCTTTTTGATAAAAAGGCATGATACCCCTCCTCTTTATGTGATGCATTGCCTCCCCAAATACTTGTTTCCCATAATAAGCATTACCGGATAAGTACTTCAGCTAAATTCAATAGATGCCTTTACATTAGTGTCTGAGTTTAGATCAGGAGCGCGCTTTTGAAAGCCATCCTATGATGGGCGTCACATACCCTGCTTTAGTTCACACTGCGAAACTGTCTTGCAGCATGCAAACTGGATTCCCTTTCCATGAAACTAAGCTGGAAAATGCATCCCAGGCATTCATCCAATAAGCTCCAGCTGCTACAAGCGTCCAGGCTGTGGCACAGGGCTAGAGGTGGTGCGCAGTGAAACCCTTTAAAATGCATTTGGCTTGGGCATTAGCCCTCAGCACCAGCTGTTGAGCTGCACAAATCTGCTCCCACTGGCCTGCACTGTTTTCTAATATAGATATAGCTTTAGCGTGGATGGAGGCAGGCACATACAGTGGATAAATGATAGTATTTTAAGTTTTGTATCATGGGCACTGAAAGCAAATTAAAGGTCTTTGCTGAGCTAGAAGAAAAAAATCAAATTAAGGCTATTTGGAACTGCTGACTTTAGACATCTCACTGTTTGATTGAAAATAAGTTATATAGAGTGACTGAGACACATAGATAAATATCTGAACATGAGCAAAATATTTCTTTCCTCTGAACATTTTTAAACCTGATATGTGAATAGATTATTAGGTGATTTTTAACATCCGTATATTTCACACTGTGTTTGAGCTTACTGTTGCTATAATATTTACCCAGATATTTTTAAAGGAATTGACTGACATCAAGGCAATAGTCAGGCAAAACAAAGGAAGGAAGAATGATATATATTCAAGTTAAAGGCTTGCTGGCTGCTCTGTCCACATGTTTTTACTTGCACTGGATTTTTCCTTCACACAAATATTGAAAACTGTCAGGGCTTATTCTGACAGATGGTGGCTTTTTCACTCTTTTAAGCACCAAGGCAATCCTTGCTTCAGTTATTGTATCTCTTGTGAGGAGCACTCAAAACAAAGTTGTGCCTGGGCAAACAGGATAATGAAGAACTATCTTTCTAGCATTTTCCATGTATCTGATTTATATCTCCAATCAAGAAACACTCACTGCTGTTATAAAGAAGTGCTCAGTGTTTGTCAGTCTTATCTTTGGACTTATGTCAGATGAAAGGTTGGAAAAGACTACAGAGTTTGAAATTTCAGCATCTTTGTTTTGCAGTGGGGGAACCTGACTTCCTATTTCAGGAAGGCAGTGGTTCTCTGTGGATCATGTTAAGGGACCATGATTTGTCAAAGCTCCTGGGGCACATCCATATCTATGTCTAGCCTGGCATATGCCTGCTTAGGTGAAAAAGTTTCCTGAAGGCCAGAGAAGTGCTGGTATAAGAGTTCCACAACACCCTCTCCATACAAGCGCAGGGTGCATAACCAAGAAACGGGGCAATGACCATGAAATCAATATACTACAATGATCTCTGCATTGGGTATGACTAATCTGTGCTTTGTGGACTTCAGTACTCCTGCGAAGCACACATGCACATTAATAAACTAGTTTAAATCAAAAGGTTTCTTCTGTAGTGACTTTCTTGATCATTTTTGTTTACTGGGCTTTGGTTTACATCCTAGAGTTTGTAGCCAAAACAGAGGCTATAAATCTGCAAATTAAAAGCTGACTAATCAGGTTATAATTCATATTAGCTTTACTTGAATGCAATAGAAGTGTATTAAAGCACCACAACAAAGAACAGAATACAAGTGTTTTATAACACTGTGGTGGCACAACCAGTCACATGCTATAAAGATTTTACTTAAGAATGTGAGCAATGCGATCACCACAGGAGTAAAACACAGAGCTGAAACGTGGATATTTCCGTATCTATATCTATATGTACATCTATGCCTATGTCTATGTTTATGTCTATATCTACTTCATTGTATGTATGTAAATGAAAATACATTTTTGGTAAGAAGTAATAGGTGTTTCCACTTACATATAAGAGCTGAAATATGTACAGCTGTTCGAAATCCAATACTCAGCACCACTTATTTCACATTAGCTCTTTTCCTATTGATCCTCACTACCTCTTAATGTAGACATAGTCCTAATGAACTTATTCTTTGCTCCAGTAGGGTGACGTAGACACCAGAAAAACCTATTAAGTTTCGCATAATGACTTGTTTTTCATTGTGTTTTTGGTAATCACAGTTCCATTATTTCTTCTTCTGAAATTATTCATAGGACTAATATCCATAGAAATGAATATTTAAAAAATAAGATTAAAAACAAAAGTTTGAAGAGGTGCCTAACATCACAATGGGAGCAATAGACTAGACCGAACATTTAAAAAGTTAATATGAATTTTATCAGGAATTTTTCTTCAAAGTCACTTGAGGGCCAGGAAGGTGAATTTGACTTCATTGATAGAATTAGCTACATTATGAAGGCTAATTGCAAATAACCTTCCAAAGTTGTTTGCCAAAAATTCCCAAGTCTGCTGTAATCGAAAACCTGGACAGAGATATATTGAAAAAGCAAATGGGTTTATGTCTAGATAACTATCCTCAGGGAGAAAATTAAGGAAGTAAAGATCCTCTAATAGGAATATCAATTATTTCATAGTGGTGCCACCAATGAGAAGGTCTAGTTAAATGCAGATGGCACAGCAGGAAGAGGGCGAATGAGATCTACTTAAGTATATGGAAATTTGAGTGTTTAGGCTGATTTTCATGAAGGGATGCTGGTATGATTAATTGCAGCTATGCAAGTGGATTTTGCAGTGCTGAATTTGTCCCTTGTATTCTCAGTGTTTTACACAGGGGAGAGTTTAGTTGTTAGGAAAGGCATTTATAGTATCTAGTGCGCTGACTTCTGGGATCCTTCAGCTCACCAGTAAGACGTGCCAGAAATGAGATGTATTGTAAAAGTCTACATGAACTCAGGTTTCTGTTGCTTGCCTGTGGTTAAGTACTTTGTAAAATCTTATGAATTCGGAGTATGAAGCCACTTCCTGCACAGGGTTTTTTTCCTGGATTGTTTCTGCAACTAGGAAAGTAGGGAATATCATCACTTCAGGTAAACTTGACAGCAGCTGAATCAGGAGTGTTTTGTGGATGCCAACCAATGCACTCCTCTAGGGCTGATGCCTGTTAACCTTAGGGAAGAGGCAGATGCAGAGGGGAGATTCATCTTGCCAAGCATCTGTCATCTACTGTAAGCTAGTTGTGTCAGATGTTTCCTCTGTTGGTGAGAAGGAATAGAGGCACACCCAGGTACCTTATGATATAAGACAGGAATGGTAAATTAACGTCTGTGGATTCATAATGTTTTACAAAAGCTATGGAGGGAAACAAGGTTCTAACATTCAAATGAGTAAAGTTAGATGAGATGAATCATACCCTGAATTAGTCATGAAAGGAAGTAGATGCAGTAACTGCTACCCAAGACCTTGGTTTCTCAGAGCATTACTTCTCTTTCTTGCTAAGGCCCAGTTTGAATATAATCTCCTCATGAATCCTCACAGTCACGTCTCAAGAAGTGCTTGTTGCTGGTAGGGCTTCATGTCTATACTCTGTTTTACAATGCATCACCAGTACTCATGTGACTACTAGGAGGATGACATGCTCCTGAAATCCCTTACTAAAATGATTTAAATTTTCCTTCTTGAAAGCACTGCATGTGTCTAAATTATTTGCTGAATGTTTTCTGTGGAGATCCTAGCATGAAGCCACTACGCCAAAGTCCGCTGAACAATAACTGGTGCCATTGCTAATGGAAACGAGAAGTGTGTACATCATTCGCTGCTACTCATTTTGAAGATGGGTGCATGGATGATATACTGCCTGAGTCCTTTAGTGACCTGCAGGTTATTTCCAGTAACGGTTTTGTAGGGTGGATGCTGTTTTTTTTTTCTTGTGTTGCAAATTTTTGACCAAAAGAAGTAATTTCTGGATGCTGAAAATAAAACTATGTTTCAACACACCATCACAGTCTCTAATAAAGAAACAGTGTGTCAGAAAACAAATGAACAAACTCCCCTCAACAAAACCCTTGACAAAAAACCCTATGACTACTGGAACAAGTACAAGAATATGCAAAAAGTGTCCACATTTGCAGAAAAGCCCCAGATTTGTTGCTTTTGCAAAAATGTTTGTGGCTCCCCTTGTATTGTCATTATTTCACCTTGACATTGACAAAAATAGGTTTTAAACCATGTTTTGGAATGCTGGAGTAGATCAGTAAAATGGCTACTAAAATGTTTTGATCAAAAGATAAAATTTATGAAGGAACACAACATGACAAAACTGAGTTCCTTTTGATTCATTGACTTACAGCCTTCGTTGTGGTATCCTGGAGAAAAGACCATGTTCAATTCAGTTATGGACCTGTTGTGGATGCTGAACAGCTTTTTACCTGTTTAGTATCAGTTAGGATGATCTTAACAGCATCTACAGCTAAGGAATATATATGATAAAATGTGCAGCATATGCAGCAATTCCATGGTCATACTCACAGAGAATGATTTTCTAAAAGTCTCTTTTTAAATTTATTTATTTAATGTTATGATGTATCTCACTAAATGTGTCAGAATTTAACAGAAGTTTAATTTCAAATGAACCAAATTTTTTGTTAGTTCTTAAAAGAAGTATTACAGTATTTTTAGTTATATGCATAATAAAAGTAATTCTAATACAAGGTATTATTTTTAAAAAATATTCAGAGCACTGATTCTGTTTTCTTCAGTTTAATAAAGAAGTTGCTTCAACATTGCTAAAAAAATCACATAGTTCCTCAATTAATAGAAATATTTTCTGTTTAACCTGACTTCTCATATATTAATAATCAGTTATTTTAAGGCCATTTAATTCCTTATGGGTATATAGCTATCATTTGTGAGATACTAATAATGGGAGCAACAAATAATAGTTATGCACAGGAAATTGTTGCAGTAATTCCTCGTATTTCGTTGAAAAATATTTATGCAAGAACTTGGCAAAAGAGGGTATTTTTATCTTATGTATTAAAGGATAAAGTGATTTTCCTGAGAAATTTAAGGGCTTGAAGTGCAGTTGGTGCCCAGTCCACCCCTTGGTTATCTGGAGTCTGGGGCAGCCTGCCTGTCTGCCTGTCTGCCGCTACAACAGGGTTGCTTCAGAACTAGTGTGGCTTTCTGTTGCCTCCACAAAGTGATTAATTTTTTGCTGAACCACTGAACCCTACATCAGCTCCCCAGTCCATCTCTGGGAGGAGCTGTGAAATGAGCCATCACCAAAACACAGCCGCTTGGCACTGGCTTAAAGTTCTGTAAAGCATTTGTCGTGCTTATAAAATTAATCTGTTTTCATATTAATATATTTACAAATTTGTGTGCACGGGTGTACGTGGTGCTTGTGTGTATAAAACTGTTGTGTTAACAGGAAGAAGGTCTTACAGTCTTAAACAGTCTTTAAACTGTTGCATATAATACAGAATTTCTGGGATTCTACAAAAAAAACCAAAAGACAATACTTTGTAACTTGCCTTTAATCACACTGTTGCAAAGAATGCAAAGTACCAGGACTTCATTAGTGGTTCACAATAACAGCCACTTGCTAAAGACTGGTGCAAAGTAAATCCCCAACTGCTAACATTTAGATACGCCTTCCTGAGAAAATATAAAATTAACTCAGGTATAATCAAAAAGCTAAATGGAGATTCTTAGAGCTATGTTCCCAAGGGGACAAGGTTAAGGCCCAAGGATGATGTTTATCATGGCTGGGGTTGATGGGGGAAAACTGAGGTTTCCTAAGAGTATACTTAATTGACCCAATAGTTCATTTTACAGAATCAGTAAATAAAAAAAAAAACATGAACAAATTGTAGGTGTATGATCCACTACCCTCCAAGCACCAAACTGAAAATAACCCCTACCATTAATCGATGACAAAGCAAAGTTATCATAATAAATTGTATTAATTTTGCATATTTATTTGCACTTTCGTCCTCATCTGTTGTGGAAAATGTTCTGGTCCCTGTATACAACTTCTGGCACTCACAAACAGAACATGGGGGCCATGGTGAAGTCACCCACATTGTGTCAGAATTCCTGTTACGTATTTCCGAGAGGAACTCAATGCATGTATAACAGATATTAATTACAGGGGAATCTGCATCTGCAGCAAGATACCAGCTCTCCAGTGTAACTTAGAATGACGATTTTGTCATTGAGAAGTCAACTGACAAGAAATGGTTCATGTTAAATTTGACTAAATATCAGACTTGAAAAAAGATTCCATAGGTGAAGTCATTATTGTTTCCCCCCCAGATCTTCTTATTGTCTGTATACATTCTTTAGAGAAATTTTGTGGCTTTAGGGAGTACTTTTAATGAAAGATGTTTAGTGAAATGAACTTAAAAATAAAAAGTCTCAGTCCAGTCTGGTTATCTGATGTATTATTTTTGAAGGATGAATGTTTCTACTTAAAACAGTGATGTTAATTGCTCTTACTGAATGTGGTCACTGCAATTTATTTTTCCTGGCTTTTCTTGCAGTTCAGGGCTCCCTGACTTTATACCTTCTCTGTTCTCACCATACCCCTCCAAATGTCTGTGTGTGTGTATATATATGGGCACACAGTCTCCCATACCCTAAGAGACATTCCTATATATTAGGGTTGTGCAGCTATGTTTCTTCCAACCTGGGTGTCTCACTCTTTGGTCATGCAAATACAGCATTTGCAGAGATGTCTTAAGGGTTCCCACCTCTGTGTACTTACCAGTGAGGGGCTGCATTTTCCTTTTATGTTTTAGGCCCTGGCTCACGATTCCAACCTTTGCTAATACAAATAAATAAAAACAGATTACTCCATGGTGGCAGCAGCATTAGTAGAGAGTCAGTAGGAAATGGGTGAAGTGCTCTCAGTGAAGAAAGTGGTGCTGTGCCATAAACAAAACTGTTACACAGCTAACATCTGCTGTAACATGTCCTTTTAGTTTGCTGTGAGTTAGTGAGCCCAAGCTTGTGCAATTATTGGCCATGACCATTCTCACTAAGCTTTTTTTCTGTATGCACAATAACACTACTTACTAAGAACTAGACAAATAAGATTTAAAGGTAAATCACTGTGAATTGCCAGTCATGGTAATAAAATATTTCACTTGTCTCTCCCTGTCTCTGTTACTCAGCCTGGTAGCATGACTTTCAATTCACTTGGAATATCAAGGTGCTCTTCAGGAATTAGGAACTGTGGAAATGTTAATCCTGTTCACTCTCCCTGTAAATTTCTGAAATTTAAGACCAGAATGATCTTATCTTCAGGTTATCAGAAGGAAAACTTGACAGCTGATATAATTAAAACTGATTGAAGAAGATCATTATCCAGTCTCAAAAAAATGAAAGCAAAGAATAGCAGAATACCCAAAGAGGTATACAGCACTATATCTTGACCTATCCTTTAAATATACGTATAAATATAAGGAAGAAATTCTTCACTATGAGGGTGGTGAGGCACTGGAACAGGTTGCCCAGAGAAGTTGTGGATGCCCCATCCCTGGAATTGTTCAAGGCCAGGCTGGATGGGGCTTTGAGCAACCTGATCTAGTGGAAGGTGTCCCTGCCCATGGCATGGAGATTGGGACTACATGATCTTTAAGGTCCCTTCCAACCCAAACCATTCTATGATTGTATGATTCTATAAAATGTAATTATGAACATTTTATATATATATATATATGTATGCATATATGGTCTGCCCATAAATTGGAACATTTGTTACTTATGAAGTAAGGATAGGATCTCTAAAAGCTGTTACGCATACAAATCATGGTATCCCATTGATCAGATGTACAGCTAAAAGTGACTACTGATCTTAAAGCTAATCATCCAAGATAACCTAAGGCAGTTAGGTCAGCTCTCTCTTTAACTGATGGAGAGAGATGAGTACCTCCAAAGGACAATTCATCTCACCTCTGTTGCTTATTTCAGGATGAGCTGAATCACCTTCAGGAACTACCCAAGACAGCTCAATCAACTATACAGAGAGTTCTGATGACTAACTTAGGTGGCTAAAGTTAGGTGAGCAACTCAAGGGTTTGCTGACTTTGCTATTTATTTAATTGTACCTCACGTAGAAAATGTTCTAACAAGCCACGTATTATAAAGACAACAGCTCCCAGAGGTCACTAAGCTATTAATCATGTTTGAAACTAGACTTGGAACAATACAGAACCATTTGGCATATGAATTGTGACCTTTCCAAATGATAGAAGCAAGTGACTCCTAAAAGAACATTAGTAAAGGAATCAGATGTGACTTTAATGTAACAGAATAACAGTCACAACACTTTTGTTTTGCTCTTACTAAGGTTTATTGAGTGCTCATGTAACTGAATTAGCTTTCTAGTCACATTTTTATTAGGGAAGATGACACTGAAAGCAAACTTCTGTGTAACCCACAAGCACTCCATTGAATTATTTGCTGCTTACATCTATTGTGAACAACACATTTAGCATCAGACAGCAACATGGAAACATTTCTCTCTCAATATGGGTGAAGTATTGAACAGTGTAGCATTTATGTAAAAGTATTGAATGTCTTGTTCTGAAGTTACAGAGTCTTTCTCATATACAAGCTCACTTCCACTTTCTTGATCTCTTTTTCCCATTGATAGCCCCACAGAATGGCTTTTTGCAAGCATTAGAGACATACACCCAACACACCACTTTTAAGATGTCAACAGATTGTATTATTCATTCACCCATGAGTGTTTTGATGGTATGTGTGTATACTTTGTCAGATGAGCTGTTTCTGACTTTATTCATCTCTATTTATAAGGCATCTCACACAGTTCCCTTCTGATTCATTTGCACTCAGTGAATTGGCACTCAGGAGCAACAATACATCCCCCCTCTACCTCCCAAAGCTTGCAGCATGATAGAAGAAAGGATTAGCAAGCATAGCAAGAGCAATTCTTCTGCATGTAAGTCCAGATTTGAAAGGAAAAAGTTGTATAGCTGTTCTGGTCCCACTCCCATGATCCAGCTTGTCCCACCACTCAGTGGATAAAGAACCCAGTGAAGACAGCTGGGCTGGCTTTGCTGTTCAGGTTACAGAGCCCAACCCTCTGATCCAGGCAATCCTTGCCTAAATCTCATGAATGCAGCTGTGGACCATTCATGCATGTCATGCAGTGCCTCTTCACAGACCCATGTCTCCTTTCTGGGATGGCCTCAGACTGTGGGCTCCTCTCAAGGGATTTTCAAAGAGAAAATGATGAAAAAGGATTTTGGAGAGACCCAGGTGCAGTGACAGAAGCTAGACCAGCTGCAGCTCCTGCCCTGCCCTTCTCTCCATCTGGAGCATGCCTATTTTTAGAAGGCCATACTTCTCCCCTTCCCCTTCAATTATATAAAAATGTCATTATACAATTTAACTTAAATACACAGTCTGAGCTCACAGCCGTAGATAGCATAGATCCTATATTCTTCCAGTGGGTTGTAGACAAGGACAACTCCCTTTGCTGATGGTCCCCAAAAGACTTCCAGATCCATGTGCAAGCTTGTTGCCAGGTGTACTCCTTTACTCCTGCTGTTGTAGAGCACTCACAATACAGTGCTCTTCCACGAGTAACAAGCATGAGCCACGCAGCAGAATCTCCCCGGCACAAATCCCTGCACCACGCAGCATCCCTCAGGCTTGCCACATTCATGCTGCAGAGAGAAACACCCCCTTTTCTCACTGAACTCTCAGCCTGCCTCTGCAGCACAGCAGTACTCACTGCCTGCTTCCCCAGCAAAAATGCTTCTCAAGCACACGCAGTCCTTCCCGGGCACCCGGGGCTGGTCTTAATGCGTTATGGAGCACTTCCAACTTGCTACATCCAGAGACTCTTCTCCATATGGGTACTCTTGGAAGAGGATCACAGAATCACAAAATGGTTTAAGTTGGAAGGAGCTTCTTGGGGTGACCTAGCCTAACCCCTCTGTTCAAGCAAGGTCAGCTAGAGCAGGTTGCCCAGGACCGAGTCTAGTCACGTTTTGATTATCTCCAAGGATGGATACTCCACAACTTCTCTGGGCAACCTGTGCCAGTGTTTGACCACTCTCATAGTAAAAAAGTATTTTCTTGTGTTCAGATGACCCTTCAGTCAACATGATCCAGAGGTAGGCAGGAGCTAGGAAAGAGCTGGATCCAGAATTTTTAATTTTATATATTTTTGCTGCTTCCAATGTAGATATTTATACCTGAGCCTATCATATTCACACTAGCCAACCTTTACAGTCAATGGAAAGAAACAGAAAAGCGATTCATCAGAGCTGTGATTATGTCCCAGAAAAGCCTATTTCTTTCCACAGACTTAATGGGAGTTGAACCAGCTGTGATGTAGCCACTCTTTCATAAATTTTCTGATATCCAGAGGTCAAAAGAAACTTACCCAAGCTTTTACAACAAATGTAGACATCTGTTATTTGGATCAAGATCTGAAATTTTTATGCACCAAAATAAGACTTATTTTCAGATAGAAAAGCACTTAAGCTTTGTGCTTTACAGTCAAAAACATTTTATTTCAAAACAGCAGGTAAAGGCTTTTCTGTATAATTTGTGTAAAAGTACAACAGTATCCTTGCTTTTTAGCAAAGATCTGTTATTTGGGTATTCCCATGAAAGAGTGTGAAGAAAATATATAGTAAGCAGGTTTTCTGGCGAATTACAAAAAAATACTAAATTTGCTAATTAAACTTACGTTTTCCCCAGGAAAAAATGAAAAAGCACTTTTGTCTGAATATTTGTATACTTAATGCGTGATACTTGCTTCTTTTTCTGATTGTTCATCAAAGGACAAATTTGCAATATTTGTTATTCTGCAAGGGTTGCTCTCTGTTGTGTGTGTTTTTAGTGTTGTTAGTGAGGTTTGACAAGGAGTTTTTTTAGTGAGCACTGCAGGAGAAGGAAGGATGTGTGAGTCAGAGAAGTCAGAACAAAATCAAAGTCTAATTTTGGCAGATGAAGAGGAGCTTGAGAAGCACTTCACCTTTTAGCTGTGCACAAATGATAGATGCATTGCATGATGAATTCATTTAGAATAATCTAATATTTATGAAGATTCATTAATTGAGAGTCATTTACTGTTCACACATTTCAAGTATAAAATATTGATACACAGAGTTTTCATTAAGACTGTCCTTACATGATTCAGGCTTTCAAACATTCAATTCTTCTGAATTGCTCTATGTCATTTATGTTGTAGATAAAGGTGATAGTGATTCTTTTTCCTGCTGAAGAGTGAATACAATTACGTCTTCATGTCTGGAACCATCAGTAGTCCCTTGGCAATATGTTCTCCAGTGCAAGATTTACTAGTGAGGGTCAGGTTGAGCTCTGGCATGTGATCCAAGACCCAGGCAGGCCAAAGTCCTTCCTGCAGAGTGAGCAGGGCTTGCCTTGCACCTCTGTAGAGCAACCTCAAACCAGCTGCTCTGTTAGCAGAGAAAACAGCAGCACCTACATCCCAGTGTCTTCCTGACTTCTAGATGGGTCCTTGATATCTAATAGGACACAAAGTTCAATTTAGACATTCTTACTGTTCGAGACTTCCATCAGTGTTCTTGTTAGCTGATACTCTATGGAGAGCTGGGTCGGTAGCTTTTCGCTTAGCTTGTGAAATATAGCAATACCAATGTCCTGTTTTCAGGAAACTTGTGGGGTTGCAATTTCTCCACCATCTGTTTTGCTGTCAGATTTAGAAGTGGAAATCGGGAAGTGCCCAGAAGAATTGGAGAGGGGCTGGTTTTATTTGGTTTTATATTTTAGTAAGAGGTTGATGGGATGGAAACTGGGTACTGACTTGTGTGTATGCATAAAAATTGCATATGTAAGTAGAATTATATAAGCTTGTACTTTGCATAAACTGCATGGATGGCCTCAGAAGCCACACTCTTTAGGCTGTCAAGCTAAAACTGCATGCTGAGAAGGGGTGCAGGCAGAGCTAAGCATCGAGCACAGGGGTTTCTGAAAATCTCTGTGTCTCCAGCGCATGGGCACCTGAGCCAGGACTACTGCTGCAGACCTGAACACAAATCCCAGCTGAAGTTGTACACCCAGTTTCCTGATGAGCAGGATTTCTCTCACATGCTGCAGCAGCGAGGCCTGTTCTTTCCTTCCAATAGCCTAAGGCTTGAGGTCTGGGTCCATCTCTCACAGATGAGGTTCAAATCTATCACTTTTCTTCTGCAGGTAGCTAGGAAATGCCAAAGAGTGAGCTGCATTTCTGTGGGCAGACAAGGCAGAACTGGGGGATACATCACCACTCCTGCTGTGGTGGTGAGGTTGTTTGGAAGGAAATGAAACACTTCTGGTGCTGGGAAGGATGCTGACAGCCTGCAGCACAGTTCTTCAGTCATGCAGAAGACCCATGGCCTGGTTTCTTTCTCCTGGAAATATCTGCTGTGAAGAGGTTTGGGAGCTGCATCCTTTAGAGCATTTGCCATCCTAAATTAACTAAGGTACATGGGAAAGCAAAGGTACTTTGTGAAGGGCATGTAGTTAGAGATCATTTGGAGGTGAGGACTTTACCAGGGTCTGCATGTTTCTGTCCTGGTTTCTCTTTGACCACCAAGAGCTTCCAGCCAAAACCTCTGAAAAATATGCCACCCCTCTCTTCCCAACCTACTCAAACATGGCCAGCTGACAGGGACACACATGTGGTTGCATGCTTCCTCACGGAGCCTCTTGTGCTTTTCCTGGGAAGGGCAACCTTCTGAGATGCAAGCCTACCTGCCGTCTGGTGCCAGTAGGTCCTTCAGTCCCAACAGTGCTCTGCTATGGGTCTCAGCTCTTTTACCCCATCTTGTCAGTGCCTGCTCAAGCAAAGAGGCTGTCTCAGTTCCTTTCAAGATAGGTGTTAGAATATGTACCAAGCTATTCTAGCTTGTCTAATGCCACTCAGTACCTGAATAAGTTGCCTAAAATTAGATGGTTAAAAATTAAAATTTCCTATATGACTAAAACACTGGTTTGTCAAAAGCTGCCTGTTGTCATCTGCCCTTTGGCAGACTGTACTGTGTCAGTGATATTACAACAAATAAAACTTGGATTCATAATTCCTTGTTAGTGGTAATATCTTAGCAGAACTAAACAAAAACAATCTATGTCTTGTAAAGTTGCATAACTTTCAAGGCAACATATACAAACGTGGCAGTATCTATTTGCCCTGTGAAATCACATTATGTTCCTTGCTTATAATGCTCTAAATATTTCATAGTGTGTCTCAAGAATGTATTCAACACTACCACTCACTGCAGGTAAGCAATTCATTTTGTTGGTCTTTGCCCTAGAGTTTTTAAATGTTTGGAATTTTTTTCCCATTTCCTAACTGATTTGCATTTAATTTTAGTACCTTTAAAGTGTCATTCTGATGCCTCTAAAAAAAATCCCAGTCCTTGAATGCTTTCCAAAAGCAGAATTTCTCTTTTCCAGCAAGGTCTGCTTAAGGGTGCTTACAAGGCACTTGTTTGTACTTCACACATGCTGCATCTTTCTTGGAGACCCTAGAATTTCGTCACTAAGTGAAAGGCTTGTGTAATCTGAAAAACACTCTGTCCTTTTATTCTATGCTTCCTGACTTTCCAAGGAGATAACTACTTTTCTTCTGCTGTTTTCAATCTAGCTAGAGGGATTAGGTCCTGCTAACATTTCAGTGGAGTCTCCTCTTATGAGAGCTCACCTCTGACAATACAGCACATCTCAAAGGAGCTTTTGAGCAATCTGAAGAGATGCACCTCCCTCAGACTTGTAGTCTTTGGACCATAACATATAGACAGATATAGGCAGACCAGACGCACACAAGAAATAAAAGAAAACCCAGACAAGAACAACCATACCCCCAAAAAACAAAACAAAACAAAACAAACAAAGAGCCCACAGAAAAAAATATACGAAACCATAGAAAAAAGAAATGTGTATGTTCAAACCAGGTTCACCAGAAGGATGTGGGACTTGTTTCTTTTAATCTGCCTCTGTGGATTTATCCCTAATTAGGAAGGTTTCCACAACTAGATGGTAGTCTTTTTTTTTCTTTTTCTTTTTTTTTTTTAATTAATGTGATTCTTCTTCATCACAGCAGTTAATCATAAAGATCCCTTCAGGACTAATAGGGTATAATTCAAGTACACCAGGGGTTTATGATTACTAAAAGCTGTCAAAAACCTAAATTTTCAGTAGCAAGCTTTAGCTATAGTTATAGTTTATGCATGGTAATATGAAGTACTATATGCAGTGCTGCATCCTGCTTTGGTAAATATGAAAGCAAGTTCAGATGTATTACAGGAATACAAAGCGTGCTCAAAGCCTGTGTGTAATCCATGCTCTGCTTTAAAAATATTATTTCCAGGACAGGCAAACTTACTAACTGCTGATTTTGGAGAGAAATCAATATTTGTAACAGTTTTGTAGGCTTTCCACTTTCTTACATGCCTGCCCTCGTTTTTCTGTAAATTTGAGCTTCCTCTCAGTAGAGTTGGGACCCCGGTCTCAGAAGGCCAGGGTCAGCTTCCCATTTCCCTGGTCTGGTGTATGGGACATGCTGAACAAAGCCAACACAGTAGGCTGTGACATGCTTATGTTAGTGCTGGGCCCTCTGGCTTCAAATTATGTAAAGCCAGATGTAAAGGGAAATGGGGGCAAAGATGCATAAGACAGACTAGAGAAGACAACACTATGTGCCAGTGAGGCTGCTTGTGCTGATTGTGCCAGCACAAACGTTATTGTGTATTCCAGTCAATTATCAAAATTCCTAGATTTGTAGTGGTAGAAGACGCAAATGCAGAAATCAGTGCAACAGAAGCCTGCTGTGGATGGTGGAAGCTGTGCTGTGACAAAAGGACAATTTTACTCTTTTCCCTCTTTTTCTGAAATATAGAAAATCCAGGAATATGAAGGAAAACATATTGCCTCTACTTACTATTTGCAAGATTTTCTTGCTTTTACTCATATTCACGTGCTCCTGTTTGCTGTAAAGACCTCACCATCCTACAGACTGTTGGTGCACAGTACTAATACCAAAGAAGAGTCTTGATATGACTGAACAAGGCGACACTATTAGACAAGATGTTGTTGAGGTATCCGTGAACTGTGGCAGGATACTCTTTCCTTACAATCTCCACTGGAAGCTTCCTACTCCTAAGACCATCTCATTTCAGTAGATGGACAAGGCTTTGCCCTGTAGGATGTCAGGGGGAGGCTGCAGCCTAGAGAGTGGGGCATTGATGGGACAATGACCCTCTACAAAGAGCAAGTGTGCTCTGCACCCATTTCTCTGGTGTTTTGCTGGGCAGAGGAAGGGAAGGAGGTAATCACCCTTCTGCAAAACAGAGCCTAGGCAAGTAGCATTACTCCAGCTGTGGTGAAGGAGCCAGGTGATGGCGATCAAACAGCTGGGCCAGGTGGCTCAGAGCTCAGACACACGAGGACAGGAGGGGTACGTGTAGACTGACATAAAAATCTGGGGTAATCAAGGGTAAGCATGCATTAATGCCCCCTGATTCTGTGTGCTGTGGCATATGTTTTCTCCTGCCACAGAGCTGAGGTACCGGTATAAGGTTCAGCAGTGCCATTTGATTTTCACACATAAAAATGGAATAACTTTTTTTTAGGAAAACATTTTATTGTGTGGGTCAGGCAGGAGGACAAACAGAACTTGGGGTCAAAGGGTTAATTCTGACACAATTCCCATGGCCTAATGCTATTTTATTAACCCCACAGTCAGCAGGAGACCTCTGAACAAATGCCTTGCAGACAGCAATAAATCAGCTCCAATCGTGTTGACTTCATTTGTGTGTATACTTTTCTTTGTGCTTGCAGGAGCAGCTTTGTTGAGAAATGGTTTGGTGGTTACTGTATCAGGGGAGGAGAGGAAGGACTGGTGAGATGAAGGAGGTGGAAGGTACTTCTCAGCCTTTCCAAATAGAAGAGCTAAACCAGAAACACTTGAAGGTGTTTGACGTTCCTCAGAAAAGAAATATCAATGGACTGCCCACCTGTTACAAAATGTTGACAGAACTTTCATCCTGCTGACCTAATCCTTCAAGCCCTCTTTCCTACCCATCTTATAAAGTATTTATTTATTTATTGTGTCTCACTTAGGCTAGGTTATGCCTTTAACATGGTTTAAATGAGCAGAAGGTTTTCTGTCTATGTTATGTCGATGCCTTCATATTTACACAAGTCCCACTTGTTCATAAAAACATGTCATCTTCTTGTCTGTGTAAGTCCCAACTCCTGTTCATAAGACCTACATGTAGAATAAGGAGATATCTCTATCTCATGCCAAACTCAGGAGGAAACTCTGACAAGAGATCCTTCCCCTTTAAGAGACTTTCTAGGAAAAAAAGGGATAGAAATAAAACAGCTTTTCCTTAAATTAAATTCTCGGGGTCTGATTGTTCTTGCATGCTGAAATAAGCAGCTTTTTGCTGACTATATGTAGAGCTGAGGGAGATGAGAACATGACAGCATGTAGGGTGCAGAAACAAAAAGGAGTACCAAAATCTCATTGAACTCATAGGGCCTGTGCCCCCAGACTGCATTGTGAGCTTGAGCACATCTCTAAATCTTAATATTCATCTTGTCTTATATAATGGATTTTGCAATTAAGAACAGAAAATCTTTCTGTGTAATTCTGTGGAAAAGTACCCTACATCGTAGAGGGTGACTCTCTGGACAGATAGAGTTTTAGAGCTCCAGATCCGTAGCGCAAGATTGCTTGATTACACTCACCATCATGCAAACTTGTATAAAAAACAAGGCATAGCAAAAAAATGTAGTTCAGTTTCATTTTAATATTTTGCCATGTTAACTTCTATATGTAAGACTAATTTATGATCATTTTACCACTCAAGGGCCATCTGTTTTTAATTTAATCCTAGAAATTAAGCACAAAAGCTAAATTAGACACAGTTGGTAAAGTGATTCTTGGTTAATTGTTAAGCAGACATGACTGCACAGAAATTAGAGACTTCCAGTGTAACGCTTATCTAAGCTCTGAAAGCCAAAGTTAAATCCTAACTAAATGCAACTTTTTCTCACAATAGACTCATGACATGTAGAGAGAACCCAGGGTTTTATCCACAGTGGACTTATATTCTGAATAGAGATGTTTTCGTCTAACTTCAGTTGAAAATTATAAATTTTATGGGAAAATAAGTATGTTCAGTGAGACCTGCATTCTAAGTTCTCTCATCTCTCTTTAATTTTAAAATTGGCAGTACCATAATGTAAATTGTTTTGGTATCACTTTACTTATAGGATAAACCTGAATTTCTGTATCAATGTTACTTGGGACTGTCACCCAAGTGACAAACAAGGGGAAAATTCCCCAGGAAAAATTAAAATCCTGAAGACTTATTTTCTTGTAATGTAAGCAAGTAATTTTGATCCTTTCCCTTCTCATTAGAAAATAAGTTTAATGGGGTTTATGGCCAAGAAAAATAACTTCCATCAATGAAAACTAATGGAATGGTAGTTTTGTAGGGAGCACTAGAGATGAACAAATAGCGTGTGATTAGTTTAAGTGGAGCAAGTCGTATTATCCATATATATGAACGTAAATATGGCAGTAGACAAAAAAACCCCAACAACCTGTGGCCTAAAGAATAACTATTTCTTTGTCAGTATTAGTGACTTTAAATGAAATATTTAAATAAGATACATTTAAGATACTTTATTATAAAGTACTCATTTGCTTCGTTGTCTGACACTTTACTACATGGACGTTTCTGAAGCAACTAAGAAAAACAAATGAATTTTGCTTTTACCAAAGGAGCAATTTTACCCTTTTGATGACTTTTGTTGCAAAGTCCTCCTGAAATAATCAGCTATTTTTTATTTATTATAAGGCATGTTCACTGGAGAAGAGCCCATAAAGTAAACGTAACAGCTCTCAAAATACGGAATTGTCTTCAAACTGCAAAATAATTCTTCACCCTGCTTTAAAGTTGGGTTTTCAAGGAGAAAAATTAATGTTTTTTTCACCTCTGTTCTCATGGGAAATAAAACTGTAGCATGCTATTAAAGTGAGGCATACATAAATGTTTATATTAGGTAGCTTAGTCCTTCCAGAGGCGTTATTGTTTTGCGAAAAAATCCTGACGATGCAACCAACAGTGGATGAAATACTTTCCTTGCTATTGCGCATTTACAAATAATACCCACCAGATGGCAGAAAGAAACAAATTTCAGTCAAGCTTAGCGTAATCCGTTTTGTGGTCTTAACACACGGGGTGGGACAGGGAGAGCAAAAGGAAACCTGTAGGTATGGGATGCTCAGAGTTCATAGGTATAGAAATTTCTCTCACCTCAAAAAAATGCTGAAAGCAGACATTATAAACTGCTTATTCACAAGTGAAGGGAGAAGAAAATCCTCAGAAATTTGTTTGGTTTGGCGTGGTTTTGAGCTAGGTTTTCAGGTAGTCTGTATATGGTAAGTGTATATCCTGACTGACACTCAATGGAAAGAAAGTTTATATTACACTAGGAGAAATTATATCAGTCATCTGGAGCTAAAATATCGACACTGGATGTCATAGAAAAAATGTAAAATACGTATGAGAACTCTTTTGACAAGTCTTTCAGCCTTTCCTCTCAGTTTAAGTATAAAGCCAACTACTTTGCCCTTAAGTCTGTGCTTGAAACACTGAAAACTTAGAGACCCCAAATCTACTCAGGGATCCTTAACATCATGGGTTTTATTTTTCTGTTTGAATTGCTCAGAGATATTTGGTCCTATTATGCAAAGAAATTAGGATACTCTCTGGATCTACCTATATCAGAATAATTATTATTCATTCATTCTCATAGCAATACAGTTCTGCAGCACAGTAAAAAACTTGGTGGATTAAATCCTTCATGTTTGTGGGTTGTGTAAATTTTACAGATGTACTTATCTAGTGATAAGGACATAAGTAGAAAAATTTTGTGTAAGTCTCAGCCTCCAGCTGTGAAAACCAGATTTTTTGAATTCTCTTACATAACAACCTCCTGCTGGTACGTGGAACGAGGGGAAAGGGATTGGAAACATCAGTAAATAACAAGCAGAATTATTTAAATGCAAATTAAAAGTGGATACACACACATACACACAGACGTACACAGCTTGTTCTGAAGAGTTTCCTGGGATTGCTTATTAGTCTTCAAATTTCAGGACACATGCTGTTTTCATGGATGTGTCAAACTATCAGCTGGATGGGGCTGGAGCAGCAGTTGCAACTTCAAATGTATTGTTCCCCTCTGATCACCCTAATTACACAAGCAAAAGGGTCAGACTGCAATAACTTCATTTGCACTTTAGTCCCCATGTGGTGCCATCGCCCCCATGCGAAGAGAGCTGGTGTCCAGCTGCGTCAGGGGATCACGATAGGGCTCCCTGGTGCCAGCCAGACGTAAAAGGCACTTCAGCAGTGCTGCCAGCTGGGCTTATTTAAACCCTGCACTTCCTTCCAAAATTAAGAACACTAATTTCAAAACAACCTTTTATAAATTCTTTTGGGACCTGCTATTTTCTGATCAAAGCGCAGTAGGTAGCACCGCGAGCCCTTCCCGAGCCGTGAGCCGTTCTCAAATCCCTCATGGAGCCGTCAGTACCTCATTCACACTGTATTGCCCTTCCTGGTAGCAGTGAAAACCAACAGGACTATTTGAGAGTTAAGGCAAAGCTCAGAGACTCTTAGGTACCACCAGCTAAATACAAGGTAGGGTGACCTATAATTCAATCAGTTAAATTCTCTGGTCCAGTGCATCCTTTTGGAAAATGGGTAAAATGCAGCCTTACCTTAGGAGAGTGCTGGGGAAATGAACAATTGTTTCTTTAGCTGAAAGCTGGAATTACAAAGGTACATGGTTTGGAGGTACAAAATGTTCTTGTCAGAAACAATCAAACACAAATCCGAATTTTTACAGATTTTTCTGGTCCCTAGATGCATGGCACAGACTATTCCGCCTCACTCCATCTGGCAGCCGAAAAACAAACAGTTAAGACCATTCATTTGTTGGAGACCAGCTGAGTATTGTAATTAGTCTTACTTGGCACTCAAAAAAACGTTGCATGCATTTGGTCAATTCTAGTTTAGTGACTAGAATTTTCTTGGCAATTTTCAACCCTGTGAATCACAGAGCACATACACGTGCATGCATATATGCAAATGTGCACAGTATATATATATACCTATATACTTGA
The DNA here is from genome assembly GCF_963921805.1 of Phalacrocorax carbo. NCBI lineage: Eukaryota > Metazoa > Chordata > Aves > Suliformes > Phalacrocoracidae > Phalacrocorax > Phalacrocorax carbo. The sequence continues at coordinate 41,887,768 of NC_087513.1, read as the reverse complement.
AATTAATTTAAGTATCATTCATAAGGTTCTTATTTCAGAAACACTAACTTTTCATAGGAATTCTGATGCAAATATTACCACTTGGTTTGTAGGATAATTAAATTTAAGCAGAAATCTTTCCTGTTTTTTATCATGTAAAGCAACTTGCATGTTAATGCATTGTGCTGGTAGAGTCAGTATGCAAAATCATTTCTCTCTCTAACGAGTCTCTTTGTCATCCTTCTGGTGGCTCAGAGTGGGTTTCAAATCTTCAGAGACTGAGATTGTTTTCCTTTAACATGGATGAACATCTTTATTGAACAATTTGGAGCTGCCATTTTTAGCCTGTGTTATTCAGACTTCCCTGTTGGAGGAAATATCTGAGCAATACGTAGGACTATATTGGGTGTATAGAGAGCATCCCTGAGGTATTTTGAGATTTTGTGTGTCTGTAGTGGTCCCTACATGTCCCCAGAATACACAGTAGACGGTACAGTAAAGTGATCGGAGGCTACCATTGCTCCAAAAATCACAAATGAAGAAAGGAATGTATTACTTCATTGTTTTGAAATTATAAAAAAAAATCCATGAATCAAAAAAATGTAGAAAAAGTAACCCTATTACTTGGAAATAAAACCAAGAATGGACTAGAGTATTTTAGTATTCATGCATTTCTATGTTCCAAGATTTCTTGTGTATGTGCATAATGAGAGCAGTAAAACGACACCTAGCATTACATGAAAAATTATGAAATATATATTTTTTCTCAGTCTTTTGGGAGGTCCTCAAGCCCAAGTCCTAATTACAGCCCAGGTATTTTATAATGATGTGAGAAAAATGGAGCAGTGACTTCACTGTTTTGAGGACAGCATGGACAGATGCAATTTCCATCATCTGCTGACTGTGACTTGCTTAGCAATTCTGAATCAGTGTAACCCCCAAAATAAATTAAGGACATTAACTATATGCAGGAGGACGAGTCTTTTCTTAACAATACAAAGCATCAAGCACATTTTAGAGATGGGGCTTAAAATTATCCTGCATAAACCTCAATTTATCCGTCCTCCCTTTTAACGACAGATGGTCCAGAGTCCCCATTTTTATTCATGGGCTTTTTCACCCCCTCAGTCCCACCCCACTTCCTCAACCCAGGAACTTTGTTTCCGATGATTAGCAATACACTGGAGATAACATATTCATGGCTGGGAGAGATTACTATTTTAAGGAAGAAAGGGCACATTTGGGTGGCAAGGCCTTTGACTGGAGCTCTATGCTCTATACAAGGTTTCAGTTATCTGGCTCTAGTCCACAGGATACATTTCCAGAAAAGACTGTACAATTTGCATTAATGTTATATGCTTAAGGGACCTATTGCCATTCTGGACTGCATCTAACCGAAGTCATAAAGTATCTCTAATGCTCTTTACGTATCATCAAAGTATGAAGAGATAAAGTTTCTGCATAGATTTTTACCTATGTGCCTGCAAAATATTTTAGCTGAAAAATAAATGTTATTCTGAACAGCAAGTAGTCTCAGCTCTAGCTCATAAACCTGAAATATTTTCAACGGCTGTATAGTAACAGGCCTTCGTCAGAGCTCTGTGGTTCTGAAAGAAGCATCATTTATAATTAGAGCCTTTACCCTTCCCTGGCATTATTAAAATACTGCTTCTTTTTGCATGTCTCTGAGCGACTTTTCAGGCAGAGATTAAAGATCTCTCAGCTTTTCTTAATTTCTTCCTTTCCTGCGGAATGCCTAGAAGATGGTTTGGAGATCTGCACTTTTTCCCAGTTCTGCCACTGTCCTTCTAGGTGACCTTGGGCAAGTGTCTGTAAAGAAACAGAACAAATGCCTGACGACCTTCTTTATGAAGCGTTCTGAGATCAATGGAAAGTTCCACACATTACTGTTACTGGAACTGGTTTAAAAGGTTAAACATTTGGTAATGAGACTGCAGTTTTTGCAACCACAGTTGCAAATAAGGAATCACCAATGTCTAGGTGGGGTCCTGTGGGACTCTGAAGGAAACTTGAACTCCTCACAGACAAGCCTAGCAGTTGGCACAAACAGAAGACAGGCAAGTGCTGAAAGTGACAGGTGTCCTTTGCAAGGTGATCTGTAGAGCAAGAAGACTTGGTGCAAGGAAAGAAAGTGTGATTTAATTTGGCTGAGTACCAATACATACCCTTCAAAGCACAGCCAGTAGCTCAGCATTAACAAGCAGGGGTCTTGTTAACAAAAAACCCTGGCAACTCAGGCTGATCTTACTGGGTAGTCAGCTCAGGATAGGGGTAGGGCTGTCATATCTAACCTCCTGCTCCTGTCATTTCTCAGCTCCCACATGCAGAACACTCGCTAAGTAGGCCAAGGCAGCTCCACATTTTCCCTGTCCTTAACAGACAATTTTAGAATATGTCCTTCTTTTTTCTGTTATGTAAGTATTTCTTGGGGTGTTTAGTATATATTACCCCAAGACAAACAAGCAGTTACAGAATCTGCTGGGGAAAAAAAAAAAAAAAAGAAAAAAGCTTGTCTGAATTTATTTATTACTCTCTTACAGTTCATTTCCAGAGTATGATAGCATAAAGGTGATGTAAAAGGACACTTCTCAAATTACCCTGAGAGGATTCTGTTAACAGCAACCAACCAAAGTGAAGAGATAAAAACAAATACCCAGTGATGTCTGCCTGATGATATTCTGCTGCTACTAGCATGTGAAATGAGAGGTGGAAGGAATTAACCTAGAAGAGGAGGAATGACAGCAGATGAGAAATGAAGCAAAGCTACGAGTACTCAGGCTTAGCTAGCAGCATACATTGGCTGAGAATTAAAAAGGGATGTGGGCATTTCAGAAAGCTTGGCAATATAAAACCTGAAGGTTTGTCACCCATCTCTTTTGGGAGCGGGGTTCAAAATATGGGAGTAAGTGCCCAGGTGTCCTACATGCTAAATAAGAGAAATTAAATGCCTGAACTGTAATTCTGAATAGGAAGCCCCAGAAAGATAGGTATATGTAAAATCCCGTCTTGCTGTGGACTTGTGTAAGATTCAGTATCTCTGTGAAGCTGGAATTGAGAAACAGGCTTAGGGAGTCAGGGTCTATTTCTGTTAAACTGACTGCGATAATGGAGGGATTTTGTCTATGTCTGTACTACCAAGTAAAACAGCCCACAACAACCATTTGCCCAGAAAATCAAGTGGCATGTCACAACATGCATTTATTTGGCTAACTTCTTTCTTTTCATTCTTATTCTTTTATTTTTTTTCCCTGCAGAAAAACAAAAAAGGTGGTGTCTTATTTTGGCTATTGGAAACCACATCTGGACCATCTTAGCCCTGACCCTGAGAAATCTTGGCTTGGTCAAAAAGGTGCCAGAGAACATGCTGGCAGCTAACTGGTATGGATAGTTATATCCAAATGCTCAAGTCTGCATCCCAGATCTGTTTCATTTTTTAGTGTAGATGTATCTACTGGTGAGAGAGGAGGAGGTCTGGTTTGGGGAAGTACTTGGACTGCAGGTATTTGAGCTCTGTTCAAAACTCAACAAGGGGGTGATAGTTAAAAGGTAGTCAGGCTTTCTTGTGTTTGGTGCTTGATGCTGAATACAAAGCAGTGCAAAATACGCAAGTACAGAGAGACAAAAGGAGACCAGGGAGAAAGAGGGTCAAAAGCTCTGACTAGAGCACTCAGCTGGAAGGTTGCTGCACCTGTCTAAGCACTGTTCATGTTTCTTAATATAAACATTTCCTGGTTAAAAACGTTGCAAAAATCAAGATTTCAGCAACTAGGACCTCAGGTTTCCTCACTGCTCCTGCCCATTTCAATTCATTCTTGCAAATCTACCTTTATTTTCTGAAATAAGAGGACCCTGCACCTGAAGGGCATATTGAATTTTATGTCTCACTGCATTCTGTCACTCCTTTTCCTTTCAGAAAGTATGGCGAGAGTACGTAGTTAGTATGGTGCAGAGCATCTTCAGAAGAAAATATGGGATCATAAGGAATTCAGACATTAAATCTTTAGTATCTGGAAAGAATAAATAGTTTTTACAAGGTCTTCTATGTATATATTCTGGATGAGATTTTATATAATTTCTCCTGACAGCCCACTTCATTTAGCACCCAGTCCAGATCTCACTATTTTTCATAGAAATATTTTCATTAGTCAATGAAAATATTTGGGTTTGGTTGGCTTTGGTTTCAAATTGAGGGAATTCAGTCAGGCTCACTGAAAATGCCTAGAATTTCTGCACTCATACCCCACATTTTGGAGACTGGCTTTTCTGGTTGTTGTTTCCAATGTCTTTAGGTCAGCCACATCTGCTTATGCATTTAAATTAAAGTTTAAGATCTCTCTCTGTGTGAACAAATGTTGTTTTCATAATTTATATGAGCTTCACTCTTCTGGAAACATTTGTTTAATATAGTTAGTTCTGTTTTATCTGTCACTAATATTTTTATCTGTTTTATTCTACAGTCCTTTAAGATGTGCTATGCATGAAAATGGCTTTATAAATAATGGTTGATTACTCAATATATATCATGCAATAAGTCATGGTCTTAAGGCTACATAAATATAGAAAAGATATATATCTTTATACATTAATGGTAGCATCACATATCTGTCAGCTGTTTGGATGTAGTAGATCCAGTAAGAGTTATACTTTTCCAGTGCTTTGCACCTAGGAACTGAGTTTTGGATTCACTGGAAGTCGGTAGGCAAACATTTAGTTTAAAAATGTTGATTTTCTTCCTAAAAGGAAGAAGGGTTAAGTGTTAAGGGAACAATCTGTGTTCAGGGAGGGTTTTTTTTTTTTAATTCTTTCTTGTTCTTTTTTAATTACTCCTGTTGCTGCTGCTACTAATCAGCTTGTTTCGCTTCATGCTAAACAGCACAGCTGGAGAATTTGCTCACTGACTGAAAGTATCATGTGAGCAGAGAGAGTGGGCACCAGTGGGACTGCAGTGGAAATGAATGGAAAGAGATTTCAAAGATGTTATAAGAAGGCAACAATATTTTGTCATCTGGGGGTGCTTGAGGAAGAAAAGAAATTAAAAACCAGTGCAGGAGGATTAGAGAAGGAAAGATCTGGAAGGAAATATCTGGAAAATAAGAACAAGAAAGGGAGGATATTTATGTCTGGACGGTCATCTTAGCAAATTTAGCTCAATGGCTGTGGTAGCAGCAAAGCCTGTCTTAAAGGTGGAAAACTGCCATCATGACCAGAAAAAAAAAAAAAAAAGAGAAAGATAAGAATAGATGACAAAGCAGTCATTTGAATTTATCCTTGTTACAAGCTGTTATAAAACCCACAGCAGAATTAAAGTTCCTACTGTTTTAGAAATAGCACGTGCATTTCATAGGCAATGAATTGTACTAAGAGGCAATAGGCCTGTCTGGAGAAAGGAGTGACTCTGTCTTAAGGCAACAGCACAGCATGCACGGAGAGAGAATAGAAAGAAAAGGTAGTATTTTACCTACCTTCTTTTAGACTTCCATGCAGCTTTTTGTACAACTGTTTTTTCTGTATTTCTACTGTATCCAATAGTTAGTGTTATTTTATAGCATCAGCTCCTGCCCAAGTTCACTGCCACAGTCCCTCTTTCTCGATAGAAGCATACAGATAGCTGTACACAGTGAGTTTTGCTGCATCTATGAGTTTTGGGCATAAGAAAAAACACTAAAAAAACCATAAAGCAAAACTGAATGGAAATCTAGGCCAATTTGCTGTTGTTTCTTTCATACAGGAGGCATCAGTAGGACTGCCCATAATTCACATTTCTTGACATCTCCTATTACAGGTCCCTGTTTTCATTTTCTTTTAACTTTGCCAGACTTAGACTGTGAAGGCTGAATTTTCCTTACCAGCTGCTCAGGCCAGAATGTTTACTTTTGTTTATAAAATGTTAACATTAGGGTTTTTTTGCGGGTCTGCATGGGCTGAGCCTGACCAACCTGTTGCTGCTGCTTGGATCTCCTGGGAGGGTGTGGGGACCTCTCCTCCACAAACATGCTGTGCTTCTGCTGCTCCTGGCCTCCTCAGTAGGAAAGAGAGAGAGATTTGACTAAAAAAACAGAATAATGCTGGAAATGTCTGAGATGGTAAAGGGAGCGTATTAGGATAAGGAGCTTTGGAATAATAGTCCATGTCAGGAGCTTAAGTGCTGGAGTTCCAAGGACAAACAGACTAGGAACAACAGATGAAAATGAGAAGTGGAATTGGGAGGTAGGAGACCAAAATCCAATGAAGAGCTAAGGAAAAAGTAAAATACCATGCACTGATGGACAAAGAGGCTAGCTTCAGGCAGAGGAAGGGGTAAAATGCCCCTTCCCCAGTCTCAGGTGAACCACATAAATGTGGGGAGGTTGGGTGGTGACCCTGGGGAGAAACTAGAAAGAAAAACTTGAACAAAAGGAAGTTGGGGGCTGCAATGAGGATCCCTGAAAAACAGATTTGAAGCGGTAATGCAAATAAATGTGGACTGGTATGAACACCTTAGACACACAGATTGGGGCAACCCAAAGAGAAGGGGTCAGAGCAAGAGAGTATATAAGAAGAATGAGGTGAAAGAGCTAAATCAAGGACTGCCTTGGGACAAGGATAGCCTGCAGGAGATGGGGCAGCAGGAATGAGACTGCCCACCAGAGCACACCTACTTTCTAATGGTGGACTTTGCTCACCAAAACACACCTGCTTTCTAACAGAGAAGAGAAAGCAACTAATATTTGTAAGTTGTGACCTGAGTATCAGGGCTGTGCTTTGTGCACACCCAGCAACCTGAAACAATTAATTTGCTGTATAATCCCCAGCTTGCCTCTGCATATCTGAGACAGTGGACTGGAATGAGAAAATAGGCTACCCTGATACCAGGTAAACTAGTAACCACCTTCACAATAGAAGGTGGAATAGAATTGTCACAGGAGCTCTAGAGGTGGGAATTTTGGATGATCCCGGGTATTTTCCCCACTCTGCTCTTGCTATGCTTAATTCCAGCTGATGGGCATGACTTGTGTTCTTCAGTGTGCTGATGACTATCCTAGGTTGAGAGTCTGCCTATCACAGAGACTCCCCCAGGCAGTTTCTGCTGCAGAACTGATGCAAGCCAAACTCAAACATAGGTAAGTTACCTATAGATGGCAGGAGAAACTGCCCCTGCAGCTGCTCTAGTGGTCATATAGGATGGAGATGTTTTGTATGTGGTTGAAGATAATCAATAGCATTGTCATACATTTATGGGAGTGGCCATGTAGGGTATAAGAATTCATCAGAAGAGCCATACAGTGTCTCATCCAATCCAGCTGAAGGTGCCAGACTCCTTTCGTTATCCAGGCAGCAGCTGAGTCTACACTTTAAGGTATTTGATCCCCCAAGTTTTCATCACCCTGTGGAAAAATCCCATAGCAGTCTTTTTGTCTTACAAACACTAAGCCTGTGAATGTCTGTGCAAGAGAATTGCTGTAATGATGAATATTCTAGAAATGACTATGAGAAAATGGATATTTTTGCATAAAGCCCAAAGTTTAATTATGTGCCATAAATGAGGACAAATGAGATATCATATAGCTTCTCATTTGGTAAGCTCTGTCCACCCTGCGAATTGACTGAGGAAAATATTAACAGCTGCATCATAGCGTGTATACACGAGAGACCAAATTAAAAATGCACAAGCAATACTAATGCTGACAGTCTTAAGTCTTTGGCCCATCTTTAATGTTCTTTTAATGTATTTCTTTGTGTGTAAAAAAGCACCGGGGGGTGAATGGCATATTGAAAATTTCCTGCTAAAAAGATTTTATAATATACAAGACAACAATAAGATAGAAGACAGAAAAAGAAAGGGAAGTGAGAACTTTACAGTGTTTAGTTGCTAAATAACAAGAAAGTACTCTATATACAGTATGTCTTTCTCACCTTCTGCCACCAACCATCTTTGTTCCTATAGAAAATGTGACACTTGGATAAATCAGTAAAACTCCCAAAATCAGTAAAATGCTTAGTGCTACTTGCTTGCTTTTCTATGATGACTCAGATAGTGATGCTTGATGTGCTTGTTTGCATGTGAAATATTGTGCATCACAGCATATGTTCCCACAGGAGAGGGCTCCTGGGTGATGGAGAAGGAGACTCCTGGTTCGTGTGTGCTTGCTGCTCTCTGAGTGGGGCAGAAAGGGGAAGATGCTGTCCAGTTTGGGATAAGTGAGGTATGGTAAGAGGCAGAGTATAGGGAGGGGAAGGCAGTGAACGAGATGCAGGAAGCAGTATGGAAAAGAAGCAAACGCACAAACCAGCAAGCTTGGAGGACGATGCGCTGCAGAGCCTGGAGGTCTCTTAGACAAAAAGGACCAATGCACTCCCAGGCCTCAGCTGGGATGGGATGACTTTTGCAGGGCTCAAGTGGGATTGTGCACAACAAGTCACTGCTCAGTAAAGGATCTGTCCAGGAGGGATGCAGTGAGCACAGAGGAATCTGTCTTCCACCCCCTTTTGGCAATTTGGGAGCATCTGCTGTAAGGAAAAGACCTAACTGGACCCTCTTCAAATCCCTGGCCAACTTGTCCTCCTGTCAGAAGCAATAAAAAATATAAGTGAATGATGTTGAGGAAATATTGTGAAACCCAGCCTGAATCATCAACTTCCATATCAATCTTTACAAGATTATTTTTTTTTGTATGGCTTTATTATTTCACCCCTCTTCCTTTTTTGGGGATGTTATTTAGCCATACAGCTTCACTAGTAAAGCAAATTACTTGTTGGACTTGGAAGCCAAAGGTTTATTTGCCAGGAAGAAATAAATATAAAAACTAGAGAGTAAAAGTAATGTGTGTGACACACTGAGTGATGAAAGAAAGGATAAATTAATTTTTTCATGTACACAGATATAGCAAGTTTAATACTTGACCTGCAGTTCAGGTGCAAACAAAAACAGACTGAACAATGTAGGGGGTTAGCACCAAGTTATTCTCAGTCCAAATGCTCTCCAGGTTTTGGATGTACAGTTTGGGCCTAGCCAAAGGTCACCTTTTTAGTTTTGCACTTGAAATCATGGGAAGCATGAAGAAAACAAAGGAAATACAAAAAAATGGGGCTCAAGAATAAAACACTTCATCAAATAAATAACATGTCAGACCTTAGAGTCCACTGACTGTGGAGAATGTTAACAGCATTGGCTAGACTAACATTACTTCCATCAGCAGGCAGATTTCTTACAAATATGATCTTTCAGCTATTTCATTAACCTCACACTCCCACACACGAAATTGAAGCTTAAAGGTCATGTTTAATGTGTTCAGTGTTTTCAGATCATTCTAATTCCAAACCTGAAGCTTATTCTTATAGTAAGTCTATTTACTAAATTTCAGCCTTGAATCTTTTATGCTTTAAGTACATTTTTATTAGAATATTTCGTTTCTGTTCTAAACTATTTGCATTTTCTTTATTAATAGCATGATTTCCTATTAACTTCTCGGTTTTCTTTAGTCAATAATAATTTTTTTTATAGACAAATGAAGTAATTTTAGAAGGAATCCGTCACAGCTAATAACAGTGACTATTTCTGTAAGTAATACAGAGATATTTTTAATCCACGTACACATGAACAATCTAAATATATTATTGTTGGCATTTTCTTGTTTACATAATCTAACCATTGTCGTCTTCTGCCCTTTCAAATCCTCTCAGTGCTTTCCAAATAGATGCCTACCTGATTTTTGGTATTTTGACACCAGGGACTTTAAATATATTTTTGCGTGAAATTCCCATTCAACTGAGCAAAAGTGATTTCCCCAAACAACAGAAGATATTGAATAAGTATCTAAGAATACAATTCAGGGAATTCCTGATTGTCAGTACTGTGTTGACTTTATTGCAAAAAATAGTCCACAATATATGTGCAGATTACTTCTATAACTCTGTACCTCAGTTTTCTCTGCTGAGAAGAGTAAATCTTCAATGCCTACCTTTTACTTGTCTTTTTAGGCTGCCTTAATCACAGGTTGCAGCCTCTTTTTGCTTATCTGTACAAGTAAAGGACCAAGATGACAGTGAGTGTGGTAAGTAGGACTCACTTTCAGCTTTGACTTGATTACCTATTTTTTTAAATTAAGGTGTTTTTATTTCTTTTAATGGATAGACTTCATATTTTTCCAGGGTAAGTGTGAGCATCAGCGTATTTTTATTCACTCACGCTCCTTATAGTAGGAATGCAGAATAACTTAATAAAACCACAGCTTTCAAGTAGATGAATTGCAATTAACTCAGCTTATTGCTTGGTAAGATATTTTGGGAAGCTGAAGAGAAGAAAGCAGTTTAAACAACCTGGCAGCCCTCTAAAGTCATACTGACAAAGGTAAAAGTTCTTTCTGAACATGGAGGAAACTTAGGAAATGCAGTAAGAGAATAATTCAGCTGAAGTCAATGATTTAAAAACAATATCTTAGAAGTGGAAACTGGATTGGACATTAAGGATAAGCACAAAAGCATATAAAGGCAAACTCATAAAAATCAGCTAATAAAATGATTCACTTAGAAGAGACACCAGCTGCAACAAGAAATGGTGTAGAAGCATATTGGCATTAAGAGGAAAACCAAAACAGAAAATATTCTCAACTGCTTATTAAAGGAGGATAGATATAAATAGATGATGTTAAGAAGGCTGATCTGTTTCATGCCTTTTTAGCATGCAATCAAGTGATTATCATACCGATCCATTGTAAAAAGGAAAGATCTCAACATCTGAGTGTGGAAGCGATATTGACCTAGTGGAGGGCCTTGAAAATGGTTAGGGAGTTGGAGTAAAGGACATCTGAGTGGGAACTGGGTGTGTTTAACCTGGAGAAGAAAAGGATAAGAGGGGATCTAACTACAGTCTTATAGAGAAGGTTGAGCTAGATTCTCCTCAGGGGGCACAGTGAGAGGATAAGCCCCAGGGGTCAGAATATTAACTATGAGAAACTGTAGTTGCACATAGGAAAAAATAATTCACCATAAGAGGTTGCCCAGAGTGACTGACTAATCTGTGTCTTCAGGGATTTTAAACTGTAAGGGCAAAGTCATGAGCAATCTGATCTAACTCTGAGTCCTCTTCTGAGCAAGAGGTTGTACTAGATCCTAGTATGTAGGTCTAGGTCTAGGTACCAGATCTCTGTTGAACCCCTTCATCCTATTTTTATCTGTAGTTTAGTGATTTTATGTCCTTAAACCGGATATTTTCAGACAAGATAAATCTGATGAACTTTTTTTCTAGGACTCTTTAATGCCCTATAACCTGTTGAACTGTTAAAGATATTGGTGGTAGACCTAGCTATAGACCTAGGTACAGTTGATCCTGAGAGCTCTAGGGATGAAGTATACAATTTCTTAAGCCCCTCAATGATTCCTTATAACCTGCTGATTACAGAATGTTTCAGAAAAAATAGCAAAGTCTTTCTCAAAATGGTTTCAAAGAAGATAGATATACTACATGACTTCCTGGGAAATTAGATGAAGTCCTACCTGATGCACTCAGATATTGGGCATGACCCTTTTTTCACAGGTGCTTTCTACCTTGTTCCTTGTTTCTGTTTGCCTGCCCTCACGCAGCTGTGGTGAGAGAGGAAAAGTGTTCAGTGCCCATAGCTAATATAGCAGTCACAGCAGCTAAGGTCTAAGCGATAAAAAAGTGCTAAATATTCTGAAAGAATAGAGCCTGGAAGTCTTATTATTGCACCTTATTGCAGTGATAACCTTAACTGTTTGCATTTCTTAGTATTTCAATATATTTTAGCTGTAATTATATTGTTACTTTTTCAACCTTTAAAATAACTCTTCTGAAATCACAATATATTTTTTTGTTGTTATTACCAGGACATAGAGTGTATCATTATGTATAGGTTCAAGAGTGCTGTCTAGTGAGGGGCTTCATGACCCTTCCCACTAGAGTGGCCAGGAACAGACTCGAACAGCAGGATATAGGGCAACCCAAAGGTGCTGCAGGGAGATGAAGTCAGCCTTGTTCCTTCTGCCATGTTAAAGTACAGGCAGAAGTTTTGGGGAAACATTAGAATTTTGGGAAGAAAAAAACCAAGTCCCTATTTGCATTTCCAGCAGGTTTACATTTTCTTGGCAAGGACTGGGACACTTTGCTTCGTATGTTTGACTATATCTGATAGTGTAACCTTTTCTTGTGTCCTACAGGAACCCAAGATGTGATGAACTGATATAGATTTTTGACTCTTCCAAGAAGCTTCAGCTGAAAACTGAAGTCAGGTCTTCAGTTAGTTATGTAAATAGTAATGGTGCAGTTTGTCTCTATACCTATAGGCTTGATAAACCTATAGGTAACCACTGAAGGAAGGAGTCCAAGTGAATGTAACTTAGGAAATAGACAAAGCCAGTCCAGCCACTTCTAAGACAGAAACAGTACTGCCTCAGCAGCACCTCAGCGTCCTGCTACTCAGACGGGACTCATTTTAATATAAGGTTGTCACACAAGTCATACAATTATTTTTGTTTTAATCTATGACTTTTTTCAGTGCTGAGGAGTCTTATTCATCTTCTGTTCAAGTCAACAGAAAAATTTGCAATGACTTCAAAAGGAAGCACCAGCTTGAGGTAGCCAGAGGCTGGCTTTTCCATCCAAACCTTAGCTGTGTACTTTTAAAAGAAGTTATTGTCACCCTAGTTTTAACCTGCAAATGACTACATGACTGAGGATGGGAACCATGGGTAAAATATGGAAGTGTTTAAAACTTCTTATGGCCATGAACTACCATATCTTTGTATATGACCTTTTCAAGTTCCCTTCAAACTGAAATACATTACTGTGATATTTTTAAGTGATTTTTTTAAAGTTGTGGAGTTTTGTTTGGTAGGTTTTGATTTTTCCTTTTTTTCCCCAAGTGCTGTGCTGATTATTAGCACAACAGCGTCATAAGCACAGAAGTGATTTTAGGAACTACACACTCCAGTCCTGTGCATTTCTAGCAGCTTTGGCAGTATTGTACTAAAGCTCTGCAAAGTCAACAGGTTTGGACTACCCAGGATACCCTGAGCTCCAAGGAACAATTACTGACCAGGCCTGCAACTGTAATTACACCACTTGTGGCAGCAGTGAATAGTATTTTAGTGGAGGCACTTGGACAGTCTCTATATCCTTAAGGATGCATGCAGTTTTCCTCGTATAATTGTTTTGGATGCTTCCTTTGCACCAAGAAATTCTGCAGGATATCTTAGTGACATACCAAGTATTTTCAAGTACATGTATAATACGGTCTTGTTTCCAGCAATGTCCTGCCAAATTATCATCAAGAGGTATTCTTGTGAGGATCATCTGCTCTCAGATGCTTCCCTGTCCAAGCTGTCTGAAAATGAAGGTGCTAGGAGAGGTAATTTTGTACCTTTTCCTCTCATGGAAAGGTATGACGGATGTAAACATAGGATTACTAAAAATGCATAGAAATTTGGATAATAACAGCAGCAGAAATCCATTTCTTTCTGGGGTTTCTTCTATTCAGAGCAGTCTTTGGTGAATCTAAACAGTCTTATGGTAGGACACTGACGGATATGAAAGCCCTCCTCTCATGGTGGCTGCTGCTCAGCCCTGGAAGAAAACTGCAGGTCATTAGTTCTAAGTGCTTGTACACATAAAATAATGTAAATAACAGGTCCAAATGAAGCAATTTAATTTGAATGGATTCCACAGCTGTATCTCTCTTTATTTCAATTTTACTGACTTCCTGCTTCGTTCTTTCCTGCTAGTTATTATCCACTACTTTGCATTTGTATATAAACCAGTCCGGACACTACATTTGTATGGATTGCATAGCATTTCACAGCAATTAAGTTCATTTTCTTCAGAGACAGAGTAAACCACTTTCACTAAAAACCTCTCTAGCATGAAAAAAGGAACTATTTTTACAAAATGAACCAGCGTATTCTAAACAGCTCGCTATAGTAGCCACAAGGTAGGTACAGCATGGGTAGGCTGTGACCTACTCAAATCTGCTACCACATTGCTATTTAACTAGGGCTTAATGCAAGGTAAGCCTGTGTCCCAGCTACCAAGCAGCTGCTTCAAGTGAACTTGATATAATCAGTCTCTCTGAAAACATGACTATGTGTATGGAAACCACACTTGGACAAATAAGATGAAGCGTTACAAATATTGCCCTAAGAACTAAAGGTCTGAACTGCACCTTTATGTGCCTGAAATGTGAGGAGTAGTGCAAAAAAAGGAAAGGCTGTTTTTCGCTTTTACAAACCTGAAAGATTTGGCCTTCACCATCTAGTCCAGACCCTGAGAAATTAGGATGGCAATGTTAATCCTATTCATTAGTTTCTCAGGGTCTATATTAAAACTGGTGGGGTTTTTTTCTGCCCTAGGTCCTGTTGAAAGGTGGGTTTGAAACATCAGTACTTGGGTGTTCAGAAACTTTCTAATTCCTGCCAAAAGGTGTTAATAATCAATGCATTTGTATTTGTTCTTAAGAGACCTTCACTTTCCTGCTCTTCTCCCTTTACTCCCCTAGACTAGATGCAGACATCAATCGGGTTATCTCTCAGCCTTTATACTGCTAGATTTGAGTAGAAGCCAAAGCTTTTTCTGTGAGCTTTTGTATGGTAAACTTTCTACTTATCCATTTTTGAACCACTTCCACATCAAGTTCATGTTCTTTGAACATCTGGGTTCAAACCTTCCATGAGATTTTGGATGAGGCCTCCCGTCTCCCACTTGAATAATGGCAGCATTAATTTTTTTGTGGGTGGGTATTTTTTGTTGTTTTGGTTTGGTTTTGTTTTGTAATTAGTGTTACCAGAATTCTCTGGAAATTCATCAGGGAGTTGTTGCTGGTTTCATGGTACTTAATCTTGAAGACAACTAAGCATCTAATAATCAAATCAAAGCACTTTCTACCTTTATCTATAGTTTACTATTTTGCATATTAAATAGTTGTTACCTGCACTGTGGAGCTACTGTGCCTGTTGGTGAGCTTGTTAAGGGATAGGTAATGAGTAGTCCAAATTTTGGAATGAGTTCCAGCTGGCTGTGCTGAAGATAGCCCCGTACAGAGGTTAACTCCTTGACACAAAAAATGAATGAACAATTTACCTTCAACATAAGAGAAAAAAAGACTAACATTAAGCTATAAGAAATTTTGCTTGGAATTTTGAATCTAAATCACAACATACTTTTATAAAGCATTAACTTAATCTTTATAACCTAGTCATTTGAACAATTATGCATCCCAAGGGCAAGATACTGCTGTTTGAATTTACTTCTTTGTGCTTGAAATGACAGGTTCTCTGATGCTGAAGACAGTGAAAATGTTATTGTTCAGAATGCGATGAGAGTAAGATCACAGGTCTAAGCTTCTTCAGTCATTCACATTAGTGAAAGACAAGAGCAAAACATGAATCAGCAACAGCAGTAGTGTGCTTTTCCTTCTGCTTTGCATTCCAGTTACAGGTGCATTACATGAATCGTGGAAGTACTCACTATATACATTTGCATGTATGCATTTGTGTGCATACCCATATGTATATTAATTTAAACTTTACATGAAGCTAGTGGGATTCTGTGCAGTGGATGAGGTAGGAGTCTTCTCCATTTTATCTCACCTGCAGACTAAGGACCAAGGCTTGTGAAACCTTGTCACCACTACTAGGTGATGTTTGCCCTGGTTGCTTCCTGCTAAATCCCCTTTTTATGGCCCTGTACTGTATTTTGTTTTCTCCCATTTCTAGAAGGTTGCTCAGCTAAAGTGTTGTACTTATTTTATTCATAGCTTTCACTTAAATAAGTAACCTTCTGTTTCTCTTTGTGCAGAGGTAATGATCGATCATTTTCCTTCTCAAAATAGAGCTCATTGCCTGGTGTTTCTTATCAAATCTGCTGAAAACCTTTTCTAGCACAAAGAGCCTCCGATTGCAAAATGCTGTGCCTGACATCATTAACAAGGGTAACCAAGCTGAGGATTTTTTTTTTGTAGAAAGCTTGCCAAATGCAGAAACTTAGAAAAGGAAAAGTGAGATTAGGGAAAAGCTGTCTAAAGTCCTCCGGAAAGCTGAAAATTAGTAGGTCAGGTTATCAAGTTTTGTTATAACAACTCTTTTGCCCACTAAGGTGTTTTGTGGTGTCCTTCAGTCCACCTCTTTCATATGGTCTCCTTCACAGTCAGATAGAGAAAAGGACGTTAATTCTTTTTTGCTGGAATTCTTTCAGGATCAAACCATAGACCTCTGTTTCCTCTAATGCATAAAGAAAATAGCTTCTACCTTACTATTGCCCTTGCAGAATAGCAAGGTGCTGGTCACTAACTCCTTCTCTCCCAGCAACAGCTGGATGGACGTAGCCTTCAGCACATTGGGGCTGGACCTCTTGTGCAGGAGTAAGTAACTCCCAGTTACTACAACTGAAATGAAGGAGAAAATGTCCTCCACATATTTAGCATTTGCTAGAGTGCATCCTTAGAGAGGTCATAGTGAGAGAATGAAATTACCCACCTGGCACAGCAGTAGTCATAATGAAATGTATTTGAGCAGGCAGTGAAGAAATAAAATGAGGCGGGAAAGAAACTCAGAACTGGTGATATCACACTTCAATGGAAAGCTTGACTAATGGTAAAAATACGTTAAAAATGGTATAGAATTTAATGACTTCCAAAATACTGGAGAGTGATTAATTGGGTGGGGAGCCTCCGGTTTGGATGAGCACATTAATCACTGCAGCAGCATGTCTATCACACACTCCTTTCAGTGCTTTGCACTTCCTTTTTATATCTAGCGATGCAGGACTGCTAGACAGCCATTGATAAAATGCCATCTGAGCTGGGGGAAAGAACACTGAACAACTAATCACCACCCAGTTCACTCTGCAGGGAAATCTTTTGCCTCAAGGTTTGCAGAAGGCTTGAGTTTTCTCCTCTGGGTGCAGAGGACAGCAGAGCACTCCTATCCCTTTCTGGCCTGGCTTTGTTGTCTCTTTCCTGCCTCCACTCTGATGAGGTATCGGCCTGGCCTTGCTTACACAGTGACAAGGGCCACAGAAAGACCTGGAGAATGGTGGTTGCTTCTGGATGGGGAAATTCCCTTATTGCTTGTGTGAAATTACTGAGTGATGCTGAAGAGAAGGCTAAATAATCTGAGCTTATAGGTGAGCACTGCAAGCCCAGGAGACATTTGGGTAGACAGTTGCTTGTGCAGGGAATAAATACTTTCATGGAAAAGATCTATGGAGAAGGAGTCTAAAAACCCAGACCTTGTCCCCAGAGTTTCTCTGATTTGACAATACAGTGTTATTTAGTGGCACTTCATGGTTGGAAGAAAACAAATTTTTCTACTATGCATATGTTCTAGCAAGGGATTAGATGTCAGGATGTTTGAGTCTTCCTAAATGTGCTAATAACTTACACAGTTTCAGACGTCTTAATGAAATTAGTCTCTTTACTACTCTGTTGTGCTGCCTGGAAAGTGACTATAACAACTTTTCTCTTAAACAATCTTTCACAGCCCCCGTTCAGGCAAATTCACTTCTGGAGGCAGAGGGATACTCTACTTAATTAAGGACTGTCAGCTTCTGGCCATAAGATGCTGGTGTAAGCAATCCATGTGTATTAAAAAATGTTCTGGATGTGCCAACCAGAAGTATTTAGCTTTGTAATCCTAAATAGTATGATTTCCCAGATGGAATTCTCTTAATTGAGCTTGTGATTTCCATTCATACCATCCAGGTCCCTGCTTCCCAGCTGGGATGACGGAATACAGTTCAGGGAAAATATAAAGTTGTTTGAAAAATACAGGAAAGTAAATTAAATAATTTTTATCCAAGTATGGCAGTAACCAAAGTCAGTTGAACTCTGTGCTTTATATAAGCCACATATTGCTTGTTGGATCTGTCAGAGTGATATATACGCATCAGAAGGTTAGATTAGAGACAAATGGTCAGAAAAATCACAGAGAGGATCTGCCTCTTTGGCAGGCACAGGCTTAAAAAAACTCCAGTTAACACTTCATTATTTCAAAATGATTGTACGTGCCAGTTTGCTGGATTTGGGGATGGCTGTCCATTATTCATAGTCCTCTGATGGAGAGACAGTAACTGTAGATGCGGCCAAGAGAGATGCCTCAGATCCAGATCTGGGTTCAGATTCCAGCCTGCTCCCAAACTCACTGCATCTATGTGCTGGAAGAATAGCTAGGACATCATTGAACTGTGAGAAACTCCAGCCTTTCAGCAATAATTTTTTGTGTGATGTTCACAAAACAAACAAATCTCTTCTCATGCAAATTCTGCCTGTAACAGAAACTAGTAGAAGAGAAATCTGAGACCTACCACGTGTTGTACAGTTCCTTCCTAGTCAAATGTTTTTCAGTTTGCTTGAAGTGTTTGCAGCTGTTAAGTGCAAAATTTTACGGTAGGGGAACATGAGCTTGATATAGCAGGAGTAATTTGGAAAGCTGGGGAAAGAAGTGATAAAAGTCTTTTGGTGGTTCTGTAGGAGGTATTGCATGGGGACATAAATTCTGATAAAGAGAATGGTTTTTATTTGTTTTCTTGTTTACTGAAGATTCTATAATATTCAAAGCTGGATCCAGCTGTAGGACTGTTTGGACGGTGTCATGTAACTGTGACTACTAGGATGTTTTACCTCTTCCTTTCTTGCTCTACCCCACATAATCTGCACTTGAACTTTTTTTAGGTCACCCAACTGAATGGTTATGAAAGCTATAAAGGAGGTGAACTAACCTTTTATTCCTTACTTGAAATGCTTGCCATTCCCGTTTGAAGTCAGATGAAACAGTATTGCATACAGATCAGTGAGAATCTAGCTATGTCTAGGGAATTGCGTGGAACTATCCTTGCTAAAAATTTCAGCTACTTACATTCTTACTTTTGCTAACATATGGTCTCTTCAAACAAAAATTTACTACATTTATAATTTCTTTATAAAAATATTGATCCACAAGAAACGTAGTTGTCACTGTTTCAGGTATGTTTCCTGGACTAGGTAAAAATAAGACTATTTCCATAAATAAAAATGATACACTGATTTCCTGGGATTGATTAATGGGTCACCTAACTCAGCAGTGGATTTTGATAACTCTTTGATATTCACAGAAGATTCTGCAAGTTTCTGCAGCTTCTATATCAGCTGCATGTGGGACATCACCCAGTGAGCAGATGCCAATGATTTAATAAGAAAGTTCTAAAGTCATTGCAGCTTCATCTAAAGATCAGATGAATGAGAAGTCAAGTCATATCCCCTATAAAAATATGACAAGGAGGACAACAATGGCAAAATCACAAGAACTTTCACCAGATCCATTTCATCTAGTTTCTAGCTCTGCATATCGCAGAGAGAAAGCCATAGGTAACCGGCACCATGAGAGAGAGTAGTCCTTTAAAACCACATTTATTCTCTTCTTGAATTCTAATAATTATAACTGGGCTTTTACAATATTTTAAACATTGTGTAACTCTGGATATTTTTCTTGTTTGTAAAAATAACAGCAAGACCTGACTATGACCTATGAGCTAAATGTGTTCATTAAATGTATTTCATTTCCTGCTTGAAATCTCCATCTTTCAGTGAGAGAACAGAATAAATATGAGTAAAATAATAATTCTTTCAATATAAATAATGGATTGCAAATATGTGAAAGAAATGGAGAGATTTCTTGAAAACTCGTCACCCAGACTATTTATCAAACAGTTGTACATTATATTTTAGAGAAATAGGGAAAATCTGTAAATAATATATTAAACAAAAGGTAGCTTAATATAATTTCTATGGACAACTCCAGCATCTCTTCATAAAATGCTAATGTGGCTACAGTTCTATTGAACTATCTGCAAGATACGGAGAGGTCAAACCACAAGGTTCATCTCTTTGATATTTGCCTTTTATCATAGCAGACTTTTTCAGATTTATGTCTTCTCTGACAATAAAAAGAAATATCTGTTTAGTAAAGTTGGTAACTCTGTGAAAGCTTCCATTAAAATGCAAATATAACACAACAATACAACATGCCTAAACATTAAAGTGCCAGAAACAACATATCACACTGATGATGCAGCTTAATGGGCACTTACAATACAGTAGATTATTTAAAGCCATGTTATCCACATTACTGAAATACAAAGTGATGTACAAAACAGTTAAAAAACATTTTAAAGACTCCAATTTTGTTAAAAAGAATATTACATTGTTGTTAATCTACTTGAAAGTCTGAATGGAAGAAATGTCCTCCTGCAGTGTGATGTTGTACTACAAGTAAAATGATGTGAATATTCCTTGGAAAATAGGAAGTTCAAGCATGATCTCAGACCAGTTATGATTCTCTCATGAGAGTGCTACACACCTGTCTGCTTAATCAGGATTCTCCATATCGTGTTGGAATAAAAGTCTAATTATCTACTGTAACGTAAATGAAGCACAAACTTTTTGCAAAGGTTGATAATTGCACCTCACAGGGTGTATTTTGGAAGTAACAGTTTTCCATTTATTATAGTCATCCATCATATGTTCAGTAAATTCATCTGCCAGCGGAGGAGAGATATTGCAGGTGCGGAGCATAACCACCTGTACAGGCTGATCAAATATTAAGGGTTGGGGTTTTGTAGGGTTTAGCTTCTTGTCCATACTTGTCCTGTCCTGACTGAAACTTTCTAATTACAGGTACAGGATATCACTATCTCAGTCACTGTTAGTAGTAAATGAAACACTTTCACAGATCTTTCCGCATGATATTGATGAAATTTTTGTTGTGAATTTACTGTCAATTTTCTTCACAGTGGACACAGCCCTGTCGCCCCTGCTCTGGGTGTCCCTGCTCAAGAAGGGGGGTTGGACAAGATGATCTCCAGAGTTCCCTTCCAACCCCTACCATTCTGTGATTCTGTGTGATTCTGTGACTGCCATGGACATTCACTTTAGATAGATGTTAAAGAAGAGTTTTTCCTTCCATCAGCACCTGCGTTTGAACCCATCCTGGGATACCCAGACCCACCTTTCAACAAGGATCTGAGGAAGAATTTTGCTCTTAAATTAGCTCTAAAATACATCAAATGTATGTTCACATCATAAATGAGCTGAGTCAGAGCACTGGGCTGTGCTCTGCCATGGCTGTACTGCTACGTACCGATGTGCCCCGAGAAGACTGGTGACAGACCTTTGTGGGTATTTACACTGTCATTGTGCAATCCCTAGTTTGTTTTGTTACTGCTCTGCAGCACAGTCACTTGATGTTTTCCACACACATTTCTGCTGTTGTTGCAACTAAGAAATTGCTGATTGAACTCAAAAATCAGTCTGGTGATGGAGGAAAAGGAGGTGTTGAAAAATATTGTCACTCTTATCAAGCTAGGGGCATGGCCAGGAGGTGACTGAAAGGGGATGTGTTATATTGCATTCCCTTGCTTTTTCTCAGTGGTTCTTGGGAAATCCCTAATTGGTGTTACTAGCCTTTTAAGCAATTAGTAACATGTTTCATCCTATTATATCCTGCATAGCTGTAGGCAGGCTAATTTTCAGCTGCCTGCTAACAATATCCCAGGTCTCAGAGGCTGGAGCAGGTTTCTCAGACTCCAGGCTGCACATTGGAGCTTGGCAATAGCTGAACTATCCCACTGCAATCTGCTCAGGCTCACTAGCTCCAGCAGGCATCTTGCTGTCAATCTGAAACAAAATATAGCCTCTGAACTGCCACTTGGAACCTCCCAATATGCATTTGAATTCTTCCAAATGCAATGTTATTCAGCTAGGAGCAAAACATAGTTCTTATGGTAACAGGAGGAGGGGTTGGATCCTAGAAAGCTGTGAGTCAAGAGAATTTAGGCACTAGGGTAGGAAAATAGCTGACTCTGAAGTGACACTTAGAAGAACAAAATAATTCTTAAGGAGTATCAAGAAAAATAGAGAAACATTGCCATGTCTGAAAATAGCATTAGACATACCATTATCAGAATGCTGTGTTGGAGACTTTGTTTTCATTCTTCAAAAAGCTGCTTAAAAAATGCTGAAAGGAAAAACAAAGAACTACAAGAGTTTTGAATGTTGTAAACCAACTTATTCCAATAAGTTGTTTCTTGTTTATCCAAGAAAGTTTAAAGGATGATAAAAAATATGTATGCAGGGAAGAGATTTTAACTGCTGACAGTAAGGAGAGACAATGTAATCAAAACCTCACATGTTAAAGTTCTTCATATTCAGAATAGACAGAAACCTAAATATTGAGAAAAAGAATGAAAAACTGTGGTGAAATCTAAAATTTTTGAAATTAAGAATGAACATTCACATCTAATAAAGATGCTTAGTTCAAGGCACAGAGTTTAAGAATCAGTTGATAGAATTATGCAGCTGGCACTAACTAAATATTCATAATTACTGTATAAAAGATTTGTGGTTCAATAGCAGGAAAGCCCCAGAGAGCTGCAGAAAATCCAAAGATGAAAAACATCAGACACTTCTCTCACAATGGCCATACTATTCCACTGATCTCCATGAGGCTTTAGTTTGCCTTCAGCTAAAACAGCCAGAGTATCTGATTAGCTTTACCCTTTTCTCTTCTAAGAGCATGAATGGCCATCAATTTCTTTCTGACAGCAACACAGATTCACCATTTTACTAAGTTTTTTTCCATGGAAATTAAATGTTAGTTAGACTATGCAGTACAATATCCCACAGTTAATGGAGATAGGGATGACCTGTCAGGATACATAAACATTGACATGCAGTACAGCAGTGTAAAGACAAAATCAAAGTTGTGGTCAGAACTGAAATTGAAATCACCAATTACATGAAAAAAAACCCAACCAACTCAAAATTGGAAACATAATATACATTTCTGTGAACCTGCTTAATATTCTATTTAACCTCAATTGAAGAAACAGTAAAAAAGAAAAAATGCAGATCAAAGGTTCACTTGGTTGGGATATCTACCCAACCGTTGATTCAGAGTATAGACTAAGACTTGAAGAGGGTTAGAAGGAGGTGGTGTTGAATAGATGAAGGGGTCACCAACACAGGCATGTGTTCCAGTTTTGCTTATATACTAGGGCATCAGATTCAGGAAGCCCTTCATATACAGGATTTATTCTAGGGACTGTTCAAAGGCATGTGCTGGATTTTTTCACATTAGGGCTATGGTAAGCAAAGCTCAGTTTTTATACAACGCTCAGGCTAACTGAGTTGTCAAAGCAAACAGCAGGCTATCTAATACCTTTGAAAAATATTCCATTCACTACTTCAGTATCTGTAACATGGGTATTATGTGGTGATTTGGAATGTCATGATGCTTTCAATCTTTGAAATATTATCTGCATATATAAAACAAGAAGAAAACAAGCTAAACGATTCTAGCAGTTCTATTTAGATGCATTGCTGCAAGGGTTCTTAACAAAAACCCCAGAAATCTTGCTTTTACTTGTGCTCAGCAAAGCCTACAAATATTTCTTACAACACTATCAAATAAATTTCCTTACAAAGGAAGCCTTTATTAAACAGTATTTTGGCTAGTAAGGCAATAATGTGAAATCAGTTAAAAAGCAGAGAAATAGTTGCTTCATTTTTAGAAAATTTCTAAAGCATATGTTTTCTGAAAAATGCCAAAAAGAATTGTGGTGTGATGGTTCTTGGGATGAGATGTGCTAGGGGCAGAGCTAGAACTTCTGCCAGTGAAAATTTTAGAGATCTGGAATGAGCATCTAATAAGGTCTGATAGTAGAGCTTCAGATCTCAGATCTCTTTCTCTGTAGGGAAAGAGGAATCCTGAAAACCATTTTCTAGCAAAATTAGTTGAACAACATTTACAATCAAATTTCTCTTTCAATTTGAAATTTCTGAGCAAATTCTAAACTTTGTCTAATTATAGACTGGTTTGTGGAGAGAGGGTGAGGTAGCAAGTGCTGGTGACCTATTCAGTAAATGGTAAATACTGAAAAAATTACAAAAAATTCTTGTTGGCAAATTGCTCCATACTCTTTGGCATAGATGAACCTGGTCTGCCCAGCATACAAATGTACAGTTTGGGGCTTCAAATCCTGTCCAGCAGACAGTGTTTGTGTGTTGCGTGGGTGTCCTTGGAGCACTATCTCATGGCTCGATGCCTCTTGCTCTGAGCATTTCTGCTTTGCAAGGACAACTGTAATTTAGTGCCAAATGATACTCATTTTTGCTCATCGGGATAGGATAGCTAAAATAAATAGTGCCTTGCATTGTAAGTAATCGTGCTGAAGTCAATGGTGTTCTCTATGGAATGTGTTACCACTCAGAGTAAACAAGAATTCAGTTTTGTCATAATAGAACAATCAAGTGTTGAGGAATTCAAAATGCTTGACCTGAAGTCTAGACAAACTAAACACTTGTGTTCAACCTGGAAAATATCAAAGCAGATCTGGCTTTCATAAATTGAATACTATTGATACTGACATGTTGAAACAGCAAGTTATAACTCTCACTTTCAGGGAAATCCTGTGCTATAGAATAAGACCCCGTATTTTTACAAAGAGTGTTATCCAGAAAATGGAGATGACATCTAAAAATGCATAGACGCAAACCAGTCCAATTAATAAGCAGGTGACCAAAGTCAAAGGTCCCTGAAATGGGGACAATGCAGCACTGCTAAATTCGAGACATTTATCAAACTGTCTCACAGAAGTACTGTTAATCTAAATGTGTCTGGTTTAAAGCGCTGGTAATTTATTTGGCTGTTTCATCACTTGTGAAGTTTGTGCCATTAGTATTTAATCATCTTAGATTCATAATCATCCTCTCTTCCTGCAATATACCTCAAGGACAATAAAGTCCTGCAGTTTTGTCTTTGTGCTTCCTTTTCCCCTTCAGTCTCGACTGGTGAAGAAGCATTTTAAAGATACCGAGTGCTGCACTCTGCAAGGCTGTAACTTTTAGCATTGTGAGGACATTTTCACTCAGAAAGGCAGGACTTTCTTTAGTTGCACATCTTTATGTTTTCATTCTCAAGTTTATTTTTCTCCTGTAGGTCTCTGAGTTGATCCTGGGAGCAATGTCTACTGGAATTCATATGAAAGGCTCACCACATAATACATATTTGAGTATTAAATATTTCAGAACCTCTGGGCAGCACCTTTATGCTGGTTCTTTGAAATGTTGGTGCAGATTAAATCAGTCAGCTTGTGTTCTTTTGAAAGAGAGGTGTCTGCATGGGACTTACTAATGACCTCAGGAAAGAGGATTAGTGTGCAGGAAGAAAGAGAGGAGAGATAAGCAAGTAGCCAGAAACCACCTGGGAAAATGTACTGAGCCATTCTGAAATGCTGCTCCTGAATGCTTGACTGTCCAAAAAGGAAGGCACAGGCGATTTTGTGATAAAGTAAGCTACATGCACGGGTTGAGGATGACAGTGGATGCAATCCTCCCTCCCCTGAGCTCCCCAGAGGACTATCTGCAGAATGGAGAAGGCAGATCAGAGGCAAGACCCTCCAGCTGTGTCAACACATGTATATATGTTCATTTTGGGAATATTCATAGTACAGTTTCAATTCCTCCCTATGGCAAGAGCCTATTTTTTAGAGAAAAAGGAAATCCAGAGGGAAATGTAAAGGGTATTTGGGAATATGTTGTCATGATGCCAGGACATTAACAGAAGAAGGACTGTGCAGAGGGAAGAAGTTTCCACAAGTAGTTCATACCACAAATGATAGAAGATGTACCTTACCAGTATCAAAACTCTTGAACATGTCCCAAAAGGTTAAAATGAACTTTAGCTAAGGGAACTTTACTTTGACTCAGTAGACTCTAAATTGCTTCTTGTTTCACTTACAGTTCTCTATAACACAGAAAAGAGAGAAGGCTTAAGTTATTTTATCCTGGGCTTCTACTGAAAATGAGGATTTAAGTCAGAAACCTCAGTGTTATTAAAAGTGACTCACTGATATTGTATTAGCTTTACACCACTGTCAGGTGCACCCTTAAGGATCACCTGGTAAGACTCCTAACATAGTTTTTAGGATAATCTTACATGGATTAAGAAGAAACATTAATTTTTTTTCCCTAAAATGTCCCAGATACTAGAATAAGGGTGAATCATTTGAGCAGAGCCTATCTTGAGAATGGGAACTTAAGAAATGTAAACCACTACTGTTACTGAAAAGGGTGAGGAAACACACCGGTGTTATCAGGTGTCAGATAAGATCCTATCTGATGCTTTAAGTCTCCTGTAAGTGTTCTTCATCTATACAGACATTTAACTCCTTTATTCAAGGAGAAATCTCAGGCTTCGCAAGTTTCACAGTACTGATGTAAACCATGAACCTGCTCATCTTTTAGCTATTCTTTTCAGCAGAACAAGTAGACTGCATATAAAAACAGGGCCAGAGCCTTCTCTGTGCTGTGGATCTAATAAAAAAATTTGGCAGTGAAAATAGCTTGACAAACAGCTATTTCTTATGAGCTGGGAGGCATCTTTCTCTGAATACATCCCAAGAAGTGTGAAGGAGGCATACCAGGCTCCTTTATCTTCATACTGTATTGTCCAGGTAGAAAACTATTTACAGGGTACTGTCCCACTTGTTGCACCAGCTTGTAGTGATTGATACCAGCCAATACAATCCAGATAACTCCATTATGAACAGTGATTAAAATGTGTAAACTTTGCAAATTATATCTGATAGCTGCTTCTTCTACTAAGAAAACCTCATGTTTCACTTCAGCCTCCATTCTACAGAATGTTTACATCCAGATTTATAAAGGTATTTTGAAACGTCTATGGTAATGGAAAATTTTTGAAAATGCACAGCTGCCCAACTTCTATTGAAGAACATCACCAAAAGAGCTACCAAAAGAGTCCAGATAATATCACACCTAATGCACTTTGACAGTTAGATATGTTATTGCTTGTTTTCTGCTTTGTGTTGAACGACTTTTTTCCTTATTTGGAAAAAAAAATACTAGCACTTCTGTCTAGATATTTTTAAATCAATGTCTTCTATGTGTTGCTCAATACAGAGGTTGCTTACACCTGCTGCATGTTTCCATTTGAGGTAGTCAGATCCTTTCCTGAGGTCTGGCCCAAAGGCACAGACCATCTGACCCATCTTCATATGACTAAGCGTGAAGCATAACCATTTTAGTTTCTGTATGCAGTCAACAGCAACCACAATAGTTTCTCTAGAGAGCAATTTAATCTCAGAAGCTGCAACTGACCCGCTAGAAAAGCCATGCTTGCCGTTGACTAGATAGGGAGTCTGGAGTGACTAGACTTCATACAGGTACTTAAAGATCTTGAATTTAGTTTCTTTATGCATCTCTAGGGAGCTAAGCACCTCTTTTAAGTGCTTTGTCATGGGAATACAAAGAAGAATATGCTCAACTGTTTTCCTGCACTGTGCCTCAGGTGCAAGCAAGCATCTGAATCTCAGTCTCTTGTCAGCTTGAATTGCTAAGTTTTGGGACAGAAAATTTAAGATGTGTGACCTATAATTCAGCACAGCTCACAAAACTTGCACTGAAAAAACAGGTAAGACAATAGAGCTACGAAGGAAAGATACAGTTTCCCTTGAAAAAGCATGTTTGGTGCCATAGATACAATTACAGATTAATTAATTTTGTCTCCTTTCTAATGTAAAAATAAATTAGTATATAAACAATTTCTTCCTAACTCAGAATTTTTATGTATCTGGATGCATACTTGCAGTGCATTTGAGAAGACAGATCAGATTACTCTTAATCACTCCTTATTCCTCATGATCATTTAATTGGATAAAATTACTTTCATTCATTCTACAATGTTTCTGAAATTAAACAGCGCATAAACTGATGCATAACAATCACAGTGAAATTCACAACTGATTATTGGCCTGTGTCAATATATCAGGAGATATATTTGTCACTTCATTTCAGCAGAGTTAGCAAAACAAATTAGACTAACTATTTGCACCATGGCAATATGTGGTATCAAACAACATTATTCACATATTTTATATATATATTTTTTTGCTGAAGTAATCTAGCTTTCTAAATGTAGGAGAGATGTTTAGCTTTTGAGATATTCTTGACCCCCTACTGATGGAAACACACGTATTTTCATTTTCACTGACGTATTTACTCTGTGTTATATCAGAATCACCTTTGGCCCCAAATCCTTTGAATCAAGAATCTGTCTCATTAGAACTATTTCTTAAATGGTACGTTTGAGATTACAGGGAAATCTCAGATCTTCTATTAGTCAGAAGAATATCTTGTATCATTAAGAGTCTGTACTAGAAGAAGATGGTAAGGTCCAGTGGGTACAGAATACGTATGCTATTTTTGCAGTTAAACTATGCAACCCTTGTCTGACTTTGAACAAAGTGCTTCACATCTTTATATATTGGAGTGGTTTGTATACTGTTCTTATCACCATAGTTTTGGAACAGCTGCTAGTAAGACACTAAAAAAGTAATTATACATCTGTTTCTTGTCCTTTGAGGAGTGAGAAGTATGTTAGTAGAGTGTTTGCTTTGCATTTTTTATGTGTATATTTCTATAGGTTTATTTTAGAAGGAATAAAGTCAAAGAAGTGCCTTGTGCTTATAGCAAAGTTGTGAAGTTTGCCCCTGAGAGTACATTTCCAAGTCTCAAACTCACACTGAGAAAGCTGTTTATCTTGACTATGAGTTTATCACCATTATTGCAGAAAGTTCAGTTATACTAAGGAATGTCATTCTGAATGGTGGTCTCTTTCAGAGCCTGAGGTATTACCTGGGTATTTGATGCTTTAAAGATGATGATTAGGAGCTTGCATTTGAATCACAATTAAATGATAACCCAGTGAGAGAAGAGAACAATTCTGACGTGTTCATGGTTCTCTTAGATTTGCACCAGTTTGCCATTGTATGGGCATATCTATTGGGCTACGCTGGAAACACAATTCATATCCCTTACTATTAAAAAACCTGTTTTGTTTTAAAAATGTCATTGATTTCCAGTATATGGATCAGCTGTCTGGCTTTGCCAGACACTGCCAATCCACACCTGTGGACTGTATGCCTTCAAATGCAGATCTGTGTTCTCTCCTTACAGGAATTTACTAAATGGTTCATATCAGAGCAAACCCAGGATGCACCCCTGACTAAGTAGAAAGGGGTCTTTCTCCACAATTTGAAGCCATTTGCTTTCTACCTTCTAGCTGATGAAGACTGGTAATAGTGGAATTATTTGCTGGAGACTTCTGTTGAAACTAAGTTTTCTAGAAATCTGTATCACTCCAGTATAGGTACAGATTTCTGGTCATACAGCTGTGTCAGAAACAGCACTGTTGCAAGGAAAAATCCAAAAGCAGGAGCAGAGCTGTTTTCACCTTCTTGGCCTTTAACTCTCTTGATGTGTGTGAATGTGTGGAACTCTAGCTGTTTCCAAAATAATATGTTATTCTGCAGAAGTTCCTAAGTGCTGGAGGACTTCAGTATGAAGGGTCGACATGTTTTGTTACCATATTTCCCCATTAATGACAGGATGCTCCACATGGCACCTCAGTGCACAGCTTCCAGCTTGTTCTTCCCAGGAAAGGAACCATTTGATTTTGTCCAGTGGGGTAGATAAGGGCATCGCAAGTGTGCACACTGGGAAGTCCTGCATCTTGAAAGAACCAAGGCTACCCATGGAGGCACCTATAGATACTGCAAGAGGCACCTGTAGGTAAAGCAGAAAGGTGCCAAATTGTTTTGTACCAATTAAAATTTTCTAAACTCTGAGGGTTTCATTCTTAGAGTATATTATACTGACTTAGTCCTGTTGCAAAATGTCACTGGGTACAGTATATCTTTCACCAGAATGAGACAGTCTGGCAACACAAGACAAGAACAGTAGAAAGATTAACTTATGGGTGCCATGCTGAGACAGATTAGGGTAAGGACTTGCACAGTGGACTGAGTACAGATGTGTATTCACAGCCAAAGAAACTTTATGCTGCCCTGTTGGACAGCCTCAGTAAATTTTGGCACAGTACTTGGAATGGTTGTCTTTACCCTCTCACCCAACAGCAATATTTTATGGCTGACCATATCAAATGCAATAGAGAGGCTGAGAACAAATGTTTGGTTGAGGGGAAATCTATCTGTCAATGCTACTATAGCAGTTCCAGTTCTGCAGTCTGGCTTGAACTCCAGTTGGCTCTTGGGTTGTTCCTCTGTGAAATTTTTATGAAGGTTTTACTAGGGCAAAAACCACCTTGAATTGCTGTACTTGTCTAGAATAACTTGACATAATCAGAGTGATGACACAAGAAAACAAAAGTTCTTTCCCATCCATCTTTCCTTTTGCCTGCTTGGGTTGTCAGTTCTCTACAGAAGCTTGTGACATAACTGCACAGTAATTAATAGAAATATATTCTTGTTTCAGGTGGGCTCCACCACTGCTGTTATTTTCCTTACCTGAGTGTCAGATGTTGCTGAGGTAACAAACAAATTCTGCCGCTTCTTTGCAGATTAGAGAATTATTTTCATAGCCTTTATGTTGCTACTTCCCTCTGCTTTCCTCCTTTCTGACAATATTTGACTGTCATGTAAATTCAATTCTATTGCAATAGATTTATATTTCTAAATTAAACTGCTGCATCACCTACACGACACAGCTTGGGTCCAGTAAATCCAAAGGGACAGGGAGAGCAGGTTCAATCTGTGTGTGAAGATGGTTTGGTAGAAAAAAGTAAAAGCTACTGAATTTTATCATTGGCTATGTCTTGATGAAAACTGCTGGTGTCATAGAGCAGTGAAAGTCAGGCAGACAAGACAGAAGTTTGGACCCCGTGCTAAGTGTTAAATGAGCATCAGCTCTGAAAGAAGTGTGAGGTGGAGAGCCCATTCAGCCATGCAAATAGTGTAGGCTCAGTTCTGCTCAGCACTATGAGATGTAGTGACAGCCTGACCCACATGGCTGCAAGGTACTATAAGGGATGGGTTACAGACAGACAACAGCCCTACAGCAGGAGCTTGGTCTGGCTGACCCCAGCCATCAGGAACAAGCTCCTGGGTGCCCAGAGGATCAAGGAAAACCAGCATGAATCTCCTCAGCTTCCTGCTAACTGGTGCCCTGTGTGTAGCTCTGGAATGGATTAATCATTTTTCCTAAACCACCAAATTTTCTGGTTAGAAATTGCAGTGAAAACAGTTATTTTTGAAATTCCAGTGAGCTGTCTGTGTATGACTGAAAGCTGCCTTGAACTGTGGTGAACTCACTCCTACCACTTTTTAAATCTCTGTTTAACAAACACTTTCATAGTCACTGATACGGTCTTCTGTGTTGGTTCACACACCACCACTTTTCCCATTAACCAAAAAGACAGATGTGGGGGGTCACTGTCACGCTTTTCCTCTTGTTGAAGAAGGTTTCAGTGTTCTGCATAGTGCCATAGTCAGATTTTTCACACTGTCGGCACTTTGTTGTTACTTGTAATGCTGCATTTGCCAATAGCTGAGGCAGTAGAGTGAGGCTGTAATAGTGCTTTTCGGCAGCACAAAGATATTTGAACTTCTAGAGATGCTTTCTTTTGTCTTATGGATGTAATTATTTGCTGTGTTCCTTTAATAGTGTTTTCAGCTCCCTAGTGTCTGATTAAAATGCTTTTCCTGAGCTTTTCTCTTATTGTCTTTACTTTTCCTCTATATTTGCAATCACAGTAATTCTCCCAGATCTTGCACTATTTCTGCCGTTTCAACTGATACCATGTCTTTGGAAATATCATCAGCTGTGATAATAATTGGGTTATGTTACTTTAAATTATGCTAGTATAGATCTCTACTCAGACATGAGATTGTTTCATAAACCTTTGAGCTCATCCATTCTTTTTAGGGTGGGGAAAGATAGAGTTTTCTGCTGGTATGTATATATTTTGCTTCTTTTCGGTACAAAAATTAAAATAAATTGGAAGATCTTCTACTGGGCTGGTTCCTGATATTAGGTCTGATTAACCTTACCTCCAGATTCTTCAGGGTACACTTCTCCAGCTGATGGCACTCCTCAAAAAAAAAAAAAAAAAGACAACCCCCACTCAACCCCCCCCCCAAAAAAACCCCTTTATTGTATACCACTTTTTAGCTTTTCTTATACACAGCAAGCACTGAGAGATATTTTTGCCTTATAGGGTGGCCTCATAGTTGCTAGCTTTTGTAAGTGAGATGGTCAGAGGAAGAGAGGTTATAAAAAAAATCTAGTAAAAATAACTCATCTCATTTTTTCCTTCAGTTGCCCCACCTCCATTTTTCCTTCCTTCTCTAAATCCACTGGATATATTACCTTGAACTGATGTCCTCTGCTTCTATCCTAGATCCTCTCCAGTCCCATGCTATCTAAAAACATTTATTCAAAGATTTCTAAAGACTTCTTTCTAGAAGTATCTCAAAATCACAGTTCAAGTCCTTCCTGGCCGGTCACCAACCTCTAAATGCTCTGACCTTTTCTTACAGACCCTTAACTCCCAAATGTAGGGAGCTGGTGAAGCACTGAAATCTGTGAAAACAAGAAAAAGGTACTGAAGGAACAACAGAAAAAGCACAGGGAAACAAAAACATAAAAGAATTTCCATTCTCTATGGTCAGGACAATGTCTGTGGGTTTATACTTATGAACACATAAAAAAGGCAGCCACTCTGTCCCTTCATGTGGCAGGCATCTTGCTGGAAGACGTGACCCCTTGGTAGCTCATGGGAAAGGAGGAGACAGCAAACAGACTGAAAGATGCTATAAAAGCCATGCACAAATCTTCCAGGAGAGCTGAGCAGTTGTGCCAAGTTTCCCAGCAGAGACACTGGGGTTTTATCTCTGCAGTAGCCCTCATCCCGAGGAACTGACAGATTATGCAGAAGTAAATGAAGAGTATGAAGTGAAAGGGCATGATGAGAGTTATGCAATCCCCAAGCAGGGAGCCAGTCTAAATGCTGCAGTAAAACCATCCTCCACACACCTTGGGGCAAGAGCAGTTCCTGAAGAGAAGCAGACTCTTTGGGGGTCTATTTGTATGAGATGGGGGAAGTAATTTTATGCTGGATTGTTGCCTATTCCTGCTACCACAACTGAGACAAAACTCTCACACTGTTCTTAGAGTAAGAGGGGCAGATTAAAGCCTCATTCCTATCCACCTAAATAAATAAGACTGTCATTTTTATCAGTTTCTACTGGTCAGCCTCCCCCTCTCTTTTTTCTTTCCATGAGTGATTTAGTTTGCTGAAATAAATCAACATGCTTCTCAAGTCTAGTCCTCCACGGTTAGCATAGCCATTTCACATAGATTTAATCCAAAAGGTTTAAGATAACATTTGCTGCATGCTCAACAGACATTGCAAGCTGCAAAACCATCATGCATTTGCGATGATTTTGAAACTAAGTGATGTTACAGGAAAAAAAACAGAAGTGAGGAGTTAGCCTACCTGTAGCACGTTTTCCTGCCATGGGACATGATGTAGCTGGTTTACCTGATTTCATGAACTGATCAGAATCACAGAATCACAGGTTGGAAGGGACCTCACAGATCATCTACTCCAACCTTTCTAGGAAGAGCACAGTCTAGACAAGATGGCCCAGCACCCTATCTAGACGACTCCTGAAAGTGACCAAGGTGGCCGAGTCAACCACTCCCCTGGGGAGATTATTCTAATGGTCAACTGTCCTCACTGTGAAAAATTTCTCTCTGGTGTCCAATCGGAATCTCTCCAAGAACAACTTGTGTCCATTCCCCCTTGTCCTCTCCATGGGACTCTGTGTAAAAAGGGAGTCTCCATCTTCTTTGTAGCTACCCCTTAAGTACTGGTACATGGTGATGAGATCCCCTCTGAGCCTCCTTTTCTCAAGGCTGAACAAACCCAGTTCTCCTAGCCTGTCCTCGTACGGCAGGCTTCCCAGTCCTTTGATCATCTTGGTGGCCCTTCTCTGGACCCCTTCCAGCCTGTCCACATCCTTTTTGTATAGTGGGGACCAGAACTGTACACAGGACTCCAGGTGTGGCCTGACAAGTGCTGAGTAGAGTGGGATGATGACTTCTTTCTCTCTGCTGGTGATGCCCTTTTGTCTGTGCTGCACTCCCTGATTATGTTTTCTCAGGTGCAAGACCTTACACTTGTCCTTGTTGAACTTCATAAGGTTCTCTTCCAGCCTATCCAGATCTTCCTGCAGAGCACCTCTCCCTTCTGGAGTGTCTGCTTCCCCACTCAACTTGGTGTCATCAGCACACTTCATCAGGCCACACTTGATGCTGTTATCCAGATCACTTATGAAGCTGTTGAATAACATTGGGCCCAATATCGATCCCTGGGGGACTCCACTTGTGACAGGTTGCCAGTTTGAGAAAGAGCTATTTACCACCACCCTTTGGATGTGGCCTGTCAGCCAATTGATGATCAGCTACAGTGTTAGATGGGGTTATGGGTGTGGTCATGATTCTCAAAAGAGCCCTGCCAGAAGGCATACTCTATACGTTCAGCCTTGAAGCACTGCTTCAGCAGGAATTCTTCTTGTAAGGAGGGATTTAACAAAGCCCAGACATCAGAAGCACTAGCTGTGTAACCCAATGTTTTTCAGGAACAAGAAGCTGAGAAATCTCTATAATGTCAACCTCAAGACAGGCATCACAGTAGAGGTATGGGAAGATTCTCTCCACAAGCACTACAGGAGAACAAAATAAAAGCAATGAATGCAAGCAAATAACATGAAGAGGCTTGCAACATCACTTAATGCATCTAGGGAGATTTTCAAAGTCTGTCATATTCCAGATAAGTACATTATAGTCTGCAAGTGCTTACCTTCAAGCGCGTAGTAAGCCTACTGGAAGCTGCTTCTGTGAGTGTCATGTTACTCAGACATTTAGGATTGCTGGACTGACAACTAAAAGTATCTTCAACATAGGCAAAACAAGAAAAGGACCCATACAAAATATACAAAGCATATGAAAAGATAAATTTTAATTTCTAGAAGCACTGAGGAACTGGCACAGGCCACCAGGTTTAAAAAAAATCATAAAAAACAAAGCTCAACATTGAGATCTTTTCCAATCTTTTAAAAAGGCTTGTTCTTATAGTGTTCATGGGTACAGGACAGATTTTTCTTAGTTTGCAGCTTGTGTATGGTGATCCTATCTACAAATGACAACAAAGAGATAAATTATGAAGGTCAGAAGTTGGGAGTAAAACTTAAATAAGCACCATCACAGATGACATGAGGAAAGAAAAAGGAAAAAAGAGAAAAAATATCAGTATCATTTTATAGCCTTTTGGTTTTGTTTAGTTTGCATAAGGCTTTGATTCTCTCATGTCATTTTTGTTATCAAAAGCCTGCAGCACCACAAGGTGGCAGTAAAAAATTACTTATTGCATCATTTTTGACACCTGGTTATGTACACAATAAATACTCCTATTGTCCCAATGTCGAACTTACGCATATATTGAACCTATCTCCTCTGTTGTAAAAATGACACATATGGGCAAGTTCTAACATTTGTGTGAAAAAAGCACGAACATTAGTCAAACAGTTAAATAATCTTAACTCAGGAATTATGAATTTTAATTGCCATGTATGCAAAGTTGTTCACAGTAGAAAATTCTTTAAATATTTAGAATAATCAGGCATTTCTCTTCCACATGGCAATCAAAATCCTTGAAATGAAATAGAAGAATTGGAACATTATCCCCATTTAGTTTACCCTATAGTACAGAAAAATAAAAATGAAAATGAGAATAGATTATGATGAATCTGTTTGCTTCTACCAAATACAGTAGAACTACATGCCAAGCAGAGTCCTCTGATGAGCCAGTTAGTGGTACTATCTGCCTCTTCAGGAATAAGAGCAAATACTTCAAATCTTGCTTCTGTCAGAGGCAGTTGAGATTCATTCAATGAAATTAGTATAAGAATCAGAATCAGCTCCTAAAGTGTTATTAGGTATAAATGATTGCCCAAGCAGAAGGACATGGTGAGGGTCACACTGCAGATAATTTTTTTTTGCTGAGATCAGCCAGAATTTCCTCTTTTATCTTCTTTGTTGAGTGTACAAGTGTCAACTCATCCATCATTTCCTTTTTCCTATGCCTAGTCGCTTCTGGTAGCCAAAAGTAGTGTGGTGAGGGATCTGACTTTTCAAATCCCAATCTTCAGCGTTACCCTCAAGTGTAGCTACATTTGCCTGGAAGGGCTGAGTTAGGTAAAGAATCACACTTCCAGCCAGAGAATGTACATGTAGCATGTACAAGTAGGTACTTGTTGGCTTCACATCAAGAGAACATTACAACAATTTCTCATGCACTGGTTTTAATTTCCATAACCTAAGATAGCTATATAATTTGCTGAATGTTATCTCCGGTTTTGCTCAACAGATGTTTCCACATCATATGACTACAGAATGGTATGCTTCCTCTGAGAATATCGTAGCATACTAAGAAGTTGCTCCACACTCCCATCTCTGTGCTTGTCAGATAAATCATTTTGCATTTAATAAATCTTTACATGTCCAACAACACTGAAACCTATCTTCAGTTGAAATCACCATCTATGGTAAAGCTTATTTATAAAGACTGTATTTCCCAGAATGCTTTAATATACAGAAGAGGTCTAATCCCCATCCTGCTGGCATCGGCATGGAGATTTGTACTCCCTTCCTGGTGTTTAGATCAGGTCTGAGAAGTTCAGATGGCTTTGAGTGGTACTGAAGAGCTGCTGTTCTAATCCTGCTGGTCTGCGCACGACAGGCTGCAAAATGAGTCAGGTATTTGGCTGCTCTCCCCACAGGGCTGCTGCTAATGAGCTACAGCTCTTTGCAAGGACCCATACAGCTGGTACATCAGTACTTGCTGACAAACTTTGTTTCAGGCACACTAAGACTGTCGATGGCACAGACCCATCAGACGTCCTACAGGATGCAGGGATTGGCATCAGGCCCTTCGGGATGAGGCTGGCTTTGTGGACTTGAAAGCAGGAGGCATAGTCGCTGCAGATGCTGCCAGCTCCAGACCACAAGGACAGATCACAAAGACAACCAGTGCACCAGCTTTTCCAAGGAGTGTCTCTGCTTTGATCTAGAGGAATAAGAGAGTTATTTTCTGAAATTAAGGATGACAGAATGGCCTATGGCAGAGCAAAACAAAATAAATAAACCTGAACAGAAGAAAAGCTGTTCAAAAGGTGTGTAACTCTGCAGTACATTTGGCTACTCAGAAGACAAGTGAAAATGGTATGGAGAAAAGGCTAGGTGGTTTAATATTTTTTTCTTGCTTTCTTTCTTTTAAGTTTACATTGTGGGGGCATGGGGGAGGAAGGACAAATATGCTCCAAGGTAATGTATTTGAAATTTTTTCAAAGAGAATCCCCAAAACTACAAGGCCTTGAGCACATGTGTTTTCCTCTGGGTTTGAATCATAGGCATCTGGAGATTAGAATTTGCATGTCGTGAAGCTGCTTTCCTCTCATGATTGTATATCACAGAATAAGGGGGAAAATAAAAAGAAAAAAAGACCTTGGGTTTGTTTCCTAAAAATTTGACACTTGAGCCTGGGTTGCTAACTGGGAAATCCCATGAAGATGATGCACACTAGGTATAGTTTCTGAGAGGGCAGAGGAGCACAGGGACCTTCTGAGTGCAGCCACTCTGTCCCTGGCTCAGTCCTCGCAGCAAGATCCTGCAGGGCCAGAAGAGGAAAGCAGAGCTGGCCTGGTTGAAAGAATGCAGGAAGGGAGTAAAAACTGGTGAAACAGCTGGTACCTGAGGCCCCGGAATATTTAACACAAGCAGGCAGTCTGTGGCAGGACTGCTGAGTCAGAACTGGAGGCTGCAAGATCAATTGCACAAGTGCAGATCTCATCTTTAAACTGGCTTTGGACTTCTCTTTCCTTCTAAGTTGCAGACTCAGACAGGGGGACAGAGGCTGGTAGCTCTCACCTCCACGTGCTCATCTGTGGCAGTGTGGATCCATGCTCATGTAAAGTATGGTCTGCGTGTGAGCTGCGTTGCATAGAGTGTCCTGGAAAATCTACTACTACACTTTCATACGCGATCACCATAGCAGATTTTGTCAAATACTTCCAGTGCAACCCCATGAATCCCAGATTACCACTGATATCTTTGATCCATACAGGCACCAGCTGAAACAAATAAACAGGCTTTGGGTTCTATTATAAAAATGACAACTTCTCTTTTCAGTGGGGTGTGCTGAAATAAGTAGCTTTTTATCTTAGTAGTCAGGAGCTCTTCCATGTAATATTTATGAAAGGATGTGTTTTAGGCTATTCTGTACTCACAGATGAGAGGTGCTTGAAAAAAATTAAAAAGTAATTATGTGTGTTGTCACCAGGCATTTGGGAATATAACATGTGTTAAAACAGACAGAAAATGTGACTTAACCCTACAATAACAGGCCTTCTTTCCCTGCATGAGTAATACCTTCGCAATCAGAAAAAAACTTGAGATGGAGGATAAATTTGAGGATAAATGAAAAATGTTGACAATTTATGTATGTCCCTTGAAAGGAAATAAAATTTTCAGTCCTAATATCTTCTCAAATAGATAATTTTAATGATGATGAAAGCTTTTACTAGTAGTATTTTTTTTAATATATTTCTGGGTGTTTCAAAATCCTTCTTGTTCCCTGGTAATGTTAATTAGATTCTTCCAGATGAAGATGATAACTTCTACTTGGCCCAGATTTGTCTCCCTGTAATGCTGTGAAGAACCAGAAAAGGCCAGAAGTAGATGTCTCTTGTGGTTTAGCCCCAGTAGGCAGCTCAACCCCACACAGCCTGTTACTCGCTCACCTCCGGTGGGATGGAGAGGAGAAACACAAGAATAAAACTGAGAGAACTCATGGGAAAGCAAAAGCTGCACACACAAGAAAAGTAAAACAAGGCATTAATTCACTACTCCCCTTTGGCAGGCAGGTGTTCAGCCATCTCCAGGAAAGTTGGGCTCCATCACACCCAATGGTCACTTGGGAAAACAGATGCTGTAACACCAAATGTCACCCCTTCCTCCTTCTTTCCCCCACCTTTTCTTGCTAAGCCCAATATTACATGGTGTGGAATATCTCTTTGGTCAGTTGGGGTCGCTGTCCCAGCTGTGTCCCCTCCCAAGTTCTTGTGCACCCCTAGCCTGCTCACTGGTGGGGTGGGGTGAGAAGCAGAAAAGGCCTTGAATCTGTGTAAGCACCGCTCAGCACTAACCAAAACATCCCTCTGTTATCAACACTGATTTGGTCACAAATCCAAAACTTTGCACCATACAAGAGACTGTGAAGAAAATTAACTCTATCCCAGCCAAAACCAATACAATGTGGTCAAAAGACATTAATGTTATTAATATTTACTACTATCACAGCTTCAGCCTCACACAGACAAAACTGACTAGTGTAACAAGTCAGGAATAACTACAGTTGTGACTCTTCATAGTCACTTTCAAATGTATGTCCTTCAACACGCATATCTTTCATGCTTACTTATGTAAAGTCCTATGGCTTTCTGGGTCTCTCTGTCTGCAGGACTGTCTGGTTCTGGCAGCTTCATGAAAAACTTGAGAATATCAAAACCCAACATGGATGTAGGCACTTTAGCCCATGACCAGCTGGTGGGTTCATGCTGCCCAGATGATCTACAGAGTCTCAGGATCTCCCCATGGCTTCTTCCCATGTGCTGTATGCAGCAGCTTCTGAAAGAGTTGCGCTACGCAATGCCTGTACATTTTCTCTCCTGGGTTTTGACTGAAATTGAACCAAGTTCCAGAGCAGCAAAGCAACATTAAATAGATTGAGATGATGATGGAACAATACTGAAGCCATTTCTGCTATGACCTGTTCATCTAGAAGTAGCCTGAAAATACAACAGACTACACTAGGATCAGATTCTCCTTTTCTGTCAGAACAAGAGTGTTATTTACTGGTCAGTTCATTTTGAGACCAAGCTAATTATTGAACAAACTTTGAGAGACAAATGACATTTATCCCAATGAAACACAGGCTAGGTAATTGATTGCAGAATTGGAAACACAGAAAACAGAAAAGAAGAGAAAACAAAAAGAAAACAAAAAGAAAAGGGGGGTGGGGAGGGAGGGGGAGAAATAAGTGATTAAATTAAAAAAAAAAGAAAAAAGAGAGGAAGAAAAACTGTAATGAAATGCCTGCCAGTTCTGACCTGAGATGATAACTCTGTCCTCCAACTTCCCTTCAGGATCCTTTTTCAAGGCATCACTCAGATATTTGGATGAAGAGAGCTTCCAGCAAGAATTTCTTTGTCACAGTATTACCACTGAGAACTGGTTGTTTCTTTTGATTAAAATTCTTATTTATACTACTGCTCAATAAATAACTAAGGATACAGATGGGTAGCTGCTGGTACCCTAGTGCTCTCTGTTCCTGATATGCAATTTGGAGAGAGCATTGCATCCCAGTATCAAGTGATTTCATTCCTCTCCTTCTATCTCAATCAGAAAAGTTATTCTGTTGTTATGTGTGTCAGTAGCAATGCAAAGAGAACACTGTCAAATTTGTTTTCATGATCAGGCAGCCCAGTTCTGACTGATGCATAGTCTCTAATGCAAATGTACAGTGGGTATTTCTTTCATTAGACTCTGTACATCCATCATGCTGGCTAAACTAGCCGATTCTTTGCAGCTCAGACAATTCCTTTAGCTTGTTACAGAATTTCAGTAATCACATATTTTGCAACACAAGTAATACCTAAACACCTCATTAATACCACACTAATCAGCTTGTGCACTGAATTCACAGCCCACAAATGTGATTTATAACTAAATGGACTGGAGAGTGGGAGGACTTAGTTTTTATACTATGTTTTGGGGGGTACTTAAACAACCTTCATAAACTCACGCTTTTAAAGGAAATGAAGCAGGCAGAGATAAGTTTCAAGTACTCCAAATAAGCAACAAATACATGATGAAAGAATGTCTAGTATGTGGAACCACAATTGTTCTTGAGTGCACTAGTTTAGGCATTACAAGAGAATTGGAGCTACCATTGTCCATGTCCTTTTCCCTCCATCATTGCTTCCATGTTTTGGTTTTTTAATGAAAAATAAATTCATGATTATAATCTGGTTAAGACATATGGTGCACTTCAAGTGGGTTGCCAGTCTGTCTGACTATGGGGAATCAGGATCTAGCAGAGGACCAGCTTGTTTGATTGGTCTTTGGATTAGGGTCAGGATCTGTCCCTTAGAAAAGCTGTAAGCCTGTAATGATGAATAAATGAGAGCTGTGAAGTCATCTACTCTAACCCAAAGTAACATGTGATTAATTCTGTACAATAATTCATTTGTAGTTATATATTTTTATCAGTTAAGTTAGGGAGTTAGCTCTCTCCAGAAGACTGTAAATTATGGATCTGAGAATGAGATCAGTATAGGGTATTAATTCACTGCAGCACTTCAGAAAAAATCTATTTATACTTTAAGAAACTCAGCTGTAACCCTCTAAAGTCAGCAGGCCAAGTCCATCTACAATATGGTCTTACATTTGAAATGTCATCTGTGTAAATTAGTGGTGATGAGATTTGAGCCTAAATAGGTGGAAGTACTGTAGATATGAAACTTTTAGAACTTGACGTTTCTGAACCTCTTAAGCTGTATTAAGGCTTCCTAAAAACTTTTTGCATTTCAGCTTCTGTATTCTTGTAATTTAAATACACATTTCATAACCATTTTTTTTCTTTAACGAAAATTCTTTTTTGTTAAAGAAAACATTATAGTGTAGTAATAAAAGTTACAGTACTTTTTGGCATTTGGTCTCCTGGAATGGAAAAACTTTGGACCAGAACTGGGTGAACATGTGTTCAACTGCCTATGCAAAGTAGGGCCAACATTTGATTCAGACTATGTGGCTCAGTACTTTTTCCAGGTAGGTCTTAAAAAATTTCAAGAATGGGGATGCCACAGGCTGCTCCACTGTAGGTTGCTCTCTGGGCAATCCACTCCACTGCTTGACTTTGCTCATGGGAAAATTTTTTTCCTTACATCCAGTTGGAGCCTCCCCTGTTTCAGTTTATGAATACTGTCTCTTGTTCCCTCACCAAACACGTCAGTAAGAGCCTGGCTCCATCTTCTCACTAACCTCCCATGAAGTGCTGGGCAG
Source organism: Phalacrocorax carbo (assembly GCF_963921805.1). Classification (NCBI taxonomy): domain Eukaryota; kingdom Metazoa; phylum Chordata; class Aves; order Suliformes; family Phalacrocoracidae; genus Phalacrocorax; species Phalacrocorax carbo. The sequence goes on along the minus strand of NC_087513.1, from coordinate 41,845,745 downwards.
CTTCTAGTAGACCCCTCTGAAGCCATCACTTCTCCAGGCTGAGCAAGTCCTGATCCCTCAGAGTCTCCTCAAAGGGCAGCTTCTAGCCCTGACTACCTTGGTGACCCTCCACAGAACTTGCTCCAGTTTGTCAATGGCTGTTGCCAGCACTGCTTCAAATATGAACTGAAAAAATTTGTACACTTGTGGGAGATGTATATTTCAGGTAATTTTCATGCTGAGAAAATGATTAAAATTGTGAAGAGGCTTTTCCCCATTAGTGCAGGATATGGTTTATTCACTTGATAGAGTAGCAGTTCAGATGGCTGCCAAGCCCAACTTCAGTCATGTTTCTTCTTCAGATATACCAGGTCCTATACTGGCTGAGTATTACTTCTGTAGGTTACTAACTTGAGCCATCAGAAACAATATCCTGACTGCTATATGGATGGAGATGATCTAACTACAGTTATTGATTTACGTACACATTGAATGACAAAGTAACTTTATATTGGATCAGAACTTAGGTCCATCTCACTCAATGTCCTCTCTTCAACAATGTCCGCAAGCAGGTGCTTAGGAAAAACTTCAAGAACGGGGATGGAACATGAGAAATCCTTATATCCTTGTATATACCTTCCCTGCTTCCAGCAGTTCCTGGGTGAGGATCTTACTGTGATGAAGTTAAGCGCCACATCCTTGTGTTTAATAAACATCAGTAGATTTTTACATCTGGATTTTTTTAAATGGCCTCTATGGTACTGTCTGGCAACAAGTTCCAGCATTTAGTCATGCCATGGGACAAAAAAATCATTTAGTCATGCCATGTGAAAAACAACTTCCTCTTGTTGCTCTAAGTCTACTGTTTCTTCCTTTGACTGGATGTTTCCTAGTGTTGTGAGAAACAGTGAGCAGATGCTCCCTGTTCACCATCTCCATAGCATTGATGCTCTGATAGTCTTATCATGTATCTTTCCCTACTCTTCCTTATTCTTTTTTTTTTAAACCAAATTATCAACTTACTTGAGCTCCTCTCAGATGGAAGATATCCTATAGGCTGAATCACTCTTTTAACCCTCTTCTGTGCAGTTCTTTGCTTCAGTTATAGCTCTCCTAGATCTTTTTTGGAGTTACTATGTCTGGAGCTATATTCAGCTGTCACTGAAAGCCTACAATTTCATTTCAGTGAAGATCTTGTGGTAAGCTATCAAACTATAGTTTAGCAGGTATCCATGAAAAGTGGGCACATGCAAATAGTCTTCTGAGACTATCCGAAAATCAACCATCATGAAAAGACTGCCATCCAAACAGTGAGATGGAAGCACAGTTCCAGATGTGGCTCAAGCGCAGTATCCAAAGTATGTGGCACACTGATATTTTACTAGCAAGGTCATAATGTGGTGTTAGAAGAAGCTCCTAGGTCAACCTCTAGCACTATGCAACATCTTGCAAATCCTTCTTTTGGACAGGAAGGAAGCAAACTGGGAACATACCATGCTCCTGAGACTGCTTTTCCAGTTAGGGGTAGACTTAGCTACTATGCAGAAGATCTCTGTTGGGTATGTGTTTGTCATGATTATCCATTATTAACCCAGAAGCAGGTTGTTATGTATCAGTACTTCAGCAGAAAGTGGACTGATCCCTTTGTTATTATCTGTGGTAAACAGGACACAGTTAGCAGCCTGCATTATATTTCACAAATTTGGCAAATAATACACTTCCATTCAGCTCATAAAGCAAAGTGCTATCTTACTTTGAAAAAAAAGAATAAAACAGTACAGCTTATCCATTGCCACAATGCAGTGAAACTAAAAATATTTTCATCCAAGTGAATAACGAATCACTTTTTGAGATAAAAATATGAACATTTTGCAAATTATGTATGCATGACCTTGTAAAAAACGTAAGGTGTACCTTAAAATAGTTCCAGTAGAGGAATGTGCCAGTTTACTACTGGTGGAATATAAATTACCCCACACAAAGGAGAGGGTGCTAACTCATATGAAGCAATAATCATACTGTGGTAAAAAATTACAATCCAAGTTTGGTATCCTGCATGTGCCATTTATGATCTCAGCATTGCCAACTTGAGAAAAGAGATTTAGCGTGATACAAATCCAGTGAACATACACATAGTGTGCTAGGGTCTCTTCCAGGATGTGATTTATTTCTGTTCCCGGATAGGTAAACCTTAGGCTCTTACCTGTGTTGATCCACAGTGCAAGGCAGCCTGCAGTAGACCAGGGCCAGAGTTGTCCTACGTTTGATGATGATGGTGAATTAGCTCTCTAATAATGTCTTTCCTGACTGCCTCCATACAGCTTCTCTGGGGGCAACACAGTCCTTTGACCTGTGACACAGGTTACAGCATGAGCTGATAGGACTGAAGTTTAAATTCTTCCTAGCATTTTGTTCCTTTTCTGTAAAAGGGTTGAGCCAGGCAGTTCTGATAAAGGTGACCTTATTTTTTTTCTCTTAGGGGCTTGCACTTAAAGTGACATGGAGTTATGACATCTGTGTTGAGAGGACTGACATGGATGATTTATTCATATATGGGAACAGAATGAATTTCATAATAACATAAAATCCCCAGAGGTAAAAATTAAAAAGCTAACAACAAAGCATGGTAATTTAATGGTAATGTTAGACTAAACCAGGCCCAGGGATTTTGAAGCTATTAATTTTTATTTGCTATAGTGGCAGCAGCAGAAGCAAGAATCAGGAAGATGAATTCGATAGTTTGTTTTCCTGCCAGAGCATGGATGAGAGTGGCAGTAGATCCCAAAGATAGCTGCAGACATTTTAAACCTGTGTATGATGGCAACACTCTATGAAACCATCCATCTTTCAATTGTATAAATAATCAGCAGAACCTAACACTGCCACCAAAATTCCATTAAACAATCCTGAAATAAGTATTTCTGCACAGGTAAGAGCACCTCAAACTGAATGGCTAATCAAGAAGTAGAAAAAGAATGGATCATATTCTCATGAAAAACATTTGAATGCTTGAAGACCAAGGAAGCAGAGAAGTACATTGAGAAGAAATGACTGGCAGGGACATGAAAAGAAATAAGGATCAAAGGCAGTAGCCCAAATATTCACAGTATAGTTTCCTCAGATGTAGTCTGGACAGCTAGTTCTACATGGTCATAAAATAAAAGAAGACTTGCTTTGGGGCAGAGGAGTAAACAGTTCAGTTAATAAGGAAATATGATGTTGGTTGAGGAGTAGCTTCTTCAACAGAGACACTAATAACTCAACTCTCCAGAGTGATCCTCTCACGAAGTTTCATTCTTTGAACTCTAAACCTGCATCCTTTGCAGATGGTGACATTAATTCTTTCAGACAGGGTAGCAGGAGGCTGCTGGACAAGGCCAAGGTTTTAGGACTGTTGATATGGCAGGTCTGCGTGCACTGGTTCTGCTGGGCAAGGTGGGCTCAAGGCTTTCCCCTTCCCTGGTCAGAGGTCACTGGGTTCTGGCCAGTACTCACAAGTGGGATACAGATTTGGCCTGAAAGTCACTCCTAAATCTATTGGCACAACTGGTTTGCTTTTTTGATGAGCCACCTGCCTGCACCTGATAAAATGGAGGTCTTTACTGTTTGTACCTAACCATGAAGCCTAAGTAATATGCTTTTATCTCAAGAGATGACTCATGATTACAAAGATTTCACATCCTTATCTGATATCAGTAAGACTTTTTTTCTGAGACTAACAGATAAAGCAACCAGAGATTTCAAGCTGCCTCCGTTAAATGGTCTTTTTGTTGTTATTACTGCAAAAGAAAAACCTAGAATTGCACAAATGTTAATAAAAATTTCTAAATCAATTCTGCATCAGTTAGAGGGCCAGCTGTGAAGTATTTCCCAGCAAAAAAACCTGCAACAAATTGTAATTTTGGGGCCAAATAAAGAATAAGGAAAGAAATTAAAAGATGTGAGATTAGCTCAAAGGATGAACCCCTTGAGGAAAAAAGTTGTTAAATTTACTATAAATGACAAAATAAATTCTGCTGGGGAATTTATTTAAATATAACTCTTTTTCTACTGGACATCAAAGAGTTATTACCAAGGAGAGAGAAGAGGAAACCCAAAGAATTAAAATTCCAAGTCAACAATATTTTTCCCTACTATTATTCATCAAGCTGCCAAATAAAATAAATTATTTTTTAAAGAAAGGATTTTATGTTGTTTCATAGGAAACTGACATGCATATGGTGAATTCTGCCTTAATGCTGGGGCAGTTAATAGCAAATAGCATAATTACAGAAAGCAAAATCAGAAATATGCTTAATTCAGGAAAGACAAATTCCTGTTGATGATGCCTTCTCAGATGAATTTTATTTACATTTTAGAAAACATCTGTCCCTACTGATATTACAAGTTATTAGCTACCAGTTAACTATAACCTTCCGCTAGTGAAAAGCACATTCAGGATTCTGCTAAGGAGAAAAATATCTCTGTTACAGCTTTCCCTTCATGATTTTCCTGTCTGTTTCACTAATAAATAGATTGTAATTGATAATGAACTCCTGCTTTATCAAATTGCACAATAGCCTACACTGTTAGATCCTTGCCCTGCATGTAGCTGATCTTTTCCTTTTTTTTGACTCACAGGACTAATTTCCTCTTGATTTTTTCCTCTGATATGGAAATGTGACAGTGTTTGACTTAAGATTTAATTTGAGGAGAGACAAAATCTGAAATTATGTCCCTAGATTTGTTATGCAATTAAGGCCAAAGGTACTTAGATTTTACTTCTAGGTAATGCAACTTTATCTTGTTTACTACAAATCAGTACCTAAACAAACAGTTTGGGATAGCAGAGGTAGGATTCAGTTGTCCTAGCATAAGGTATCTTGTGCTGAGATGTCCTCAGGTATCCCACATGGTTTTCAGCTGCCCGCACAGGACTGTGAAGGTTTCCTAGTGTCCAATATCCCACTTCATTTCCAGTGGTTGTATGTAGGCAACAAGAAGTCCTCCCTAACACATCTAAACATCAGTAACTATGTCTAGGTGCCTACACATGAGCAAGCTCCCATTACGGTCTATACACCTAAGCAAACCTCAGGAGCTGACTGGCTGCTGGGTGTCCAGTTTAGGATTGTCTGATAGACCAGGTCTATGTTATGTAAAAGACTTTTGTAAGATCACATGAAATTAGCAACATCACTTAGCTACCCATCACTTAACTATTGTAAACGTGTAAATATTTTTTCAGCCTTTTGTCTTTCACAGGGCTTCCTTCCTCTGCTCTGTACATGCCTGGCTTTATCTGCTTTGCTTGACTTTTCTGAGATTGATTTGTGTGGTGCTAATGGTCATACATAAAGTAAATATCCTTTCAGAAATGAAATAATTTTAATTATGGAATGTTTTCCTGCTTAAAAAAGAAGAATCTTTTCTTGTTTTTTCAAAGCTAATTTTTGTTTTATAAGACAAAGTTTTCAGCTGATTCACAGCAAAGGCTCTAGGGACATTGTAACACTTATTTGTAAGTATTTAATACCTAGTATCTCTGTTGAAAGTAAATTATCCTTGGAGTCTACTCTGAAAATCCTCTGAGATTTCCAATCCTATAATGATCAGGTAGAGAAATAGTGTAATTTAGTTTAAAACCTTCATTCCTCACATAAGTATTTTTAAGTTTTCAGTAAGCAAAATATAATTTTGGTTCTTTACATAATCATTCTATATGCAAGCTTATTTTGTATTGCACCTTGCTACTAAATCCTCTTTCCTTTACTATCACTGTGGGTCTCATAACTTCTTCCCAAACCAATCCATCTGTTCTGTTTGCCCAGTTGCTACTGAGGCGCAAAGCCAGTCACATATAAGTCTTTGGAGTCTCATTAGGCTTCAGTTTTATTTTTCTATCAACCAAGGTACTTATATAAGGTATTGTGCCTATGATGCAACCAGAGTAGGTGAGATCTACCTCTGTAGGCCATCACTGCCCTGTGGCAGTGTCTTAACTCTCAGTTGTTTAGCAAGAGTTAAATGCTTATTAACATAGCTGTTTATTGCCTTGTTTCTGAAAAAAAGTTATTTTCTTTTTAATTTTGTCTTTTCTTAGGGTTACAGTCCCATGTCTAGGCCACTGACTAGGTGCTGGCCTGAAGTTCAACTAACAGAATGAGATGTTCAGTGAAAAACTACCAGATGTGAGAAATTGCTAGATGTGCTGGATGCCTGTGTGAGAAGCTAAGAGAAGATTGTCCCATAAGCACTGGCTGGGTTTTATAGGTTGCTAAGGAGGAGTTATATGAGATGGCCAGACTCGACAGATAACTGGAGGGGAGTAGAATCTTCCAAGGCCAAACAGTTCCTGGTTAACTGAAACAGTGATACATTTCAGGGCCGAGATCATCCAGGTAACAGTAATATCAGAAATACTTAATGTGGATATGGAGGTAGCAAAGTTGAGACCAGTGGGGAAAACATAATTGAGGCAGGTTGTTTATTTGGAAAGAGGCTTGGGCAGAGAAAAGGAGGTACAAGAATGAAAAGGAGGGTCAAGAGCTGGGAAAAAGGTTAATAAGGTACATATACCAGGTGCACCTGGTGCTGTCTAGGGTTTGATCGCTGCAGCTGCACGAGGAAAATAAATCAAGCTCAGACCATGTCACATGAGTGAAACCTGCTTTCACAATGAGGAGAGCATGAGCGAGTGGGGTGCTTTCCCTGGATAACTGAAGAAAACCCAAGACATGCAGGTAGGACCTCCTCATGTCACTGTGTCAGCACCCATTCAAGGTCCGACAGCATTGGCAATTATCCACCACTTCATAACATTTTTCCTTGAAAATTTGTGATAATAAAGAGGGTCTACTGATGGTACAAATGCCTTCCAGTTATTGCTAAAAACATGCAGGTGAGATTCTGACTCACAATCAAAGCTATGATGTGAATAATGAGCAGCAACAGGAGAGTTTTGCTAATGTGTAGCTGCAAGTTCTGGTTTTGGCAGTAGTGGGCCGTGGGGACTTCTGTGCTAAGACTGTTTCTTTGCTCTCCAGCAAGGTTACGGTGAGGGGGGTTGTGGCTTTGAACAGGTCTAACAGGAGATCCTTCTGTCTCTTTCTCTGCAAAGACTGTGTGGTTGTGCTCCCAGGATCCACCCTCCACAGTATTAGAAATCTGAGCATTAAATTGTCTTTTTCTGGGTGAGGGCATGGAGGATGGTAACAAGGGAGAGTGGAAGTTGAATATGGAAGGTTAGCACAGGAGTCTGTAGGTAAGGTTAAACTCTTCTGGCAGGTAAAGAGATGTTTTAGAAAGAACAGATTCTTGGTCTATTCAGTGCTCCCACAGCCAGTAACAGTGACCAGCAAATGTGGTAGCAATGCGAAAAGAGATAACCTCTGCTTGCGGTCATTGTCAGCTGTGCTGAAAGAAATGATAAAATGAACAAATGTAGAGTAGCACTTACAATCAGAAGCTATGAACTGTAAACTGTTCCTACAGGAAGATCATGAAGGATACTCACTAATAGACAGCAATCTTAAATATTATAGAAACTTAACAATGGCGGAATGCTGGAATTTGGAATTTGAAAAATAATAGGAAAAAGGAGAAACAGTCACCAAATTCTTCTGCTCTGTTTTTAAGATGTGGAGTGGGGGGAAGAAAATTTCATTTTACTTCACAGCTATGCAGTATTTTCTACTCCAATATTTACTAAAAAGGGTGTTGAACCAAGGTTACTATATTTGGGTTCATTTGTACGTGAAAATACAGATATCTAGCATTCCTAAATAACTGACTGAAGATCTGTCTGGGCCACTAATATTAATTAATTAATGTAATGAAAGAGTAGACAAGCGTTAGAAGCCTGAAAGTAGTCAGGACCAATATTTATTGAAAAAAAAACAAAACAAGAATGTCATAAGTGAAAAAAAAAATGGCTTACACTGTGAACACTGATGTGTGGCAGGTAATCAAATATGTGTGTCTGTGTCCAAAATTGAACTTTTCAACTCTCAGGCAGAAGTCTGTTACTTGGCCACTGCAACTGGTACAGGCTAGTTGTAAGTTCTGATGATACTTGGACTAAACAAAAGTGGCGTGTCCCAAATCATCCAGTTAATAAAGAGGCACAAAATAGAACCAGCCAGTTTTGGGGCTGGTCACACATTGTGCCTAGACTATTAGACACATAGACTATTTAGACTGGAGAAAAACCCCAGTTTTAGGATGCTGCAAAGAAGAAGCGGTGGTAAAAAGAAGGGTTCCCAGAAAAAAATGATCTTGGAGAGAAGGGGCCCTAGAAAGGAGGTGGTAAAGATCCTGGAAATGGGGAACGATCCTGAGATGGGATAGGTGCATGGAGGCAAATGCTGGGTGACACGCAGGGACCTTGGCCAATAATCTCTGGTAGTGGTAAGTGTGAGCAGCAGCATGGTGGGAACCTGCTTGATTTTCTTCCTGACCTTTGCGGACCAGCAGCAACCTCCCTGATGGAAAAGGAATTCAATACCTAGCAAAATGCTGAGAGATCAAGTGAGTGCAGTGTGTGAGAGATAATCAAGTAGGTCAAAAGCTCTAATCTCAGAGATTCTTAAATGAACTCCAGATCCACTGCGGGTTGTCATTTATTCTAACCTGCTTATGACAATGACCCAAGCTGTTCCTGTTATAACTTCTCCAGGAAAAAAATATAAAATGACTGATAGAGGATTCAAATCCTTAAACTATGATAGGACCATAATATAATCCATTTCTATTAAAACAGTTTATGGAAAATAGATTTTGCCAAACTAATTTGATATCTATTGACAAAAGTATTAGTGCCAATGTAATATAATCCTTTATTGGTTTTGACTTAGTGCTGTCTGACATTTCGATTAAAAAAAAAAGTGACACAAAATCAACATGACATACTTGCAATGTATTAACAACTGGCTGACAGATAGGTCTCCAAATGCCATTGGCAATGAAGATTCATCATCACATGGGAGGATTTCTAGTGGAGCTCTGTAGAAATCAGCTCTTACTCTGTGCTCTTTAATATTTTTTCATCTGTCTTGGAAGAAAAACATTTAAAATCTTAGTTTCAGTAGGTGGACAACAAAACACTTGGAGGACTGATAAATAATAAAGAAGACAGGTGTTCTGCAGCCTTTGAAAAAGGAGTATAGGAAAACACCATGAGAGGATAATAATATGCTAATAGGATGGTTAGGGTGCTGCCATGGGCCCATATATATCTTGTGCTCCTTTTGTAGTTGGTGGAGGGAAATAGACATTTCTAAGTTGTGACTCATCCTAGAACAAAAATAAAATAGGTCAACAGTATGGATGAAATAAATACCTGTTTTTCTCCCTAAATCATAAAGGGAGCCAAAGACAATTAACTTGGATGAAGGTATTTCAACCGTAAAGATTTGCAGTTATGTGTAATAAATCAATTTGGTTGCTGCCATGTCAAAAATGTATGTGTGTCTTTGTTCAGTAACTGCATGGTTGGAAATACTCAGGAAGGTGGAACTCTCTGAGTAGAAATAGATATATACTTCTTGGCAAACTCTTGGGAATATAGATATTAAGTGAAGGTTTTTGTGTCATACCTGTCAGAGTTACCACAGTTGTTTTATATACAAGTTTCAAATCCAGGAAAGATGAATCAAAAACTTCTGGGATAACAAAACTATCTTCTTTGTGGTAAAGAGAAGTGCTCCTGGCTGAGAAGTGTAAATGCTGTTCCTCAGACCATAGGACAAAATGGTCTCACCTAGAAACCTTTGTAAGACAGACCTATTTTGACTTATTTATTTTTTCTTGCATTATGTTCTTTCTCTTTTTTAAAAACAAGTTATATTTTCTGTTATTCCACAAATACAAGCAGGACAACCGAGCAGCTGTTAACCTTTCAGAAACCTGTATTTTCAATGTCCCTTCTTCTGAAGAGCATTATTCTGTATGCAGGCCTGGGCTACTCAGTGACCCACACATGTATGATTCCCACTACACTCAGTATTATTATTGTTGTTGTAGTAAGGAATGTGAAACAGAATCCAAGACTAAAGAGACAGAGTTAAAAAAAGCATTAAAATGCCTGCCCTTCAATTTTTTTTCATTGATCTCAGGTCCTTGTCACATACCAGGTCTATATTTGGGCCATGGCATATTGAGAAAGATGGTGTTTGAATTCTGATGAGAGCTAAGAAGTAGTGCTTGGGGCCATGGACAGACACATCTTTTCTCTCAAGGGCTTTGAGATGAAGCTCATTAAGTCTTATACAACACAGACTATAGATAGTAGAGGAATGTATTTGCAGTCCCATCCAGCTCAGATATGTATCAGACCATTGTCCTCTATGCGTGTGTTCTTTTCTGCAAATTGAAATCTCCTTCTGAGGAAGAGGCTCCTTGGCTCCTGTGAAAAGTATTTCCAGTAGAGCCTTCCTCACCCTGGGTCCATCTTCTGTTTGCTCCTGTGATTAAAAATAATGGAATGTCCTGTTAATGCTGCAAATGCCCTTCTGCTATCCTAATTATTCTCTTAGCCACTAATGAAAAGAAGAAATGCAATTCTATAGGTCAGGTAGCACTAGAGGAACATGCAGTTTCTGCTGTGTGTTTGTACTTTCTGTTTTCATTAAATATTTCAGGTGCAGCTCTGCAAAGCAATAAACACATAGGAGGAAAACAACCTGAAGTATATGAGAATCTGAAAATAACACTGGCAAAATAATAATGAAAGGAGGTATAATAGAAGAATATGCCATTAAAACAAATGTAATGGTACTTCTGTTACATTTTTATCCAACCTTTTTTATATTTCATTTGAAAAGGGAAGTTTATGTACCTGGAATGTGAAGACATATATCTTTGTTGGGATACATGGCAAGGAACACTGTAGCAATTATAAACAGGTCATTGTAGTTGCTTTGCCCATACAGGGCATTCAAGATAGCACAGCTCCAAAAAAAGGTATAACTAGAGGTTTGATTCCCTGTAAAGCAATCCACAGGAAAGCAATGTCCTTGTGCTGGCTGCCAAGTGCCTACCAAGCTGCTTTATCACTCCCCCTCCTCAAGAGGGTAGGGGGAGAAAAATACAATGAAAAGCTCATGGGTCAAGATCAGGACAGGGAGATTTCTCAGCAGTTGCCATCATGGGTAAAGCACACTCAACTTGGGGAAAATTAATTTATTGACAATTAACCAGAGCAGGAGAACAAGAAATAAGAATAAATCTAAAAAAACCCACCTTCCCCCTACCCCTCCCTTCTTCCCAGGCTCAACTTCACTCCCAACTTCTCTGCCTCCTTCCACCAAGCGGCACAGGTGAACAGGGAATGGGAGTTGCAGTCAGTTCATAATGTTTTGCCTCTGAATGTTCTTCTTCCTCATGATCTTCCCCTGCTCCACTGTGGGGTCCCTCCCATGGGACACAGTGCTTCATGAACTTCCTCAACATAGGTCCTTCCGCCACCCTCCAGTTCTTCAAGAACTGCTCCAGCATATGTCCTTTCCATGAGGTACAGTCCTTCAGGAGCAGACTGCTCTAGAATGGGTACCCTGTGGGGAGGCAGGTCCTGCTCTGGCATGGGCTGTCCATGGATGGCAGTTTCCTTCAGCTCACATCTACCTGCTCCAGCGTGGGGTCCTCCATGTGCTGCAGTGTGGAGTTCCAGAAACAGCTGCTGTCCTAGCTGGAAGGGAGAGGGCAACTCTTGCTATGTTGCAGGTGTGGGCCACAGCTGTGCTTGACCGCAGACCCACCTTTCATCAACAGGTGTAGGGCTGCCCTCCAGGGGCTTTACAATGGTACACAACCAGACAGAGAAGTTTGGGTTCATGTCACCTAGCAATTACCTACATGACCCTGTGCACCGCATCTGTCTTAAAGGCAAAGTTGTACTCTTGATGTTAGATAGAAGAACTGAGTGGGCACTAAAATGACCAGAAAATCAAGTGGGATCTGGTGGCAGACTGAGACTGGGCTGTCCTCATACACCTGTGTGGTAGTGTGGGGCTGTGTGGCATGGCCCCACCTCACTAGAGCAAGTGATGTGCACAGGCAGGGCACGGAGCAGGGATTACACCCTACCTGAAATTACTCCCAGAGAACAGCCATAGTTTCTCTGTAGAAGGAAAATTTTGAAAGATAAAGACTCCTGAAAAAAACCCTAGAGGTTTTCACAGCATAGAATTGGAAGATATTCTGATAAATGATTTTTATTTTTGTGTCTTCACACTGAAGGTCAAGAGATTTCACAGCCTGACATAAAGTCCTGTGTTTCTCGTTTTCTCTGTCCAGCTCCTTCCTATTTGTTTATTTTTAACCTTTTCTCTCTTTATAAAGAAGCATCACTAATGCATTTATAAACTCTAGATGTAAGGTCCCTGCAGGAATCAATGTACCTAATTCAATTTTCCTAGGCAATCATTGGATTGTTCGTAATGGGAGGTTCTGCAGGTGAAGAAATGATGATGCTGGAGGTATTTTAAAAAGAGAATTCTTTGGCCTAGGACTTCGATTAGATGTTCTTCTGTGGCAGATGCCTTTCTCCAATACCCAGAAAATAAAGTTATTGCCTTTAGCTAACAATAATTGTACAAAAATTTATGTACAAGTGAATGAATATTTACAGTGATGTCAATTTAAGAGGAACACTTTTTTCTCTGAGGCAGTTAAAATATCTCGTCCTACTGTAGGTCGTCTCTCTGTTCCAGTATATGAATAACTTCTCTAGACAGTTTCTTAAGAAAGTTAAAAATAAAAAAGGATGTTATTGAACAACTGCCAAAAATTTAGAAATGTAGCCAACTCTTAACACTTTCTAAAAGATTAAAAGGTCAAACCTGATTTAGTAGCACATTGTTTCATTTCACAAGGGTTTATATTGATTCATTTAGGGATAGGACAGAAATAGACCATAACAATTGCTGGTATCAAAAGTAAAGTGCATTCCTGAGGGTGGAGGTCCAGACAGTATAAAACATAAAGGCCAGTTAACACTTCTGTGTCTGAGCTTTCTCACATATCACAGCTAAACGCTTGGGGTAGATAACCTTTGCAGCAGAAGACCTTTCAAGAGTGTTTTGAAGGAAGAATCAAGGTGTTTGATCAGGAATATGGAATCTCCTTTACCATCAAGCTACTTCGTAGATCTTCAGTTTCCCTTCAATTCAGTAAATCTGCGGGACCTCCCTTACTAAAATTGCAAGTGAGACCCTTGGTGGGATGAAGACCCCTGTGAGGCATTTTCACTCTTCTACTGATTCTCTTGTAAATGCTTTGTTCAATGATCTATTCCTTTTGGATCTATTTTGTGACCAGCCCTGAGCTTGTCTCCCCTTGCAGCCTTTGCTTTAGGAGTGAAGATATGATCTTTTTGTTCTGTTGGTAAAAACCAATACAAATCAAGTGTACAGTTTTCCAAAGTTTAGAATTCTGACTTTTTTTTTCCCATTTAGTATTGTGTCTTTATCTAAAATAAAATTCTTGTTAGAGTTTTATAATACTATTTAAGATTAATTTTATTTATTATTTTTGTTACCATTGCTACTGTTATGCAAGTTGATTGAAAATTGCTAATGAAACATTTTCCCCGTAGAACACTGAGCTTGATTATTTTTTGTGTGTGTGGGAAACAATCAATCTTGGAATAATGCCTTTACTAGGAACATAGAAGTCAAACCAGTCTTTTACATTTCCTGGTCTGAGATTAATATCTGGATTTATATCAATATTTGTATCTTCTTGAGTGAACATCATGATACTGTAGGAGGTAAGCCAAGTGCGTTGTGGGAGAAGTAAGCTGGCTGGCTGATGGACGGGGGGCATGGTTTAGCTAAAGCAGAACCTTCTGTATGACACACTTGAAGCTTAGGTGAAGAAGGAGATTTCAAAAGCCCTGCCCAAAAAATGGTATAGTAAATATTGGTAATGAAAGCATTTCTTTTTGAAAAATATTGTAATTAAATGTTTAGGTACAATTATGTAAATTTTATCATAATATTTAATAATATTTTCTACTTTTTACATTTTTTTCAGGCCAAAAAAAGATATCTTTATGTCATAACTTGTCTTGAGAGAGAATTTTTCATTTTCAATAAAATATATTATTATTTAATTAAATCCTGGTCCACATCTGGATATATAACAAAGGATTGTCTCTTTCCTAAGGATCTCACATACTAAAGGTAGACAGGTTTGTGGAGAAAGGTCTGATAAGAAGAAAAGATGGGGTGGCTTTCTATGCTACGGGAAAAAAAAAGTAACTTTTCTTTGTATACATGGATAGAATAAGTAAAAAGAAGCAAATGGATTTATGGCTTAGAATTTGTAAAGTTGTTACTTGTTTTGTATTCAGGACTGTAACGTAAATTACATGATTTGTTCAGTGTGGTTACAAGAATCAGTACTTTTTTTGTGAGAAGCCGATTAAACTGAATGGTTTCATTTGCCCTTAGCAGTGGTTGTAATGAACAATAATAGAGTGGGCTGAGTTTGCTGTAGCTGGCATTGGTTTGGGTTTGTTGTTTTTTTTTTTAATTCACTTTGTGACAAATGGTTTTGCCTGAAAAGCTTGCCTTGTTTGGTTTGATTTGTGTCCAGACTGAGTGCATTAGGAAGTGATGATACGTATCTGTGTGGTTCACATGCTAATTAAATTGACTTTACCAAAGCATACAAATGCCTCCCATTATTTTCTTTTCTCTTACCTTGTGTCAATATGTTTCTACAATAAATCAGAAAATCTTTATTCTGCAAGGAGATAGTATTTGCAAAGTGCAAAAGATGCATCCATTTTGATGCTTTTCACTTTTTTTCAGAGACTAGCTTGCAAAGACAGAAAAGTATCAGGAAAGAAAAGCTTTCCTATGCCAATTTCTTTGCTTCGTACATCATGAAAAGAAAAGATAAACTGATGGGTTGCTTATTCATAAATTGAAAAGGTAGATTTATATGACAGCTTAAATGAGGTCTAGCAAAATCCACTTTTAAACTCAGGTTTGTACTTTGTGAGAGCATTTTGACTAATCAAACAGAGGTGGCTGTATAATGAATAATTCATGGATATGGTCCCTGTGAAGAAGCAGGCTGTAAATACCTGCAGAGGGACTCCATTGACACCATAATTAGCACCTGGCATTGGCTGGTTGATGATGCCACTGTTGCTTCAATGTGTAATTATAACCTGCTGATGAAGTTGTCTGTATGAAATGTTTCACCTTGCCAGTGACACACACTCTTTTACACACACAGAGGAGAGGGGGCAGCCGTTCCCTTCGTCACACCCAGCCCCAGCCCATAACCCCTGGCTGCACCTCCCTTTGCCTCTCAGCACCCTTCGTCATCCTGCAACCCTTTTTTTTCTTTTGCTTACCATGACCTCCTTTCCCACCTCCTAACACCATAAAGGGAGTTGTCTTTCTTGCTGTTCCCACACATGATGAGTGTGGGACCCCCAGGGAAGATCAGTGCTCTTCTAGGCACAGTTCCTCCCCAACTGTCCCATGTGTGAGTGGACAAGACAATGCTGTACCTTCAGAGACACACATCCTGCACAGTACAGAGGTGACAGAGGATAACGGAGGCAGTCCTCAAGGGACAGCTTTCTGGGGCTGTGGGTTTCTGGGTCATTCTGGCAGCTGTGACACATAACAAAGGTAATTGAGATGGTTTTTTTAAACTGCCATTTATGTTAGGATGCAAAACTTTATCACTGAAACCCTAGCTGTTAACAGAAAGGTATTGGTAGTCCAGCAGAGTGAGGAGGAAATCTCTCATCAAAGCTGGGAGTAAAACCAGGGAAGTAAGATGGGGAGGACATGCATCCTCCAGCAAAGCAGCGGTTGTGAGAGATCCAGCAGATAGAAATGAAGTCGCTGCAGAAAATGCAGTAGAGATTAGGACAAACACCATATTTTTCAGACAATTGGATAATTTGGAATGTTTTTAATAAAAAAAAAAAAAAAACAACAACCAAAAAATGGCCCCTAAAAAAACCCAACCAAACAAAAAAAAAACAAACCCCAAACCACCGGAACCCCCAAAAATGAGACAAAATACCGAAAACAAACAAACCAAAACAACAGAAAGTCTTCTTTGTCTTCATGCTGAGCATGTGGCACAGAAATATTGCTCCTGTCCTGTTCTGGAAGACCCCATACGGGACCATTGCCCTAGTGACTGTATGGTCCTGTCCATTGCCTCCTGCCCTTGTTGCAGTACGTTCGCATCTTCCCAGTGATGTCCACTGAGGATGCTGGGCAACACCTCTGTGCTGTCAGGCATTTGTGGTAGATTTGGTCACTGTGAGAGTCCTTGTTTGCACCAGCACTATCAAACTAGACAGGGTACTGGTCTACAGGGTCCAAAGTTCGGACTGCTTTATCTTTATTCAGAATTAAAGAAAGCTCAGAAGGAGTCATGTTCCCTAATAAAGGCTAAAAGCTTGGAAGAGTTATTTTTGTAAATAAAGACAGATAAAAATAGTCACAAATAATTATTTTCATTTCAACGTGTGTATATATCAATATATAACCATATACACCCAAAAGTAAGTGCAGCCTCTGAATTCTTCAGATGTAATTTTAAAAATATCTCCAGGGAATGTAACACTGGGGCTTGTATATATCTGTTTTATATGACTGGACTCAAAATTCAGAGATACCTTTGCTTCTGTAGAAAGCAGCACCTAACCACACACATGGCTACAGCACAGTATAAAGATGAGCCCTGTTGGGTTGTTAAGAAATCTTGCTGGTACCCTATGGTGAAGAAAGACTGTGGGCTGGGAAGAACCTCATGGTTCCTCTCAGAACATGGGTTTATGGACGTATGCCTGTAGGCATATCCAAGCGCATGCTAAGGGACTTAAGGGTTTTCTAATCACTGGGCTACGGTGAGGAGGAACAATTACTCCCTCCTTCCCCCTTTGTGTCAACCCAGTAACACATCTGGTTAATCAGTCTGAAATACCCTCAGTCACAATTTCTTTAGGTGCAATGTGAAAGTTATTGGTCAAAATTTTGTTAGCTCTAACATTTTTTTGTTGTTGTTTTTTAATGAGCTATACTGCTAACTTTACCTGTAGCTGAAGTGGATGAGAACAATCATTTTAGCTCTTTAGCTTTAACAGAGTCGTGGTAATTTGTGAACCTGCAATTTCCTTTCTCTGAATCTCAGAGGTCTTTATATGGCAGTGAATTGCTCATTTGTGCTGTAGCAATTTTATTCAAGGTAGTGTCCTGGTCATTATGTGCTCAGTGATGTCTTTCACAGGTGTTTGTATTAGTGCTGGTTAGTCTGTGATGTGTGTTAATTTACAGTTGTAAATATTGGCCAGGGTTCTGTATTTTAATTGAATAGCACTCTGGGACTGAACTTACATTCTTTCGACCCCACAGTGAGAATGCTATCCACAGAGCCACAGTAACACATGGGCAAATGGCAGTTTGATAAAGCAGCCTGAGTAATATCTCTCTGGCTGGCACATCTGTTTTTTATAGACTAAGACTCAGGTGTGTATTTATGCTTGGAAAGGAAAGTTGCAAACAGAGAAGAAAGGAAACCTGTTCCTTTGCCAATCATTCTGGTATTTCTAGAGATGAACATTTTCAATAATTGCAAGCCAGGGAGCCAGGTTATAACAGGTCTTATTTTAAGGGTTTTGAAGGGGAAGGAGACTTGCCTTTTGTGTAAACAGCTCTTTTGTGTTGGGCCAGTGGAGCGCCCTGCCTGGACTTGTCATGTCAGTCAGTGCTTGCAGACAGGAAGGCTACAAACCATCTTCAGACCTGGAGGAGAAGATAAAATTTGTGTCTCACAGAAACTCACAGGCTACAGAACCAAGCGCAGCTTAGATTTGCATGGGGAAATGCTGAAGTGCTATGGATGGAAGTGTCATACCTGGTAACAAGGGACTAGGTACCTCAATCCTACTCACAATGACACCTTTGGCTAATGATGACTGCAGCAACATACTTTTTGCTAAGCATTTCCCATTTACTTTCCTTCTGTGATTTAAAACCCTTCTTGGGCCTTTCTGAGAAGTATCAGTTTATGGGGAAGGGAAGGGAGGAGAGAGGAGGAGAGGAGAGAAGAGAAGTTGGAAGGGACATACTATGATCATCCAGTCCAACTGCCAGACCACTTCAGGGCTGACCAAGAGTTAAAGCATGTAATTAAGGGCATGGTCCAAATGCCTGTTAAACACTGACAGGTTTGGGACATCAACCACCTCTCTAGGAAGCCTGTTCCAGTGTTTGACCACCCTTCTGTTAAACAAATGCATCCTAATGTCCAGTCTAAAACTCCCCTGGTGCAGCTTTGAGCCGTTCCCATGAGTCCTATCACTGGGTACTAGGGAGAAGAGATCAGCACTTCCCTCTCTGTTTCCCCTCTTCAGGAAGTTATAGAGAGCGATGAGGTCACTCTTCAGCCTCCTTTTTGCCAAACTAGACAAACCCAGAGTCCTCAGATGCTCCTCACAAGACATGCCTTCCAGCCCTTTCACTATCTTTGCTGCCCTCCTTGGGATGCATTTAAGCACAGTATCATCTTGACAAAGGATCACAAGGAAGAGGTGGTGGGACCAGGAAATATGCCCTGGCTGCTGAAAAGTAACGTACATTTCCACAGAGGCTGGGGGATCCAGAGACTGTGGTGCAGGAGCTCCCAGGATGGAAATAATCTTCCTCCAAAACAGAAATGCTGTTACAGGGTCTGAAAGTCTGCGCCACTATTATTTAAATGGAGTAAGGCCATTAAGTGGTCATGGAACAAGCTATTATGAAGAACTGGATGACCTGATGTCTTGACTGAAGAGGTAGGTTGAGAGTCACAGGCTCTGCAGGCTGAGGATATGCTTTGATTTTCTTTGCTGGCTGAAGCTCAGCAAATGCCTGTGTGTAGTACAGGAGCACAACACTGCAGAGTGCTTGCTGTAGGAGACCTGAGTGTAGGTATGGGAAGGACCACTCATCTCTCCTGAGATGTTAACGGTTGAATAGCTGAGCTACAGGCAGCCCTCTTGCTTGTGAGAGTTACCAGGCTGAGAAATAAGATAGAATCTGCACAAATGAATACATTATTTTATCTGAATCTTGTATTCATCATGGAGGAGTTGCATATTACCATTTTGTGGGCTGAATGAGTATCTAAGTTCAAGACTTAATAATGTAATTCAAATGTTTGCACATATATTTTTTTTATGGCAGTAGTAAAGGATTCTAAACAGTTTAAGTAACGCAAGAATAAAGTCCTAAAAAACCCCAAACAACAAAATGTAGATTATCTAGCAAGATAATAAATTCTATTTTTTGCAGGATACTGTGGTTAGCAAAAATTAATAATGAATTGGGGAGGGGATTAATTTTATATTGACAGAAAACAGGGCTTCCCAAAATATCTATTCTCCTATTATAAGAAAATACAAAACCGTAATCTTTCTATTAACAGATTACATTTTAAACTAATATTTTAAGCTCTGCCTCAGTATTTTAGCAGTTCATGCAAAACTGGGTTTTTTGTCTGTTAAAATGCTTTCCTACTTCTATGAAAAAAGTATAATAGAAGATAAATAAAGATACTTTTCTAGATTTAGCAAAACCCTTAGATTATCAAACCTAAATTAACTTTGTCTCTGTGGTGATTTAAAGATAATGTGAAATAAGCAGGACTAATATGAAAAACATCATAGCTTTTAATAAAGACAAAATAAGTTTATGTATGGTAAGAGCTAGGATTTTATTTTTCCTTTCTCCTCTTCACTTATGAACTATCATTTGCCAGAAGAAGTGATTATCAGAGAGAAAAAACCTGTTTTCTCCTAAATTTCAAGTTCATGTTAGCACAGAGGTCTGGAATATTAATTACAGAACTCAGTTATCTCAAGTTAATATTCTATTAGTCACATAGGAAAGAAATGGAGTTGTCAAGGTAAAGTGAGCTAGTGCTTTGAAAAGTGAAAAGTGGATGGGCAATGGTGATAGGGTGGATACAGAGAGTAATCTGTGTTAGCATATTACTAACACTTCACATGGATTCAAACTTCAAAGAGTGGGTTACTTTAATATTCAATTCTGTATCTTGGATTAATGTATTTTTATACCCATTTGGTGATGTCCTGATCTTTTTTGAAAGAGGGAGAGGTAATCCTGCATACTTATTTTTTAGAAAAAAGATTTTTTTAACTGTGAAATAGTAGTGTCTTTTGCAACAAATTATATATTTCTGTGAAATTAGAATGTCTACCAGTACCCAAGTAGTCTGATTGTTGCTTTTTGCTTGTCTAACATGTCTCACATCTTTTAGTTATATTTGGGCGCACATTTAAAACACTGGTCGTGTCAAGCTCGTCATTTGCTAGTGATATTGCTTCACTTATTCCTTAATCTTTTTTAACTAAAAGAAGGAGAGAAAGTAATTAGGCAGATGTTTTTCTATCTCTGCTGAATACACTGAAAAATCTACACTGCTTCTAAACTAAATGGCTTTGCAAATAATATTTTTATTAAGGTATTGGTTGATTGTATGTTCCGAATCTATTGGTAGCCTTTGTCTGTATTAAGCAATGATGAAACTTAAAAAATGAAGGAAACATAACCATCAGGGAAGATGATATATTATTATCCTGGACCTACAGTTTGCAGTTTAGGCTGTGAATGTGGCTTGGAGCCATGTGAATAGATGCCATTATGGGATTGAAGGTCATAGTTTCTGGAAGAAGATTCTGACAAGATAAGGTAAGATGTACATGGCAATATTTTATCCTGTCAAGCTTTGAACTGCTGATGAGACAAAATGTACTATTTTCAAAAAATACCTAATTGATCTAGGAACTTTTTTTCTGAAGTCAATAGAACCTTATTTCAGCGAACGTTTATGGAATTGTAGTTGTCTGATCTATTCAGTGTTTTTATAAGTCCTGTTTTTAAATGGTATGTAAATTCATCTCTAAGGTTCTGAAGTCACAAACTTCAGAAAACATTAACCCAAGAATCTCCCCTTTCTTAATTCCACATGAGAAATTTTATTAGTAATTATTTTTAAAATTCCCTAAAGTGATTGAAACAGTTATTGTTTTGACATTTTTAACAGCAGTAGTCTTTCAAAAAAAGCTTATTTACTAAGTGGTTCAGTAGAGATAGATTCTGGTTTTGAAAACTATTTTTAGTATGCAGAAAATTGATCTGATACCTGCAATTTGTCTGTGTTTTTTACCTTCTGTACTTGACTTGTCTGAATTTCTTTCTGTCAATGATGGTGTCATTTATCTATTTTTTAATATTATTTTATATGTGATATAGTGCTTTTAAAATGGATGTATAGAAATTCAAACAAACTTATAACATTTTCTGTGAGAAATCACCCGCTCAGATCCTGTTGACTGAACTTTGAGGTTGCATGCTTTAGATGGTGTAAATCAGAGTAGTTACTTGCATCAAGGAAGGCTCTTATCCTAATTCATTTCATCTGTTCATGCAGATTTTCTGTTAACAGTTTTCCTGGGAGATAACTACTTTACTTCCATTTCCATCTATCTGGGGAGTTTGAACCCTACCTTTCCCAGTCTATTTAGAAAAATTAGCACAGGCAATTTGTTATAGAAGGTGTGACATGTACCTTCTATGAGGGAGGTGTTTGCTTTCTCAGAGAAGTGGAGCTTAATGGTGAACAAAATGTATTTGTAATTACTGCTGAAATTAATTAATCTGCTAAAATGTAACACTTTGCAGGATAGCCCAAGATATTTTTGGAGAAGCAACTCTAGTATCTTAGCATGAGGTCTAATTTTAAGAAGTCAGACCAAAGTCTCCAAAACCTAGTCTCAGTCTGCAGAAATTATTCCACTGATGTCAGTGCTAAAATATGCATTGACTTCAGTGGGCCCGGGATTATTCCTCTCGCATCCTTTCTGTCAACACATCAATAACCTGCTAGTATTAGATAGGTGATTTGAATACGCAGCCATGTCATAAGTAGAGCTGTGGAAGCTATTTATTATTAACTGGGAGTACAATAGCATTTCACCTGACTTTAAAATCCTTAAATTGCCGAACAATCTTCAAAATAGGGCACAGATTTTTAGGCTTCACACCAGCCATATTGAGAAACAGAGGCCAAATGCTAAAGCAACAACGCTTGACTAAAAAAAAAAACCAAACCAAACACAACATCAAAAGTAAATGCAATTTCTTCTAAAATCATATGACGCCCCCTCTCTTTTGCATAGCCACTCAGCTTGCCCAGCAGTGAAGCAGATTTAAATTGGAAAAAACCCCTTTATTTCTTAAAACTTTCCCCTGAACTCTTGTTTCCTTTTTACATACCAAGTACACTCGTGTTCCACTCAAATACACTCCTCATACCTATTGCACACCCTTTCCTAAGACTCATTTCTTACTTCAGTGCTGTCAGGAGGCAATGGTAGTTTACTTCTATTTCTTTGTAATTATTCCTCCTTGATTGATATTACTTATTATCAAAATGTTCAGAATGACTTCTTCCCGCATCTCAGCTGAGACACACAATCAGATACAATTGATAGAAGAAATTAGCTCTCTTTTTGATTGGCAAAATATTGCAATCCTGAAATTTAAATTTTGCTTACCAATTAGAATTCATTCCACAAGAGGTAAAAAGTGTATTTCTGAGTGTATTCAGCTCGCATACTGTGTTATCTGAGAGTGCCTTAATGAGTGGGAAATAGAGAGTGTAAAGCCATCTAATTCAGGACAGACAATATAGATCAGACAAGCATAATATCATCACTGAACAGCTTTGCAGAGCTGTTTGTTAGGAGATTTGTGGAAGGTATGAAAAGGAAAATCCCGCAGGAATCACTGCAATGTTGTATTATTTTACTAAAAGCGAATAGTAGCAAATTGGCTGAATACAAGATCTGTTCAAGTCAATGGCAGTGTTTCCATTCAGTCCAGATCTCATGTAAATCTTGAGGGTTATTTTGTACATTTTCTTTCTTATCCAGCAATTTGTTAGGCAAAACAAAGTATTTCAGTTGTCCTCATTAAACTTTGAGGCTACTAATTCAAATTTTGTGATGTTATCACTCCTTCCCCTGAGATAGTCTCCTATGTCATTAGTCAGAAATGAATTACTATGTCATTGGCTCTATCTAAAGAGCAAAAGCTATGTCTCCATCTGGGAGGTTGCTGATTAGAAATGGACTCTAGAAAAAGTATATGATAGAATCATGACAATAAAACATACTAGCTTTGATTATCTGTGCTTACCTTACTTTCAATGTGTTTTGAAACAACTACTTACTCTTCTATAAAAACATGTGTTCTAAGAGCACACATTAGCTCTGAAGGTAATAGCAGTGTAATTTTGCAAGAGGATAGGTGTAGCTTCAGGAATTGAGGTACAACTGGAAGAGTGCTGGGAGAAACACCTAGCACCAATAACCATGGGGAGGAGACCTGGTCTGTCTTACATTTCTGGCTGCAGCTTATAACCAGGACAAACAATGCAGAAAAAAACTTGCTTTTCTCCACCAGGAAGAAAGACTTTCATAAAGACAGCCAGCATGAACTATGTCCAGTCTGGGCAGACCCTGTCTATGTACAAGAAGGATTTTGGTCAGGCAGGAGTTAAGCAGTGTGCAGCAATCAGCACTCAGGAGCGCAGTACCCACACCTCCTCTTGAGGACCAGGTCTGCAGTGGTGAGTGATAAAGCTGTCTCCTAGTTTCCTCCCTTCCCTGGGAGGAATATCTTCTCTGAAGATGTCAAGAAAATACCTAAATTAACTTGGGCAGCTTGGTTCAGAGAAACCACTAGCACTTATTTGGGTGCTATTGTCACTTCCAATCCATCCTGTTATTTGTATAACACCCTAGGACAGTTAAAGTGTTCATCTAAATATGTGGGAGGCCAACGTTCAGCTCTCTTTACTGGAGAAAATTTAAATCTAAAAGACACCCATATTTTTTAACAGAAGCACCTCATACATACTAGGTTATGTGGCCTACTGGTAGGGAAACCTCCATCTTACCTGTTGGAGCAGTGCAACAGAGTAGAAAAGAGTGCAGTGAGTAGAAAAATGCTTGGAAAAAAAGCCTGATCAATTGCTTTAATTATTTTTTCCAATGTATGTTTTGAGATCTGAGCAGTAGAGAGGTATTTCTGTGAGCACTTCTATATTAGGAATTTTATCATATGCAGGTAGATGTTCATGGCCAGAAGGGACAATAATAAGGATCTATTTCACTCCCTCTCTAACACAGGCTGTAAAAATACCCCCGTGATTCTTGCATTAAGACTACTGGCTCAGGTAAGCTGGAAAACCCCTTTCAGAAAAATGAATGTTTGTGCTCTAACTATTTGTACCTATGAGCTGAACTTTTTGCACGGGTTCTTCAGGTGATCTATTCAACGTTACACCACCAGAAAATAGGGACATGAAAGTTTACCACTGCATCAAACAGCACAGCAAAACACAGCCACATGTGACAGCACAGGAAAGTCTGTATTTTCTGGGAACTGGACAGATTTTTTTATTTTAGAAATGATTCCTAGAACAACTTTATTACCCTAGACCTAAGCAAATGTGGATATCTTAAGTCGTATATATCAACGTACAGAAAAGTTGTTGTCAGACAGCTGGGAATATTAATAGTGATGGAAAACATTTTAGCTGGATTTTCCTAATGCCTCTACTAGAAAACTTATACAAAATACTGTTATTACTTTGCTATTATTATATCAAGAAGTTCCAGCTAAGATTGTATTTGTCTCTGTTATACCAAGGAATATACTTGAAAATAATAAAAAAGATACTCTGTCCTTATATTCCTCTTAAAGAGTCAAGCTCAGCTGAGAGAACCACAAAAGATTCAGGTCTTCCCACCTTGCGGTGAACCAGCTGAGGAATCAAGCCCACATGGCTTGTCTAACTGTAGTGAAACCCCATCTCAGATCAGAGATGGGATTAAGAACAACAAAATTCTCAATAAAAATGCTTCCCTGAGATTACCTCTGCTGCTTCTGGAATTTGGAAAACCATCTCTTTTGAGATTATTGTGCTCAAAGGGCATATTAATGCAACCTGCATCATTATGCACAGTTTCTTGTTTTCTTTATTATCTTCCAAGAACATTTTATCTGAAAGCAAATCTGAAGTTTGTTCACCATTACTGAATAAGACATACAGCTACAAAAGTAGATGGGAACATAAGGGAAGGAAGAATAACTTTCAAGTGGAGATGAGCAAAACATCTTCAAATTGAAAGAGGGAAAAAGAAATAGCATTTAGGACAAAATCTGGAACACCACAGGATGCCCTGTTACTAGGAAAAGACGTTCAATCAGGTTAAAATACTTTACTTATGATTAGCATAAATTTTAAGTTAATTTTCATTTGTGGAAATGTTACACTATGGTTGCTATTGTACCTGGTTAAGGCAGAGGTAAGATCTCCTTCTAAAATGAACTCCTTTTATGACAGGGTAAGCTGCCTGGTGGATGAGGGAAAGGCTGTGGATGTTATCTGTCTGGACTTCAGTAAACCATTTGATACTATCTCACACAGCATTCTCCTAGAGAAGCTGGCGTCTCATGGCTTGGATGGGTGTATTCTTGGGGGAGTAGAAAATTGGCTGGAAGGCTGAGCCCAGACAGTTATGGTGAACGGAGCTAAATCCAGTTGGCAGCCTGTCACTAGCTGTGTTCCCCGGTTCCCCAGGGCTCATTATTGGAGCCAGTCACATTTAATATCTTTATCAATGATCTGCTTGAGGGTATCGAGTATACCCTCAGCAAGTTTGCAGATGACACCAAGTTGTAAGGGAGTGTTGATCTGGTGGAGGGAAGGAAGGCTCTACAGAGGGATCTGGAGAGGCTGGATCAATGGGCCAAGGCCAGTTTCATGGGGTTCAACAAGGCCAAACGCTGGGCCGTCCTGCACTTGGGTCACAACAACCCCAGGCAACGCTACAAGCTTGGGGAAGAGTGGCTGGAGACCTGCCTGGCAGAGAAGGACCTGGGGGTGCTGGTCAACTGCCAGCTGAACCTGAGCCAGCAGAGTGCGCAGGTGGCCAAGAAGGCCAATGGCATCCTGGCTTGTATCAGGAATAGTGTGGCCAGCAGGAGCAGGGAAGTGATCGTGACCCTGTACTCGGCACTGGTGAGGCCGCACATTGAATATTGTGTTCAGTTTTGGGCTCCTCACTACAAGAAGGACATCGAGGTGCTGGAGTGTGTGCAGAGAAGGGCAACAAAGTTGGTGAAGGGTCTAGAGAACAAGTCTTATGAGGAGCAGCTGAGGGAGCTGGGGTTGTTTAGTCTGGAGAAGAGGAGGCTGAGGGGAGACCTTATCCCTCTCTACAACTACCTGAAAAGAGGTTGTAGCGAGGAGGGGGTTGGTCTCTTCTCCCAGGTCACTAGTGATAGAATGAGAGGAAATGGCTTCAAGCTGCATCAGGGAAGGTTTAGATTAGGTATTAGGAAAAATTTCTTTACTGGAAGAGTGGTCAGGCATTGGAACAGGCTGCCCAGAGAGGTGGTGGAGTCTCCATCCCTGGAGGTATTTAAAAGAAGGGTAGATGTGGTGCTTCAGGGCATGATTTAGGAGATATGGTAATGTTGGGTTGGTGGTTGGAGCTGATGATCCTAGAGGTCTTTTCCAACCTTAATGTTTCTATGATTCTATTCTATGATTCTATGATCTTTGTTAATAGGGTTTAGAAATATTTAACTGTGTGTGTGGTTTGTAGGAGCACCACATTGATGGATGTGAGGATGGGCTATGCCTCACTTGGCCAGCCCAATATATGAAAAAAGCTGAGCTATACTAGCAAACACTAGAAAGCCTATCGGTCTTAATAAAAGCTCTCAGCCTTTATATTTCAAAATATAATTTGGCTGATCTCTGGAGGCTTAGAGACTTTTCCACTCCTAAATTTCATCTGGAATATTAGGTCAGGTAGACCCCAGTTATCTCAGATGACCTGTGAGTGACTACTGCAGTGCTCCCCAGAAACCCCCACTACGTTGTCCACACCAGGGTTCTAATCAAAAGCTGCTGTGGCTGCCTGGCTCACCTACTCAAGTTTTCTCTGTGCAAACATGAGCGAGGCCAAGACATGCTTGGATCTCACCATGGAGTGGTGGCGTTAGGTGCCAACCTCTCTGTTTAGACATAACCTGTGAAATCCATAAGAATCTGAAAGCTTTAAGACATGAAGAAAAGAGTGTTTAGATTCATGCATGGCAGGTAAACCTCCCCAGTTGTTTTCTGGTTTGTTTCCACTGCACATAGACCACCACCCAGCTCATATTTTCTTCTTTAATTCCCTCATTGAAGATGTGTACGTTGGAGCCTGATATCCGATGTGTATGCAAGGGAGAGCTCTGCTGCACCACAGAAACCATAAATAACTATCTCACATCAGAGGTAAAGCATATTGCTGGTGCAGCTCATAATGTTAATACTGACTGCTAATGTCCTGCCCTTTGTCTTAATTAGTGTTGCTTTCAATTAGAAGTAAGCCATTCACTTAGGAATAAAAGAACTGACCCACACCTCTTCCCCAAATTTGAATTATCCCCACAATTAAGTGCTAAGTATCTGTCTTGACACTTACAGGACCTTTATCACCATCATATCTGAGTGTCTGGCAGTGAACTGCAGCATTCATTCACCCACCCATTCCATAAATTTTTCATTTCAGATACTAAAGATGTCTTCTGTGATGCATTTCAGGACAGCATTTTATGTGCGTTACAAAGGACTGACAAATTTCTCTTATAACCTGTCATTGCCCTTTGTACTCACTCTTGGGTCTTTTAACAAGTTTCAGAAATTGATAATTTTGTGATACTGAGTTCTAAGCAACTTATTTACATGTCCTTAGACTACCCTTGATTCACAACTTTAGTACAGATCCTGCTTGGATTTAGAATTGAAGGGTCACAGTTAATGGAGAAAAAAAAAAGAGAGATGTTTGGAAACAAGGTTTTCTATTTTATCTGTGTAATGCAACATACAATATGTGGCTGTTTTTCTGTATGTCTGTGCATGTCAAACATATTGAGACAGCAGCTAGACTATTTGGTTTTGAACGTTTTGTCCAAAAGGGCCTTTAATTTGAATCAGAATTTCTCTGTCTGCTTCAGTTCTGATATTAGTATATTGACTCTGTAATCTGAAGGTTTTTGGGCTTCAATATTCTCTATCCCATCTGTTTGCATGATGCTGTTTTTTGATCCCCTTAACAATATAATGGAACGTCTTTTAAATATGGTCTTTATGCAACAACGGTTTCCTAAAATACAACTGTTTTTAGAGTAGGAAAAGACCGTAGCCACCTGGGGTAACTGTCCTGTTAGACTGAGATAATGAGCTTCTGAGGCCCTCAGGTAGCTTCTGGTGAATTTAGTAACCATAAGCACTTCACCCTATGAATTAAAGTTTGTTTGTGCTTCCTGATAGTGAGAACTAGAGTGCTGGAACAGTGTCTCACATCATAGTTACAGAGGAAGCAGTGACAATGATGCAGACTGTAGGATTTTATTCAAACATCTGAGAAGCTGGAAAATGATGGGGAATGTAGGACACTGTGAATTCACAGAGTGGATTATCAGGATCTTAATCAACCCTTTCTAATGGCCCGCAACAGGAAAGAATACAGGTCCTCTATTCAACAATTCGGTTGATAACCCTATCAGTAACCCCTGAGAGCCATTTCAGGGGTTCAGGTGTTTGGGAACATCTAGAGCAGCAACGACAGGGGCACCAGTGTGGGATCATGAATGATATGTCCCCATTGGTTTAACTTCATTTTACAGCTTTGAGTTTCTAGATGACCCAATGAGCCCAATGACTCAGAAACCTTTGGAAATCTTGTTTTCCTTTCCTTTCGTAAAGGGTAGAGAACCGTCAGTAAAGGGAATTGACACAAATGAGCCATTTTTGCACATGCCCTTGCCATAATCCAAAAGAAGGGCACTTTCTGAGATCAGAAATCATGCTTTATGGTTAACATCTTTAGAACAGCTGAAGGAAAATGGTTGGCTGTACAAGTATGGTGTGAATGTGTGTTATTTTCACAGTTCCAGGCAACCTGCCTTGCCTTCGGCCTGACATGGTAGGATGAATTTCATTTGTCATATGTTTCATGAATGTATAAAGGATCTTTACCTACAGAGATTAGCATACATATACAGAAGGGTGTGTGGGAATTGTGGAAATGATTCTGTACAGTAATTTCCTTATTATGCTATATGATGTGTAATAAAACACATAGTAAAGACTGTAACATGCTTTTATTTGAAGGTAACAAAGGAATATATGAAAAAAGTAAAACTGCATACTTATAGCTGTTTTTTTATGCTTCTTGAAATGATCTCTAGTTCTCAAGAAAACAGTTATTTTTTTCTCCATTAATCACAGATTTTTCTGTAAGGTATGCGTGAATTACAATATTAGTGATTTAAAATTATCTTTTAATAATGTAACATTTGTTTGTATGAGACCAGGTCAGACCGATGCTATAGAGAATCTGAAAGTTATTTTATAGGCTCTTTATGGCTGCAGTCATCTTCTTTTTGTAGAGTGTAACAAAAACTAAGTGGACAAAGTTGCAGAACAACATAAAGAGTATAACAGTTTGAAAACACTTTGAGTTTGCCAAGTAAGAACAGACAAAACAACAAAGTGTGCCAAAAAATTGTTCACAATAAGCTGACTGAGCAAAACGCTTCCTTTACTGCAGCTGTTCCACTTCTGTGACAAGAGGGCAAAGCAAGTCCAAATTGATCTAACAGAAAATCTTCTGGTTCAGTAAAAGCCTTTGGTGAAAGAAAGTCTGTGCGGTCACAAGCTGTTGTATTATACTGTACTGTACTGTTCACAGTTGAAAACTATCCAGTACTGATATGGACCTGGCAGCCTCATCCTGAACTCTTTCTGCCAGCAAGATGTCTTTGGAAGGCTGAAACAAATGAGAAACTAAATTCTTCACAGCTTGCTGAGATAAGAGGTTTCTGGGAATTGCTGAGTGTTAGATTACTGCCCTAAACCCCTCAATTTCATGCTCTCCTTTTCTGTACTCCGTATTTGTTCCAGCTGGCTCCCTACCTTGGACTCTGCTGCATCCTGCTGGGTTAAATGTGATGGACAGTCTATATGAAAACCCATCAGTTATTTTGACAGGACACTCAGAGAAGTTCAAGGCCGCCTCTTTTCAAAAACCTGTCTGGTGAGCCTCCAGCTGTCACAGATGAAGCGTCTCTAAGGCTTGTCTTTTGACTGGTCTGTCCTTTCATTTTGTACCAAACATTCAGGAATCCAGCTAGAAAAGCCATTCCAGTGCATCCATCATAATATTTATTTGATTGCCATTGTCCGAATTTAGAACAGGGAAATTGTATCTCAAGTTCACTGACTGTATAGTGTGTTGTAATATCTAACATATGAAGGAAGACAATTCAATTTGATGTTCATGTGAAGTATTCTCTCTTTCAGTGGTAAAGGTCTGTTGGCACATAAATGTGCAAGTATGAAACACTGCTTCTGGAACTTATATGATATATGGCTGATAAATGGTTGAAAGGTTGTGATGGGAGTCAGTCTTGTAGGACATCTAACATATTCTTTTTCATTTAAACACAGACCACAATGAGGATTGAATTTGAAAGGTAATTTCATTAAAATCAGGTTTATGTTTAACATGGAGAGTGAGTTACATTATCTAAAGAATACATTGTTCACCTTCTCCAAAATGTAAAGAAAAAAATTTCATTTAAATTTAGAGCCCACAATATGTCCCAATCTCACAAACCCATCAAAACTTTTTTCAAGTATTATTAGTTGTAAAGGATTCATCTTTCAAGCATGCATGTTCTCATCTATGTGCTTAATTTAATAAGTTACTTAATAATATTTAATTACAACTTCCCTTGTTTCTTGAGGTTTCCATTTCATCATTGCATTGGCCAGTAAGAGATGCAACCCACATTATACTTGCATAGAAAGAGAAGGAGAGAAGAAGAAATAATTTCAAATTCTGTGTTCCAGAGAGATTTTAGCAACTGGCATATTCTATACCTCTGATTAATTTTGATACTTCAAGGTTTCCGAGAAACAGTAATTCAATTCAGTGTTGTGACGTAAAGCTATATTAGGAAATACAAGGAAGATCTAGCTTGGTAGTTTTCTAGGATTTCAGGTGATGGAGAGTTTCCAGAAGAGTTCAAATGTTTACAGCTGTCAAATTATTTTAGTTTTTTATATATCCATGTAAAGCGTGTGGAAAAAATGGACCAAAGTTACTCCTGATGACTTTGTCTAAATTGTGTCAGAGAAATTGAATGAAAGCTACTTCAACAGCAGATTTCAACAGTAGGACAGAACAGACCTACTCTCATAATATTAAAATGGTGCATATAATTTACTAGACTTTTGCTGATCTTTTCCTTTTGAAGGACATGTTCTGGCGGTTATACATGATCATTCAAAAGAGTCATAGTTGGTATGTGAAGAATGATGTATTTATTCATTGTTCTGTTCAAACACCCTGAGAAATGCTCAGTCAGCGTGGTTTGTCACCACAGCTAGTAACTGGGAATGAACCTAATTTTGTAGTTCATAAATTTAACATTCTTAATACAATATTAATTGTGGCCATTATATTAGATCAGTATTGAACCATATAGGCAACAATTCTTTATCAGGAAGTTCAAACAACAAACTAGGAAAATGATTTAATCGTAACTGTCTAATTTCATTTTGTCTTATTGAAACATATATCGTTCAGAGAACTTATAGACTTTTCTAATTTATTGAAAACATTAAAGAATGACACAGGTAATGCCATGGCAGCATATACAGGAGAAATGATAGTAGGTATCAACCCACTAGTTTAATTAGGAAAATCATATTTAAGTTACAACTTTGTTGAAAGGCTAATTGAGTTTTGCCTAGCTAATAGCTGTATAAAACAGATGACACATTGTATGGTTGCTTAAGATGGTATTCAGGGCAGACACGTGAATCAAGGGATGAGAGCAGCTAAAATATATTTGTTTTCCTGAAGAGCAGTTGAGAGTCTTTCAGAATAGTATGGCTCTAGAGGATTTAATGGGAACAACAGTAGGTCATAATAGCTGGCCAGAAGACAAATCCATACAGATGGAAGGGAAGGAAGAACTGTCCTCAATCCAGATTGTCCTAGATCAGAGCAAAGGCTGGACTGAGTTACCTAAACACAGGCAGTTAGTGCCGTCCAAGACATCCTGAGGTATTCTGCCTGGCCTCCAGCTGCTTCCCCAGAAGGGCCTGGACCAACTGGAGATGCCTGGTTACATCTGTCAACCTTGAGTGTGTGCCTTAGAAGACCTGGGGCACCTTGGGTGGCTCAGGTTCTTATGCATGGAATTGAGCCCCAAAGACCACTCCATCCCACAGTCTGTTTTTGTCAAGACATTTGTTTGTATAAGTTCTAACTTTTAAAAATCTCTGTGTGTCATTCCTTAGGTGTTTGTATTTGACTTTTCAGAGAAAAACAAAGCCCAACATTTTATTCTCTTCTGTGCCTAAGCCTCTGTAATATTCTTTCTCCAAACCTCATTTTTATCTTGTATCTCCTATTCAAAATGGGTTACCAGTGGTGATATACTGCTCCAGATGAGCATGAACTTTTGCGTTGGGCAGCAAGATGTTCCTGCTCAGATTTATTTCTATTATACCCTCTTTTTCTTAACCCAAGGGAAATTAGACCTTTGGTTTTGATTTAGTGAACTTAGAAGATAAAGGAATGAAAGAGAGGCAGTCTTCAGGACATTTCTGACCTGTTTTCCTTTTCCTTAGAAAGTAAAGGAGGAGCTGTATGATTTCAAGCCTAACTTCTGCAGACATGCACAGATGCTCTGAGAGCAAATGAAACCTACTTTGAATAAGAACCTGAACTGAAACTCAAAATTTTGCTGAGGCTTTCCCATCATTTGGGAAAGGCAAGTCCTGCTTAACTAATCTGATCTTCTATGACAAGGTGACCTGCTTAGTAGATGAGGGAAAGCCTGTATATATTGTCTACGTAAACTGTAGTAAAGACTTTGACACAGTTTCCCACAACATTCTTCTGGAAAAACTGGCCGCTCATGGCTTGGACAGGTGTACTCTTTCCTTGGTGAAAAACTGGCTGTTTAATATCTTTATCAATGATCTGATGAAGGGATCGAGTGCACCCTCAGCAAGTTTGCAGATGACACCAAGTTGTAAGGGAGTGTTGATCTGGTGGAGGGAAGGAAGGCTCTACAGAGGGATCTGGAGAGGCTGGATCAATGGGCCAAGGCCAGTTGCATGGGGTTCAACAAGGCCAAACGCTGGGCCGTCCTGCACTTGGGTCACAACAACCCCAGGCAACGCTACAGGCTTGGGGAAGAGTGGCTGGAGACCTGCCTGGCAGAGAAGGACCTGGGGGTGCTGGTCAACTGCCAGCTGAACCTGAGCCAGCAGAGTGCGCAGGTGGCCAAGAAGGCCAATGGCATCCTGGCTTGTATCAGGAATAGTGTGGCCAGCAAGACTAGGGAAATTATGTCCCCCTGTGCATGGCACTTGTGAAGCTGCACCTTGAATATTGTGTTCAGATGGTCAGGAGGTCAGTCTCTTCTCCCAAGTAACAAGTGATAAGACGAGAGGAAGTGGTCTTAAGCTGCAGCAGGGGAGGTTTAGACTCGATATTAGGAAATATTACTTCACTGAAAGGGTTGTCAGGGATTGGAACAGACTGCCCAGGGAAGTGGTTGAGTCGCCATCCCTGGAGGTATTTAACTGACATTTGGATGTGGTGCTTAGGGACATGGTTTATTGGTGAACTGGCAGTGTTAGTTTTATGGTTGGACTCAATGATCTTAAAGGTCTTTTCTAACCTATATGATTCTGCGTATTCTGTGTATACTAATATTCACAAAATCAAGCAACGTTGCTGGCTCTAAATTATCCACACACAGACAGCAGTATAATATTTTTCATGGTAAATAATGCTTTGTCTGTTTGAAAACAATTAGCAAAATTAATGCAAGTATCCATTTACAATCTGGTGGTTTTTTGTTTATGATGCTTCTTAATAGCCAGTTTTTCCTTAGTTATGCACATACAATTCCTGTTGAAGGGAACAGGAATGATTCTAATATCTTGGACCAAAATTGAATCTTAAGTGTTCAATTATTGTTTTAATGTCTTTTTACAACAGTATTAATTAATTGTACAAATACTAGTGAATGTGAAAGGGCTTCATGGAAGCACTATGTTGATTACAACCTGAATTTATCCATTTGTTGGTTAAATAGCCATCCATGTATTTAAACGGTGCTTCTGATAATTTTTCTTGGCTTGAGAAACTGCTGGTAGTTTCTAGACTGCGAGCAAGTGAAGACATGGTTGAAAAATCAACTTTGTCTCAGAGGGGAAATTCTGACATTTCTGAACTTATTTTCATTCTCAACTGGAACAAAGATAGCAATAAAAATGTATGAGGAATGAAAACTTTAAAATAATTCATACAGAAATATGTATGTACAATTTCATTTCAGTCAGATAAAACTAGTTTCAGTGATGTGGAATGTGCAATAAATATCCGATATATGTGTGTATGTGTACTGTGATGTAATGCTTATATTAGAGTGTGTATTGTTAAAATTAAAATGATATTAAACACAACAAGGAAATAATTATGAAACATTATTACTTGACTGGAGCAAAATTATTGTTGCCTTACTGAAAGAAACTCAGAAAGCTGAAACTATTATTCCATCATTTCCTTGTGCAAAATTTCTTCACCCTCATGAAATGCAATTCATGAAAGAATTATTGTTGAGTTTCTGACCTCCTCAAACACAGAGGTGAGTTACGCCCCTTAGGCCGTAATGCTCTGACTGCTTCACCAGGCAGGATCCCATAGGACATTAGTCCCTCTCCACAACAGGCCTTTCCTTAAACGCATCTCATGATTGCATCCTTAGGTTAGTTTTACTTAGGTGTATTTGTTTCTATCTATCAAAATCTAGGCTTTTTGGTTTAAATTTCTTTCTTTTGACAAGGTTTGTGGATGATCAGACAATAATTAATATTGTAGTAATTTTTAAGATTTCAAATATGTTTTTGCTTTGCATTGCAATGAAAGGAAAGACTTGAACGCTTTTAGAAACCATTACTGTGTTAAAAAGGCCACCTCTGTTAGAATATTCAGCCTTTAAGAAGGATGTGTGGTTTGGTGTTCTGAGTTGGTCTGGGGTCCATGGTTGGGCATTACTACCTGTAATTCCGTAAAACAAGTTTTTTCTCAGAAACCAGGAAACATATAAGGAAAATGAAGCCTGACAAAAATCAAGCTGGGTTAGGTCTTTCCGGGATATTGAATGAATAACAAAAGAAAGAAGAGAGATTACATGAGACAGCAGCATGGTATTGATGGATAGGGATTAAAATGCAGCTATGAATTTAAGCTAAATGTATACTGTATCTTAGTTTCCAGTTGCTGAGCATTTAAAGGACTGATGGAAACGAATTTGTGGAAATACAAATGGCTACGCAATCAGAATGGAGACAAAATGAATGGGGTTTTAATGCTCAATATGTCCATAATTTAGAAAACAAATGGCATGTGAAACCACAGGCAAGATAGCTACACCCAAGCAAATCAGCAGTATCATCATTTACCTTTAAAATAAGCCAAAGAGTAGTGTTTCAGAAAAATGCAGCGAAACATGAGGGCCATAGATAAATTTAATGCAGAAATTAAGAAAAGTTTTCTCTTCATTAGAGAAGTGGGGATTTGGCAGGGAATTTGCCTTGCTTTAAGGTGAGTTTACTAAGACATTCCTCTAACACAGCTGACTAAGATGGCAGGGGAACAAACCTGATGACCTAGGAAGTCTGTACCAATTCTACTATGTACACTTGTTTCTTTTCCCAAAAGATTTCTAACATCCTGTAACTGTTTGGGTTTTTTCTGTATGCCATTCCTACACTAGTTTTCATGCTGACATGCCCTCTTTAGATATAAGCTCTTCCATTAAGCAATTAGAGTCCAATAATCTTTCCTTGTAAGTCATTCTAAATCTTGCATAATTTTCACTGTATGACTTTGAAGATTTTCTAAGGAGCACATCCTGAAGTTCAAATATAAGACAGCTTATGCCTTTTAGTACCTTATACATTTAGAAGCCTTTGACTTCAGTTTCTGGGATCAGTATTACCAGAATGTTCAAGTGAACATACTTCACACCGAATACCTTTTTGTAAATTTGGATCCAATACTGCTCTTAGATGGATGCTCCAATTCCTGATCTGAAAGTCCTTTACTGTTACTAATACAGTGTTTCCAATCTGTCCTTGGGGAGGGGGGACTCATTTCACTTAACTTTTTATAGCCATTGAGAGAAACTGATGGTTTTAGGGTGTGATTCATCTCATCTCTTTTAGGCATGGATTTTATTGTGGACTGATGCCCTAGGCTTCATGTTTTGCTGTAAAGTGACAACAGAGGGAACCCCAAGTGACCAGTACAGAGGAAGGTGTTTCTCTTAATCCAGTCAATCCTAACACAATTATTTACCCATCCTATTTTGTCCTTATCCCAACAGAGTACACCGTTTTCCTATGAACTTCAAAAGCCTTGACAAGGCAGCGGTAAGCCATCTGCTCAGGTGGCCAATGCACTACAAGCGTAGCTTGGTAAGAGCTATGATACACCTGTCCCTGCTGCCTATGGCTCACTGCATGCTCAGGAAAAGCCAAGGCACATTCAAAACATACTTCATCTGGCCTGTTCTAGATATGTGGCCTAGGATAGGATGAAAGCTGCCCTAAAAAGAGTCTGATTCTCTCCTTTAACTATAAAAAGAGCTGTAGTGGTTAGCTCAGAAGCAGAGGGCTTAAGCTGCAAATCTAAACCCCACCCCACAGCCTATTAGACTCTAGGCTTTGCTAGAGTTAGGTGGCAGCAGAACATATGTTTTGAAGAATAATGTATTAGGTATAAGTCTATATGTTTTTGTTTACTTGGTCTTCACAGTCGTAGAGACTGAAGCAACCTTTTGTTGAAATAGGTAATTAGAGTGATAAGCTCCAGTAACTGTGAAAAGTGCTGCAAATACCCTTTGTGTTGTTTGTTGTTATTTTCTTCTTGGGGAGGGAGGGCAGTTATGGTGTTTCTTGCTTGAGCGAATTTTGAAGAACCATCTGCCCCCTCCCTGTGTGGCTCTCTTCAATGACGCAGTTCAAGGCAGAGGAACTTGTAGTTCTTGCACTCAAGCTTGAGTCATCTGACTCCAAACAACAGGACTCATCTGTTAGAGATTCTGGAGAAACAAAAATGTGAGTGCAGGAGGGATGTGAGTGACATTAAGCTCAGAGAAAGGGAAAAAAGATCTGATTACTCAGCCCCAGGAAAGAAACATATTTTAAGTTTACTTTGAATTTCACTCTTAATAAAACATTGTTGTTTTGATACATTATTTTTCTGGGTCTGTGCTTTTCCACAGATTATGGACTATTTGGATATGCAAATATATTTGCGCTATGTAGTCATATGTAAGGTTATATTTCTTGATAAAATGTCTGTTATTTACAGGATGGAAATTATTAATTTATCACCTTATCTGCTGTTTTTAAGAGGTGTTTCTGACTGGTATACAAAGCAGGGAGAAGATTTCAAAGTCATGTGAGTGCCAATCATTTTGCCCTGCAATAGCAAGAAGTTAGCAGTTGTTGAAATGTTCTTTTTCTGCAATTGTAAACCAAAATATTCTACTTTGGCTTACAGAAAGAAATTATTTTCTTTGTATTGCTCATGAGAGCAAACAAGCAAAAACTCCTTAGAGATAAAAAAATTTGAAAAAAATAGCAAGGTATAATATTTTCATTGATCCTATTAAAATTCTTTTTTTTTCATGGTTTTGAGATGTGTTTCATTCAATGTTTCATCATTTTTCTGGGCTTTTTTCTCTTTCCTTTTGGAAAACAATTTCCTTCAGGTTTTACCTTTCAGGAGGTGCTTAACTTCCATAACACATTAAAAAGCTGGCCGGGAGCAGATTTCAGGCAGACAAGGGGGCAACAGAGACCCGTAACTGCCTTCTCCCTGCATTAATACCGCATTATGTGCACAGATGCATTGGCACATCCCATTTCCATCCCCATATTCATTTGGCACTTGGGTCCGGCACTGAAGCATACTTTATTCTCTGCAGGGTGTTGTCAGGTTTTATAAATAAGACTAGAGATCTAAGTTTAACAGCTCAGATTTGAATTCGCTAGTCAAGAAATACACAAGAAAATACATGAGCCCACATCATCTGTCAACTCTGCCTTTACCTCCAACTGCTTCCTGAGTTACTGGCCTTAGGTGAGTATTTGCTTGCTGAGCAACCTACTACTGGTTTTCACACAGCGCTCCTTCACCCCTTGGGGTCTGTGAGTGATAGCTAAGAAAATGAAGCCCACTCTCAGTGGATTTAAATTCCCTACTCAAACTTTCCTGCACTCCCAGGAAAAAAAATTTAGGGATCTTCAAACTGAAAAAATGTCACTGATCTAGGTTCTAAGGGATACATTCTTGACTGATGATACTTTCATTTAATCCTTAACATTTTAGCGTACAAAACAGATCAGAATTTTCATAATATTCAGTCTTTCACCCACACATCACGGTGCCAGTTCCTCAAATATTGTCTAGAAGAGTAATATGTCCCCAAGCTATTACCTCCAAGTACTCATCCTGTAGCTCTGGAAGGAAAGAAATAGCACACATTACCTCTTCAGCTCTGTGTTCAGCACTGGGTCAGAGAAGCCTGTGTGATCTTTGACTGTATGTGCCTTATGTTATAGCTGGGGAGGAGCTCTGCGGAAGAGGTCCTGGGAGTGCTGGTGGGCAGTGAGCCAAGCACAGGCCAGCAGTGAGCCCTGGCCAACAGTACCCTGGGCTGTGTCAGCAGAAGCACAGCCAGCAGCTCAAGGAAAGTGATTATTCCCTTTACTCAGCAGCTGTTAGACCACAGCTAGAGCACTGGGTCTAGTTTGGGGCTCCCCAGCATGGGAAAGGATTCAATAAAGTGTAGTGAGTCCGGCGGGGCGGAGGACCACCATGATGGTTGGAACTGGAGCATGTGCCCTGTGATGACAGGCAGAGGGACTGGGGCTTGCGCACCTGGAGAGGGAATGGCTTTGAGGGGACCACACAGAAGCCCCCAGCACCTATGAGGAGCTTATGAAGGAGATCGAGACAGGCTCTTTCCAGTGGTGCATGTCTGGAGAAGAAGAAGCAACGGACATAAAATGAAACCATGGAGGTTCAGACTGGGCAGAAGTGATGTTTCCCCATGAGGACAACTAAGCAATGGAGCAAGTTGCCCAGAAAGGCTGTGCAGTCTCTGTCCCTGAAGGTTTTGAAGACCACACTGTGGGAACAGCCCTGAGCAATCCGTTCTGAACTTGTAGCTGAGCCTGCAGTGAGCATAAGGTTGGGCTAGAGGCCTCCTAAGTACCGTTCCAGCCCAAATTACTCCGAAATCTTATGATTCTATGTGGCTGGAAATACCTGAACCATAATACAAGCTGTGTTGAATTTCAGTTAGTCAATAACAGCAAAATAACCCTCTGCAAACTCAAGTTTTCCATACAGATCTTCAAGGACATTCTTCCAGGTAAATTCAAGGCTTGTTCTGCTATTAAGAAATGAAAACTAATGCTGACACAATATTTTACAAATGTTCTTATAACAGAATTTGAATAGTCTTACAGCTTCACATCTACATCTTATGTCTAGAGTCACATGATAGGCTTCATAAAAATATATCTCAATTTTTACCAACAGCAAAATTGGCCAGCTGATCCTAGTCATTGTGCTAGAGCCGGCTGAAGGCTATGTAGTGCTGTTGGCTACATATTTTCATCAGCTGAATCTCACTGTCATGGTCAGATGCTTTTTGAGCTCTGAAAAATCTCTTGCACTTGGAGAAGGTGGATGACCAAACCTCTCTGG
This sequence comes from Phalacrocorax carbo, assembly GCF_963921805.1. Classification (NCBI taxonomy): domain Eukaryota; kingdom Metazoa; phylum Chordata; class Aves; order Suliformes; family Phalacrocoracidae; genus Phalacrocorax; species Phalacrocorax carbo. The sequence continues at coordinate 41,805,790 of NC_087513.1, read as the reverse complement.
AGACAATTACTGAAACTGCTTCAAAATCTTAGCTTGTCATTATAAGTTAAAATAATTTAATAATCTGAACTGGACTTTGAATCTTTTAAGTTTGTCCCCTTATAGGCCTTACTCTTCCAAGGACCACTTTGCTAATGTAGCTATCGTGTAGCTATCTAGCTTTTGAGACTTCAATACCTTTTCTGCTCTCCTGCTCTCCTCCATGCCAGACTCCTTTATCATGTTCTTTGGAAGATGGGATAATCTGACAATGGTATTTCTTAAAAATGTCTCCATTTGTGTGTGCGTACATATATGTGTAGGTGAGTTTGGACAGAAGGGGTAAAGAAAAATAACTAATTGTGAAGGGAGCTTCTTTAGCTGAACAAAACACTTAAGTATATGTTAAAATCTTGCCAATTTCAATAGCCTTTAGGAATAAGCATGTGCATATGCATTTTGTTGAATAAATATAATACTAAAAGCTAGACACAAACTTAAGTGCACAATGAAGTGGGGAGGAAGGGAGAGGAAATGACACATTTTTAGCCTACCCTTTATGGTTTTCCCCTGTCCCACGCTGCTGCTGTTACCAGCTAAAAGAAGTCACAATAGCAGCAGTGACTTTGGAACTGTGAGAAGGGAAAATAAATACAGTTTGACAAGTAAAAAGTCTAAAGGTAATCAATATCAGACCTGACTTTTCCCTGTTAAATGAGACAATTTAATGAGGTTGCTTTCTAGATGAGTTTTGACCACCACAGACCCAATGGGCGATAGCAATTTGGGAAAAGTCCAATATAATTTTCAAACATCATGAACACTTAAATCATGATGCCCTGCAAAAAAACTGAACACTTTGGAGTCTAAAGCTGGTAGTCTGCCATCCAAGCAGTGTTACTTATGCCTGGAAACAAACTGGAGATCTTGATTTATAATGTATGAGTTTGGAAACTGGCTTATGGGTTAATACTGTTTCTCAGGATGAGTTAATGAAAATTACTCTCCTGGGTGGTAGTCAGTTCAGATTACCACAGAGACCAGCTGGATACTTGCTGCCCATCAGCAGGGGAAATGTGCATCACTTGCTTCCTTCAGGCATGCTTGTCAGCTTTTAAAATGTCATTTTGGTGGTCGTAACAAAGAAACCACACTATACAACCATCCTAAAAGGGTTCTGCTAATAATTTCTGGATAAAACATTGTTTTTGCTGATGGTGAAACTCAGAAAAGCCTGCAAGGTTTTTAGAGGGCTCAGTACTGGACTTGCTTGTGCTGGATGCTCTCACCTGCAATGTGGAAGTGAGGGCTGTGTGACAGCTGAGGACATCTACAAAGGGCACAGCAGATAACACAGAAGACAGATCTCTGGGTGGAGGCACTGGCATTGCCATGCTCAGCCTGGTGAGGTGGGTTAGGTCCTCCCCACACCCTTCTTTATAAAGTTTGGGTTTATTTTATAAAAATGCTTGATTTGGCCAACAAATGCAGCCCTATACCTCTTGGGAGGAGTTTTGCCCTAATTCTCAGGCAGAGTAAAGAGAGGGTTTCTAGCACCAACAGCTGGAGAATTAGCTCCCACATGGCAGAACAGGGATCTTGTCCTGGCAACTGCCTCCCTTTTTGACAGGAGGCAGGACAGAGGGATTAGGGAGAACAGTAGATTGTTCCACCCCGCTGCAGAGCTGGCAGGTATGCCAGGAAGGAGATGTCGATGGTGCCACTTGTCCAAAGTCCCCCTGACAGCCCCCTAGTCCAGCTGAATGTCCACTCTGGAGACCAGCTGTGTGCAGTGCCTGCACCGTTGCTTTCCATCTGCACCTTTGGGAAGTGGGCCTGAAGACGCTAGTGCAAAATAAAGGTAAAAAGGTCAAGGTTTTAAGGCTGTGTTCACGGACAACAGTTAATTAAGTATTTTTGCCAGATAATTATAAACTGTAAAAACACTCAAGTAAACCTTTAGTAGATGAAAAACAAGTTTAAATGGAATTCATTACTAGAAATAGGTTCTGTTTCTGAAGACATTTGACACCTTACAGAGCAACAATAATGTTCAGTGCCTTTCTGTGTATCGATGTATGTACAAAACAATTCAGATGAAAAAGCCCACTTCAATATATTTGTAACTTTTGTACAAAGACTTCCAGGTTTACAAAGAGACTATTTTAGCATATATTTCTACTCAAGAAGATTTGTTTTAATTCAAATGGCTTTAATTTCAAAAATCTCATCAATTTATATTTAAAGAATGAAACACTGAAACAAAAAATTAGAAGAGCTAAATAAAATTTTTTACTGAGTCAATCTAATGTTTTCCTTTGTTATCAATAAATTGCAATTTTTAGAATACTGTTGTTTTCTTCCAATACAACCACAACTCTAAAAAACAGACCTGAGGAAAACCATTAAGAACTATCTATGCAGCTACAGATAGCAGAAATAATACAAATTAGGTTTAGTAATGTATCCTCTGTCAAAACAAAAGATTGATTATGAACTTTTATTTGAATGGAAGGAAGGAAATCCATCCTCAAATTAAAACTGTCATGCAGGCAAGAAAAAGAATAATGCAACAAATGGCTCTTGCTAGCATGACCTAAACCAAGGAGATGGAAAATAAAAGCCCTGCAAAAGAAAGCATAACCCAGTCTTATACATTTGTCAAAAGAATTTTAGAACAGAAGTATCTATTAACTGGCTGATGAAACAAAATCTGATCTGATCTTTTTTTCCCCCCATAAATTATGTCAAGGTCATCTAGAGAATTAGACTGTTTTCCCCTTATGTTTGTCTACATGAAAATAAACAAGTGAAATAAATGCATTTACATAACTAACTAAAAAGGTAGTAAAGAAAAGAAAATCTTCTTCAATTTTTTTCTTAATCCCTGCTGTCTTCTGTACTCTAAAGATTTGCTTTGCGGAGTCTTATTCTGCTGTGGATAAAAAAAACTTTAATGAATAGTACAACCAGCAGAGAGAGAAGGTTATTAAACCAGTAAATGAAGAAACAGCACAAAGACTAAGGACACCTTGCAAACAGAATTCCCTGCCTCTAGAGATGAAATACAGCAGGGTTGTTTGGCTTAGGGGATACGCATATTGTAGAGCACATGCTCAAACATAAAAGGCAAGTGGCTTTAGTAATGAAAACTCCCACATAAAGAAAGTAAGAGGATCAAATGTCACGTGTACCCTCTAAGGAGCTTGCAAAGATACTGGTGCTATAACACGTGTAGCTGTCTTCAGACTAGTCATTTCAGGTCTGTATCCTTCAAGACATAATAACTGTAAATAACATTTCTGTTGTTACTGTTTCATAAGTTTCTAATAAAATGGGAGGAGGAGATGCTGGCAGGAGGAAGAAAGACCAACCGATGAACCTAGGTGTAAAGCAGAAGGTTAGCTACCAGACAAATGTGGTTATTCAGGCTGTTACTCAGAGGTACAGGGGTGGCCTTTCGCTCCTTCTTTCACTCTTTAAGCTGAAATGCTAATAGAGCAAAGCTGGAAGGAAAAAATAAACACATGCAGATGAGATTGTCTCTCCTATCACCAGAGAAATCTGTGCAGTGACAGATGAGGCAACGTAAGAAAAAGAAAGGGGAATGGTAAACATGTTTTTCTTTTGAGTTTATAACTGCTCTGAATATTTTTTTCCATTTAGAAAGGATTTTCAAAGAATCTGGGGTTTTGGCTAAACAAAAATTTGCATAAAAGGCAATTGCTTTCTGCAAAACTTCATACTGACACAGACACCCTGCTGTGAAAATTTTGGAGACCTGCACATTGGGGTTTCAGTTCCTTTTGTCATGAAGCTGCCATGATGAAATCTCCAGAAACAGTCCGCTGTAAACTGGGCTGGGGGGAAGTACTCAGGCTAAGCATCTCATTCCTTTTTTTTTTTCCTTTAAAGATAGCATTGTATTTAGTCTTTTTACAATATTCACAGAGAGAAAAGACTTAAAAATTGAATGATGACTGTGTACTTTTTATTTCTTTTAATAGAAGGTATGAGTTTTCACAAATGTATTAACAGAAGAGTGTTACAAAGAAGAGCAACCCGAAGCCATGAAGGTGCAAATTAAAGCATTCAATAGAAATATTAATTCACCCTTAAAGAAGTGTGTGGAAGAAAAAGATATTCTTCCTTGGGGGTGCTCCCAAGGCTGGTTAGAAGAAACATGGAAGTACATTCTTCCAGGAGGAGTTCGGACAACACTAATGCATAAAAGGACCCTAGTTTGATCTCCATGGCTTTTGCTGACCCTTTGGGAAAATAAAGTGGTCCCAAAAGCCATCTTAGATAATCAAGGCAAAAAAGACCATCTTAAGAAAGAATGGGAGATTCCAGCTTAATCTAAGAGACAGTGAGGTGGAAGTCCATTGGGACTCCAAGACAGTAAATAGATAATTTTAGTGTAAAGAGTAAAAAAATTGTTCTTTTTTTTTGGATGGTTGTTCCAATATGTCAGTGCTACGATTTTAAGTAAGCTATTTATTCTATTACCCTTAAATCCCCTCTTGCCATATTGCTGAATAATCTGACAGAGAATGGGGTCTTCCTAGTAGTGAGGGTCCTTCCAGCTGCCCTACTGAGTCTAAGAAAAGCACAGCTCCCTACTGTGCTGCTCTGGGTTACTCACAGCATCCTAAAGTATGAACTGGCTGGTTTGCAATAGTGTAGACCAGCCTCCAAAAGGACTCTGTGCCACCGCAGGGTAAAAACAAGAACTCTGCTGCTCATGAGTGCTTGGGCAATTGGTAACTGCTGAACCGCAGAAAAAAAAAGATGCATCTCTCCTCAGATCTGCATTACAGTTTTGCAACGTTTCATGTATCCTCCTTTCTTTTGTAGAAATATTCTCAAAGCTTAAGTATTCTTCTTTATCATTTTTATGTGTCCACTCAGTCTTTCTCAAGTTCTGTACATCTTTTCTTGATTTTATGCTCTGAATGAGAGCAGAGGGAGGATATGCACATCTTTCTAATGCTGAAAATCTGGCATGCAGGAATAGTCTGTATTTTTAAAGCTGAAAATACTTTGGTTATGACCATTCCATTGTAGGATGTTATTGCAAATGTATTCAAATAATTTACAGTAATGAGAATATTTTAATTTTTGGAGGGCAGTTCAAACAAAGTAACGTATGTCTTAGTGGTAACAGAAGGAACTAAAAAGCACTCTGACAGTTTGGGAAAGATGCAAAGAAAAAAACGTTATCAGTTTCTGGTTAGGAAATAGAACAGAATATGGTGCCAATATACTGCAAAAGAATAAATCATTATAGTCTGTAGGAGGACCACAAGTGCCTATGCATTATGAGGAGACAACTGTGAAGTTCTTTAAAGCTTTTTTTAATTCTGGGAAAACCTGCCATGCATTTATCTGCGCTAACTTCTGGAGCAGAAACTAGATACTGTACTTTAAGGTAAGTTGGGTTAGATTTTTCTGCCATTACTAACATTCTGTCAAAGTCTGAGTTTAAACAGCCTTTGGGCATTTAACGAGTGACATTTGCTGGCTAAAAATCAATTCTCATCAAGACCTCCTTGGCTTATATACTAGAATCTGTACTTTGAGGCTCAGAAGTCCAACGGGGAAATAGCTTCTTTTCCCCATCTACTATACATTACTGGACTGCAAGAGAAATAATGAAACCAAAGGAGACCTGAGAGGAAGCTTATGATTAAGCAAGGTGTATGACTTCTGTCCCCTGAGAGCCAATTTAGGTGAATCTTCAGGCTAAATCTTTGTGACATTTTATTTATTGAATGCTGCTCTCCACTTGTCTGATAAGAAAGTAAAGCAAATCCCATCTACTGGAGATGCTATGAGAGGGATGGGTATGTGTGGCTCTTTCTAGACAGTATCATAGGAGGAAAGGTCCTTCTGGATAGGATCTGGAGAGGTCCCAGTTGACTGGAAGCTGGCAAAATTTGTCCCAATCTTCAAGAAGGGCAACAAGGATAACCCCCATCACTACAGGCCCATCAGTCTCACTTCTGTGCCTGGTAATATTACAGAGAAGATTATTTTGGGAGTTATTGAAAAACACCTGAAAGGCAATGCAGTCATTGGTCCTAGCCAGCACAGGTTCATGAAGGGAGAGTCCTGCCTAACAAATTTGATTTCCTTCTATGACAAGGTTACCCACCTTGACCAAGGGAAGCCAGTTGATATGATCTTTTTGGATTTCAGTAAAGCTTTTGATACTGTCTCTCACAGTATCCCCCTGGACAAAATGCCCAGCACACAGCTGGGTAAACACATAATGCAGTGGGTGAGCAACTGGCTGATGGGCTGTGCTCAAAGGGTCATAGTAAATGGGGTTACATTGGGCTGGTGCCCAGTCACTAGCAAGGTTCCACAGGGGTCCATCCTGGGGCCGGTACTTTTTAATCTCTTTGTTAATGACTTGGATGCAGGACTGGAAGGAATACTAATCAAGTTTGCATATGGCACAAAATTGGGAGGAGCTGTTGACACTCTTGAGGGCAGAGAGGCCCTGCAGAGGGATCTGGACAAAATGAAGAGCTGGGCAATCACCAGCCATATGAAGTTTAACAAGACAAGACTTCCCAGAGCGGTGGTGGAGTCTCCACCCCTGGAGGTATTTAAAAGAAGGGTAGATGTGGTGCTTGAGGATATGGTTAGTGGTGGAGTTGGCAGTGATAGGTTAGCGGTTGGACTCGATGATCTTAAGGGTCTTTTCCAACCTTAATGATTCTATGATTCTGTGATTCTAAGAGCAAGTGCCAGATTTTGCACCTGGGGCACAGCATCCCTGGATGTACATACAGACTGGGGAACAAGAGGCTGGAGAGCAGCTCTGCAGAGAGGGACCTGGGGGTTCTGGCTGTCGGCAAGTTGAACATGAGCCAACGGTGTGCCCTGGCAGCCAAGAGGGCCAACCATGTCCTGGGGTGCATCAAGCCCTGCATTGCAGCCAGCCAAGGGAGGTGATTGTCCCGCTCTGCTCTGCGCTGGTGCACCTCAAGTACTGTGTGCAGTTTTGGGCACCACAGTACATTAAGGATATAAAGCTACTAGAGAGTGTCCAGAGGAGGGCAACGAAGTTGGTGAAGAGTTTAGAGGGGAAGCCGTATGAGGATGGGCTAAAGTCACTTAGTTTGTTCAGCCTGGAGAAGAGGGGACTAAGGGGGAGACCTCATCTTGGTCTACAGCTTCCTCACAAGGGGAGGTGGAGGGGCAGGCACTGATCTCTTCTCTCTGGTGACCAATGACAGGACCCGAGGGAATGGCAGGAAGATGGGCCAGGGGAGGTTTAGGTTGGGTATGAGGAAAAGGTTCTTCACCCAGAGGGTGGTGGAGCACTGGAACAGGCTCCCCAGGGAGGCAGTCACAGTGCCAAGCCTGATGATATTCAAGAAGCACTTGGACAACACCCTCAGAGACATGGTGTGAATTTGGGGTTGTCCTGTGCAGGGACAAGAGTTGGACTTGATGATCCTTGTGGGTCCCTTCCAACTCAGGGCATTCTGTGATTCTATGATTCAATGAAAGTGAAGAAGTAGCAGGTGGAAGAGCTGAAATGGCTCAGCTGACACCACACCCTATTGAGTGCAGGTTCAGGGACACACCCTGTCTCTATTCTCAGGAGTTTCTCATCACTAACCAAGCCCTTCCACCACCATGAGGCCCAATGACAGAAGCTTTGCAAAGGTAAAGAGATCTATAGAAAGCAGGATTGAAGGAGGTGCTGAAGTTTGTCGTTTCCTGTGTGATGAACATTCAAAGGCTTTATGACCAATATCAGTTTCCATTTAAAAAAAAAAAATATTCTTGAACCCGCTTACAGCCTCATGTATCACAATCATCAGTGGAAGAAAAGGTCACTGGTCTAATTCTTCATTCAGGAATAGGGAATATTAAAATGTAAGAGGCAATGTGAGATACCATATACAATAATTAGTATATAACTATGTTCATATATTTTCTTATAGATGAAATTTCTTTGTCTGCACTTCAACTTAAAAAAATTACAGTGGACATTGTTCCTATGGTTACTGGGAGGTAGCATTTAGAGAGACAGCTGATTTCTATAAAAGGAGCGAAAAAATCCCTGCAACTGGAATTGTGTGCTGTGCTAAAAGTCACTTTGCAGTACAATTTTTATTTGTTAAGAGGATGCTGAAGATTTTGCATCTAATCAGGCACAATGTGATTAATTAAATATTTTAGATGAGTAACACAGTGTAATTAAGTTTGTCAGCTTTTATCATTTTGCCCCCCCTCCCTGCCCCCTAAAAATTTGAGATTTAGGATGTCAAAAAACATCAAAAAGATTTTATAACAGCAAAGGACAGACTGATCTTAAATGAGGTCAGAAGACATTGGTTAAAAACAAAATCCACTACATATTGCTGTCTGTAGTACTACCATCTGATGCAGATTTGAGGTGCATTTGGAAATATTGACCTATTATAACCCATATTCACTGACCACATTATTTTTTTCTTTTTATCTTTTTGGGTTTTTTTGTCCCTCCATATATGAGCTAAAAGGAAATTTAGCATGACTTATATTGGGAAAGGAGTGGCACTTCTTTTGAAAACTTAAACCAAAACAATCTTCAATGTAATTCTAGTGGTTTAAGCAAAGGTTAAAAGGTAATGAAGTTTTACCTGTCTGAGAGGAAAATGTTTTGTCAGGCTGGTTGATATAATCTGTTTCAGTGAGCCAGGTCAGGAATAGACTTCATCAGCTTAAAAGTTTTCAAATTTTACGTTGTAAAAAATAATTCACACAAAAATGAAAAGATCTTGTTTATTTGACTGATATCTGTTGCTCTGCCCTCATGGCAATTCTGTTTCAAAGAAGTTTACACTGATAAAATAAAGCCTTTGTTATGGATTTAAGGTAGAAGTAACCCAAGAGTCAAGTTCAAGCGAATGTTATCTTTTATGTACTTTCTGTGGGGGTCACAGATAAAAGCATCTTTATGATTATGAAGTTTCATTCTTGTTACACAATATAAAGCACAAAGAATATTGCCTATTTATTTCTGCATCACATCTATAACTTCTGTTGGAGCTGCAATTTATATGTTAGAAGCATATTCATTTTTGATTTGGAAAAAAAACCACAGGAGAGATAAAAAAATATCTTTTAAAATTCAAATTTTTTCTTCATATCACCAATCCTTTTTCTGTAGGTTTTTCTTTTCTGTTTTTCACTCCGCTCTCTTTTTCACCCCTACAGGATTATTTCTTTTTATTCTCTATTCACTTGCCTAGCAGGGGAAAACAACAACAAAGCAAAACAAAGCAAATCACTCCTCTGTGGTCTGAAAAGCCAAAATGTTAGTATCAAGACAAAATGTCAAAACTATGATGTTTGAGCAGGTTTCAAAATTAGTCAGAAGTTACATTGGCTGCTCTTACAGATCTGAATGGCCGATCATCTCAAAATTCATTAATTGGCACAACCAGCAGATCGATAATTAGATGAACACATTGCTCATCCCTGAGGCAACTGTTTTTGGGAGGTGCAGTGACTTCATTTTGCTTCAGCTGGGGCTACACCACTGCTCTCCTCATTTTAAGCAGTTATTTTTGGTTTGTCTGTGGATTTACACTGTCATTCAGAGCAGACGCTTGGGTGACATTTACTGAGAATATTAACCATGGGCATCCAGTAGTATGTTTAAACCGCAAAGCACTGAATCTCATCTCTAACTCATCTGTTCTCGCAAAATGTGTGTTGGAGCACAGCAACACTCATTGGTACAACAAAGCTCACTCCCCAGGCTCTGGTGCCTGACAAGAAAACAAAAAACCTACTCAGAACCTACATGGCATCAAACTTATGCAAATGCAATAATTAAGGCTTGGAAATTCAAAGAAAATCACTTGAAAACTCTGACGAATTTCCTGGCTCTTTTCTTTGGGTCTGAAGGAGCTGCAGTTCTTTGCCTTTCAGAAAATGTCTTGGGGCATGTCTGACAGCAAAATATTGTCTATTACAGAACAGGCAGCATCATTTTTACTTTGGAGAACACTGAAATAATTACTGGGACTGATTCTGCAATCTTCCTGATATTTTCTTTGGACTGTTCAGAAGGAAAATGCTACTGCAGGGGAGTTGTAAGAACCACAAGATATTAACGAACAGGTTCTGCCACCAGTACTTGCCTTAACTGATTCTTTTACTCCTATAGCGAATTGATGGGTTAACTCTATAACTGGTGTAAAGTGGAATAGTTCCACTGGTTTCAGTGAAAAAGTATAGGTGCATAACAATTGCAGATATATCCCAGAGAGGAAACCTGTAGAGTAAAATATTGCAGAAGACAGAAAATAGGACAAAATCTCTTGTATGTTAATGACTTAGGATCAGAGCTTTTCTGATAGAAACATAGGAAGACAACAGGAAAGGAAGTCAACAATGTTTAAAGCGTGTCATGCATAGCATTTTTTCTATGTTAGCGAGGATACCAGTATGGGTGAAAACTCATACTTCTCCACAGCCTTTCACTAAGTACGGTACTTTGGAAGAGAAATGAAGAGCAGAATTGCCATAACTGAGTGTTTGGTACTCAGCAGAGATGGAACGGTGGCAGGATTCCCAAACTCCTTACAAATCCTCCCAATGAAGAATGACAAGAACATGTCATCATTCAAAATCACCTGTTGACAAGCACACATCCTGCATTAAAATTACTTCAGAAAGGAACCTTGAAGGGACCAGTAAAACGAAAGCTCAGACTGAGCTTAGTGAGATCTCTATGTAAAAGCTGGCAGGTTTTTTGTTGGACAAAGGGGATCCTGGGTGTGACTCCTTCTCAGCATATGAAGTTGCTGCACATAGAGAGAGGGCAAACTGCTCTCTGCCCCTTACTTCCACAAGAATCATGCTTCCTAAAGGTGATTTGCGGTATTTTCATGCATTCTGAGAAACGTGTGAGGGGAGGAGCGAAAACAAACCCCAAACCCTGACAATGTTGAAAATGCTCCAGACCCAAGACTGGTTATTGCACTTCTTCACCTGCTATCCATTAATATTTAATCTGCACATAGATAAAATGTCAGCTGAGCTGTCCAGAAACATCTGGATGTTATGATACCTAACAAATCTAATAGGCACAGCTAATGAGCCCAAAGACGGGGAATGCATTATGTGGTTGCTGTTACAGCCTTCACCCAATGAATATAAATAGGCTTTCATTGATCTTTTGTCCTACTAAAATGTAATCCAGTTTATTGAACTGGTGAATTGCATTAACCATTTTGACATTATTTCCTTATAAATCTAACATGGTGTCCTTGTTCTGTTCTTCGTCTGTACATAACACTAACCAAAGGAAAGGACAAAATCCCACAGCAGAGAGGGGTTCCAAACCACTGATGGATGTTGATTTAAATGGGAGATGTTTTTTAAACCTCAAAAAGAACACCACATATCTGCAGAAAAGGGCTGGGGAGGAGGTTGGAGGAATGCATTATAAAGGACATATTTCATACTCAGAAGGACATGCGTTATAGACTTGGAGCACAAGTAAATGAAGGCTTGTAAGTAGAACTCAGGAAAGGCTTCTGTGTCTGAAAGATTGCCTACTTTTCAGTAGTATAGTAGTTTATCACATATTTACAAGCCTCACTTCACAAACTGAAATCAGCATGACTACCACAACATGAAATAAACAACAGTCTTTAATTAACAGTGGTTATTTTACCAATCCATTTTAAAGCACCTTAAAAATATTTCATAAGCTGGCAGTTAAGAACATGGCAATAAAAATTTGCCAAAGTTGGCGTTGCATATTTAACATGGTCTCTGCTGCTTCTATGCAAGTGACTGAAAGGGCTGAAGACATACAGTTGTGTCTAAGAGACAAAACATAAACTTATTCTTAGTGTGCCTAATTTCTTCTTCATTCAGCTCACAAAGGACGCTGCTTTGTGAAATGCAGGATTAACTGCATTTGTGGGGTCATTATTGTTTATTACATGTATGTTAATATAAACACAAAATAAATGTTTCTAACTGGATTGATAATAGCCATAGATAGTGTCTAGAGGGTTTTTTTAAAATACAACTTATGAATCTGAAAAATTAAACATACAATCTTTCTGATGATAAACACTTAGAACATTTAGAGGCAGATTTTATACCTCCTACTCATTTTACTCTTTACTGCTTATACCCTCATTCTGACCTGTGACTCCCTTTCACAGAGCCTTCTGAATGTGCAGACAGGATCGCAGAAAGATAAACAGAAACTTGCTGTATTTGGTAATCTGTTTTGTACTTATTTAATGTTGTGGGATATCCTAAGGACTGTGAAGGACCAGTTGTGCAAGTTACTGTACAGCAGCAGAAGAGATAGATCCATGCATCAGGGAGGGGACACAAACAAAGGACACAGGAGGTGAATGAGCAGCAAACTGCTGTGGTAAGGAAAGCAACATGGCTCAGAGGAAAAGCAGAAATCACTGCCTGCTTTTTGGATAACCTGAGAAGATGAATCTGTAATTAGAATACAAGCAAATATCCTCATAACCTGTTTCTGACAGTGGAAACACAACTTCTCTACTATTTTTATGAGTCATCTGTTCTGAAATCAATTAGACGTTGGGTATTGTGATGAATATTGATGGCTCTGACAGCATCATGTCTGCTGTACAGGCAAAAAAAACTAAGGGCTTATAAAAAAATTTGAAAAATTAGAATAATGAATGGCTAAAATAGGAAAAGAAATCAAATAAGAAATCTTCAATACCCCTCCAAATGCTAGGATCTTTAAATGAGCAAATCTTTCTTTAAGGTTAGTTGCAAAACATTAAAAATGGAGAGAAAACTCAGTCTCTTAAATTAAATAAATACTGCACTAGTAAAAGTTTTCACAAAAGTGAAGTACAAATGAGGAAAAGATGATTTAAAATATTACTGATGAGCTTTTGTGTATGTACACACAGGTCAAGGCATTTATTCTGAACTTGCACTTTTTAACTTTGCACATGTAATATAAAGGGAAGATTAAATTGTATTAATTATTTTCCCCCAAAATCTGTGTAGGATAGTAACAGTTCTAAGGAATTTTATAAAGAAAAGGAAGATATTAGATATTTACTATGCTTGTCTTTGTAGCAATGTCCTAGATAGATAAAGGAAATAAACTTGAGCCCAATGTTTGATATTGAACAATTTGGTGGGACTGGAATATATTTTGCCCTACAAAAACATAGTAGTGACAAACATGTCTCTGTTAGAGATAGCTTTGGAGTCAACAAGAGATGACAACAAAAGAGGCCATCTTCTGTCAACATTGTCCTCACTGGATTCAATCTGTCCCCGAATGAGGCTTACATCTTAATAGCGGCTACCATGGCTCAAAATGAAGAACGAGAAATTCACATTCCAATATGTATTGCAAAAATTGGTGATGAGAGATGAGGAAGCCAACATGTAAGAGTCCAGCTCTGTGCTGCCTTTATTAGATGAGCATTTCCCCTTTTTGGCACTGTAAATCATAACCAAGGGAGGTTTTTTCACCTGACAGGATAATTCCAGTGAGGGAAAATTTGTTCTCTTTCTTTATTTCACAGCACAGCAGAAGCTTAAATAAGTGGGATGTGACAGGACAATCAGGCCTTTTGGTTGCAAGTTGTGGTTTTTTTAAGAACAAACCTCCACGAGTATTATTAAGAATGTTAAACTACTGCAGAGCAATGCTTTTTAAAACCTTTCTAAAATAATAGTTCACATCGATACTTATGTCTGAGTACTTTTTTTCCTTTTCAGAATGATCTGTACAATATTCGAAATAGTACATATTTATTTTCTCTGCAGCTTCTTGATAGTTGAAAATTAACTTTGGGATATCTCAAAGATGCAATGTAATCTTCAGATGTTTAAACTACAGTAGTTAAAACACCTTCTCATTCTTTGTTACTCTTTGGTCTCTTTTCCTCCCTTTATTTCTGTATTGTTTACTTGACACAGAATTTGCTCATAATACTAAAAAATACACCTTAAACAAGATAATATACATCACTTTTTCAGCCTTTCCCTGCTTGCCAATTACCATTTTGGATGCAATGCTTTTGTTAATTTCTGCAGTGCAGCATATGGATAATTTCTATTTCCATTGCATTTACTATTGTAATAACTACTAGTATTTCTGCCAGATAATATTTCCATTTGTCCCTTGAAATGCAAGAATCTTCTTTGTATGCCTAATGTAACATGGTTGTTCTCTGCAACATAGCTGATGAGCTCTTTGATCAGATTTTAAATGTAAAAATTCTGTCACATTATTTCAAGGGTTAATTACACCTTTAAAAAAGTTCTATGGTTTCTAATTACAGCTAGCTTTCAGTTTGGAATGATTCCTGCTTATACATTTATATGGAATTTCCGTTGTGGTCATACCCTCCCCAGTCAATCAAATGCTGCAGCGTACCCCACAATAGCCTGGAAGAAGGTTTTAACAGGGAGGCATGAACAACGGGGTGACTCCTGAGACCATGTGGAAGCTGCAGATGAAACACAACTGGACTAAACCACTCCATGATTTTATATGGGCCCAGGTAACAGTGGTCCAACCCAGAAGAAGGATGTACTGAACATGTTGGCTGGACAACCATACGCAGTCCCCAGCTGCAAAGTCCAGTGCTGGTTGCAGATGTCTATCTGCATAGCCTTTGTAAGCAGCCTGTGCTTCTTCCAGCTGCTCCTGAGGAAACAAATGTATAAACTGCAAGCACTGATGGGAGTTCTCAAGGGAAAACCCCTAGAGAGCCACCCCAGCATAGCTGGGCAGTTACAGGGATGGACTAAATTACATGTAAAAGTGGGGATACTGCTTGGAAGAGCAGGCCCTGCTGTTATAGACCAATTCTGCCAGTGGCAGCAGGTAAACCAAATCATCCTGATGACAATTGATATAACAGAGATAATGCTCCAGGATCTGGTTCACCTGCTTGATCTGGCTGTTTGACTGTGGGTGATATGGGTTGTAAAGATTGTGTTGCACCCCCAGCAGACCCAATAGTTACTGCTGGCTGGGTCCCTCAGTCTGTCCTCACACAGCCCATGGCAGCCCATGGCAGCAAAGTGTACGCTGCAAAAACAAGCAAGTAATCCAAGGGGCCAGGGTTACCTCTGTAGTAGAAAAAAACTTTGTAAACATGCCTACCACTGCAAACACTGCTTCACGTCCCTGGGACACAGGCATGTCTACAGTGAAATCCATTGAAATAATTTGCCATGGCTGCTCAGGAGTTGGTAAGGGTTGGGATAGAGCTTGTGGCCTCTTTGTCAGTCTCTTGGCCCAGGCATAGACACATAGTCCAAGCATAGCTCATGGTGTCTGCATAGACCAAAGATTGTAAGACAGCCACCATGCTGAAAGATCTGTGTCCCCAGCTGAAGGACCTGTGTGACAACATGCAGGTCCTGTAAAGTATCCCCTCACTAAAACTGTGTGAGCAAAAGATCAATGGCCATCTCAAGATGCACAGAACTTAAAAAGGCATTGGCAGGCACAGCCACAACAAAATGTTGTGGAATGAGAAAACTACAAGGGACTGATGAAACCGCCTTTAGGACAGGCTCAAAGTGAGAGAAAATGACATGCGATTCAAAAGCTTTAATAAGAGGTTAATAGGCAATAGCTGGAAGAGGCGGAGCAACCCTGCTAGCCAGTTTTATTAGTTCTGAAAACCCACCAAGGGCATTCATAGACATAATATTTATAAACATTGTCTGCTTTGAACAGATAGCCCAAAACCCTGACAGGAACCTCCCCACCCCCAAACCTCCAGACCCTGCTCTCCACAATATTCTCCAAAAAAAAACATAAATAAGAAGCATAAACAGTGTCAAGGGAAAGTACTGGAACAGAGCTAGGAGAGCATCTGCAGAAAGACCCTGGCAGATGTAACCAAGACTAAAATTCTATGGAAATGGGCCAAAAAGTCTTCCTGTATGTTACAATGGAAACTGCAGAGATTCTCCCCAGGGGAAGGGCTCAGCTAAGGCTGCTCTTGGGGGGAGTGCTATATAAACATGAACTTTGCAAAATGAACTCCTTTCACAGATGTAGCTTACCCATGCAACCTGACTATAATCCTCAGATAAGCATTCATATTTTCTTAACAACTAATATGAAATTAGTCTGAGTAAATTATCCAGAAGTAAATATCATGTGTCTTTTTTTTCTTATTTAAGTTACTTTTCAGTTGTCTCCATGCCTATGGACACCACCCATTTCCTTTCGAGAGAGGTGGGGTTTTTTAAATACTAGTCATAGTTTTTGCAACATTCATGACTTAGCCTCACTTTTCAGGGCTAAAACTTTTTTATTTTAACCTTTATTTTCTTTCCCCATTGCAATTTGTCCAGCTCCACTTGTACAGCAGCAATTTCATGGACCAAAGCCTTCCACTGGGGGTAACAGAATATATGTAACAATTTGTATTGAGTTTCCATCATGTTGTACCAGTTGCCACATATGAATGAATTTAGGTTTGCAACACCTCTGTGAGGTAGGGACATATTGATTTTCCTTTACTATAGATTGGGAAACAAAGACTTTAAGCAACAAAGCCTCAGTCAATCACAGAGCCAAGAGCAGATCCCAACTTTCCCAAAACCTGACTTGTGTTGAGTATTGCAAGGTTATTTTCCTGCCTTCAGGATGGTGTTATTTTTCAGATAAAAATATACATGGGACAGTAATGTTAATATCAGATGGCTCACAAAAATGTAGGACAAGATATACACATGGACATCCTTTTAAGGTGGTTTCTATAATCTAATATATGTATTTTGGAGAGTGTAATATTGCTGACAAATTTGATATACAGTCATTTTGCAAAATCCTGAGTGGAAATTTTGAAATATTTGCTACTGAGTTCTATCAACTGATGGGTTTTGTGGTATTAAGTAGCTCAACCTGTTGTCTTTTCAAAGTAGCAATTATTTCTGAACTTTTCTCTTCCGTTCTTCATTTTTTTACCTAGAAAGAAAGGCCTAGTAACCCTGAGCTACAGTTAAGGACGCTGTTGAGTGAGCTCCCCACATCTCACAGAACTAAAGAATGACAAGTTGTTTCTAATAATAGCAAGATTACCCCTCTTTTGGCAGTAAAAAAGCTAGTTGTGCCTGCGGTAGAGCATATAACTCAAGTCAATTTTAAAGGAATTTTAATAAAATGTATGAAAATTAAATTCAGACACCGAGATCCTAAAGTTCCAAAGTAATTGTATTTTTTTCACTTAGTAGACCCCTTTGTGACTACTTCTTGACAATTCCTCTGGAAATATTTTCTAGGAAGTCTTACAAGATAAAAGTGAAAAGTCAGAAGTATTTCTGTTAATTTTAAAACTCCTGGGTTTTTGTTCTCTCATATAGTTTTCCTCTTAAGGGTTAATTACATCCTGTCCGAAAATCAGCAGCTGAAAAGATGATAATTCAGTGGTAGGTTTACACGTGCCCTTAGATAGGTCAGGAGTTTTCTGAAATGCTGCACAGATATTGAGTATATTTAACCAACTAGCATTCAAACAAATCCTTGATATTCAAATGTTGTATGCAGAATGCTACAAAACCAAATTGGATTCAATCTAATCCCTGCATACAAGCTTGTGCTGAACTTGTACAAGAAAATACAGTTTTATAATAAAACAGGGGAAAAGAAACAAAAGTGGGAACAATAGTTTGCATTTATCCACTGAAGAATTCACGATCCTTGTAGCACTAAGTTCAGTGCTTTGACTACAAGCAGTTTCACCTTGGGGACCAGCATGATGAGAAAAGCAGGGGAAAACACAAAATAGAAAAATAGAAGCTGAGGGAAATTAGTCGAATACACACTGTTGCCTGATTTTTGGAATAAATAAACTACAGAACAGCAGCTTTCTTTTAGTAGTGTAGCAGCAAAAGACAGGTAAAATTAAAACTGAGAATGTTTGAAATATAGATGATTAATTAAATATACCTGTTCTGATTGATTTCTTTTCTGGAATTAAATAAACCAACCCTAGATATGTATGGGCCAATCTACCATGGTCAAACCATCACTCAAACAGGACTAGAGTTCTGCATCATTATGATTATATTTTGTCATCATAACATCACAATACTAAGTATGGACTCCTGCAGCATATAGGACAGCTTCAGGTATGGACACACCTACCTAGCCATAGTCTGAAACACAGGTGAAATAGTATTAGTTTGGTGTGTCTCTTATTCAGAATATAAAACCATCTGAAATACAGTACCACTTCTACAGGGTATGAAGACTTCATTCTATGCTGGGAGTTAAACTAATTTAATGGTATAAAATAAAATCGCATATCAAAATTGCCCTAGAAGAAGGTCCTGCACAATAAGATTTCTCTCTACAATAAATCACACTAGTATGGGCGTAGTTGTTCAGCCTGTTGGGAAATTAATGAGAAAATGGGTCACTGAGCTAACTACTTGCTATAAGTAGATACTCATTAACAAGGTAGTACTTCACACTATCCCATGTTTTATTATCATACAACACTACTATGAACACTACATTCAAAGAAATCATTAAGTTTGCAGAACCAATCTTCGCAAAAGAAGGAAAATGCCAGAATTAAATCTGCTTTTGCAGATAGTATAGCCTCAACCTCCCTGCCTCACTACAATATAAGTACTATTCCTCAGCTGCATGATCATGATCCCATGTTGGTCTCCACCAGAACTCTCCCCTGTTCAGTGCATAGGAGGGTTAATATTTGGCTTTTAGCTCAGTGGAGTTTTTTGTTCTGTATTAGCACCCAGGATTTTTTTACAGTGCCTGATCCAAGCCCATCCAAGTCAGAATTCTTCATTTCTTTTTTGGCTGTGTTATAGTGCTCACCAGTATGGTATCTGTAGTCACTGACACCACATTCACTCAACAGCACTTTGCATCACTGACAGTCATTGATGGGAGAGGTCAGAACTGGCTCAGGCTCCCTCTGAGCATAGACCAAATTATCTGGCTCACAGTGCTGTTGCACAACCCTTGCTTTAGGGATTGGTGGCAGCTCTTGAGAGGCAGTGCCAAGCACTCTAAATTCCTGTGGCATCATCTCCCTTTTTCTGCCTCCCTGTGTATCAGCAATGGTTTGCATCGGCAGACATCTTGCCTTCCTTAGTGAGGCGGGAGAAGGCAGCCCTAAAGTTGCAGGCAGAAGCAGAGCCCATGCCACCAGCTCACAGAACAGCAGTGCTAACTGATCCCCTCCCCTTCCCCTTTCCTAGGAGAGATGCTGCCTCATCCTCACTCTCCTATGCTCTTCAAACAGTATATTCCTCTTCTGCTTGAGGTCAGTCCTTCACTTCCTCTGTGCCTTTGGGTCTTCTCCATTCAAAACAACGTGGTTGGCTGCAAGTATTTACATGCTTCACAGCTAGAGAAGCAGCTCATTAAAAAAGGGTCCACAGAGTTCAAAATACAAAAGCAGAGAAAAGGAAGGGCAAAAAGAGTGAACTTGTAGAGGGGATTATTTACTGACCACCACAAATGCACTACTGAATATCCCTTCCCATCATTTCTGTGTTATGCTTGAAGGGGACTTGATGAGAGCAGGGTAGAAAGTAGAAGACCTCAACATGGAAGGGGACACCCTGTGCCCCCATTGTCAGACCCCCGGTCCTATCTCTTATGCCAGCTGTAGGCAAAGTAGTTAGGACCTTCTTCTGCTATCATTTTACTGCCCCCGTCATTCTACTCCAGATAACACCTACTTACTTCTGCGTCTATGTTTGTGAAACCAAAGGTGCTGGGAAAGATGGCATGGAATATGAGACACATGGAAGCAGTGGCTATCTGTGCAAAACTTAGAGTCTGGAGCTCACTCATCAGGACATATAAGTTTTTCAATAAAACCAAAGATTGAACACTGTTCTCAAAGATTCCCTTTTCCTACTAAAACCGATCTTTCTCTTCTGTGACTTTCTTCTTCCTCTGCTTATCAACTTCTGCCACAATTGAGCAGAGAACATGCAGAGATCTATCTTCCCTTGCCTTTCTGGCTACCTCTTCACGTCAAGTCCACTGTGGGCAGTGGTTGGTTCTGAAGGTGCTGAAAGAATGACTATCCTTGACTGAAGTTCATTCTTCTTTCCATCAGGGTTCCCATGAAAATAGCTGTAAATACAAATAAGAATATTTGTTTTGTGAAAATGCTCTGCTTTTATTCATATGATTTACTCACTTGCTAATCTCACATCAAGAACCATACACTGAACGCCAATACAAAAACTAGAATATTTTATGAGCCTCAAAGTTATGAGAAATCTTTTTCTAGAATGAGAGTATGAAAATGCTCACAGAATTCTATTGGAAATGCTCACATAGTTTTATCAAATCTTCGAATTAAGGTTCAAGGGTGACCTTAACATGGCACAGATTTGCCCCCAGAATTCTGGAGAACCCTGAATGTAATTACATGTGAATTTCTACCATATGTACTGTGAAATGAACATAAGGGCCTTTGGGTTACTGAAGACTTGGCTGAAGTTTTTCTGTTGACTTCAGCAGAGCTGGGATGGTATCAAGGTCAGTCGTTTTCCATCCTGTCCCCTTCCATCCCATCCCTGCCACCCCCCCATTCCAATTCATTTAACTGAAATTTAACCTAGCACAAATAAGTGCTGTATGGTATAAAATGGATATTGCTATTTCTATTCCTTACTTTGGACTTTGGAAACTGTGTGGTCTTTCCCTTTAATGAATTAGCATGCGGGATTCTGGAGGGATAAATCTGTTTTACCTTGTCCCTAGAAACAGATACACATTGAGAAAACCTAATAGATTTCAGTTTCACCAAACTCCAGTGTAACTCCAGGGTTTAAAAAAGTAAAAAAAGAAAAAGTAAGAAAAAGGTTTCTGAACCTCTTTATAAAGTATATACGTATTTCAGGTGATAGATTAGAATTGACAGTCTCACAGGGTAAGAGTTTGTCACCTAGATTCTCTTCAGAAATGTGTATGGGTGAGTGATGTGAAATACACTCTGTGAGAGGAATTAAAGACTTCTCCTCTCCATTTGGGACTAATCTTTGAGTCTGGAAAAATAGTTTTCTAAAATGAGAATGGATAGATTTTCAGATTTAGGGTTATTTATAAAAAAGCTTTTTACATTCTGTAGGTTCGCAGTGTTCTGAAGACAGCTTGGCAGTGCTTTAAGTTTTGAGGAGATGTCTGAGTCACTCCAAATACATTGTTGTGCATTTGTATTAAATATCTTAAAACACTGATGCATAAAAATATCTCCACATATTTTTTGCCTTATTTCATTGCTTTTAACAGAAATTCTTGCTTTTTGGAGTTATCACCATGTGGTGTGTAAAACATTAATGTATTCCACTGTCTATCCCTCATATTATATAATTATCCCTGTTACATTTACACAATATTGGGCTTCTGTGCAAGATGTACAAAATATAAAACTAAAAACATCTTTCTAGTCAAACAGCTAAACTTGCAGTAGTCTTTAGCACTATCAAGTAGCAGTAGATAATCTGCTGCCACTTTGTCTTATCTTCAGCAGGACAAATTATGGATCACAATTTGTCCTTTAGCGTTTGCATGCACTTAAAATGATCATCTGCCAGAGAGATAGCACAACTTATTTGAGAATGAAGGGCATTTCTTCTGAAGGGGCCTTTCACTCACAATGCATTTGACTGCAAACAAAATGAAGTAGGAACCTTTACCCATTACTGATAGGGAGATAAATTCTAAATGCACATGCACATGTTAGGTAAATGCATTCATTTCCTACAAGAGTTTGTGGCTTGTGGATTCCTTAAATTTTAAATTCTTAGTCTGGAAAGCACCAATTCATCATCTAGTCAGACGCTTGCTTTGTTTTTAACCCTGGAATTTCATCCAGTTACCCCAGTGCTGAGCTCAGTAATTTGGATTTATGCTGCATTACAAAGAGAGTTTCTACAACTGCATCCATTCTTGACCCACTCAAACGAGCAGCCATCCTTTCCCATGGGCTGTTTCATCCGGTGGTTCATCAACTCCACTGCTAAATGCATGTGTATTTCTAAATTCTTAGCTAAGTTTCTACAATGTATTGCTCCCTTTTTCCCCCAATGAAAATGAATTATTTCTGATTTCTTGTAATATACAATCAGAACATTTGATGACTTTCAATAACTTCTACAGGTTGCTAAATTCTAATCTTAATCTAGTCAATATGACTTATGAACATACATTTAATTCATAGTCCTATTGAATGCATGTATTAGTAGGAAGTTTGCCAGAAAATTAACTTCCTAACTATTGACAAAGATATTTTCTCTTTTTTATATGAATTAGTTCAGTATTAAAATAGCGTCCCATCTCAGGCATACGAAAGCAGATAAAATACTTGCAAAACAAAATCCTGACTTCCAAGAAGAAAAAACTGAATTCTAAACCCTAAAGTCTCTTCCTTTCTGAGCATCAAAATTTTCAAAAATTATGGACGCATCCTGAACTGTAATTGTGGCACGGTTATCAGCCTCCAGTGTAAGCATTTAGTCTAATCTTTCCTTTTTCACAAAGCTCAGATCCTCAGACGTGCAAGACCCATTGGCAGTGGTTCATCCTCTGGCATGAGGGCTTGTGATTCAGGCAAAACTTGGTATTTTAGACAATGAGTACATTTCACTTCTTCTCTTTGGGAAAAGAAAAAAAATCAAACAAGTAGAAGAGCAGATACAGAAGTAATTTTCTGGGTTTAATTTATGCCATGCATTTGGGAAAAATGTGTTCTTCTGAGCTAAGCCCTGCAGCTATGCAGTCAACAGGGAGTTTTCTTGTTATAGCATATGTGGTTTAACACTTTTTCAGCTACTCCAGAAATCCAAATACAAAATCCAGCATTCAGAGACATCATGTGGAGTTTTGACATTCCCAGGGCACCCAGGGTCTGGAAGCTGGTGAATTATAATGATACATAAATATAGCATTTTTAACCCTGACAGATATAAACTAGTGCCCATATTTCTCATTTTATATAGGAGAAAACAGTATGCCTGCTGATCCACCGAAGCGACTAAAACTTGGCAAATACAAGCAGCATTTCTTAGGAATTATTAAAAAGCTTTTATTTTTACTTTCACTAAGAAAATGAGAAAATTAAATTTTCACAATGTGTTCAACTTGAGGAAGTTTTTAGCATCTTCTGAAATTTCAGACTGCTACGCTGAGCAAAATAGGGATAGCTTTCACTGTTTCAGAATTTGAACATCATGTAGGGAAGTACATAACAGTAACGAAATTGCTTTTATAAAATACAGGAGTGGGTTGCAGCTCCCTGTGGCCTGTGCCATCTCTCTTTGTGAACTGAGAGGCATGCTATACAATGGCTCTTCAAACCCAGCATTTCATACAGCTGTCATACGGAGGACCTATCAACACAAAATGCTACAATCTTTACAAAATGTTCTAGTGCATTTTGGTCTTGTACATTAAACTACTTGATTACTAATGTATTGGTTGCCTTAGCAGTCACAGCAGGATTAATTTTTGGGGGGGAGGAAAATCCCCAAAACATTTTAATCTGGGTTTTTATCTTCTGGAAGCACATGAGGGCTGAGAAGCACCTAGCTAGACAGTCTTCTTTTAACAATACTCACATTTACCACAGCAATTTTTGAGTGATACAATGACAAGAAAGCCAGCTATGAGCTGGAAAGCTGTTAAAATACGTGGACAGGTATATGATATCCTGTACCATTTAGTGGTTAAACAAGCATCCTTTCTGGGCATATTTATGAGGTTTGGAAGTACATCACCATGAAAATTGGTGTCACTGGATAGAGAGCTAGATGTTCCCTGGGTGTGTGAACAGAGGTGTTCAAAAAAGCAGTTTACCCCTTTCACTGCTGTGGTGAGGAAACTTTTCTGGAAAAAAAACCCCACATAATAGCTATTTCTGTGCAAAAGCTGGAACCAGTTACCTTGTTAATAGCTATGACAACTGTTAGAGAATGCATTCAAAGTTTAACAGAGAATCTTTCCATCATTCCAGCTGCTATAGATGAAAGAAGTATTAGAGTCAGATATATTTTACAGTCTTCCATTCATCCAACTCTTTTAGCAATCTTATTCTTATGTCCACAGACGTAGTCTGAGATGTAGTGAGGAAATAATAAAAAATCGCAACCCAAAATCTAACTTCTTTTGCAAAACATAAGGGTTCCATGAAAGAGAAGTTATAATTAGCACAGAGTAGCAACTGTGTTTAAGAAATAGATGGAGATTTATATAAAGTTATGAGGCTGGTGCAAACTGAGCCATGTGCCAAACCCTAAGCCCTGTAGACTTCCTGGATTCTGTATAAACTTGTCTGATTCATCACTGATTTTGGATCATTCTTTATGTGAAGCCTTCTTTGGCACAGATTTTCTCCAGTCCTAAACACTGAGTGTGCAATATATCAAACTTCTAATGGTAATAACATTTGAAAATATTATTATTACTGATATTGCTATTTCACTAGTTCTGATTCCCAACTGGCTCCATTTTAGGCCCTAACTACATTGTGTTAGCTACTGCATGAACAGAAAGAAAAAAAGAGCCCTGCAAAGAAGTGCCTTCAATTTAACTCATAACAAGATACAATACAGCGACTGTTGCAAATACCAGAGGGGTATTTGAAGGGGCTGAGAGACTGAAGGAAGCAATAATAAAAACCTGCATTTATACTGGTCACTAGTCTGCATTATGCTTTTGCATAATCTGAATGTGTTTTTAAAATTATAAATATGTGTCCACCATTTTCAGTGGCCTTCTACCTACCTATTGTCAAAGATGATTGATTTACTATAGGAAATAGTAAGACAGAGATACTGATCAGAATCTCATGCCTGATATATCTATCTGTGTTATATTGATTTCTCCTTTTGTACATAACAGTGTATTTATGAAATTATTATTTATGTTTTTCTGTTTGAAATATATATGCAGAATGAAAACAAACTCAAAACAAAAATACTTTAAAGGAATGAGTCCTGACACACACACACAAAAAAAAGAAATATTCTGTTACTTTTATCTGACATGCTCATGATGTAATTGATCATAAACAAGGCAACCAAGGAAATTCAGTTCCAGGGTCGGCTATCTTTAATTTTTTTTTTTTTTTAGTTTTCCAGATGACAGACCTCTCTGTCTTTCTTTGTCTGTACAAATAACATGTTCTGAATTAAAATATGAAAAAAGATACTGTCTAAATGAAGAATCTGGCTGACTGTTTTTACCAAACTTTAAAATCTATTGGTGTCATGCAGAATAAATTAATGAATCTATCATATAATGCCACTTCAATATTATTGTTAATGATTACATCATACTAGCACCCATGGGGTGATTGGTATTTCCCAAGCATAAGGGGACAAATATTCTGTCAGGAGGAGTGACAGATGAAAAATAGGACAAAAAATCTGAATCACTGGCAGGATATTGAACATGTAGGTTAGAAGAGATCATCAAACTTCTTAGGAGCTGCTTCTCATTCCCTCGTTTTTAACACCCTTTCTTATAAATAAATAAACCCCTAGTGTAATCGACTGTTATCTCTGAGTTCCTGCCTTAATTTCATCTACAAACTAAACTTTATCAATTAGAAAAAGTACTGGGGAAGACCTACAGATTGCAAAATCCAGTCATTTTACAGGCACAATGGAAGTGGAAAGGAATATTGCCTGGTGAAGATGCACTATGGTTCACCCAGTCAGGAATTTTCAGGAAAGCAAGGCTTCTCGGGAAGAACTAGGACAATGATCTGTTACACAGCAGGCAACTGGTAAAGGGAAGAAAGTAAACTCTCCAGATATCTGTTTGGAAAAATGTATTTCAGGAGTCATGTCAATGGTGCATTCCCAAACTGAAGCAAATAGGGAGCTTCCTATTCTGGGCCTGGTACTGTTCAGTACTTAAATTAATTACCTTGGATAGCGGAGTAGAGAACACAGCTTTTTAAACTTGCGAATCAAGCCGTGATAGGAAGGACTGTAAACACTTTGAAGGACAGGATTAGAATTCAAAACAATTTTGACAAATTGGTCACGTGGCCAGGAAAAATGATGTAATTCAAAAAAGAGAAATGTGAAGTTTTATACTGGATAGGAATAATCATCTGTACAAACAGAGAATAGGGATCATCTGTCTAGGATCTGAGAGTTGTAGCAGATGACAGAGTGAACACACTTAAACACATCATGCTTTTGTAAAAAAAAAAAACCAACAACCAAAGCAAAATAAAACCAACCTATGAATATCACACTGGTGTGTACAAATATCTATACTTTCCCACGTGTGGAATAATCCTTTTTTTTGGATCTGATAAAAATACAGTGGAAGAAATCTGTAACACAAGGTCCAGTTGGAAAAAACCAGCAAGAAAAAGAATTATCAGAGAGCTAAATAACATGATTTCTGAAGAAATTCTAAAGGAGCTGAGCTATCTAGTTTAGAGTAAAGAAGTCATGACAGCAGACTTTAAATACATGGAAGGTTAGTTTCAAAGCTGATGATGATAAACTGTCTTGTCATAGTCACTTTAGCTAGAATAAGAAGCAATAGGTTTAATTTGCAAAATGATTAGGGATTAGGAAATGCATTATAGCAGGCAGAATAGTTAAATAGTAAAATGTTGTCTGGAGAAATTTGTGGTGTTTTTTTGTTTGCTTGTTTTGTTTTTTCTCCTTGAAAGATGGCTAGAACAAGTCAGGTGACCTTCTAAGGTCTAGCAAGAGGTAGACTGCTCTGGTCTTTCCGCAGGTTAGATGATCTCTTGACCCTTTTTCCAACCCTATATTCTATTATTCTATCTTCATTCCTTTCCAACAAAAAATTTTCAAAATGAAATCATTGGTAGTTCAGGTGTGTAATAAATACATGTGTCATACACTTGTATTCAAAATAGTAGAAAATATTACTTCTTTCTTTTTTTTTTTTCACATGTATTAATCTTGTTCTCACAGTTTCTGTTTCTCTAGGCTCTCTCTCATCTACCTTTCTTTATATTTTGGTTCAATGATTTATCTTGTGTTTAATTAACCTTATTCTAATCTCTCTTTCTACTGAATTCCCAAATGACCATAGGCCCACTCCTGTTCTGAATTAAGTACGTGCAGACTTCACATGACTTCAGTGGTGCAGGATCAAATCTCTTATGGCTCCAGAGCACCGGAGTTACACTTTGATCCATTTTGTACTAATAATACATGAATTTTCTTTAGAAAATTTAAAGGTAAACTAACACACATGGATAGTGGTAAGATGTCATTTGAAACTTAGTTCTTATATGTTACAGCTGAGTGGAATAATAAGCACAAGAAAAAGTAAGTGCATAGGTTGCATTGTAGCTATAAGACTGAAAGGATGCAGAAAAGTGGTGACTATTTATATGACAGAAACACTTCATGCATATTCCAACTTCATTTCATTAACATATCTGAAAAACATTTCATCTTTTTTCATTCAGTCCATAAACTGAGAAAAGAAAGCTAAAAGGCTGGAGGAAAAGGTGGGTAGTATGTATCTAAACTGCTCACCATGGGACCAACTATTCATTATCTCATGTTTTTCCCAGCTTTTCAGAGGTACAAAGCATTCTAGTGTATTTGTAAACTACAGTTTGAATACCTGCATTTAGCAATGAAAGTATATGAGGATATTTGAAAGCACAAACCAAAGACAGATGTAAACAGGTTTGATTGGTATGACTCACTGAGGCCCAGTGTTCAAAGGCACCTGCTGGGATTGCCACTTATGTTATTTACTGAGAAACAGTGGGGGTTACAGCTTTGTGCATGGTCAATATACACCCCAGACTTGACAGTCTGGAATTTAATTGTCTACACTGAAGCTAGTCACCCTGGTCTCTTATGACCATTACATCCGTATTTCTCTATAAGCATCTAATGCTAACAAAAGTGCAAAAGATAGGCCAGACAACCTTCTGGAGCTATTTATCTTCCTTAACTATGAAGTAACTTTCAGATGTGTAAATGACATGAGGCAATACTGAGCTCAAGTTCCTGGAAACCAGTTCCATCTCTCTTGCTTTGCCTCCTCACCCCAGGCCAAGGCAAGGAAGCTGTGTACAGCTATGCCACCTGCTCTGCTCCTGCCCTCCTACCCCTCCTTGCTCTGCTATTCCTTCCTTTGGCACCTCTGCACCTGGCCACACCGGTTGGGTATCACACATCTTTGTATCCAGCATAAGATGTATATTTTGGTGCCAGCTTTCTGCTCTTTCACTGCGGACGCTGCCACACAGCATAATGTTTCAGTGTCTTTTCTGCTCTGTGACCAGCAGCGCCAGTAACAACCACAGGGGGTTTGGAGGCTGCAGGGCGGTAAGGAGGATGCAGATCTGCACAACACTGGGGAGTGCACCTTTCACAGAGACCAGCACTTGGAAAGGTTCCCACATTTTCACCCCGTGGGCTTTGTGCTGCCGTTGCTGTGCCCGTGGCGGATGCACAGACACAGGCATGGCTGGCCTGGCATGCATGTCCACACACTTTGAGAGAGGGTTCAGCTCAGAGGTGTTCAGGCCTTCCTGCAACTGCTGATGAATTGTATTTTTTTAAGCACAAGTACGTATTTTGTCAGTTGTATTAAATACTAAAAGCATACAGCCATATCTTGTTGTAGAGCAAAGTCACTTTTCAAGAACATACTTTAAAAAAATCAACAGCTGATTTACTAGATAATTAGGACAGGACAGAGGCAAGGTACCTCCTAACTCCAAGAAAACCCACAAGAAACAAAACTCCAGATTTGCTTCAGAGTGTAAATTTTTCAGTGTCACAACTTGTCTATCTGCTGAGCAATACCAATAAATCTATTTCAGACCTGTGCTTCTGACACACAAAAAAAATCACATTTGTCCCTTTTTCCTCAGCTCTTTTTCTTCCTTTTTTGGACAGGAACCACATGGCAGATAATATTAATCTGACCTTCCTCTTGTCCTGGTATATAAAGTTTTTTTTTCTTCTTTCATTATGACTCTTCATATACAACTACAATAAATGTCAAAAACTGATGAGCAGTAAAACAATTTGTTCTCTTCCAGCTCTTGTGTAAGTCAACCAACAGAAGAAAAGACATCTTACAGTAAGATATTTTACAGACAGATATTTTTATACAATATTTTGTGAAACAATGTGACACACTGCTGCTCGAATTATCTCTTTCTAGAGTGAAACCAAAGACCAAGTGAGGAACATGGTTTTGAAAGTGCAGAAATGAAGCAGTGCTGTCTCAGCACCATATAGCAAGTCACATCCATCCCTCCTCTTTTGCACAGGGCCACCTCTCCTTAAAAAATTAATCTTGTTAGTATACGAAGTATACAAAGATTCTCCCATTTAAAAAGCTAGTTTTACAGTAGCATTTTATTTAAAATAATACAATTTTGTAAATGTCCAATTGTATTTTACTTCAACAAGACAGAACACCTTCTCCCTCTAATCTCCCTCCCCTTAAAACAAAACAAGCTTTAATTTTTACTGGTATTACTTAGAGAGAGTCTTTTTTTAAGGTAAGTGCTGAAATTGTTTTTCTATCATAAGCTTATTCTATCACACTTTTAATCTAAGAATACATATAACAGTTTATATAGAGTTAATAAATTATGAATAGCTCTTTCAATAAATCTTTAATCAGTTGTTAAAAATCCCCAGGTGCTTATCACTCTAGTTTATAACCTTGAAGTGTTGGGCTTATAGCTGCCTACAGCAAGTGTTATTAACCCTTTGTTATGACCGTGCAGTTGTTCTGAAGTGCTACTTGATTTGTTTCTGCACCATTCTCTATCTATTGAGTTCCTGAACTAGTGAAGTGGGTCAAGCAGCAGAGGTTGCCTCCTGGCCCCAGGGAACCCATATTTTTGCTATTGCCTGCAGCAACCTTAGGATTTTTGCTACACAGATTTTAATGTAAGTGAGCTTTGTGTATGATGGCTGGGACATAGAAGGGCTCAGTGGAGGGGCAGCGATGAAAGCAGTTCACACCTTTTGTTTTTAGTGTTTTACTGATAGCCTATTGAGATTTCTAAAATATTTCTCCAGTGTAACTTCCTTTCCCACTTCCCACCTGTCACTTGATTATGGGACAATAAATACAAAATAGAAAGCTACGTGGAAGGTATGCTGAGTCCCTCTTGTACAGTATTTGTGAATTTGTGGGGTTCTAAAACAACTGACTGAGGGAATGGTAACCTCGTCAGGTGCACATCAGTGCAGCTACTTGAAAGGCTTCCTGGAATAAGCTCTTACACCCACACCTCCCCTTCCGCTTTACCAGATCAGTAGTATTGGATAGGATATTTTAAACACAATGAACGAACCTTTCAAACTGAAGAAAAATCAAGATCAGAAACAAATCCAAAACCAAACCTCTCCATTTTTGGCTGAAAATGTAGGCTCCCTTGCACTTTTTTCAGATGCAGCTGTGAATAATAAACCACTGCACAGTCTAATAGAACAGTTTCTATATGCTTGTGCTAACTTTTCACAGAATCATAGACCAACACCCACCTTGCTACAGCCTCCTTTCAGGTAGCTGTGGAGAGCAATAAGGTCTCCCCTCAGTCTCCTTTTCTCCAGACTAAACAATCCCCGTTCCCTCAGTCCCTCCTCAGAGGACTTGTCCTCTAGACCATTCACCAGCTTTGTTGCTCTTTGGAAATGCTCCAGCACCTCAATGGCTTTCTTGCAGAGAGGGCCCCAAAACCGAACACAGTAGTCAAGGTGTGGTCTCACCAGTGCCACGTACAAAGGGACAGTCTCTTCCCTAGTCCTTCTGGCCGTGCTATTTCTCATAAAAGCCCCTTGGCCACCTGGGCACACTGCTGGCTCATATTTTACTGCCTGTTAACCAACATCCCCAGGTCCTTTTCTGCGGGGCAGCTTTAATTGCTTTGTAATGCACAGGCTGATACAGTGCAGATCTACCTAAGCTTAAACACAGACCTTTTTTTTTTTTTTAAAGTCCGAGTACTGTTTCTCCCTCCTCCCCTTCCAATCCACTAAGACTCCACTTTGCTACATAACCTCTGTCTCAGAAGTGCTTGTGGTGTATCAAAGCCCTCATTATGGAACAAAAGCTTAGTTAGGGGCTGGGGGGACAGCTGCTGAACAACCAACTGAGAAGCTGAAACGTAAGAGAAGGAGCCAGGGCCTAAGAGACTGAACAACTTGCCTGTAGGAACAAGGGGAATAAAGGGAATAATGGGGAAGAAGGGCTATTGATCCTGGACTACCCACTACAATGAACTCACCAGGGACGTCGTGTAGTCCAGCAGCAAGGAGAGATTCCACCTCTAAAGCAGAGCTGTTTTTCAAATCAAGGGCCAGTCCATCACTGTAGACTTGAAACTAAGTGGTGAACACAATTCCTCATTTAAAGATACTGTTCAAAAGTTGTGTTCATGGAAGTGTGAAAGATTTGCGTGACTATTTTTTTAAGAAGTAAGAAAAAAAAGGGGGTTTCCTTTTTTGTTTTTCTTTTTTTTTTTTTTTTTTAATAAGACAAGGCTTTTTGCTTTTTTTTTGTCTTATGGTAGCTCCTTCAACCTTGGAGGTATAAACTGTGAAAGGGAGCTTTGGCTGCTAAATTACCTTTACACAACATACTGAAGTAACACATCTTTCTGTAGCATGCAAATCATAGAACAGCTGGAGGACAAAAGCCTTAGAAGTTCTCAACTCCAGCAGTCTGGCATCGCAAGATCTGCCACTGTAGTAGCTCCATCACCTGTGAATGTTGATGTTTATCTCCAGAGCTAGGAGTTGAGAGAAATTGCTCCTGAACCCAGGGAATTTGAAAGCACATGGGGTCCTGAGGCTGACTCTACTCACAGTCAAACAGCACCCGGCCAGTGGGTGAAAACTGACTGTCCTAACCGAGCTTATTCCGTCCACATCATACTGATGAAACACAGACCACCTGAAGGTACTGCAGTAAATGAAGCTTGACTCCAGAGCTTTATTTTTAATTTCCCACTATCTTTTCTGTATATATCTAAAACAAAGGTGTATTATAAACAACAATACTAGCAAACTCATATTGATAAATTAATTCAGCAGCTGATGATAAAATTGCTAACCTCTTGCAATTAATTTGTTAAACATGTCATAAAATATTGTCATGTTTAAACTGTTTTAATTTGATCACAAAATATTCAGAGATGTAGCAAGTTCCCAAACTGACACAAACTGAGAAACAGATTAGTATATCAATGGAATACATGAATTCTAATATGACTTAAATTTAAATGTAAACAAGCTAAAAGCTATTAATAAAGCATTCAGACACACCAGGAAGGAAAACTATGCCAAAGAAATCTTGATCAAGTAACAGTACATTCCGTTTGCAGTCCAGCACTTTGTAACTAATTACAGAAAACTAAAGAAAATAAAATTGCTACTTTCTGGAAATGAGAATAGAATGGATGAGATAATGGAATGTAGAAAAGTCACGATGGCTCAATTCCCATATATTTTGAGGGTATAATATTTTGTGTGAGACTACAGACACAGACACAGCTCCATTATCCTCAGTTCATGTCTCATGTTCATCTCTAATGTCACCTAGCTGACACCTGACACAACTTTGATTTCATAATCTTGTTACTTTGGTCTGTAAGTGTATTAGCCAAAAGGCTACCGGAATTTTCAGTGACTCTTCTGCCAAAACTCTTGTTCATGATTCAGCTGCATTTCAGCTTCATTGTTATAGTTCCCAAACAGTCTAATCCCAACTATGCAGAAAATGACATGTTATTACCTCATCCCTACATAGAAATAAGAGTGTTTCTTCTCCAACTTCATTAAATATATGATTTTGGATTAATTTTCATGTTACACCTATTATTGTGAGATATCAAATCTATGAAGCTCAATCTGCTTCAGCAGAACTGGCTGTTTAGAAAAATCTCTCTAGCCCGCTCTCTCCTTACTGCTGCTCCAGAGTTGCCTGGGAGCTTTGCATGACAGGCAGCCTTCCCTGCTCCTTCAGGCTTGAACCATGAAGTGCTTGCTTCACGAAGTGTTTGCTCCAGGTTCTTCCCCGTACATTTACTCCCTTATTGCCCTTTCCTGCCACTGAAAAAAAAATAATAGTGTGGTGCCATGCCACTGTGAGCATGAAGGCGCAGACAGGACTTTCAGCAGTGGTGGCTGAGGACGGTGCTACTTAAGAGAGATGTGGCTGTTGGAAGAGATGGGTTCAAGCATAAGAGGAAGAGGACAAGGCCCAGTTTGCAAACACATAGAAAATAATATTTTAACTGCAGTATTTTGTTCCCCAGTTTTAAAACAAAAATTCTGGCTTCAGAACTTTGGCTGCTGGGATAAAGCAACACCTGTGTATGCTGGTGCTCACTATCTCTCTACAGCACAACAGTTTTGCAGTTTGGCGTTCTCAGATGACCTAGAAGTACATATAGATTTAAGGATCATACATATAGAGATATTTTATAGTCATGTGGAGACTACTTACTAGATGATAGCACCAAAGTTTGTAATGCACTTTTCAAAAGCCTAATTGCGAGAAGTCCAGCAAAGAACTGTCTCCCTGTCTAGTCTCCACTTACACCTGTCATGGAGGAAATGAGGAGTTTACACATTCTGTACAGAACCTTAGATCTTCTTATCCTTTATGCTTGGAATAGTCACAGACTCTTTTCTGCCTCATTTTCCTTTCTAAATTTCAGAATCTTTCTCCTCACCTACTTGAATCCTTTAGACTCTCCACAATATTTTCTCTTAGTTTCTTTCTGTGTCCTACTGTTTAAGGTTGGTATATTATGGCTAAAAGTTTGCTAATTTGGGTTTCTTTTAGTTTTTTTTAAACTATGGTAGGCAGCTCAGCCCCACATAGCCTGTTGCTTGCTCCCCTCCAGTGGGATGGGGAGGAGAATCACAAGAGTAAAAGTGAGAAAATTAGTCGGTTGAGTTAAACACAGTTTAATAGGTAAAGTAAAAGCTGCGCACGCAAGCAAACCAAACAAGGAATTCATTCACTACTTCCCATCAGCAGGGAGGTTCTCAGCCATCCCCAGGAAAGCAGGGCTCCATCACACATAATGGTCACTTGGGAAGATAGATGTCAGAACTCCAAACGTCCCTCCTTCCTCATTCTTTCCCACAACTTTCATTGCTGAGCATGACGTCATTTGGTCTGGAATATGTCTTTGGTCAGTTGGGGTCAGCTGTCCCAGCCGTGTGCTCTCCCAACTCCTTGTGCACCCCAGCCTACTCACTGGTGGGGTGGGGAGAGAAGCAGAAAAGGCCTTGAAACTGTGTAAGCACTGCTCAGCAATAGCTAAAACATCCC
Source organism: Phalacrocorax carbo (assembly GCF_963921805.1). Taxonomy (NCBI): domain Eukaryota; kingdom Metazoa; phylum Chordata; class Aves; order Suliformes; family Phalacrocoracidae; genus Phalacrocorax; species Phalacrocorax carbo. Next base: position 41,771,460 of record NC_087513.1, on the reverse strand, counting down.
TGTGTTATCAACACTGTTTTGGTCACAAATCCAAAAAATATTCCCATACAAGCTACTATGAAGAAAACTAAGTCTATCCCAGACAAAACCAGTACACTGTTACAATCAGCTTTGAAGTTTTATGGGTACTTTTGAAAAATCCCTTTGGCTACTGCTGAGAAAGCAGCATGTCTCACCTATGAACATCCCAAAAGACGATGGACTGTGAAACAACAGCTCCTCTGTCCTGTGAGTAGTTACTGCACCACTGACCCTGGAGGGACCCCTCTTCACTCTGTTCTGACTTCAAGGCAGGTGTAGGTTTTGAGGGATGTAGAAATGGGGTAATGAATGGAGTTTGTTATAGTAAGAGGTAAGAATAAAAGCCAAGGCTGCTACTTACTTGATTTGGATGTTAAACTTTTTATGGTATTCCTGGTATGAATAAATGCAGTACCGATTAGTTTATGGGCAGAGAAATACTTCAGAACTCAACCTCTTCTTCTGAGAAGGGTGGTCCTCCTATTCGATTCAATTTGATCTGACTTGATTTGATCTGATTTCATTTTGTTCCATCATGTAAAGTATCTGAGCATTTGGAAACATGCACTTCATTTATCAAAGAAAACTGGGCTTGCCTAGTGTGACAGGATTACATTGAGTGATACAGTTTATATGACCGCAATAGAAATATTGGATTCAGATTGCAGAAAGCTGAGGCAACACTAGAAGCAGAGAAAAATAGTACTTGAGAAACAATGATCTGGTTGTAAATTCTTAGGTCAATAGCATTGGACTACTGAATTGACGACCTGGAAAATAAGTTCAAATTAAGAAACAATAGCCTGTAAGAATATTGGAGGCACAGCAACAAAAGAAAAAATATTTTATGATGCATCATAAAAATGAGGAGACTGAGTCATTTCGAACTTTTTCTAGATGGTGCAGCAGTGTGTTGTAGCTGTGAGAAACCTAATCAGGTAATGGCTTGCCAGTGCTTACAAAACGTGTGTCTGTTGGAATGAGGCATCATGTTTCCAAACTGCCACATAAATTTGAGTCTAATTTTCAGGGTTCAGTACTTTTATTGAGATTGCAGCTTTTCTCTATCAATGTCAAAAATGTATGAAAGCATTTATGATAATTAAAAGAGGAATGAAAAATATATGACCCTAGAAGGGGCATTGCTGTATCCTACCAACCTGGGAGTCTATGATGGCAAACAAATGGGTGCTGAATTCTTCTATGTCACATACAAATGTCATTGCATTTCTGGAAAAAGTACAGTGTAGGAAACCGAATGGAGGGACACTGCTACTTACTACATAGTGAACTCTATCCCAGAATCAGGTCAGTTTTGTTACATTGGCATCAGTCCAATTTATTCCTAACCCAAGCAAAGGACATCATGTTTCTGGCCCACTGGGATCCTGCACAATCAAATAGTTGTGTACACCTTGCTAGTGCTCTCCTGACTTTGACAACTTTTACTGTGTGCTGTTCTACGCAACACTTTGAGCTTTCTCCTGGTATTAGTACCTTCTGTATTTTTTTTTCCTCAACTATTATGATGTCCATGATCTTTCATTTTCATGCGGAATTAGTCTCCAAACATCACAGGAAAGCTGCTTTGGTTCATAGTCAATGTCATTCTAACTGTTGGATAGAAAAAAAGGCCTGGATTTCTCAAAGGGTGTAATGCCAAGCGCTTTGATTTAAAGATTTACACCTGTTAATATTGGAAACGTACTTGCTCTTCCCTTTGGATGAATTCATAGTAACAAAATGTTGTGTAAGTTAAAACCCAAATCATTGCTAATGTGTGAAATACTGCCCATGTGACATATCATCGACATTTCTCTTTATTTGATGGGATACTGGGCTTAGATAAAGGAATTTTTGATAGAGTGGCTGTGATGTTCTAGACTATTTTAAAATGGTTTTTAAAATTTTGAGAGTTAATTGTGGACTATGAATGTTTTCTTACGCCCTAAAAAATGCAAGTTTACATCAGAGAATAAAGAGACTGCTCATGGTTTAATTATATTAAACAGAAAAAATGGAAAAAATGGAGAAGCTAATATTGTTTTCTACATGTTTCTGGGATATATGGTTGTATGTACTGTATTCATTAGAATAATACGAAAATAATGTCATTTGTGTAAAAAAAAAAAAAAAAGTTGATGGTGAAATTGCATGCAGCTGCAGTAATTGGAGCAGAGTCAGTGATGCAAGTGTGCAATAAAAAGCAGCCCCTGAAATGATAAAGCTTGCTTTTTGTATCCAGGCTTAATTCATATAAAAGCTATATAGGAAAGAATGGGAACCAAACTGGGGCAGAGCACCCACATAAGCAAACTCCTTGTATTAAAACTGTTACTCGATGTAGTAATCAGGTCATTTGGTAAGTTCCCAATGCTTTTCTGGCTAGATGGTTTTGCTCTGCAATTCCTGCAATGAGGATTAGTGATTTTCTTCACAGAGGCAATTAACAAATACCAGAATGTATACCCTGCTGCTGATACTGCCGTTTGGGGAGATGTTGCTGAGGCAGTCCTCAGCAAGGCTGAACAGCTGGAGTTTGACTCTAACTGTTCTTCAGAAGGATGTTACTTTCCCAAATCTAGGCAATACCGAAGTTACCACGTGCATAAGCAGAAGCAAATCAGTGCTTCAGTACAAATTGAATATGGGAAATAATTATATGGGTAAATGATGTGAAAAAGAAAAGCCTAAGAAAGCTAAATATGAACTGGTGTAGTCAAATAGTTTCTACATCTTGATTATATATTCCAATGCATTTCATTTTCCTCCTTGCCAATCAAGCCCTGCTTTTAAACTTCAAGAAAAAAAAAAAAAGGCCCTTTTCTTCTTTTTTTTCCTTTTTTAATAACAGAAGAGGAATGTGATTCTCCTATGAGGATGCAGAAAGGTAATACAGCCTGGCAATGCCATGCTGAGGAAGTTCTTGCCTTTGTCTTTGGTTTATTCTGGTGGCCTGTTTACAGGGAATATATATTCAAACTTTCTGCTAAAGAGTGATCTCTGGCATTTCCATGAAAAAGGAATTTGGAAGAGGTTTGGGAGAAGGGAAAGTAGAAGGAGGAAATCTGTCATGGTAGTGAAGTGGCAGAAAAGTAGAGAAAGTAAGCTGAAAGATCTTTCATCCTTTTTTTCAGAGTAACAAAAGGCAAGCACTGAAGCAGCAAGTATGAGACTTCCTATTTTCCTATGTTGAATTTCAAAGACATCTGCAAGGATGAAATCTAGAAATGCAGGACACTGATGCAGATAGCATTGGCTATTACAGGTTATGTGATACTTGGGCATAAATGCTGTCTCATTTCAGGGTTTCCAGTCCCACTTCTGCAAAGTTTCAACACCAACCCAAAACTAAGAGTAAATGTTTGTAATTTCTGGTCACTTTCCAGGAATTCCTGGGGATGATGCATCCAGTTGCTCTCCATCTAATATTGTCTGTCCTTTTGCTAAAATTGTCCTGTCTCTATGACAAACATTTTTCTTCAGCGAAAGTGTGTTTATTGATTGTAATATGTTTAGATGCTGGCTAAGAGAATACCAATTTCTGGTGTTACTTGAACACAGCACCAGGATGATTGTGATGAGGAAGTGCAGGATACCATAAAAAAACAATCTTGTGTAAAGTTCAGAGGATAATGTTCTGCCATTAAAAATCTCATTTAGGAGATGGACTTCTTCATGTGCTCAGCTGGTGGCTGACTACATTTCTCAAATTGTAGAGAAATTCTCCAGTAATCATAATCCAGCTTCATGACACAAAGAGAAGACCAGACTTGCTCTCCTGAAACGGGGCTCTGAAACGGGGCTCCAAAAAAGCTCCCATCTAGGGAAGCAGCCAGCTCAGTTTATTGTGTGACAAGCTGCCTCCTTCCTTAGCTTGTGGTCTTTGAAGCCTTCCTCCTCTCTGACTCACTTCCCCAGTATTTAATACATCTTAAATCCCTTTGGTAAATGTAATCTAAAAGTTCTGAATTCTTCTTGCCCTCCTGCCTCTTTCATGCTCACTACCAGAGTTGTTTCTGTGGTGAAGGTATTTTCCTCTTTTATCAGTAATCCCTCTCCTTCCAGCTGTTACAGACCTGAGCAGCCCCAGAGCCAGACCCTCGGACTTATGGTCTCTACAGAGCTTTCACCCCATCACTGCCACAAGATAATGTGCTGTTGGGGTAGTGCTGGGATCAGAGGTGTTGCAAGGCTAGAGGTAGAATTAGCAGCATTCAGACCACTGCCCACTTGCTTCTGATCCAGGCCAGGATGAAGCTCAGACTTCTGAAAGAAACAACATGAGTAAAATGATCAGAGACTAGTCATAGGGACCAATATGGCAAAACCAAGCAAAAATAACATGAGAGAAAAGAGAGGAAAAATCTTGACTGGTCACAGGCTGGAGATATCTGTATACTACCAAAGCTAGCCTTGCTCTACCTGGCCTGGGTATGGACAGGCACCCATCAGTGGCCACAGGGTGCTCAAACTGGATGTCACAACCTGACCAAGAAGGGAGGCACACAGGACACATAGACCCAAACTAGTTTTAGTTTAAAACCTAGATAGTAAACCAGAGCTTAAAGCTAGTTTTTGTATATCCATGCTACTGTGCTTGTTGTATGGGTCTTACTAGTAAATAAAAGTACTTTGGCATGAATCTAGTCAAATGCACTGCACTGAATGCAGAAGGACTTGTGGATGCAAAATACACATCTGATTCTGAAGCCTGTTTCTAGTGTGCTATACACTCTAAAAATATGATTTTTCATCAGGATGTAAAAGATCTACTTTTCTCACACTTGCAGAAGATTCCCAAGTAAAGGGGAATGATCAATAGTTAAAAGAAACATTTAATCTGCACATATATTTGAACTCTAATTCACTGAGCCTATTAAGTTTTGATACATTGCTTAAATACTAAAGGCAAAGTGTAGTGTATGATTTAGTTACCTCCATAGCTGAGAAATGTTCTTATTTAAATAAATATTTTCTGGTTTACTTCTGTGATTTTGCAAGAAGAAAACCCTTGAGGAAATAAAATATTTTCAAGATTTTTTTAAAATTGCTTTCAAGAGGAGCCTTATAAGCTCCTCTGTATACCTATAATGCTATTCAGTAGCAAATAGTCACATTAGTAATCTTTTGTTTATGTTTAATAACATTGATGAATTTTCACCTTTATCTCTGCAGACAGATTAAGGCTGACACAGAAATTTGCAGTTCCAGCAAGTTTTAGCTGTGAGATGTCAATAGTCACAAATTCTAGATTTAGTCTATTAAAGGTAGGCACTCTTAAAAAAAACTTAGACCCCTTCAGTTAACTAAAATAATTTTCATTATTACTATGGCAGTTTAGCTTAAGAAAGAAGTAAATATCTGCTGTTATTCAGAACCCCTCTTCTCTAGGGTTCCTAAGTGCTATATTATCAGTGGAGAGACATAATTGCAATGCCTCATCCTAGTAATAATGTTATTTATTTCTTGTATGGGATAGGAAGAAGTGGTTTGCAGCTGCCAGATACAGATATATATACTGCAGCTGAGCCCTGACACAATGTCAGGATGAAACGCAGCATGTACCATCCCTTCCTGTGCTTTCCTTCAGAAAGCAGCTCTGGTGTATGGGCTGAAAGATGACCAGCATCCCTTAACATGTCCCCTGGTTGTCCACCTCCAGAATGGACAGCTTCTGAAGGAAACTATCCTGGCAGGAATCCAAGTGCTGTATGCAGTCTGACCTGTTGTGATATGCATGTGTAGGGAGAACAAGGGCAGGATATTGATCTGAGCATATCAAGTCCTATTTACTCTTAATCCACTACTAGTTACTAGGTCTTACTATAATTTATAACATATAATCCTACCATGCACTGATCTCAGACCTGTGCTTTGCCTGGACAATACACAGACAGGAGACTCAAAATGTTGTCACTAATGCTAAGTGGATTTTGTGGCTATGGTACTATGACTGGAAAATCAGTACATTGTATTTTACCCAGATTTCCTGCAGCAAATGGAATCCCGTTACACTTACTTCAGTGAACATCATTTTTTAGATTCTTGAACAGGCAGGTCTTTTATTTCAGGTTTTCTCCCCATAAGCAATGTGATACAACTCATCTGTGTTAAGCAAAATTTTCTTCGCTTAGCCCAAGCCTTTGTGTTTATTATCTGATACTTTAAACACCTTATATCTCTCTCTCTGAAGTTAAGTCTGTGTCTCTTTATAAATTACTCTTTAAGAAAGACAAACCTAAGCCTATTTCTGCAGGGTCTTTATATGCAGTGACTGATGACCTGATGACATACCGTATCTAATACTTACATTTGGCATTATTTTGCAACTGAACTTCTAAAAAGGGAAGATCTTACCATAAAAAATAACTGGCATTTTTTTCTTACAGATTCTGCCAGGGGAGACCTTTGCCAGCCTACATCACACTGTTTTCTTTCTCTGCTGTCCCTTTTTATCTGAAACTTGCATCAAGCTGAGCATTGAAAAGGTGCAATGCTTGAAAGCACTTGGGGAGATGCCTGAAACTACAGAAATAGAATAAAAATATACGTGAGAACCACCCACCCTTGCAGACACAGAGAGAGCATCCCTCTTCTCTGCAAGAGGAAGGGAATGGATGTACCGACCTCTTATCAGAAGGTGTCAGTGTTGCCCCTGGCCTTCCCTGTGCAGCAAGGCTGAACAAACAAAAGGCCTTGGGCTATTCATTAAGTTTACTTTTGCCTTACTAAAATGCCTTTCAACACCTGCACATACGGCTGCAATATTTTGGAAAATGTTTCTGGGTACCAGTTGGTCTCCAGGAGATATTTAACATCACTGTTTCCAAATGGTAAAACAAGGTGGGGGTGTCATGGTGGGGGTGAGAAAGCTGGATTTACAGCACTGAATATGCTTTTTATACTACTAACATTTGAAATGCCAGAGCATAAAAATATTTTAGGTCTAATTCAGCTGTCTTTTATTTGTCAAATACTAACTGCACATATGCAATTTTTAATTTCTAGGTGCTGAAATTCAGTTACGGCTGCCCAAAAACAAATTATGGAAGTATGCCAAGATACATTTGAACCCAAAATTTCTGCTCCTTATGTTCTTGTCTAAATCCATCTGACATTGTAAAGTCCAGCTCAGGGAAAGGAAAGGAAAAAGAATAAAAAAATTATTCCAAGACCTACAAAGCATACAAAATGCAGGGCAACCAAACCCAGCCACCCTCCCGGCTGCATGATGCAAAGGGGCCTCTGAGGAGGTGAGGCACTGTACCTTGTCAAGTGACACGTAAAGGTCTGGGAAATCAGACTTCACTGAAGCCTCCCAGCAGTTCTGCTGTCAGTTGTTTTCATACCTTTGCTCTTGTCAGTAACATTACATTTATATCTATTCTATTTTGTCAAGTCTATCCCACCCTAATTTAAATATTTTTTAAAAAATTGTATTAACAAGGCAAAAGGCATACAGGCTTTGGATGGACTTGATGTTAACATCAGCCTTTAACTAGCAAAATTTGCTATGTTTGACTGGGATTTTTAATGATTCGATAAGATATTAAAGTGAATCCTTGTATTCACTTATGCTGAATAATACTTTTGTACTGAATTAATTGTTTGAGGAAACAAATGAAGCAGAAGGAGCTTGTTATGTACACATTTTGACTTTGGATATCTTCTTCTCTTCCTAGCCTTGATCAGATTGTTTCTAAAACCTAAGAGAATTTTCAGTGAATTGAATGTTAAACATTGCTATTTTCTTATCATGGTTTGCATGTTTCCAATTAAAAGCCTTATTCTATTGCCACTGGAGTAATTGGCAAACTTTCCATCAGCTTCAGTGACTGTAAACTGAAGCCCAAATGTTTCTACTATGCTAGATTAATAAAGTTATTTTGACTTTTTTGACTTCATCAGGTAAATAATCACCTAAAAAACTGTCTTGAACCTACCAACTACAAAAAATAAAAAGTTTTAGAGAAATAGTAGTAGATTATTGTTTTATCCTCTGTCTCTTGAAGCAACTAGCATCTGGTGCTTCAAAGACTTCATTAATTATGTTTAGCCAACGGCATTATGCAATGCATGGACTGAGGCACAGAACTTTTTCCTTCATTCTTTCAATAATCAGTTTATGCCTTGAAGCAAAAGATATGATTAAGTTTAACTCACACAACAAAAATCATGTTTATCCTTAAAACCATTTAACACATCTAAAACTAGAGGCTAGAGAGTTTGACTCTGGCCTCCTGTAATACTGAATCTCAGAAGTTGACTCTGGACAAAGACTCAGGTCTTCCCTTCTTTTTGTTCCAGTCCTACAAAGGGAACTCTACTCTCTCCATTCACTGATAATACTGATGCTTAAGTAACCGGGATGTTAGAAGAGATCATCATCCCCACCCACCTGGCAGGCAGTTCCCCAAGAAAAAGAAACAGCATTTGAACTGGCTTCTGTCTGCTTACAATTGTGCTCAGCTGGAGGAATTTTGATGAAACGGCTCTTTGCAGGAGGTAGGTTTCAGATATATCTGGAGAACAAGAGGAGACTCATTATTTTTGTATCATCCCCACATAATCTTGGACCTCAAACACCAAGTCATCCCTAAGCTTCCTGTATGCTGCCATAGGGCATGTTGACCATATTGCCTTCCTAGTGACTTCAGCCCTTGTAGGCAAGATAAGCTCCAAGCAAAGCAGCTAATGTTTTTTTCAGCATTAGTGATAAAAAGGGATTTCACTGTGTGTTTCACGGGACCAGCTTCTCACTGCTATCGTTAGGGGCCCTTGGAGGGCCGTCATTGGTAGGAGAGAGAGAGTAGTAATGGTTTCTGTTTCAGGAAAGCGATAAAAAAGGTTCAGTGTCTCTGGTCCAAGGTCTGCTTTTGATAAAGTACAGCTGGGTAATTGTAACCACTTGCTCTGTAGCCCCTTCTCTAACACCCCCTCCCTCCCCATGGTTCAACTCAGGTCTAGGATTGTTGCAAGTTGTGCAAAAGAGCTGTGAAATTGTCTGTAGATCAGAGCCATGTGAAATAAGAAAGGTAAAATTGAAGAGGCAGGTTTGTTGAGACAGGGGTAGGCTGCAGCTCAAGGATTCAAGAGGAAAAACATGAACAAGAAAAGTAGAAAATATTACAGGAAAAAACAAGTGGTTGGAATATGGTAAGCCAGCAACACTGAGGGTCAATTACAAGGGAACAACATGAGTCAACCCTTCCCCTCTGGAAAGGACTCTTCTTGCTGCTGGCAATGACCAGGCTGGCTATCACATGCTAACAGGGTTCCTTCACATCTGCCACCGGAGCTATCCAATAGATAATGCCAGCATAATTGCATTACAGCAAGTGTTGCTCAAGTGCAAATTAATATATAAGCCCTGCCCCAGGCCCAGGACTGTATTTTGACAGTTTAGGTTAGTTAAGAATACATTGATAACATTTGGTGTTGAAAGAGTGCAAGCATCCCAGGGCAGTAATAAAGGTATGTACCATTTGAGTAACTTGCAGAGGGACAGATGAGCTCCAAGCTAAAGGAACCAACAGCTTTTCTCATCTCTACCTGGGTGCCAAACCTGCTGTCCTGCTCTCACTGTGTTATATTGCCTTCCTGTCTCAAATATCTCAGGTACATATTTAGCATAACCATTCTTGGGCAATAGCCTTAAAAGACTTCTGTTATTTATCTGAACAGGGTTGTCATCTTATTGTGATCCTAATCATCACATATAACTCTAAACAGTCTATATTTTACTCTAACAGCTGTGTGAAGGGCTGCTTCTCACACTACCTCCATGTTAACTGGCTAGAGTCCCACCATACTGGGGATGCTATTCTTACATGATTACCACCCTCAGCAGATGGTAGTTCAGGGAGTGATGTTAGTTCATTAGTTATGACTTACAATAGATATTCACAAATTATTGAAAATAAAGGTATGCTTCTCTTATGTTAAATGACTAATAAGTTGCACTTTCAATTTTGGTGGACTGTTTCGTATTTTTTCTGTCAAAATCGTGAAATAGATCTGTGTAAAAGGGATAATTGCTTACTACTGCTTAAGGAACACATAAATCGACTGACAGTAGACTATTTTTTGCACATTCCTCTTACTTTAACTCTACTGGGCTACAACAGCAGAGGACAAGTAGGACAATATCCTTGTCTAGAAATTCAGGTGCCTGCTGTGTTTAGAATTGACTATGTCTCTGAATTTAATCAATTTAACTCAGAACAGGTACGACTAGAAAGGATGAATACAGCCACACATTTGTGCAAGAAAACATTTACCCTCCACTTACAGCCTTGAGCTTTATATCAAAAAATACCCCAACAAAAATATTGAAAGTGCAAAACAAAAACACCACCATCAAAACCCAAACTAGTGAAACAAATAAAAAGTAAAGATTTGAAGAAAGATAGAATGCTGCTCTTTATTTTTTTCTTTTTTTTTATTTTTCTCCAGGATAACCTGAATACTGTTGATTACTGCAATGGAAAAATACTTGAGAGAAAAAAAAATCAAGTCATGACTTCCTCCCTTGAGTTCCCACACTCTCACTGCTGAGCAGATCTATAATTACACTTTATTGAACGTGTGGTCAGGCTAATCAGGAATAAAAGAGTCCTGAGTGAGACTTTGCCCTTTGCAAACTAGTCTACAAATTGTTTTAGTGCAGCCTTCTAATATATTGGGGAAGGGGAAAGGCAAAGGAGAACTATTTGAAGATAATTTGGTTTTAATATGCATTAACTACCAGCACAAATACTTAAGGGAGGAAATGTTCTCTTTTCTGAAACAGCATTTCTACTTAATCAGCAATGTGAAGCCAAAAGAAAAGGTAAGACAGAACATGGGGAAGAAATGAAAATGGAAAAGAAAGAGAAATTCTGTTCTGATACTGTCCCTGATACTCTGAGCTTCACAGGAATCCAAGGTGGCTAACTAATGCTGTTAGTCATGGTGCTACTGAAGTACCCAGGGAGGCCCACTGCAGTCAAATGTTCTGGGTGTCATGCAAACCAAAGAGAGATGGTTTCAGAATTTGAGAGGGTATATCCTAAAGAGGAGTGCAGTTATACAAAAAAGAGCAAGTATAAAAGACACAAAATAAAGGGCAAGGAAGAGAGGATACTGGGAATAAAACAAAACCCAGACAATTCTACAGGATAAACTTTCACAACCCCTGCCACTCAAGTTCTTCCTTCAGTAATTTCAAAAGCTAAAATTTTAAGCTGTAAAAGACAAAACATTTTAGCCATCTATAATTAATTAAAAGAAAATTGTTAAAATCTTTTAAATGGATGGAAAGATTCACTAAGATTTTTTAATGACATTTCTGCCTTTCTGAATCAAAACTAGTTTCAGTTGGTTTCTTTTTCTTTCCTTGTTACAAGTATTTAGAAATTCTAACTATGAGTGAGAACTTCAATTAAACACAATAACAGATTCATTTAGAAGAAAAAAGAAAAGCAAAAAGACTGCCTCCCTCTACCCAAGCAGTTTAATGACCTTCTGTGTTCTCTTCTATGGAAAGTTATAGTACCCTGCTCATGGTACCTTCTTGTAAAGGTGGGAGACTGGCAGCTGTGAAGATCACATACCATTTTTCAGCTCACTAACTTTGTCAAATCCAGTGCTTTGGAAATCCAGAGTGGTGCTAGAAATGGAGTCACAGATACAGACGAACATCTCTGAATGTATGGTCTGTGTAGTGGCTATCACCTACATAGTGACTGTAGTCACAGTCCCGGAGCTCTTGTTCTGGAAAACAATTCTTACTGCCTGACAGAGTGAGGATTAAGGAATTTCAGGTTATTTAGACAGCTGTAGGTCTCAGACTTTACAATGTATGGGTATATTGTACCCTGCAGCCGCATAACCTATGTAATTACATTTATTACATATCGATATATAATCTTTCTAATTTCCTTTGTAGCGACACAGCAAAGCACTTTTTTCTACTTCATTATCTTCTCCAAGAACATCCCCTCTCTCCATGGATTCATGGACAAACATCCTTGTCAGACATAGGTTCATTAGAATTTTAACTATTTTCTAATTGTATGGTATTTCCTCTCTTTTCTTTTCCCTAACTGACGAGTTTCACATTTATTTTTTTTTTGACCTGCTCTTAAATCCACTATAATTATTTACATAATGGCACATTATACTAAAGTATCTACCAAGGTACATTATAAGAGAATGTGTGTGTGTGAGAGACATACTCAAAGGGGTACTCTTGGCTGTAAGAGAACATCACAGATAACTATTTCAAGTATTATTGAAAAACTGTATTTTTGTTCTCGGCAACATTTACAATTGTAAAATAGGCTGCATGCCTTCACATGTACACTTGCTTGTACTCAGCATGTCTGCAGGAGAGGATAATCAATTTGCGTGCGCAATCACAACAGTGGCATCTGCCAGAGAGAGTGTACACACATACATTTGAACAATGAACTTTGACTGTTAAAAGTAACAAAATATACCATATGAATTCAAGGTTATGATGCAGTCAGACACAGTGCCTTTCAAAAGTAACGGCTGGTGTTTGAACATGTTGTTTTTCACTTACCATGTCACTGGAGGTTTTTTTTGTCTGTGAAAGGACTGTGTACACTTCAAGTATATCTTATTTAATCTTACAAATAAACATTACTAAGCCTTCCTTGTTGTTTCATATGTTTTCTTTTGTTCTGTTCCCATGAATGCAAAAATATATGCTTCTTTTTTCCATGAATCATGCTTAGATTATGAGGCCTGTGTCATTTTAAACTGAAACTACAACACCTGGAATTCATTGTCTCTGCAGGTCCCTGATTGTTGTTGCTGTTTATGAAACACATTGCTATTGGACTTTAGTAATTTACCTGAGACCAGAATTTCCTCGTCAGATGAATGCTTCTTCCCTGGGATAAAACTTGAAAAGTTGTCTGGTTTGCAGAGTCTTTAAGGATTTGAATTAATAGGTTTGAAAGTCAGCATTGTGTCAATCCCAGATGAATATTTCTCCTGCAGGAAAAAAAAAATCCCCATGAATTGTGTGCTACTTTGGAAAGCTGTCAACTCCCATTCAACATCAACCAGGACTTGGGTGACCTTTGATTAGCCTGGTGCTACCCTCCAGCTAAATGAGTTAGTAGCTATTAAGGCTGAAACACACATCCTACCTTGCATTATAAAAGAGTATTTAGTATTTATTCAGCTAAGGACAATTTCCAAAACTAGCGTACAAAGACATTTAACCTATAATGATCTTCCCACTTATGAAAAGATCCTTCTTTCATCTGAATACTTCTGGCAGTGGTAAAAACAAAGCATTTATTTAATTATAAGTTTTAAAATAAAGATTCCATTGACTCTACTGCATCTCACAAATTGCCTTTCATTCAGCAGTCCAGGCAATGCTTAGAACACTATTAATAGGGAGTTAAGTGTAGAGGAGCACCTACTGAGGGCAGAAATTTCATTTTGAGTGTATACTGTTTTCTCAGTTTTCAACATGCGTTCCTGCCTTATGTTCTCCATAACTATTTCTTCCTCAACCTCCAAAGGCCCTGCAGTGAGAAGCAATGTGCAAAGCACTAAATGGAAGGTATGAAAGAAATGCATAGACCAAGTAATGAAGGAAGGTTAATGTTCTGGTATTCCTCTCAGGATAAATCACTGAAACTGCTTTCCTCCTGAGAAGAATAATGGGTGGAAACAAATGTATATAAAAGAAAGGTAGTGCTGGAGGTAAACTATGGGCATTAGAGCATCTGTCCAAGGTCACATGAAGGTTCTGTGTAGTTTCACGTCTTGTCTCTCATGGGGGCCAACAACAGATGCCTGCGGAGCAGTATGAAGCAGCACAAGCATACAGGGAGGGGTATTTTCCCTGAACAGTGGAAACAGTCCAGCTTTCAGCAATCTGTGGCTCTGGGATATCCTCAGAGCATGGTACCAGTGGCACCTCAGAAAATGAGATACTCTTGAGGCATACAGATACAACTCAGGCACCTCTTCTCACCACCAGTCAGCGCATCCTTTTCTTCTGCTCTTGGCCACATCACTTTTCTCCCTCACGTCAGGGTGACATACCCTCATGTCCTCCTCCCTCCTTACCCACAAACTTACAGATCTCCTATTGCTTTGAACAGAGCTGGCAAGTTGTGCTTACCCACTGTATGCTGGGAATTCCCTCTGTAGCGAGGTCCTTTGGCAGTTCCTCCACAGAAACAGGATAGCTGAAAGCTGAACACTTGCCACAGGAGTTGTGTGTAAAAGGGTATAGATTCACAGTATTCGGACTTAGCTGCTGACTAGGTCTGGAGGCAACTGAAATCAATAAACCATGCTGCCCTAATGATCCCTAAATACTTTGCTAGGAAAGGTCAAAATCCTGAGTAGCTACACACTCTGCTTGCACTGGATGTCTGCTGAGATCTGAAATGGGGTTGAAGTTCTGTTTATTTTTATCTCCAGAAATTTCTCCATTCAGGAGATTCAGAATACAGTTTACAGGTATCATGCAGTACCTGGCCTAAACCCATGAGTCCAGGGGTAAGGCCACTAGCTGTGAATGTGGTAAATTCAGACTCAGTTCTGAAAATATTCTGGCCTGTATCGCCTGTCTCCCAGATAAATGCTCTGGACATAACTTCTCTGACTCCTTCCAACTAAAGCTATTCTGTTTCACAGAGTGTTCATAAAATACTTATTATGCCAAACAGAAATTTTGACCATAGTGCTTTATGTTTAGGATGCCCACTGGAGAGAAAGTAAGCGTAAGCTTACAGGCTCCTGCTGTCACAGTTACAGGTATGACTAGTGAAAACAGAGAATCTCCACTCAGTCCTTTGCTGCCACTCAGTATTTTTACTAAGTGGCCTGACTGCTCTGCTAAGCATTTTTCTTAATGTTTTCCTGACAACAGTTGATTTTCACTTGGTAGCTTCTTCTGGGCATCTACAAGTCACTATCCAGGGCACAGTTTTCTGGTATATTGTACACTCCCTTCTGATTCACCTGAAGCTGGGCTGCAGCTAATGGTGTGTACAGTCTCCTACTGGTCTTTTCCTTAAAAAAACAGAAGGACTTAATACTTCCCACCATATTAATGCTTGGTTGACCTTCGGTTCTCTCAGACATGTTCAGTTCTCTCTCACGTCTCAGATATACTTTGAGGTAGAGGTAAAAATTTCAGCTTTGCTCTGCTGTTGTAAATCTGTTCCTGTGCAGATGTTAGACTCAGCTTGTGGGGCAGATATATCTCTTGTCTCTAATACCATTTTCTTCACAAGATATTACTGAAATACTCTGATGTGTCTTTTGAGATGGAGAACTGAAAAGTCCTTGTCTTAGAACACTTCGTATTAACTAACCAGTGACTTACCCTTTGACAGGTTGTCTGTCTTTGCAGTTTCCAAACCAATTAATCAGTGACACCTTTCTGTAATCAAAGTTTGAATAGAAGAAATGTGCTGTACAGGTGTTTCTTGTTTTACTCTGTTTCTGAAAAGCAGTATTTACCAGCTCTGCCTCATACAGGATTCCACATCGAATAGTTTTGTTTTCTGTTTCCTCAGGCCTACAAAGGGTTTTGTGGGGCTCAGTTCCATAATATATTATACCACAATATTCTAAAGATAGCAGGATATAACTCTCCAAAAAGCTGGTTTTAGAGCTGGTAATGACAGTCTGAAAGGGAAAAGAAACAATAATTATCATTAGCCAAGAAAACTCTCTAACATGAATCAAAGAAGTGGAGAACACTTCTAAAGGTCTTTCTTTGTGACACCTGGTTGCATAGGACACTTTAGCCCTGAATCTAGTCTGTTGTTCTTTAAGTTTTGCTTTATTGCCTTCTTCTGTCCTTCACAGTCATGCTTCAAATTATCTTCAGTTCTTCAGAGAATGGTGTTACTCTCAGGTTCTCTGATAATTTTGTATTTTTAATGATGAGGAGAAGTCTTGTATTCTCCAGACTGTACTGGATAGCTGTTTGTTTCATGAGGACAGTGATGTCAGGTGCTTTTTAGTACCTCTGTTTTGTGTTTGTTGCCTCTTGATTGCTTTTTTTCATCTTCTGATTTTTACCTGTACTTCAAACACCGAAGTTTATCCAATACAAATTTCAAGCTGTTTGAGTTTACATGTCAGCATGTGATGCTGAAATGGGACCTCGCAAAGACTTGTGTGAACTGTTCTGTCTCATAGTTTGTGGTATCTCCATTGTGAGTTTTCCTTTTTTTATTTTGAAATTTCCCTGTAGAGTTTTAGCCACTTTGGGAAATGATATGTAGACATCTACAATCTAGATATCTTCATCTGAGCTAGTCACTTTAGACTCCTCTTTTAGTTAACGAATAGAAACAGGAACTTTTAAGCCACCACTAACTGATTTACTTTAGGGGACTTGTAGAAGATGGGGTGAGTTGAATTTTAGAAGTGCTTATTTCTCTGTATTGCCTAGAGAGGAAACGAGTGAGATTAGGTTAGATTAATCCCAGCGTTTATTACTTTTCCCCATTCCTACCATAAAAGCAGCAACTCCCACCAAACCTTCAACAAACTTGTGATTGTATTTTCTTGAAGGGCTTTTCTGCCATTTCATGCTCCCCTCCTCCTCTTCCTTCCAATATTTTACTGGAATTATCATTCAAGAAAATATCCTGCCTGGGGTCTTCTATATTTCCTTAAGGCATGATATTTCTTCTGCAGTTCTGCAGTTTTTGCTCCCTCTCTGCTGAAATCCAGCTGTGATTGCCGTAACTCCAAACACATTGCCTCCAAGTGCTGCTATTTTTTCCTTTGGTTCCAATCTCTGGTTCATATTTCTATGCCTTCCTACCCACCTAATCTGTCCCTTGGTTCAAAATAGAATTTCCTAGAGTATGGTTCTGGTTTTAGATTTGCACTGTTCATTTTCTTTCTCAGCTCCTCTTTACTCCCCAAATTTATATGTATTTTGGCATGGAAGGGCTGTGACAGCTGCTGTTTCTTGCTTCCCTACATGATCTTGAGTCTTAGACAGAGGATCTGAATATCATGTTCATAAATGTTGTTCATCTAATTTTCTTACTGTGACATCTGAGAAGTTAGTTGTTTTCCTGTGTTGGAATGAGAACAGCAAGTGAAAAAAGCATGATTTGGCCAACAATATCCAAACCTCAATACTCTTTCCATGTTGTTCTGTGTTCCTTTGACACAGCACTGGTGTGTCACACACCTCTGTGATGTCTGTCATGAAGAGTAAGTAGATGGTATAAGAGTAAGTGGATGGTATTCAGCTAATTGCTCTCCAAATGACAAATATTTTTGTCCTGTTCTCCCCATTGGGGCACTGATTGATTGACACACTGTTTTGAGACCAGGAATATAATGCCTTGATTCCTACCTGAATCCTATGTTGTCTGTAAAGCATGATCTCATGAGCACCACCTCCCCTAA
Organism: Phalacrocorax carbo; assembly: GCF_963921805.1. Classification (NCBI taxonomy): domain Eukaryota; kingdom Metazoa; phylum Chordata; class Aves; order Suliformes; family Phalacrocoracidae; genus Phalacrocorax; species Phalacrocorax carbo. Next base: position 41,754,009 of record NC_087513.1, on the reverse strand, counting down.
GTGCTTATCTTTACTGCTGCCTGAAGAGCTGAGATTATTCTTCTTTTTTTTTTGTAAGCACTTCTTATCTGCAACAACTCACAACGATGTCAAGGGTTTCAGATTTATAGTTTTCTCTCTTTTGTCATGATCTATGATCTTTTTGCCAGGGCTGAGTCGCCTTTTCAGAAACAACAGGTTCAGAGTTGGCAGCTGTGAAGAAGACTAATAGGACAGGGTTGGGAGGAGGGTGAGCATCCTACCCCACATCCGCAGAAGGAAGGGGATAGGGCAGAGGTTTCTTGTGCCAGGACAAGTAAGGAGGAAAAGGAAGAGCTTTCTGCCAGGCTGATCGTGGGAGGAGGGGGAATTCCAACTGGAAAAAAAAATGACACAGTGATGGGAAAAATATCACTTTGGCAGAGTAGTAATACTTGTGATACCAGAAGATGGTTTAATCACAGCCAGACTGTGGTTTTATCACAGGAACAATCTTTGTTTTTTAAACTATTGTTTCCACAAGTCAATAACTAACTTGGATTTTTTTTTTCTTGATGCTGAAATTAAACTCCAGATCATTGACTCCCAGAGACTGGCTTTCACCAGCAGCTTTTGCTGACTAATAGTTAATTCTCTATTAGTCATGTTACTTGGACAATCAACCTTGAACTATTCTGGAATGAGTTATAACATGGCTATATGTTACAGCAGAGCTCTCAGGCATGTGAGAAACAAAAATTCAAGTTACTCTAAACAGATGAGAAATTTAACTTACATAGGCAAAGCCCTGTATGAGAGAGAGAATTATTGAGTTCTCAGGCTCAGACCCTCTTCTGACAATATTTTGAGAGAGAGTTTGAACAGATTATTACCTTTAGGACAGGGTTCATAATTTAAGCTTAAGCAGTGATAAAAATAGGCCAGAATTACAAAACTTAGTCTTTGATTCTGAAGTCCAAGTTCTGCCAGCAATATTGCAAGTAGCTTCTCCTAGGACTTAAGCTGCTGGGTCGTGCATGGGCATTATACTGATATGGGTAGGAATGCAATGGTCCCAGGATGGCTCAACTGAGATCTGCCAGGAGATCTTTCTCAGCAAGGCACATCCCTTCTTCACCTCCTGAGAAATGAGGAGGAGCCACCACTCATATAAGAATCTGGCTTGTAATTGTCTGTTGTATTTCTTTTTGCGCAGTCTTTGTATGTGTAAATGGACCCTCTTTAAAGTAGGTGGTGTTTTCAAAGGGCAAGTGAGAATTTATCCAGTTAGAGAAAAACTCTCAGAAATTTCAGATATTATGAAATAGCTTTAAAAAAAAAGAAAAAAAAGAACGAAAAAACCACCCAACATCTCATCTGCTAAGTGTATGACACTGGATAACAATTCATGGAATTCAGGGCAAAAATATAAGGGCTTGGGAGGAAAAGAAAAGAAATCTGGGGAAGAATGTGTATGTTTCAAGTGACAGCAATGGCGCTGATATTTTCTTAAATTCATATATCTAATAATGGCCACTCCTGAAAGCAATCTCTGTTCCTTGTGCTCACTTGCAGTAAGAATTGCTAAGGTTTATGACAGTGCTAGGTTTTAGGAAAAATATAAGGAAAAAAAGGTCAAAAATGAGAACATTTGTCATGAAAATTTTCACAGAAATGTGCTCCTTCCATTAACTTCCTTTTTAATTTCAAATTGTATGGACAACTCTGACATCAACAGCTAAGTCATTATTTGTGTAGAGTTGCTTCCCTTCTGTCTTGTTTCTTTTTCCATTGAAATAAATCTTAAGCTGAATCATTCAAAAGGATAGAGTTTAACATTTTTTGACAACTTGAGTGCTTAAGGCTCCTTCCTTTAACAGCTGAAAGTAATCGAGCTTTGTAGCTTTGGGACTGACAGACAAAAATTCATTACTATATATTAACAAAATTAGATACATAGGAAGTAAAATAACTGCCTTTTTGCAATAACACTCCTCCACTGGTGAGTGGTACACACAAACAATATAATTTTCAGAGAGAGTCTTCCAAGCAAGTCCCTCTTGACTAGCTAAATTTTGGCATGCCACAAGCTGGATATTCGCAGAAGGTAGGGGAAACAAGACAGAGACACTTAGAGCCCTAATGTATAAAGAAGAGTTACATCAGACTGAAATTCTGTAGGAAAGCTGAAAAGATTAAAGCATCTAAGGTTCCTTCCCACCTAATACTGAAAGAAAATTTCAGAAGCGGAAAACAGCTATTTTCTACCCATGCCTTAACCTTTCGAAACATGGAGGGCATTAATCCAACATCAGTACTTGCTTTGTTATTCCTTCCCTTTCAATTATGTTGAATTTCCATAATGCTTCACAGTGACATTTCTTTAGCCTCAGCTTTCTTATAACCATCTCATTCATCCAGAAAAGAAATCACAGACAAAGTGGAAAACTACCAGCAAGGCCTTATAACACCAGCATGGGAATGAGCTCAGTGGAAAAACACGGCATTTGGCTGTAAAAACACAAAACAGGTGGCTATAGGTCAGTTCACGTTTTTGTCGTCCCAAATTACCTTAACAAGCAATTCCACAGTGCTTAGTTTCTCAGCACGTTCCATCTATAATGTTACCAACTGGACTTTGGGCACCAAGTAGTTCAGCTTCAGGTTATTGCCATCGGCTAGAGTTGTCTGCCACCTGGCCAGATTTTAAGCAATGTACAATTTGTTTTTAAACAGTAAGGGTACTCAGAAACAAAGAGCAAGCTCTTTCTTCCACAAGTTATCACAGGCACTGTTGTCTTCTGCACATCATTGGTATAAAATGAACAAGAACAGTCATCAATCAAATGTGTTATGCAAGTACATTATGAAACACCTCCCTGAATGTTACCATTCTTCAGAAGGACTTCTAAGACTATAGGTCTAGACCACTGAAGGAAATCATTAATATATTTGGATGCTGCAACTGAAATGTCCAAAATAATAGCATCTAAAGCAATTCTCCTACTGCTGTCCCTCATCACCTTCCCACATCCCCTTCCCCGCTATGAATTGTGACCCATCCAGATGGTAAAATGATAACAAAGGTGATAAGTATGCCTCTGCCCATCGTGAAAATGCATGCAGGGTAACCTCTGGCAGCAATCCCATCTCTTTTCAACTTGTTTCAACTAAGTGCAATCATTAAAGGCCAATTCCATCCATTAAAGTTTAGAAAAAGAACAGTCTTCATAACTGATTACCTCAACACCTCTCAGATTGTGCTCTTGTTTTCCTAAGTGGAGCACCTGAGCAGTAAAAGCCCTATTGTAGTATGCAATGTGTTTTGGCTTGCTAGTGTGGCATATTTTAGTGTCTTTAAGAACAAATGGGAGCAGTTGGCTGTAGATCATTAAACAGCTGTCTAGTCATAGGGTCTTTAATTACCAATGTACACTTAATGGAAACCAGTGACCTAAGGCAAAGGAGTCTTACTCAACATCCTGCCTCTTCTTGCTCACCCTCCCACATGGTGGTTTACCCCCTACCCTTTGTCAGTAGTTCGGGCAAAAATGGGATTTAACTTTTCTTTGCTCACAGCCATCTGTGCCACCATTTGGAGGGCAAGCTGTTCCTAATCTGACCTGCAAATGTACTTATCTATATCATCTGATTCTACAAAAATATTCCACTTTTTTCCTTCGGACCCACAGAAATGTAATAAATTCAGTCTTTCAGGTCTACTTTGCATATTGGTTCCCTGCCTGTTTGTCAAAGAAAGGTAAGGGAAAGTGTTGAAAACATACTACAAACATATAGAGAGGAAAACAGCAGGCTTGGTGAGAGAGACTGGCAGTATTAATGTTCTTAATCTAACACAAAACTTCTCAGGGGTTGCTAATGACATGTTAACCTGTCACTGATCAGCTGAATTTCTTTAGTTTCTCCCACCTTTCCTTCCCTGGCCCATAATCCCTTCTTCCATGACTATTTTAATTTTTCCTTTCTCTTTGTTCCTTTATCTGTCATAGTTTCTCAGGGCATTTTGTTTGTTTGTTTTCTTTTAAGATTATGAGGTCCTGGAGCACAAGCAAGAAGTTCCCTTGTGTGGAAAGCATTTAAGTGCTGCTGGCAACCCTGAACAGTAACAGCAATGAGAGCTGGTGAGAACACTTTGAACTGATAATTTCATGTCAGGAAAATCTTTTTGATCAAAACAAAGAATGTTCTATGCACTTGCTTTTAATGGATTTTCCCATAGACATGTTTCTGAGGTGTGAGATGAAGTCTGGTAAAAGGTCAAGACAGAAGACTAATCTTTCCTATTTCAAAATGGACATTTCAGCACAGCTCCATTTTGTGATCTTTTTAAAGAGCTTGCAAGTAACCTTCTTCCCAGAAATTAAATAATCTTCAAAGTTTTCACAAAATTTACATTCTCCTGTCGGATCTCAATAATATTTATAAGTAAGCAAATTAGTGTCTGAATTATATGTAATTCTGACCTGTTTTCATCTATTTTCTGGCTTATCTACTATTATCTTATCTACTATTATCTGCTTATAATCTACTTTTCAGACCATGTATTTTTTAAGAACCTTGATGGAACCTCTTTGACTAGTTCTTTTAAATGATTCACATTTTCCTTCATATTGGCTTTGCTCTGTTCTGGAAGGGGTAAGAGGACTTTTGATTTCCTTGATGAAATCCCGGGTCCTTTGAACTTAATAGCATGTGTGTGCTCAATGTCAGTACAGCCACAGCTTCACCCTTTATCTCTCTTTCTCCCCTTCTTAGGAAAGCGGTGATCATTCCTGCTTATTTACCTGTGCCTATTTACTGCATGATGAAAGCTCTTTCTAGAACCAAAGTAGAGGCCATTATACACAATCATACATACCAGAGATGCTCAGTGTACTGTGACAACATTAAATCATCTTTTCCTCTGCAGTGTATAAGGCACGTATTGCCGAGGACCTGGAAGCACAGGGATGATATGAATTACACAAGAGTAGACTACAATTCCCTCCTAGGAGTTATGAAAGCCTGAACAAAGCCTTAACTGTGTATCTATCCTAGTAGTCCAGTTTGTCTCCCTGGCTGTGAGAGAAGTGTAACATTAGAGCTCAATTAGGAGGTCTCCTTATTCACTGGAATCCCTTGCATTTACATGCATAAAACCTAGGCAGTCACGTAACCCTCCACTCCCTCACAAAGTCCAGGTTTGACACAGATTTTACTTGCTGACTTGTGACTTTTAGGAAAGCAAGCTAATTTAAAGCCACAGCATGCAGTCCCATACTGCTTTTTAGAAGGGTCCCCCTTGTCTGCCTATTCCTGTCCCTTTGCTGTGGTTCACTTCCCCTTTATCTGCATCAGCACAACTACAGGGTCACTGTGCTAGGAAATGGGTTAGGAATATAATCCATGTTATGATAACAGGTTAGGGAGGGAAGAGGTATTAGGACTGATTTAAATCCAGATGATTTCACCATCCCAAGTTTAGAGTGTATCCCCACCAACAGTTGCAAAAACATAGCTGAGGACACCAATCTATGGATTGGTAAAATCAGAGTGAGAAACTCCTGGGACAGCTTCATCTCCAAGCAAAAGGGCCATGGGAGTCTAATAAGATTTTTTAAAGAAAAATGCCAGGTAATTGGAAACATGAAAAATTCATGAGAGCTAGCAAAATTGTTGGTTTTGTTTCAGTTTCCATCAACCATAAATATGGTGCTGTTTCTAGTTTCCTACTTACTGTGCTGTTACAAGTTTTAATTCATAAAATGTTTGCAATGCACTTTGGGATGCTGAGGTAGAAGGCAAAATCTGTAGTGTTATAAAGAATGAGTGATCATAAAAATGTAAATTAAAGAAATTATGCACGCAAACTTCCATGAAGCTGTTTAATACAGCACTTAATAGTTTCATTCTTTATGCCTGCATGTGAGCTATGTAGCTTGTTATGACATCATTTATTTCATCTGCACATGCACTGTTCTACTCTACATAAAATGCACATGTGCCTAAAATAAACCTGACCTCTCACTGACTCACAGTAAAAATGAGAAAGTTTGAAAACCTGATATGTTCGGCTTTTGGGGAAAACAAACAAACAAACAAACAAACAAATAAGCAGGAAGAAAAAGTTGTATGGTTAGCAGACTTTGATCAGTCTGAAAGAGCTGTTCATTTGCCCTCAGCATTCTTATGTAGCCCTGCATTGCCCTCTGGCCAGCAATCAGAGCAAACAGATTCTTCTAACTTCTGCTTCACTGCATCTGTTCCAAGATCTGCCATGCACAGAAAATTAGTAGTCTTGAAATAAAATAAAGTAAAAAATTAAAAAAGTGGAACAGGTGTTCAGGTTAATAGTTTCATTTTAAATATTCATGCCGAAAATATACTACTTCCTCCTCTCTAGATAATAAAAATTAACCAGTGCTTCACCAGACTGGTAGAATTTCTCTGAGTAATGTTTAGATCATTAACTGAACATGCAGAGATCTATTTCCTTGTGTCCAATTTTTCAAAAGTTATTGGGTGGGTATTTTTGAAAGCTGAAATTATTTGTTTGCTTAAATAAATTTATAAATACATAAATCATGTTATTAAAGGTGAATGGCAAAGCTATTTTAATTAGCTATGACTCAATGAAGCAAACCTGCACAGACTTGGATATTAAAAATAGATCTACCGTATGCTCATGTTATGCTTAATATTTCATAAGGATACAAAATTAGATCAAGATCAAGCCTGCCTTAGATGCCTAGTTTATATCCTGCCTTAACAAACCTTGCATCCATGGACAACCGTAACTTCCCATGTTGACCACCCATGTTTACTGCACAAAGCAGAAGCAGAATCCTCTGTAAACCTGAGGTAGAAATTCCTGCTTTGGGGAACTCCTTCAGGTGTTTTGGGAGCAGTGCCTCTTTAGAGAGACCAAGGCCATTTAAATCAGGAACCTGTGTTCCATCGAGAGCTTACAGGAAGAATAGGAAATTGACGACCCAGTCTGCTCAGCCTTTTCTGAAGAGAGCCATTAAATAAAAAGAACAAAGGGATGCTGCATTTTCAATACTGGCCTCATGGATTAGAGCACTTGGCTAGAACTGGGAATCCCTCCATCCCAGAGTTAGGGCATTCCCCCAGAGTGGTGAGCAAGCATCTGCCACCACCCAGAAGACAGCTGTACCCTCCAGCCTGAGCACATGCTCTCTCCCCAGCTCTCCTCCTTGTAGACAAAATGGTGCTGCATATAACATGACCCTTATGAGGCCAGTCAAACAACAAGTACAAAAGAACCTCACCTCAACATGACAGCTAGGCCACTTCTTTGGGAAAAAGGGGAAACTAAGGGTCCTGGCATCTACTCCTAGAATTTTGTCATTTTTGTTTTGCAGTTAGTTGTGTGATAAGGGTGTTTTTACTTCCTGCCAGGTCAACAACTACTCATCTTAAAGCCAGGAAAGTTTTAAATTCAGGTAGGGTGAAGGTGTGGGTATGATGTAAGTCAGCTTAAGCCTGAATTACAGCAGAGATTTTAGTAGGTGATAAGGAACCACATGGCCAATGCAAGCCCCTTAGGCTCAGGCTCACCTAAAGACCTTTGAGATGAGTAGGCAAATGCCCAATGAGTCAGGGTGGTGGAGATTACAGGGCTGGAAAACAGGCACCCTTGATTGCCCTCAAGGGCTTGCCCATTTTAAGGCTCCTAAATACTAATTTGTTTTTGGCTAGAACTCAAGCAAAAAGGAGAGCTTACCGCCTTTGGAAGAAGTGGCAGGTAACTCAGGAGGACTACAAGGATGTTGTGAGGTTTTGCAGGCAAAAGATTAGGAAGATGAAGGCCCAGCTGGATCTTAAACTGGCCGCCACCATTACAGATAACAAAAAATGTTTTTATAAATATATCAGTGACAAAAGGAGGGCCAGGGAGAATCACCCTGTTGGATGCAGAAGGCAACCTTGCCAGGAAAGATGAGGAGAATGCTGAGGTACTTAATGCTTTCTTTGCCTCAGTCTTTAATAGTCAGACTGGTCATCCTCAGGGTTGTCAGACCCCTGTGTTGGGAAATGGAGATAGTATGCAGAATGAAGTCCCAGTTGTTGAAGAGGTGGCAGTCACCGACCTGCTCCTTCACCTGGATGTTCACAAGTCCATGGGGCCGGATGGGATCCACCTGAGGATACCGAGGGAGCTGGCAGAGGAGCTTGCCAAGACACTGTCCATCATTTATCAGCAGTCCTGGTCAACTGGGGAGGTCCCAGGTGACTGGAAGATAGAGAATGTGACGCCCCTCTACAAGAAGGGTCAGAAGGAGGATCTGGGGAACTACAGGCCTGTCAGCCTGACCGTGGTGCTGGGAAAGGTCATGGAGCAGATCGTCTTGAATGCCATTTTGTGGCATGTGCAGGACACACAGGGGATTGGGCTCAGCCAGCATGGGTTTATGAAAGGGGGGTCCTGCCTCACTAACCTGGTGTCTTTCTATGATCAGGTGATCCACTTAGTGGATGAGGGGAAGGCTGTGGACGTTGTCTACTTGGACTTTAGTAAAGGCCTTTGACACTGTCTCCCACAGCATTCTCCTGGAGAAGCTGGCATCTCATGGCTTGGACAAGTGCACTCTGCGCCGGGTTAAAAACTGGATGGACGGCCAAGCCCAGAGAGTGGTGGTGAATGGAGTCAAATCCAGTTGGCAGCTGGTCACGAGTGGTGTTTCCCAGGGCTCAGTGCTGGGGCCGGTCCTGTTTAATATCTTCATTGATGATCTGGATGAGGGGATTGAGTGCACCCTCAGTAAGTTTGCAGCTGACACCAAGCTGGGTGGAAGTATTGATCTGGTTGAGGGCAGGAAGGCCCTATAGAGGGACCTGGACAGGCTGGATCAATGGGCTAAGGCCAACTGTATGAGATTCAACAAGGCTAAGTGCCAGGTCCTGCACTTGAGTCACAACAACCCCATGCAGTGCTACAGCTTGGGGAGGAGTGGCTGGAGACCTGCCTGGCAGAGAAGAACCTGGGGGTGCTGGTCAACAGCCAGCTGAACACGAGCCAGCAGTGTGCACAGGTGGCCAAGAAGGCCAATGGCATCCTGGCTTGTATCAGGAATAGTGTGGCCAGCAGGAGCAGGGAAGTGATCGTGACCCTGTACTCGGCACTGGTGAGGCCGCACATTGAATATTGTGTTCAGTTTTGGGCTCCTCACTACAAGAAGGACATCGAGGTGCTGGAGTGTGTGCAGAGAAGGGCAACAAAGTTGGTGAAGGGTCTAGAGAACAAGTCTTATGAGGAGCAGCTGAGGGAGCTGGGGTTGTTTAGTCTGGAGAAGAGGAGGCTGAGGGGAGACCTTATCGCTCTCTACAACTACCTGAAAGGAGGTTGTAGCGAGGAGGGGGTTGGTCTCTTCTCCCAGGTCACTAGTGATAGAATGAGAGAAATGGCTTCAAGCTGCATCAGGGAAGGTTTAGATTAGGTATTAGGAAAAATTTCTTTACTGGAAGAGTGGTCAGGCATTGGAACAGGCTGCCCAGAGAGGTGGTTGAGTCTCCATCCCTGGAGGTATTTAAAAGAAGGGTAGATGTGGTGCTTCAGGGCATGATTTAGGAGATATGGTAATGTTGGGTTGGTGGTTGGAGCTGATGATCCTAGAGGTCTTTTCCAACCTTAATTATTCTATGATTCTATGATTCTACTTTTAGTCCAACTGTAAATCACTCCAGTGGCTAAAATATACTAGAAGCAGCTCACAGGAGGTAATAGACTGCTGGGTAGAGATCCCATAGATGATTTTGACTGATCACATCAAGGCAAGCTACTCTTTCCCAAAGGCAATGCAGTTGGATTAGCTTTGGTTCATTATCCCTACTGAAGGTTCCCTTTGTACAACAATATCACTTTTGGTTGTAGACTTTGGTTGGATAGATTTAGGGCAAAGAATCTTTATACAATTTCACACTGGGATGTGTGGGTGCACTAAGATCCTGAGTCAAAGGAAAAATAATTTTTGATCTTCACAGCGAACCACTGAATTGAACAATGACAGCTGCTGTGCACACTTTGTCAGCAAAACCACTGTAACATTCAGTATTGCAGCTCAGATTCTGGCTACAAGAAGACACAGCCCTGATGTACAGGAAATTTGGCCCCATATCCTTCTCTGTGGGAAGACTGAATTTTGTCCTTGTTAAACTGTTGGCAAAGCTCCTAAAGAAAGGCCCAGTAAGACATAGACCTGCACCATCTATTGCTGCTCTGCTGCCCAGATTTATTATATGAAACCAGGACCCAAATAAGGGGAAGGGACACCAGAAGGCCAGTGCAGGAGAACTAATAGAAAACAGGGAGAAAAAAGAAAAGAGAAAAAAAGAGGACCATTAAATCCTCAGTCTTAAAGGTATTTGTCTGCTTGTCTCTGGTCTAGAGGAAAGTGTAGCACATCATGTAAAACCCACTAGTCTCAGACAAGAAGTTTTACCTTTCTGAGACCAGTTCTGTAACTAAATAACCAATTAGCAAGAGTCAGGTTAAAATCCCTGTTCTCCTTAACTTGAGGAAAGACCTCAAACTGTTGCCTCCCTGTGTTATAAATGTCTCTTATCCATCAGATTTAGGGATATTCATATTGCTAAGTAAAATAATATTTAAATGTAAAAACTGTTAAATAGTTAAATAAAAGAGAGAGCTACTGAAATCAGAATAATCCAGGACACAGATATATCTGGATTTTAGCCTTAGTTTCAAACCAGCCATGGTAACCAGTAAATCCCTACATTAAACTATTCAGGTATACAGTTGAGAGGAGGTTACATGTCACATAGCAACCAGGACTTCTGAGATTTGTAAAAGGCCTGGTCTGGTTATGCTGGTTTGAAAACTGCTCTGAATATGAGTCCACCAGTACAATAATCAAGAGAATATTGAGTTTTAAGATCTAACTGGGTTTACATTACAACTGACTGAGTACTGCCAGAGCTTGTGCATTACATGGTAAGCTGAGTGGCAGAAACAAAGCTGCCATTAGGAAAATGCCAACATTTAAGTGTCAAAGTGTTTTAGTCATGTCCAGGATTATGTAGTAGCTGACAACATATACAACTATTTTATTTATTAATTTGGTTATCTCAGCTATTTATGATCCTTATTCTATGAAATCTAAGTGAAGGAAATTTCTTAACATAGCATAGTCTGACTCTGTTCTAATAATGCCCAAGATTATGCCAAAATTTACAGCTGTGGAGGTCTCTTCTGCCAGTTCTCATTACAGTTTTATCATCAGCCTTGTCTTTTTCCTTACTATGTTATCTTTTGATGATAGCCTTTGTCTTTTCAAATTAATTTCCTTTTGATGCTAATTACACACAGTTCTTCTCAGCCTGCCAAAGTAGTCTGTGGAATTGAAAAGAAGCATCAGGATCATTGGCATTCTGGAAATCATGACCTCAGACAACTGCATCCCATCTGTAAACTTACCTGAAAACTACCCTTTCCCCTGTCCTAGACCTGAATATTTACTGACTCTTACAAATCTCCTTCCTCTGACATTCAGGAACTTTCTGGTTCTGAACCTGTATTTATTCCTGGGCAGATTATAACTGTCCTTTTCTGTTAAATCTTAAATATGGATGACTTCACATTTTATCATCCTGATTTATTCACTAGCAGTACAAACTCAACATAGTTAAAAAAAATGAGTTTCTTATTTTCCACATGCATATTCATTAACAGGTGGAAAGGATCATACACAATCACAGCGCTTACTGAGGCAGTTTGCCTGCATCTGCCCACTGTTTAATGTTTCAGGTCACTTGTCCTTTAGAATTATTTCTGTCACTGCTGTAGCACAGAACACCCTGCTTTCCCAAATACTGTCCGTACATGTGATGAAAGCATGGCTCCTTCAGAGCAAGGAATAGGCCCAAGGGAAGGAAATGATTTACCAAAAAATTTTATTAAAACCTATGCTAGAGATCAGAGGAGAACTTGGGGCAAATGACTGGCACTGATGCTGCCATGCCTGATCCACTTCACATTTAGCAACACTGGAGGCAGTTCTGCCATCTGCATTTCCAGGTGGGAATATGAGGTAGGAATAAGGGACATCAGGGAGGAAATCTATGCTGCTCGAGAGCTGAAGGTGTGTTGTGGGTAAGAATGATAAAAAATTGCTTGGACAGATGGATTAAGCTCTTCCCAGAGAGGAAAGGAGAGAGTGGGTAATTTTATTGTTTAGCACAGAACAGGGCCTTTTATGTCAAATTGCTTAGGGCAATTATTCAATGTCTGATTTGTCTAAGGACAGGCATTTCCAGCTCTTTACAAGGAGACTTCAAAGACAGTGTTATGTTGCAGTGTGTTGTGGTGCCTTTAATTCCTTCTTTCTCTGTATTTTTGGGGGCCTAAGTCCACTGGTTTTAGTGGAACTACACTGGCACAAAACTGGAATAACACAGGATGTGATGGTGTCAGAAGAGCTATCCAGTATGCACTCTGTACCATGTCAATCTGTATGTGCTCCATTTTCGTACTTTCATGCTGAACGGTAATTATAGTACACCTTTTATCTAATTATTTTCAGGACTTCCACTGAAGTGAGAATCTATCATTCATAATAAAAGTAAGCACTAAAAATAAAGTCACAGAGAAAAAAAACACCCTTTGCTCTTCACTCATTCAGAAGTGATTTCCTGCATTCCTTGTAATGGGGAAAAATGTACTTTCTCAGTTGTAATGGGAACAAATTTACTAGACTATTTACAGCACACCTGTTAACTTACTGTGCCAAGAAATCTTCTGGAGAAAGGAGTTTTTTCAGAGATTCACATTTTAATTCCTTCATGTTTCTCTCTGAACTTCTTTGCTGTACAGTACAGATTTTCTTCATAATCACATTTCTAATGGTTTTTGATGTGGGCAGGGTGATGTCACCACATTTTTGATTGGAATACCAAAATTTAATAGTTGTTAACCCACCTCATTTCCTGCTTCAGGGAGCCATTAGATTTAATGGAGCAGTAATCCTGACATTCTTGAGTCAGATTGGCAACCAGTTTATTGTAATTGGATTGGAAGATCCTCTGACAATTTGCATATTTATACACACACTGCTTCACTATGATTTACATTCTGATTATTTATATTTACACTAATAAGGCTTGAGGTTTCCTAGTGGGATGTCACCCCAATTTCACTGTTTACTGCTTATAATAGTGCAATTTTTGTTATCTGTCTGCATGGTTAAGAGATGTGTGGAGGGATTCTCACAAGTCTGTCACTGGGCATGATGGACTTCGAATGCCACCCCACAGGATCTCTTTGCAGTTGTCAACAAACTACTTCATAGATCTTTGCTGGAAGACGTATCTTTTTTTCTTCACAACACAAAAGCATCATCTCTGGCTAAGCAATGTCCTATAGTGCTTCTTCTTTTGTCCTTTCTGAACTTTCTTTGTTTTTACTTTCCTAATAGCAGCGAAGGTTTCTGGTAAAATTTTTCTGCAGATCTGCAGGGAACTGCTTTCTTCTTCTCATAGTCTTCAATGGGTCCTTGAATCCCAAAGAACTATGAGCCACCAGACTACTTTCGGAGAGGACTTCCTGACATTTATTGTTGTAGGTATCGCACACCTGAACAGATACTATAGAACAAGCTGTACTGCACTGGTGTACACCATGGTAGTTATCTAACTGCCTGTGTTAGTCTTACGAATGACATTTTGAATTCCTATAGATTTCTGAAAATTTTTATGTCTTCATATAATTTTCTGTTTGGCACTGAACTATTTCAAAAGAAAGTCTCTCCTCACCTTAAGTGAAAGCACTACTGCAAACCCAATAAGAAAGGATATCCTCAGATCTACTAAAACAAAAATCTTTCTTGGCTTGAATAATTTTTGTTTTCTACTGACAAGGGGACCTTTGCAGAGGTTTATCATAGGGCTGACTTATTTGCAATGGATTCATTAGAATATTAACCACTTGACCTATTTTATACAACCACTACTAAAGATGGCAACAGGTTGACCTGAAAACACCCAGGAGAATTACAAATGCAGCTGGGGCACAGATTTATGGTAAGTGACCTGGGACTTTGCAAAACACTTCAGAATATTAGCTAATGCATTATGCTCATTGTTTTACTAAAAACTGGGGTCAGCAGAGGCTGATGACATTTTCGGTGACTGCAGTAGCCATAAAGGATAAACCATGACAGACAATGTTACGGCCTTTTCTAATATGCAGCAGGTCTTGACTAGAACCATCTGAATAAGTTCCCAACACTGATGAAACCAGACGAGGTAGAAATTACCCCAAGGGAGCAAAACCAGTAATTTCAGTTTTATGTGCTACCTGTATTTTGGCAAAGGGCAAAAGCCTGAATCTGGACTGAAGTACTTTTATGTTGGGAGTATATATGCAGAGAAAGAGTTTCTGTCTCAAGAATCTAGCCTTGCAAGCTAGACTGTAGGCAGTTACAGTGACCAGAATTTCCTAGCTGCATTACTTTGTTACTAGCAGAAAATCTGCCTCTCTTATACTGTTCTGTGTAAGACTATCAGAGCTAGTGACTCGTTATTACACAGCGTGTTTTTGTTTGAACCCCTGCCCTCCTTGCAGTGTTAACATTTATCTGAATGCCTCATTGATCTCTATTTATTCAATTTACAATTTAAAATACCTTTGAGACAGTTATTTTAGAGACTGAGTTACACTTTGCTTTGGTTCTATAGGGTTTTGTAAAATACTTGTAATAAGAACAGACACAGTTGTTTTAAAACACTAATGCCTGAAAGGATGACACTGCTGCAGGAGTACAGCTTCTTCCAAGCTAATAGTGGCCCGCTGCTATCACTTCTTCTGGAGGGACATTTCACTGAGTGTCTCACAAGACACAGACCGGGCATGTCACAAGCCTGTCCACAGATTCGCCTGTTACCTGTGGCAAGGCTGAACAAAGGTGGCCAAGGAAGGAGGTGTGGAGAGGGCTTTAGGAGGAGATGTGTTCCAATGTGTCATCAGTCAGGTGAGGGAGGTGTGATTCCCTCAATTAACTAGTGTTAAGAACCTGTCATTTGGATATTAAACCTATGCTAACCCTGCTACTTGGATGTCTAAGTTGCAGTTCAGCCCTAGACAGCCATTACAAGCCTAGAGAGAAAAGAAAGAGGGTATTATTTTTTAATTTTTTTAAGAGTGTGTGGGTAAAACTCAGCATTTTACAGCCTCTACAGTGAAAGTGGAAGGCTGTTTACAAGGTGCATGAGAGGTTAAACTCTCACTCAAAAAATTATTACATAGGTTCATTAATCTATCTATGTTTTGGAGGAAGAACATGACATTCAAGAGTTCCAAAATGTGCTTTCCACTGCCCCCATGACACGTGACAGTGTGTATATGCAGAAGAAAATAGCATTAGATGAAAAGGAGTGAATTGTATGGGATATGTGCTTCATGGCTCCTGGAAAGTTTCACTCGCAACCAGATCACCTGCCTTAGAGTCTGTCTAGGTCACCACACATCAACGAAAACATTCTTATGACAAGGCCAGGTAGACTGACATCAGTATGCATCGTTTCAGGTCAAAGTCTTCACAGCCAAGATTATTCAAACCAGTCTGCCTGGTAGTCACATACAGAGTGACTGCAATTACAGTTCATCACTGGCTGGTAAAGAAACAAATGTTTCCACAGTGAGTCTCAGCTCTGGCACACCTGGTAGTGATTCCCACACTAAAGTTTGCTCAATACTTTTGCCAACAGATTCTATTCAGGGATTTTATCTGAAGATAATGAAGATAAACTCTTTAAGCAAACAGTAGTACCTTTTATCCCTAACGAAAAGCATAATGCTGTCTTGGTGTCTTCTTAAAAGAAGGCTGTCACTTCTTCATTAATACCTGGTGCAATGTTTCCTCTTTGTCACGTAGCTCCCTCTCTTCCCATTAACAGCAGCATCCAAGCCTGTAGCAGTATTTTTAAATCACAGATTGGCCACTCACAAAGAAAAGAAAAAAGCCTATTGGGGATAAATAAAATGGTTATCTTCTTTGATGTGATTCTCCTGCTTTATTTGAGGTTTATTTATAAAAATGCATAAAACATAAAAGTTACAAGTGATATTCTGGCTTTTGACTCTCAGATAATGATTTCTACATTTCTCCTGAAATAGAAGTCCCTTTTTCTCCTGCCCCTTCTTTGTCTTCTCCTGAAAATCAGCTACTAAAAAACATTATTCTGTGTATTTTAATGCCTGACATCATCAAGGAAATGTGTAGAAGTTGTAATTGAGCTCACTCAGACAAGGCTCTGCATTTGGAACTGTTGTCTAGATCCCAAGTGCTGTCACACTGAAAAGGATGCATCAGTGACAGTTTTCTCATTTGATCTGCCCACAATGGGTAACTGTAATTCTGTCCTGGTGGGTTTACTAAAAATGTCTTTGCAAAAACCTCCTCCTCCCATACATTGACAGATAAGAGAATATGCTGTAATCCTCACTCTTTGTGCAGGGAGATGCTTGCCGCTTTGACAGATAATGAACTCCAGGCTCCTGAAACCAGTTTTTGATTGTTTAGCTGGTCGTTGCTCTGGATTCATTTTCTGAACTATCAATATCTTGACCCTATCATTTTCAGCACTCATCTACTGAAAATGTTACATTGTTCATAAACCAAAGAAGTTCTTAGAGGAGTAAAAAATAGTTTTGCTATCAATACTCTGTGACTTGACCGCAATCCTCTCAGAAGCCTTAAGCAGCGTTAGGCTTCCTTTCAATTCAAGATACTATGTGTAGAAGAGAGTCAATTGCCTACATCCAAAATATGATTATTGGCCTAAACTGGGAACTAACTCTGTAAATCCCAAACAGTAATCCTGAATATGAGAGTTCAGTGTCCAAAATGCCCTGGGGAATTTATGTTCCCTATGCAGCTTTTTCCAATATTTAATTTCCCTGACACCAAAGAGTCGGTGATGTGCCAAGGTATACCTTCATCTTAGCTGGTCGAAAAGAGCAGCACTAAGTTAAATCAAGTTCCATTTGCCAGTCGTCCCAAGGCATAGGTTTGCTGAGGGACTGATTTTTATAGAGATTATCAGCATAGCAGTGCAAATCAGTGATCTTTACAAAATGAAGTGGGAGATGCCTCTTCCAAAGAGAAAAAGAAAATAAAGTCTGAGGAAGCACTTAATACAACAGCAGAGTGACTATAAGACTTTCTTTGTTTAGTTTTGTCACCTGTTGAGGCACTTCAGACCCTGCACCTCCTCAGTCCCTTTCAAAGTTGCTCTAACCACAAGGCTGGGGCTTAACCTGTGTTGCCCAGCTGTGCCTGCATGCAGCTGCTTTGGGGTGAAGGAGGAGAAGAAGAAGCAGTGGTTGTCACACTTTGAAGAAACACAGGAAGAGCCTTTCTCCTGCTGATCAGGATACCCCTGTGGGACAGGCAGGTAAGTTTCCAGACCCTAGCAACAGGAATGTATTTTTTTATTTCTGGTCACGTAATGAAAAAAGATCAAATACTGGGATACTCCATCCTTGTGTGTAAAGGGAAAGGATATTTCCTTCTGCTGCTGGGTCTCAAAGGGAAAGACAGATTACTCTTGCATTTGTTAAAGGAGTTTTGAAAGTAGCTGGCGGCCTTCCTTTGGAGGAAGGTTCAAAGCTACAAATACCAGTGAGAGTGTGGTGCTTCTGAATTGTTGTGAGAGTCTATATTTAGGCCATATAAGTGGGGCTTCTTATTAAAAAGCTTTAAACATTGCCTCACATTTAGGTTTCTTTTTCCTAAACACATGTGGGGTTTTTTGGAGATTCGTTCAAGGTGCTTGGATGTACCAAAGTATAATAATGAAAAGCAAGATGCTGAAATAATTCCAGTCCGGAACCCAACATGTTCAAGCTGGAAATTGCAATGCTCGGCACCATAGTGTCTAAACTCAAGATTCAACTTGGTTTTATTTTAGTTAGCATGTGGTCTGACTCATAGGTCCATGAGTTGAACTGATTCTGTATTTAATTTTCAGATTGACAATGACATTACTGAGACAACATATACAGTCTCAGAATAGTGTATGTGTGGGGAAAATACTCTATGGGGAAGACTATTTTTTATATTAGAAACCTTTTTTTCTCTGTCTTTTTGTGAAATGAAAAAAAAAATCACTAAAAAAGATAAATCTGCATGTTTCACCATAACAGAGAAATCTGAACTAATTTTATGGTTTTGCTTTACTTTTTTCCTACAGAAACAAATGAATGTTTATAGAAACAAACAAAAAAAAAGTGGTCATCTAGGTATTTTTCTTGCCAACTCTTCCCTCCAACCTGGAATTTTGGTTCCAAAATTCCTTAAATATGATTTCTTCAGGATAAATATTCAACTGATTGATAGGTTGCTTAGAATTCTTGCTAATCTTCAGTCTTGGTATCTTCTGTGTGTTCATAATGTCAGCAAGTCAGATAAAAGCAGCCTGATGGTATCTTAGTTCTTACATTTGTTAGAAGAAGACAGACCGAGCCTCCCAGAGCTAGCTGCATTAAAATGATTAGGTTAACACTGGTATAAAAAAAAAATCACCTAAACAGTCTTGCTTTGGGAGCAGGGGCAGAAGTCCTTGCTGTCAAATCTCTGTAACTGCAATCTCCTATCACTGGCAGGTAAAGCTTATTATATTCCTGCTCATGCAATTATTCTTCTTTCTCAGGGAGAAAGGGAAGAGTTCAAGTGCCTGCCTACCTAAAAGTGATCACAACAGATCATTGGGGTCACCCACCCAGAGGGGTATTTCTCAACTTTCAGACCAAATAGGAAAGGGCATCATGAATGTAAACCTCTATCAGACAGATGATCCTGGAAAGAAGGTGGACTCAACAGCTGTCTGTATTTAGGTGGTATTTAAGAGGATAAGATCCCAGCCAGACTCCTGAGGTAGACTACACATTTGGTCTAGTGTCTTTGAAAAACTCTCCTGTGTTATTAGACGCTGAGATTAGAATGGATATGGATTACACAGCAAAGGAATAAGAATCTGCAGCAAGAAGCAATTTACAACAAATAGGTAGCAGCTATTCTGTATCACATTTGATGCCCCAAAATAGAAATGAGATATGATCCAGAAGGTGATAAATGAACAAACACAATTGATTCGTAGGAAGAGGAGAAGGAAGACAGGTTGGAACATTGCTATTGACTTTGTTGTGTTACACCAGGGAATGGAGGCTGAATGAAATATGTTTAGCTTGAATCTGAACTGCCAGTCTCAAACCTTTGATTAAAATAAAAACCGTTGCATCATGACATGCAGTATTCTCAATCTACTATTCCCAAAGAAAAAGCATTTTATGTAGCTGCACTGCATTACATTTCAGATATGATGGATTATACCTAGTTTTAGGCTATGTAAATAGGCCTGGTAAATGACTGGTTACAGGGGAGCTGATACCTGGTATTACAGAGGAGGAAATAAAAGAGAGGGGAAAAATATTCCTACAAACATATGGATTATCTAATATCAGATACTGAACCTGCTAATGACGAAGTGCTAAATCATTTCTCGGATCTGATATTATTTGAATTTTTTAAGTTCCAGAATTTCCTACTAACCATCAACCACAAAAGTAGCTGATTTCTACAGTGAAGTACCACAGCATCACAGAGAGAAACTTACCTTCTTAATTCAAAGACATAAAGTTAATTAATTGGTGTAAAACTCTGTATTTTTAAGAAAATTGGTTTCCTCAAATGACTAAGTGCTCCAGAACTGTTGCCAGGATGATTTATTTCTATCTTGTAGATAATACACTCAAATCTGTTAGATTTTTACTGAAGACGCTATAAATTAACACCTCAGGGTTATGATGTTTAATTAGGTGAGCATCAATATTAATAACCAGCTGTGACTGTCATCTACACTTTATCTGGTTTAATGCCATATACCATATTGCACTGAAAAATGTATGTATACAGTTGAAAAGGTAGGAAGGAAAGCAATGGGATTTTGAAGAAAATACATTGGAAACATCATCTAATTGCTAATTAAGCTCCCCAAAAATCCGGTATCTGCAATGATTAATGTGCTGTTAACGGTAGAAAGGAATGAGTCATTCTGGCACACACAGTTTTGCTTAACAGTACAATTAATCTTTCAGTTTAAGGGGAAATAATTGTTTATTATATATTTTCCCCTTTCTTCCTTGGCTGAGATGGAGCATTCTGAATGTCATTCAAACTATACTTCTTATTCTTACTTGATATTGATTAGCCTGACCTAACATTTTAGTAATATATTTAACTGCTATGTAAGGTTTCAATTATTCCAGGTGGCTGGAGGCTTTTCTATCATCATTTTCACTAGGCATTGAGAGAGCAAACCTTAGCTAGCCATATACTAAACTTATCAGAACAGAGCCATTTGCTGTTACATTTGTAGGAAAGACACTGGAGGAAAGTAACTTGTGAACTCAGGAACAGGACTTGGTTGAAAATTTGAAAGATTCAAAGTCATTAAGATGTCCATAGACATTTCAAAAGAAATGAATGAAACTTCTTAGCACTACAGAAAGTCAGAACTGCACTGTCAAAGCCCTTGTAGTGACACTATGGATTGCTTGAGCTTTCCAGAACTGCTGAAAGCATCTTCATACTGACACATAATAAATACAGAAAGCAACAGGATCAGAAAAGGGGTCAGCAGAGTTATATTTACAGAGGCACAGGGACCCAAGGACTCCAGACATGGTATGGATTGGCAGCAGCTGCTGCTCCAGCACTGACTGATGCCGCCCAGCTGCCAGCTCCAATCCTGGGCATGGTGCTAATTTCTGCAGCCTGACAAACGCCTTTTCCACTCCTGAGACACAAACTCGCCATCATCCCCTGGCAAATCGGGGATTTCACAAAGTGCCTCGCAGTTTTTCAAAATGAGGGGGATAAAGAGCTACAGCTGAAAAAGGTGCCTAAAGAGAGCTACAAGTGCAAGTGAGAGGTACTTAGATGCAACCCTGCAAGTACATAAGCTTTATGCGCTCCACAGTTTTTACTCAAATGTTCTTCAACCACTCACAGCTGGTTTGGCATAACTGGACAAGTTCTACAGCTGTCACAGGCCAGCAGTTTGTCATTGATTTCCTGCCAAAGCCTGAAAGATATTTACAAACTAGTTGTTTCTTCACTTAAGTGGTCTGTGGACTTGATACTATAGGTTGCACAAAGCATAAGAAGTGTACATAGTGAAGAGGAAGAGGTAATTTTCTGGGGGTTTTGGTTTTTTTGTTTCAATTGTTTGGGGTTTTTTTTGTGGTGGCCAGGTTAGGGCTTTAACACAACCACAGAAGAGGCAAGTATTTCTTATATTATACAATAATCATGGTTCTTGGAAATAAAAGTACTTAAACTTATTTTTCCTTTCATAACAGCAAAGTCCAGAACAGTAGATATGGCTTATTCAAAGCAGAACAGATATTCTAGCTCCTCCAATCAAAAAGAGTCAGAGAACAGTTGAGGTAGGAAGAGGTCTCTAGAGATTTTCTAGTCCAACCCACCGCTCAGAGCAGGGTCACCTACAGCAGGTTTCTCAGGGCTGTGTCAAGTCAGGGTTTGAGTACCTCCAAAGATGGAGACTTAACAACCTCTCTGGGCAACTTGTGCCAGTGCATGGCCACCCTCACGGTAAAAAAAGTGTTTCTTATGTTCAGAGGGAACCTCCTGCATTTCAGTTTGTGCTCATTGCGTCCTGTCCTGTCACTGGGGACTACTGAAAAGAGGCAGGCTCTGTCTCCCTTATTTACTCCCATCAGGTATTTATACACATTGATAAGATCCCCTGAACCTTCGCTTCTCCAGGCCAAAAAACCCCACCTATGCCAGCCTTTCCTCATATCAGATGCTCCATGCCTTAATCATCTTTGTGGGCCTTCTCTGAGCCTGCTCCAGTATCTCTATGTCCCTCTCATTCTGGGGAGCCCAGGAATGGACTTAGCACTCCAGATGTGTCTCACCAGAGCTGAGTAAAAGGGAAGGATTACCTCCCTTCACCTGCTGGCAACACTTTTCCTGATATAGCCCAGGTTGCTGTTGGCCTCTTTGCTGTGAGAATGCATTGCTGGCTTGGTTTCCACCAGGACTCCTGGGTCTTTTCTCACAAAGCTGCTTTCCAGTCAGTCGCCCCAGTGTGCATGGCTGCATGAATTTATTCTTCTCCAGGTACAGGGTTTGTGTTTCCCATTGATGAACTTTGTGAGGTTCCTGCTGACCAGTTTCTCCAGCCCATTGAGGTCCCTCTGAATGGCAGGACAGCCATCTGGTATATCAGCCACTCCCTCCCCAGCTTTGTATCACCTGTAAACATGCGGAGGATATAATCTGTCCCATCATCCAGGTCACTAATAAAGACGTTAAGACATGTTCATCATAGTATTGACCCCTGGGGTACACCACTGGTGACTGCCTTCAAGCTGGAATTTTTGCTGTTGATCACAACCTTTTGAGGTCAGCAGTTATTTTCCATCCACTTCACTGTCCATTGATTTAGTCTGTACTTCATCAATTTTTCTATGAGGATGTTACAGGATGCAGTGTCCAATGTTGGAACCACTGCTGAATTCAAGATAAACAATATCCATTGCTCTCCCTTCATTGACTAAGCTAGTAATTTCATCACAGAAGGCTATCAGGTTGGTCAAGCATGACTTCCCTTTTGTAAATCCATGCTGTCTACTCTCAGTCACCTTGTTCTTAATATCTTTGGAGATGGTTTTCAGGAGGATTTGCTCCATTACCTTCCCAGTGATCAAAGTTAGGCTGACAAGCCTAACCTTAAAGGCTAAGCCAAAATAGCAACCAAAGAAATTCTCCTGGTGTGTGGCATACAGAGCACCCCTTGAGCTGGCACCTGGGTAACAGACCTGCTGCCTGGCCCTTCACCTGGGCCAGCAGGAGAAAAATCACAGTACAGGTCTGAGTACGTCTGGGGTTACTACTGAGGGTCACATTGCACAGGTACAAGACTGTTGCTGCTCTTCCAGTCTCTGACAAAAGGGGATCTGGCAGGCCCACTGAGGTGGAGAGAAGGAAGATTATACCACATCTCTGAAATGATGCAGCAACTGGGACATATCAGGGCTTGTGAGTCTGATACTTCTTTGGTGCTCAGCATTCAGTTTTAACAGTTTTGTTTCCTTGCTTGTCAAGGGAATTGTGAGAAAGAACGTCCCTTTTTGCTTGAAAGAACAAGAGGGTGAAGCCACTGTTATTAAATGTACTGTAGAAGAGAGGGCAGATTGGGTGCTCCCGGTACTTGGTGTAGCGTAAGGCCCAATAACTTTTAGCATGGCCTTGAGTGCCAGGAATGCTGGTACCAGATGTGGGACATGGAGTTTTCTGTGGGCATGTGGCCTATAATCAATGTGAGTTAGGTGTTTCAGCCCTAGAAAATCCTACCATTGCTCCCTGTTTATGGCAGAGTCACCAATTAAGTAACAGTGTGTTTAGGAGACTGTAGGAAAGGAATATAAATCGTGTAATAAGGGAGCATCAAGCACCTCAGTGCATTGGAGAAGCACTAAGGAAGTAGAGCAGAAAAATACTAAAGGAGAACAAACATGTCTATCATCTTTGTGGTTAGTTTGTTACATGCTGAGTGTACTTATATGTAATACTCATATCACCAAAACTAACCACTGCTTTGTAGTGCCATGCTGTGAAACATGCCCTCAAGCCAGTGACTCCCTGGAAAATGATGTTACAGCGTCAGTGTATCAATGGCTTTATTGCTCCACAGTGTCATTTTCAGCAGCCTGTGTTTCTGGGAACAAAACAAGTCACTGCTTTCTTGCCAAGAGTGTTCTTGTAAAAATCTATCAGCATAGTTACAGGCTGGCAAATAATTCCCATTCTCAGGTGGATAATTGCCACCTTGCTTCTTCAGGTCTTTTCTTCTCTATCCTGCAAGTACTCACAATTTTCTCTGCAAGAAAATACATCTTCTTCTTCTCTGTATTTAAAAGTATGGGTGACTGGCTAATAATGTTGAAGTGTACACCATGCTTGAATCAACAAACAAGGGTAGATCTACTGCTTCTTGAAGGAGGAGTAACATATGTTTACTGTCTGGCTATAGTCACAGTTGATTAAATCATTTGCTGATGCAGAATAGATAGAGCTATATAAGCACTAAAGATCCTTAGGGCTGTTTTTTCTTAATCATACAGAGTACAGCATCACCTATTGCATTAAACCATGAGATATCTGAAATCCTTAATTCTGCCCCTAATTTTGTGTATAGAATTGTCATAAGTCATCCGTTTCCTTCAAGCAAAGGACAAAAAACCAAAACAAAATAATAACCATCCCCCCACTCCCTGCAATGTTTAGCCTGCTTTTCACAAGGAAAATTTGTCCTTTTAAAACTCAACTTTATATATTTTAATTGTCATAGGTATCTAAGAACTAGAGTATCTTTACATTAAATATTTCCATTTTACCCAGTAAGCAGTTCAAAACTAAAGGAAGAAAATACTTTTTGTAGCACTTTTATTTTTGCTGTACAGGTTATATTATTGTCAGTCAATTCAAAGTCATTCTTAGAGCCTTACTGAAAGGCTATAAAGAGCATTAAACCTTGAGAACTTACACATCCCAAGGTGTGTGCTTCAAGGCTGTTCCCTCAAAGATTTGTAACTAAACTAACCTGTGCCTCTTCTAGCCAGGTAGGGGACAAAAGCACAGGTCATGCAATTTTGTGCTAATGTGTGTTCCTGGAACTGACTGAGGAGAGAACACAGTGGTTTTATCCCAGGGACAGAGTTAGTGAGACATGAAAGAGAAAAGAAGCTTGATGGATTTATCTGGAAAGTCTTTGTAAGGGTACTAATACTTGGCAAAGGACTGAAAAAGTCAATACTGCTGAAACAGAGGCCAAATAAAACAGTTGATGCCACAGTCTGATGGACGAAGGTTTGTTCTCATAATAAAATGTGAAAAAGAAACCAAAGTCATCCGTTCTTGACTGACTGAGGGAGTAAACTAAAGCAGCAGATATGTCCAATGATATTTCTGTTTTAACTGTGACCGTATCTCCTGAGATATGTAGGTCTCTTAGCCAGGCTTAATTTGCTGCATTTCCCCTTCAGCTCATCCTGGTACTCCAACACAGGAGAAGGGTTTCCAGGCTCTGTGGGACCCTCTTGTTTCTTCACACGGGACAAGCTCTGGCTAGAGGGACAGGAGGATGTCAGTGTGCCAGAGCTGGAGACTGGTATTTGGCATGGATCTACCAGATATTCACTAAGACAGCCTGCTACTTGCTGCTGGAGGCAGAGCCACTCAGGCTTTTGGGTGGACATCTTATCACATCTTGCATAGCCAATCTGCCAAGTGATTCTGGACCACCATGGGTAGATGAGGTGATTAAATGCTTCCCAAGAGCACACTTACCCATGTCCACCCTTGAGGACCAGCACACTCTTGGGCAGCTATTCACTGTTCAGTAGGCAGCCACTGATCCTGGACACCCACTCCAGTTGCCAGAGGGTTCTTGAAGAGGTAGGAAGCTACATGCAATTTAGAGGCGGTGACGTAAGCAGATGGCATAGCTTGCTCAGCAGAAATGGAACAACTCATCCGCCCCTCTGAGACCTGAGCTCCCCCTCAGGGGCAAGGTGCTGCTACATAGTGGGTGCCCATTCTTGCAGAGGATATCAGAGATTAATGTCTCACATCCTCAGTTTCAAAAGCTCATTACTCTTGCCCTGAATCTGGAGGATTATGAACTGTTGAACTCCATCATCCAGACTGGTTGCTTTGTGAAACGAATATCAGGGCTGAAGCAATAGCAACACCCCAGTGCTCCCTAGGAAAGGTCCTGATGCAGTGGAAAGGATGAGACAGCAGCAATTCACAAAAATATGGACAGTGGAGAAGAGGGTAAAAAGTTACTCAGTGCACTGGTTCCCAGTTTTTTGTGCCTTTTTACAGTGCACGTGAATAGCTCCAGCTAGTTTTCTGGCAGCGGATGCAAACATCACAGCTGGAAGTCCATTCAAGATTAAAACACATAAATTTAGGGTTTGTTGTGCACTAATTTTCTAAGATCCCATCATAGTCAGTGGAGATTTAGCCAATACAGTCTGAGAAGGCTAGGGAGCATTTTGCTGTCTGGTATCTCAGGCTGAGATACATCACTCTTTAGGTGAATGACTGTATCGACTATATCTCCTTTAACTATAGTGGGTGCCTCAACAGCCTCAGCATGCTGCCCACTCACAGGTAGGGAATGATCCACACTTGAACACAGATGTCTTTAGGGGAGAGAGGCTCCAAAGGGACTTGGTAGCAAACCTGTACACACTATGGTGGGTTGGTCAGCATATCATTCTGTATTCAGTATGCAAACACACATGCACACACCCTCCCACATTTATATTTACACATAAATAGCCTCTATGGAGCCATGTGTGTATTCTCATTAAAAAAATGCAATATGTGAAGATAATAATTTATGAACTATCAAACCCACTTTTGAAAACTGGTCTACAGAATATGGCAAGAACTGAGTCCAGAGAGAATATTTATGACTGAGATTATAACTCAGTGAAAGTGGAGGCTTGTAATACAAATACTGTCAGATGTTTTAACTGTGGCTCTGCCAAGAGACGCCTGAGAGCCTGATCTGAAGCCCATTTATAGCAATGGAAAGCTTCCCACAGACTTCAGTGGGTTTTAGGATCAGCCTTCCAATGTGACTTGCAATGTCTGTGCGTTAAATATCCATTTATCTTTCTGTTGTTCTGAATCAGTCAAAAGTCTACAATACCAAATTCCATTTAACTGCTAGACCTGGGGGAGCAACCTACTTTCAGTGTGGCATGCAGGGAGTGATATGAACAACTTCCATTAACACTAAGGGGCAAATAGTGTGTAATTCTGCATACATTACAAAAAACTTTCCCTCATAAAATGTATTACATTACACACAAAAAATGTTCTTGCTATTTTCAGTTCTTAGATATTTATTGGACATTTCAACCACCAGCCATTTCTTTGTGTGGAATGGTCGTCTATCTGTTTTGGAGAATAGTATATTGACACATATGTTTTGTCCAAAATATGCAAGAGCCATATTTTAAACACAAGGGCTATTTAAGTGATAGTCCATAGCTTTAAATCTTTGACTTTCTCTGTGAACTGAAAACAAATTGTACTTTTTCCTTTTCATTCTATAATGCAAGCATTTAATTGTTTCAGCAGAGCTGATAGGCAAATAAAGGCAACACATTTCATGCAGTTCTTTCCAGAATGAACAAAAGATGTCTAAATAGAATTTCAGATGGAAAATTGTATACATAAATTCTCAAGCTTTCCCTTTTGACATTAAATCTTTTACCATATTTTTTATGTCATTCCCTGAGATGCTATGTTTTTCTTTTCAGTACAACAAAATGCTAAAGGCTTGTAGGCAAGGAGGGAATAGGGGTTTTATCAAAATGCTTATAACATTTTTGTTCTCTAGTATGTGGAGTAGCCAGAAAACCCCACTTTTCAATTAGAATTAACCCAGATATCTTTTACGACATTTGGTATGTCATCAGATAACTGTGTGGTCAACAGACTATTCATTAATTACAAAAAAACAGCATGTAAACTGTTAAAATTGAAGTATCTGGTGCATTTGGAGCCTAATGTATTTCAAATGCTCTCAGCACAATCCTGTGATGAACAAGGCTGATGTATTTTGACCCTGTTTTTCTGCATGACATCTACTAACAAGTAATAGCTCAGCAAGCAGATCCGAACTCTTCCAGACCAAGTAATATTAGCTAGGTCGTTCATCCATGTTCATCATCTCTGTCAAGGGGAAGAGCATACTTCATTATCTGAGATATTTTAATGGTCACTTCTGACACGCCTGCTGTGCCCGGGCAGCATTTCTTCTTACTCATCTTCAACCTCAAGCTGACAGACAATTCATAGAGAGAGGCTTCTGTGATTCTTTTTTCTCTCTAGTAGCTACTGTAGGTTTCATTTTGGGTTTGGTTTCAGATTTTTTTGTATTTCTAAACAGCAGATTATTATCTCTTTTTATAGGAGATAGGACTTTATTTTTTAACATAACTCTGTACAACTCCTCTGTCTATATTAATGGATATTTTTGCAGGTTCAATTTAAATATTTTTCATAAAATAGATAATCAAAAGCAGAAATTCTGCTGGTCTTTCTTCATTCTTTGGAATTTCTTTCTTACAGATTAAATAGAAAATCCTATTTGTGGTATGGCCTTGTCCAGTGGGAAGAAAGTAGCAGGTTTTTGTACATGACCTTCTAAAACAAGTAACCTCTAGCAAGCTTTATACTGAAAAATCCTCACCTAAACATTGTTAGATTCCTGATATGTTCAGTTTGGTCCAGAAATTAATTATACCAGTAGTTCTTATCAGCTACAAAATTTTTTTATCTTTACCTCTTACCCTTTTGCTCTGGGCTCCATGGTCTGTGTTGCTTCACAGGGTTGAACATCCTCTCTGGATGAATAAATATTAGTGCAGTCTCCTCTTATATCGATAATTTTGAACCTTGGTGCAGTAAATGGTCATGGCACTGACACTATCATTTAGTAATTATGAGGGATAGAAGCTCTGATAATTGAAGGATTAAGCTGGCCAATACCTACCAGGGGTTAAGATAAAACAGATACTTTATGCAGCTTCTTTTCTATCTGCATGTGTATGAAATTTCTTGCATCTGCTTATGGAACTCCAGTTCCTGTCAGTGCTAGATTTCATTATAGTCTTATTTTACTCCATTATTGTTTTTCTCTCATTTGGCCTGAGTTCTTCCAAATCTCTCTTTCAGTATGCCAGTTTGAGATCACTGACAAAACTCTTCAGGAAGTGGTATCACCCTCTCCAGCTCTCAAATGCAACATCTTCCATGAATTTTATGCCTTTAAAAGGTAAGTTTAATGACTGGGGAATTGCCCCTGTCCTGAGGGGATTTCTCCAGCCTAAGAGCTGAAATAGGATGTGTAAGATATTAAGTATGAAGCTCATGATCTGGGACTTTCCCACTAGCAAGGTGCAGATACAGTGGAAAATTACAATTTTTTTTTTTATAAAAAGAAGGAAAAAAAAAAGTCACAGCAGCAAAACACAATATTTTTCCAGCAACAGGATGATCCATCAACAATGAGCCTACTGCTCTGCTTCTTGGATGAGACTCACCTTCTGCACTAACCAGAGGGAAGCAGTTGTGTTTGTCAAACCATAAATCCCCATATAAAGGATAGAGTAACCAGGTCCCTGTGAGGGACCCAACATCAGAGTGGCCAGCCCTGGGAAGTGATGGCACTACAGCTCACTATTCCCCAGAGCACCAAGCTCCAATGCCGGATGATTGCTGCTGTCACACTGCAAGGAAGACACAAGGGAAAACACAACTACCAAACTCAGACATGCTCATCAGGACTAGGCAGATACTGACAAGAAGAATATGTCCAGTTAGAAGATCTGCAAGAGATCTGTACTTCAACATCATATATGAATGTGGTTAGGAACCATCCTCTTCCTTGCCCTGAGCTTTTCCCCACACAAACAATGAAAGAAAAGTTGCCTGTGAATTGCTGTGCCTTGCAGCCTCCATTCTGTTCCTTAAGACAGTCCCTTGCTATTTTTCATTTTCCACCTTGTCAGTCCCTACCAGAACCATTCTACACCTGTTGCCTTCTGAAGACCTCTTACCCTCCCTACATGCAAGATCAGCCAATGACAAAACATCCTAAATATTTCTGAAGCACTTTGAATGGTATCGTGCTTGGGATTCCCTCTGTAATATATAGCACTCCCTGTTACAATTTATTTCAGAATTATATTACAGAATCACAGAATCACAGGTTGGAAGGGACCTCAGGGAGCATCTACTCCAACCTTTCTGGGAAGAACACAGTCTAGACAAGATGGTCCAGCACCATCTGGACAACTCTTGAAGGTGTCCAACATGGCTGAGTCAACCACTCCCCTGGGGAGATTATTCCAGTGGTTGACTGTCCTCATTGTGAAAAATTCTCCTCTGGTGTGCAATCGGAATCTCCCCAAGAGCAATTTGTGTCCATTCCTCCTTGTCCTCTCCATAGGACTCCTTGCAAAAAGAGAGTCTCCATCTTCTTTGTAGCTACCCCTTAAGTACTGGTACATGGTAATGAGATCCCCTCTGAGCCTCCTTTTCTCAAGGCTGAACAAACCCAGTTCTCCCAGCCTATCCTCATATGGCAGGCTTCCCAGTCCTTTGATCATCTTGGTGGCCCTTCTCTGGACCCCTTCCAGCCTGGCCACATCCTTTTTGTATAGCGGGGACCAGAACTGTACACAGTACTCCAGGTGTGGCTTGACAAGTGCTGAGTAGAGCGGGATGATGACTTCTTTATCTCTGCTGGTGACGCCCTTTATGATGCAGCCCATCAACCTGTTGGCCTTCTTGGCCGCAGCAGCATACTGTTCACTCATGTTGAGCTTCCTGTCCACCAGGACCCCCAGGTTCCTTTCCACAGAGCTGCTCTCCAGCCAGGTGGATCCCAGCCTATGCTGCGCTCCCAAATTATGTTTTCCCAGGTGCATGACCTTACACTTGTCCTTGTTGAGCTTCATAAGATTCTTGCTGGCCCACTCTTCCAGCCTATGCAGATCTTCCTGCAGAGCAGCTCTCCCTTCTGGAGTGTCTGCTTCCCCACTCAACTTGGTGTCATCAGAAAACTTCATCAGGCTACACTTGATGCCATTATCCAGATCACTTATAAAGATGTTGAATAACATTGGGCCCAGTATCAATCCCTGGGGGACTCCACTTGTGACAGGTTGCCCCTTGGAAAAGGAGCTGTTTACCACCACCCTTTGGGTGTGGCCTGTCAGCCAGTTCCCCACCCACTGCACAGACCACTTGTCTAGGTCATAACGCATTAATTTCTCCAGGAGGAGGCTGTGGTGGACTGTATCAGGCCTTGGAGAAGTCCAGGTAGACAATGTGCACTGCCCGCCCCATGTCAACCAGGCAGGTCACTTTGTCATAGAAGTCCACCAGGTTTGTCAAGCACGATCTGCCTTTAGTGAAGCCATGTTGGCTTTTCCCTATCACGTGCTTCATTTGACTTGTGATGGCCCCCAGGAGGATTCGTTCCATAACTTTCCCAGGGATTGAAGTAAGGCTGATGGGCCTATAGTTACCCAGATCCTCCCTCGAGCCTTTCTTGTAGATAGGGGTAACATTTACCTTCCTCCAGTCCTCTGGGACATCCCCCATTCTCCATGACTTCTCAAAGATTATGGAGAGTGGCCTTGTGATGATGTCAGCCAGCTCTCTCAACACCCTCAGGTGGATGGCATCAGGGCCCATCAATTTGTAGGGGTCAAGCTCCTGTAATAATTCATGTACTAACTCTTCCTTCACTGATGGTGGGTCAGTGTTTGGATCAACCAGCAATTTTTTTCCCAAAGCCTGGGACCTGACAGTGCTGGTAAAGACAGTGGTGAAGAAAGTGTTGAGGACCTCTGTCTTTTCAGCATTGCTGGTGATCAACTCTCCTATTCTGTTTAACAGTGGGCCTATGTTTTCCTTCTTTTTCTGCTTATAGTTGGCATACCTGAAGAAACATTTCTTGTTATTTTTGACATCTACAGCCAGTTTCAATTCGAGCTGGGCTTTTTGCTTTTCTAACCACATTTCTGCATGCTCTGGCAATGCCCTTGTAGCTCTCGATGGATAATCCTCCACTTCTCCATTTCTGGTATGCTTCCCTTTTGGATTTGAGTCAACCCAGGAGGTCACGGTTAAGCCAAGGGGGCCTCTTGCTCCGCTTACTTCCCTTTCCTTTGTAGGGGATAAACTGGCTTTGGGCTTCCAATAGAGAGTTCTTGAAGAACTCACAGCACTCACTAGATCCTTTGTCTTCCATGGAAGCATCCCATGGAATCCCTCCCAACTGAGCCCTGAGTGAACTGAAGTTTGCTCTTCTAAAATCCAGAACCCTTGTCTTAGAGCTGACATTTGGCTTGCTCAGCAGGATCCCAAACTCCACAATATTGTGATCACTGCAGCCAAGGCTATCACTAACTGGGATATTACAAAGCAGGTTGTCTTGGTTTGTGAATAGCAAGTCCAGCAGTGCCTCATTCCTGGTTGGCACTTCTAACATTTTTATCTGGAAACAGTCCTCTATGCATTCCAGGAACTTGGTGGATGACATGTGAGCTGCCGTATTGTTCTTCCAGCAGATGTCTGGGTAGTTGAAGTCACCCATAAGGACAAGGTTCTGTTGGCCAGAAGCTTGCATTAGTGCCCAAGTATCGCTTCATTGGCATTGTCATCGTGGTTAGGAGGTCGGTAGCAGATGCCCACTGTGAGGTCCTGCTTGGAGACGACCCCTTTGCTTTTAACCCAGAGGCATTCGATAGAGCAGTCGCAATCACCATAGTTGACTTCGATACATTCAAGGTTTTCCTTAATGTAGAGAGCAACTCCTCCACCTCTTCTACCCTGTCTGTCCTTACAAAAGAGCCTGTAACTGTCCTTTGTGATCCCCCAGTCATCTGAGTTGTCCCACCGTGTTTCAGTTACTCCTATGATGTCATACCCTTCTGAGTGGGCATGGAGCTCCAGTTCCTCCTGTTTGTGTATGTATACAAATGCATGCAGTCCAGGTAACTTGAGGTGATTACTCTTCTGTTTCACCTCTTGGGAGACAACTACAGAACCTTTGTCACCACACTGCTTGGCCTGACTTACTCCCCTTTGGATGTGCTGGTGTGAGCATTTTTGCAGCAGATCCCACCACCCAGGTCCTTCATTTTAAAATTTATTTTTAATTCACTCTCAAAAAAGCCCAGATGACCATTGCCCTGTCTGTTATTCACCAAAGTATACTGGGTACCACCTCAATAAGATGCCGAAATACTCGCAGTGGTTAAAGTGCTCATTCTCTTCAGGGTTTTGAATTCCATCACATTAGCTGAATGCTTGAGCATATGTTCACATCCTCTCGAAACACACTGTTATTTAAATAACATCTGTAATTTCACTAAGACTTTTCTGCTACCTTTAAAAATCACTGGGATTTAAAATACTGACATGAGGGTCAGCTTTATTTCTACCATGATTCCTCTCTAATTGTTGAAACTACCCCAGAGACAAATTTGGGTCAAGGTCTTTTCTTCACATCATTTTCTTTAATAGCTCTATTACTTCTGGATATGCATGATATTAGAAATATCTCAGAATTAAGAATTTCTGAAATAACCATAGTTCTTTTACAAAAGACATGTGCTGGAACCCTACCTTTATCAACACGTTATATATAGTTAACTAGCCATTGCTTCTAGTTGTCTGACAAATTAATCAAGTAAATCACTCATTGCTGTGCTTTACTGAAACTCATAAAAGATAATGGACAGAAGAATGGACAAGATGTTTGATTTCATTTACCTTCTAGTTTATTGCCTACTTCATAAGAGAATGTAAATAAGAAGCCAGTCTCAGGGCTATCATATGTCTCATAAAACAGTCAGCCACAAGTTGCTGATGTGGGTGCAGTTCTCCACAGCACCTTGCACAGACATTTTACCAAGTGATGTGAACCAAACAAGCATTACAAAGATCAGCCAAAGCAGATTACACTGTCAGGAATTTGAAGCACTCAGAATGCCTTCAGCACAAAGAACAGGTTATTTCCTTGATATGAGGGAAATGAGTAGACACAGACACACATTACACATTTGCGTACAATACATGTAGTTCTTGCTAAGTATAATCTTGAGCAGCGTCATATTGAGCAACACAAACAACATAGCCTGAGTACTGGTGCTAAAACCGGAGCTTTGAAATGAAATAGACTCATAGACCACTTAAATAATTTAGCTGGGAAGAAATGTTGTTAAAACCTAAGACCAATTAACATTCATATAGTATTTCGAACTTTACCACCAGTTAAAATAAAGCAGTTTCTTTCCACAGAGGAATACAGCTGTAGGTATTTTGATTAGGTACTTACAACAGGAGGGATGCTGGGACTGGCAGAAGCATGTGGGCTCTTTCCAGCAAGGTTCAGTCAGGGCTGGCAATCAGCTTTGGTCTGCTGTTTCCCTTTCTGCCCTTATTTCAATGTTCTACTTGACTTGCAATCACCCTCAAAGGTCCCTGCCTTTATTAAGGCTGACTAAACCGCCTTTAGTGAATCTACTCTTAGTGGAGCTACTTCCTGTAAATACCTGTTAATTATTCAGGGATTTTGAAACCTTTTGGCTAGCCTATGCATTAAGAAATCCACTCGCTAAAGTGGTCTACGTTATTTTTTTTTTCCAAAAGAAAACTCAGCCAAAAAGCACTAGTCTCAAACAAGGTTTTCTTAACAAAGGGCAAATAAATTAAGGCTTAAACTTTTATTCTTTACATTTACATGTTTACAGGCTGAAGATCTTACCATACAGTATGCGCTAAGTAATGTTACTTTAAACTATATACAGAAATATATTGTATTATTACATTTTGCAAATCAAAATGCTTATTTCCATTATTATTGTGATAAGAATACACCAAATATCAGTTTTCAGAAAGGATGCAAATCTACAGAGCTTTTTTTTTTTCTCAGACAAGATGGATTTTTTTAGAGTTTAAAAAAATATGGCAGCATCTCCCCTGAGTTATAAACAAGTGATTTGGGTTCTTGGCCACCAAGAACTTTTCAGAAAACCACATGCTCTAGTTTTTCTGTTTCACCAAAATTGCACATAGTATGCCACTTGAATTTACACTACCTGGAGACAAGTCAAGTAGGAGAGGGCTTTAAAGCTGTATCTTTCTATGATGAATTTTGAAGCTTCATGTTAAAGGCTATTAAATGTTGCCTACTTCTGAAGTGCACTCAGCTATGGTTTTGGTAAGTTTAAACATAGCCAATACAAATTTAAAAAACTTAGAGTACAGACTTGGAGTCACCTAAATTTTATTTAGGTAGAAGTCTTCAAATTCAAGGAAGTTTGGGGTTACTCTTTGTATCTGAATGAAACTGCTAGCTTTTTTTAATTGGTTGGAGTTTTTGTTTGTTTTCTGTGATTCAACTCATTTAGGCAGAGGGACAACATAATTTTGTCAGTGAGGATTCAGTTTTGTTATTATATATTTTACCCAGGAAAATGAAAGTATTCTTGAACTTCTGATAATATACCCAGAAACAAAAAAGGTATTATTCTCTCTGATAGTAGAAATAAGATGTCTCTTGTTACTCACTGATAGACTCATAGAAGAACTAAAGCTAAAATTTCCCTTAGAAACAAGCTTCTGGACGATGGTTCAGATTCTCACAAATTTGGCATAATGTATCAAAGACATTCCAGCATTAATAAGAGCAGTAAAAATGTATAAACTGGACGTGGTAGAAATTTTACTGTGGATGTTTTCCAGTGAATAATGTATTCTCATTCAAATCAGCATTCACTTTAGGAAAATATAACTTCTAATTACAATCTGGGGAATACTTATGTAAATACTCCTTTATCTAAAAATCCCTGACCCATCTAACAAACAAAAAACCCCACAATGTATTTCCATGTCAGTCAGGTGGGGTAGAGAAGAGGTGATCAAATTTTCTGTCTGAAACTTCTTGTCAGTAGAAAAATGATCTGTTTTATCATCAGCTCCACTGTGAACATCAATGCTGTGTTACAGCAGTAGCATGTTGCATTGCTTGAAGCTCTGAGTTGGTGAGGCAGCGGCTTCAAAGGTTTTAAAATCCAGAAGGAGTTGTGGGAAAGGATTAGAAGAAAGGTCATTGACTCCAGAGAGAACAGCATCTATTTTCAGGAGCACTGTGCACTAGGATAAAACAGAGAACTGATTGTTACCTTACATTTTCCAATCCATATGCTGAAATCGTTCTTTCAGCATACAGTCTAGAGGATCTGCAGACATCAAATACAGGAGTGTTTGGTGCCCACCCCTGGTGGTGGTGGTTCAAACTGAAATAAATCAGAGCTGTGAAATACCTGATCTTTGGTCAGAGAAGCAAAGACCGACAGATTTTTCTGTCTCCTTAAATAGCAGAAAGATGCAATCTCAGAAGAAAAGATATTGATATGCAATTGATAGGAATTATTCCATTCCTATGTTACCTGGGGCATTTAATGGACACCAGATACACCTGTATGGAAAAAAGGCAAAAGAGATCAAAGAGGACACTAAGTATTTCTAATAAGAAGTGCCATAGGTAAAGGTGATAAGTTTGTGCCCTTTATTGATTTTGGACAAAAAAAATCTCAGAGGTTGTTTTCTAATATACTGCTATAAACAAGATCAAGTACAGAAATAATTTCTGTTGGTGAATATTTCTACTCTCTCAGTGTTGCAGTCTGGAAAGCTCTAGATTCCAGAAGTGGAAAATTGGAAGAAATTCTAGCAGGAACTAATTTAACTTTCTTTCCTTTTAACTTCCTTTGTAACTGTGGCAACCTATAATGTGACCTTGCCTTTGCTAGTAACAGGCAATAAACTCTGTACCAAGCTTGAAAGGCCTTGGGACAAAGGCTCTCAGGTCCACTCTGCCTGAACCTTTCTTGACCTACCTTAAGCTTTGTTTTACTTGGTTTACCTCTAATTGCATTTTTTTCTAATTGGCCAGATGTCTAAGGAGAATTTGTTTTAGTTCTGCTTACGTATCACCTCTAATAAAACAAAGTCGTGTGGACATAGCAGAAGCCTTGGTACGGGAGCAGAAACTTTGAGAAGAGAGGCCACAGAATGTGGTATAGAAGAGTTCAGGCATGGGATGGTAAAAGATGGGGTACAGGCTTGACACAGCAGACCCCACTCTTATACACACTCACCAACGGTCAGCTGAAGAAATGCATACCTAGAGCTGGACAAAATTGATATTGCAGGTAACAAAGCAAACAAAGAAAGAGCATCTAATGCATAAAAGTTACCACATTTAGTGTATTTGGATGCATCATGCAGTTGCAGATTGATGAAGAACGAGGGTGTAAAAATATGTTGCCAAAAGTATAAAAATTACCCCAAGTGAATCCTGGAATGAGGGGAAAGAAGAAACTGTCAACACCATATGCCTCCGGATAAAAGACACCAGAGGTTGACATGTCATCATAATGCCCTCTCCAGCACTCTGAAGCTACCAACTTTGCAAGCCAGTGGAGCAGTGGAAGGATGAGCATAACATCAGGACAGAGATAAAAACTAAATATGTATATTTCATTTTTAACTGCATTATTACTACTACTGAGATTTTTTTTTCCTGTATGGAAGTATTCTAACTGTATTATTATTTCTTTTTCTGTAACAACTAAATCTAGATTAATAATGGTTATTGAATTAGAGTGTTAAGATTTCAAGTATACTAACAAGAAACTCTTGGCTTTATATGCAGTGGGTGTCCTTCTGCCTATAAACAAGATATTGAGCCTAACACCTTGAACATAAGGGACTATGAGTAGCTATATTATCTCTCACCCATAAGTTCACCTAGCCCAGCTCCTTTTCTCTAACTTTAACCATACAGGGAAGTGGTGGGTGATCTGCTCACTGTTAGAAGTAATTAGAAGATTTGCTTACTAGGGAGGATCCTGACCTTACTGGAATAACTTTCCGAGCTTTCTGGATTTTAATCCTGACTTCTGAATGTAAACTCAGAGACCAAAACTCCCAGATGTGGCTGCCTGAAGTTAGGTAATAACTGCAGTAGGGAGGCACTGTGACCAATATCCCTAAGACAAAGCAACCCACCTCTTGACATTTTCTTCAGGTACATGTAATGACTCTCTCATGTCCTTTTCTGCTGAATTCTTGCCTTTGGTTCCTGCCCTCTCCCGATATTCTTCTATTCTATATAGTTTGCCATGCATATATACCCCCCAACTATTTCTGTCCACCAGCTGTCATCTACCAGCCAAGTACCATTTCCAACATTTCTAAATACAAAGTCAATCAAAAGTTCACTCTCTATTTCTGTTGGTTTTGAAACCTGCCATCGTAATTTCCTTTTCATGTTTTATCCTACTGGCAGGACCCTGACCTACAGGATTATCCCTGAGTCCTGCCTCACCTCTAG
The DNA here is from genome assembly GCF_963921805.1 of Phalacrocorax carbo. Classification (NCBI taxonomy): domain Eukaryota; kingdom Metazoa; phylum Chordata; class Aves; order Suliformes; family Phalacrocoracidae; genus Phalacrocorax; species Phalacrocorax carbo. Next base: position 41,715,975 of record NC_087513.1, on the reverse strand, counting down.
GGTCTGACTGCAGAACAGAATCTTTGTTCCTACTGCTCAGTCGTCTTCCTTTCCTCAAATTTGTAGGATTTTTTGGTTTTCCTTTGCCTTCTCCATGATCCTACGTAAGTTGTTTCTGAACCTCAGTGTAGTCTTTCCAGAAAGGGTCAGGACTGCCTCTTGGATTATCCTAGCTGCTTCCTCTTCAGTTCCTTTCTCTCTGTCTTCAGGCATTCCTTCTTCAGATAACGTCTGTAGAATCACTGATGGTCTCCAGGTGATCATAAAACCTTTTCATGGGCCTCATTTCACAGATGCTTTTTTACTCTGACAGTTTGTCCCATGCTTAGACAAACTCCCCCTGTAAACAAGCCCTGTTTTGCCATGGCTATGTAGAAAAGCTGTCTAGATATAAAAATGTGTGTTGGTTCATAATTTGACTCTGCAGATTCTGCCTGTTTTTCCCTCACATAGCAATTGCACAGTCAGACCCATGTTGTTTACTGGCCTGCATATTTGCTTATGCTATCAAAAATAGTGTTCACCATAAAAGTTTTACACAACTCTATGAAATTCTACTTTCCTTCTGAAATATACACACGCTTTTTTCACCCTGTCTCTCCTTAGAAGGGCGTTTTTCGTTCTTTGCTGGGGGATTCTTCACAGAAAGCTCGGAATTGTCAGTTCTACATACAGGATGACAGGGAATCCTTTCCCTTTAAAAGTATACACACATGCCTGTGTCTACAGATACGCACACATAAAGATTTTTATGTTTTGGTTTCTACAGCAATAATCAAAAGAGGCATTATTTGTGGAGTGACCACTGCATTTTTCTGGTTTGGGAAAGTGAACCTTTAAGATGCTGTGGTAATGGCTTGCAAGGCTCAAAATTAAAAGAGTGTCTTTGAACAGGAATGACGGTACACTGCCCTTGGAATAATAGTATAAAAATAAAAGAGCTGCTCAAATGCACTATCTTTCAAATGACCCTGGCTGGCCTTTTTATCTGAATAAACAACCCTAAAATTACTGTGAACTACAGATTCACAACTGGAAGGCTATTCATGAGATATCTTAAAATTAAAGGAAAAGAAACCCTCCACCTCTGTGGAAAGCTCAGAGGCTTTATGAGCTGATAAAGGAAGACCACAGAAAAGAATGCCAACAGGTCAGGAGAGCAAGCAGGCTTATCTTCTGGGATGTGCTCTTTAAACTGTGATAATGTTTAACTTCTCACAAGCAGGTGTGATATTTGACACCTCTTTTCACGCAAGGCCTGGCCCTTGGTCACCCACAGGCACATGGTACTAATAGATTTCAGCAGGTTCTACAGAACAGCACTGTAAAGGATAAAAAAAGGAGCTAAATTATGCAGCCGATAAAGCTGACACATTTTGGAATGGAAATGGCATTATTTGCAAATAGCTTTTTTTGCTGCTCCTCCCTGCTCTGCAAACTGTCATCCCATTATCAAGGATTTAAAAATTTATGCCAAAGAAAAATTATTGACCTTCAAGTTAATGCTATTAAAAATGTAATTTGATTCAAATGAATGGAATTGAAAAGAATCTCTGCATAAAGTGCAATACTGTCTTAATTAACAGTGCATTAGTGTGCAGAAGCAGAAGGTCAGAGGCATTAATGTATTTGTAGGAAAAGACTGACCAGAAGTCACAAATCCTTAAAACACTAAATGATTTTAGCTCTTATTTTATGCAAAAGTCAGACACTTCATGTACCGATCTACTTCAGAAAACACAAGCAAAATCCAGGCACTCCAGATTATGTCAAATCACCTAAATACAAACCGTGAGCCAGTCTATCTTTTTTGACTTGTACTACTAGCAATAATCCCTCCTTTCTTTCCCCCCTTTTATGAGGTTTTGATGGTGCAGTCAGCACTGTACTGGATGCAAATTAAGATTATCATTGGAAGAAGTTGGGCAAAGCATATTCTGTCAAAAAATGCAAACAACCAAACTGAGGTTTTGAAGAAATATGTTATTTGATTTTTACTTTTTTAAGGAAATAACGTAAATGAAAACTGAGGCGGATAGCAGGAAGGCAAACACATTCTCCTATGCGTTATGTAAAATAATATTTATTTGGGGAAAAAACCTAAAAAAGATCCCCTTATGTGGGTATTGTAATTTTTGCCCCTAAAAAACGGTTTTTTCTTTTCTTTTTTTTTTTTTGACAGAGTATTTTCCTTTTTCATCGTATTTTAATTAAAATTCATATAGTTTAAGCTGAGGTTGAACAATTTAGTCTTCTCAACTATATTCCCTCCTATTTGTCTTTCATTCTGCTATTGCCATAACAAGTTCATTTTAAGCTAAAGCTATATCTTAGTCAAAATATGCCTTCCTGAAAGGCATGGTGATTTGATTTGACTACAGGAGGGGGCAAAGTATCTATTATCCTCTTTTGATTGTTTGTTCCAGTGATTGATTCCTAAAGGTGTAAAGACATGGTTAATTTTGAATTTGAACTTGTCTGCCTTTGACTTCTAGCCATTCATGCTTGTCATATTGTTGTCCTTTGTAGTATTTTCAGAACACAAGAATATTTAGGCTTTTAAACAGATCACTATACCTTTATGAAGAACTAAAGCAGATTTCGTTCTTTTAGATGGTCACTCTAGGGATTTTTGTCTAGTCCTCAAACCATGCTGCTCCTGAGGTACTAAAAATTTAAGAAAGACACTCATGTTCTCCTGGCCTGTGTTGCTGAGCTGCATCTGAAGCTTAGTAGTGTATTAAACTACTAAGTAGTGTATTAAATTTCTGTGTATTAGATCTATGTAATGTTATAGCTACAAGCATCCTTTTCCACACACTTTGGTCATCTGTATCACCACAAGGCTGAAAGCAGCTGAGATCTATAGCTTTTGTATTTTCTATGTATGTCAGCTATTTCCTAGCTTGTCACAGGCTTTCAGAATGATGATGAGCAGTGTTTACCTCCCAGATTTCTGTACAAGAGACTAACAACAGAGGGTTTGGTTATATAAAACAATTGTTTTCTGTCTATTTTCAACTTTGAAGACAAGAAAATAGTATAACTTCCTATTATGCATTTCTGAATAGCTCAATTCAGAACAGTACAAAATCTGTCATGCTTTACTTATGCAAAATCCCCTTTAAAATAAGCATACCAAAACTGTACACAGTATTCCATTACATTTGCATGTAAGTCACTTCCTTGCACTTACTTATTCTTTAAAGATCCAAAGATTACATTAGCCTGTTTTTGTCACAAAAGTACACTGGGCAGTTACATTGAATTATTTGTCCATGAAGACATTTAAAATCTATACAGATTCATTGGTGCAGAAACATATTTTTTGTGCACAGGCTGCATTGGCATTTGGCTGTATTAACATTCTTTTTTTCTTCTGATAGCTCCCAATTTACAAAGTGAAGGGGGAACTGTGACCTTGGTATCAATGGGAAGGGAGAACCTCTCTGCATCAAGTCATATTCTCCTGTTGGGTCACAAGATAGAGGAAACCATCCTTGTAAATCACTCTCCTGCTTCCCTTGAACCTCTTTTTGCAAGGGTTCATCCTGACCCATAACTCTGGTTTAAATCTTGTGAGTCAAATCTGGGCTTTCAGTGTGTCAACAACCAAGAACATAAACTAGAAAAGTGTTTAGTTCCATACTTTGTCTTTTCTAAGACAAAAGGGAAGATAACAGTAGGATCAGGACTCCAAATTACCAGCAATTTGGTTTCCATTCTGCCCTGGCAGCAGATGTAATTCTGTGTTTTTTCATCTTGAGGGTTTGTGACCAAGCTACAGTTGAATCCTAGACGGTTAGTAAAAATGTCTATTCATAAATGCGCACTTTCAGCATTGTTAAATTGCCAATAGATGTTTTAAACTTCTGCTTGGGATTTCATGTGTATTATAGAAATTGTGCGATCATAGGAGATAAAAGCACTATTGATGTATAGAGCTGTAATGATTCTAGTGAACTAAAAAAGCATCTAAGAGCCATGGCTGATAAAAGTGCTAAAAAGCAGGATCACTGAAAGTTACGGGAAAAGCTGTAAGCGCTGTGATACCTATCGTGGTATTTTTTCCTTAGAATTGAGAATGTGGAGCAGTATATTCTTTAGACCCCAAACACCTGCTAAGCACACTCGTTTCACTATTCAGCTCTGCAGAAAATAAGGGTATATTTTACTCTGTAAACAATCTGCGATCAGCATACACCGGAGTTAATACCTCTTGTCAGCATCCCAAATGACAGTCAGTCAAAGGGGAGTATCGGTGGGGCAGAGGAGAAGTGAGGGCAGGAGATAGAATATGCAACTAATTTATTATTCCAAGGACGTCAGACAATCTCACAATATTTAGCACTAAATCTGTTCTTGATAGCATGTTCTTTTTTAAAGGAAACTTTCCAGGGAATTGAAATGTCCCCTTGCTTCCTGTGAAGTGAAGATACTGATTTAGTCAGGGTTTCCTTATTTAAATACAATCTCCCTTTTTCTCCTTCACCTGTTCCATGTGAGATTTATTAGACTTCATGAGTGACTGGTGTTACTTGAACAACTGATGCATTCTATGGAATAGGCTCCTGATGCTTTATATCCCAGGCTTAAAGAAGTTACTAAACCTTCATGTACAGCAGACAAACAGCAAATTAAAGCTTTGACCAAAATCTAGTTCCCTGACTCTGCAGTAGAAGAGTTAAACACCAATTATTTCGATATTTGTAGATAATTCTGTTAAGCTTTGTTTTGACTACAAATTACATAGCTTATATATTTAATAAATAGAATCTTGTTTCTAAATCCTTTAGAGTATTTAATGACATGTGTAATTATATGCAGGACAAATTATCAATGGCCCAGTTCTGCCTTAAGGCATACTTTCAAAAGGCACCAGTACCAATAACTGGGGCCAAATTTTCAAAAGAGCTGTGTTCTGATGTAGATAACTTGTGGCAACAAACAACAGCAAAAGGAGGACAATGGACAGCTGAAGGCAACAAGAGAAGAGGAAAAAGAGGAGGAAAGCACATCAGATTCACACTGAAAGTTTTTCAAAATAATCAGCATAGCATTTTATGAAAGCACTCTAAAAATATTTTACATCTATATGGTTAAAAATCTTTGTTTAAAACACAAGTTGAATTACAGTAAGGGAAATTGAACTTACTTTCTTCTTTACTTTTTTCCCCACATAGGGTTATAAAATATCAGACTTCCAGCACTTGAAAATTAGCAAGGACAATTGAAACATATATATATAAAAATATAAATACATATATGTGCAGAGTCAGACAAGAATTTTAATGTACATATTTAGCACTGAATCTTATTGATGCTACATCTCAGATTTACTGTGGGCCCACAAACCATGCCCACTGAGTTTATTTATTAGGGGAAAAATTGTACATGAAGAGAGAACACAGTATTTTCACGACTGAATGTAGTAACTAGATTTGGAGTCCTTGAAATCATCACAGTGAAGATGGAGAAAGTGAATTAAGTTCTCGGTAGAAGAAGTTTAAAAAAATGTTAGAAAACATATTTAAAGAATCTTCAGTATTTTGCCTGAAAACATTTGGGAAAAAATTTTAAGGCCCTAAAGCATTCTTTGTCTCATTTTGAAGCTCAATTAAAAGAAAAAATAGTTATTTAAAGATTATACTAGCAAAATGGACAGTCATCTAACAGAGAATGAAATATTTAATTTAATTATTACTAACTCCACTTATCAGGCTTTATCCTAAAATTAGAACCTACTTTTAAAGAAGATTTTTAAAGAACATTAGAAAATAATCCCTGCATTGAATATATTTAGCAAATAATTGTAGGATTGAGTAGCTGAAACGAAACATTAGACTAGTCCTTATGGTTTTGCTTACTACATTGGAATTTGCTAGTATGTTTTCTTACTAAACAACTATTACTAACATAAATAAGTTTAGTCTTGTTTATAAAACATTAGCCATTATTTTTAATACAGTTCCATCATTCTTTTCCAGTCAAGCCCTTGATCCAAGATTTACAAGGAAAAGATTAACCAGGCTAAGCATTGCTCCTTCATAGGTGCAAATGTAAGACATCTTAGAATATCATTGGCCTTAAAAATCTATTTGTGGAGAAATGGTAGTTGGTGATCAAGAAACAAATTAATATTTGCCAAACTAGCCCAGGAAATCTGTTAGAATTAATGATTAAAATAAACTGTGTACTAATAGTTAACATAGTGATGAAGACTCTTCCAAAACACTGAAAAAAATATTGCATATCCTTCTATACAATAATCTCTATTTCAACCAAATTAAGGCGTCTTATAACAGAGATCTGTTTTATTCATGGAGCACCACTTGCTTTATTCAGACTCGCCTTTGTGTCCAGCATTACCACAGATTTCAATATAATGCAGAAACCCAGAGAGGAAACTATCTTAATGTTGTCCAGTACAGAGACAGACTGATACTTGCTTGGGTTTGTACTACTAGAGTACAGTGCAGAACGGTGAAATTGCTATAATGTTGGCAGAGGGAGAGAAAAATGTTCATTACCTGGTCTGGTCAATAATGTAACAGAGGGATGCGGCAACTGGTATCTCAGTGTGTTTTAGCTGTCAGGCGTTCAAAGTGACCAATATTAAAGAAGTAGTAAGGTACTGGGATATCACCAGTTACTCTGCAAAACACAGTGCAGAACTCTGAAATTGAGTGGTGAAAGGAAGGTACCAGTTTCCTGTGGATAGACGTTAAACTCATGCTTTTGTCTGGTTTCTTCTATACACTGGAACTTTATACATTGAAATGAGACTGAAAACAAACGGTCTGGGTGAACTTTCCACTATTATTCATGTCTTTTAGGCAACTTAGGTGGAAATCAATTTGTCTAACTTTAGATTTCTACAACATAGATATCTTATAAGGTTAGGCTCAGTGGAGAGAAAAAAACACATTTAGGGAGCACCTCATCTGTTTTAGACTTTAGGAGGAGATGAATGGTACACAGAAAGTGCTTATTTTTCTCCAGTGGTTACCGAAGGGGGAGAACTCGGATGTAGGCACCTACATTGTAGGCATACGGATTTGGTCAGGTGAGTTCCACTCTTTCTGGCTTTTACAAGGAAGGGGAAGACAACAGCAAGATCCTCCTCTTTTGTTTCACTGATGAGCATGAATGATGCACTATATCATAAAGGAATTAAACTCTTAGCAAAAGGAAAACATGACATTACCTTTCCGTATAAATCGAGCTTCAGTAAAAAGGATGTCTCACTGTACTTGCACTAATATATGGAAGCGTGATCATGAGCATATACCATGCTGTACAGCAATGACCTTGCTTTAATTGAGTTACAGAAAAGCAGTGTTACATGTGAATATGATTTTGAAAGTGGTCTTTTCTGGTCATGTTTTTTTTTTCTATAGAGAATTGTACAAGAAGACTTTTGGCCACCTAGGACCTGGTACCTGTGGAAAGAACGTCTTTTTTCTTTATTGGTATAGAATCCAGGGTCATTGTCGGTATTTTTCAACCTCCTAAATTCTCCTCTGCTGAAAATGGCAGAGCATTACAGTCCTCTCTCCAATCTTCTGATGTACTGTTTGTTCGACTATTGACACCACTACCCACAACGTTAGCATAAGGATTATGTCAGATTAATTTTCTGCATATTCTGTGTTCAGGATTGCATTGTTCAAAAACCTCTCAACCTGCTCAGGGATTTGCAGTGCATGTCAGAAATTAAGCATTCTGAGTTTCTTAGATGTTCCTTGTATGGCTGTGGTTTCACATTTGGGAGAACTTAGTGGCTTTTGGTGCATGGCAGAGAGTAGCTTGGAGCTGTTTGTACCTGCTCTTGAGGCTGTATCTCCAGAATAGAATTGACAGCTGCATTATTTAAAAAATCTAACTGTAATCCTTCCATGGGTTCAAAAAATGACAGGAGAATCATGGAAATAGAAATCATCCAAGGCCGTTAGTTTAAAAAAATACCACTTCTGGATTTTGAAAGTTCCTGAACCCCAACTTTCTGTAAGAGAGTTCTGGGGAAGTGGCAGTACATGGTTGCCCTATCCTTACAGTTTGTAGGACTCTGTATTGTCTTGTGTCAAAAATAAGTTAAAGCGGAGGGGGAGTCCTAGATGCCGAGACCCTAGGTAGTCCAGGGCAGCTCAGAGGGCTTCACACACCATCAGTCTCACTTGCTCCCACTGATCACGTCTACTGGGACTGCGTAAAGGCAGATTAGGGCTGTTTGTATTGACCCTGTGCTGTGTAAAAGGAATATCTCAGGGACGTGCATAAAAGGGATTTTCCAGTGACTATTCTGCATCCTGCCTTATTCATATCAGAGGCACAGCAACAGAGGACCAGAATTTGACTTGCCACCTTCAAAATGCCTATAAATAAAAGCTGAATATTGCAATTTTTTTTTGTTGTAAACTGGTAACTGTCGACCTGGACCACAAAAACTCTGCCAGATTTTAAAACATCTATGCTTCTATCAATTTCAAGTCATGTTGCCAAGTCACAGTATTTGATGAAGCGTTCTGAGTTAATTAAAAGTGATGGGAAATATTTTTTTTTCTCTGATAATGTTCTCTCTTTCAGCCAACCAAACTCTGAATGCTTGACCATGTTATTCGACCTCCTACAACCTGTCACTCTGCTTGAAAGAAATGCCATTTCTTCCCAACAGTCACTCAAGATTTTTGGACATATGGTGTCTCCTTCTGTAATTTAATTTGATCTTAATAAAAGTCAAGCCATTAAAGCTTTTTCCCCCCAGCAAAAAATAATCCCAAAGAAATGTAATATTTGTTTGAATCGTACATCAGTGTCATCGGGTTATCAAAGACTTAAATACTTGAGACAAAATGGTGTCAGGTGGAGCTGGTTAGAAGATTTTCAGCTTACCCTTCTGACTTAAAACAAGCTTGACTTTTTTTTCCCTTTACTAGAGTGCATTAGAATTCATTGTCTTTGCAAATGTGTTCACTTGTTTTAGGACTGGATGGTTTTTTCCCTTATAAATGGGGCTAGAACATAGTGTTTCCTTTGCCTTGAGAACAAAGTCTGCAGTTGACAAGATATCTTCTTGATGCAAGGGACTGTGATTTGACCTGGACCACACAAATACACAGACATTTCCAACTACGAATATTCTTCATGAACTATCTATGAAATTCCATGTGTAGATGGTTTCAAAATGAGTAACAAAGTAGGGCTTTTAAAGCAAAAGCATATATTGCTGGCAAGTCTTGGTGATACTATAAACACAAATACTGTGGGTTCGCTTGTTTTGACTTAGCATACTAGTTCTCATTTACGCCCTTAATTTTCTCGGTGCAGCACCCATTTAAATCATTAGGTAGCACTAGTGTGACAGAAAAATTCATGGCTTTTGAAGGATTTGTTAGTCTGTTTAAATTACACCCCAATATGGGATTCTTCTGGATGATGGATTTCACAACATTTCAACTTGCAGTATAAAAAAAGCCACCCAAAGACAATGTTCTGACTGTCCTCAATTAATCTTCAAATCCTTCAATGGGGTTGACCTAAATTACAAAGTCGCTTGCTTGCTATGTGCTTGTGATATCCCATGGCTATAACAATGCAATTGTTAATCTCAAAAGTGAAGTTTATGTACAGCAAACCAGCAACTGGGCCATGACTTTAGAACTTGCTTCCATGATAGATCAGAATGACCTCAAACTTCACCATCACTGTTAAATGTTAAAACCATTTTTTATCTTAACTTTATAGTAATAATGTCATAAAAAACATTCTATAAATCACATTTCTGAGAACAAAGGATGTAGGAAAGCTGAAGAGATTTTCCTGTTTGTGTTTAATATGCAAAGTATGATACAATATTATGATATGATATATGATATGATATGATATATTAATTTTGGCTCAAGGAATTTGGATTTTTAACAGCAGACAATAGATGATGTAATTAAACTGAATGCAGTGAATGTTTTAATGGAAAAGGAGGGCAGAATCTCTGAAGAAATGCTGCAGTGTCCCTCAGTTCTCTGGGGGAGCTAAGGAGGAGACCTGGAGAATCCATGCTTTACTTAAATCATTCTACCTGGCATCTGTTCCTATTGGTGTTTCCTGAGAAATGTATATTCATGTAGACACATGTTCCTCGTGAAAGCAGACTGCCTCCATGTTGCTCTGAACCATCTCTGTTTCCAGCTTGGAATCTATAATGGGGGGGCGGGGGGGGGGGGGGGAGAGATAAAGAAAAGAACTGTAGGATAAAAAAAAACCAACCAAACAAACAAAAAAAACCAAACCACAAACATGCCATTTATTGTTTTCCTGATAAACAGAGATGTACATGGCCTTTGCAGTGTGCTACCATCTAACTTTATACATTTTTATGGGAAGGTCTGGTTTGTTTTACAAAGATATCTCCAAATAGGTGTCTGTGTCTTCAGTAGATTCCATTTGTCACATCACATCTGCATGTTCACTGAAAGCACTTTGTACTTTTACTCTGAAACTTTTCCATGTTACCACTTGTCAGTATGAAAGAGTTACTTAACATCACAAAAAATCTTATGTTATTACGCAGAAAAACAGTAAGGAGGCTGCTGTCTGTCTTCCTGAAGCTGAAGGACAGGTCCTACAAAAGCCAGTTCTTTCCCTGAAATGAGGCCAGGAATATTACAAAAATATATCGTTTTTTATTTGCATAAGAAGCTTGTTTCAGGGTGAGAGGTTACAGGAGATTTCTTGGTCTGGTATCTTGAAGATTCAGCCTTGGGAAGATAGATGGGAAGCCTCAGGTGGAAGGCTAAATGAAGCCAGCAGGGAGGGGCTCACAGCCAGGCATGAGAGCCAGAGGTGGCTGCTGTGGTGCCAGGGCAGCAGCATATGGAACTTGCCAAAGAGACAGTCGTAGCTTCTCAGAGAAGACCTTCCCCAGCCTGGCATCTGTGGCCTGTACTCTCTGTCCAGAAGGAAAAAAGGAATACTCTTTTACGATGGGCTAGAGTTTCTGTGTGACTCATTCTTTTAGATCCACCAGGGGAATTCCTCATGCAAGGGTCAGGGAGCCAGCTGATGCTCTGTTAGTCAGATGGAGAATAGCTCCTGAGAAGGATTGCGATGAAACTTGGCTGCATCTCAAAACCTCTGGGAAAAGCAGATTCAGCCAGCAGAAAAAGAAAGGACTGAGAACTGTAGAGGATTTAAGGGAGCAGTGGCTCTTTTGTCACGTAATGCTGAAATGCAGAATAAAACTTGATTTTCATCATATTTTACAATGCACTGATTGTATGGAATCTATCAGTGCAACAATAAGTTATGCCTTCACCATGATTATAGCACATCTTGTATAAGTGACTAAATGAGAAGTTAAAATTGCTGTGGCATAGGGATTTATGTTACAATAGACATTTTTGCATAATGCTATCGTGATGCTTCAGCTTTCCCTGACTTCCACGTCTTTAGAACATCCTGTCAAAGGACTCTGAATTAATACTGCCACTAGGGGAGGATAGCATTGACAAGATGGGAGTAAAAGAGACAAAAATACACAAGCCCTTAGCTCCTCAAAGGAGGTGAAAGGAAAACGGGGAAACAGCTTAGTGCCATTAACATTTAGGATTTTATACATACACAAGATGTGTAGAAAGGAGAAAGATTAAAAGCGAAGACTGGATTTTCAGTGTCAGAGTACTCACAGACACGCCTCCTCTCAGGAATGCATTTGCTTTGCTTGTTACTGTTTGTTTTCAAACCAGCAAGGCATTTAAACTCTCAAAATTCATGAGTTTAAAGACAAACCTTCTCCAAAGAGTTTCCAGCAGAAAAGACAGATTTCTGCTCTGCTCCATATAGATGGAAAGACAGTCTGGGATACCAAAATTTGGGAATGGTTATCACATTCCCTGAGCTATATCTAACTCCCCACTATTAAGTTATTGCTGTAGTGAACATTTAGATGCAATTAAGGAGATGGGAAATGTGTCAGGATTATGAGTGCAGCATCTTGCAACACAGGCGTGCTTGCGGCTAGTCAGGATGGTTTCCAAGCCAAAAATATCAATGATGTCTGAATGAAAATGAGTTTGATTTCACTCTTTTCTCACTCTTTTCTTGTAAAAAGAATGTGACAATTCTGCGTGAACATTCTAATGTTTACGCCCTAGTAGGAGAAAAGAGAGGAGGGGGAGGAGGGCAGGGCAGGGCAGGGCAGAGAAGGGAAGGTTTGTTCTTACAGTGCAGTGATTAGAGCAATTGTGTGGGATGCTGAATCGCTATATTCAGCTCCATATTCCCCATGAGAAGATTTTATCATTCACTTCCTATTACTGGTAGTTACATCCAGCAGAAAATTACTTTATGTATTTAAAGAAGTGTTTCAGCTGCCTAGATATAGGTGTCTTGTGTCATTGCAGACGCCTGAGAGATACCCCACGATATCTGTACAGGTAGCTGACAGATACAAGGTAGGAATATGGGGGATACCCCACTTTCTAACATGGAATCTAGTCCTGGAACAGGTCCTCTGGTGTCCTGTCTTTGGGGAGCATGTACCAACTGGCAGCTGTAGTGGTGTTTGCAATAGGCACCTTTCCCTCTGGAGCTTCTGCAGTTTTAAAATAATTAAATATTCATTGATCTAAAAAGTAAGAAACAGAGAAGCTTTCAGACTAGTGATTAGGGGACTCACTTGAGAGACAGGATTCCTGGATTTCAGGCACTCCCAGATGCAGATTTACCAGAACTGGGGCATTAAAAGGGGGAGGGGAGACAAGTAACACAGTGTCTGCTCTACTCAGGAAAGAGGAAATAGGAACTCCTGGTGTACTAGGGGATGGTCACAGATGTGGTGTGGCAGTTGTTCCCTTCCAAAATTAGAAATAGCCAGAAAATTGAACTGGCATTTACTAATGATTAAAGACCTGGCCAAACTGTGACAAACTTGGTTTTCACAAAAATAAAGCACTACCCCTACTTATGAATCCTTTTAAATTTCTGTCTTAGGGTGTTAAAAATGAGAAAGTAAATAAAGAAAAGACTAAAGGCATGTGGCTGTGGAAAACAGAAAATAATGGAGTATATTAAACCTTGAAACCTACCCGAGCTATTTTTTTTTTTAAGGAAACATATATATCTTATTATTTTTCTTTTAACTCCCTTTTGCCTGGTCTTGGAAATGAGATGATCATACGTAACTTTGAGGTTAGCCATATACACTAAGCAGCAGAAGGCAGACCTTGCTTTCAGCTTTTGCAGATGAACAGAGACATTTCTCAGATCTCATTCTTTGACTTTGTGCTGAAATGAGAAGTATGCGGGTACAACACATCCAGGCTACAGTCATATAGCAAGCAGCGGTCACCTGAGCATAGCTGATCAACTACTTCAAAGGCTCATACCATGTCTTTCCTCCTGAAAGTCAGTTATTGAAAACAGTAATACCTGGCAGGATCTGACTGTTCAGAATCACTGGCACCTCACCAAGAAATGGAAAGTCTGTTCAGAGTGGATTTGGATATATTGTAAATGAAGCAGAATATATCATGCTTTAAAGTCAAGGACAACTGTCAGTTCTGCAGAAAGGCGAGATGAGGCAAGGAGGACTTACACAATCGCTCGAAATTGTAAACATTCACAGTTAATAAGAAAAGAGGCCCAGCAGCAATGAAACGTGAGATTAGCCAGCCGGCAATTATCCCAGTAATAATAGGGTATATGTTTCTTCTTTACTGCTCTTGTGTGGATTACAAATGGATTCTAAAGCAGAGCTGGATAAGCTTGGGAATATTGTACTTACACTCAGTTTAGGAGCCAGCAGGAAAATCTGCAGAGACTTAAAGTCTCACTGAGGCCCTTGCTCGGCCTTATAGACAGGAAACAAAAGAAACAAAACATTAAAAGCCTAAGAAGGAAGAAATAAAACCTGAAAAAAAGTCATGCTGGATTTTCCCTGTCAAATTCACTTATAAGTGGACGAGATCCTACATTTCTGTGACCGCACTTACTTTTACAATTACTCATAAACATGGAAGTTGGGGGCTCATCTCCTCTGACAGCATATTCACCAGAAAGAAAAGTTAAATGGAAAAAAATAAAAGTGTAATTCTTTTTTTTGTGTGTGTGTGTGTGTGATCTTCACCTAAAATCTTTTATTTTTCTCTGAAACTCCGGTTACTGTTGGAGCAAAGGGCTATCCAGCATAGTCTGCGGTTACTATCTTCCCTTCAACTTTTCCTTTGTTTTGTTCTCAGAGTGTTCTAATGGTCACTGCAATCCAGGCACCACATCAATATATTTTTGTCCTGTATGTCTTTACTGGTGAAGAAGTATTTCCCTTCTCCTTTAGTTTTTCTGTTGCCAAAGAACAATTTATCCCTCCTTCAAGTTGGACAAAAAAGAAAATATTTCATAGATCAACTTTGGAAAAGGCACTGAAAAGGTAATTTTTCACAATGAATAAAGGTAAAAATGTTTGATTTGGGGAATTCTAATCCCAGTACCAACCAGTCAAAAAGTTTTGATCCAAAAGTCGTCTTCTTGCACTGCAAAATGCACCATTTTTTTTCTGAAGAAAATTATGAAATTAAGCAATATTTCTTTTTTCTTTTTCTGCTCCTAAACTTTGGAGTTTACAGGCAGTAGAATTTTGTACGAGTTTGCATTGGCTGCAAATATTTTGTCAATTTTCTGGTATCATACTTGCTAGAAATTACAGCATCTAAATCTGTAATCAATTAAATGTGCTGAAAACACACAACAAAACGTGCAAAAGTCAACAGATGCAGAATACAGATGGAAAGCAATTGGCGCACTGCCTAACACCTTGTACCTATAATTGAGAAGCTATTTTGTCTTTATTTCCTTCTTTTCCTCTTAACAAGATTGTTCTTCCAGCTTTCTAAATCATGTAGAACCAAATGGGCAACAAGGTCCCTCACAGGTGAGTGCTCAGCTGCTTCCCTGGGGCTCAGAGTCAGGAGCCGGGGTACCGCCCGGGGCTGGGCAGCCACTGCCTGCAACCCCACCAGCGTCGAGGTGCTGCCTTAGCTGCTCTGTCAGTTCTTCCTTCATTGCATTTCACTGCTTAGCATATCAGCCGAACCTACCACAATTTTCAGTTTTCCATTAATATGCAAGCTTACAAGGGGTGGTAAATGAGGACTTCAAGACTTGGATATTAGCTGTTGTAGTGAAAGAGATTACCACCCATGGAGTAAACAGGCTGGAATAAGCTGCCCAGAGAGGTGGTGGAGTCACCATCCCTGGAGGTATTTAAAAGATGTGTAGACGTGGCACTTTTGGGCACGGTTTAGGAGACATGGTGGTGCTGGGTGAGTGGTTGGACTTAATCACTATGATTCTATAAACCCAAGAGACATGCCTCCCTTCTCTTGCTTGAATATATGTGATTAACGCTTTTCAGCCCTTTAGAGAGCTTGTTTCTTGCCAGTCTGGCACAGACTAAAAATTGGTTAATTTGTCAGTATCCACTAGGAGGCACCTGGCTGGAAACCTTAATAGCAATAAGGGCCTGACTGAGGGCTCTGAGTTTCATCCCAGAAGACAGGAAACTAAACTGCTCTCCCTTGTAAAGCCTTTCTTAGAAGTGTTATACAGCAATAAAAGTCAGATTGTCTTAAATACTGGATCTTACCTGCATGAGACCTACCTCCAGGCTCTAATGTTGGTTATCAAAAATGTTTCTCTTTTGCTTTCAAAATACTAACAATAATAATATTCACAATAGAGAAAACAAGCTTTGGAGTCCTTTAATTCCCTCATTAAAAGAATGCTGCACATTTTGGAAGTTTAAACTGTGGGAAAAGAAACACTTCCCAGTGTTAAGCTGTGATAAACTAAAAACAAAAATAAAAATGAGGAAAACACTAAAGGATGTTCAGAAGGACAATAACCCTGACACTCAGATGATTTTTTGGGACCCAGATTTCTATGTTCTACAGCCAGATCACTCCAGTCTTGGCTACTTGTTTTCCTTTCAAACTGATATTTAGTGAATTATTAAATGTAGCATTTCAGGTGTTGTCTGACTGCCTCTACTTTCCACCCTGATAAACAGGCTCATAAGTTCCAAAATTTGGTTTTCTGTGACTCAAAAGTAGCATTTGTAGAGAAAAAAAAGAACTGAGGTTCATAAAATAATCTCTGAAAGCTAATTGCCAGTAACCGTTATAATAAAAGTGTCCCCATTACTGCCCAAAACCCGAATAGGGAAGAGGCTGTTAAGCAACTGAATTATACTGATACAAGAAGCCACTGAAAGCAGCAACTAGTTTAGTGGTACAGGAACTAATTAGCTTAGTGGTATTGCTGTAGTGTATTACAGTGCTCTCCCATAATTTAGACAGCTTTGGTTCTTTAAAAGGTGCTTGGACATTTGCTGTTTTCTTTCTTGTAGATTTGAAGTCAATGGGATGACCACTGGCTTATTGAAAACAGCATTTTGCCCATGCTGATGCCTTCGAAAATCTCATTTTTAAAGCACTGTGGAAGTAATTGGGTAAGCATGTTGGCATGGACTGGGGAAGGGAAACCAAATTGGTTTTTAACACCACCTAATGGGCTGTAATGGACTAGATTTAATTACAGTCTCTAAGGAATTGCTGACCAGAACAAAAGGGACCATTTTGCTTTTAAGAAAACAGGTATTTACAGAAAAATACATGCAAAAAAGTCAAACCCAAAATAATGTCTTTAACACTTCAGCAGAGACCTCTGGGTACTTAAGAAACCCTAAACTTCTACAAGAAAATATTTGTTGTACAATGTCACCTTTCTGCCAACATCCAGTACAGAGCAGGGATGAAACTTATGATTTATAAGACATAAGGACACCGCTCTCTATATTTTCAGGTAATAAAGCTGTTACGATCAGCAACTGCAACACCACAACGCCTGGAAATATGGTCAGAATGCATACTTTTGCTTTGCAGTTGGAATTGCAGCATCCTTGAAAGATTTCTTATAGTCTGGATATTCATTTTAGTTGGGATAAGCTAAAGGTCTTCTGATAGTGCGAATTTTTCTGTGGTTTAGACCTAAGCAAAATGGGACCTCAAAAATCACATTACTTTCCTTTTGTAACTGGAATTATAGCATTTGATTTTTTTTTTAATTGGTTTCTTCGTTTGTTTGCATGGTTAGGTACAATGATTAGAGATTATAATTTTTTTTTTTTAATTTTCTCTAAAATTATTGCCAACAAGCAATCCAAAATCCAAAATTCCTTTCTGAAAATGTTATGCTATGCCATTTACCAAATCAAGCACTTCCAGTTCTCATCAGCCTTAGAAAAAAATATTCTGGGGTTAGGGCTAAATGTATCTATTATATTATGGATATAGCATTTTTTGTAAAATTGTTTTTCAACCAGTACCTGGAATATGGCTAACCTGCCAGCATCTGTCTTGAAAATCAAAGAGCTCTATTTTACCATTTTACCTTCCCTAATTCATACCGTGTAAATGTGGTTTCTCTTGTTAAACAGTAGTCATATTAAGATAAATTAGCAAATAAGCAAAGCAACAAGAAACATATTAACTGCTTTCCCCCTGGACTTCTCACTGCCCTTCCAACCACTCAGCCTTTGTTCTTGGCAATTCTGCAATTGCAAACATTTAAGTCAAAGGTATACCATGTGTAGCCCCTTCCATCCCATGTCTTGCTCCAGAACGCCCGCAGTTTACATTTCATCTTTCGATTTACTGAGAATATTACACTTCTTTACACTTTTGGAGGTGAAATAAAAGAAATAAAGATTCAATAAGAAGCTAGTGCTATAGCTCCCTACAATAGCTAGCTGTTCGTTATTGCTTGTTCATTTCTTTATTTCTCCACTGTGGTTTATTTTATTTCCCATTGTAAATAAATGCCAACTGAATGAAAGAAAGTATTAAAATAGCAGTGGGAAAAGAGAGATCCCAAAGAAAATTGAGTCAATCCTGCTGGAATATGAGATAAAATCTTTAACTTTTCGTATCTTGTGAGGTTAAAAGGCAAGAAGGTGGGTGCATTAGTTCTTTCTTGGGCTTCCCATTGTACTACAGCAACAAACAATATCTTTGGGGTTTTTTTTTTGCACCTTCAGTGTGGCTATTTCCAGCAGAATAATTTTTAACTGGGATCTACAAAGCCTGACTGTCATAGACTACCTGTACTGCACAATCCTGACACAGTCCATCACTGAGCATGTCTCTGTCATTTATTCCAGCAGGGATGCAGACAGATTATTCTAGCCTGGGTGTGGTATTCTCTTTGAGCAGGTTCAAAGAAGGATTCTGATGCACAGAATGGCCTTACAGATTCCCTCTCTGGCCAAGTTCGGAAAGCAACATCAATACACAGTTTCTCCTGAATGAAACACTTTCACATTATCTGTGCCTAAGCACTCCTATTCAAAGCTCATATTCTTCTTGTACAATTAAAGTTGGTTACTGGCTATTCTCATCTACCAAATCTATAAATGTTTGTACAAAGTTGTGCTTAACATGTAGGCTAGATTTTTTTTCCAGTGCTTTAAGATGTCGTATTACTCATAAACTTATGACGCCTCAGTGTTCTTTCTGCACACCACCCACATAACACATTTTAATTACATCATATACATTCCCTCTTTTGTTCGTATTTTGACTATTTCTTTGTTTAGTTATTATGGAAATCGTTGTGTTACTGGCATATTACTGACACCACCAAAAGGCAGAATTAAATTTATTTTTCTCATGTTTTGACATGCAGCAAGCTCACTAATTATCATCCTTTTCTTCCATCTGTAAATACAGTCAGTCTTATTGAAGTGCTCTGTATGTTCTCACCTACTTTGCAGTAAGACTGAATAAAAGCAAACTCAAAGAAAAATGCTACTTCTCAAAATTATATTCAAGTTTATTTGCTCAGACCTTGGAGAAAATAATTAAAAGCTTTTCAATATAAATGTTTAAGCTACAAACTGAGTCAGATTCTTTTATTTTTGTTGCTTGGGGTTTTTTTGCATTTCTTTTTAAACGGTTAGTGGTTTGCAGTGGTTGAGACCACTATTTGGGCTGATGGTAGTAAATGATATTATGTCATCATTCTGACAAGACTTTTAATATCTTTTCTTATTAATCATCTTCCACCTTTGAAATATTTAATTACTGCACTTTTAATTCATTGTATGATTTTTTTTTACCAAATAAGGGACAATACTTGGTCATTTCTCCCATGGCCTAGAGTGGAGGCAGTATTTTTATCTCTCATTCTAATGTGAAATATGTAGTGTAACTAGTGGAATCAATAAAAATATTCAATACATGAATCAAAAATCAAGCTGTTGCAGATAAGAGAACGAATCCCCAAAAGCTGCATACTCATACCACCAACAGTATTTATCGAGGTAATATATTGCAGAATGCATTCTATTGAAAGCAAGGCATTTAAAATGGAGTTACATATTGATCCAAAAAGAATGAATCTTTTTCTAAATGGTTCTGGCTTTCATTTTGAATTTCTTGCTCTGTATTTCCCAATGTGTCAAAGAGACAAGCCCAGCAGTGCTTACTGCCTGTCCAACCTGTTGATATGTTTACCCTTAAAATTTATGACAACGGCTAAAAATTTTGAAGGGTTGCAGCCTAACATCTTCTATATCTATCATTCCATAATCCCACCAAATAGACCTGTAAGGTTACAGAATGAGCAAAGTTCTGTTCCAGAAAATGTTTCTAGAAGCTCTAAAAACAGAGTTTTACTCTCTTGATTTTTCAGCCAGAATTTAAGGATAGAAAGAACAGTCAGGTGATCTAGCCTGAGCTCTTATGAAGAGCATTATTCTTCATCCAAGAGTGAAGCTGGAGTATCATGTATTTTTGATAGACTACAAATCTTTTTTGGTTGTGGTCTCAGTCATATTTTCTCTCTCTACACTTATGCTGGGTTAGAAACCTAAACTGCCTCCTCTAGCAACTCCAACACCAGTGATTCTGATGCATCTCACACAGCACTTTGAAAAGAACTTGGATGTCTGCAGGAAGTCTGTATAATTGGCAGCTCCATCACAGGATAGAGATAGTAATGGAGAACAGGTGAGCTTAATGAATGAATCCCTGGCTGCAGAACAAAGTAGAAGCAAAAGCAAACTCCCTGCCAGTCTGACCCAGGGAAATACCTTTTCTGGATCACAATCTGCATCTTGATCTGAGCATTTGACCCAGGTGATGTTAAATTTCTGTTATCCCCTACTGTACAAGTCTTCAAAGTACAGTAGTCCTACCTCTGTGACTATTATAATGCCTTGAAGATGGTAGAATGAACAAAGCAGAAAATACTTACCTAGCTGTAAGTTCTCAGGAAAAAAATGCATCTTCCCACATGGAATTAACTGTCTGAAGTCCTGAAAAAGGACCGTGGATGAGGTACAAGCTTGCTAAGGGGATGCAGTTCCTTCCAGGTCCTATAAAAGAACACAAATGCCCAGGACCCACCCCACAGACTCTATGGTTAGAAGAAACAGGTTTGTCTTATAGTTTGACACAGATCACGGGGTTTCTCCCAGATTTGACTAAAGAATATCTTTAAATGGATTGTTATTGTTTTACTACTTCAGGCTGTGATAAGTCTTATTGTGTGTCCTGAAAAAGTATTCAGTGCTTGCCTGACAGATGTGTCTCAAAACTAATATCAATGTTAAAGGTTGGTTTTTTTGTGTTTGTTTGTTTTAATTTTGACTTCCAGTGACAGATGTTAAGTCCTAGTCAGTGAATCTAGATATTCTACATCTACCAATTTTCAATTATCTTCCTCATATCCAGCCACAAACCTTATCAAATTTACCTTCCTGTTTGGTGAGCTAAATAACTCACCATGCTTCCTGTGTCACATGGGGGCTGCTTTACACTTTCTGTCACTTTTTGAAGCTGTATTTCCATATTATCCCTAAGGTATAAAAACATAGCTCATGGTCCTGTTATAGTTTTGGTCTTACCAAAACCACATCTGTATACATCTATATACTGTATACACATCAAGACATTTTGATAGAATCAGCTGGCTTTAGCACCCTTGTATGCCATATTTGTTCTGGTTCCCTCTTTAGTCCCTGGCAGATTCCAATCAGTATATACAATTTTTGTATGCTGTGTTTGCCCTGCTAGAAGTGCCTACATGTCTCCACTTATGAACCAAGCTGACGAGCTTAGGCTTGATCCCTGACTTCTGGATGACTTGGGTTTGATGATGTGACTTCTGTCCTTCTCAGTTCTACTTCATCTTCCCCCTTTACATGAATGAAAAGTCATCATTATCCTTTCTTGCCATAGAAATATGCAAAGTGATCATGTTGAGGTGTCTAAGCTCTTCCATGAATTCCTGCTTTCCAAGAAAGACTCATCTTCTTGCTCTAACCCATGTTCTTGGTTTCCCTGGACATTATCTTGGAGGTTGCTGGATTAAAATGCCATTAAATTGGCTGAATTTAACTTGTGACTCAGGCCATCTAAAACATAAGTACATTATTTCTAGTTATCAGCCAACAGCTCCTTGATTTGTCTGGAAATATACCAGAAACTATTTTGTGTTTATTGAAGAGATCACGAACAAACACTTTGAGCCTCCTTGGGGTAAGGCCTGTTTCCTGGGCATAATGTTTGTATCTGCACTCCTTGGATCCCTGGATTCCAGTAGCCAAGGATCTCCAAGGTTGACCAGTTCCTGCTTATTTATCAAGGAAACAAGGATAGCTGGAACCCCTGGCAATTCTGAACAATAAGCATGGCAGGGTCACCTCAAAGTCGTGTCCATTAGATGCCTACACCATGCAGCTTATTAGGAAGGTGACAGGAACACAGACACAGTGCTGCACACCTCTTTCTTTTGTTTACTTGAAAAAAGTAATTCTCGAAATATTTAGATTTTCTCACTTCCAAGCAGTAACATCCCTTGCCTTAATATTTATGTAGAGCTCCGCTAATGGTAGCCTTGTTAGAACCTGCCTCAAATAAAACCAGATCACTGCACTGAAACATACAATTAGCCTAGACAGAGACCTGACAAATGAATGTAATACTTCTGTTGTTGTCACATGGTCTAGATAAATCATTATCTCCCCTTGAAATTTTACCTCTTTAGCCTTTGCAATGTAGAGGACAGTTTTGCACTGGCAGAAGGCTGACCTGCATGCCCATAGAAGTATTTTCCAGCACTTGTCTACAGTCTGTTGATGTCTTTGCAGTAGCTTGTGGGTAGCTGTTAAGATCTGTTTAACATTTATGATTCATCTTTAGCCTTTTTTAATACCAAGTTGCCAACAATCTGCATTTCAGTGAATAATATACTTGATTCAGTTTTACTCAGTCACTGTGATGTAAGTGCCTGATAAAATACCATCTCTCCTTGCTAGTGTTTGACATTTCAGTTTTACTAGGGTTCACCCCACAAGAAGAAAGTAATTCAAGAACGAATTTCTGAGTGCAGAGAGGGATCTCCTAGAGGGGAAACCACTTGTCTGGGAGTGACAAAACTATCCATTATCTACACCGCAGATTCACTAGAGGAAGAAAAAGAATATTCACATCTTAAATTGCACTGTCATCTATGTTAAGTAGTGTAATGGTTGTTTTGAAGAATTACTTCTGGCACTGGCTTATCTCTACAGCAATATATTCCAAGAATGAAGGAGTGCTGAAAATTCAAAAGAAGTTCAGCTTCCAAATGAGAAGGTGTGAAATCCCGAGCAGGACATTTCAAACTTTTTCATATTTAACTGGCTCCCTAAAAGATTGCCAATGAAGATTCAGACCCCCTTACAAATTTCTCAGATTTTTGTAGCTATAAGTAGATATCAGACTGATTTTTCTCGTTGTCTTTCATGGATCTTTCAGAGTTGGTCAAGAGTTGGCATGGTTGGTCAGACCATACTTTGAAAGATCCTGGTGTAAATTAGATCAGCCTGACATCTGTAATAGGAACTTCTGGATCCTTCATATCACAGTACACACTCTTACTTACAGCAGTGAAACGTGTTTCTTGAAAAGGCAAGTTCTTGGAATCAGATGGTAGGAAAGGCTAATGAGGAATCATAAATATTAAGCAGATCTTACGTTTACTTAGTACAGAGACACCAACAAGGGTCCCGGAGCAGTGTAGTCACATTCAAGCAGCACTCTGCCAAAGTTAATTAGCCTGGACATTTTTCTGCACAGCTAATTAGCTTGACTGAAGCACCATGGTTATACTCTGTTTGAAGCCAATAATACCTCCATATTGCACGGATCTTGCGTCTCTTTCTCAGGACTTTACTTTTTCAGGAAGTCATGACCCAAATATGGAATCATAGAAACATAGAATTATTAAGGTTGGAAAAGACTTCTGGGATCATCAAGTCCAACTGTCAATATACCTACTTTCCATTCATGATCATTCTGCGCAGGGCACCTGCTCCTTTTATATCATACTGAATGAACAAATGCAGTTACAGTTTGTCAGTGTTCTAAAGCCATGCATCTGAATACTAAAATAAGATTATTTTTTTTCAGCATTTACCACGTATATGCTCACTTGTAGTCCAAGTTTCATCCTAAGTCTTAATATTGAGAAGCTGTCCTGAAACATGGATAACAATCTGCCTCTTTAACCAACCAAATAAATCTGTATTTATTTTAAAATACATTGTACCTGTAGCTGTTCATTTTCTCTATAGATGGTTAATTCTTCTGTGAACTCAATCAATCCCTTGCATACAATGATTTGAAGTGGTCATGACTCCTGTGAGTTAAAGATATCTCTTGTGAAAGGAATTTTATTTGTGCATTTTTAATAACCTTTCACTTTTATGCTTGCTTCATGCATTACAAGAAAGGTTAAGTGGAATCTCATTTGACTATTTCTCCCTTCTCTTCTTGTAGAGATACAGTTATTCCGCTAGTGTTTCTATCCCTTGTGATTTTAAAATGATACTTGTGATATTTCCTTCCTTATTCTTAACAGTCATGGGTTATAGGATCTTGTGAAAAACTTCAGGTTTGTATGTTCTGGTTGTGAAAAAAAACTTTGTAAATAGGCCTTAGGTGTACTCTAAATAAAACCAATGCCTCTCTCTCCTGTAATCACCTCAGTAAACTTTATGGGGTTTAATTCAGTCTTACAGCACTACTTCGTCAGAATGGAGGGAGAATGGTGCCTCTGTCTATACTAAACAAACCTGATCTCTTCATGCCTGTGGTATGAAGGAATTTCTTTGTGTTCCTCCCCTCTTTGTTATCACTCTCTGAACACATTAAGTTTCTGCTATAACCACTGCTCAGCCAATGTTCTGAGAAAATAGCTAATGTGAAGGTAGCATTGCATTGCCAATTTATCTTTGGGTTTTATCATTGTGATATATAAAAAATGTACATATAATATATATATAGTCAGTGTCTTGCCATCACTTTATATTTCACTGGGGTACTGCCTGAAGGTCTTATGAAAATGCATATAGTCTCTATTATAACAAGGAACAGAAAGTATTTGATGTATTCTATTCCATGGAAGAGAATTAATGAACAGGGTCAGAGACTAGCAAATGCATGTCCCTGTTGGAAGGAACTGTTTGTACCAACCATGTTCCCTCATCTAATCAACAGCAAATCTTGGCATGTCAGTGAAATGGGACAGAAAGAGAGAGAAGGACAGACAAAGCAGCACATCCTAAATGAAATCCTGGACCAAATCGTGTATAAAGCAACAGGATTCTTGAGTATGAAATGTAATGGCCAGGTATGTCTAATGAGTTAATATGTTGCATGTACAAAGTACCTCAGGACGTTAAATTTTCATGGACATTATTCCAAAGCAAGGGAAAACTGAGGTTGCCTTTAATTTAGGGTGTGTAAAATGAAAGAAATAATGGTTCTTTAGGAGAGCAGTTCTGTCTTCCAACTGCTTCATACATGGTCCCACAGAGCAGCCTCAGTGTGTATCCTGCCTCTTCAGTGAAGCATGGGGGAATGCTTTAAGTTTAGCTCCGGCTACCTTCATAGAAGCTTTGTAGGTGAGTCTCTTTTGCAGTGGTTAGCAGACATGCACTGCTATAAAGTGGAATTTTAGGAAAATAATTTGCTTGCCAGATCACACAGATTATTCTACAGGACAATACATTAGATATATGCTAATAAATTTCTGAAAAACACCTAGTTCAACAGATTCCACATTTGTCTTAGTCATAGTTTAGATGGATAGGATCTTGCTGTAATGATTTTTTTAAAATAGATAATACTCTATAAAAATATCAATAATATTTCTTCTTTACCCACCCCCCCCCCCATCTCTTTTACCAGCCAACTCACTCCATGGCTTCATGGATAGATTCACAGACAATGAAACTTGTAAGTTAGAGCCACCCCATGTTTATGGACCATTAAATCCACGTTTATTTTCCAATTCTTTAGTACAGAGTTTGCATCTACACACAAAAATTATTACCTATTTTTTCTGAAGCTGCCAATTTTTCAGTTGTTTCCATGAAGCATCATTATTTTCCAAATTTCTCACCACTGTGCTGTAATATATGCAATACCTTGTATATATTAGGGAAGATCTTAGCCAGAAAACTACCAGATAGTCAAATATATGGCCTAAATCTGCATTTTATAATATTTGAAATTTAAAAATAGTCAACATTACCGGGGAGTCACAGAGTTCGCAATTGTTGATTGGTTAGAGGAAAGAAAGGAAAAGGTACTAGGAAATCTGAGAACATAATTTGGATGTGATTTGCCAAGACTGGCTATGCAACAAGTGTGATGTTAGACCTAATCATACATTTTGGAAGGTGGCATTTTGGATAATAGTGGGATGATGCAATTCTAGCTAGTTGAGGCTTATGGAAGATTATAGCTGCGAATGGTTACGTGATCTTTGCTTAAATTATTTTTTTAATTGATTAAGGATCCCCTGACTTTAACAAAAATATCTCACAGATGCCAGGTCATGGATTTGCACTGTTCTGAGCTAAGGTCTAAAAGAAACGCATCAAATTAGAAAGAAACAGTTGGCCACATGAGGATACTAAGCTATCACACTTTTTGCCTTTATGTTCCTCAGCCATTTCCCACAACTGATTCACTGATTAGATCCTTAAAAAACTCTGAGTTTAGTGTTAACTTCTGTAGTAAACCAAAAGAGATCCTGCAAACTAGAAAATGATAGACTAAATTCTCAAAGCAAAATGTGATTAGGAACATGATCTTAGGTCCTTATTCAAAACCTGTGTAAATCCCTGAGAAAACTCATTCAGTTGCAGTGAGTTTTGGATCAAGCCTTTAAACAACATTGTAGCACCATAAATCAGAGATTCTCTGATAGTGCTGGTGCATGGGTACCTTTGAAGTTTTCTCCCAGACACTGAAGATGCTAATTTTGTTGTAGGCATAGAAAGTCTTTTCTTCTCTTTGACTGCTCTCATTCTCAAATAAAACAACTGAATCAATACAAATATTGGCTGCTTTCAGGATTAGTTTTCGTGATGAGCTTTGAACAGAAACAATGAGTGCATGAGCATAAAGGAGCTTGTTCAAAAGATATTTGAAAGTCTGCCAAACAGCTCTTTCTACAGCTGTATTGCCCATTTGAGATGAGTTGAGCTCAGGTTGTGGAACTCTCTGTGGGCCTTTCTCAAGCCTGGTAGAGACTTGCAAGGCACGATTTGTTCTGAACTGATGTTTAACACTGAATACTGATTTGAAACATGGCAAGAACAATAGAAAACAAAACCTAAAGGCATCTTTTTTATAGTTGACTATTCTCTCATCTAAAAGCTGTGATCTCCTTGCCAAATAGTAGCTATACTGTATTTGTCTAGCATTTTTGACCATCTTTCTGGGAAAAATGGAATTGCATTGTGTTTTAAGAAAAAACCCATGGCTGGAGCTGGATTCATCCTCCCTTATTTCAGGTATCTACAATGTAGATTAACTCTTAGCTAAGGTAGTCACCCTCAATTATTTCTGTAGTCGAGAGAGAAATGGCTTCTTCTAGGATTCATCTGACCTCTTTAGAGGCAGAAGAATCATACCTGTCAGTGCCCTTTTCTCTTAACTGATGGTAAGAAAATGTACATCACCTGCTCTGATTTAGATACCCATACTGAAGAGATTAAAGTTGTGTGAGATGTCTCACCATGTGTGATTTGTTGTCAACAGAGCAATTTACTCAGAATGTATATGAACAATGGGCTGCCCGAGTTCTAAAAAACAGCAAATAAGACAAATTCCCTGAATTTGCTTGTTCAATGTGTATCATCTACCCATGAAGCAAGCAAAGCTGATCTAAATAATAGAAGTATTTACCTACCATTACCACACACAGTATAACTGCATAGAGTTATTGCCTTTCAGCTTCTCCCAGTTACTCCTATTTCTTTCTGGTTTAATTCAAAATGAATTCATTTGCCTGGGGATGTGAAGAATATGCAACTGAAGCAAGTTGCACCCGGCCAAAACCTGCTTATCCAGTTTTCTTATCTTTTTTAATGCCTGAGTAACCAGAAGCAATTTAGTCACTGGTTTAGGTGCTGACGCAGCATTGTTCTTTGTAGGAGAAGGTGTCTTCCTGATCCAGGGACAGACAGATTGCTTGCTTAAAGAATAATCCAACTCCAACTCACCCCATTTCTGTGATACTGAAAGTGCTACTTAAAAAATCTTCACATCCTATGAGGAAAGAACAGAAAGTTTTTTCAACACAGGTGGAAGTTTCAGACCTACATCAAGCTATCCAAATGTGGTCTTAACAGCTCCAGAAGTCAGGGTTAATTGAAAAGATTATGGTTTCTCTGTATCTTAAAAAACCTTCCTAGAAATCCTTTCCTGGCAAAATCTAATACTCATTGAGGGAAGGCAACTGTTATGAGCTTATATTTAATTTAGTTTCCCAATCTGCAGTGATCAACATGCCCATTAATAACTTAATTATTACTTGTTTATTTGTGATAAGTTCACTGCTGAAAGGAAATCCCACACAAGCTGTGACTGAAATAGATGACAATAAACATGAACAAAAAAAAAGTAGAAAAGTTGAACAATTAATCAGCACCAGGCTTTATAGTACAGTGCATATAGTAATGCATTGCTTTCAGCAACACAACAGCTGTTATTTTATGCATTTGTAACTTCCTCAAGTAATTCTTTATTCATGATAAATTATAGCACATTCGGCCTGCCTGCATAACAGCATGAATAAATGCAGCTACCTAGAGTTATATCAGATCTTGCAAATGCTTTCTGGGAAAGTGACCTCTAGGCAAGCCTATGTAAGTGTGTGGCTGTATATCCCAGTAAACAGTGCAATGGCCCAGTGCTCAGGACACCCAATGGTTCTCGCTACACTTGGATTGCATTAAATCTCTATGGCTTAATTTTTTTTTAATTATTAAATAATCTATAGAAAAGTGAGAAATTAGTGGAATTAGTAGGGCCCAGAAAAAAAACTTTTTGATACTCTGCTCTTAGTGTTTCCTTTCCTATTATTGAGAAAAGAGTTAAATATTATTACTATCCAGTTTCAGCACCCTTTTTTAATATCTGAGTTTTCAAGGGTTGTCCAGAGAAGTCCTGTCCTTTCTGCCTTTCAGTGTTTTCAGGTCTCCTGCCTGATGGATGGTTCCAGGCTTCACCATGAACCACACGTTTTATAGGAATCAGATAGCTCCTGTGATCTACAACAGTGAAACTCTGTCATATGCCCTGTTTTGCTGATCTTAAAAAGTATCTTTAAACTTAAAAAGGATCATACATGTATGAAAATATTCATCACTGATATTAACTGAATTTGGGAACAGTCAGAACTTTAGGTCTTAGGTTTCCCATTACCTGAGGTGTTCAGTGTGAAAAACATACCTAAAACGTACAGCTAAGTCATTAATTTCATTTCAAGGGAGTGTATTAACCAAAACTAGCAACTATTTGGACTGCAAGGAATCAGGACAAGTAGAGATCCACAACCATGAAAAAAGCTTGAAGGTGGCTGAATAATCCAAAGCAGGAAAGTATGGAGGATGAGGACAAGAGATTTTTGAAATAGAGATGAAAAAGACAATGTGGTCGGGAAAGAAAGAGAGTAGGAAAACTAGAGAGAGAAATAAAAAGAATACTGCTGAAAAATAAGGACAGCATAAGCTCACAGCATAGTATTGCTTCTGCTGTATAATTTTGTTTTTACTAACTTTTGATGTAATGTTTTGAATACAACATAACCCCCAATGTTTTGCAACTTGATTAATACCTTCAAGACTATGGGGTTTTCAAGATTGCAAAATGGATATAATTCTCCTTCTTCTTTTCTTTTATTAAGCGAAGGCAAAAGTTAAGGCAGGTTCCAAAAATGACCAGATAAGTCAATGGAACAAAAACCCATCAATGACAAGTTATTGCAAAGACCTATCTCTTGTTGAGGAATTGTCTTGGCTATGGACTGGTGGAAGCTAGGAGACTATTCTAGATATGTATCACTACTTGTAAGAGATTTCTTCAAGTACACCTTCCTCAGCTAGTGTCAAAACACTGGACCTTTGGGTTTTATGATGTAAACAATTTTAATTGAATTGTCATTCTGTAGGCTGAGATCAAGCAAAACACTTGGGCATCAACTTCAGGCAAAAAGATATTTATTTTGCTGGGATTGTTCAAATATTTGAACACATTTAAGTTCATTCTTGTACTGTTACGCTAATGTGGCAGCTGTCACAACAAAGGCAGTCTCATATTTTAGAAACTAATGCTTTTACCAAGTCATGTTGTTGAAGGGGGCAAACATATAAGAAAAAAATTAAATCCATGGTACTGATTCATGAAATGACATTTTGCATGCTTTACTTAACTGAAATTATTAACAAATAATATTTATGTAATTATTTAACAGGTTTCAGATTGCAGCTGGCATCTTTTAAATATTACATAACTATTTATTTAGTGTAAGATACGGTAAATGATATAACAAAATGCTTTAAAATCTAAGCCAATCTGTTTAATGTTTATATAATTATCTGTAAAATATAATGTGCTCTATGAATTTCAACATTTTCCCATAAGATATCAATCTGCTGATGGCATGTGCCAAATTAACATACTGATGTTTTCTATAATTAATAAAAATCTACACATGTTTGTATAGGCTTTTCATAGCAACTGTTGGCTTATATTTTTTTAAAAAATTTGGTTTACCATTTGTATGCGTACTGAGTTATTAACTAATACAGTATTATCAGGTATTGTTTATTTCTCTCACATGTATAATAAAAGGCCTACTAAACAGTATGCAGTACAGAGTTTGAGTTGTTTAATACTTCAAGGTGACAAATGATGGGATTTGGAGACACCCGGCATTGTTTTGACTCTTTTCTCACCGAAATTGACTGTAAAACTCCCATTAATTCTGGAAGCTACAAATTTGCATGTGTTCAAAATGCATCTAGACTAATACCAAGAAGATAAGTCTATTTGTGGGCTATTAACTGCTATGTTTTTGTCTGCAGTAGTAAACTAAACAGAGAGATGGAGCTCAGGTTTGAGCACCAGCATGAGACAGCCCACACTGTTGAATTGTTAGCTTGGTCCCTATCACAGTTTTGGAGTCAGAAAACCAGCACTGCAGCAGGCAATGTCTGGGCATGGTGCAAGAACTAACATGGAGAAGATATGCTGCTGACAAGCAGCTTGGAATCTGCCCTCCTGCTCTGGAGGGAGAGTAAGCCCAGCTTTATGGACAAGCGCTGTCATCTGGTATATGGACTCAACCACTGTTAACAAGCATTGATGTAACCAAAGACACCTCCTCTAGCTCAGGCCATCTCTGAACAGCAAGTCAGGGAGACTGGGAGAGTATGTGAGGAGCGTAACTTATTCTGCTCAATCCCTGCTAGTGGCTACAGTTGTCCCAGCAGAATCCTAGGGCTGGGTGGTTGTTATGTATGACATTTCTAACAAATCCAATGGTAGTGCAGTTTGACAGTGTTGTTCAATGTGAGAAATCCTTGCAAGGTGTGCCTTTGTTCAGAGCAAAGAGCTCTGAACAGACAGAAAGAGATTTGTACAGACCCAAAGCCTGTACCTGGTGATATCAAATACTCCAGAGCCTCTACAGGAGTTATCAGCACTCCTTAGAGCTGTGCTGGTGGGAAGACCTCCAGATGTACAAAAAAAAGTGAATGGAGATAGGAAAGTCAAAGGTACAACAGGACCATGATCTGCCCATGCAGAATGGTTGGTCCTGGAGGTGCTTGAACTGGAAATGGGTCTCCCCAAAGTCTTTGCTAAGTTTTCATTCAAGTCTGAACTGAGGGTCATAGGTGTGAGATATTCCACCTTGAAGGTAGATTTTCTGAGAGTAAAGCTGAAGTAGGAGATAGCAAAGTTCTTGAGTAGAGTTAGTCCTACATCCATTTCCCGGTTCCTATACCAGAATAAATAATAGATTCCAAGTTTCCCTGACCACTCAGTCTGTCCTTATGGAGATGTAGTATTCAAACACAAACAAGACATTCTTAAGCTAAGCAAGACATTATATTGTATCTATTCCCACACTAGGCATGTGGAATTTTGCTCACACAGTCTGTAGGCATTCTTTAGATTCCTGAATTAAAGAAAAAACCATGTTATTCAAATAACACAAAAGGAACCAATGCACTAGTCATTTTCAAAAGACATAATGAAGGCAGTATTTTTTCATTACTTCTTTCCAATAAGCAAAATAGATTATTACATCTTTTGGCACATATTCATTGTCTGTAAATTCTTAAATTAGTTTAAATTAATCTGCATTGTTCAGTTTACACTGTGGAACTGAAACTCTTCTGAATGCTGCCAACAAATTTTCGTCATGTTACAGGTCTATAACTATTCAGTACAAGAGGTCAGTAGTGGAAAGACAAACAGATATATTTGTTAATACAAGGTTGAGATCTCTCAGTTGTGATTTAAAGGGTTATATTTTTGTTGGGTTCAGAAGATCATTTAAAGCACCATTATGTTTATTTGAAAATTTTTTTAAAAAATGTATGGCATGGGCTTATTCATTGCTAATTATTGTTCTTTCAAGGTGCCATGGAAAATTGTGCCTTCTACTAATACCATTGCATGTTTTGTAGCCTTGTTTTTAAGGCTATAATCTCTGTGCTAAAGGACAGTTCCCCCGCTATCAGAATGGGATGGGTTATACCCTCAGTTCTGTGTGACTTTTCACATAACATTTTAGCTATATGTAATGATGTATTAATTCTGTAAGAACACTGACTTCCTTCTTCTGCGATATTTGAAAAGAAACACCAGTCAAATTTACCTGAACATTGATTCAAAAAATGTACTGTGGTTTGGAGTGTTACTTAATGGCTTGTGTTACAGGATCTTTTTAGCTAAGAAGGAGGAATCCTCCACAGCTCTGGCTCAACCCTGTGTAGCATTAGTGTCTTGCACCTTATTCAGCTCCTAAGCATTTGTGTAACTTTCCATTTGTGATTAGCCCTCTTGGAATTATATGAAGTAAAGCATACAGTCACACATAATCTTTGAGAAGAAATTGATTTAAACATGTTCTAAAGTTGTGATGTGAGTTACACATTAAGCAATCTGTATGGTGGAGTCTGCATCAATGAATACACACAAAAACTCTGCTTTCCACATAATTTTTGCAAACAGATGTTTCTAGAGAATATATTTAAAAGGTTCCTAATATTGTCAAAGTGATTTTTTGTTTGATTTTTTTTTTCCATTTTAATAGGAATGCACTTTTTGTGAATATTCCTCTGCAGTATTCACCCATCTTTTCTCCAGTCCTTGTATAGTAGTAATATAAATAGTACGAGCATCACATTCTGAATCAGGATCAAAGATGCACAAAGGCAGCATTTAGCTCTGGTGCAAGAAGTTTATTTCATAATAGTACTAGTATTTCAAGGACTGCACAATTGACAATGAACAGAGTGAGCCCTATAATCAGATCTTGGTATTAGATTGTTCATCATGGAATAAATATATGGGTTAGATTATCACAAATCTGTGTTTGTTTCGGTAGACTTGAAATCATTACAGTTATCAAGCTGATAGTTGTTTGTGCATTTCTTTAAGCCTGTTGAAGGTATCCAAGCAGAATACCATGAAATTGCATATTCTCCTTAATGAAATTTGGAGCCCTTTCACATTTGATGTAAATAATAGTAAAAGTAAATAAGTTAATTGATTTGCTATTGATGCTTTGTTTATTTTGTCTAAAGAGGTAAGGTAGCCATGGGTAGTGGAGAGGGAGAATGTGTTTGTGGAGAAACTTGAGAACGCATGAATAAAATGCTGACTGTGTTATTAATAAAATTCAGGGCTTTTCAATTACAATGGGCTGTTTGCCAATTACTATGAAAGGTAGAATTGACTGAAAACCAGTACCAATTAGTGAAATGTGATGAGGAGGATTTTAAGGCACTCTGAGATCCAATATATAATGTACATGTTTACCCTTTCCTGTAAAAAAATATCTGAGACAGATTTTGCTTTCTGCCTTACAGAAGCATATGTATACTATTTTAAATACCAGAAACAAAATTTCAGGTTTCTAATTTGTCTGATTTAGGATAAAGATTTAATTTTGGAATCTCCTACAAGTTAGATGATATACCTACAGGTATTCCTATTATACAGAGTAATTCTTTCACTCCTTGGTCCAATGACTAAATGAAATTGCTTTACTTCATGAAATTAACATTACTGTATTTTCATTTGATTTGTTATTTGTCCAATAAATAACATCGATCATCCTAGAGAGATGTTGCAATATCTTAGAATGCCAAAAAATGTCCTTAGCTGTTCCTCTCTATTCTTAGCCACACCTTTTTCCCCCTAGAAAATAAGGACTGAGTTGAGCAGATCTCCATTCCTATTGTCAAATGTTTGTATTTTGATTGTAAATTTTCTTGCCTCCACTTGCCCTAAACAATCACAAGATCAGCTAAGTCCTATATTTGTTTGAGTACTGGCACAAGGGTGATATCCTTAACTATTCATTTCCATAGTTCAACTCAGCAGATTTTGTAAGAAAGGAAGGAAGAAGTGATATTGTCACACAGGAATCTTATCTATCCTTTTTGTCAAAAAACACCCCTTTTTTTCTCTTTTTTCCCTTTTTTTCTGGGGAGCTTTGACTTTACTTCTGAGACCTGTTTAAACTGAAGTTCAACATAATCACAACTTTCTTTAAACATGCATATATCTTTAAGAGTTTTCTAAAGTAGAGGAGATTATTCAAATGGAGCCTAGTACTAAAAGGAAGTTTATAACTCAAGTATCTGATCTTAAAATACATCCGTTTAAGATGCATAGAACCAGTTAAGAAAAGTTAAGATAGCTTAATTTTGGATGTAATGCCAGGTCAGTCATTTTGATTACTCTGCACATCACCACCTTCGAGATTTTTTGAATGTTGTTTTTTCTATAAGTACTCTGCAGCTGTCAATATATGCTTCAGAGAAGATACCACAATGCAAATTGGCTGAAGGTTTAATACTGGCTGCAACTGCCACATTTTACATAGCTGTAAAAACACTCTCCTGTGCCTGGCATTGCTGCATTTAAAATAGATAGCAGTATAGGCTGTCAGGTCCCCATCAAAATCTCCTCAACACTCTAGAGGGTAAGTTTCAGAGGTCTGTTTTCAAAAGTTTTTCTAGTTTCTGGTCTAAACTCAAAATGTTTGTGAACCCTCAGTGTTCAGCCATCCCTCTTCTAACAAGATTTCTTGATTTTTTTAAATAGAGCTGTGTTCCTAACCTATTATCACATAGGACTAACTAAAAATTTAGAGGTGGCCAATATAATTTGTGACCCACACCATTTTCAATAGCTTCTTGTGTCTGTAAACAACCAGGGAACAGGGCACAGTCAGTCTCAAAAAAAAAGCTGTATCAGGGTCCCTGATGTCCACTGAAAATCTCTCTCTTTTTTTCAGTTAAAATCTCCCTTTTCAGTTAAAAAATTCTAAATGTGTTGTAAGCAGATTCCCAGAACATGTATCTTGCTGTTGATCCATAACAAGCTACTAATAGAAATAAAAGATGCATCATCTGAGGACCTGCAACAAATATCAGGGATTCACACCAGATATAAGACTGAACCTGCCACCTTTGTCCTCCAGTTCACTCTGTGTACATCTTCTGACCTGCATTTCTTTGCTCCATGCTTAGACCTCGCTTCAGCAAAAACAGAAAGCTTGGCAGAGTGCTTTAACTGTTTTACATATGGGTAAATATAAGGATTGTGCTAAGACCACAAAAATCATTATACACATAAATAAAGTGGCAGAAAACATCATTCTCCTAAATTATTTCCAAGGCCTTGGTAAATGAGACATGAAACTCTACAGGAGGTTGTCACCTTGCAGGCACTCCCATGGAAAAATGTCTCTTGTGCAAGATCCTAACAGAAATATATCCTTTTCTGCTTTTGTGGATTCATACAAGGACTTCTGAGTTATTGAAGATATTAAGCTGGAGAGCTAGGAGACAGATAATTTTTTATACTTTGGCTTTTTTTAATAAATGAATTCCCTTCATGATTTAGCTGATTACAGTTTTAAAATGAAAATGTTTGATTTATTGTAAACATAGTGCTGAAAAATGTGAAGACTGGCTTGTTTGAGAGTTAAGATTTATTCCAGAATTTTTCTGAGGGAGACTTTTTCAGCTATCTTTTTAAGTGCAAGATTGAAGTCTCTCAACATATTCTCACGCTTCAGAGATTCTCATTAGAAGCTATATCGGCTAAATATAAACTAGAAGATTTTGGACTTTGTATATTTCAGCATGAGCATTTTTCAGTAGTTTTTTTTTTCTAAATGCTGAGTCTAATATGGAAACTATCAGGCACCCCACTTGTTTTATGTATGAAAAAAGTGGCTCACTGCTTCTTCTCCACTATAATAGGCACCATTAAAATTCTTTAGCCAACACCCCACTACTTGTAATAACCACAATACCCTCCTGTATTTAGAATGTCAAGTGACGCTTTAAATGACAAATGCTGAGCTTTTAATATCTCCAACTCTATTAATGTATGAAGCATATTATTCCCTCTGCAGCAAGACACTGTAGGAGCTGCACTAGTGAAGTGCTGGTAAGATAGATCAGTTTGACTTCCCACTACTGTGCCGTACTCCTGGCAACCCAGATAAAGCCTGTGAGAAGGTATCCTCCATCCTCCTCCAGTGATGACTGAGTCCCATCTCTGCAAAAGTGCATCTGTGTTTCTGTGGCAAGCAGACAAAGGGAAATAATTGTCATTTACAGCTGCAGCACCTGAAACGAGGGCACCAATGGCAGCATAGCCATGAGTTACCTTCTGGTCAGGTGAAAGTGGATCTTTAGTGTTATGCAGACAGAGAGCTGTCTCCCCGCAGAACCTGTAGTAAGCATGAGAAAGCAAGCCACACCCTTTCCTCTCTTTCTATTGTTTTAAATCCTCCTCTACATGGTGGGATTTCATTAGAAATTCTGAGATTGACAAGAAAAGCCTTCTAGTGAGAGTGATCACCTAAGCATATGCTGGCAAATTCCTGACAAATACACCTGGACAAGTCAGGACACTTACAGACACAGAATGAAGGGGACAATGGAAATGTAGCATCCAGGGGGTCACCAACAGAATGAAAAAGAGATTCTGCATCTCCTGGGAATAAGTGAAATTATAATGTCCTGAATATGAAGACGTATCTGAGTGAAGATTTGTTAGCGGAAGGAAAGGACCCTGAAGTGATGAAGAAAACACCAAGACTGATAAAAAAGGAAGAAATAAAGCACAGAATCTCTTTCTTTATTAAGATAAGGAAAACGCTGATCTTTTAAAAGACACACAGTAAAGCGAAAGGGCTTTAAAATGTTTGTGTGTGGTGTTTGATGAAACCTAGTCTGGGATCCTGGTGTAATGATAAGGGTGAGTGAATGGAAAGAAATTAAAGAGAAAAGAAAGGTATTCTAATGAATTCAAATCCTTCAGTTTACAGAGATGCAGTCCTTATTGAACTGAAAGGAGTAAAGATTAGAGGATTTGACCCACCCTGAGGACACGAAAGAGCTACATGTTATTCTGCCAGCATAAGTCCAGCCTTCAACAGGAATACACAGGTGGATAGAGAGGCATTAGCAGGATTTGTACGATGAGCAGGCACTAATGGAATTTTTATAGAGAAATTCCTTAACTTGTGAGTGTGAGCTGCCTGCCCTGAATGCCAAAATATGCTGGGCCATATGCTTAGATGGTGTAAACTCTAACTCAGTAGAGTTACTCAGAACTACACCAAAACTGCACCTGACCATCAGTGCTCAAAGAGGTGATAGCACAAAACAACTTATTTAAAACCTAAGGCCCTGAGGCCACTATTGAACAGCTGAAGCCCAACTTGCTGTCCTTTCTTGTCTTCCATTGATTATATTCCTCACATTATTTGAAAAGAAAACAAATGTCTCCCATCTATTGCAATGCTATATTTCATAATTTGTCAAATCTTGGAATGAACGTAGCATCTTCAGATCAGAGCACAATTCCTTAATCCAAATTATTGCTGCAAACATAGGCACCAGGGAAATAGTGTTCTGTAATTCCCAAGCTCTGGTACTCTCTGTTTTCAATTCAGTTTGGAAACCTGCACTGTGGCACAGGTGGCTGATATGTTAATCTCTGCAACCAGCAATCACTTGTATAACCAAAAAAAGAATTTAATAATTGAAATGCACCTGTCCCCCAAGTTACAGAATAGGACAGGCCTGATTCTGTGGTCTTCATATAAGCAAAACCTCTGTGGTTTTTGTCAGAGGTAAAAGTCATCTATGTAAGGTTGCAATGTCATTAGCTGTGTCAGCTCCGAAGAATTTTCAGAAGTTTCATGTTATTTAATGCATTATAGAAAATGCTATGCTGTTCTACAACACTCATCTATTTCCCTTCACCTTTTCTCAGTGATCCTTTCTGAAGGAACAAGGAGCTGGAAGCTACATAACCTCCTTTGTTTTCAAGAC
Source organism: Phalacrocorax carbo (assembly GCF_963921805.1). Classification (NCBI taxonomy): domain Eukaryota; kingdom Metazoa; phylum Chordata; class Aves; order Suliformes; family Phalacrocoracidae; genus Phalacrocorax; species Phalacrocorax carbo. The sequence goes on along the minus strand of NC_087513.1, from coordinate 41,677,979 downwards.
TAGTACTCCAGTAAAGTGGACACTACATTGTATATTTCTTGGCCCTCATTTCTGACAAGGCAAAGGGGTTTTTTGTCCCTATTGTTCCCACAGCAGGCACCTTACTGCTTTGTTGGTTAGGTTTAAATTCCTAGTCAATTTACAGATTCTGAGCCCTTCTCCTTCCTTGATGTTTTCTTCGCTGATGCAATTATAAAAAGATACCATATCTCCTCTCAGCCTTCAGGCTAAAGAAGAATAAGACTTTTGGTTGCCCTGTATGAGGCACCCTCGTTATTCCTCTTTTAACTTATCACAGACCTTCTTGACTCTTTTTCTTCTCAAGAATATCTTTATGTGATATGAGTGATTAGGAATGTGTGCAGCATTCCAGCAGTGTTTTCTACAGTAGAACTAGCTTTTTCCTACCTCCTGACCCTAACTGCCTGGTTCTTCACTACTCCTACCCATTCCAGCTCTGAGCTTCTTTTCCTTGGCTGACAGCACAAAAATATGGCTGGCTCATACAAAATGTCTTGGACATACATACATGCCTTAAATCTCCCAGCTTGGAGTCGCAGTCCCACATTCCTCCCCTGCTGTGGCAGCTGCTGGGAGGAGGGTCTGCCTCCATGGCTGTGTGAGGCCAGAGGAGGAGGGGGCAACAGGCTGTTGATATTGGGATTTGGCAGAACCTGCCTCAGGGCCCTTAAATCTACTGTTCTGCAAGGTGGTTTTTCTGCACCCTCTTGCTCTTTCAGGATGTGAAAGAGCTCTTTCGCTAGAATCCATTCAGTGTAAGCCTCTTGCCCTGCTCTCGCTGCAGTGGCTGGGGGATGAATACATAATGACAAAGCTCCACTGTTTCCTGCTCCCTCAGTCAAATGGGAGCACTAGTATCTGCATCATCTCCCTGTTGCATGTTTGATATGATTAACTCTGTCTCCAACTGAGTGCCAGGTACACATGCAGTGATCAGTAAGACAGCTTCTCAGCCTGCCCAGAGGCCTCTTTTCAAGCTGTCCTGCTCAGTGCATGAGTGCCAGCTCTTCTCCAAGAGCCCCTACGAGGAACATTGCATCTGAGGAGGCCACAGCTGGAGAGTGACACACATTCTCACGCCAGCACGGCAGTGTGTCCTCCCCCATGTCTTTGAAGACCTGCAGGACTACATTTGACCTAAATGGTGGGAAAGTACTTTTTTGGGGCCAGATCTTCCACAGATGTAAACCAGCATAGCCCTGCTGACTGTAGAAGAGCTATACTAAGTGGCACTGGCAGATCTGGTCCTGGGATTGTATTTGCAGAGATTTTGATTTGGGCAGAGCCCCAAAGGCAGACCTGCCACCAGCTTGCAGGATTTCTGCTTTACAGTTATGACACTAAGTCGGAAATCTTAATGTGCCAATTTAACTGAGGGGGCCTGAATACATAATTATTTCCAGGAGATGAGCAACATATCAACTGCCAAGTAACAGTGTCCCCAGTGGACATCTAAAATTTTAGCACTCTATTTCCTTCACACCATTTTTTTCAATCCTTAAGAGAAGCAAACAAACCTGCAACCAACAGTCTGCATTTTTCATTTCAATTACCTACCTTCAGCTACTGTTTTGACAGTACAGATTTAATCAGATTTCTGTATATAAAGTGACAATTTAGCTACTGCACAGAGCACAGGACACTGACTTTGACACATAATTCCCCTTTCACCAATGGAACCCTGCATTCAGTACCCAGTTTAGGATGTAAATTATTTGCTGTCTCATTTGAGTCCCCCCTACTTTCTTATCTGCATCACAGAACCTGAGGCATGTGTCACCATCATTTCTGCTTTAAAGGTGCAGTGACCAGCTTCATTCCCACTAGATAATTCTCATGAGTCACTTCCACAACACATTTGTCATTACAAATACTCAAGTTCAGCAGAAATCAAATCCTCAGCCAATGCAAAATCAGTGTACTTCCATGAAATTCAATGAACTATTCTGATTTATCCCATCTACAGATGAGGGACTTGAATCAGTTATGGCTTCCAGGCCGCTCAGATATTAGGACTGAGACCTGAAAATAGCAATCAGTTCAAACTCAAAGCCTTTAAATAAAATAACCTTTCCCCTAAACTCAGGGCACATTTACATAAGGTCCATATTGCAGTGAGCTTGGGTGTGGACGCTCAACACAAGAGAACAGTACATTCTCCCATTTGTCTCTTATAACAGAAGAGATTTAAAACATATTTAACAGATTACAGAAAAACACACCAAATTAGGAATAATAATGAGTACAGGTGGAGTTCATTTTGGATATATTTTGCTTCAAATACACAGCTTGCTCAGCTACCACATAACTGTCCTGCCGAAGAAGTCTGAGTCTGCTCATAGCCAATGCCAATGGCTGCAAAGGTATCAAGACTGTACTAGACCCTTCAAAAGAGGGAACAAACCAAATCTAAACCTTCATGATTCCTACCCCCTCAGCTGTTGTGTAAAAGAATGGACCTTTGCTAGGCTTAACCCAAGATTTGACTTCCAGGTTGATTTAAACTTCATGTTAGGGCAGAAGCAGAGCTTATCACCGAGGTGCTGCCACCATTGCTGATGGGCTCATCCTTGGCCTGTGGTGGGTCCATCCTGGAGCCAGCTGGCGTTGGCTTTACTGGGCATGGGGGAAGCTTCTAGCAGCTTCTCAGGGATCCCACCCCTATAGCCCTCCTCCTACGAAAACCTTGCCACGCAAACCTGATACAAGAGTGTTTAATCAAGAAGCCAGCATGATGACCTTTTTCCATGTACTAGCTCTAAACAGTTACTGGGCACCAGGACACTGAAATACTAAGTGAAATATTAATGCTATGCCTATATCTGTATCATAGCTTGTATGAGTGGAGCTTACATGAAGTTCTAGATTATCTGGGGAATGAGTTACTGAACCACTGTAATAGTTCCTTGCAGGTTAACTAACATGGAGTAATGGAGGAAAGAAGTCTTTTCTTCCTGCTGGAGTTTACTCTGACTCCCACTGTAGTTCCTGAATTACCTGCTGTCTAACTTACAGTCTGCAGAGAAACACATTTTATTTTGCCATTGGTATACTAAATGGAAAATATTGTGAACGTTATGGTAGTTATATATATGTGGGTTTATATTTGTACATAAGGTTTGGAGCATTTATCTTCTGAAGTTTTTTATTGTTTGTTACAGCTGAGTGCTGAGTCTCTTTTAATCTTTCCTTATATAGCAATCCTTCCATCTTCATGATTATTATCCGTTGCTCTTCTCTGAACTCCATCCAGTTTGTCTACATTTTTCAGGAAATGAGGTGCCTAAAGCTCTCAGTGTAATATTCCAGGTTCAGTCTCACTATACAGATAGGGTCTATTATCTCCCTGCTCCATGAGAGGCATAAATATCTCTGCTTTATGCAGCTCAAGGTTGAAGTGATCCTTTAGCTGCCATGTTACTTTGCAAATATCTGATAAATAAGATAAAAAAGGTTTAGGAGAAAAAAAAGAAGCACAAGGTGCTGACACAACTGGCAAGTAATAATTACCATTCTGATATTAAAAGAAGGTTATCAGCCTTACCTCCCACCATAATAAACACCCTGCTATAAGCTGATTTAACTAAATTAGTTTTTCCTAGTGTTAGTGATCTGTGATTTAACCACTCTGCAAATTATCTGAAAATCTTCATAAAAGTTAGAAGCACTCATAATTCTTAAATAGTTATAAGTAAATAGTATAGCTTAAGAATTATTAAAAATCACTGATTCCAGTAAAATAGTATATGCAGCATGTGTGAACATTCCTGAGAGCATTGAGCCAGATAACCTCAGATATGAGAACATTTGAGTGTGCCAAGAAAGCTGTCCTGAAGTCATTTAAGTCTTTTATAATATCACAGAATTAAGGGATTAAAAGAACCTACTGAAAAAATATATATTCTGAGATTGCTATTAATTGTGACAGAATCCAAACCCCTAAGCTGGGATTTGATACTTCTGTTTTAGATGCTGTGTTGAAAAGTCTGCATTCCAGAAGCGAAGTCCTGCCCCAACCCACCAGTGGCCTCAGTATGGCTACAGATGACTGGGATCAAGATTCTCTTTATACAATTTTATGTTCATATTGCAGCCAAATGGTTCATAACTACATATAGGTATTCCAGTTACTGAATTTAGGTACCAAATGTAGGTGCAGATATGCCTAGCTTTACATTCCTCATCCTGCAAGGGATGAAACAGTCCCTTAAAGCTGGTGCTTAAGTTGCCTGTAGAACCAACAGAGGAGTTATATACTTCACTCTCTCTAGAGGTACAGCAGCCCACATAAAACTAACACTTTGACCCTGTCTCTGCTGGGTTCCTAGAGAACAGCAGGGAATTTTAGACCTTTCTGCCTACAGGTGTCTTGTTGTTAAGGAGATGACATTTTTGTCAAAACCATAAAGACTCCTCGAACAAGAAGTGCCTGGCAACGTGGGGCCCTGTCCTCTCACACATGAAATGGGCAAACTGGCTTCTGGACTCACTGCAGCCTCAGGCATTTGCATCCTTTGGCATGCTCTGACTTCTTGTTTCCTGGGTCTTACACCAAAAATCTGCTCCTTGGTGCAGCCAGAATGTGAGCATGGGGGGGACCTGAAGGGAGCTTCCAGGAGTCAAGTCTGGGTTCTAGAGTTTGGCGCATTAAATGTGTGTGGGTATTTTCCATCTGTCTATTGCTGGAGTTAAAATCAGAAGCGCTTCTGGAAAAGGAGGCTGGCATGTAACAACAACTCTGTGTCACCAGGCTGCATCATTTATTGGTGAGAATGGAGCTGCTTTGTTCATCTAGAGTTTAAAATGGAGTAGTTTCCCATGCCCCACTCTACCTGCAATGCTGTGCTGAATTGACCCTGATAGGATGCCAGGTGCCAACCAAAGCTGCTCTATCACTCCCTCCCCATCTACATAGGGGAGAGAAAAAATAAAAAAAGGCCTATGGGTTGAGTTAAGGACAGGGAGAGATCACTCGCCAATTACCATCGTGGGAAAAACAGACTTGACTTGGGGCAATCAGCTTAATTTATTGCCAATCAGACCAGAGTAGCATATTGAGAAATAGAACCAAATCTTAAAAACCTTCCCCCCACCCCTCCATTTTTCCCAGGCTCCACTTCAATCCTGTTTTTCTCTACCTCCTGCACCTGAGCGGCACAGCGGGACAGGGAATGGGGGTTGCGGTCAGTTCATCACATGTTGTCTCTGCCGCTCCTTCCTCCTCATGGGGAGGGCTCTGCACACTCTTCACCTGCTCCAGTGTGGGTGCCTTCCACGAGATGCAGGGCTTCATGAGCAGACTGCTCCAGCATGGGCTCCCACACACACGCTCACAAGTCCTGCTCCTGCCAGGAAACCTGCTCCAGCATAGGGTCCTCTCTCCATGGCTCCACAGGCCCTGCAAGGAGCATGCTCCAGCATGGGCTCCAACATGGGCTCACAGCTTCTTTCGGGTGCATCCACCTGATCCAGCATGGGGTCCTCCACGGGCTGCAGGTGGATAGCTGCTCCACTGTTAATCTCCATGGGCTGCAGGGGCACAGCCTGCCTCACCATGGTCTTCACTACAGGCTGCAGGGGAATCTCTGCTCTGGTGCCTGGAGCACCTCCTCCCCCTCCTTCTTCACTGACCTTGGTGGCTGTAGAGTTGTTTCTCTCACATAGTTTCACTCCTCTTTCTTGGCTGCTCCTTCCCAGTAGGTTTTTTTCCCCCTTCTTAAATATATTATCACTGAGGTGCTGCCACCATTGCTGATGGGCTCAGCCTTGGCCTGTGGTGGGTCCATCCTGGAGCCAGCTGATATTGGCTCTATTGGGCATAGGGAAGCTTCTAGCAGCTTCTCAAGGAAGCCACCCCTGTAGCCCTCCTGCTACCAAAACCTTGCCATGCAAACCCAATACAAATGCCTATGTAGAAAAAGCAGCAATAAAAATAAACTATGCTGAAGGACCAAAAGTACTTCTGTCCTGCTGAGCACAGGTATCTAGTGCAGGAGCACACTGATTTATATGTTGCATTTCTGCTTTCTGTCACATGGGCTTTATGAGGAACTATAAAATAGAAGACAGAGTAATTAAGAAAGAATTCCTATAACATCTGAGAAAGAGTTGTTGCTTCTGCCGCTTGACATCTCTGCATATTCAACTAAAGCATACATTTTTTCACTGGAGCTCCTACTCATTACATGGATACAGTTATTCAGAAAGAAGCATAGTAGGAATTAAAAAAAATAACAAAACCCAGAAAGAAAAAAGACTGGTGAAGCCCAGTCAGCAAAGACTAGAAGGACAGAATTTTTTTCCCACTGTAGCAGTTGGCACTATTAAAATGCAATAAAGGGGGAAAAAATATTTTCCTTATAAATAAGCTGGTGAAAATTATTCCCTACTAGACCACAAGAAACAGACTTAGGCTTTTATGAATCACAGGTAATTCCCTGGAATCTTCCAGGGCTAACATGGCTCCTCTCTGCTCCTTATTCTGAGCAAAACTGTATAGTTACTCCCTTTCCTTAAAAGACTTTTCGCTCCTGCAGTGCAGACAGTGTTGCAACATATAAGTAAGCCCTGTAGCGTAGTGATTTTTAGAAGATAATTCAGGTTTGCTCAAAGGACAGCATACATGGTCCTGTTAGCACTCACCTACTGCAGAGAAGGGCAAAGGTCAATAAAGGATTATGAGAAGACACTGTAGAATAGAAAACTTTCTGCTCACTATCATTATGTTTTATTTTAGTAAAGTTCCTCTTGTCTTGTCCTATCAACAATAAACTATCTGTCTTTCAAGGGAGCCACTTAGTGTCTGGTTTTGGGAAGCTGTGTAATTTATTGCCACATTTTGCAGAAGATTGGCACTGTTAGGAAATCACTTTCTCAGAAGAAAAAATCAATATTTTAAGTACAGTATTGCTTCAAGTTTTAGCTAAAAAGTTATCATGAACTAAATATATTCATAAGAGGTATTAAGACAATAGGCACATTCTTGTTTTTATCATTTGAAGACATTCTATTTTCATTAAGAGCTTCCTGTAGTTTATTAGAAAACAGATGAAGATATTCCACCAGAAATGTGAATGTTTTCATTTGAAAATATATAACTGTGATTTTAAAATAAATATAATCTTCATGGGAAGTTTGTCCAAATTGGTGATTTAATCTTTCCTTTTATTTTTTTTAATCACTCCCCTCTCTATAGACATCCAGCCAAATATTTCCAAACAGCTTTATCATTTCTCATGCTTTATCCACTTTTAAAAGTGCTCTTTGGCAAACACGACCCTTTGCTGTGTAGCAATGCTACACTATAGAAAAGCTATGGGAAACCAAGTTAAATGTAGAATTCGTTTATATAAATGCTTGCATGAAAACATCAACGCACCCCCATTATTATCATTCGGTGTAGTTGCCTCTGCAATTCAACAGTCTAGAAAGCAGCTGTAGATTTTGTGCAGGAAGAGAGGAAACCAGAAAAACACCAGTGAGATTCACTAAAAGATAGAAAAGAACTTTGTTAATGAAACAGAAAATCCTGTCCTTCAGATGAAGGTTGCATTTGATGGCATACCAATCAAATGAAAAAACCTCAATACCTTGAATTTGGGCTACGGTTTTCTGGCCTTCCTTTCAGGTAGGTTTTTTTTTCAAACTAGATCCTATGACAGAGATGTGATATGACTTTATTCCAGTATACAGCTGAAGTAAAGAACAGAAAAAGTGTTATTTCCAAAACCATTGGGGAGTTTTTGAGTTGGTTTTTTTTGTTTGTTTGAAAGGAGATATTCCTGTCATACAGCATTGTTTCTGTATGTAGCAATGGCACGTCTTTTACTTGCCAATGCATTAGTGTGTTTATTTTAAATGTGCCTTAGATGTATCCACCCACACCCAATAGGTGATTGAACTTCTGACATATATATAAAAGGTTTAGTCCCACCTCCTGTCCATGCACCTCTTCCATGAGTCATTCATGAAGCCATGCAGTATGCAGGTCACTTATTACTCCAAGACTGAAAATAAGGAGAATGATTTAAAAGTTAGGGGTAGGATATTTCACTGAAAAAGTTATCCAAAAGGATGCAGGGAACATAAATTTTCATATACCTCAAAGGATACTTATGGTCATTCTCCTGTTCATGTTTCCTACTGCTTTCACTTCTGACTAGTACCACCCTTTGGCATCACCCTGACTGGGGTTCAAATCCTCAGCCGTGCATAGGTGAGTGTCTGCTCCACAATATCAACTACCTGGGTCGCTCTGCCTCCTAGACCTGTGCTCTTTGTTCAGTCTAGACATGGAGAGCCTCTGCAAATTGTCACCTGCCAACAAATCAGAAGAGTTCTGGCTTTCATAAATCAAGGCAACCTGGGGGTTACATCAGGAGATGGTGAATTTAGGCTGGAATTCTGCCAGAGACTCTGAGAAGAAGGTGTGCACAGAGTATTTTACATGGGTTATTTTCACAAGAGAGGGACAGAAGCAGGAGCTGAGGGCAGAAAACTTCATTAGCTATAAAGTTATCATTAAAAGGCTACATCTTTGTGTAACTCTATCTGAATTGGTTCTGATGAATTTGTTCTGTTCTGAATGTTAGCAAGAAAATAGGATTGTCTTGGTACGAAATATCAGGCATCTAAACTGTCTTTGCATAAGAACGATTGTGTCTCTGTGGCTCCAGGTCAGATAGAGTGAGGTCCTGTAGACAAAGAGGGAGAAAGGAAATGAAATTTAATATTAACTAATTTTATTATTAAATCCTTTTCTTTTACAGTTGTCTTTTAATAGATCTTGTTGACATTTCCAAATTAATCCAAGTCTAAAGGCTGCTAAAGTGTATGATTTACTGTATGTAAAGTTATAAAATAAGCTCCCACTGGTAGAAGAAATTTTTTTTTTAGCTAGCAAAACAGTTTGAATATTCAAGTATAAAATATTGTACAAGTTGTTGCACATACATAGCCCTAACCATCTTCTCCGGTTTTGGGGTGCATGCACAAACCTGCCTAACAAGGAAATTAGATATTTTGTTTTTCTCCAAGTCTGTTCTGTCACTGGAGTGGCCTGATGTGAGGGGAAGAAGTGTTGTGCTGTTCGCGATGTTTTCCTGAATGGTGAACTGTGCTGAAATCAGCCAAACACCCATTTTAGGCCAAAGCAACATTTCAGGAATATAGTTTATTCACTATATTCCCAAAACAGTTTTGACTAGATTTTAGAGCCTGAAAATAAGGTTATTTAGTGTTTTACCATACACTATCTTCAATACTTTCCTCTTCCTCCTCCTCACAAAATGTAACGTGTTATCATGATAGGAGGAGACCAAGACAGAAAACAACAATGTTTCTAATTAAGATTTTCAAATGGACTGTGTTGATGGATGTACCAGAATTCTGCATATAGACTACAGACCCTGTTCCAGGAAATTATAACTCATGATAATCTCTTTGTTTTAGAGAAGATGGAGAAAATGGAGAATTTTCTCATATGGCACCATTTCTGCTTATTTCTGCAGAGTGCTTTCAAGTTCCTTATCTTTTAGAGTACCACAAATATATTGCCTACCTTTCAATAAAAAAATAAACACAAAAGTTAGGGAGGATAATGCCATGATGGGGTTGGCAGATCTGTCATGGGAAACCAGCAAAAACTTGTGCTTTTGCTGGCACCTGATTTTCTTCCTGGAGTTAGCATTGCATTCTTATCGATTTGTCACCTTCCTGGCTCACTGCAATAAACTTTAAACTTTAAACTTTAAACTTTCACAAAAACAAGAAGACTTGTTTCTGTTACATTTCTTCCTATGCAGTCATTTATATGTAAGCATATATTTAACACCACTGATCAGATATGTTAATGTGTTACACCTCATTTGTACTCTGTTTGCACAGATGCAAAGATGAAAGAACACAGAATATGCAGGGCAATGGAAAAGGAGATACAAAGGAAAGTGGAAAGAGAAAAATATTGGGTATTGAGGGCAAACTCTGACTCACTGCTCATTTATCTCTATCATCTCTAATGGGATAATTGAGTGCATGTAGCTGGGAGCAAAAATTGTTGTAATTACTAAAAATAATACAGCTTATATATTCTAGATAGCCTCTATAATAAAAGCAATACTTGTGTTTCTGAACATAATGCTGATATTTTTGTCTGTCTTTGTCTCTTTAAGGGCAGAATGGGACAGATGTGAGGATCTGGTAAGAAAATAAAGGATATGGTCGACTGACATCAGTCTGATATTTTCTCCTTCAAGCTAAATATATATCACAAAAAAAGTAAGAGGAACAGGTGTTATAATAAGAAAGCACTGACTTTTATGGTAGCCTTTAACCTTTCAATATGAAAGAAACTATCTTCAGTGTATCTAAACAAAATCAGCCTAACACTCGGTATGAGAAGGGACACCGTCTGGCCTGGTTCTAGCCTTAACATATGATAGCACCATATTAGTTTCAGTCATTTTCTTTATTTGTAAAATTTTCATTTTTCTTTTAAGAAACAAGAAAATAATCTGTTTCTATCAGGAATATTAAAAACTCAGACATGTATTTGAGATGTACATCTAAAACATTTGTCTCTGATCAGCTATCCAGACAATAAACACTTTTTCTGCTCTGTTTCCTGTTGGGTAAATAATTTTTTGAGTTTAATTTTTTGTCATTCATGTTCTCTATTTTTATCGCCTAGTCAAAAGACTTTATTTTCTTGTATGCCACAAAGGTAAAGATAAGGAAAACAGAGTACCTATTGTGGACATAGCCAGTTGTGTGTCAGAAACTATTTCAGTGGCTGAGCATCAGGATGTAGATGGGCTGATGTACTTGCTCGCTAAAGGTATCTATGGTTTTTCTGTGATTACTGACCATTTGAGTTCTAGATTGATATAATGATTTTTTCCATCTAAAATACCTACCGCTTTTCAAAGCGGAACTGCTATAGGAAGATTAAAATATTCAAATACTAGGAAATATGTGCAACTAATCAAATCTTTCTCTGCAATTTCTGATAGAAGGCAACAATTATTAGGACTCTGGTCTCTACATAGGTGATTTGAGTTATAATGAGCATGGGTGAAATCCAACCCTACTTCCACTGACTTTAGCAGAGACAAGATTTTTCCCTGATCTTCCAAAACATTAAGCACATATAACATACCCTGTAAGTCTGAGCCAACATGCCTCCTGATCTACATCCCGAAACAGAAGCATCACAAATTCAGAAGAGAGGCCACTTGGTAGAGACAAGAAACTCATAAGTTTCATATTAGAAAGAGCAGGTGTCCTTATTCTCTTCACTTGAACTCCATCAAATTTTTCAGTACAATTTATCAGAAAGGTCAGCTTGTTTATAAGTAGAATACCCTGAATAAACAAAGGTGCTTGGACAGGGAAACTGCAGGAACATTTGCAGTTTTCAAAACCAGATACATATAGAAATCTATTAAAAAATATTTAAAGTGCCAATTCTAAACTGAAACACTTCATTCCTACAGCAATTTTATCAATAACATATAGAGCAGCAAAAACCCCCACCCTTCTCTTGCTAATAATCTCCCTGCAATATTTCCAAATGTGGGCTTTGGGTGGACTTTTGTCCTGTTATAAGATTGGCAGAAAAATTGGTTATCTGTGCCAATACTATGGACTTTGTTATTGCTATCTCTCTTCAATATTCCTTCACCAGCACAATAAGTAAGTCCTAATTTTTGTCTTAGATATAGGCAAGTTTGCATTTGGCTGAATTTACAAACTTCAGCTTGTCTGCACATAATTGTTATAGTACTAAAAATGTGTACAAGTGTTTTTATTATGCTATGCAGTGTCACATATAAATGCTTAGGCAGTCCTGTACAGTAAAGAAGTAAAACGTACTTCCTGCATAGTAACTGTACAAAGCTTTCACACAAATAGAATATTTACTACTTCTGGTTAAAATACCAGTTTCATTTGGGCGGTGATTCTGTCAGGATAAACAACAGTGGTATTCCTGGGGATGGTGAGTGAAATTCCAAGCTAAAGCTTATAACTGGTTCGTAATACAAATGGTAACAATTATTGAAAGAAAGAGACTCAGAGGGTGCCATGGAGAACATTTGTAATGTTTGTCCTTCTCCAAACTGCTCTCCAAATAACTGCAGTAGTCCAGAATGTTTCCACAGGAATTTCATTTCAGCCTAGAATTGTTGCATATGCATAACTTCAGACAAACTTAAAGATCTAGATATCAAGTTATTTCTAAACTTTAAGATATCCTAGTGTTCCAAAAAGCAGTGATTAATTTGGCTTCACCTTGCTGAATGAAAGTATCAATAATTTAATTTGAAAAGATGAATTATTTTTATTAAGAGTTATGCTTTCTTCTTTTTTGTGTGAATTACAGTCTGTAGGTTAGGTTGTATCATTTATGCCAGAGATGTCTTCAGGGCAGAAATACATTGCTGTATTGTTTTTGTCTGGCAAGGTTTTTGTAGCAGAGGTGGGCTACAGGGGTGGCTTCCTTGAGAAGGTGCTAGAAGCTTCGCCTATGTCCAGTAAAGCTAATGCCAGCCGGCTCCAAGATGGACCTGCTGCTGGCCAAGGCTGAGCCCATCAGCAACACGGTAGTACCTCAGTGCTAACATACTTAAGAAGGGGGAAGAAAAACCTGTGCAACTGCAGCTGAAGAGAGGAGTGAGACTATGTGAGAGAAATAACTCTGCAGACATCGTTTAGTGAAGAAGGAGGGGGAGGAGGTGCTCCAGGCACCAGAGCAGAGATTCCCCTGCAGCCCGTAGTGAAGGCCATGGTGAGGCAGGCTGTCCCCCTGCAGCCCATGGAGATTAACAGTGGAGCAGCTATCCACCTGCAGCCCGTGGAGGACCTCATGCCAGAGCAGGTGGATGTGCCCAAAGGAGGCAGTGACACCACAGGAAGCCTGCTCTGGAGCGAGCTCCTGGGAGGACCTGTGGAGAGAGAAGCCCACGCTGGAGCAGGTTTTCTGGCAGGACTTGTGAGCGTGTGTGTGGGAGCCCATGCTGGAGCAGTCTGCTCATGAAGGACTGTACCTTATCGAGCAGTTTGTGTAGAACTGCAACCCATGGGGAAGACTCACATTAAAGAAGGTGGTGGAGGACTGTCTCCTGTGTAAGACAGCCCACAGGGGAAGAGTGTGCAGAGTCCTCCCCCTGGTTTGGTTCTATTTCTCATTACCCTACTCTGATCTGATTGGCAATAAATTAAGCTAATATCCCCAAGTCAAGTCTGTTTTGCCCGTGATGGTAGTTGGTGAGTGATCTCTCCCTGTCCTTATCTTGACACACCAGATTTTCATAATATTTTCTCTCCCCTGTCCAGTTGAGGAGGGGATTGATAGAGTGGTTTGGTGGGCACTTGGTGTCCAGCCAGGATCAACCCCACCACAGTAGGCAAAGTTTTCTTAAGCAGATTACTCTTGGGGATTATGCTGGCTTTCAAAAGGCAGCTTTTCCACAAAGATAGTGAGCACAAGAGATGTTGAACTCTGAGACCCGATGTTCTGCTCCTGTAAATCACAGTGAACTCTTCTGCAGCGTGCTAGTTTTAGCTAGCCACATATCCAAACATTTCTCACATTTAAGAGAAGATAATTATCCTCATGACACAAGTTAATGTCTGCTGGGCAATAATCTTTTTCCCATTCCATTTCTTTAGTGAAAATCATTATTGCTATCGAAAACAACTACCTTTTTTTGAAGCTAAAATGAAAACAAGAACCCAATAAAAAAAGAATTCCTCTTCTCAATTCTGTTCTCCCTCTTGCAAGAAATAAAAGTGAGAATAAGACACATCAGAACTACCAGTCTCTCTCTACCAAACCTGCTTATAATTCAAAATATACAGGGTTTTGTCTGGGTGGAATTGTTCATGTAGAGAGGAAAATTGTGTTAGTAATTCCAGGATGATTAAAAACATAAAAGGTTTCTGGTCTAAGCATTTCAAGCAAAGGAAAAACCAGGGTATGATTTACAAAACTGAAACAATTTTGCCTTATAATATTTTCAGCATGAATACCATGTAACTTATACTCTTGAGTGCAGTGGTACTTGTCCAGGTGTCCAAAATTAGACCTGCACTTATACTCACCATGACAGTTATTAGTTCACATATAATGGTTATTTTTGCATCAACAATTACCAGTGTTTACTGCTTCATTTCAGAGAGGTGATGACAGACTAGGAACCGCAACTGCTTACTCCCAGGCAGAATGCAACCTTTCAGCTGCAAAAGCAGGGATGGCAGGAAGTGAAACACCATGCAGAAAAAGACAAAAACAGCAGATGAAACGCAGTTACACTTGATTCCAGCAACCTCCCCTCAACTACTTCATATTAGTACATGCTGTGCTCTTCAAAGCAAAAATATACTATGCTACCTGAGAGAGTTAAATATGCAATAAAGGGTACTAAAGCAAAGAACTTGAAATACGTTAGGTGTAGATACCATTTGAATCAACAGCCAAGCCCCAATGTATAAAATACATGTAATTATTATGAATCGGCTACTTAATGCACTGAAAATTTAACTAGCTTGTCAAAATTCCCAAAGTTTTTCTCTTCTGATGGAATGGAAGATAAAGTGAGTTTGTGTTAGGAGCCAAAGACTCTGCTAGGCTACAGACATCAATAAGCTCTTAAGAGATAAGGAGAATAAATATTTGTATGTATGTGGGAACATGAAGTAGGGGGAATCTCTTGCTTTAATAAAAACTGTTTCATTTTTTTCTAAGGCAAAGCAATAAAAAAAATTCCCTTTCAATTAAAATAATTCCTTTGCGAATTCTTCTTCAGCCAAATGGCAATAACGACATTAGAGGAAGTAGGATTTTTCTTTTCCCCTGAAGGAACGTTTTAGAGCAGTTGCCTCCAGAGTGTGTCATGGGGCCTGATCCTGCCATCATTGCTCTGAGACTGCTCTCACTACCATTATAATAACAGTCACACTTGTTTCATTTTTCCTGAGATGTTTGGTTGGTTGTTTTTTTGTGGCATATTTGCGTGTATGTGCAAAACATTCAGCCAAGGGGACTCAAACATCTCCAATTAAAGTCCGTGAGAACTCTGCAAGAAGAAAAAGCAAACCATTTAGACTTATATTTTACAAAAAGACATGGAGTAACTTATTTTATAATAATATTCCCAGATAAAGCCTCTTTTTCAATGATAACTAGGACCAAATGTTCATCTTTTAATCTCAAATAAAAATGAAAGCACCCAGTTCTGTCAATTTATGAGAAAACAAGAGAAAAGCACTAGCCCATGGATTTATAGCTTCTTATTCACCCCTCTTGGTAATTTTATGAACATATTTAAAATACTCTCAACTAGAGCCACAGATGTCCATCATATTCCAACACTAGACAACTCCATTTATCTTTGTGTGGGACCGCACACAGTATTCCCTCACCATACTGAATGGACATCTTGGACAGATGGCACATCCTTCAGCCCTTTAGAAAACAGAATTTGTAAAAGCCCCAAAAGTCTGATGTAATGAAGTCAGAGCCTGACCTGAAAGACTGGCAGTGCCAAGGGGAAAGTATTAACATCAGGAAACGTTTTACTATACTTACAGTTTTCTGAAACGCCATATTGTGAAAATTGTCCTGGACATCCAAAATCACACATAAACATGGTGAGGAATAACTTGATACCTTACATGCTTTGTGCTTCTGAATGCCACGTTGCCTTACCATATTAAATATGGTATGTTGCCGTACCATGTTAAATAGCAAAAGAATGCCGAAATACATCAACAAAATCAGAAAGGATTTTACATTAGCACTGTAATTTTTCTCCTTGATTCTCCTTTTTTAAGCAGAAAGGCTATATTTAATTTGAAATAGACTATATTTAAGATGAGGTGATAATGTGTGATATAACCATTTGTAAAATAAAATTAATTGTTGTACCCAAAGCTTTATTTTGTCAATGAATGAGAAGAGAAGCTCTTTCAAATCAAGAGTCACGTACTGGGTTTCTGATCAATAGGAGTCAGAAATATTTTGTACCTTTTGGTCTGAATCTAGTACCATAAAAATAGGTTCAAACAAATTGCTGTTAAATCTCTTAAGATTTTGCAAAACTTGATGTAGTTGTTTTTTGTTTTAATGAGTTGATAGACTGAATTGTCACTTAGTAGATTTGTGACACTCTGTGCTAAATAGTAATGCCTTCCACCTGTGACATTCAATTTGAACATGTTTGCACCAGTAAGATCACTTATGGGCTTACTCTCTGTCTTGCATTCATTGCAATTAAACCACCAAATACAGCATGTACATTTCAAGGTCTAACATCTCTATTGCTACACAACACATAGATAAAAATATTTAGTTGTTTCCTCCCCAAAGTCTAGCTCACATACACCTTCTTGTTACTTCAGCCAGTTTTCAAAATTAATGGCTGAGTAGAGAGATATGAAGTTGTGAGGAGGGGAAAAGCCTCCATATATAGAATGCATAGACGTTTTCATTTTAATTGTTTACTTGCACGTTATTTTTAACTAGTTATTTGCACCCGTAAAAGTACCATGTTGAGTGCTTAATAAATGGATTGCTCTAATGCTTTAAAAATACATTTTTCATCATCAAAAAATGCCATTTAAATTGTTACAGGTGTACAGTGGAGTGTGATATGGTATAGAAGCATTTTGTATATATAACATGATCATATATGCTATTACATTATATTTTAGGTACAGTGTGAGTATAGTTTATAAATGTGTATATAAAACAAAAAATATAAATGGAATTGTCATAATAAACTATATAATATTGTTCATTAACTAGTAGATTCAATAAAGCTGCTGGCTTGATGCACAGGACTTGATGGTCTCTGTGTTGAGATCAACTTTCAGCAGTGGTATTTATTTAGGATTTGAGTTTCTGCAACAGAAGATGAGACATATATTACCAAGTCATCTAACCTAAGCCTTGAGTCTGGCATCCATGTTGTAGTTAGTGTAGCGAGGCAGCAGCGTCTTAGGATAGGATGGCTTTCTTGATGTATTTGGGATGAAGTGCCCTGTGGACCATAAGATTTCTCAGAAGAAAAACAAATTCCTGTAAGATTTTACGTTTACTCACTTACTGCGAAAATGAGAATATACCTAGTTGATGGCACCATAGTCATAACACTGACTTGACACATGAACTACAATTTGCTTAGAAATTTTCACTAGGTATTGTTCTGTCCTGCTCTAGACTCTTAAAAACTCCTTGAAAGAAGAATAAAAGGTTACAAGACACTAATGGAGCTGGATCTCAGTACTGCAATTTTAAGGTTCAAGAAGCAAGATGGTATCTTCAAAGCAGAACTGAAAATGTCCCAAAATGAAAAGGGGAGACTTGAGTCCTCAACCACAGGTCTCTACCATTGCATGTAGTCATGTAATAGCTGGCTACCTCAGGATGTCCACAGAATATGACAGAAATCACTAGCCACAAAATGCTTTCCAAGATCCAAGTTCACTAACTTCCAGCTCCTGCAAAAAGATCAAAATCTGCAGCCATTTTCTAACATAGGAAAGTATCACTTGGATTCAAAGACATCTTCAACCACCATTCAATATTGGTCTTAAGTCTCTGCAATAGCAAGGGATTTTAAAAATAAGATTCCCAGATGATCCCTGAATACAAAGGAAGTCCAACACTAGGGAGAAAGAATAATCTCATTTCTCCCTTCTAAATGTATCATCTCCATTATTCCATTTTAGAACTTTTTTATTTTCCATTTGGTGGAGTCATGACAGTATGAACAGGCCATGTAAACACCAGACAGCTGAGAAGATGTAGTGTGCATAGGAGAATAAGTTTCCTTTGTCTCTTTCCTGCCCTCAGCTGTAGCCTGTCTCCTGTGTTTCCCAGGAAAGCAAAGCACAACGAAAAAAGCTGAAGGGCAAAGTGATGGTCCAGAGTCAGCAGGGCCTTGCTGGTCCACAGACATGACCATCAGCAGCTCTGAAACATGAAACTTCTACAAGCACAAAAAGACAACCAATTAATCTTCTTTCAGATACCCTTGGAGGTATCAACACATCAGATGCCTGTAGTTTCATGTCATAAATTGGATGTACTGAATCCAATGTATATATTTAGGTATACCATTTAGTTACATACTCTTCCATAAGGTTAAACTAAACTTAAAAAAAAACAACCCAAAGGAAAACAAAAAGAAAAACAAAAAGGAAAATGCTTCCTGCTACTACTAGCTTTTCAAAATGTTACTCTCTGAAAATTTAGGAGTCATGTTCAACCTTTCACTCAAAGTTAATTCTCAACTAATATGTAAACTTTTAATCTTCTACAACATTAAGTTTAATTTCAATAATTGTTTTGTTTACATTATATTTACCCCATATATGAAGAGTCATCATATAATTTCTTAACCTTTATTTGGTTAAACTGGGCTGAATAAACCAACCTCTTTTAATATTTCTTCATAATACAGTTATTTCAGTGTTCTGAACTTTTTACTAGCCTCTTTTAGAATTTGTAACAAATTACTCTGGTACATCGGAGCACAATGCTCTAGATGAAGTTTCGTAGAATGATCATTCCCACCTCTGACCCTGAAAGTATTTCACCTATTTCATCATTGATTTTCAAGAGACTTTTTCAAAGCTGTTTCATACCAATGGTTCACCATTGTTATATGATCAGTCAAAGCATGCAGGTCTCTTTCCCCTCCTTTATTTCTAGCTAGTTAATTTCTACTTCGGAATAGAACTGCTTGCACTATTAGATTTTTGCACTTTGTGCCATTAATTTTCAACCGTTCAGTTAGAAGGGACATTTCACCTTTCTTGTACAATGTTCTGCTCCTGCTTGGCACTATCAAGGACTCCCAAATCACAGTGTCACAGGCTCGTGTATTAGTTCATGTCCTGAATTATTAATGAATGAACGAAACAGGGACCATCCCAGAATCAGCTTGTGAGGGATATCACTCCTAATAATTGGCCTTTCCATAATCTATGATAGCATCCTTAGCCAGTTTCTCATACAATCCTTAATTCTTTAAGTAATCCCTGTAATTTTCACCTTAAATAATAATTTCGTATAGAACATTAGAGCAAAAGAATTACTTAAATCGAGACAAATGAAACCCACTGAATTAATTCCATCTAAGAAATTAGTCATTTTAGCAGAAAAGACATAACACAATTCACCTTTGATGACCAATATTGCAATTTATCCCACTTTACCTCTTCCCAATTACCTCCATCCTTGATTATTCTTTGTTTCAAAATGTGTTCTAAGACTTTGCAGAGTACTGAAGTCAACCTATTAGACCTGTTGTTGCTTAGATCACTCTTTTTTTTCCCTTTTCAGTACTATTTTTTTCTTTTTTCCAGTCATTAGGTACTATCCCTGAAATAATATAGTTTTGTTTAATACACTACAATACTTTATACACTTAAAGGAGACAATAGAAGGTAGAGAGCTAAGTACTTTCCAAGCTTGTATTTTGCTAACATCTAAAAGGCAGACTTACAGAACAGTGGTTTCTCCTGACTTCTGCAGCAATACGCAAGGAGCCTGGATCTGATTTTTATTCTGTTATTCGAAACTTAACATTCAAGCTAAATTTAGTTATTAATTCAACATCATCACTGCAATAATCCTGGAAAGATATAAGATTAAGGCGCACTGGTGGAAGTCCTGCACTGAGATTCAATCGTTTCCTTTTAGGTCATACTTGCTGTGTTGAAATCAAAACAGCTTTCTAAGGGAACTGCTCTTGTTGACTTAAAAGACCAGAATTAGGAAAAAATTCCATTAAATTCTTTCTTATATTTCCAAAAAGACAGATTGTAAGGGTTTTTCCCACCAAGCAGAATTTGTACTTAAGAAATGTTTGGTTTTCTATAAAAAAGATTTTTATAGAAAAAATAATAGATACAACAGAAATGAAACTTTCAGCATATCAGTGGTTTGGGATTATTTCATTTGTTGGTTCTCTTTTGTGTTATAGACTGTGTTATTTGTTGATTAGCCAAGAAAAATTTAAGGTTCCAAGGAAATAATATTCTCCAGTAAAAGCAATAGAAGAAAATTTGTACCAAAAACTTTTTAAATTTTGGCACAGAAAAACCCTGAGACGATCAATAAGTAATGCAGGAGGCTTTGGTTTTGTTATAGAATTGATCCTTCCAATAAAAAGAAATAATTTATTTAATTATTATTGCTGTTCAGGTAGATGCATTAAAAATAATCTTCTGCTCCCCATGTCTGTTGTAGTAAACCAGAATCTTGCAAGGAGACAGAGGCAGTACTTTATTTCTCTCTATTGTTAGTTATCATTTGTAGCAAACACTGGAAGACACCAAATATGCAATATGCTGGCAAATTGTCACTTAGAGAGGACACATAGCTAACTATATCAATTAAAACATTAACCTCACACTAAATGACCATCTATATTGCATTTAGCATTTGTAAGTTTCCATGACTGAGAACAGGCAATGAAGAAATTGCACATATTGAATTTAAAAGGAGACTGCAGTGTTTTGTTAAATGTGGTGCCAACCAATAACATGCCATAAGCAAAAAACTCTGTATGGCTTTATTTCCATCTGGGAGTCATGGCACAGTATAAAATCATGATCTACATGACTAAATATCTCTTCCCAGGCAGCCTGTTGTATCACAGCTGTCTCATAATCTGGAGTCCTGTCTCACAGCGAACACAAGATGTGACTATTTTAAATATGTTTCATAATCATGGCAAAGCCTTGGATTTACATCTCTTTCACCTTGCAAGATATAACTGATTCATTTTTGTGAGAACAACAGGTTTTCAATACATTCTCCCAAAAATGTTTTGGGAGTTGCTTTGGAGTTTTTTTAATCTGAAATTTGTTTCTGGCATATACTTACAAAAGTCATGCTAGTCAGTTTTCTATTTTGTACCGCAGAGGTATCCAAAGTCCTTTAATTGCCATCAGGATTAAAATGTAACACAGACGTTACATATTACATCACGTATTGTAAATTCTGCTCTATCTATGGGTATCTATGTTGTTTATAAATAAATAACCATCACCTTAAGCCCCAGATTTATTGTGTGTCATGAGCTCTAGGTGCTTTAGGAATTTGAAATTAGCATTATTTCGACGGATCTGAAAGTACATTTAATCAGCACTGTTTAACAACCTTTCTGACAAAGAGAATGACATTGATTGTCACTCAATATGAATCTTTCCCCTCTCACTCTTCACTACAAGAGATGATTTCACAGACTGCAGCTACCTCACTCAGGTGTCACAGACAAATTTGTCCATGAGATGCCCCTATCCGCTTTCGGGTGTGTTCCTCTCTGAAGAAGGCAATAAGTTGTGTTGCCAAAGACCTGTAATACCACAGGCGATATTAACTCCATCCTGTTTTTTTTTACAATAGAATATCAGCCCATGGAACTCTGTTAATCATAACTCTTCATTCATAGAAATGCAGAAGCTAATAATAGGTGAATACTAACAGGAAGCATTGTTCTCCCACTTTAAAGCAGGTATCTCACAAAGACTTGACATTGTCTTAACCGTACTCTCATGAGAGTAGGTGATCATTCAAAGGGCCAAAACTATAAGGACATAAAGCAGTTTTGCAACCCCAGTTATAATACAGAATTCCACACTAATTTAATCTAGATGTTCACTGTAATTCTACCATAATTTTCTAAATTGCTTGCTAACTTTGATAATCTCTTGCCATCAGAAATCTTTTACCACAGATATAATTTCAACAGTGTACTTTATCTTGTTGTTGGAGGGCATTCAAGAACTTTTTTTTTCAAGCCACAGAGCTATGATACTTTTCAAAAACTGTAATCATACCATTTGATATGGTAGAGCATAAAATCAATAAAGTAATATAAAATAAGATAAATGAGTTATCTTTCTTGGGAATCTTTTGGCTTAACATATGACAAGCTTTGTGCAAAAAAAGTGACTAGCTGATGAAAATCTCTCTTGAGCATGAGCAAATTGGATTATCAATTAGCTGTATGTCTTCAAAAATCTCCTTTTCTTGAGCCTCCTTCAGTTCCACTCTCATTTGTCAAGTGCCAGTGAAAAATGTCTGTGATATGCAGCAAAGCCTTGCTTGCAGACTGCCATTTTCTTCTTGAAAACTAAAGCTTGGTGAGCTTCACTAAACCTGTCTAGTAAAATCCCTTGCAGCAAAAACAAAGCATGAAGCATCTCTTAAAATTAATTATTTCAGTGATTTAAGCTAATATTAAAGTCAAACTGAAAAATTGTCAGCCACTCTAAGGTCCCAGGGCAAATCTCTATGCTTAGGCAGTAACAAACTGGGACCACAGAACATAATCATAGACCTGGGGCCTACAAGTCTGGGGTTGTTTGTTTGGTTTTTTTGTTTGTTGTTGTTTAGTCTTTCTTTCAGCTTCTATTAATACCCAGAAGCAACCTATCCTCTCTTCACCTCGTGATGGGCTGGGACTGTTCCTTCTTGTTTTCCTCCATCCTTCTGTATGTATACTAGAAAAAGTGGTATGTCTCAACAGGAAAAAATATGTAGCTTTGGTATGGGCAAAATGTAATTTTGTATGAGTTAATAGAAAAGCTTTGACTTAATGATTCTCCTGAATCTGGGCCTTACTGTACTATCTGGGAATCTAGACTGATTTGTTTTTTCCTCAGTGATACTGTTGAGTTATAAAAGCACTGAAAAACATAGTGTTTGCAGTACGTAAAGCTAATCTGATTTCTTTAAATTTTCTACTGACAGGAAATGTTTCATCAAAATAAGACCACATCCGTATGATCCCTGGAAAAGAAGAAGGCAAACTTTGAAACTGATTAATCTTGCTATTAACCAAACCCTTTGGCTCCCACTCAAGGAACAATTTTAATTCCCCATATATTTATTGACATGAATTTCCTCTGTTTTTTTTCCAACATGCTTTTCATAGTGAATTTAATGGCACACCAAAGCTTGTAAAGCACAGGCAGAGTACTGGAGAAATGGCCATAAACCTGTTACAACTTCATCACACTTCAATGACTTGCTATTTTTAATTTTAACTTCATGGCTTCTTGTGCCTTCTGGATATTTGTGTCTCCAAGACTACAGTTACCTCTTCAGCTCATAAGCAATTGGAATAACAGCTGATCTCAGCTCTGCATATGCTGTTTTATTTTAAGCACAGTTTGGTATCCATAAAATATGTCAGGTTAACAGCACTACATATAGAAGCATTTTGTTTGTGCCCAAAACAGCAATATCATAGAGTGTGATGACAAAGGCTTCCTTATGAGATGTCCAGTGAGTGCTTCTCTGCACTGCTCTGCCTGGACCATAGGTACAAGAATTGAAAAGTTTGGAAATCCCATTCTTTGTCATGGTGAAAAATTATGTTCTATACTCCTTTTTGTAAAACAGTCAAATTCCACCTAAGAGGTAATGAAATCTTTTACTGCTCGTCCTACTGCAACATTGTTCCACAACCTCAGTGCTATAAAAGTTAGAGTATTTCCAGCCTGAATCTATTTCACTCCAGTCCCCAGGCACTCTTGTACCAGTATAACGTGTTCACTTAAGTAATTTTTCCACTTTCTGTGGTTTAGCCTGGAAAGCTATTCCAAGACAGTGGTCATATTCTCTCTCAGCCTTTCTTTTGCTCTTCTGAATAAACCAAACTCTTCAAGCCACCTCTTAAGATACAGGCTCTCCAGTTCTCTTAATAACCAGTTCCAGTTTTAAGTCAAAGACTGAGTACTGCTATTTTCATTTCCAAAGGCACAAAAAAAAGTCTGAGCTTGGTAGGACTGAGTCAGAAAACAAACATGGGATCTTGTAAAGGCTCAAATCATGGATGATTTTCTAAAGATTAGAGAAACAATCTGAAGTACCACCCTCTAGCTATAGCCATAGGTACAACTATATATAGATACATAGATAAATCTCAGTATCTCAAAATGGCCGATAAATCTATATTAGACACTAATTTTCTGGCATGGTTGTCACTAGCACAGTCTTGTCACTGCTTAATTGCACAGTTTGGACAGGTACATTTAAAAAAAAAAAGGAAGAGCAGAAACCATAAAGACAATTTTCTTGTAGCAGTTATAATACAAGCATTGTTTCAAGCTCAGTTAAGACCATATTTGGTCATGAGTATATCTGAAAGTGATTTCAACCATTATTATTATCAGTCACTGTGTGGTGACAGGGCCAAAGTGTCAGCAGTGTGGATGGGAGAGCAGGACATTTTTTTTCCCAAGAGACATACGTCAGTGTCTCCAAGACAGGAGAAAAGAGTGAAATGTTTTTCAGACTGTTTTTATTTGATCTATTTCAGACTTTGATATACAGAAGGAATGAGTCAGTGTTTGGCTTCATGGAACTATCACAAGAAAAACCTTTCACTCTTATCTCAGATAATGTTCAAATTGCAGCCAGACAGCAATGAAATGGAAAATCACCACAAATGAAAAAGAATGGTTTGGAAGTGAAGATATGAAGGGGAAAACTGTTAAAAATGCAGAGTTTAATTATGCCTAGTCTCTCTCTGCATTAACTTATTGTCCATTAAAGTCAAACCTGGGGAGAGATCACTGGTCAGGTTAGAAAAATTTAAGTGGAAGAATGAAACAACTTGAGCATTGGGGACCCTGTTTTGAGACATATTTACAGATAAATTTCCAGATGACGTGACTGGAATAGATTGACAAGTTTTTATTTCCTCCAGAACTATTTCATGCTTTCTGGCTTTATATAAGACAGTTATGCATAAATTAGTGCTATACAACTATTAAATGAATAGCTATGAAACCAGAGTTTACAAAATACTGAGGAGGAGTCTATATTTCTGTGATTAAAAGTCTATTCGTTTCTGATAAATATCTGAAATACACTCCTATATTCAGATCTAGCTATGCCTTTGGTTAAACTCAGAACAAGAACAGCATCACCTGATAGCTTGTAGTTAAGCTGTATAACTTGTGCACAGGTGCATAACCTGGCAGAGTGGGAACAAGAAAGAGTTACTAAGCACCGGGCAACCCAGTGCCCTGGGAGTAGTGAGGGAATGTGAACATCCAGACAGGGATGGAAATATAATTTATTTGCCTGTTGTATAAAATGGGAATTTGAAACCATATGAACTTTTTATTAGCAGGGTGAAATGGTTTTGTACTGTCTTGTCTTGGCATTCACGGATTAACTCTTTGCTGGAATGACCACAACAGGAGATGCTTTCTATAGAACAAATCTAGTCAGATTTTTTCCACCAAACCTGTGGTAGTATATCATAAAACAGAGTTTATGCTGGGGTCTTCTGAGAATACACAGGCTTTATTTTCTCTGGGATTAAAAAACTGATGACACAAGTGCACTGCTCTTTGCACACACATGCACAGGGAGCTGACAAGAATAGCACAGGTCATCCTGACAGCTTACACTGTGAATAAAAGAGAATGGCCACTTTTTCTTCTTCATCTCCTTTAGGGGAATTGGAACATTTTACAAAATCTTCTGGCAGCAAGAAAATCTAGAAGCCATTATGTCCCTCTTTTCTGCCTCCCAAATGCTAGCAAACAGTTATGGAGACAGATAGCCTCTCCTTATTGTGAAACATCTCCCAGGGGAAAAGGTTGGCTGAAGGCAGTGATCACAGTTACTATTTTGTTTTAGTCTGTCAGCTGTCTGAGGCTTTCTCTCAAATCACAAAACAAAGCCTATCCCAGAATACAGCTGTTTCTCCAAAGTAAATAATTTTTTAATGTTCTACCTACCTGAACTTAACATTATCCATCACAGCCTAGTTTCCAGTGTTCATTATAATTATGTCAGGATAGGTGGCAAATAATAAGTAGGCTGAATTTTTCCATATTAACAAGTTAGCATCTAGGAAGTCTCCATTGGACTTCTGTTGTCTTTTTTAGA
This sequence comes from Phalacrocorax carbo, assembly GCF_963921805.1. NCBI lineage: Eukaryota > Metazoa > Chordata > Aves > Suliformes > Phalacrocoracidae > Phalacrocorax > Phalacrocorax carbo. The sequence goes on along the minus strand of NC_087513.1, from coordinate 41,652,031 downwards.
GGTATGAATTATTTTTCAGCAGAGGAAAACATAAATTACTTCTGGGTTCCAAACTCACCCAATCTCATCCCTTCTCCAAAACATGTTTTCACAGTCTTGCAATGAGAAATGTAAACTTTTTATTCATGAAAAACAATCCAGCAGAAATCTATACCAGGAACATAACTTCCATGGGAAATGTCAAATTTCCTTTCAAAAGATAAATATTCTCCACTACATTTTTAATGATCTTCAAATAAAAATTATTTTAAGCATGTGTGTTTGCCACTTCTCCTGGGAAAGCTACAGTAATCATGTCTGGTTGCTATTAAATTCTGTTAATTTAATTCCCAATTAAATTCAATACAAAATTTCCAAAAAGAAATTTAAGAATTTGAGGAACCAAATAAATAACTATTATTAAATATACTTTTTTGCTATTCTTTTAACAGCAGATAAAAAACGTATGCAGCCTCTGTATTATAAATACTCTGCTGTTATCTGAGTATTTGTGACGATGTATTCCCTAAGGTATTAATTGCATGACTGTTTGTTTTATATAAAATATTTAAATGCAAATTACAAATATTAGCTTTCTCTTTTTCAATTTTTTACTGGTAAAATGCAACCTACATTGTGAATACAATTATGATGGTAATCACTGTTACACTTCTTTTTTTCTAATGTACAGTCGTCTTTGTTTCTGAGGACTTATTTTTGTGGCACTGCTCCTTACTTTTTTATATCCATGATATGGAGTTATCTATTTCTCATTATATGAATTTTATTTGTATCTGTCACTTTTTGTTGGATGAAAGGGCTAAAAAATTCATAAGTATGTTAAAAAAAAAAAAAAAAGAAATTGAAAGATTGATTTTCTTTCCCAAGAGGTCTGGCGGGTCTACATTAAATCTGAAAATAGTTAGAGGAGTGCTGTCTGTCACTAGCATTTGATTTTCCACAAAGCACTTTCAAAACCAAAACAAGTAAGAGTTCCCTTAGCTACGTGCAGACCATTTTGTATTTAGCAAGCAGGAAGCGCATTGTCATTTGTTTCTGTCATATTATTCCACTGGGTGACAAGAACAAATGCTGATGAAGCGGTAAAGAAAATGAACCTAAGATATGTGCCTTAGCTCTCGTCAAGGAGCACTGGGTTGATTCTGTGAGCTGCAATAAAGTGGGCCTGTGTACAACGTAAACAAAAAAAACCTGTCAAAGTAATCTGCAAAACTGGAAAAAGGTGGAGTTTGGCAGTTGCCGTATTCCCAGGGAGACGCGAGTAGTCATTATCAACTTGACTTCGCTTCCTTAATCTTTCCTTCCTTCTGCATGAGCAAGACATTGAATCAACAAATGGATTTTAAGGAAAAACTGTGAGGATAATGGAAATATCAATATAAAATCATTACACCAACTAAGAAGTTTAAAAAAAATGTTGACAGACTAATCTTAAATCCCCAGGACCAATGATACTATCACTTATTAGGCCTTTATCCTCATTACAGAAATCAATCCTCAGCCAGTTAAAGAAGTTGCCTACCATTTCATTTTTTTAAAGGGTTTTTCCTTTTACATCCAGGAAGCTTTAAAGTCTCTTGTGGTTTCTTCATCATTCACTGCATAAGGGTGGCAAATACAATTTTTAGAAAGCAAATGACAGTCAAATTTACCCATTTTACAACTTGCAATTGTAAAACTGATTTTTGTGACAACCCTTTAAGGACTACAATAAAACTTTTATTCTGCCAAATATAGATCCAGCATGCCTTCTTTTGCCAACTGGAATTCAAGAAATCAATTAAAATATGAATAGGTATTGCAGACTGAAATATGTTTGCATTCTGAGCAGGGAAGCCTACAGGAATGCTGCAATAGTTCTTTTGGGAAGTAAACTCTAAAAAATGTGTCATTTCCCACATGATTAACAGAAGGTAGATTCCAAGAATGCATACATACCCTGGCACCCTGTCTTAGATTTAGAGCAAGTGCTATGCACAGACAAAAATCCCTCCCCAAAATTGCTGTCTAAGAAATATTGTTAGCAATACTGATCTTATCAAATGCATCTCTCTGACCAGAATACATCTCAAAGTTTCTAAAATCTTGCAGACACTGAAGGTGGATAGAGATGCAATGATATTGGCAAATGACTTCAACACCCAGGAAGAAACTCATGCACCTGAAGTCTGACCATGTTTGTACTGGTAGCACAGGTTGGATTTCCTCAGAGGTGAGGGGAAGAGGCAGGAGAGTATGCGAGTCATTAGATACTGCTTTGTAAATGGACAGAAAGATGTGCAGAGCCTGTTTCCGCTCACTAAAATCTATAAAATATCTTGATGTGTTCCCATGATGGAGGATGGAGAACTGTTCATTTTCCTCTTTAAAAAAGCCCAGTCTGCTCAACGCTACAGTGGCTACATTGGCAGAATGTCATAGATTTTGAAGTAATTTTAGCTTTCTCACAGGGTTTTTATTTAGCCTCAGAACAGGAGGGCAGAATTTGACACAGGTGAAATACACTCTAAACTATATTCAAATAGGACTTCTTTTTCTTGCAACCATGGGGACGTGGTCGTGTGGCCACAAAGGATGTGCAAAGAAGTAGGTTGTCAAAAATCATTGCATCAGGAAAGGGAAGATTTATTTCCCTCTGCTTGCCAGTGAGAACTTTCAAAGGCCTAATATAGACATCTTATTTTCATGAGATGGATATAAACCATACTATTTTCACAAGAAAAATAAGAATATATTTTTATAGCAGAGAAGGCCATTTTTTTGTTTGTCTTATTTTGTTACAAGGAATTGCTAAGATACAGCAATAAATGAACCACTGTTGTTATACATTGTAACACAATAGTGACAGAGAGCCCAAGAGATACGGCAGGTCTGTAGTACTAGGCATGAAGAGGGCATATACTGACTTCTCCAGCCTCAGGAACTCACTGTCTTAAAATAAATCAGAGAAAAAGGTGGCATGGAAATTCAGGGAGGTGAAGTGACTCTGTTTTGGCCCAACAGCGGGCTGATGACAAAGGCAGGAGTAGTGCATAATGTATTCATCTGAATGTGCCAATGAAATTTTTACGTTTCTGGAATCAATGTCAGTATGAGCAAGTCACGCTCACTGATTTATCTGTTTGAAAAGAAGGCATGATTGTTTTAACTCTTCTCCAGAGATTCAATGATTACCATAACTTTTTTTTTATTTGCTAGATATTGTAGCAAGATGTTTTTTAATGAATGTTCTTATTTTGCTTTTTCTGTAGTTCTCAAGACAAGAACGTGTTTTATTATAGAATTACGATTCAGTATTGTGTCTCACTGCAACTGCTGACATTACCGTATCTGACAAAACTCCTAAGGAAGTGTTTGTGAGATCAAGCAGTTGAACTTTTAGCCTGACATGTATGGATCAGGCCTATTTGCCCTCTACCCTTATTCCACTTTTAATCTTTTTGTCTTTTCTTACAGAAATCTCTCTTTAAAACCTAAATACAAAATAAGTGTAGGTGTGAATAATACTTTCTCCTTGCAATTCCCCATGTGTGAGAGTGGAAGTGACCAGTGTTCTGATTATGGCATATAATAGCCCTCTGTGCATCTAATGTCTCTGCCCAAGATCTTCCTTAGCAACAGACTGGGGTTAAAGAAACATATTTTATTCCATCAGAAGTAACATTATTAACAGTACCACCACAAAAATGTGGTGAGGCAATTTCCTAATGTCTTTCCCTCCGAGGCAAGTATTTTGCATGTCTCACACCCTGGCGCCTGGTTTCCTGGAATGGGAGATTATCTCATAAAGGATCACCCAAGGTTGGCAATTTGCAGTAAACCGGTAAAAGTTCAAAAGGCCAAACTCAAATTTGAATATTAGGAAGTTACATATATTTGATGCACTGTGAGTACATTAAGCTGAAATGTCCAAGTAGGATATCTTTCCTACTCTTTTTCCCTCTCTCCGAGGAAGGACCCTGAAAGCAAAACCTTACGTTAAAAACATTATGTTCTCAAAAGAAAGTAATAGAAGCTTTCAAGCCCAGTATCAGAAATGTAATTCTGAGATAGAATCTGCTAAGTAACTTCAAAGTTGGAAAGCATAAAACATATGTTTCATGCAGTGGACAAAATAAACACTTTGTCTCTGAAAAAAATGCACAAAACATTTTTGTCACTCAGGCATTTAATTAGAATTTCAAAAACAGATTAATTGTAATTGAAAATGTAATAAACTATAGTTTGGGATTTTTTTTCTAGGGAAATCTAAATTAGCATAGTTAATGAAATTACTTTATTTTTTTGCTTTGTCAGTAAACTAAATCCCTTCCACAGCTTTCTATTTGAAAAAACAAATAATCTGCTAAAGCAAATGGTCTGCTTTTCCACCCAGGGATTACAAAAGCTATTAAGGCAAATTCCAGTGAACTACATCAACAGTACTTCAAAATGAACTTTTAACACCTTATAAATGATATTTTTCTGTGGAAAAATGACACCAGTTTCTCTAAATGCCAGGGAGATTTAAACTGTGGAAAGCTAGTCAGTAGTTTTATAAAGTGTATTATCTTCTGGATACTGGTTTGGTGAAGATTTTAAAACCATTATCTCTCACTAAGCTTACAAGTAATGCTAAAAATGCCTATGAGCTCATTTGAAGCTGATCTGTAATGTAATAAGGAAAAACAATATATTTTCTGTTATCTGCCAAACATGAATGAACTAAGCTGCTCTGGACATGTTTGAAGAATGTGGAAAAAAACAGCCTGTAAAGATCAAATAGAGGTTTGCTTTTAATGATACAGTGCTGGGCAAATACTTGTGAATGGGTTTTCGAACAATTCTCTGTTCAATGCCAATAGCTCAGGAAGGAAGATTCTCCCTCCCCATCAGTTCTTCAATGTGTTGAAAGTGAAGTTATGTCCATTGTCATGGCTGAACTGGAACAAAACATTGTTACAGTGTGTGTGAGTGTGAGTAGGTGTGAGACCCTGCAAGGTGTGGAGGGATTCTCAGTGTTTTTCTTGATTCCTCAAATGTTCAACAAAATCTAACTTCAAAATATTGAAATGGGTATAGAGAGTAAAAAAATACTTAACTTTTTGGGAAGGCACAGCATATACAGCTAACCAAAACAAAGCTCAGTTGACATTTCTTCTTCTGAAAGTTTTTTATTTCATTTTCAAAAATCCATAAATCTATATGTTTCAAAAAAATTCATTGAAAGACTAGTTTTGGATCAAAGCATTTTGTTTCAACAGAATCAAAACATTACATAACATTGAATATAAAAATAATTTCAAAACTAACATTAAATTGTTTCATCTCCTTAATACCAAGATAGGATGAATATTTTGCGTCTCTACCACTTTTCCTTGTAAGTGACTTCTTTGAAAAAATTAGCATGATTCCAGAAAGCATCTTTATTTTCACACCAATGGGAAAATGTCGTCAAAGATTTTCTGTCCAAATCTGAGAGACTTAATTAAAAATGTGATTTTTAAAATTGTGAAAATAACGTTAATTTCACTGTGGATGTTGTTTGGTTTTGTTTTTATTTTGTGGCCAGTTTAGCAATAAATTTTACTCAAAGTTCTATCCTTTCCTACTTTTAATAGAGTTTTTGTTTTTTCTTAGATATTTATCCTGAGTCTGAGTCAGGAAAAAATCAACACATGCATGCAATATATTTTATACATATTTGATGTAGAGAAGAGAGGTCAAGATATTATCTAATCCCTTTTCTTTTGATAGTTTTACCAATTTAGTAGTTACAGTAAGACACTTCTTGTCATCTTGTTAAATGAAAGTACACAGACATATTGGTTAATACATTTGCATTTAAATTATTTGCTGGTATAGACAATATGTTAGTGTGAAAATTTGTGTTTTTAAACTAAGCCTCATAATGAAATCTGATATTTTTATGGTAGATCTATCAAATAACAAATTACATCAAAAATGTATGCTGTTATTTGAATTGTAATTTAATTTTAATCTTACTTTATTAAAAACAAACAAAAATCTAGGCTGGATGTTGCACATGGAGAATCTATTTCAAATCAAACTGCTGGGAATTCTATTTGAATATTTCCAGCAGAGAACATAATTTTCTAAATTAGTAAGAAACAAAGATTTTTTAATGTATTCAGAACAAACAAAACAAAAACAAAATTCCAACTGGATTTATCATCAGAAAAACAGCTCTGTGACTGAATAGCTGTGGGGTAGATAACAGCACATTTCTAAATGAATTATCAGGAAACATCACTATATTTGATGCTTCAAGTAAGCTTTTTTAAAAAGATAGATTCATTCGCTTTGAATATTTTAAACCTCACATCACTAATATTTTGACATTGTGGTTGTTTCAGAAGTTGAAGTGTCTGAAGGCTTTAGTTTACAAGCAGAGCTCTGGTTTTATTTTTTATTTCCTAATTCAAATCACTTTTATTAAGAGAAGCAGTAATATTGTTATTTTACATGCATATTGCAAAAAATGTCTGGAGATCCCAAAGGTAAGAGATATCTAGGGATTAGTCGCAGATGACACCAAGCTGGGTGGGAGTGTTGATCTGGTGGAGGGCAGGAAGGCCCTACAGAGGGACCTGGACAGGCTGGATTGTTGGGCCGGAGCCAACAGTATGAGATTCAACAAGGCCAAGTGCCAGGTCCTGCACTTGGGTCACAGCAACCCCACACAACGCTACAGGCTTGGGGAGGGGTGGCTGGAAAGCTGCCTGGCAGAGAAGGACCTGGGGGTGTTGGTCAACAGCCAGCTGAACCTGAGCCAGCAGAGTGCCCAGGTGGCCAAGAAGGCCAATGGCATCCTGGCTTGTATCAGGAATAGTGTGGCCAGCAGGAGCAGGGAAATGATTGTGACCCTGTACTCAGCACTGGTGAGGCCGCACCTTGAATATTGTGTTCAGTTTTGTGCCCCTCAGTACAAGAAGGACATTGAGGTGCTGGAGGGTGTCCAGAGAAGGGCAACAAAGTTGGTGAAGGGTCTGGAGAACAAGTCTTATGAGGAGTGGCTGAGGGAGCTGGGGTTGTTTAGTCTGGAGAAGAGGAGGCTGAGGGGAGACCTTATCGCTCTCTACAACTACCTGAAAGGAGGTTGTAGCGAGGTGGGGCTCAGTCTCTTCTCCCTAGTAACAAGCTATAGGACGAGAGGAAATGGCCTCAAGCTGCACCAGGGGAAGTTTAGGTTTGATATTAGTAAAAAATTCATCACCGAAAGGGTTGTCAGGCATTGGAACCAGCTGCCCAGGGAGGTGATTGAGTCTCCATCCCTGGAGGTATTTAAAAGAAGGGTAGATGTGCTTGAGGATATGGTTTAGTGGTGGACTTGGCAGTGATAGGTCTTTTCCAACCTTAACGATTCTATGATTCTATTGTTGGTTATGGGGAACAGCTAACATTTTTGCAATGAAAATGTGGGGACTATGTCTATTTTCAGTGGCATATGGCTTGTTTATAAAAAGAAAATATGATTTGCAGTTAAATAGACACAAGTCTATTACTGATTCTTATTTATCTACTTTCATGTCTTCTAGTATTGCAACATCATCTCACTTCCCAAACATTATTACTTTAATATCACAACAGAAATGGAATAATAGGAAGCATTAATATTAAAAAATTTAATATATTCATATACAGGAGACTGCAGTGAAGAACTTTAGGCTTTCATTTGTAAAAGAACTGCCTATATAATTTTGGAAATCTGCCTATAAATGTTTCACCTTAAACTTACACAGACAGTATGTATCAAAAAAATAAAATTAAGCCAGATCTTCTTCAGCTACATAACTTGAGTCAATTCTCTTTACCTTGTGCTTTCATATGTTCATAAAATAATGTACTTTTATTAAAAGCTGAGAATTTAATAAAACTTGGAGAAACTATGGGAAAAGAAGTTAATAAAGAACATGTGTGTATCCTATATTTTGAATAGAAACCTGTATCCTTTAGCTGGCGATAAGAAATCCATTATTTGTACTCAAACTACAGCCCTAGCTGCTCACTCAGTAAAGGCTCAGAAGCATGATCAGGAACCTTTTCTTAACTGGTTGATCTGATTTTATGGAAAATCTGAATTTTGACAGTCTCCCTGAACGTGCATACTTACATTTGTTTATCTCTGCCATTCTACACATCTTTATTGTGCCCTGGTCATGTAGATGAAGAGATTAATAATCTGCTTTTTTGACGGACTCTGCCAATTTTACTTAATGCCAACATAGCGCTTTTGAAAAAGTTATCTGAAGAATGTTATTAAATCAAACATTAATTGAGGCACCCAGCTTATTCTCATTCTAATCTCATCAGTTTTCATTCACGTGTGACATGTTGCCAGCTTACAGTTCTTGTAATAAGAATTTATTATAAAAGGTGACCCAATGGGAAGATAAAAGCCAAAATGAAAAGAGCTTATTGCTTGAAATGAATTCAGTATGGGACTGGTGGCTTTTAGCAAGATAAGTAGTTGAGACTGCTCAATGACAACAATCTCTTATTTATTTACAGTAAAATCCTATTTATCAGAAGGTCTTAGTGCACAGCTTAAATTCACAGTTAACCAAAAGGACTTGTTATACAGATCTGATCATCAAGATTGCTCTGTATATTTCAAAGTGTGACAGTTAAAGAATTCATCTGTGCTGCACAACTGGTGAAGAGGAGGGCACAAACTCTCACAAAGCTCAAGCTGGTAGGTCCCAGAAGCTTCTCCTGCCCTAAGCTAGAGTCAGTACTCAATATAGCCAATTTTCAACTAATGAAGTGCACAGACAGATCCTGGTGCAGGCATGCCAACTATTAGCATTACATAAAAAACTTAGAAAGACTAAATAAAAGGGTACTTCATTCAAATGAAATTGCAAGGAAAACCTTGTACATGGAAGATAAATATCCATGTTTCACTACAATGTATCAAGCCCTATTAAGACAGTGCCCTGTAAATCTTTCTGCTGCTTTATTTTCCCTCCAGGTAACCACCTGTTGTAAGTTTCTCAGCCTACATTTTCCCCTCTGTTGTGACATTTCTGCCTTTGTCTCTGTGATTCATGCCAACTTTGCCACCATTCAGGCATCTAAGTGCAGTGTTACTATTAAGACTGCATCTTTAACATTTCTATTAAAATACAGTGTTCAAGATTTTTTTGTTTCTCTAAAGCATCTATACATCTTTCAATACTGACAAACAGCTATGACGCAGGTATCAATTCATATACCTCTGAATGTGGAACAAGCATTAGACTGCCTGTTAGCATGACTTCAAGCTGATAAACTGAAAACAATGGTATTTATAAATCAAAATCTGTGTGGAAGTGTTGTCTTCACAAATAAGGTTTTACCAGCTGCCAGGACTAAGGAGGATTGTGGCTGTGACAAACATTCTTCAAGGTGCCGTATATACTGCTTTACACCTTCAGTGGAGTGATGCTTGCAGAGAGGTCTGTAGTAGGCTGATGTTTTCAGTGATCTTGCCTGTCACAATGGAGGGCCTAAAAATACCACCCTCCATGGAAATAAACTAAAGGTTATCTGAGACAAGCCATGACTGCAGCAGTCCTTTGGCTTGAGACTAGGTAACTCTGTCTACCAGCATTGGTTTTAGCTTGTACGAGCACAATATTCCATATTCTTTCAAATATTACAAGAAACATGCTGCCTTAAACTCTTTTCTCTCCTGTACTATTTCACTGTTCCTGTCTGTGGTGAGTTTACTAAAGCTAAATCTTCAAGTTACAAGAACATCACAATCTGAGATGGTGATTTTTCTGTGAACAACAGCCAGATTAACTAAGCATATTTTTCAATGCAGTATTGAAAGCATACTATCCTTAGTTTCTTGAAAGAATTGAGAATCACTGCAAAAAAGTTAGAAACTGTTTTGAATAAACTAATTAATAATGGCCAAGTCAGGTCCTGGCCTTGTACAACTTTTGCAAACGATCTGGTACAAATGTCTGCAAAGCATGAAATGCCTTTTGAAGTGCAACTTTAGCAGTTGCACAGTTTCTTCCCTCAAGACTTCCGTAAAGAAAATTGGCTTACCAGGAAAGAATAGCATCTATATTAAGAAGAGAAAAACAATCTTCAAAATCCACCCCTAAAACAGAACTCAGAATGTCCATCACACCTGCTGTCATGTTTTAACAATATGAATAGAGATTTTAGTCTTGATATGTGCTAAAACCAGCAGGCTTATCATTCTTCCTCATTCTCAGGGCTATGTGGATGGAGAACTCCTCAGTGTCAGTCAAGTAGCACTGAGGGACGCAGAGCTTTCAGAATCAAGTCCACTTGCAGGACTGGGATATAAGGTGCTTCTCTTACATCATTTTGACATTGGGCCAGTACGCAGCATCAACAGACAAAGGTTTTTTTATCTAGTCTGACTTCTCAATACTTGACATTTTAGATGTACAGAAAAGAGAAACCAAGTCAGGCTAGTAAGATGATAGAAGAAACATGCAGGGGTAGAAATTAGACACATCAAAACTTAAGAGAAAGGAGAATGGTAAGAGGTGTCAGAGATTCTGAAAACTCATTCCAGTACAATAGTCATGAAAAGGAGAGCAGAGGTGTTAGTCTGCTACTCCATGCTTTGCAAAGATGCTGCCATATGATACTGAAATGTCTGATGGTGTTTACCAACCTTTTTGCATCTGCCTTTACTGAAAAATCATCACATGAAAGGAGATCGTATCAATCAATCAAGTAAAAGGCTATTGCAAAAAGTAAAGGAATAATCTGTTCCCTATGTATCTTGGTAGGTGTGACAGGTAATAGTGGGCTTTAGCTGTGCCAGGAAGGGTTCCAGTTAGGAAGCAGAAGAAGCTTTAAAAAACTAGTACAGATAATGAGAGACTGGTTTAAATTGCCTGGGGAAATTGTGGAGTCTTCATCTTTGGACCTTTTTTAGGACAGCTCAGGCAATTATTTGTCAAGAATAGTTCATGATAGGAACAGCATCTGTCACAATCTGACTCTGCCCTGGGGCAGAAGGAAAGTCTAGATGATGCTCTTGAGGCTCCTTCAGTTCTTATTTTTCTATGACTTTTATAGTTTACTCTTATTCAGAGAACTAATAAACAGGATTGTAGCTACTGGCTTTTTGTTACATGCATACCTGCAATCTCCAGAATTCCTGATTGCCTTTGGGAAGAATTATATGGCTATTGTAGCTACGCCAATAATTTTTATATCATCTGCGGGACAAGTTAGCATTTGTAAACAAACATATTGTCAGACAAATTGAAATCAGTCTTTCCTTTGACTTCAAGAGAAGCTCAACTGCATCTTGTAGACTCAGGCAACTAAATTGGCAGCTGGTGTCCAAAGGCTCCCTTTGTAGTCAGCAGATAGACAGGCACTTTCAGGGAGCAACTGAGAGCATGAGACTAATTTATGTGCTCTGAAGACTAGCCAAATAACTGAGCAGGTTAAGTAAATTAAATTGGAAACCCGTAGTTGGACAGTGTTAATGCTCTCCTTCCATACCTTCATAATGCTTAAATTACCAAGCAAGTGGCTTTCATAAACAACCAATATTTAAAGAGAAGACATGACAATATATTGTGGAAAAAATAGCGAGAAACTAATCATATTCACAGAATTTATAGATTTTGCTGCAATGCCTCCTCCCATTTTTGTGCAATAAATAATATCAGGACAAACTAATTGTTTTCCCTAACCACTCAATGTGAAAAATCTTTAAAATAGTCTGGCTGTGTAAATATCTAGTCAAGAGTAAAAGAAAGCAAGCCTACTCTATTTTGGCTCACACTCAGACTGGTGGTAAAAACCCCGATAGTGTTAAATAAATAAGTTTTAGGACTTTTTAGAAATGTTCTATAGGAAGAATAAATAAAAACACTCAGCATAATTTCTTTCAAGGTTTTTTGAGATATAGATTCCCACTTTTAAGTTGCAGAGTTAGAAAAAAAATTAAAGAACACAGAATGAGGTTTATCTAGCCTTCAGCTTCCTGGTATGCATCAATTAAAGTTATCCTAGGATCAAGAGTTGTCCTGTTTCCATCCATAAGGTTCAGTATTCTTTTCTTATCTAACAAGGTCTAGCTGAGTAACTCCTTGACACTGAGGGAATATTGATGATTGACAAAACAACATTTTCTTCTTACTATCCTCTAAAACAGTTGCTTGGAAGACTGTCAGGGAGCATTCTGCACATGGAGGAGTTGCATAAAGGATCAGATTGCAACTGAACGGCACAAGAAAGAAGGCAGGACAGTCTTGTTTGTTTGCTTGTTTTTCACAGGATAAGTGTATCACTATTTGATCAAATTTTAAAATGGTTATTTATATTCCATCTCACTATTTCAACTGGATACCACATTTCATTGAAACATTTATTCAGAACAGCCTCGCTAAGCCACTGCGGAACCAGTCTCCCACTGAACAGTGAAAATTGACAGATTTTAATAGAAAATGTTTGCTATGTACAAATAATGGGAAAGCCCACAAAATTCTCAGGGACTACAGTTGGAACTGTGATATTTAGAACTACTAAGTACAGCCAGAAACAGTTTTGACCCATTTAATTAAAAGGATATGAGCCGTATTAATATCATTGTTACTCTAAATTAATCTGAACATCCATACTTATTCTTCCATAAATACTCCTTTAAATATACAATTTATATAGATGGAAAAAGATTTTGGCTTGCAGTATGAAACACAGTAATAAAATTGCAATATTGTTTTCTTGTCGACCAGAATGTGAAGTCTTTGTCACAGTGGCAAAGGTATCTTCAATGGGACATCCCTGTGGGATCTCCCTTGTGCTGCGGGGGCCCAGAGTCACTTCCACAGGCACCAGAATACAAAGTGCTGTGTACTGAGGGTTTTATTGCACCCTGCTGTTGCTGCAAGGGAAGGACTGCCTCTCCCCAAGATCTCTCATAAAGGGATATCAGTTCTGGGCAGCTGACAGGAATGTTTAACACTGTCCATGCTAGTGCCCTGGCAGAGTTATGGAGGTTAACAACTTCCAAAGCTCAGATAATTCTGCAGGAATTGGTGCTGAATAAATAATTTATGTCTACTTTCTTATGACTAAAAAAAAATATAATAAAATATTGTATAGCTTGACTCAATTTCAAGCTAACTGTTAAAGCATTTGATTTTATCATAAATGTCATTTTTGCCCATTTATTTCTTTTGACAGCAGGGCTTCTTTCAGAGGTTTGATGGCAGTATAATGGAAAGTTAATAAATGGATCAGTACATTTTTTCATTCTTTCCAGATGTTTCCTTCATTATGCCAGACACATTACTTTCTAAGCAGAAAGCTGCAAAGAGTGCAAATTTTAGTATTTCCTACAGGACAAGATGTGCAGTTCAAAAAACTGTGCATCCTTGTTTGGCTGGAAGAAAATAGTTTCTGTGATGTTTATTCTGGCTAGAATGGGACATGCATCAATAAACACACTCAAAAAAAACCACCCAACCTCAAAGAAACCAGATACAGAAGATCTTATTATATGTGGTTTTTATTATAGATGGGACAGCTACTATACTGACTACTTCTTCCCAACATCCACAGGTATTCAGCAATGCATTGGGTTAGTGCTGCTTGCTATTGCATTGCTACCACTAGCTGTTTTAATCACAGCAGGCTAGACAGAAGCAATGTTAATAAGTGCTATGTAAAATCTCATCGTGTCTGAATTTAGAGTGTGGTTGCTCTTTTATGGGGTCTAGATGTGAAACTAAATGATGTTTCCTACCAAATGATGGAAAACAGGATTATACAGGAACATTCAAACCTTTAGTAATGAATTGAAGAGCCTGGGTCTCATTTGCCACAAAAATTAATAAAAACAAAAGCATGAATAAACTCTATTTACTGCCTTTATGTTATGTAACCCATTTTCTGTTTAGAAATTAGGCCATGAGAAGCTACTATATTTTGAATTAGTTCAGCTGGAATTTGCATATGAATACAGAAACACCGGATATATTAACCTATTAGTACAGAGGTTACTTCAAAAGTCCTGTCATTATCTTCTTGTATGGTTGTCATAATGTTTCTTTATATAAGTACGTCAGATGAGTAAAACCATTTTAAGAAGATTTTGAAAGAGTTTTTCTCCTTTCAAAATTTGCTTATCCTGAAATGCCCAGCTTTAAGCCAGGTACCTATTTTCTCACATGAAATCTTTAAATAGTCTATGTTTGTCACTTTCCTATTTTATTGAGGCCTTTCTGAGCCCTGGGTTTTTGGTTTAACCTCTTAGAGTGAAACCTGCAGCCTTATCTTTTCATTTCATTCAAGAATATAGAAGCCATCATTCTATAGAGGTGGCAGCTTTTCTGCTTCAGAGCTTGTGTAATTTAGTTGGGTCCTCTAGTAGGGTTATATTTCATTTATGCTGAATACACTCTTTATGCTTGTGTGACTCCTCAGAGATTTTACAGATGAAAATAAAGCAGTTTATTGCATAAGGAATAGTGACTGTATTGGCCATTAACCTCAATAACTTGCATATACTATAGTGGGGCGTATAAAACACCCACAGCAGTGAGATCTGAATCAGTACAAGGTGTTTATTCCAGCCAAAGTATTGCTTATAGAAAGAGGTCTACAGAGATCTCTACTATTCTATGCTGCCATCTTCTCTAGCCAGGTAATTTGTGTTCTGCTATGTACAGTATTTGAATGTCATGCCTCAGGCAGCTTATTTTCTCACAACAGTTTCACCTTCTCTTACAAAAATAGTAGTGAAAAAAATGTTATGCAAAATACCTGCTGTGCTGTAATTAACTTCCAAAAGAATTTTTTCGATTAGTATTGTACTTACAACTTTAAATGCAATTATAATAAAATAACTACTGGGATATACATTATAATGATTATATGAAAAACAATTATCTAAAAATTAAACCCATTTAACATTCATTTTGCATGTAAGAACACACTCAACTTTTTATTTTTAAAAACTTTTGAAAACTATGTTAGATTTTCAAAACACAGAAAAGGAGAATGCTTCCATGCTCAACTTCCAAGGCTTTGACTGAATGCAAATATCAGTTTATCTTTTTCTAAAATTTTATGTAGATGCATGCAGCTCCAAAATGTTTTGGAAAAGTGAATTATCTGCTTAGAGCCCAGTGATACAAATCCTCTGTGCTGCTAGGTACTCTTCCAAATCTGGCAGAATTGGGCTGTTTATAGATAATACTTCAAAAAAAAAGTGCTATGCGGAAAAATTATTGCCTAGATTATAAATTCAAACATTCAGAAGTTAGGAACTGTCAGTTTAAGATAGTTAATTTCACTCTCTCTTTTTTGTACACTTGCATGATAACACAGGCAACTTTCCTGGTAATACACAATTGCTTTCTGCAGGAACCCTGTTCCTCTGGTGAGTCAGTTTTATGGTATTGTTTGAGTGTGGGGATGTACAATTTTTTCCCCCATTATTGAAAGTATCCCCTCATCTACCATTTGCTTAGCACTGTCTCAGTCTTGAGTTAATTTCCTTGACAATTTTTATGGAATGTTCTGGAAAAAAGACCTTGAACTTCTATTCCAGAAGGGACTTTGGTCAAGATGTCAGTTACCCACCACTCTTTGTGAATGCCCCAAACCTCTTCAGTCTTGACAAAATTCACATGTTTAGTTCTTAATCCACATGTAAACTAACTATGTATCTACCAAAATGTTTTCCACCTGCCTGCTTCCAGGGACTCACTTCAATGAGTTTTCTTAGAAAATAGCTACTGGATGGAGCATGCAATGATGGACAAGGTTGGCCTTGAAAGGGAAATGTCATCCTCTTTAATGGTGTATGGTGTCAATAATAAAACTCACCTAATCCCTAATGAATTCTAAATTGCTTTGTGCATAATGAAACAAATCTAGATAGGAAGCTAATTGCCACAGAGGGCAGCTGGTGACTGATTTTGCCTCCTAAGTTCTTGGCAACACTTCTGATTGCTGCATGTGTGCTTGGATGAAGGTAATCTCCATTCATTGTGCTGTTTTTTATTGGAAACAGTAGTCATTACTCAGCTTTGAAGTTACCAGCTGTACATGGTTGATCAGGAGGTGGTTCAAGCCTGGACTGAATGGAGGTCTTTGGATTAGGGTTCTGTCAGGACCTCCATCAGCCTCCTGTCCCAGGTGGCTCCTCTCCCAAAGTCACCCAATCCTGGGGCTCATTTTGAGGTACCTGACTTCCCCCATATTTGTCTGGGTTTGCAGCTGAGATTGCAGGTGTTCAGAGTGGTTACAGGCTCAAAGCAAAATCACTCTGGGCATTCCTGATCAGTAAGAAATGTTTGGTAAGTGCTGCCAGCATATTACTACAAATCTTACTTGACAGATGTTGCTTTTTCAAATGATTGCTGGCAAATAGACTTCTTAGGGAGACCAAAGGCTGCTGGTTATGCAGTCAGAGGAGGGAGGTGGCTACTCCACCATAAGTTAAAAATAAGCTTTGTTGAAAGCAGTTCTCAGCAACTGATTGAATGTTAATTATCATTCTTTTGTATGGCCAGATGTTCACTCTTTAGATCCAATTTCCAGCTACCTACAGACTATGTTCCCTAGAGAAACAGGGTGTTTGACCGGTCAACAGGGAAATTGCTGGTCATTTCACAACTTGCAAAGAAACAAGCAAATACAGCTGAAGCTGAGAACAGGGTGTTATAAAGGGTAGGTGGGAAATGCCACTTATACATAAGAAGCAGTGCAGCAAGGAAAATTCATTACAAATCACTTTGTGGGAGAAAATGAGTCTTAGGCTAGCCTGTTCTAAGGATGGAAAGAAGAGGATATAAAGCTTGTTTCCTGAGGGAAACAGGGAGTTTGAAAGCCAAGACCCCAACCCAGCACTGCAGGAGTTTAAACACAGGCTGGATTGGGATGTGTGCCTTAAATCCTGAACCAGGCACAGCCTATGGTGGGAGGTCCTTTCAGAAATACCTTACCCACCTCCAAGAGTGGTGCTGTGTCTCAGTGGCACTTCACAGCTTCATAAGTAAAACAGTAGGCTTTTTGTCAATTTTCTTTGTCTGTTAGTTTTTCCCCATATTCAGTTTTATGTCAGAGCTCTATAACATCCAACTCTTTTGGGATTTAGATCTCAAAATATAGACAGGTTCAGCTGAAATTCTCTGATTAAACTGCTTTTCATGGGGAAAAAAAAGCTACATTATAGGAACTTTAATTTTTCAGGGAAATGTGTTAATTTCTTCAGATGAAACACCACAGGAGACAGATTTCTGATAGAAACCTGCTGATTGTTTGCCTGCAGTTGGGGATCTCAGTCTCCCCACCTGTGGCTCTGATGTAACCCCATCCCACTATAGCTCTGGATCACACGCCACACACACTTTGCCACAAAGACTGACAATCAGCTTTGAATGAGTGGACAGGAGATCTGGAGCTGAGGAAATGGACTTCAAAACCTACTGTCTAAATGGAAGAAGCTGTGCAAACGTGCAGATGTGTCACACAGTGTGTGAACATTTAAAACCCAGCGTGCAGCTCTAAGAACTGAAATACTCTTTGATCCTTTTTAAAAACCTATATCTGGACTCTTCTCTCTTGTCGGCCTCCTACCATGGAGCAGAGCACTTTAGAGCTTCAGGTCCCCATCCCAAGTCATCTGGTTCCCAGCTTCCAAGCACTGACGGTCCAACAGCCTGGATGGGCTCCCATAAAAGAAATGACTGGACTACAGGCTGTTGTTCTCAAGATCCCAGGATCCAGTATATTTTTGAGACTTTCTGTGAAGCACATATACTATTGCTAAAACAAAGCATTTTTGTCTCTTTTTATGCTTTTGTTTCCTACAAGAAGAATAAAAAAATATGGCTTGTTTGGAATTAAAACTTTTTTGCCCCTCCTCAGAACAGCCAATTTTTCCATCAAGTGGATATTTGAACCTGTTTTGGATATTTCAGAGAAGAAGTGGATATTTGGCCCTCTTTGTTTGTTTCCTTTTATGTGTAATACATTTTTCTTTACCACATATCCCTAAGGAGGGAGAAGGTGATACTGTTCAGCTCATTTTATGAACTGAAAACTGGATTAAAGGGAATAGAGGCAAAATGTAGACTATATTTAAGAGTAAATTGATATATTTTATATATAAGCAGAGGTCTTGTTGACCTGACTTGCAAAGCTTGACCTAAAATCTTCTGAGCATCAAAAATCAGATTTGGGTAGAGAGAAACCAAGAAATAAGTAGTGAGAATTTCAGTTAATATGACATTCTCATTATTTCTTTGAAAGGCAGAAGTACAATCCCATTTTACAAAATAGCAGTGAATCACCATAACCATGAAACTGTTTTAGCCCAGTTTTCTAAGAAACATTTGTGCCCGTGTCTGTGCACGAGCATTTACATCTGTCCAATTGTTGAACTTATTGATTAATTTAAACTCAGACTTGTCTGAAAAGTAGAGATTTCAGAAATAAGCAAGGCAGTTATTAACATACAGTTACAGTTAATAGTTAACTACAAGTTTTCAAAAAACAGGATGCTAGGAAAGGGTACTAGACCTTATGAAGGAATGGAGGAATGAGGGAAAACTAAAACATGAGCTTAATTGTTTTTCAATTTCAGAGTATGTGCATGGCAGAGGAATTTTGAACCAGAAGACAGGATGCAAATGCACTAGAACATGTTAGCATTAATAGAGCTGTTTCTGTTTGTGTGACACTATCTGTTAAACCACCTATCTTACAAACTTTGCAGCAGAAGAGATAGAGGTCCCATGAAAGCCTCTTGCAGTGTGTGACCTGATTTATTACCAGTTCGGTTTGTACTGTGAACTGAATGAGGCCTGGATAATGGAGGGGAAAAAAGAAAACAGTGCTGTGCTTAGGTATTAAAAATATGGTTAATTAAAATGCACACATCAATGGGTTCTGTTAGTAACTTTCCTTGGTTACTGCATCTCTCCAAGTGTTGTGTTTGTGTGTGTGTGTATGCATGCATATGTTTTTTTCCAGAGAAAACACAGAAACAGTCAGGGATGACACTTAGGTTAGGGATAATGGAGCCCCTTCCAAAGAGACACTTATAACACCCACTAAAATCTCAGTCTTATTTTACTCCTGCCTTAAATGCAAAGCACGCATATTCCAGCACCAAGTCTAACACTGCAGCACACTGATGCAGGAAGTACACCCTGCCAGTGCTGCAGCCCTCAGTGGAGATATTCATCCGCTAAAGAGCATTATGGCTTCCATTATGTTGTGTTTAACCCAGCAGGCAGCTAAACACCACACAGTTGTTTGCTCACTCCCTGCCCCAGGGGGATGGGAGAGAGAACTGGGAAAAAGGTAAAACTCATGGGTTGAGGTATGCAATTGCTCACCACCTGCTGACTGATACCCAGCCAGTTCCCAAGCAGCTGCCATGTCTCCCTGGCAACTCCTCCCAGTTTTTGTTGTTCAGCATGACATCATATGGTATGGAATATCTCTTTGGCCAGTTTGGGTCAGCTCTCCTGGCTGTGCCCCCTCCCAATTTCTTGTGCACCCTCAACCTCCTCACTGGCAGGGCAGTAGGAGAAGCTAAAAAGTCCTTGACTTAGTGTGAGCGCTGCTCAGCAATAACTAAAACATCAATGTGTTATCAACATTATTCTCATCCTAACTACGAAACACAGTACTATATCAGCTACTAGGAAGAAAATTAACTCCATCCCAGCCAAAACCAGGACACACTAATGATAGGAAAAAATATTGATTTCATGCTTTGATGCTGCAGTCTCCTCCCCCAGGTGTTACCAGTCATGTTGGAATGTTGGTGTCATCCATTCTGTCACTGATAAAGTCAGTTGGAGCTGTAGGGATGAGCTGCTGGTACTGCTGCACTGTGGTTCCACACCTATTTGTTAGTCAGAGAAGATCTTGAAGGCTCAGGAATTATGGTCTCTGTTCCCTGCTATACAAGGGACTGGGTCTCATTAGTTGGACACTCTGACCTCTTCCTCCTGTAAGTGAAAACTTCAAATAATGCCCTGCTCTGCCTCTGCAGCCCTCAGAAGGAGCAAGTTTGTTTGCTCCTGGAGATGCAGTCTTTTTGTCACTGCAGTCTACAAAGCAAAGGAACATCTTCTCTGTGAAGGAAAACTGCAGAGAACTGACTGGCAGACTAACAACTCTCCTCTGTAGTTATGAAGAGATCATTTTATGGGCTTATAATTTAACCAAACGTGAATAAATTTTTGAAGTATGAGAAAAAGAAAACCTCCTGAGATGGAAGCAAATTACCTTCCAGAGTTCATGTTCCCAGGGCTGAAGTACTGCAGCTTCTCACCTAAGGGCTGCAATAACAAAACCTGGTTTAAACACTGGCTTACACACTGAGACTACCTAATAGGTGCATTTTTGCAAATAAATGGAGTTCAACAATGATACTGAGCATATCTGGTTAAATCCTTTATGGTACAAGCTTGGCAAAGTCATAAGGCTGTGAAAACAGGGCTTCATTATTGAAGTTTTGAGCATCTTCTATTGCACTGGGTTTATACTGATGGTAGACAAAGACTATTTCAAAGGCATGTGAGCACAGTCATATACCCCAGACAGACATGTAAGTAATGTGAATTTTGCTTGTGTGGATGTACTTAAACTATGGTGTTTATACTAGCAAGGGTCACTCCTCAGGCTAAGGGTTGCAGGATTTTAGCAGTATTCATACCTACATAAGTAGAGATTACCTCAAAATGTTTGCACATAAAATCAAGTACTTGGAAAGAGAGGAACAACTATATCATACAACACAACACATGGCTGATTCACTGAATGTGTCAATAAAACAGAGGGACTCAGAGAAATTTTTGGCCAGTGTAACTCCAGAACTGGAAATGAAAAAGGTGTGTGAGGAGCTAGGGTGAGATAATTTGTGCTGTTGTGGTTGGACTGCTTGCAGAATCTGAGAGTCTCCTGCTCACTCAGAAAAGTTTAGCAAGTATTACACTGTGCTCTACAGTGTAAATATGTGCTCAGAGAGCTAGTGAACTAAAGCAAAAATTTAAAGGGCTGCAAGAGGGACATATATAGCTAACAGCTACCACAAGATCTATAATCTATTTTTTTACATATGTTACCAGTTGAGACATGGGAAAGAGGTAAAGATTGACAGCTACAATAGAAGAAGTGTAATAAAGTCAAAGAAGAACTTAAGTTATACCTAATATATGTCGGTTGCTTTGGAAAGTAATTTGAAATTATGAATAATAACATATAATGGACAGGTATCACTGCCACATACAACAGATTATCTGTTTGATCCTGTTATTAACAATGACCTACAGAAGTAGTGTTTGTCCAACTGGATTCTGCTCCGCATAAACTTATCTATCTGTGATTCCTAAGAGACTAAGCTGTCATTTACCATTTGAAATGCCATAGCTTGAATTTGTAACAGACATAGAAATCCAACTCACAGAGCTCACCCTTCTGAAATCAGATGAGGCCTTGATTTAAAGCATTTCTCATTAAGCATGTATGAGAAAAATTGTAGTAGCTTTGCTTTGAAAAGATTTTCCCCAAACAAACAGGCCTCCATTCTGGAACACAGTGCAGGTGAGTTTAGTTCATTTCAGCCTAAGCAACCTTAAATCTTAAATATCTCTCTCTTCAATTGCAGGGCATCTGGGGAATCATCTGAGTTCTTTAAACGTATATATAACCTTACCAGTACTTCATTGATGAGATCGGTACAGGAGCTGCAGTGTTCAGAGAATCTGGCATGTGTCTTACTATGCAGTCATAACATAAATGAGGAATTACTTAGCAGATTGACACCTTGCAAACTGAATGTCATGGTTTAGCCTCAGTCAGCAACCAAGCACCGTGCAGCTGCTCGCTCACTCCCCCCATAGTAGGATGGGGGAGAGAATCGGAAGAGTAAAAGTGAGGAAATTCATGGGTTGAGATAAAGACAGTTTAACAGGTAAAGCAAAAGCTGCGCATCCAAGCAAAGCAAAGCAAGGAATTCATTCACTCTTTCCCATGGGCAGGCAGGTGTTCAGCCATCTCCAGGAAAGCAGGGCTCCATGACAAGTAATGGTAACTTGGGAAGACAAACACCATCACTCCAAATGTCCCCCCTTTCCTTCTTCTCCCAGCTAAGCATGATGTCATATGGTATGGGATATCCCTTCGGTCAGTTTGGGTCAGCTGTCCTGGCTCTGCCCCCTCCCAGTTTCTTGTGCACCCGGTAGAGCACGGGGACATGAAAAAGTCCTTGACCAGTGTAAGCACTGCTTAGCGACAACTAAAACATCTCCACATTATCACCACTGTTTCCAGCACAAATCCAAAACATAGCCCCGTACTAGATACTACAAAGAAAATTAACTCTATCCCAGCTGAAACCAGGACACTGGAATGAAAAATAAGGGGAAAATAAAAGGTAAAAGGAAATGGAGGAATGCGATAGCAAAAAATCTACCAGCAAAATGTCAGCATCACATAACTCTGCCTCAGTATTGGTCTCCTTCAGAACTGAGATAAATTCCTTGTTTCACTATTTCTGTATGAGAACTCAAGTGTAAACTGCACTAGGTTACACAAAGCTTTGCTGTATTTAAGCAATGGCATTGTTAGATCTGGTCCTTTATGAACTTCCTTCTGAGTGTGGACCTTTTAATTTCTGTGGAACTGCTCACAAGAATAAGTAGCCTCCAGCATAAAGTAAAGCTTCTACCACCTGGCCTTAAAATTGTGGCTATTTGTCATTTAAATATTTGTAATAGCTCTGATTGTAAAAAAAACAGTAAAACTTCTGGGTTGAAACTTACTTTTATGCAACTGATTGCAAAATTATAAGATTTCATACTATAGCCTATTACAGTAATTTCATGGCATCCAATTTACTGGAACTATATTACTTTACAATTTATGCTCATTTCTGAAATAGTTTTTATAAAATAGTTAGGTCATATAGAGGCTAGGAAACATTTGCTATGTTATGAATATAAAAATCACAATTAATATTAAACAAAAATGCCTTCAATAGCATAATACATTACTGTTTTAATCCATTTGTCAGGGAATGAGTCTGTTCAAATGAGACTTTCTTTATATAATCATATATATAGCAAATTGCCTTAGAACTATTAGCGTAGTCTTTAGGAACCCTCAAGTGTGTATTTATCATTCAAGATTCATTGTATGTTGGTATTTACACAACTGTTGTCTCTAAAAGCAAGTAATGTGAATCATCACAATGATGATTCCTTAGAGAATGCTTCTTTTTACCATGACATATTCTATTTTTCTGTGAAATCTTGGAAATTAAACTGTTCTTGGTAATTGGGTTTAAACTCTTCTAAACATAGAACTTTTTTGCAGGTGTGCAGTTGGAGCACACCTGCTCCCAGAACACTACTTCCACATAACAAAATCAGCTGTTTTCAATAATTACGTGCATGATCATAGCATATGTGAGTCCCTGAATCACATTCAGTTTTTACAAATCTTGCATCTACATGTTAACTTACACCTTTTTTTAACCAGTGTAGTAGATAAAATTTCCCATACTCATGATTTATTAAATTAGCTTTCACAGAATTTCTGCACTTACTGAGGAGATATGTAACATATGTCATATTGATCCCAACAGATTTTAGGGGCAGGCTTGGGGCACTTAATCCACAAAAGGCCAATGCAAATACACACCAACTCAAGATGTGCTTCTGGAAGCAAAATACTTCATAATAAATACTTTGAAAAGGGAGGCACATGTGTGAAGGTGTATTTATCTCATCTCTCTAAAGCTGGCCAGCTATGCCATCTTCACATATAGATAAAAAAGAAATTGAATAAGCAATGGTCCCCCACTCTTCTCCCTTACACTTTTAAATCTTTTTCAGAGAGGAAAATTGCATAGGAAGATGAAATATCTTGTTAGCTGTTTGATACTGTTAGAAAACCAGACAGGTTTTCAGGCTCAGAGTTCCACTACCAGTTCAGAAATAAATAAATAAATAAATGTTACAATTATTGGCACTGTTCAGTCTGGCTTCTTTTGATTTCGTATTGCATGGTCACAAATCCAAATACTTTCCTATTAGGCATAATCTTTCTATCATCATGGCTGTAATAACAGTATAAGCACAAAAAAGAGAAAAGAAATATTGAAATATTCAAATTTTCTAGTTCTGGATGGCTTATACAACTTCAAAAAATAGTCAGTATTAATAAGAAATAAGTACCTGGACAGTACATTAGGTTGTAGAAACTGAATTTAAAATACAGTCTTACACCTCTTAGATATACAAGCTCATATTTTTAAAACACTATAATAATCTTAATACGATACAGAAATAATACATGGCTTTTACAGGATTTAATAACAATTAATCTATACCACTGGAATCCTTAATTTCAGGAGAACAAGGCTATTTCATTTATTTCTCCAGATTTTTAAAATGTGTAAGTGTATCAAAAGTCTAAGCATAAATATGATGTTATACTTTCATTTGAAGTGTTTGAATTTTATGCTATAAACAATATACCAGGAATAATAATGGGATAGAATCCAAACACACATCTTTTTAAGTGGTCTCACAAAGACAGAGCTCCTAAAGGTATTTATTTTCATTTTGAAGATTTTTATTCCATCAGATCCTAACCTTAATGTATCGTTTCTCCAAACAATAGAGGTTTAGAGTTTGTATTTGAATAAAGCATTTCACAAAAATGTAGGATAGTCCATAGAATGAGAAAAGAATCCCCACTGCATTTCACATTTGATGAATGATGAGGTGCCTAGTTCATAAGGGCTCTTCTCCTGTGACACTTATAAGTATGACGGACCACACTTGGACCATGGCAAGTTACATGTTTTATATCTGAATAGACTAGAAGACCAGAAGTGACTGATGCGACCATCCTTCTATACCCCAAGCAGCAAACATTCTTAGAGATAGGGTTAGTGCCAGAACCTGAAACATATTTCCTATCATTTTGAAAACAGAATTGTCATCTCCCATGGGAAGCCTGTTTCAATGTTCAATTGCACTTTCTTCTTGGAAATGGCATCTTATTTAATCAAGTCATTGGATCTTGTTATGCCGTTGCCTGTCGTACTGAAAAACCTCTCCTTACATATCTTTTCCATGAGTAAGCACCAGAGACTCAAATAAGTTCTTGACCTTCTTTATGATAAGATGAAAAGAGGGGTTGATATCAGAAGAGCAGGACAATGCGCTGCAATCTAAGATCAAAAAAAAGAAATGGCGTAGTTATGTAAAAGGGTCATTTCTATGCTATGTAGAAATATTGGTGAGGAGTTCAAATAGGTGCCAGTGATACCAGGAAAAAAATCCAGATACCTGAAGATTTGGGGGACTTCAGAAGCAACAAAATACATGGAAGATCTTCTCAGAAATTTCTCTCCAAACTATGGGAAAGAAAAGCATATGGAAGTTTAATCTTTGGTTAGGGAAACAGTATTTGAGGGACATTTTCTTTCATAGAACCACAGAAAAGACAGCATTTATGGTTCTGGTACAACACAAAAGTTTTAGATAATCCTTCTTAAAATACAAAAGTTAAAAAAAAATATTCGAAAGATGATAGGCACAAATGCTAAAGTTTCCTTGACCCGAGAGTGCTTGCCTGTTTTGAACAGTTGTTAATCTCAAACCCTTTCATCATCTTTTTCCCTTTAGAAAGAGAGAGGGCTTAAACTCATCTTAAAGTGGAAAATATATCCTGGAACATGAAGGGTCAACCACATAATGGCTGGCATCAAACAGAGTTAAACTGAGCCTTTAAACATGGAGACACCATGTTAGCTTCATAATCTAATTTTGAATCCTTCTGGATGAAAGTAATTATAATTATTATTGAATTTTATCCATTTAGAGTATGTCCTCTAGAGTGTTGCAGTAATTGACTTTTCTATAACTGCAACTGTATTTTTATGCATTATCAGCCATATTAATAAATAAGCATTATAATTATAATGGTTCCAGCTGGGACTACTTTAGATAAAGGTCATGTTTTGTTCAAAAGGTATATAGTTTAAATGTTGTCAAGTTTAGAATTAAGAGGATAAAATGCAATTAAACTTCCTTTTATCTCAGCTGTTCTCCCTGAAGTTATTCCAGGGTGACTATAGCCAAAAGCACAAACAAAATCACCTTCTAAAGTTAGGTTTTATGTGTTCTGTGTTTAAGTTTTGTGAAAAACTATTCTTTCATGATTAAACACAATATTTTAAACAGAAAGAGAAGATTAATTGGAACAAATTTAAACCTTTTTTATTGAACAGACCAAAATTCAGGAGTGATATTCAGTGAAGACTACATGAGCACAGCTAACTCCTGAGTTTCTTGCTCTTTCCCATCTTTTAAGTTTCAATTACATGTTTATCTCAAACTAACGTTTAGTCAAATCCACACAATATTATGATAATTGCAGTAAATTGAAATTTTTTATGTAATAGGAATTTCAGAAAAACACCAAGAGCAAGATCAGCCCATCACAGTTTTTAAGCAATTGGCAGGGTTGTATAAAGGGTTTATTCTACTTTTTCCAAGACTTTCTTCATTACTTAGGGCAAATGCCCCAAAGTGGATGGGACCCAGCAAAATTTCTGAAAATATTATAGCCTGGATATGTGTGGTTAGAGAGCTGCCAGAGAGGACACAGCTACACCAGAGTGGCAGAGCCTCTGCCAGACATCAGCTCTCTGAATATGGGTCCGGTTGAGGGAATGAGTTTTAGAGACTCTGGCCAAAAGCCTGTGAAGAATACTGTATTTCTGTTTAAAACATTTATTTCTGCAAAACCTACCATTTGAGAATGAAACATGAGTTCTGAGAATATGAATGGATAATAAGGGCTTCCAACTAAAGTCAAAGCCAAGCTACGTATGCTATGGGAACACGGGTTCTGATAAACTGCAGGGCAAACGAGTTTTCTTTCCTATTTATAATTGAAGTATTGAATTTAATTGCCCTGTGCATTTGGCTAATCATAGAGTGATCTGCTTTCTATTGGTTTGTCTGACACCAATATGGCTGTATCTTCAACACATCGTTTAATAGAGTTGCTAATTTTCATTCTTTCGAGAGCCTCTTGGTGTCACTGTATTTTAAATTTATTGTGATAACTACTCCACTGAAAAGGCATGACTGTGTATAAGTATCTAAAATATGACACAATGGGATCCAATAATTGGCTGCTACCTCTAATGTTGCTCTGATTTTAGACACTAAGCTTTATCTTTTATTTAAACAAATGTTTGATTTCAACCTCATGAGCTCTATTCTCTGACCAGGAGAGGATACTCTCCCTTCTCTTAAATCTCCTGCAAAGTCCCAGAGAAATACAGGAAAATCTTAACTATTCTAGGATCTTTTCCTTTGTACAAAAAGTATTTCTAGATAGGGTCTAGATAGGGTGGAGGGTGTGAAAAATCCCCACACATATTAGTGAGGAACTGTTCTCTAACAGGCAGATGGACACTAGAGATCAAATGTTTTCATGTTTGTTAGGAAATTCTGAAGAACCTGTTCTGGAGACCGCTTTTGCCAATCAACCTCCCCATAAAAGTCACAGCAGAACAAAACAAACCTTTAAACCAGTCCATAACATACCTTTGAGAATGTTTGAAGGCGCATGTAGTGTGTCTTTTATGCATCCAACCAGGAGCATCACTACATTAAAATAAAATGGTTACTTTTACTGTGATCCCATTAATTGCAGTATCTTCCAGCAATGTTGTGTTGGAAACAATGTCATCAAATGGCCTAATCAGTTCATCCTCCCGTTGGGAGAAGTCATGTAATTCATGCAGGTATAAATGAAGCTGCATCCTATTAACTAGAGGAGATACAAGAGCTTGAAGACATTGGGTTCTGTACAAAAAATAACTCCAAAATACATGATCAATCTTACAGTATTTATTCTGCTGTAAGTTTGCCTTATTTTGAAGAAGAAAATGTAACATTACCGAAGGTGGAGTTATCTTGCTTGGGTTCCCATAAAAGGTTCCCTCTTTTCCTGATTTTGAGAGAAGAAAGAATCTTTATGACGCCCAGATGAAAAGTGGTTCTAGTGACAGACTGATGGCATCCTGATTGCATTGCAAAGCACTTACCTTTGATTCCCACTGGATATGGCCTGCAATGTGACAACTCCATGACTCCTGAAGAAAAATCCACCTGCTATTTCTCATGGGCCATAACAAAGAAGGACAGACATGAATTTGTGTGCTGTAATATCACTATTGAATGGAAATATTCAAAAAGCTTTGCACACTGAATGAAACCAAGGAAATATGTGTGTCTGTCAGCAAGTTTCACTTCTCAGAAGTAAGCCGGCAAGGCTAAGTATTTTGGGTCACAGTACATAATTGAAAAAAAAACTGAAATGAGAGATAGTTATGCTTAATCATTAAAAAAAGCTAAGAGTGATGTTAAGTGTAATAAGTTTGAAACACTAGGAACATACAATTGTTCTGAAGTCCCATTATGGAGATGTATTATTATTAGGTTCCGCTGTTGCCCCAGTAAGGGAAAGCATATAAAATACAAATCAGTGGGCACAAAGGTTGGGATGAAATCACAAACTCACAAATCACTTCCTTTGCTTGGGAAGGCAGATGCACCATTTTGAAGAACCCCAAGAAAGAGGATGTAGAACACATGTCTTGCTGTTTCAGACTTCACAGCCTAACTGGAGAAACTTGCTTTGTGCCAATAGGCATTGCGAACAACTCACTCAACTTCTCTGCCAATATGGCAATTTGCATAGCATTACCCATAATGCTTCACATTGTGCCTTTGCTTTGAAAACAGATTTAATTGAGCCTTGCTGAGCTGCATTAATGTGTCTGTTTAAATTGAGCAAATCTAATTAGCTCACATGAAAGTTATGCCACCTCTGGTGCAGCAAAGCTAATGCAATTAAAGTCAGCCAGATGTATTGAGTATTGTAAACATGTAGTCTGACTGGTGGAGAATAGTTCAGTATTCATCAGAGACTGGACAGTTTTGTAACACATTAACAACAGCTGCACTCTCTACAGTGTACAAGTTTATATTATGCTGGGTATATGACTATTTTAAAACGTCAAGGATACTGCATTCTACAACAGTATATGTTATAAGATCAGAACAATCTCGTGTACATCTGTGCAAACCCAAGTCCACTATTTTTTTAAAGAGGTCACTATTTGTATATATAGTATTGCTACAAAATCAATATTATTAAACGTTACATAGAGAAAGACTATTTATACTGGAAATAATTTCTAAATTCCTCGGCTATTTATGTGCCTTTATGAACTGGATTTCTGAAAAAGCTGGATCAGAAAAATAATTACAGTATCTGAGGAAACTCCAGGATGCTCCCTGAAAATTATAAGAAGATGTTTAATAAGGTAAAAATGTATTTTACTGGAATTCTTATTTTCAGTACAGACTCCTTGGATCAGATACCGTGTTCTAGTTAACTTCTATCTATAAACAGAGTAGCGCTTGAGATGCTCAGATGATTTCTCATTCTTACAGTGGTTTGTTTTTAACACTAATCTTAGTATCTGGTTTTGTAGAAGTCACACAAAAAGAGTATTAATAATTGCTGAAGGTCAAAAGTTCTCGGGCAATAAGACAATTCGCATAATACTTCAGATTGTGCTTTTTCTTTGAAAACCTCACTTAGGAGAGGTAGAGTTGGTTGAGTGTCTTCTATACAGTCATTCATTGTTTCTGCTTTGCACTCCCTTCCTGACTGAAAAAAAATCGGCTTCCCCCCTACTAATTAATAATCATCTTCTTCCTCATTTATGCAATTAAGCTATAATTGCTGCCAGTGGTAATCAAGTCTGGTGTTTCACACTGTGGAAAAGGCACTCAGTGGAAAATAAGGTAGGTTGTGTTCTCTTTATTCTTCTTAGAATTCTTCTTCTTCTTCTTAGATCTTTAACATACCCTTTCTAACATTTCAACTTTCCTATCTGTAAAATGGGTATAGCAGTACCTAAAGAAATTATGAATTTGTTTTCCTTGTCATCCCTCCCAAGAAAATCTCAGTCAAAAACACTGCAGAATGAAAGAAACGTGTATAACTGAGTTATTCAGAAGTAGTAGGTTAATCACAGATTAGAAAAAATACCTATTTGCAAAACACCTTTGGTGCATATTTTAAAAATCATCAGTTTTTGAGAATAGCAATAAAAACTATTAAAGTAGTACAACTTAATGAGGAATTTGATTTTTTTTTAAAAAAAACTAATAACTTCTACACTTAAGGAAGAAAATTTTAAACATGTTCAAGAAAAAGTTTCCTGTATTTAGCTGAGCGTCTCAAATTCTAGACTTTTTGTTGTCTGAGGACTTCTAAAGGTGACAAAGTAGCAAAACCCCATTTAAATGTTTCTTTACTGGATTTTTTTATTTTTCTGTAGTCTCTTCACTGTAGAGAAGGAAATGATTTGATGAAGGGATGGCTTAATGCATCCTTTCTTTCCATGCTGTTTTTCCTGTCTGATGTCTTGAGTCCCTGAAACAAGTGACAACAGCTTAGAAGACACTCTAAATGCTTTGTTCAATGGTCTGCTGTCTTGTTACCCTACACTGACATGCCCTCCCTCAACATAGAGCTGCTTTAAGGAGTGCCCAGGGTATCAGTACAGTCTTTCCACCATTCCTGTGCTGAGGGTGTTGTACAGTTACTTTCCTCCCACCTCCAGTCTCCCAGGCCAGGTCATGGCAGTGGGCTTGCAGTGGTATAAGGGTATCAAGAAGTGGATTCCTTAAATGAAATTGTGGAAGCAGCAATGAGTTACACATTGTTTGGATGAAGGAAGAATAAGGGGGAGGGAAAGGGGGATTTTTTTGTTTTGTTTGTTATGTTTTTGTTTCAGCTGCTGGACACAATAGAGATTCCTCTGACATTGTTCATCTTAATTTTATAAAAATATTATTCTGTTGGGCACTAACAGATGTTTGTTACCACAAACTGTTAACTGGTTTGGCCATGCCTTAAAAGTCACCATTTTAAGAATTGTCAAAATGCCTGGCATTTCATAGAATCACAGAATAGTTTGGTTTGGGAAGGACCTTTAACAGTCATCTAGTCCAACCCCCCCTGCAATGAGCAGGGACATCCTCAACTAGATCACTAGATTTAGTGATAACGACTAAATATTTTGTCACAGGAGAAAAAAGACTATCTCCAAAAGTAGAAGAGTAAAGATCACAGCATGTGGGGCTTGTTCATCTGCCACTCTGGCAGCAATCTGATGTACCTTTCACTTAAGCAGGAGCGTGTGTCACAAAATGCTAGTGTCTTTTCTCAGCTGCACTTTGAACCAGGAATGGAACTGTTAAACTGCTGGGCAAGCTGATTCGGTGTCCTGTCACTGATTTGCTTTTCACTGAAAACAAGTCTTTTTCCAGAATCTGTACCTCCATGGTGCTTGTGCCACTGGGATGATGGCAATTCTTTTTAAAGGTATAGGTTTGAGGGGGATGCCTGTTATCTGGAAAAAATTAATATTTTTTTTTCACTTGAAAGCAGAAATGTAAAAATAAACGCAGGGTAAAAAAGAAGCAAAGTTTTTTGAGTAAAATAAACCAGGCTCTCACCTATCACAGTGACTTCTTTATCCTAAAGAAACATAATCTGAAGGAAATTCAAGCTGGGGGAGGAAAAGGGGAAAATGTTACACACAGAGGAATAGAGTCACTGAACTGAGGGTTAGCTAAATAACAAAAACAATTATTTTGAACTAAGCAGGATGCACCTTTCAAAAAACGAAAGAAAGAACAGTTGCAACTTGACATCTACTGCTGCTGTTTGAGTCCTGAGACAGGTTCATTAACGCCTTCAGAAACACCTGTACTCACACATAAAGAGGTCATTTTCTCATGAGGAAGAAGGGACATTCTGTACTAGCTAAATGAAGCCCTATTTCACCTTGTGAACAGGTAGCATGTAGCAAACAAAAGAGATACTGAAAGATCCAAGATAATTAAAAGAATTACGAAAGACCTGTAAGTGGCCAAAAATAAAGACTCCTCTCACTTAATGTGTCCTTTCTTTTCAAAAGAGGCAATATTCTATCTACTTGGTAATTAGTAATCGACATATCACATTAGCTAGTCATAACTCCAGAGAATTTATTACCTCCAACCTTTTAAAACATGAAAAGAATTAAGTCCTGTCAAGCCACCTAAATTAAAAAAAAAATCTTAATCTAGAGCCAGATATTTAAGAATAATTTACAAAGCATTCTGTAAATCCTACTGAAGGCACAGCTGAGACAGGGAGGGAAAGGGATGGGACCATTTAGTTTGTTAGTCTTCATAATCCAATTTACATGAAAGAGAAACATAAAGGGTTCCCCACTATGTTTCAGCAGTGAGCTTTTGGGTTCAACAGGTTGATATCCAAATTAACGGCTAGCTGAAAAAAAGGACTGCACTGAAACATACACATGAAGTCCTGGTCCAGAGAATACCAACTGCAGGTTTTGGCCCCTGACCACGGGAGCTCCAGGCTGCAGGGAGTTTGCCTGTGCAGGTGGAGGAGGGAGCTGCCCACCCTCCTTGCCATGTCTTCTCTGGCTTCAGTCACCAAAGCAAAACTGGTGAATTTTCTTCCCTTTCCGACAGCATCTCTGGAGAGGTAAAAGGTGCTGCCACACTATACCATCAACCACTGTTCCCTTGAATTGTTAATTTTAGAAAAACTATGATGTCATCCCATAAAGGAATGAGAAAGAATATTTTTGGTTTAAAAATCCTCACTGAATGTAGTTTTGAAAGCTCACATTGACTTTGAGATAGAAATTGATAAACAGCAATATAGTGGGCTAATAGTTACAGCATTATGACTATTCTTTCAGAACACTACTAGTGAGGGGAAAAATATACACAGAAAAATTTATGGTTTTATAAAAAGTTGTGAGAAGGAGACAAGTCTGGTGGGACTCTGAAGAACCTAGAATTAGCAAAAGAAATATCTTTTTTTTCTGGAAAAATATAGACTAGCTTTATGCATACATAGGGGAGAAATAATCGCAGTCCTTTGGTAAGGCTCCTAGACAGTTTCCAGCAACCTGACAGTATAATACAGCAGAAGATGCTGTAGCAGTGGTAGAGTTCACGTACAGAAGCGCTTCAGAATGGACTGAGAAACGGTAATCAAAATTATCTGGAATTTAGTATTTCTAACAAATAAACAAGAACCAAGGATCAAAAACATATGGCTTACAAAATAACAGAGGAATAGCATATCTAGACATTTTTAGAGATGAAAGGAAAGTTTGGTATAACAGTAAAGAATAATGTTGTAAGAAGATTATAGTGGGACACAAAGACGAAATTCGGGCTCTGAATTAAATTCTTTACTGTGAGATAACAAAGGAAGTCTCTCCTTGAGCTTTAGTAGCTATCACCTTGTTTTGCCAGGTTAATTCTATCTTCAACATAATGCTTAGATCTTTTCTTCATCTTTAATTTGCTGTATTTCTAGCATATATGCATATGACCAAACACATGTGTAAGTTTATTAATATAAGCATATGTAAGTGCAAACTGAGTTTCAGATTTAGCTTTAGGAAAACCCTTGCTGCAATACTTCATCCTGCTTTCACCTGATAAATAGCCTCAAATACTACTCCTGCTGGTTAATTTCAGTCTTTGGATGAAAATACCTGGTACTCCAGTACAACAGAGATCACATAGGCAACCAGTCACACTATATGAAACTTTCTTTATTAGGGGAAACAATTGCAGATAACTAAGAAAGCCCTGTGTAATTAACATATAACAATAAATTTTACCTACTTCCTCCAGCAGCAAAGGAATCCCTCTTGCCCATCCTGCACAGGAACTGATTAAAATTGACATTGCTCCAGACCTTAAACCTTAACAAAGACCTATCCAAAATAAAAAATAATATCATCATTATTTGTTAATATATATGCAGAGGTCATAAACATTTTATATATTATGGCTGTGCAAATTGTTTTTGAGTAATTTTTCTATGGTATTCCAATTAGAAGATTGCTAGTTTAGAAACAAATCAGGGTGTCAAGTCATCCTGTCACACTGATTATAAGTAAAGTATAGAAGATAAACTGATTAAGCATTAGTTATAAAAGCAGAGCAGCATACAAGGTACACAATCAGACAGCAGAATGTGACACAAATGTAAAGATCAGGGCCAGAGGACTGCAGGTGGAAAGGAAGAGCAATGATACTGATTAGCAGAAAATGGAGGAATAACATGACTGAAAAACAGCACAAACTGAGGGAATAACATGGATAACCTAAACCAGACTCAGGCCTCTTTTATTTGCACCAAGTTCTTAATCTCTGAAAATAAAATGAAAATTGTTGGTTTACTGAAATCAGTTTGCAAGCCAGCCATAGGGAAATGTGCACATGCCATAGAGAAGACTTACTTTTGCAAGATATATCAGATCCTGGCAAACACATTCGTTATTAAGATAACACATGAAGTTATTTACACAACACTTTCTCCAGAGAAAGTGAGAGTGCATACTTAATGCAAGTAACAGACAGCAGAAATAAAATGAGCTTCTCCTAGCGGATGCAAAATTGGGTATGAACTTCATATCTAGTTCAAGGCAATAATCCAAGTGAGAACAAGGTTGAAGCTCCAATTACCTCCGTTCCAGAGCAGGGGAGCAACATCAGCTTAAGTTGTGTAAGGCTGCAAGTAATTGTAATTAAGTTTGTCAGTTGGAAAGCTTGATGGGAATGTTTTGACAGAAGGTCCTTTTTGTAAAATAAATAAAATGAACCAAAATACTCACTGACCAATTTGTACAGAAATGTTATGAGAAAAGGTCAGCTATTGGAATTAATCTGTTTGCAAAAGTTTTTTTGGTGTTACTATCAAGAAAATAACATATTTTCTTGACAGAAAGGGCGGGGAACTGTCCCAAGAATATTTTCTTGAAAGAAGGGCAGGGAAATGCTTGAGCAATTCCAGCTGAGAGCTACCAAGATGATCAGGGGGCTAGACCATCTCCCTTGTGAGGAAAGGATGAGAGACCAACTTGTTCAGCCTGGAGAAGAGAAGACAGTGGGGGGATCCCATCAATGCTTATAAATGTCTGAAGGGTTGGTATCAAGAGGATGGGGCCAGACTCTTTTCAGTGGTGCCCAACAACAGCACAAGGGCAAGGGGCACAAGTTGGAACACAGGAAGTTCTACCTAAACATAGGAAAAAACTTGTTTACTGTGAGGAGAAGCTCTTTACTGACAGAGCAGTGGAACAGGCTGCCCAGGGAGGTTTTGGAGCCTACTTCCCTGGAGGCATTTAAAACCTGCCTGGACACAGTCCTGTGCTCCCTGCTCTAGGTGTCCCTGCTCAAGCAGGAAGGTTGGCAAGATGACCTCCAGAGGTCACTTCCAACCCCTACCATTCTGTGATTCTGTGATATTTAAAAACCTAGGTTTTTAAAACATGAATAAGTTTTTAAAAAATTAAGAAAGGCATTTGGAAAGTGAAATACTGTTTTAAGTGAACCAAAATACATTTACTTCCATCCCTCAAGGTACAACAACAAGATTTTTATTTCTCTTTGGGGATGGAGGAAAAGAGCTCCAAAAACCTATCCCAGGACAGCTTTTTACAACAGTCTGGCTTAGATGTAACCTCAGCTATGTCAATGGTCTTACCAGATTTTTAAGTAAGCTACATCTAGATCTTTGATATCCATTATAAAGTTTCTAGAAGGTATCCAGCATTGTTTTATCTCTTTTGT
Organism: Phalacrocorax carbo; assembly: GCF_963921805.1. Taxonomy (NCBI): domain Eukaryota; kingdom Metazoa; phylum Chordata; class Aves; order Suliformes; family Phalacrocoracidae; genus Phalacrocorax; species Phalacrocorax carbo. The sequence continues at coordinate 41,616,275 of NC_087513.1, read as the reverse complement.
GCAAGGAAGCTCTCTCTGTAGTCTTTTCCCCCACTCTAGTACTGGTATTCATGGTTTTGTTAAAAAGGAACACTCCTAGATAAACTACGACCACCACAACCATATTGGTGTCATTTCTGAGCTTTTTCTGTCCTGACAACTCCTAATCATCACAAGCCACACAATATCTAGAAAAATAATACTGATAATAGTACTCGTAATACTTTTCAAAAAAACTTTAGGTCTTCAGAGTATGAAAAAGACTTGAAACAAACAGCTCCGTTCCATATGCCTTTCCTTATCACAACATAACTGTTAAAGAGGTCTAACCGCTCCTTAGCCAGCAGTTACTTAAAACAGCATTTTCCTCATCTGAGCTCCTAGATATCCCTACCTGCATGTTTAATACGCTAAACAAAGTCTCTATGCTCATTTTCATAGTCCCATTCCAATCAGAGGGGCATGCTTGGGGGCTTCCAGGTGCATCCTATAAAAGAAACATCATATAATGGCTTTGAATTTAATAGAAGCTCTTTTTTTGAAAGCACAGCAAAAATCTGCTTTAAAACAAGAGACAAGAAAACATTCTCTTTTTTCCTATGTTACTAGTAATTCCTACTTCTCAACTGGTGAAATGCTGTTCTTGAATCTATATAATTTCTTTAACAGCACATTAAATATAGATGCAGGTCTGTCCTGCATCTGCCTTTCCTTTATGGTGAGCACATAGAAGCTTGAAAGGTCCCTTAACAGGGTAATTATTGCCTGGTGTAATTTACTGGCTATAATAAAGCTCTGAGAGGTATTAGAAAAAGAAAGAACTCACAGCAGCTGAGACTAGGCAATATATACCTTTAAATGACACTGAGCGGATTATGTGTGGTAGAAGAGAGAAAATAAACAAGTTTCTGGCAAGATATGTCAAACATCTATATAAAACTAAGTTTTGCTTTTGCTTTATTCTTCATTTTGTGTGTTATTTCCCTGTTGTTGCACTGTATTGTAGAAGTATCCTGACTGTGACAAGATCAGGTTTTTCCCAGTATAACTTTCAGGAGAAAGAGTGTAGGAAAACTTTTTAATGAGAGAGCTGAGAGTGGTTCTTGTTTCTGAATGTCCCTCAACAACCAGTGCCTGTGCAAGAGTCATTTCACTGGCTTTATGTAAACCCAGCTACAGTGAATGAACACTTTTACATAAGGTGTGGGTTTTTGCATATCAGATAGTAGATGCTCTCTGTGACCTATGGGCTATGACAGAAAATTCTGAAGAGGAGGGATGAGGCAGAAAATTTCATTGTCAGAAAAATCAGCCTGTACCTTAGACTATTAAAAGAGGTGAGATCTACCTCAGGGTAGAAGTCAAGGCTGCATCCTTTCAAAGACTTATGGACATGTAGTGCTTCTGAAAGCAGTAATTACTATAATTCAGAAACTTCCTTTAAAAGTCTTGCCTCCTGTTAGCCTGTTGTGGTGCCAGGAAGGGTCAATTAGGAAGCCCAAAATAGCTCCAGTGGGACTCCTGAAGGGATATATGTGGAAATGAGGGCTCAGTAAGCTGAAGCACTAGATCTAAGGTTTATGATGACCACTGAGACATGTACTCCCAGGAAGAAGAAGAGGTGCAGGGACCGAAACCTAAAATGTGTCTGAGAAGCTCAGAAATTAATACTGATCCTGATATCCACCTAGCTTATGAGCACATAGGCTTTGCAGTTGGCTGTACTCCTTCTGTAAAGCGGTGTAAAGGCACCTGAGAGAGCAGAGGTGTATATTGGTCCTATATGGTGAGCCCACCTGGCCCAGTACTAGGTGAGGAGTTACAGGTTTGGGTTGTGAGGCCTAAGTATTGAGGAAGTAAACACAAGCTTATCAGCAGGGCATGTTCTTTCACATAAACTTCACACTGCCAAACTGCATCTAGACTTACCTGATTTATGCCTTGTCAGCTTGGGCCTCTTTGTACATGCTGGGATTCCCAGTCCTGCAGTTAGGGCTGTGCTAAGAAAGAAGCCATGTCTATAGGAATAATATCTGTGGAGATGAAAGGCTGAAAGGCATTGTATCAATAAGGTTCTGGCCTAAGATTCATTAGCTCCAGAAGATTGCTTGACACAGCTCAGAACTACATAACATTACCAAATGATGGTGCCAGAGTGCTGTGCCCAGATAAGGGATGGTGCACTAGTCAGAGATGTGCCGTGTTGCAGGAAGAGCATAGTTATTTATGTGAGCTAACACACAGAGGTGCAATCACTTCTGAAATCAGTGCAAAATCTTTCTTCCTGCTGAGCTCAATTTTGGAATCTAGTGCATTCATTAAACATAAAAATGATGCAGCCCTCATATCTGGGGACTGTGCAATAAGCTTTCATCTGAAATGACCTCCATCTCAGAGAAGGCCTGCAATTTCACCTCCTACAAATTAATCCTACACAAAACCAGTATGATACATGAATCATGTAAAATCTTTCTGTAGTATTTTTAAGGCCTAGGGGGATACCTGTTCAGAGGATAAAAAAAATAACCTGATATTTGCAGCCAAGAGTTATTGAATATAGTTTTTAAATAGGTTGCATTTATCAAGCACTGTTGAATGGATATATGTTGCCTGGGGTTTTCCAAAGAATTTCTAGTTGCCTATAGGTTTATCATCCAGATCTTGAGTCCTATCCAAAAAGCAGGGTGAAAGATGGAGAACTGGTCTTTTGAAGACTTATTTTCCAAAGAATCCTTGAAGAAAAGCCCAAAAGGTAGCTTCACTATGATATCTGCAGGAAGTGCATGCTTAACCAGGGGAAATACTGGTGATCTAAGTAGCTGTATTCCCTGGTGTTTCTTTGGGTGAAACAAAGCAGGGATTTGGCATACTACTTTATACAACCTTTATACCACCCCCAAACGAAGTGCTACTCAATAAGGGCATATGTCTGGCTTTGTATTTTAAGAGATGATTAACCAAAGATGTAGGACAGCCACACTTATAATGAGACTTTTATAAGTCTTGGATATTCTTCAGATATGATATAATCCTGCAGACACAATAAAGTCCTGCCCACAGGGATCGCAGCAGTAGCTATACCTAAAGAATTTGAAAGTGCAAGGTTAATGCATCAGGCCTGAGCCCTGTCCCATGATTGTTCAAACTATTAGTGTAATCCTAAGCATGGGTTTGACTTGTGTTGACTAGGACTTGCCCAGGAAACACCCAGGCATGGTTTGGAGATTAGTGTAGACCAAGAACCTTTCCCATTACACAGATTAGGTATAGTCACCCTATGTTGGGGGAAAAGCAAGTGTAACTGCAGAGATTTAACTGTGAGGTAACAGTGGACTTTGGTGCCATAAAACAGTTCTTACAGAATCATAGCATGTTCTGAGTTGGAAGGGACCCACAAGGATCATCAAGTCCAACTCTTGTCCCTGCACAGGACAACCCCAAATTCACACCATATCTCTGAGGGCATTGTCCAAGTGCTTCTTGAATATCGTCAGGCTTGGCACCATGACTGCCTCCCTGGGGAGCCTGTTCCAGTGCTCCACCACCCTCTGGGGGAAGAACCTTTTCCTAATACCCAGCCTAAACCTCCCCTGGGACATCTTCCTGCCATTCCCTCGGGTCCTGTCATTGGTCACCAGAGAGAAGAGATCAGTGCCTGACCCTCCTTCTCCCCTTGTGAGGAATCTGCAGACTGTGACGAGGTCTCCCCCCTCAGTCTCCTCTTCTCCAGGCTGAACAAACCAAGTGACTTCAGCCACTCCTTGTATGGTTTCTCCTCTAAACCCTTCACCAGCTTCGTGGCCCTCCTCTGGACACTCTCTAGCAGTTTTATATCCTTCGTGTACTGTGGTGCCCAAAACTACACAGCACTAGAGGTGAGGCCACATCAGTGTGGAGTAAAGCGGGAGTTCTTGATCCATTTAAAATGAGTTTAAATACTGAATAAAGTAATGTGTGTAGCAGTAACCTGCACAATTCCCTGAGATGCTCGTCCTGCTTTCCTGTGCAGAAATAGAGCTTCTACTAACACAAAGTTGAAGGTCACTTAGACAAACTTAATTTTAATCAAAGCTCTAAGAAGGTTTTTGAAAAATGTACAGCTGTGGGTCAGGAACCTTTTCCATAATCTTTGTGCTCGACTGTGTGTCCCAGCCCTCCAGCAGTATAAACTATTGGGTCTTCTCCCAAAGCAGAGATCTAGAGATATATTTTTCTTTAATCCCAAAGGAGACACTTATATAGTTGTAAAGGGAATCAGGTAGCAGTTAGGAAAAATAATGCTTCAGTCACACTACTCTGTCTGAGACAGTTAGTTCATTAATTTTTCCCAGGCTTCTTTCTGAAGGAGAAAGATCATAAACTTACACCTTCACAAGAAAAGCTGGTATTCTCCTTTGCCAGTTTCATCTTTTCAATGAGTAAACCATGAGTTTCAAAACCTGATTTTGACCATGGAAAATATGAACACTTTTAAGAATAATCAAGTTCTCTTTAGTCTGGCTCAAACGTAATCAACTGATGTCAAATTGCTTCTTCGAATAGGACAGAACATAATTAGAACAGGAATAACTGTGTACTTACTACCTGTTAGCAAATTCTGATTTCTTCATAGTGAGCTTTATATTTAGATTTTATATATAGATCCTATTGTTTCCTATATGCCAAATAAGTCTATGTATTTAAAGAAACAGCTTATTTCACATTTATGATAAACTGCTTCACAGCAAGCCACATCAAACTGCTGTAGGATGTCACTTTGCTAATTTTATTTAATAAGATTAGCATACTTGATATGCAGACCCTTGACTTGTTTGAGGGATGTCTCTATTAGACAGAAATACAGTGGTGTCTGCCATTTTTTTTTTTTGTTAAATTGAGAGAAGACAAGCATGGGCATTGGAGTCCTCAAACATTTTCACTTCTTGAAACCTCTCAGATTTCTTTGAGAAATCTCCTAGGATGAGAGATTTTTATCTTGCTCCAAGCTTGAACATCTTTGCATAGTGACAGGCCAAGAATCTTGTCAAAGTTCACAAAAATTGTGATACAGTCCTTTTTCATACTACTTGTTTTCATAAGTGACTAAAGGGACAATATTTTTTGCTGTCAATAGTAAAATCCAAATAAGAATGAAAATGTATTACCTTTAGTGATTTACATTTTATTTGTACTAATTTTATTTGTACAAGAAGAGTTGTATCAGCTTTGCTAATATATTTGGGCTAAGATATAGCTTCATTTTGCAAATCTGGAATCTATTCATCATTACCAGTGAAGTCTAGCATCACTTTAGCATGTAATATGGTTTAATAGTTTGGGGGTACTGTTTCAGAGAAAATAGTGCTAAACAGTTTTCTGTGTTTTGATTTCAGCTTTGTTTTAGAGGGGGGTTACTATACATATTAATAATCTAAACTACCATTAAATCAAATGTATTCTTTTTACTTTGATCACTGATCAGTCCTCTGAAAAAGATCCTCAACAGTCAAATACCCATTGCCCAAGGAACAATTTTTCATGAGACTAGGGTCCAATTGTATGCAAAAAATCCAGGTAATCAAGCAAAAAGACTGTAGTCCTAAGTGTCTGATTGAACTACTCTGTGGTGGATAATGCTGTTTGACAACATGATGAATTTATGCTAGGTAGCTCACGCTTTCTTCTCATTAGCTGCTGCCTCTTTTTCAAGTGTTGTAAATTACAGAATATTTTAAAGAAAATGGGAATGGCACAAGGAATCAGTCAAATGTTTAGGTATGAAGACTGAACTCGTCACCCAAATCTGGCCACTTTCAATAATTTGGGGCATACCAGTGACAAATACCAACAGAAATCCAGTGTCTTTTTTTTTTTTTGAACATTAGGGAGATGAATCATGCAATATGGCCTCACAAATTCACATGTGCATGTGACTGTGTGCATAGGGGAGATGGAAAAAATGATTAAGGTTTTGACTGGTGATGATTTAAAACTAGAATTTCCTTTTTTTTTCACACAATAAGTCTCTTGAACATCTTAATGATACATGAGCTTGAAATTGCTACAATTTCTCTGCATTGATTACAATTAGCACAAGTCTAGTTTTTAAAGTTACAAGTTAATAGCAATGTAGCTGATTGCTGTTTTTTTCTGTTTCCAACGTATAGTGATAAAAAGCTTCCAGGAAGGCCTTGAAAGCATAGTTCTGTGATAGTAGAGGGCAAGGGCTGGAGACTACCTAAACCAGATAAACTCAAATTATATTCACATTATATAATGTACAGAAATGTCCAGTAAATCAAATTTCAGTCCTCTGAATGTCATCCATACTGAAATAATTTCTTCCAACTCCTATCACTTCAATACATCCTAAACACAACCATATTCATAGTGCTGAAAATCCATTTTGGTTTAGAATTTTATCTGGCTTTTGGCTTTGCTAATATTTTTAGGTGGTTTAGAAACACAACCTCTGGCAACCCAATATTTTCCATTACAAAGCTACCAAACCTTGAAGTACAGCAGTGAAATTCACCAGGCATCAGTGGACAAACTCATTGTAAAGCAAAAATGACAAAATTCTAGCCAGTGGCGGCAGATTTCCTTCTAGTCTCCAAAGTACTAAGCTCACGGACGTGTTCCAGTCCCCTGAGCTCAAGGTACAGTAATTTTGTGCCAAATACGTTGTCTGTTACCATCTGGAAATTGAATATGAACAGAAAAATAACTTCACCACTTGTCCAGGATTTCTGGATAGCTCAGAGAAGTGACAACTGTGCATGAATGGTCAAGGTGCGCTGGACTCGTGGCCAAAGTACCGACTGACAGAACTGCATGCAGACAGCAAGACAGATGCTTGCAGAACAGATCAGAGGACTGTGCATATCCTCCCTGTCAAAGATGCAGATACACAGCAGTGGCTGTGTGCCCTGGACACGCTGAACCCCCTGCTCATGTTACAGGGCAGGTGCACCCACACTCCCAGCTGAGATTTCCCGGCAGAGAAAAGGCAAAGAGGGGTAAAGGAACCTGATGCGATAGCTTACTTGGGAATCCAGAAGACATGATACAGGTGGGTAAGCTGTGTGGAGATACAGCAAGATTTCCGGCATATCCCCAGTGCTAGCCCAGTTTAGCCACACCTCAGTGTATGCTCTTTCACAGCTGGTTAAAAGGGAGCTTTTTCTACAGAAAGTTTTTGTTTTGGAACTTTTAAACAAAAACCACTTTCGGTCCAGGTGGAAGTGATAGCACCTCTCTGATTGCTCCCCATCTGTTCCTCACTCAGCTTGTGTTAGAATTTGCCTGTTATGGTATGTTTCCTAAAAGATGCTTAGTGACAAGAGAACAGGAAACAGAACAAACACAGACCTGCCAAACTTAACTATTCATTCTGATGTACACATGATGACATACACTCTTTTGCCTCTCAGCCTCATCCCACTTCCATTCACCTTTGCAGGACTTGTATCTCATGGGTTTGCTCTGCAGTGGCTTCTTTCTTCTTCCACAGCTCTGCACCAGATGGATGGAGGAGTAGAAGTGGACAGGGCGTGAAAGTGAATTCTCTACCCTCAGCCTACTCTCTTGGCAATCAGTCCATGTATATATCGGCAAATCCCTGACTCTAACTTGTAGTTGACATAAGACCCTGTCCCACTGTCACACAAGGACTGTCTTGTGAACATGGGTATTCAGACTTCTGAGATTTCTTCAACTTTGAAAAGTATTTACTCCAAAACTGTTTAATGTTTTGATATATGCTATAATTATTGAGTAATATTTAGCATGAACAGTAGTTTGATAGAAGGCTGAATAAATAACAGCTCCATTATATTTTATCAATCAATCCTGTAATCTGATCAAAATAGATATAAAAACAATCATCCTTCCATAAATTCATATTGATTACTGCTAGTTCTATTACCAGACTTAATTTAATGTGATGCTTTATATTTTTTGTTGCTTTCAAATAGCAATTTTGTTTCAAATTTATTCAGGCTTTCCAAAGATACATGTTTGTACCGTATACATACAGAAATTACTCTTGGACATAAGAATTTTGTGTGTGTGGGAAAAATCATGAGGAAAACCTTTGTTGTTGTTCTTTCTTGAGCAACTCTTACTAACAGAAACACCATGTACATAAATGGAGAGAGGGCCCATTTCTAAAATTCCCATACTAATTCAATCGAGCACTTTAGTAGATAAATGAAATGAAATGATTAACTGAACATATCTGCTCAAGCATGTGCTTAAACGCTGTGCTGAATTGGATATTCATCTTCCTGCTTCTTAAAACTTCCCAGTATTAAACCCCATATTTTCTACTTATAAGTACAGGGTAAAATATCAGATTATTTCACAAGTAAAGACAAAGCTCTTTTCTCAGTAGGCCAAATTCTGATTGCGGGTGTAACTCAGAGAGCTCATAGTCACTCCTAAGAGATCTTATTTTGTACAAGTGGAAATGAGAGCCCAGACTAGCCCAGGAGAAGCCAGGTGCACTTCAATAGGAGCAAAATGCATGTTTTTTCTTTGAAATGATGAAAAGCAATGTCAGAAAGTCAGTACATGAGACCAAGAAAATCAAATCAAGTCTTAATATTTCTCTATCAGCAGCTAATCAGGAATAAGTTATTCTTGGGGGGAATACTTAATTTTTAATATATAAATTAAAAGAGAAATATAATGTTGAGATACTTAAATATGCTGTGGGGTTTTTTTGCTTTTCTAAAGATGTCCATTGATTTTCTGCAGCTATACATGCATCTCATAGATAATTCTTAAAAATGTTCACTCTAAGCCTTCAGCCATCTTAAGCATAATCTTAAAGTGGTATGCAAAAGCTAGCTGAAGAATCTAGGTGAAGAACAGCGTTGAAATGCTTGAACCTTTAAGGTTCAACTAACCATACAAATGTTGCTAAAGCTAGCATGTTCAGCCTCAGGAATTGTATGGGATGGAATGAATAAACATCTTAATGTCTCTACAGCTACTAATAAAAACATAAAGAAACAATTGCAATGCATTCATAGCACAAATGTAATTTTGTTTATCTAGTGTAGCTCTTCTTATTTCCATCTCCCCTTACCATAATTCTTTCCTTCTAATAAAGAAGAATATCACTTTTGGTCTGGTTGAAATAAATATTTATTTTTGAAATCTAAAATAAAAAGGGTTTTTAACTTTAGAAGATCAATATTAAGGCTTCTAAAGATCACAGCTGTGGTCTAGGGAGGTTATCCTTCCCCTCTGCATGGCACTGGTGAGGGACAGCCAGAGTGCTGGGTCCAGTCCTGGGCTCCCCAGTACAAGAGAGACATGGAAATACTGGAGCAGGAGCATCTAACATAGGAGGAGAGACTGCAGGAGTGGGCCCTGTGAACAGGGAGAACCTGGAAAAGGATCAGGGGGATCTTGTCAATATTTAAAAATACCTGATAGAGGGCAGTAAAGGAGATGGAGTTGGACTTTTCTCACTGGTGACCACTGACAGGACAAGAGACAATGACCACAAATTGAAATACAGGAAATTCCACTTAATATGAGAAAGCAGCTTCTTTTTTTTTTTTTTTTTTAATTTTTTACTGTAAGAGGTGTCAAGCACAGGGGTTGCCCAGAGAGTTTGTGGAGTTTCCATCCTCTGAGATATCCAAAACCTGACTGCACGTGGCTCTCAGCAACTGGCTTTAGTTGATCCTGCTTTGAACAGGGAGTTGGACTAAACCATCCCCAGAGGCCCATCCTAACACCAGTCATTCTGTGATTCTGTGAACAAAAGTTAAACTTGTATTTTTTATCCCAATTCCTCCATCAGTATACAACTGTCTAGCCAGGATCAGGACTACAGCATACACATTCTCATTCTGCTACACCCCTCCGCAACTGAACATACATGCAGGACTGGTGTCCGACCAGACATGAAAACACCAGATCAACAGCATTTTAAAATATAAGATCACGGAAAATTATAAAAAGGCTGTTAATTCCTGTTTCTTTTATTACTTTCTGACTAAAAAAACCAAAAAAATATAAAAAATAATAATAATTAAAAAAACCCTCACTTTTTATTTTTATCACTTCCTCGACTTCCTAAATTTGTCTGTGTTCTGGAGGAGATATAACTAGTTCTTCCCCTTTTTCTTACATGTTTGTTATTTAGAGAGCAGTGCTGAAAGAGATTTTGGCCCTAAAGCACTGTCAGCTTTCCTTGGAGAGACACTCAGCCCTATTTGGAGTGAAAGTCAAGGGGTGAAGCTTTGTGAACTCTCAAGGACCATTACAAATGGCCGGGGTTAGCAGTGTGACATATATCTCTTAGGTCAGTTGTGGCTTAACTGAAACATGGGACAAGTCGGACAACCAAGAATGGGATCTGTGTATATCACCAGGTCTCATGTCTGGTAAAATGTGTAAGTACTGGTGTTTACATACAAATTCATATGGAAGTGCCACTTCTAAGGCCAACCTTGTCTTAGAGTGGGCTACTTACAACCTTCTTTTAGAGATGTCTAGCTGGCACTCCTACCTCCCAGAAAAAACAAAGCGCCTTTTGTCCTTTTGCCTTGAAGATGAAACTCCACAGGGCATTACTCCTTTTCTCCACTAGCTCAGAGCCTAGTCCACATATCCAAATAATCAAGGGGAATATGAGGGTACTGCTTAAATGTAACCGAAATCAATCAGGGCTTGGATGTGGTATGAGACAGACTGTTGCGACAGAAGTTACAAATCCTCACATTTTACTTAGGCACCCAAATTTAGCCTTTGTCTTCTTACGAATCTAGCATTCGATAAGGAAAATAACAATACGGAAGTAAGGATTACTCCTACTGCTTTATTATAGCAGTATGTGACAGTGTTGCATCCACAGTATCTGTCCAGATGTACTCATGAGCATGTTTATAAATGTTGGTTTAGGAGTAACTTTTCAAATATTTAAGCAGATGGAGCATCTGCTTCTATCAAGTCTATAAAGAGGGTGGGGTGTTAATAAAGACTTCATTATTGGCACAGCAAATGTGAGAAAGATTACAGTTGCTTGTAAAAGCAGTAAACACTGTGAGAGATGCAGTCTGCATACAGATGGCGAAACCTTTCCAAAGGTCTCTGCCTCTCTCATCATTAGACTGTATTAACAGCATAGGAAAACAGGAGCTCTCTATTAAAGAGACAGGAGCAAGGCAGGGTAAAATGCTGGGAGAAAAGCCACATGGCAGTAATCATGGCGAATAACTCTAGCTGTGGAATTTCATTAAACGAAATTAACTTTACAGTCACAATAAAATTGGAAATAGTAAAGGTTATGTTCTTTCTGGAGAGAAAAACCTAGCTGTTTCAAGTTTAGGGGGAATCACGTAGGCATTTGAAAGTGTCTGCAAATGTACTATTAAGCCCTGAAGTTCAGCTACAATGAACCATGAAAGAGGAGTAGAAATCTACATATAGGTGTAATGTAAGGTGTAATCATATTAAAATTACATGAGATTATGAATCTAAATGTGGGTGTGCCTGTGCACAGCTGCAAGTCCCAGGAGTGGAAGCTTCAAGGACGTCAGTCTTTATCGCTATGGAATGTGACATGTATTAGTTTACTATTCCTCTTATATTGTTAGCTTGCTATTCACTTTGCCACTGTTGCCCTCTCCTGCATTAAATGTAATGATTACAGTGAGAATATTGCCAACACTTCTCTTGTCTCCTTGCAGCCCCAACAATTGCAATCTCTTATGTGAACTGCTATTTAATCACAGTGCTTTCTCTCCATGCACAGAGTTGTGTTCAGCATATTTTTAGAATTCCTAACAAAAAAATTATCACCCTAAAAGCTTAGACATCTAAATTGGGACAGCAGTGGTTTCTGCATTCCACCCCCAGCCCTCTTAAGAAAAATAGCGTGAGATCGTTGTTCTCTAAATACATAAGATACAGCATGGTCATGTCAGTGTTCATTTGAATATTCACCAAAATATTGTTATTAATATTAGTATGATTTGAATAGCAATAATAATTAGCTTTGAGTGACTTTTCTCCTCAGAACAAAGTCTTCTCTTTATATCTGAAATATGTATACAAGCAGAAAGGGAGGTTTTGGTCATGAGGGGAGAAGGATGGGGAGCATTTGCCAGCCAGAATTCTTACTTACAAACACTCTGATTTTTACATCTAAAACAATTAATTAACTAATCAAGGTTGTAGCACCATTTGAGTTACCTGTAATCCTGGTGGCATTCCCTATAGGGCAGTTCCTCAAAGCAAAGGACTGAGTCTCTCCAGGAGCTTCACGTGTAAGAGTGTATTATATATATGTATACATATGTGTGTATATATATATCTTTTTATATGCACACATGTGAAGCCTGCCAACAATAAAACAATATGGAACTTGTTTTTATGCTTAGCTACAATTTTTCTATGCAATATCTTGTCATCATAATTAGCTTTACAGTTCTAAACCAGAAACTGCTAATGTGTGTTGAAGGGAAATACCACTTTCCAGATTTGAGCCATAGGATCCAGAGCTCCAGGCTGTATTTCTTCCCAAGCTAGGTTTCCTTTTGTGCTGAATAGAACTTTTTGTGATTTTGGATGTTGGGAGGCTTTTTTGTTTGTAAAGTCTGACAGCACATTTTTATTAAAAACAAAGGAGAACATATATTTACTTAGGATGAGTATCTCCCTGAAATTCACTATGTACTGCCTAAAAGTGTTTGTTTAAAGTACATACCATTTAGATTTATTCTTCAGGATCCTAGAGTTTAACAGCATGCCTCTGGAATCAAAAATGTATCTGTACCTTGTCTCTAGATTAGCAATGTTTTCAGAAACATCCTGTATTTTGGGATATTCAACTATTTAACCTGAGTGCATGATATTATCAACAAATACCAGTTACTCCTGCAATAAGGAAGGTTATACTTTCTTTTCAAAATGGCAGTCCTCAGGACTTAACTGGGGGTAAAAATGCTGATGTCCAATACAAGAGCAGAAAAAGAAAAGTTCGCAGTAGAAGATAATTAATTCAGACTTCATCTAAATTTTTACTCCAGAGGATCGTATTTTATTAACTCTGATGTTTCATATATTCTTTTAAATCTTTTAAACTTCATACTTTTACCAAGATAAATACATTTCAATCATGTTTTCAATGGCATTTTTTTTCTTAAATCAGTCTTCTACATTGAAAAGCTCATAGAATAACACATCAAAAGTTTCTAACAAATTTTCCAGGAAGGTAAAACTGCTCCTGAAATGTAACCATGGGTCTTCAGTTCAGGGAAGAACAACAATACATATCCACAGAACAAGTAGGAAGTATTTCATCTGATATGTTGTCCCAGTAACAATAATCCAGCACTAATTTTGCTCTTATATCTCCTTCGTATGAGTCAAAATGAGCAGAATTCAAGTGAATATATACAGTTAATTACTTAACAGTCTCCTCTTCCCTATTCCTACCTGCCCTGCTCTCCTTACCTTTTTTGCTTTTTCCATATCCCCTCCAAATTATTTCTTCCCTCCCTCTAAACTGACATAGTGCATACCCTTTTAATATCACTCCCATCTGCTATTTATCTCCAAACCCCAAAAGAGTGGAACTCCTGTAAAAATTTTTTACATTGCATTCATTCTTCTGGGTTACTGTTTCCCTTGAATATTAAAACCTTTTCTAATCTTGAAGATTTGTATTATGAATTATTTGGGTCAGGAATTATCTCTTATTCTATGATTGTACCTATAACAATGTAATTTCATATTGATATAGATTTTGTACAATACCAAAATAAAATGAATCAATCAGTGACATTTTATGAATCTATTTTTAAGCCTTGTTGTGCCTTAGAATGGATGCTACATTTTCTTCCCCTTCACTTATGGATTCAGAGTCAGCATTCTCTTTATAACAAAATCCTGAGACTGTAATTTAGATATTTTGTATCTTGTATGGGGAGAGCCTTTTAAATTATTCATCTGATAGGACTGTCTTTCTCTTAGCACACTGTTACTATCAACTTTTCACTTTGCCATAAACAGCATAAAGTAAGCACAATAATACAACCCATTGTGCTGGGTTTATTATTATTAAGCAAGGGATTGTTGACTGGTCTCCCTCTTCTCCCCTTTTCAGAATGAACAACCACAGAAAAGGTATTCTTCTCCCAGGCAATCAGTTTTATTTTTCTCAAATAGACTAACTAGGAGAAGGACTCGGTGAAACAAGCTGTGACATGGCTTATGGAACAGTAAGGCTTGAAAGATTCCTGAGAGCCATGGCCAAATATAAAAATGTATACGAAGAAAAAATGAGGATAAGCCAAAAAATATTTTCAGGATGAGTAAGGGAAACACCAAAGGGGCACATCAAATTGAAAGCTCTTCTGTTCACTCAAGCAAGCCAAAATCTGAACGTGAGGACAGTGAAACCATAGAGAGAATGACATCATGCCACTCTCCACTACATCAGCAATTTGCTGATTTTTTTCATTCTTTTTGTACTAGTATGCTCTCAGATAGATTTCACATAGAAATCCTTGTATTTCAGAGGAAACTGAGGGGAATATGTGTGAAGGAATATGTACTATATTCTTAAACCACAACAGAAAACCAGTAGGACTGGGAAGCCTTTAGGCAGAGCACAAGAAACAAGAATAACTTTAAGGAGATGATATTTCCTTTGGGTTAAGAAAGTTTTTCATTCATTGTAATGGAAAGTGACCTTATTGCTGTGAATTTGTGGATGAGCAGCGTGGTGACAAGGAATCATCAGTCAGGCAGGTGGTCTTGGTGACTTGCAGTGTTATTTTAAAAGTTTATCCGCAGATTGCCAGCATCAGTGATGTCCCTGAAAGAATAACTGGCTTAGAAAGGGTGAGGATTATCAGAAACTCCAAATATTACATAAGTTAATTAGCAACTTGCTATAAAGAAACTGTTCATTGCACTTTTCTTTTTTTTCCTGTGGGTTATAATAAATAGAATATGAAGATATGTAAAATCTGTGTCAACCCCAGGGAGACGCAGCCATGAAGTGACCCTATTTATCACTAAGGCAAGCCACACAATATAAAGGTGAAGAAGACGGGAGGGAATAGTATATCTTACATATCAACTCTGTCATCCAGACTTCTAAGAAGACAATAAAGGTGGTGGGCTGCCTCAGCTGCCTGAAGTTCCATTTCCTCAATAGTTTCCCATGCAGATTTATATGGATGTTCATGGGCAGTTTGCCAAAGGGGACTTTGGGGAACCCTCCAAAGATACTGGTGACAAGAAGATTCTCCCTTCGGAATTGTTGAGTCTCCTTACTTCCAGTCGCCACAGCAATGACGGTAACTAGAGAACATCAGAACTGTGTGAATTCAGTGACCATCTATTTTTCCACAGATAGTCATCTTGCATCACTTCAATGCAAAAAAGGTAGAGTAATATGGTAGACGACATGATAAACAAGTGGAAACAAAGGGATTACTCACTTAAGTGAAGAACAAACTCACAGCTGAAGCATTTACAAAATAAAATAGAAAATTTAAAGCAAAAGTTACTATCACAAGTCCACTCACCAGGCTTTGATACCTGGTTGCTGAGCAACATGTTCATTTGTAACAATCACTAAACTTGATTAAACATGGTTTGTCTCTTTGCTGGAGGTGTTATAAAGAATTCTCAGTCTGTAATCAAGAGATAGCCAAACTTTGAAAAATATGCAATAAGCCAGTAGGCTGCACCTGAAATCCAATTTATTTCATACACTCTGACAATAATTTCTGTAACTAAGTGCTACAGGTTTGGTCAATCTTACTTCCTTACTTCATGCTTTGCAACTAAATTATGCTGCTATACAGGGAAATTATAATTATAGCACTTGAGAAGCACTTTGTATTTCCAAAGCTCTATTCAAAAGCTAATTACTAAAAAGTGATATAGCTTGACCCCTCTGGCTGTATATCCTGGCAGAGCTACACTCAAGGGACAATTCTGGGAGGTTAGCAGCCCTCACAGTCTGTCCTGAACTGTGCCACAGATTTTCTGAATGAGTCTTGTGAGATAACTTAGGTGCAAATTTTGCTGATCCTAGTCACACTCTGTCTAAATAAATAACTTACAATTACTTCATTAGGATTTCATTAGTCCAGCTGACTAACACTGTACTCTGTGAATAGCCTTAATGAGGGATCCTCATGGTAAACAGAGTAGAAGAGCAATAATAAATAGACAAACTGAAAGAACAAAAATAATGTCATCCAACATTAATATCTTTTTTACTTCAAATGAGTAGTGAACAGAGTAAAAATACATCTTTCAATACTTTTCATCCTGAAAGTATTTCCTTAAAACCTTGAAGCATTCACAGAGCTAGTTCCATAGTCATTAACTGTAGAAAACTGTCTGTATGGATATTGTCTTCTTATAGCAAAAAAAACAGAGGACAAAAAATAATTAGGGTACAGATAGAAAAGGTTTAATATTAGCTGCATGGTCTGGCCTCTTGGTTAATGTTTGCAAGCTACATACAGTACAGTAAGAGATTTATCTGTTGTCTGTATCTGTAAGCCAAACCAATGAGTAACATTCCTTTGTCCTCACTACTGGAAAGAAAACACAGTATCTATACGTAGTCTCAAAAACATTTGATGTTTAAACTATCAGCAAAACTCTTTTCTCTTTCCATATGGTAAGTGCCTTACAGTATTTCTAATGTCTGAGGAAAGTCTACAAAATTGTGGGATCCCTTGTATTCACATTAAAGATTGGGAAAGGACTCTTTCTAAGAGCTCTTTCTCTTTCTAAGAGAAACAATGTATTGTCAGTTATTACTATGAAAATAGCAAAGCCCTCTTGTAGGTGGGATATAAAAGTAAATTTTCTAACAGCACTGGCCAGTCTATCATGTCTGATAATATTTTGAATAAATTAATATATGGAGTTTTTTAATTTTGAGAAGTTTAAAGGTACACTCAATCAGTCTGATGTTCTTTATTTATGCTAAGATACTCTCCAATGCAGTACCCTTTGCTGCATTTTAGTTGTCCTTCTGGAAACAGTGAAAAATATGGGAGATACCAATGTTACTCTTACACCTGTCTTTATTATTATAATTCTGCTGTTTGTTATGAAAGAATAATAGGTTAACTCAGAACCGGAAGATTTTGTGTTTCTGGACAAAATCAGAAGATGGCTTTAGGTAACACCTATTATCAAAATGTACAGGGATAATATAAGTCTGAAAGACCTTGCATGTTGTACCTCTGAATATACCTTCATATCCATAGAAAAGGGTGTGAAGAAAAGATCAGGAAAGATAACTTCTGAAAAACTCAGCTTCTATGTATGTTAGGAAGAGACTATCTCCAGAGAAAGCAGAGTGCTTTGCTATCATGACTGTTGCAATATCTAGAATAAATCAGACTGATCTAGAAAGTAATGTTAAGATGTGTGAAGTCTTTTAGTTATTTTATCTCTTTTCTGTCTGACACTGTTCTTAGAGGAAAAGAAAGTCTTAAGAGCAATTTGTCCTCTACTACTGCAAGCACCTGACAAGCATATCTTCCTTCTGAAGGGAGATTTCTGACTGTCACTAAAGCTGATAGGGTGTTCTGAAAAAAAAAACCCCACGTGACTAAGAAAGAAGGTCACAGTGCTATGGAGACCCAGACTTTGGATGGTGAGAAAAAAACTGTGGGTCTTCACCCTAAAGAAAGCGGAGAAAGAACCTGTGAAAAACAGAATGATATTTAACAAGACATGCCTAAGCTGGCCACAGAAGTCATGGAAGTGATTATTAGACCCTGCTTTGTACAAGCACAAGAACAATGTGGCAGGACAGTTAAAAATTGTGACCTCCCTCTGGAAATATGTGGAAGAAAGACCTTGAATGATGAAACATAAAATGCAAAGTCCCCAAAGGACCAAATGAGCCTAGTAGCAGCTTGTGCTACACAAATGAAGCTACTGTTAGTGCTCTGGAGCTGATAGTCCTGCAGTCCGTTTGCTGCCATTGGTATGTTCATATTGTAACAATTGCCACTTTCCTGATGCTCCATTATAAGATCTATAGAATCACAGAACAGCCCAGATTGGAAGGTGCCTCAGAAGATCATCTGGTCCCACCTTTCATAGGAAAGGGAGCTTAGATGAGATTTTCTAGTACATGCACTATCCAATTGCATCTTGAGGCCTCCAGTGATGGGGACCTTATGCTCTTCCAGTGATCGATTGTTCTCAATGTAAATGAATTATTTCTTATATCAAGATGAAACGTCTATCCCATGCAACATGTACCCACTGCTCCTTGTCTTCTCCATGTGGCTCCTTGTGAAGAGACCCTCCATCCTCCTTGTAGCCATCCTTTTAGTACTGGCATGCAGTGATGACGTCCCCCTGAGCCTTGTCTTCTCCAGGGACAAAAGACCTAACTCATTCAATCTTTCTCCACAGGACAGGTTCTCCAACCCTTTGATCACCTTCTTGGTCCTCCTTTTGACCCTTTCCAGTCTGTCGCATCTTTCTTGAATTGTGTGGACCAGAACTGAACCAATACTCCAGGTGCAGCCTGAAAAACACTGAGTAGATTGAGATGATCACATCTCTATCTCAGATGATAATGCCCCTGTGGATACAGCCCAGGATCTGATTTGTGTTTGCTGCAGCAGCAGCACACTGCGGACTCATGTTCATCTTGTTGTCTTCCAGGACCCCCAGGACCCTTTTTGCAAGGCTGCTCCACACACAGATCCTAGCCTGTACTGAGCTATTTGGTTATTTCATCTCAGATGTAGGACTTTGCTCTTCTCTTTGTTAATCTTCCTACTATTTTTGCTAGCCCACTCTTCCAGCCTGTGAAGGTCTCTCTGTAAGATGGCTCTCCCTTCTGATGTGTCCACCTGACCACGCAGTTTGGTGTTATTGGCAAACTGCTGCTTTCAACCCCATAATTCAGATCGTTTATGAAGATGATGAATGTTGATCACCATCACCTTTTAGCCAGTTTCCTACCCATCTTGCAGACCACCCATCCAGTCCCTCTCTTGCCAGTTTGTCTAGGAGAAGTTTTATACTTCTAGAAGAAGAATTACAGTTTCATAAATCTCAGTTTTCTTGCATACTGGATATTAGGCAGTATATACCGCTGAAGTTAATGGTTGCACTCATAACTAAAGTGAACTTGAGAAAGTAATTGCTATTTGAAGCTGTCATTGAGATTTGCCCCTATAGTGTTCCAAGTGAGGTGGTGCATTTTTTTTTCTCCCTGGAGAATTTTTTTCACATGCAGGAAAGGCACACACGTCTTATTTTGCCATATGCTTTAATGTTCACTAAAACTAGTTTGGAACAAAAACTGGCTAGAAAAATACCATTTCTAGTGTGTCTGCAGAGTAATAACCCGGCTTGTAATGAACGAAATCTAATCTTTCCAATCAGTTTACGCTTTGTTTCTTAGTATGACAAATATGGTAAACTGATGTAGCCTTAAATAAATACCAGTAGTAATAATAAGGGGAAAAAATCCACAGGAGAACAGACACATTATAGCATGGTTCTGCCTTACTGATAATTTGAGGTGCTGATTTAACATTAGGCACTAGTGTAAATAAAACATGTGACTAGCGGGTCAGAGAAGGCAGATTTGGGCATAATGGCAACTGAATATTACAGAGATGAAGTGCAAACCAAGTTCACATCCAGAACCAAAGTGAACATAAACTCATAACAAAGTCTCTTAAGCAGTAACATTATTGTCAACTAATGCCTTAGAAAAAGTTGTGCTTGTATAGATGTCTTCAGTTCCTGGGTGGGTTGAGCATGATCAGTTTGAGATCTTTGTTTCTTCCATGCTGCACTGCAGTTTAGACAAGGTTTAACACATACTATGGAAAGATAGAAACCATTAGCAAAATTTGGATTCTAGTCACATAGGTGTCCTTACACACCTTGTTATTGTCTTATTCTTAGATGTTCAATAAACTACATGTTAGACCACTTCAGAAATACAAGGTTCTATTAGATGATACACTGCTAAAAATACAGCATTTTCCCATGAGAAATGAATTTTTAAAGATGGTTTGATGGGACAGCTCTGTGCTGAACACTTGGACTGTGGTTTCTAAATTTACACTTGAGAAAAAAATTGTTGGAGCCTTGTTTTCAGGTCATTGGTAAGCTTAAACTCTGTATTAAAATAGGCATGACTTGGGAGTATTACCTTTGAGTAGTTTTCCCTACACAAGAAGGTAGACATATTAGAAGTATAATTAATAATGATCCAGAAAACTTCCAAGTAGTTTAAAGCAGTTAATTTAAACATCCATTGTCTGAGAAATTCACCATATAAACTTTCAAAAGAAAACCCATTTGGATAAATTCACATCTAGAAAATTAATTGCTCTGGTCTTCTGTGAGTAGTAGTACACAGTATCATCCAGGTTTTATATCTGATTTCTAAATTCCATTGTATGTCCTACACATATAGATGTCCAAAGAGATTTCTAAATGTAGATGAAAAGTACAATGATGTTCAAATTCATGGGAAATCTTGGATATAGGAGATGTTTTCCAGACTTAAATAAAATTTTTAATTCTACCCCCGCAATCCATCTTGATATGATAGATGTAAAATGCAGGTGAACTTCTCACAAATATTTTGTGCTCAGTCTAAGCAGTTAAAACATAAAGGAAAATAGCCACAAGACACCAATGAAAAGCGTAGGGGAGCCTATGTATATTAAATACACCTAATATTTACTTCAAAATAAAACCAATTTTTTTTTTTTTTTGGTCAGCCTAGTAACTTAAGTACAAGATTCCTTGGATCCGGATTAGGTTCTGCAACAAGAAATAATTATATGATAATAAGTTCTAAAGAACACTGATACTCTTGGGAAACCACAAGTATATGTGGGCTACTATTGAACTGTACATTAAGCTCAATAAACATCTTAATTTAAGCATGTTATTCAAATTTGTTGACCTTGCTACAAATTTCAATGTATTGCCAAATTGTGTTAGGCAAAGCATAATTCCATGTGGAAGCTGTCCTGAGGGAAACCTGAAAGCTTTTTCTAGGTTAAGGAAGCTCAAAATTTTTACAAGAAATGGCTATATCTCCTCTTTGTTGTTTGGGTTGGGTTTTTTTTGTTGTTTTGGGGTTATTTTTTTGTGAGCAATCAGAGCTGTCACTTAACAAAGTCGTTTAGCAGTGAAATAGCTAGCGCAATAGAAACTATTTTTTCTGGATTTGTGGGAAAGCTGAGTGAAAATGCACTTCTGTTCAAACTGGAGCAGAACAACTATTTCAGGCTAACTCTAGACCTTGAGAAACAATTCTACTGAAGTTTCTGCTTGTCAATCAATACTGGTCATTTAGGAAGAGAAAAAGAAAAGTTTCTCTTCTGGATTCAGTTCTAACCCAGAAAAGGAGGTGTTTTATATCTGTCAGTTGTTGATATTTGTATTTTGACCTCAGACTGACACAAGTCCATGGCAAACAGTTAATTAAGAAAGTGAATAATTTGTTTCTATATAAACATGCAAAGAATTAAAAAATTACTAAGGCATCTAGACAAAGTAATTTGAAAGCTTTCATTAACAACATTTCCAGTATTTTTAATAACCATTTCTAATTAATATTTCATCAGTGTAAAACAAGAAATTCAGAGTTCTAGAAATAATCTAATATTATGCTTTGCAAATTTGTCTACTCTTTCCATGAAATATAGGAAAGGAATGTTCTGAAATTCTCTTGAAAAGGAACTAAACTGGCAATTGATTTTCAAAAGTTCCTTAGAGCTAGGCTGTAAAATCAGCACTGTGACTCCCTGTTAACACGTGGAAAGGGAAAGGGAAAGGGAAAGGGAAAGGAAAAAGAATGAAAATAATTAGAAAAATTATGGGTAAAATAGGTGAACCGTTACTGGGAGAAATCTTATCTGATGTTATCATAATCATAGAAAAGTATGATCAAATTTAGACACATAAAAGAAAAGACAATAATTTTAAAATATTAGATTCCCTACATATTGCCATATATGTGATGATAGCGCAACCTCTTTCTCAGTCCAACAGATGATGTTAGTGCAGTCACCTCTTATTTCACTAAGATACGAAGAACTGAGACTTCATGTAAGTGATGGAGAATATTTTTCCATACACAGTTAACTGCTATACTCTATTCAAAAGGTCAGATTTCCTGCTTCTATTCTCCTCTTGAAACATATGTGTTATTCAAAAGAAGAGTAACCAGTGTTAACATGTGATATGACTGAGGTAATTCTTATCTTTGCTGCCACAAATGGAAAGCCAATTGATTTTGGAAGCTATGTTTGACACATGCCTGTGTACTTTGATCATTGAACTAAACAGCAGAGCATACAAAAATAGGAAGATTTGCCTAGAGAAGGGGAATTTCTTTTAGGTGAGAACAATTAGCATTATTCCATTGTATGGATTGTCAGGTATAAACCACTTCTAAAAAGACAGTGGAGAAATATCTCTCTCCTCTTTCAGGCACTTATTTTAGAATAGAGTGGTTCTCCATCTTAAGGAAAACTCCTTTGCCTTGAATATTTGGTAGAAAAGGACCAGCTTTGATTACAGAGGTAATTCTTAGACAACTAGCATCAGATGGGATAAATCCTACCCAGTAATTAATCATTTCCCACAGTGAGACCTCTTCCATATTAAGCATTAAATACTGTGAGTAGTATCCCAAATTCATTTACATTGTTTCCAGGATTTATGCTCAATTAAGTGAATGACATTATATTTACTGCAAACCAACTAGAAGCCATTATGTTTTAGATCTGGGGACAAATTCTAAAAATCCCATAATTCCTCTCATCCAGCTCAGCATCCCTCTGTTTCTGTACAGCCAGAGTTTTTCTAGAACTCCTAAGCCACCATCTGAGATAAGGTTAACATATGTCTAGATTTTCCATGACACCTTGTCTTTTCCAGCTGGAATTTTTACCATTCAGGATTTTGAACACTTCTATTATTTGTCCAGGAATTCTGGGCATATAGCTGCTAAGTAACAGCTAACTATTTCCTTCTGAAAAAAATTCTAGTTTGAAATATGGCAGCCCTAATTAGGGGAAAACCATCTGTCGTTTCTGTAGTGCTTAGATTTGAGCATAGCTAGATATATTTATCTGGACAGCTGCAACTTTGCAATTGCTGCACTAATCAATAGTTTTTGGCTGCAATTTTTGCAGCAGCAGCAGTTACATTTACATTTCCTTTCCCAGCTGCAGCTGCACCAACAAGAGAATGAAAAGAGAGGAACAGCGAGGAGGCAAAGCATCCGGAGGTGCTGATTCAGAAGGGACTTCCTTTTGGATCTTTTCACTTCATGTTTTAGTGTGTGAGGTTCAGGGAAAAAGGACTGATCAATGGCTACAGAATTCAAGATGACAATGGGAACAGCAAACTGCACCACTGTGCAAGGCTCCTCTAACTTACAGAGCCAGTTCACTGCTGTGAGAATTCATTGTCCGCTCACTAGAATGTGACCGTTGCCATACTGAGCCTCCCAACGATAGCTTGACACTGGCACTTGCCACCCAATTTGGCAGAGGCAGATCAGCTCTTGGTGTTGTTACTGCGGAAATGAATAAACCTATTAAAAATGTTCTGTTGCTGCAAACTGTAAAACTCTAAAACTCAGAAATCTAGTGGTGTTTTGGCACATGGGAATGGAGTTATATAATTGCATTGGCAAAACTGCAGGGACCCATATTTCTATCATTTTTCAGTGCAAGGCTGGAACTGATAACTGGAAACTGTCTTGCTGGAAGAAAACCCTTGCTAATGTACACTGGGAGAGTAAATGGCAATGGTATTTCTTTAGGAGCATTAACTTGTTTTCCTGTTTGTAGAAATATTAATTTGCCATCACAGACAACAACACAGATATTGATGATGAAACTTCTATTCTTATTCAGAAAAGTTTGCTAACCTGCCTTTGCTATGGTTTATGAGGACTGTTAGTGGATTACAGGATCACAGAATCAGAGAATCACAGAATGGAAGGGGTTGAAATAGACCTCTGGAGGTCATCTTGTCCAGCTCCCCTGCTTGAGCAGGGACACCCAGAGCAGGGGGCACAGGACCGCATCCAGGCAGGTTTTGAATATTTCCAGGGAAGGAGACTCCACAACCTCCCTGGGCAGCCTGTTCCACTGCTCTGTCACCCTCACAGGAAAGAAGTTTTTTCCTCATATTGAGGTGGAACTTCCTGTGTTCCAACTTGTGCCCATTGCCCCTTGTCCTGTCATTGGGCACCACTGAAAAGAGTCTGGCCCCATCATCCTTACACCCTCCCTTTCCTCATAAGGGAGATGCTCCAGTCCCCTAATCATCTTGGTAGCTCTCGGCTAGACTTGCTCAAGCAGTTCCCTGCCCTTCTTAAACTGGGGAGGCCCAAAACTGGACACAGTACTCCAAATGTGGTCTCACTAGGGCAGAGTAGAGGGGGAAGATAACCTCTCTCAACCTGCTGGCTACACTCCTTTTAGTGCAGCCCAGAATATTGTTGGCCTTCTTGGCCCCAAGGGCACATTGCTGGCTCATGGTCAACTTGTTCACCAGGACTCCCAGGTCCTTCTCAACAGAGCCGCTTTCCAGTAGTTCAGCCCCCAGCTTGTACTGCTGCAAGATAGGATAGAAGGATAAAAGTGGTGTCTAAATATTTGTAAGATGACAGTAGAATACCCACTTCTCCTCTGATCTTTTTATTTATACCTACTATATCTGAGGACCTATCAAGTTACGGGACCTTCTCTTTAACCATTTCCTGGTTTTAGCCCAGCTGGTCATCCATTCCACCAAAAGGAGGGAGCTGGGAGATGTGGGAGATCCTAGAGAATATAAGAATCCTTTCTTCCACTCATCTTGTCGTAAGTCCAGGTCGGGCAACCCCAGGCAATAGCCACTAATTCCTTGGACCTTCAGGGAAGAAGGTGAGCTGTTGTGATCTTCTACCTGATGTCCTCCAGTCTTTCTACATTTATGACCATTTCATAATTCTCTCCCGTTCCAGCTCCTTTTTTTTTTTTTTCCATTTGCCATCTGCCGTAATCATGTGGACATTCCTCATTTTTCTGTTGCTCCCAGGAATGCGCTGATGCCTATCTTTAGGGTGAACATCAGCAAGGACACAGCTGTAAACAGGAGCGTAAGAGAAGTGTTAAAAGAAGAGATGTGCATGTAATTGTCTATCCACAGCCCAGCACACTCCCAGTGTCCAGCTTTCTTCAGCTTAGAGAACTTTCTGTGCTGAATGTACATAAAAATCTTTGGTAACTCTTTTACAGGTCAGTGCCTGGTCGTCTCATGAGCCAGTGTGAATATTGACACCCCCAAAACTAATATTGTCTAAGAATTACACAGGTTTAATACTTTATTTCTGTATGTTCTGAATCTGGGTACTGCTCACTTCATTTGATGGCCGCTATTTCTTGTACTGTCAGAAAGGATGATACAGAGATCCCTATCCACACTCCTTATTCCACTCATGGTTTTGTAGATTCGTCTTTCATCTTCCTCACATGTCAGCATTCTCACACGTGATTTCATGCACTTTGAACTGAAAAAAAAAAAAAAGAAAGGGTAATTAAAGCTTATTGAAGATTTATCACCCCAGGAATAATGCATGGGGCACAGAGGAGACCCAGGCACAATGTACGTATCTCATGTCTGTGCTATTTGGTCTCAGGGTGAGACAAAAGTCCCTGGTCTTGCTTTCCTTACTCATTTCTTTGGTTCATTAACTAGTCTTTAGGTGGCTATTAGGGGATCCTGCAGAAAGGAACATTTTGGTACCATTCTGTGTTTGGTTGTTAGGATCAAGAAGTTCAGCCTTGTCATTTTCAGAACCAGGCAAGAAGGCGCTACAAGTGTTCAAGTATAGAGTTTTTAGTTGGTCACCCTCCCTGTGGTCTGCAAATTGGGATTAGTCATCCTGGGGGCAGATGCAGTGAGGGAGGAAAGAGAAAGAAATAGCAGACAAGAAATTGTGTGATTGAATGCGCTTTCCATCTGGGACACATCTCTTCACCACTTCTATCAGCTACTGGTACCTCTGCTTGTCCACTTCTATAGGAAAGCCTCACTCTACCATTGCACCTCTTTTCATGCCTACTCTGCTTCCTCTAATCTCTGAGAAATTGAGGGGTTCTCTATTCTCTCATTCTGTGCTCCTCTTGCTTCTTAATGAAAATATTTATTTCATGGAACAGCTTCCCTCATTCCCAGAGGCCTTCTGAAGTTCTCCAAATGTTCCTGACTTGCCTCAGCCTGAGAAGACCTATGCCTGTTAAGTAAGAAAATAAACAAGCAGTTGTTACTACTGGTTCAGTTTCTATGGAGGAAAATTACCAGAACATTTTTGCAAGGCTGGGATGATATTTTCAGGGCACCTTTCTCCCATCTTGGGAGACCTGAGTAAGGGAGTGCCCTCTTCTTCCCTGTCTGCTATGTGACCTGGGAAATGGGGAACTTCCTTAGCACATAGAGATTATGATAACTGGGGAGATGGGTGATCACTGTAAAGGATAAATTGCTGCTGTGCTTCACTCCATTTATCGTCCAAAAATCAGCATGATCCCAGAAGACCTGGGGCAAAAAATTCCTATTTAGAATGCCGGTGACTTTACTTGGTGGGGGTTGAGGTGAAACAGAAGCTGCAGGCAGAGCTTTTTTACATCTATGCAACACCCTTATCACTAGTGTAAACATAGGGGTCCAAATTAATTTATAGCCTGATGAAGATAATAGATAACTTGGGCTAGATCCTCAGTTGCTACAAAAGATAATGGAGCTAGTCTAATTGCACCTTCTGAGCTACATGATGCTGAACAATATAATTTTTTTTTATGTTTAGAGGCCAGAATCCATGTTACTGAAGTATTATGGAGATGTACAAAGATGGGAGACAATGCAGTTTTGCGTTATAATAACAAGAGGTAGATCTTGCAGAAAACTAAGAAACCAACAGCAGGTTTCTTGCAAAAACGGGTACACCATACTGTCTAGAGGTCTAGACACTGTGATATTCAGTTATCATTTCTCCTGGTCAGAACACATCAGATCAAGTCTCCTACCATCCTCCAAAATCCAACAAAATACGAACCTGTACATATACCTCTGTCCCATATAACACAAAACTGAAGGTAATTTTTGTCTTTTATTTTACATATCAAAATACTTAATTTTCCTAGAGGTTACAGATCGCATAATATATTTCTAAGTTTTTACAATGTGTTTTGTAGATAGAGAATAAAAATGCCTGATCATTATCAATCAGTAATTTCTCAAATGCTCCTTTATCTTTAAATCACTGTAGCAATGCTGTCATAAAATATGCCCTGTTTACTATTACTCTTTCATATGTGCTGTAGCTGTCACACCATTACAATTACCTTCTATCTTTGCCATCCGGAAACAGGGAGAACTTATCTTCTTTTTACTGTATGGAAAATAATTACCAGTGATATTCTGTATCATAACTAAAGGAGGATTTCAACATCATATCTTGATTGCTGTATAATTTTGTAAGACAAACATATTTAAAAACTAATATTACAAGAACTTATATATGCTACTGTTATGGTGTTACTTTAAATTTCAAAATTTAATTCTTCCATCTGGTCAATCACATAATATTTCTGAAGCCTTAATAAAGCTCTACCAAAAAATAAAGTATTTTTATCACCCAGATATGATGTACAGGGTCACAGCAACCCAAGGAAACAAAAAGTTGTTTGGCAAAACAGTTCCATCATGTCCTTTTTAACATGATAATGAAAAAAGGTAATTAACAATAATGGTCAAATCCCACTAGATATGAACCCTTATTTAGCTCAGATTAGCAGCTGAAATTTCAGATATTTATCTGAATTAAATCAATCTATTCAAATGTAATGAGTAATGATAATAAACCCCTCCAGTCTGCAGTTCAGTCAGTTTGGGCAGACTCTGAGACAGGCACAGCGTCTCCCTGAGAACAGTGGGGTTCCTCCCAGGATTTGACCACATACATTTTACTGCAGGAATTCTTTCCTCATGAATTATGCAGGTATCCCTCTTAACCAGAACACCTTGAAAACAAATTCTTCTGCAGCATTTTCTCCTTGTCCTTCCAATCTCAGAACTGGAAGAAAGAAGAATGCAGACATGAGAATGAATAATGGGAGTCAGCAGACATAGCCAAACCTTGCATACATCCAAGAAGAGTCAAGATGTTTCAACTTGAATTGGAAGAGTAAAGAATTCCTTGACTCATGACCAGAAGAAAATGGGTTTCAAAAGCCTATGAGAAAAAATGTCACTGAAACGGTATTTCATATTTGCCATTATAACATAAGGTGAGGGGGATCTACATATAAAAGCACAATAAACTACTGACTGGAAAATTACAAAAATATCCTTGCCATCCCTCAATCATAATTTATTGCCATAAAAGGAAACAAGTTCTATATTTCTGCATGATAAGAACAATGACAAATATAAATAACTATGTTTGTGCAGAAATTCAAAATTAATCAAATGTTGATGCCTGCGGGGGAAAGTGAATCTATAATGCAGTGCAAACAATGTCAAAGAAATAGGAACAGTCATGGATCAAATTTCTGATAAAAACAATGCCCCTGGGAAATTCAGATATTTTTTCATGATGGTTTTACATCTTCATACAATGTAAAGACCCACTCTTCATTGGATATGTGATCTGTGGCAGCAAAAGAAATATCTTCCCATCCCTGGTCATTATCCGGTACGGAGATTAAAAATGAACAGCAAAGCAAACGTCTGCAAGAAGGCGCTCTCATTTAAAAGATTAACTCTAATATAAAATTATTTTATCTTGTCTTGCAACTATTTGGAAACTCATTAAATTTACAACAGTCACTTCATATGGAAATTACTTCTCTCCCCTGAAGAGACTGTTAACTGTTGTCACGTATTTCATGGTCCATGATTATATGAACTTGCCCTGTTTCAGCAAAGAGCTTGAAATCTGTACAACATTAATGAAATGACAAGGCCTAAGTATAGAGCTCAGAGCGTCTTTCTTGCCTTTTCTTCATGTCTGCCTACGGAGAGGCTGACAATTCACGTCTTGCCTTGCTAATTGAGCATTAGATTAGGTGGACTGGTGTATTTGTTGACTGGATTTTAGCAAATAAGTGGAAGAAATAATTGCCATCATAAGCACAGCAACAAATCCGCTTTACATTTTAACTTAATGTGTTTGTATGGGATCTTAATCCTTAGAACAGTTACACCCTACTGTAGCTAGCTATAAATGTGAGGCATAAAGTATCCTTCTAATAGCATGTCATCAGCATTTGCATTTTCAGCTTGGAAAAAGTAGTTTTGGAAAGGTTGATGCATTTGGAAATATTACGGTCAGTGTTTTGCAAGCTTATCAAATACTATATTTTCTAGGAAGAGAACTGTGATGCCATTGCTCTTTATAAAAGACGTTAGACAAGAAGATCAGTGAATTTTAAATAATTGCTGCAATGAAAGGTAGTCATATATTTAATAAATAAAACTATCCTCTTGTAAGCAGCTTTTGGAAACAATAAAATCCAATGTTTCTGTTTAGTTTTTGCCTATTAAACCTATTAGAATAAACACAAACAAATCCTTGCGCTTGAATATGTTTCTTCAGAGTATTATTAACTTATAGTTACTGGTACTTTCACTGGTGGGATAAGGTTCTTAACCTGGTGGTTATAAAATGTGTTAATTTTTTGAGAAATGTACTTATTTTTTGAGACAATCTGTCGGTCTATGTGTCAGGACCTGGAGGGCACTGGCAGGGCTGCATGTCCCCAAGCAGCCTCACTTGCCTGTGTGTCAAGGAACTCAGGGCAGACTCAGTCTGGGATCCCAGCCCTGCAGCCAGCCAAGGCCCCACTGAGCCCAGTGGGGCTCCCTGGATAGACCTAGCCCTGCTTCATGGGGCAAACCTACTCCTGCTGCTCCCTGATATCACATTGCACAGCTTCCCACCATAACTGCTGTTGGATATAAAAGTTACTTAGATCTTCTTGTACTACAAAAAGCTGAGGTCTGTCAAAGGACCATCTGGCAAGAATTTATGTTCTTCCATAGGATAAATCTCACCTTTAAACACCAAGATACTATATTCATTTCCTTGGAAGTTAACTCATCCTGTAATCATCCCCAGCTGCTCTGACAACGGCTCTAAAAAGCACAGATGAAACTGAGGAAAATATTGGTTTGCAATATAGAATTCATAGATACAGAACTAGAAAAAGAATAAGAAGTGCAAACTTGCTTTACATAATCAGTAAAAGGTTTAACAACAAAGTGTAAGAAGAATTGAACATAGAGGAGATGTGTGAACCACTGCCAAGCAAACACAGAGGTTGCTGAATCAGAGTAGAAAAATTTTTAGTATCCACCGGTTTCCTAAGCACCCAATACAGATTTGCCTTCTTTAGGATTGGACAACACTGGAAAGCCTTAGGGTACCCGGAACTCTGTCTCCTGAGGAATTCCCACAGCTTTTGCTGATGTGGAACTGAAACAGGAATGTAAAAGTCCAAAAGAAAAATGCCAGCCTGGACTCAAACAAATCAAATATTACACAATTCCTGTATATCAGGTAGAACTGCCAGTGCAAAATTGCAAGTTATGACCTGTGAGTATAAGGACTCTCATACCTGATCTTCATGGAGACCTTGGTCAAGTCCTCCCAAAAAATGAAATCCATAAGATGCCAGAGATAACTCCTTAATGTTAACAGTTTTAAGCACCTCTTCTGTGAGTAACTTCTGTAGGGAGATGCCATCGTTATTCTGCTTTTTCTTTGCAGGTGGCTCCCCTTCCTTAACATGATGTGGACAAAATACAATGCAGTTGCCATTTTGGTTTTGGCCCAGTTTTCCAGTTCCCACATTACCATATTCAAAACCGTGTTCAAAAATGTGACTCTAACTGTCCTAGATAGCTTTTAGTTGCTATTGGGAAAGGGAGAGTGTCATTGTTGTTGTTGCTTTTAAGATGTACTTAAATGTAATTATGAACATGGCAGAATTTGCAGACTGTGATTCCCATGTTTCATGCACTCTATATTAGGTAATTTATGTCTTTGATAGTGTTTCACTCCTCCTATCTAAAATGAAGAATGCCAACAGAATCATCAAGATACATGTTAATGGCAATAAAACATTGTATGCAGTCACTGTGCCACATAAAAAATGTTGGTACAGCATTTTATACGTGGCTTAAAAAGCCATGATATCAAGAACTTCCTCAGACAAGATGTCAAGTTTTTGAATGAGATACGCTGTTGATGTAAAACAGTAAAATCGGCCTCAGCCTTTTAGCTAACATCAGAATGGCTATTTCTCTTACAAGTGGAATGCATGAAATCATAATGTTGCATTGCTGATTGACTTCTAAAATTTATGACTTATACCTTCTAATCTTGTGCGGTTGCATATCTGGTTTTGAATTAGTCTGGCTATGACCGATGAGTGGATAGACATATTCAGACAAATCTGCTTCTTGTTTATAAATGATTTACTAATAAAATCTACCCCTCTCTTTCATATATGAAACACCCATCCTCAACAATGCTTTTAAATATGATGCATATTTGCACTATTCCAATGGTGAAGTGGTACTGCATTAATATGTATCAACTCAAGATCTAGGACAATATACTTTCTTACCTAGTATAACTGACCTGTAAACTAATCTAAGATTCTATTTCTTTCCTCAAGAGATGTTCCATAGAGTGAAAAGAACACATAGCATCAATGGATTGAAATATGTATATTTCAACAGTACAACGCTTCTGCCTGCCAAAGTCTTGCAGAGCTTACTTGATGCTGACATGTTGCATTGGCAATGTAGATATCTGGTAAGTAATTAGAAGATAGAATCACAAATCATTCAATGTAGTTAATATCTACACGTACCTAAATAAGTAGCTGATTTAAGGGATATTATAGATGGAAACAAAATGCAGAAAAAGTATAGAGACTGACAGATGGAAATACAAACGGAACAGGAACATAACAAAAATGAACAGTGGGGAAAAATATGTGTCAGTATAGACAGGTTGATATGTATGTGCATGAACACACTTTCATTCATACACACAAATATTGCTTTGAGTGGGAAAATTCAGAATACAGTAGAGGCCTACTCATTTAGGCATCCTGCATCTTTATACTTATGTAAACTGTCTATATTTATACACAGAGGAATCAGTGGTCAGAAAAAGATTGAAGATACAAGTTTACCTTGCCAGTTCTCAACCCCTAAAATGTTGTACAGAGAAATCTCTTTTGTCTGATGAATACTTACAGCAGATTGAACCATCGCTCAACATGCAATCAAACCAGGCTTAATTATGAGTGACAACCCAAGCCAGAACTTCAGTGCTGGCTCACTTCACTCCTTCATCTGTGTACCCTCAGGGATTACAATTCTAATGCTTCTGTCACTGAGGAAATTACATGATTAAACTAGCTTTCATAAGGAAATCAATTACTCCTCAAAATTTTAAGTTTATTTTTACATCCCAGAGCCATCTTCAGGACTTCTTATTGAAGTGACACATCAACAACATTATTTAATATCACTTGCATTTTTCATTTTCTTCAAAAACATATTTCTGCTTTTCTATTCTTGCCCCTCCATAATATCCCCAAAATAGGCACCTGGGCATTTTTACTTTATGGTTTACTTTAATCCTTCTGATAGGACTGATCTTATACTTACATTATCAGTCTGCCTGTATGCAGATAACAGTTATTTCTGTTTCAGAAATGTCATATCCACCTGTGTTCCCTATCACTCATTTTACAATTATTCTTTCAGTTATACTATCTTGTATGTGTGTGCACACAAGTACGTGTGTGTGTGTTTGGGTATACAGAGGTATATAATAAAATTTAATTTCTTGCCTGGTCAGATTTTCTTATGGAGTTCCAATTTATCCTGTCTAATGAGACAACTTCTAGCAGAAGTCATGTTGACAGTAAAAGTAATAGCTTTACAAAAGCAGTAACCTGTTGCTGTACATTGCTATATTGAAAAATGGATGCTCTAGTTTGGAGCACATCTTTTTATTGAGCGACTACACTCCATGATGGAAGTTACTTGTGAGAAAAGAACATCCCTAATCGCCAAATGTTCTGATAAAGAGGACCAATTAATCTTTGTCTATTAGAAATGAGGATAGGAATTAACTCCTATAAACTAGCGTGAAGACAAAGCTCAAATAAAAATTAACAATATGAAAGTTCTTTGCAATTCTCCTCTCATGCTCCATACAAATGACTTTACACTGATGTCAGCCTGTGACTTAAAACAATTTCTGAGATCTCGTATGCCAGTAATGCTGAGAAAAGTGAAACACTATAAATTATCCTGGCAGTGACTATTGCCTAAACCTGACTGACAAGATGCATTTAGATTAGCTCATATTTTCTTGTTGTTATCTTCAGGGAATTTACCTTAACACAGCCACCTCTGTGGGAAGGCCAGCTATCAAACAGGAAGCTCAGCTGCAGCTCTGCTTGCCCTGGCCACTAGTGCACAAAAGACTCAGGAAGACCAAGAGCTTGTAACCTGATCTATAGCAGCTCCTAAGTGCAGCCTTTTGGCTGACCACACAGGTTATTAAGAAGCTCTTGCGTCCTTGAAATTATGGTCTTAGTCTTTCTGTACAAGACTGTTCAGAGTGCTTTTCTCTGGCCTTCTTAATGCCACAAACAAAACTCTTTCACTCACTTCCTGTGAGCATGCTCACAGTGTTTCACAAATCATGGATGATGATTAAGCACTGTATATTTCTGAGCTCCAAGTGAAGTCAGTTAATGCAATGCTGAGCTTGTCATTTGCTTTTACCACTACTTCAAAGAAAAATTAAAAAAGAACAAGAATTTCACTCTTTTGCAATATATATATGATAGGCTTTTGAGGGATTCTTTAGGTAATAAAATTACTGAAGGATTAAAAATGTAGACCATCAGTCTAAAACATCCATTAAGATTAGATGTGGTACAATCCACAGGTGAAATTCATTTCACTTGCATGAACTCAGTAATCAAGCTGCATGCAAGAGAAATCTGGAGGCCTCCAGGTGCTTCATTTTATCCTTCCAACCCACTGCCTAAGCTGCGGGATACAGAGCTTCTTCAGAGCTATAATCTCCTACCTGCAGACTAGAGAGAGTAGCAGTGTATTACCCAGAGCCCTGGGACAAATGAACTTGCATAAACCTGCCTCCTTCAGCATCCCTTGTGTAGTCCTTCCACCTGTGCCTCTCCTGGGGATACACAGACACATGCACACAGAAATGTAACATGACCCTGGAGGGTTTATCATTCCCCTTCCTGCCAGAAGACCTTTTCAGCTAAGAGAATTATTCTCAATTGTGGGGTAATTTAGGGCTTTTTCATAAGCTAACAAAACTTTAGGGTGGATTAATAATACAGAAATGTTGAGAGGGTGAAAATTTTACATTGTCTGAAAAATCTTATTGGTACTATAGATTTGCAAACAATACTAGGGACTTCTTTTTAAAGCCTAGGTAGCACGAAGAGGGATATTGGCATCAATCAATGCCCACCAACCTTTCAACTTAAGAAAAATATTTTTTCTCCAATATGTAGTTGAAAATATTTGTTATGTTTTAAAGGAATCACAAGTCACCAAAAGCACAAACTGACCACCTTTTTTTCCTTTCACTGACCTTAGAGAGTATCATTTTTGATGCAATACTACAGTTGCATCTATGTTTTGTTTACAAATCACAGCAAAATTCACAGGAGCCTAAAAGGAAAATCCCTGTCATGTGGTAAGCCTTAGTCAATGGTATGTCATCCACTCTGGGTCTCAGTTTAGTTTAAAAAGGCTTAACAACTGTCAATTTGAAGAAACAAGTTTGGAATAACAATGACCATCTCATCCTGTTTATTGATTTTAGCCATTTTATTATGTTTTATCCAGTGTGCTAAAATTCAGAGCCTCCCCAGTAGCTTTCAGATATACTTAACAGAAAAAACTTTAACACAAAGGGATGGATTTAGAATAGATTTTTCCTGGCTCACTAATAACAAAAAGAAATGTTCAACAGCATTCAGTTCTCCTTATTATAAGCATTGTCAACTATGAAGCTATAAAATAAAGGTTACAATTAGTCAGTGTTGGCTTTAGAAAGAAGGCTTCTTTTCAGTGCAAAACTGCAGGAAGGGACTGGTCTTGGGTTTGACCTGAGTTTCTGATGTGTTTCTCAATATCTTTGAACTCTCAGTCTGGAAGAATCCACGACTTTCACTTAAATATAGTGAATTAGTTTCTCATTTTTTCTGTTGATTGTGTGTTTGTATTACTTGTTCTATTTATTTGTCTTTGTGCCATCAGAGATCTTAATTTTTTCCCTGAGTTCAGTGTACATCTTCACCCACCCATTGACATCTTGTCACTTCCTCAACACCTTATACAATGGGAGAGTGCAATAGAAATTTCATTATTTCTTTTACTATAAAGACTGAACTGTTCTGTGTAGTTTGGTTTAACAGCAGAGGAGAAGGTGTGAAGGGGTGTCTCTTGGACTGGCGGCTTTGAGAACAAACTGGCAAAGTTACAGTGACAGAAAAGAAAGTCCCTGGGAATGAGGACCCAACCAGCAGGAAAGGCAAGACCAAGCAAACAATAATAAAGATTTCAACAGATTCCCAAATCAGGACTGAAGGTGAAAAAAAAAAAAAAAAGCAATAATACAAAAATTCACATCTGCCAAAAGGGGTTAGCTGCCTGCTTTTATAGCATCTATGTGAAATTGACAGTATAATATCAGCTGAATGCAGCAGTTATGTTTGCTGTTTAGGATTTATGTCATATCTTGTCCTATCTATCAGCTTGGGCTTGAGAGCAGCTGCTATGACATAAATCACCCCAAAATGTTTGCATAAAAAGTAGGAGGCATTTTTTCTTTTTCTTTCTTTTCTTTTGTGGTGGGAGGGTGGGGGTCAGGGTGGGGTGGGGGGAGTTGTGAGGGAGAGAAAGTGGATGGGATTTAAAAAAAATTTAAAAGAAGAAAGAAATCAGTTTTTAACATTTTGTATCATTCTCAGCCTTCAGAGGACAAGTGTTTGCAAAGTTTTATGTGTCATTTAGCTTTTTGAAACCAGGAAGCAACAACTGTGCAATCTATGTTCTGAAACTGCAAACAGCCAAGGAAGAGTGTATGCAATTATTAATGGATCATCTTTTTTGTGGATAGTGTCTATGACATAAGAGTGGATAATATTTGCTGAATACTCCAGAATAGTAGCAGGAAAGTAAACTGTTGCTGTTATCATTGCTACCAAAATAGCTGACCATATAACAGTCTTTATATGTTAACTCAGGCTTTTACTCTTTCCTTTTGTTGTTGTTGATTTTGTTGTCCTTGGTTCTGTTTTGGTTTCTGTCCTTTTGCTGTTGCTGTTTGTTGCAGAGGAATTTGGAGCCCAGAAATGCCTGTGCCCTACATATCTGTCCCATATTTCCCACAAACTTCTGATATAAACTTGGTAAAAATCCTAGCGCTTAGTTTACTGCTATCATTTCTTGCTGTGCTAAGTGGGTTAGAAGTACTTTGACAAAACATATAGCCTCAAAACTAGTTGAAGCTGATCAGAATTTCCATCTGGATTTAATGCACCTTGGGTTTAATACACTCAGTGCTGCCTGAAAGTCAGACAGTGTGAGCCAGTCATTGGTGTCCCTATGTATCCAATGGACAGAGATAAGCACCTTCCTCCTCTTTTTCCACTGACTCTAGAGTATGATTTAATTTCTAGGTGGCTAAGTTACATGAGATGAAGCTCATGCTTTGTAGGTCCATTAAAGAAGACCACTGTATAGGCAACTGCCTGTATGAGGTACTGAAAGAGCCTGTAAACAGGCAGGGACAAAATGCATCAGTAATGACATCTTCCATCTCTCTTGGCCAAGAAGGCCAATGGTATCTTGGACTGCATTGAAAGGAGTGTGGCCAGAAGGTTGAGAAAAGTTATCCTCCCCCTCTACTCTGCCCTAGTGAGACCACATTTGGAGTACTGTGTCCAGTTTTGGGCCTCCCCAGTTTAAGAAGGGCAGGGAACTGCTTGAGCAAGTCTAGCCGAGAGCTACCAAGATGATCAGGGGGCTGGAGCATCTCCCTTATGAGGAAAGGCTGAGATACCTGGGTTTGTTCAGCCTGGAGAAGAGAAGAGGGGGGATCTCATCAATACCTATAAATATCTAAAGGGAGTGTGTCAGGACGATGGGGCCAGACTCTTTTCAGTGGTGCCCAGTGACAGGACAAGGGGCAATGGACACAAATTGGAACACGGTAAGTTCCAGCTAAACAGGAGAAAAATCTTCTTTCCTGTGAGGGTGACAGAGCAGTGGAACAGGCTGCCCAGGGAGGTTGTGGAGTCTCCTTCCCTGGAGACATTCAAAACCCACGTGGAAGCAGTCCTGTGCCCCCTGCTCTAGGTGTCCCTGCTCAAGCAGGGGGGCTGGACAAGATGATCTCCAGAGGTCTCTTTCAACCCCTACCGTTCTGTGTTTCTGTGTGATTCTTGCTCTGTACCTGAAGTGTTGGTATATAACTTGTATTGCTGTTTATTAACAGAATAAAACTTTGTTAAGGAATAAGAGATATGTCAGGGTAAAATGATAAAACTACTAATGCATAATTTTACAAATTGCATTGTTCTATGTGTGCTCCATAAAACCCCAATAATTATTTGTACTCATCTTGACCTATCAATAAACATCAAAAAAAAAACCCCTATAGGTACATCTTCACACAATCTGAAACACAGCTATTGTACTCATCTGTGAGAAAATTAAACAAGTGCTGGTAAGTATTTAATTACAAATAAATGGGTTTGTGTTGTAGTTAATTCTTTCTTCAGACTCATCTAGACTTTCAGCTAGACTCATTTAGGCTTTTCCCCTATCCTGCCCTTTAACAGACTGTGAAGCTAAAATAAAGTTTGATTCTGATGACTATAGATCTGAAGTTTTGGGAATGAGTTAGAACTGAGATCCATTTTGTCCAACAGTGGGGTACTTTTATTCCTGTAACATGATGGAAGGTTGCACATAGGTATTTAATAGGGATTTGAATGGTTACATTTAAGAAAGTTTTGACTAATCTGTTCTAGTATGACATATTTATTTACATTTAGACAATAGAGTTGTTTTCTTGAAACCACAATACCCCTTTCTGACATATCAGGATGGTGTTTCCCCCATGTCTCTCTTTTCCTTTTTTCCCCCTTTCTATACTCCTATAGTCCTATTCTCTTGTTTAAACATGGGGATGATGTTAACCCTAAAATGTTTGATGATTTGGTCAGAGATGGAGGAATTACAACAAAAACACAGTTCCTATTTTCCTCTCGTCTCATTCAGTCCTCTTGGTCTTAGTGGGCAGCTGCGACAATGAATAGCACCCAGACTGCTGAGTGCTCTCCTGGGCATGGGCAGCAGATTTCATGGCTTGAGATCTGTAGTTTTTTTCTATGATTTTGGCATGAATGGGCCTTCAGACTAGAACCACCCTGACCGTAGAGCTGCATTTAGTTGAAGGAAGATGTTCAGTGTTTTAGCCCCTTTATATGGCTATTACTGAATGTCATCTCTTAAACTGACTTGTAATGTTTCTCTTCATGAAGGGTGCTATCATAAGAAGCAAATTGCAATAGATGTTCATAAAAATAAGTGTTTTTTCTGGGCAGCAATGGCAGGGGGCAGAAGAATTCCTTATGTCAAGTACAGCTAGGATTGCATTCAGCAGCTGGCTTCATAAAACATGTATAAAATATGTGGTAAAAACACAGAAAGACCTATAAGATTCTACAAGTTCCACCACAGGAGTCCAGCATTGTTTAGCAGAAAAA
Organism: Phalacrocorax carbo; assembly: GCF_963921805.1. Lineage (NCBI taxonomy): Eukaryota > Metazoa > Chordata > Aves > Suliformes > Phalacrocoracidae > Phalacrocorax > Phalacrocorax carbo. Next base: position 41,577,387 of record NC_087513.1, on the reverse strand, counting down.
GGTTGTTTAGACATTGTTTCTACTGTGGAGAGAAGAACAAAGGAAAGGCCAAGATAGAGCCTTCATTTCCCGCATTGGGTCTATTAAACATTAAACATTTGTTTTTCAGATGCAGGAGTAGTAACAGGCAGCAACAATTCCTTATAGATCTGCTTTTCATCCAGTAAAACATTAGTTTTTTCAATAATTGAGTTATGCAATATTCTGTATTTATGTTTTGATTAAAAGAATAAATTATAGGCCATTTGAATGCCAGTATTAATCTTTCTTATTACTTTGTTCCACTGGAAAAAAGAATTAAATAGCTAGGAGTCTTTTCAGCAGTATAAAGTACCATTTTTGGAATTTTATGTCATAGATAAACTGTGAAATTAGCCATTTTTTGCCTTAATCATTCTTCCAGTTTGCCAACAGTGATTAATACAGCACCCTAATTATCCATGTCCCAATAGTTTCATATCAGTTACAAAAGATCCACGGTTTAAAGCAAAAATCAGGTGATGAAATAACCACAATTTAGATTTATTAATAGAAACTGAGAGGTTTTTTTCTTTGACGTGTACGTGAGAGGCAGGGAGAGAGATTGTTATCTGGACCTGAAAGCTAAAAAAAATGCATTCTAAACCATGAAAGAACAGCCAATTTAGGGGCCAATATTTTCAAATCTATTGGTTTGTTTTTCACAGATGCTTTTCTGTCTCACCAAGGGCATCTGGCTGAAAGTTAAGGCAGACGAATAATAAACACAAAGTGTCAAAAAGGATATTTATACAAAATTTAAGAGTCTGATGCCAGGAAAAATGAGCCATGTTGTCTCAAGAGCATGAGACATGCTAAAGCTCCTTTTCTCCAAGTGTTTTACTGCTGTCCATGACCAGCTGAAGCCCTTCCTTTGCTAAGCCAAATATCTCAGCCTTCATCTGGGTCTATCTGAAAAGCCATAGGGTTTCTGGGACATTCATATCGGGATGACAGGTATAATACAGGATTTATGCACACCATTTTGGAGTAGCAGTGGAAAGCCAGGCCAGGACATTGCATAGCACCTGATAACTCATCCACCATGGTGAAGCAATGCCCAATTCAACTGCACAATATTACCACCATAATCACAAGTAATGAGACATCTCCTTTCACAGAAGATGTTGTGGACTTCAGCTGTCTTCGTCTAGAAGGAATTTGAACCTATAGCTTCGAAAACCCTGAAAGCTGCCTATCAATCGAATTAATGGATAGACAAAATGTAAGCATGTGTCGTATGTCCTATTGAAGTTTGGCTGCTAATGAATAAGGAATATGAGAGTCGTGGATTTAGAAGGATGATTGTTGTGAAAACATGACTCTATCTTAATCAGTCAAAGACTTACTTGGTAAGAGGTAAATTGATTTATATTTATTTATTTCAGGTGAAGTAATCATGAGATTATTACAAAGCAAATCAGGAATAATTATCACCGCATGACTTTTGTTTAAGTATAAACTAGAAGTGCACAAGGCTCTTTAAAACTTTGAATCCCAGCTTCAAATGGGCAAGAGGCAAAAGAAGAGGCTAGTAAAAATTACACTATTGCTATGTTTTTTAAAGATTACACTATTGCTATGTCTTTTAAAGACAATCCTTGTGTCTGTAGATTAGTTAAGATGTTATTACAATAAAAATGACACCGAGATCACTGAAATAAGGAGTTCTAGTGAGCAGCTGGAGATAAGGAAGGACAACATCTTTACTGACAGAAGTTACCTGACTTTATCTTACTATGAATTTCTACTGGTTTATGACATTTATTTGTCCCTGTCTGGGGTGGAGTAGAGCAGAGCAGATGTTGAGGGTGGGAAGGGAAAGGGACAGGGGGTAGAGAATTCACAGAATGTTTGATTCTGCTGGTATTACTATAGGAGACAACCGTCTCATACAAAACCATGTTCACCATAGGAAAAAACAAATATGGAAGCAGAAATTTAGAGCTCCTTAAGGATATTAACTGTTAATTCCCACAGACTGGGAATCCAGAGCTTTGGGAAATTACTTCTGTTTCATGTGGCTAAAAAACTGGAGGGCATCCAAGTACAAATACCTGTCTTATGCCCCATGGGTCAGGTGAGAGAGAAAGAAAGAGAGAGCATTCTGAAGAAGTTGCAGCCTAGCTGACATGTGCAGTTGATATGCAGGAAAAAGCTATTGCCCAAACAAAAGGAAATTATTCCGAGGGCAACTTCTGATGCAGCAGAGCCACTCTCAGCAACTATGAGAAGGTGCACTAAAGCAGTCTACCCAGGTCCGTATTTTGTTTGTTGGGAGACATTGGCAGATGGTACTGCTTTCAGACGTGTTATCTGAAATAAATTCCAGAAGGAGCCAGAAGCAAGCATGCCTCCTGCAAGAAGTAAGGGGTAATCCTTCAGAAGTGTCCAAACACGATGGAAAAACTGTGAAGACCATAGTCATCACGTAGAAGGAATCCCAACTGGTTTACATACATACACACACACACATATACACACACACACACAGAGGTGTCCATTATGGTATGCCTCCTATTTTTTCAGGACCTCAGTATATTACAATCTTCATCTCACTCTCCAGTCCAATAATCAGGCCTGGCCATGAGAACAAAAGTGCTGTATTCAGTTACAGTTGCTGCACCCTTGACATGACTGCAGAATTCATACAGTTGGACACAGAGCACTGTCACTAACAACCAGTTTCACATTCTCTGTTACTATTATTATCTGAAAGGAGAATTGTACTCATGGATGCAAGTGATGCCTCCTCCAGCAGAAAGGTTTGCATTTGCATTGTACTTCACCTTCACTTCTGATCACTGATCAGAGAAACTAGAAGAAATTTAAGTCCTTTATGTGGATCTTGAAGCTGTTATTTGTAGTCTCCCAATGAAGTGTTTGATTTCAATATAATTAACTCAAAGGACTGAGCTTGGTGTGTAGAGTCTGTAAGTCAGATAACAATATGAGCTCCCTGTGAACTCAGTGCATTACAATATTCATACAAAGTGCTTTATAAAGGTCAGGTTTGTGGGTAAAGAAGAATAAGTCTGGGTAAAGAACCCTACTGAAAAAATGCTGAACACATCCAAGACAACCAATATGTTCACTGAAATCAGAGAAAGGCATAACACAAAAGAAGGGCCAGATATATAAAGAATAGAATCATAGAATCGTTAAGGTTGGAAAAGACCTTTAAGATCATCAAGTCCAATGTAAACTTAGCACTGCCAATTCCACCACTAAACCGTGTCTCCTAAGTGCCACATCCACATACTTTTTAAATACCTCCAGGGATGGTGACTCAAGCAGTCCCCTGGGCAGCCTGTTCCAATGCTAGATAACCCTTTTGGTGAAGAATGTTTCCTAATATCCAATCTAAACCTCCCATGACACAACCTGAGGCCCTTTCCTCTTGTCCTATCACTTGTTACTTGGGAAAAGAAACTGACACCCACCTCTCCACAACCTCCTTTCAGGAAGACAGCGGTAAGGTCTCCCCTTGGCCTCCTTTTCTCCAGGCTAAACAACCCCAGTTCCACCAGCCACTCCTCATAAGACTTGATCTCCAGACCCTTCACCAGCTTCATTGCCCTACTCAGGGCTTGGTTGTTACAGCTGTACTGGAAGTGCAAAACTCTGTGAAGAAGCAGAAGGGCTATGCAGAGGGTAGTAAGAGTTAAAGTGATTGATTGTGGCAAGCCCATGGGGAGCTATTTGAAAAGCAAGCACAAACAGAATACACCCTGCTGCAGTTTTTCTGTGATTGCATCTCTAATGCACTAAATTTCAATAGCTCCTCTTACACAGAGTTCATAGAATGCGACATGAACATGTTCTCTCTTCTTACTCAAATTCTTTAGATTTCCACCTACTGCTTAAAAAATGTAACATAAAACATACAAAAGTTTATTGTGCTATGCTATTTTATCATTTTATTCATTTTTGTAATGTAACCTCAAGATTTTTTAAAAAAATGGGCTCTAGTGGATTTATAAAGTTGTATTATAACGTTTAGGTTAACTCTGATTTACAGCTGAAATTGGGTTTCTGTTTAAATGGAGGGAAAAAAAAGAAATAATCATTAAGACAGTAAGTACTGTCCAAGGGAATTATATTTGTTGTCTTTTGATCTGTCTTTACAATTACGCTTCAAAACCAGATCTGAAAGTAATCTGTGGCTCAAACCCGTTCATTATATCAAATGCCTTCATTATGTTGAAGATCAATTTTTCTAGAAGAGACAGATTTTAGCATTTCAGAATAATCTAAAACCTGTCAAGTCTTCATCAACAGGAAAATGTTAAACTTCTAAGTATCCAAGCCCATTCAGTAAAACATTAATGAAATTCTTAGACCTTCCCTTTATGATAGGTATATAATGATTCTTCACAGTGAACAAAAGTAAAATCAATAAAAATATTTTAAATGCTTTTGGACCAATTTCTTTAATTTCCAAATATTATTAAATTCCATATGTAATTTTTACTGATAGTGGTAATTATTATACACGAGACTTTCACAGGAACTCACCAGTTTATACTTCTCCCAGAGAGGTACTTCACACATCTCTGTACTGGGTTTGTATAAATGCAGTCACTATGGACTATATAGTGATTACAAGCATGCTTCCCAGAGTAACAAACAACCTTTATGATTACCACTGAGGAAACATCTCAAGGAGGAAACTGAACCACAATTTTCTTGATATTTCATCCTTGAACTACAACAGGGAATCAAAAACTTTCAGAGTATCCGGCATTTATCCTTCTTGCTCTCCTTTGGGAAGGGAGTAAATATACTGTGTAGGATCTGTCTCTTCGTCTTCACTACCCAAAATACTTTTAAACTTCAGATCTTTTATAGTGGTTTCCCTGCTTCTCTGTTCTTCATAATCTTCACATTTCTTGAAGGTCTCCAGAGGAAAACGTATTTACCTAAATTTACATCTGCACCAGACATACTCATTCCTCTTGATAGCTGAAGAAGTTTCTTTCATTGGGAATGACCTAACCTGAAAAGTTTTCTATAAATTGTGTGCTTAAATTAGGTAGACTGGATTCCACCCACCTACTTCTATGGGTTTATATATATTAAAAGAATGAATGTTGGTTTAGCCAGTTATTAGAATGCTAATTACATAGTACCATATTCTAATCTATTACAACACTACACTGACATGTTGTCTTTTTTATTCACCCAAGTTTAGTCACCAGAAATGTGATACTATCATCCATGAATGAATATATTCCTACAATTTTAAAATCAGTAAGCCAATCTATTCCCACAAAAACCAATGCATATCTCAGTAAGACACAGTATTCTAGAACTGCAATTCATTTAACTGAGAACAGTGTTCTACATCCATCTTTTCTAACTTCACTGAATTAAGCTTAGCAGCTATACTCTGCTATTTCCAAACATGCTTTTTAGCTCCTTTCTAGCTTGTCTGTGTCAGTGAAGCATCACCCTTTACAAAACTGGGACTGGGACAGAGCTCTAAAATGTGTGTTCTCTGTAAGGAGAGAAACAACAGAAATGTTAGACCTGTCATTCTACTTGCTCCCCTGCCTTCTGTAAAATATATAACCTGAGCCCCAAAATCTCACTCGCCTCTTTGTTTAGTGGCTTGGCTCCCATAACTGCAACATATCACCTAATGCTCCAAACAGAAAACCATAATAATTAACTCCATCTCTCAAGCAGACCAGAGCTTTCTCAAATCAGAGCAAGTTAAAAGTTTGTTACAAGACACAGCTTCTGCTCCAACACCAAGGATATTTCTACTTTTTTTTCTGCCATATAAATGTGTATCAGTAACCATATACTTATTTAAACAAACAAAACCGCAGATGTTTTCTTACACCGTACAGTGCAACTACACTTATTTCAGGTGTGAGTAGTAAAGGTAATTAATTGTTTGTGACCTGCTATTCAGAATAATTAATTGTTCTGGGAAGCACAGAGTTCAATAGCACTAAAGATTAAACAGCCAACATTAATCTAAATAATCCTCTGAAGATCTGGACTTAAGGTTGTCCCTCAGGCAGTTCATCTTAACAAAGTTCTATCTCACATGACACTGGGACACCTACAGTCAGAGTAATTATTCAGGGAATCACCTGGCTGTATGCATTGTATGTATCGTTGCCTATGACTAGCTATGAACTTTTGGCTCTCTCACTGACAACTCAGGTTACCTCCAGAGAAAAATTCATCTCATGTCTTCTTTGGGAGTAATTGTGCTGTAAAAGTTTGTGTTTCTTTTCACAGTTTATAAAGTCATATGGCCAAATGTAGTCATCAGCTTTATAGACATCCAACTGCATCCCAACTTTGTAACCCAAAGAATTTTAGGAAAAGTATTATGAACATTCTTTGAGAAAACTCAGAGATCCTTTGTCAGGTCAGTGTGAGGAATTCAGTGTTGACTGTGCCTCACTTGGCTGAGAAATATCTAAGCCTGCTAAACATCTTTTCAGAGCACTAAATTCACACTCCAAGCAGTAACTTGCTTTCCTTCATTTTAGCACTCTTCTTCTTAGCTTCCTCCAGTGATTAAACTTTCAATTATTTCAACTATTCTGTATTATTTATCAGTATGTAGCTCATAATTTATAGGCTCCTGCTGTGTTCTTTCTGAACTGAACCTGCTGTGGTTCTTACTGGTTTCATCACAGTATTTCTTCACACATTAATTGTTATCACTAGATTTTCAGCCATAAATATAAAAGTTAGCCAAATGAGTTATAGCTCACTGGGCAGTTTCTTTGTATCTCCCCTTTTTTGTAAAAAATTTTTGTATTTCACTTCCAGAAGTGTCTTTTACTCTCTGTGGAGAGATAATTCTGATTTTGAGAAGCAATTTTACATAGACTCCTGTCATCAATAAGTCTGCTTTCTACCACTTTAACCAGCTTTTCCAGTGAATCTATTAGAGATCCTTATATTCAGAGTTAAAAACTTACTAACTTCCCTTAAAAAGTCATAAGGGAATGGTATCCATAATACTTTTTTGTAAATAGGCTGGGTACCAACTTAAAAAGGTAAGACTGAGCTGTCTTCTGGGTATATGACCTCAAACGTCTCTTGCACTGCTTTAAATTTTACTGTGGGAGATTCATATAATTAACTCATTAGTCTTGTCTCTTAATTTCACTTAGCAACACATTGTTATTGAGCAAGCAACTTTCTGGAGGGGTTTTCTTTATTGTAAATACTAACTTCCAAGAGTGTAGCTCACTGTAGCTCTAAGAGTAGATTTTCCCTGCAATACTGTGTCTCCTATCATTCTTCTAACTCTGATACAGCCTCTAACTCTTCTCTCCCCTTACTAGCTTAGGATTCTTTCCAAGTAGACTGTTTTAGCTGCCTGGTACAAACGATGGAGAGAAGTGACTGCATGAGAGTCATGCATAGATTGCAAATACATGGTTGCATTTCAGTTTGCATCCGTGATACATTGACTCCAGTTTATCAGTCATTGCTCTTACTGACTTCCTCTTGTAAATTCCGCCAGGCCATATGTCAGTCATGACTCTTCTACAGCATTTTTTTCCCTTGAATTTCTTCTCACATTCAGGAATATCTCTGGCAGAAATCCCCCCACAATACTGTTTTTTTTTCCTCTCCCAATTCATTTCTGCCATCTTCTCAGCTAAATGTTTCGGCACTTTCAGTTTATTTGACTCACTTGCTCTTTGTATCCCACACAAATAATTTACCTTCATTTTCAAGGCTGTCTTACATTTTTCTCACTCTACCTGTCTCTTTCGTTAATGTAGACTTTGTAGACTCTTTGCTGGATTGTCAAACATCTTCATACTTTCTCCTAGCCTGGCCAGGCTGTGAAGGAACACAATTTAAACAACCAAAAAGCTACCTTAATATTCAATATTCCTTAAACTCCAAATTTAGAAGTTTCTTTTGTTGAGACCTGTTAGAAATAATGACTTATCAATAGCAGTAGAGGACTGACATAATTTCTATCAGGTGTTTCTGTCATATTCTATATTACTGAGTTGATTTATAAGAACCTTGGACATGTTTTGTATATCTATGTGCATCCAACTTTTGTTCCCTGAGATAAATTATGTGCTTTTTTATTCAGAGAGTGTGGTTTTGGTTTGTGTCTATACAGTGTCTAGTATTAGTCCATGAATGGACATCACAGCCATCAAGATGATGATAAATGTTTTACAGTAGCTATGTTTGGCCACTGATGTAGGAGGTGAGACATTACTAAGCATAGTTCATTATATTTTAAGCCAGAGAACAGTTTATCATGTTGCTTAAAATGCGATATGCTACAGATCTCACTAGGACACCAAAATTAAAAAAAAAATATTTTATTCAGAATAGAAAAACCACCATCTGCATATTGATGCTGTGATTGTGCTGATAACATTTACTATAATCCTCTAAGATGCATTTGTCAGTATGAAACCATGAATTCTTATCGATTTTTGTATGGCGCCTTTTCAGATTATACACTAGACTTAAATTAAATCCATTAATTATTTCTGCTCTTCAGGAGCTAAAAACAAGTCCTGAGTTTCTCTTCTGTCACTTGTTGATATGTTGATACGAAAAATGTTCATATGAAATGTGAATATGTGAAATGTTCATATGAAAAATGTGTGCTAACATTTTACGCATACTTATTTGCAAACATGTAATGCAAGAAGGCTTCCATTTTCTAATTCTAGTCTACTTTTTGAAAGTTCTATATTCGAGCCTGTGGAAATATCAAGGTAGCAAAATCTGCCTCTTTGCACCCGTGTGATGATATCTTTCAATAATATCTCCTGCATTGTCATATAAGGAGGCCTAATTTGATTAGGTGGTAATGTCATATCCAATTGCATCAGTTTGAGGTAATCAGAAACTTCAATAATAGACGGCTTTGTAATGAGTGCACTGAGTTTACAAATGGTTCCCAAACAAATGTTCCCAGATGGATGGCTGTACTGTTTAAAAGTTGTCAAAACAGTCAAAGCTGTCATTCAATAAAAAGAAAAGACATTTTCCTTTTGGATCTGCATTTGCATGCATAATTGGGACTCCTGTGCATTTTTCATATGCAGTGGAGAATGTTGTGAAAGCGATTTTAACTTACTTTGACAACCTGATTGTATTTGGATGATATCAGGAGGAGATGAAAAAGGGTATCTGGTGTCTCAGAAATTTAAACCACACCGAAGGTCAGGGGCAAGAGCTAATAACTGGTAAATGCTTCTTTGAAACCCACAAGGAGCATCAGACTGTGAGAGACCTGACTGCAAAAAGGAAGAAACTCAGAAACTGATTTACCTTTTTACCTTTGTCACCTCACCCATTAGACTGATAACAGCTCAGATGTCTTGGAGTTACAAGTAGCAACACATGAAGAATTAACAACTGTGATAAGTCACCATCAACAAGATTTAGCTCACCTAACTTTAGCCAATTGTTGAGGCTTCCCATGTAGCCAAAGGAAGGAGAGCTACTTCCTGAGGGTGATTCTTTCTGTCAGTCTTAGACACTCAGATGGAATCAAGCTGTGGGTACTTGTGGAATAACTGCTGGATGTGACTTAGAAATTAAACTTACGTTTTTAGAAAACGTACAGCATTGTAGAAGCCATCAGGGTGGAGTGCAGCTGCTATGTGAGGAATCCATTCCACGGAAGTTCCCTAGTAACCACAGATGTTGGCAATGGCAGGAAAACTTGGCATACTGACTCTAAGAGGAGTTGGCCAGAGGGTGGGGTCATGTGGAGGCATCGCGTCCAGTCTCTATGATAAATGGGAACTTGAGGTACCATGGAGTTGGTACGCTGCATATTTGCCACCCTGGGCCAAAAGCCCGTCATACTTTTGAAAAAATGCTGTCCTTTTGGTGAACTTTGCTCATTATAATATCATTATAATACCAAAACACACCTCCATCCCAAAAGTTACCCACCTCTAAGGTGCGACCACCCCTCACTGGGCATGCACTTTGAATTTCTTCTAGTCTTTGTTTTTAAAAGAAAAGCGAGGAAATTCTACACCAATCATAATAAAGGTATGTATGACTAGAGTCACTCAAGCTCCACCTGAAAGTTAAAAAGTAGTATAAAATATGTGAAGAGAAAGAGGGTGTCGGGGAAGATACCATAGCATACCACTCTGACTTCTGGGACCAGTCGACGGGCTGAGCCTCTCCTTCCCCCCGACTGGGACATCTTTGGGTAAGATCAAAATATCTGGGTATTCCATCTGTTTCCCCAGGAAAACTTAGAAACCTCTCTATAGCTTCACTTTAAATCTCCAATACTTCATATTTGCTTAATGCATTTGTAGCCTAGCAGCATTACTCATCTTCTTAGTATTTATGTGTGCCTTGTAATCAGCAATCTTATCACCAGTAATCCAAAGAACCTGTGTATCTGTTGCTTTAATAAATTATACTATTCTTTAATCTAGCCGTGATTGTTCTCATTGAATGCTACTGGCTGGGTCATCTGCCAAATTAGTTACTAACAACAAATACTGTGATGAGCGGTTACTTCTACAACCCTTAGAAAATAAACTGTTGATCAAGTCTGAGACTAAGACTGGACTTAGCCGCACCTAGACTCCTCTCTGAGGAGGAGTTTGGAAAGCAAGGTGGTCCTGTCTGAACCTCGTGACTCAACAGTAGGGTCTCCCCCTAGCCACTCCTCAGACTCTTACCATTAACGCAACAGTACTTAACTCCCTCTGTTAGATGCAGCCTATGTAATTACAATATTTAACCCAAAGACTTATATATTAGCTTTCTTGATGAGATGGTTCCTTATATGATATCACCAAGAGACACCATGAATGCAAATCAAAATGTAAATGCTAGACAATAATGGGATTCCAGAAAGCCTTTTGTGGAGAAACAGAGTTGATGAGAGATTAAACCTTTCAAGAAATGCTTCCTGATTTTTCACTTTTAGTTTCTCTTGAGCACAGGAATTCCTTTGTCCTAAGGGGATGTTTGGAAGTTTAAAGGATACGATTATAGCCAGAATTAAGATAAATAAATCATACCTGTAAAACTGCTAGATTGGAATTGAGATTTGGTGAATGGGGCAAGAAAACAGCTCTAACAAAGAATTACATACTGGAAAAGAAAGAGAATGAGAGTGACAAAATGAACTGGTGGTTAAGTTCTTCCTTTTCCCTTCCTCAACAAGACTTGGAGCTCTTCTCTCTGCCTGCCTCCTCAAACACGCACACATTTCTGAAAAGGCTGCAGTCCAATTATTAGAAAGAGAAATCAAAAGGTTTTTTCCCTAACCGGTTATGAAATCAATGTTGGTTTTCAGCAAAGAACAGTGCAGAGGTAACTACAGCGTTTTTCTTCCAAAGCCTATTTCTCTAGATGAAGATTCCCTGAGATGTATAAAAGCTTTGAAACAAGTTACATGAACTAAACATTACCATCTAGTGTCTTTGGAGACCAGGTTAGTGCTCCTAGTTTATCTGGTTTGGCCAACACTACTACTCTAAAAGGGTGAGGCTTCTGTAAGTTCAGTATTGAATATTCCAGCTGCAGACAGAAATCTTGCATTCCCAAAGATGTGTCAGATGCCATTTTGCTGCATATGTGAACACAACAGAATCACTCCTTCCATCTAACAGAGACTTAGGTCTTTAGCATTAAGTTCCCTTTGCACACAATGGACAGACCTCCAAGAGGGGGAATGAACCTTATTTAAGAATGGTACCTAACATTAATGGGTCTCTAGAGATAACTCTCTCTCATTGACTACAAAAAAAGCCTAGGCCACTATTTTAAATGGACACTTCAGTGACATGTAGTTATGGCTGAAATTAGTATGACTGATCAAGAATTAGGTGACTGTGGAATGTATATGATGGAGTTGGAATCCACAAAGCTCTTAAGTGTTTGAATGACATTTCTGAAACTAACAACTAATTTTTGCATGTGCTTTAATTCCTGGGCAAAATACTGAATTGCCTTCTTTCTTAAAAATTAGGCAGTTTTCAATAATGAACTAAAAAAAAAAAAATAAAATATACCTGTTTTCACACCAATAAATGTTGCTAAAGTTGATGTTGTAACAAGTCCTTTTATAAATTCAGAAGTCAGTCTTACGGGGCCATCCAAAAACCTGACAGACCTCCATTTCTTTATGACACTTATTATTTAGTATAAGTGAAGCAGAATTGTATTCAGTACACTTTAGGCTAATTTGAGATACATAATAAATATAAGCTCTTTGGTGAGTTCATTGTAAGCCTCATTTTAGAAAGGTCTTCTAAAAGATAAAAGAATTGCTATGACTTAGGTTCCCAGCCTACCATGTCATAAATATAAAATAAATCTTTCAATTTAACTATCAGTCTCAGATACTACCACTCTTACTATGTTAATGAAATCCTGTGACAATGTAGAATTACAGTTAAATGAATGGAAAGGTAGGACCATTAAATTAAAGTGATTTTATTAGTACTTCATTCAAAGTAGAGTATAAAAATTTAGCTCATCAATTTTTCTTGTGACAAGAATCCTTTTAACTGGAGATAAAATTCCTGAAATTCCAGGAATCGTAGCTTTAATAAAAGAAAATCCTACAGAATGAAATGTTGGAGGTTAGTTAGAAGGTGTAGGTGAACACAAGCGACAAGACAAACAATTTATGAGGTTGCACCAGTGTATAAACTCAAGTAGGAATGGAAAGAAAAAGTAGAAAATCAGCCAGAAGTTATTTGAACTATTACATGGTATCTACATTAACCTTTGAAATGTGTAACATAGGCTCTCTCTACTGTCAGTGGAAAGAAATAGACCCTAAAAGGATGTGAGTCACATTACTTAGGATAAGGTGAATTGTTACATAGAAGAATCCATTTCTCCCCATTTACTATAAAGAAGATAAGGATAACTACTTTAGGTGTAGACCTTTAAAGACACCTTCCCAACAGGAAGGTAACTAACTAAAATTATCCATGAAATAGCAGTCTTGACTTCATTTCCCAAATGTCCTTACTCTGAAGGAACAAAAGGCATACAAGAAGAAAAAGTTCTTAACAAAGATTACTACATAGTATCTTTTTGTTTATGTTATTGAGAACACAGAGGGAGCAATGAAGTGGTTTCACTTAGACTATTAAAGTCAGTGGATTTTTGAAAGATTAAGTTGCTTTTTAAAAATCCTGCCATAATTTATATTAAATATTAATGACCTTATGTCAAGATTAAAGGTATGATAAAGGGAAAATAGCATTAAAGCTGATAAGCCACCAGTGATTTGACTTGAATTGTAATTGTTATTTTGAGGAAACAAGGGTATAAAAAGCAATAAAACATTTCTTGGACACAAAGTGAGATTTTCAATTTCACTTTTATTATTGTTTTAAATTTTTACAAATTTGCAAAGTGGCTAATAGCAAGGAATTAAGTGTTCATGTTATAGTTTTAATAATATATGGGCTTAATATTTTAGCTAGGACCTCACACATGGCCTTGAATGTTGAGTGTAAGCAGGAACAATGTCTTGGTTTGCAATCTATTGGGAATAACATTTTTATGTTGTCAAATATATCCAGGTTAATGACACAGAAGTTAGAAAAATGAAAAAAAAAATTTATGAAACTATTTTCCATCATAAGGTGTATTTCCATCCAGATGGCATGAAAATTAACAAGTCCAAATACCAGATTCTGCACCTACAATGGAGTAACACTGGGCACAAGTATGAACTGGGAGAGGAGTGGCTGGAGAGCAGCCCTGCAGAAAGGGATGTGGGGATGCTGTTTGACAGCAGGCTCAGTACGAGTCAGCAGTGTGCCCTGGCAGCCATGAGGGCAAACTGCATCTTGGGGTGCATCAAGCACAGTATAACCAGCCAGTGGAAAGACATGATTATCCAGCTGTATTTAGCGTTGGCGCAGCCTCACCTGCAGTACTGTGTGCAGTGCTGGGCCCCATAATTTAAGGAGGATGTGAAGGTCCTTGAATGTGTCCTGAGGAAGGCAATAAAGCTGGTGAAAAGGCTGGATGGCATGTCCTATGAGGAGCGGCTAAGGAGTCGGAGTTTGTATAGTTTTGAGAAAAGGAGGCTAAGGGGTGACTTCATTGCTCTCTCCAGCTTCCTGAGGAGGGGAAATGGGGAGGGAGGTGTTGATCTCTTCTCCCTGATATCCAGGGATAGGACTTATGGGAATGGCTCAAAGCTGTGCCAGTGGAGATTTAGGCTGGGCATTAGGAAGCATTTCTCTACTGAGAGAGTGGTCAAACACTGGAACAGGCTTCTTAGACAAATGGTTGATGTCCCCAGTCTATGTTGAAGAGCCATTTGGACCATGCCCTTAACAACATGATTTAACTTTTAGTCAGCCCTGAAGTGGTCAAGGCAGATGGACTAGAAGACCGTTGTAGGTCCCTTCCAACTGAACTATTCCAGTCTAATGTAGTCTAGCCTAGCCTATTCTATTCTGTTCTATATAAGGTAAGAAAACTTGTCTTTTGTGAAAAAAATCAGAGGAACAGAGGAAACATTCTATATTTATTACAAATAAAACCGCAAATACCTAAAACAAAATTTCTGTCTTCCACACTGCATTTCTCATATATTTACTATGAGCGTTGCTTGATGGAGAATTGAGAAATAAATACTTGGGAATCCTGCAATAAGAGAAGAAAAGGAAATCCCCAGTAGAAGGTACTATGGAAGACAAGGCTCACGATTCCTTCAAAGATTTCTTGAAAATGGTGGTTTTGTGGGAAAACAAAAATAAAAGAAAGAGTCCAAGTAAACTAAGTGCTTTTTGCTGGAATTGCTTGGTAGGAAGAAAGAAAGAAAGAAAGCTGGAGGAAGAAGATGGTAACAAACAAAGAGATGAGAGGGCACATGGTGAAGTTACTGAAGAGAACTGTATAAAAGACATTTAAAAAAAAAAAAAAAAAAAACAGAAGAAAAAATTCTATAGTAAGCCAACTGTTCTGCAATAGCTCTTGGAGAAGCATCTTATTTACAGCACCTTTGAAAGAGCTCTCATTCTGTTCCCAAGTGGCCAAGTGGTGCATTTTTTCAATAATATTTTTATGGTCCAAGATTAAAATAACATTATTAACTTTTTTTAAGATATCACAGATCTATGGGAGCACTTAATTACACTGCAATAAGGAATCAGCATATCATTTTCCCTGCAAAAATAGCTCTTAGTTTGTCCATCTTTTTTTCCTCTTTTCCAAAAGTTGATATTCATCAGGGGCTTTGGAACATCAGGGCTGTTTACTATAATTCCAGCATCCTTTATTAATAGATATGCAGGGTTTTCTTATTCAGTTTAAATTCTTTAGAAGAACACTATACTAGGATAACTTAACATCTTGATTAACTCCTAATAATTTTAAGAAGTCTCTTTCTGTCCTATTGGAATTAATAGGCAAGTCTATCGGAATGCCTGTGAGATTTAATATTTCTAACATTAAAATAAGCCAGAGTAATACTTAGAAAAATGCAGAGAAATATGCTGCATCATAAGCTGGTCATCTTAATCTAGAAAAAATGAGACTGAACAAGTCTAAGTCTAAAGGGAATTAAAAAAAAACCAGCGCAAGTATTAAATAAGATGTGGACTAAAGATCATTATTTTTATTAGATCAGGCTTTAATCAGGCTTATAATTGTTTTTGGATGCTAAACATATGGGTCAGCAGGAGACATAAAAATATATTACAGGTAATTCATTCTGCTGAACTGAGAATATAATGTGTTGTGCTTTTGTATTAACATTAAGCAAGGGGTAGGAAATGAAATGTCATTAAGATTAATGTTGAATTATGAGAATTGAAAGTTTTGATGCAGATCTGCAAAAGGATCCTGGACATTTAAATACCACCCCAAAAACTAGCACCCATTTAAAAAGAAATTTATGACCAAGTTCTCAACCTATTTTTAAGAAACTTGTTTTCACTCCATTTGCCTAAAGAATCCAAAGGCAGATCAGGGCAAAAGGGAACCTAATCTGTTCTGTCACTGAATGATTGCTCTTAACTTTATTAGTTTCCTCTTCTTCCGGATATGCTTAGGAAGAAAAAAGACTAGCTTAAATTGAGGATGAAAAGAAGAGCACACAAACCCCTGCCTTTGGGGAAGACGCTCAAGGCACATACCCCAAATGAAGCAACTCCATACCCAGTAGCACTGAGAACCACAGAGAGTTATGTGATTCAACATGTCCTACTGTCTTCACATTTCTCAGCTGGCTAAGTGGGTTATATATTTTTTTTAATGCATCCAACATTTAGATACTTAACCCTTTTCATACATTAGATGGGGAGCCTGGGTACCATTTTCACAGAATCACAGAATCACAGGTTGGAAGGGACCTCAGGGATCATCTAGGCCAACCCTTCTGGGAAGAGCACAGTCTAGACAAGATGGCTCAGCACCGTGTCCAGACGACGCTTGAAGGTGTCCAACGTGGCTGAGTCAACCACTCCCCTGGGGAGATTATTCCAGTGGTTGACTGTTCTCGCTGTGAAAAAATTCCCTCTGGTGTCCAATCGGAATCTCCCCAAGAGCAATTTGTGTCCATTCCCCCTTGTCCTCTCCATGGGACTCCTTGTAAAAAGGGAGTCTCCATCTTCTTTGTAGCTACCCCTTAAGTACTGGGATATGGTGATGAGATCCCCTCTGAGCCTCCTTTCCTCAAGGCTGAACAAACCCAGTTCTCCCAGCCTATCCTCGTACGGCAGGCTTCCCAGTCCTTTGATCATCTTGATGGCCCTTCTCTGGACCCCTTCCAGCCTGTCCACATCCTTTTTGTATAGCGGGGACCAGAACTGTACACAGTACTCCAGGTGTTGCCTGACAGGTGCTGAGTAGAGGGGGATGATGACTTCTTTATCTCTGCTGGCGATGCCCTTTATGATGCAACCCAGCATCCTGCTGGCCTTCTTGGCTGCAGCAGCACAATGTTCACTCACGTTGAGCTTTCTGTCCACCAGGACCCCCAGGTCCCTTTCCACAGAGCTGCTCTCCAGCCAGGTGGATCCCAGTCTGTGCTGCACTCCCAGATTATTTTTTCCCAGGTGCATGACCTTACACTTCTCCTTGTAAGCCATGTGGATCCCATTTTTAAAAATCAAACTCTGAAATTATGAGGCTTTCAGTATAGAATTAGTATCAATAGAAAAACACAAGTTTTGCCTTAGTAATAAAACAACATTGACTAAGAATTTTGAATACATGTGTTTTGTCAGAAGAAGAAGAAGAAGAAGAAGAAGAAGAAGAAGAAGAAGATGACAACCATGATGATGATGACAATTTCAATAAAGAACTAAATTATCGATCAAAGATTGCTGGATGGTTCTGTACAGCTGAATACAAAATAAACCTTATTTTTCAAGAAGAGGTATGTCAGTAAATAAGATTAGTAATAAAATGTGTAGACCTGGATTTGGTAATGCTTTACACAGAATAAAAATTTTGTAGAATGTCTGTTTTAAAATGTAATGTGTCTGAACATGTTTTAAGAACATGTAACATAAACTAGTGCCAGTGTATCAGATGCCTGAACTACAGGTTAAAAAATCAATTAATGAAGGAAGATGAAAGCAAATATTGCCTCTAACACAGGGGTGTTTTTCAGTGATTTATATTAACTGTGTTTATCTAAATGAATGATAGTTATACAGGTCCAGTTCCTTAAGCCATTGAAGACAATGAAGAAAATTACAAATTGTGAGAGGCAATGGGACATTATTTGCCAGACAGAAAAGCTGTTTATATATTACCAAGTACAAAAATTACGTCAGCCCTACACAAAAATGGAGAATATGCTTTTAGTAAACGCTACATAAAGGGATACCTCTAACCTCAAGAAATCAGCAGTTTCAGTGTAAAGAAGGTAACCTTTCCTATGTAAGAGGCCTCACCCTAAAGCTATTCAATGTGTACAACTCATGAAAATATCCCAGTGATTATTACTGACCTGAGTAAATATTACAGAACTGACTTCTGATATAAGGGCATTTTAATAAAACCCACTGAAGCCTGTTTCTTAACATCAGTGGATTCTGAATGAGGTCTTCACTTAACAGTTGTCTAAAAATGGGTAGGGAATAAATGTTAAGAATAAGAATATAAAGCATATACAGTAGAGTACCGCCCCTTTGCTTTATAGTCTAACTGGCCCGATGTTGCACAATAGCTGTCAATGAAGAACAAGAACAGAGGTGATTCAACGGTAATGGCTTTGATATACTGCAGAGAAAAATTCAGTGTTATGATTGGCTATTATAATCTTTTTCCCAGATGAAGGATTACTAACATAAGCAGGAACCCTCATCACAGTTTCTAAATATTAATAAGCTACTGCAAACAAGTATAATAAAGACACACTTAGGTAGAAAGTGACCAAAGAAATCAAAAGCAAATATTATGGCTGCAACTTTATCTGCTACTTCGATAATTCTTGCCATTTTTAAAGTGTGCCTGCACTTCACTTTAATATAGGAGCCACTTATATCCAGGAATCATTTCTGTATGAATTGTCCAATGGGAAAATAAAGCTATAATTATAATGCATAAAAATATCTATTGTACCCTTTATAATAACAAGATGTATTCACTATATTACAGGCAAGCCTAAATGCCCTGCACCAGATAGTTCTAGCAGTACAGTATCTTACATATGCTTACACACATAAATATACTCCCCTAATTGAAATAAATTTGTGCTGCACTGACAAAATCCAAGGAAAGATTGACAAATATTTAGCTTTTGGGCCTTTAAACTGTACTGTCTACTAAGTAGGCAGCACATAACTTTGTCCTATTTGTCAGACAGAGCATGTAAGTTTGGCAGTTTTGCACATTTTGCAGCTCTCAATGTTTTTGAATAACATTTAAGTCTAAAGAATGTTTAGAAATTATTTTTTTCCAGGACTGCAATTTGAAAAGCAAGAGGTTTTTTTAATACACCTACCAACTTTTCTATTAAAGCCTTTTCCAAGTTGAGAATATCATTACTGATAACATAATCATCATAGATATTTTCTAATAAGCAGAACATTTCATAACATGAAAAGGACGTGCATCCAAAGCTGTGGAGCAAAAATTACAAAAGCAATGCAAGAAAACAACTCCGTAAAAGTACCTTAGCAGTCAAAGTAGAGCTAGAGAAATATCAATAAATATAATTCAGAACATCACTCTAAGATGTGATAAAAGGACCTAAAAGTTATGGTGAATGATACAGTTCTGTACAGAGATAGGTAATGTGTGACATGCATGTAGGACTGAGGTAGTTGAGGAAAACTACTAGATGGTACAAGAATAATAGAAAAATGTATCAATTTATTTTTATGTGCCTTAGAAAGCAAACGCAAGCAACACTCATGAAAGGATCACAGAGGGTATGTGCAGTATCAAGAGATATATTATTCTTCGAAAGACATTCATTATGTTTATAATTTCCTTGGAAAAATGTGTTGCAGTGACTGTCTCAGTGTGAAATAAGAACCACAGTACAGTGCAGAGACTTTCAAGGATCTCACTAACCAGGAAGAAAGTTTGCCTTTCTCTCTGCATAAATGCCTGGCTGAATGTAAGAGAGATTTCCCATCAAGTAAAAATTATTCTCTCTAAAAAGGGATGAGTTTCTTTCTAATTTTCAAGACTTGCTACCTAATGCTCAACTTGGTGAACCTTTTCTATTGTATTATTCTTTTTTCTCTTTTTTTTCCATAAAGAAACCCTCATATCACAATAAATAAATTTTAAGCAATTGTTCTAGCTAGACATTTTGCCCTGGAAGTTTCCACTGACTGAAAGTAATAATCACAACATGATTAAAACCAGGAGTGATTCTGAATAATCTACTGTAGTCATGCCTGAGCAGGAGAAAGCAAGTCTACTCTCTATGTGAGAATTTTATCCAACTGTGCAGACACAGTCTTATGCAGAGAGGTTATAAATAATGTGTGAGGTCCACACAAGTCCCAAAGAGCTAACTCTTTTTTCCTTTTGCACTAGTAAAAGTCAGAGAAGACCCAGTCTCCTGCCACCATAGATGAAAGCCATCCAGTTCAGTGAAACCCTCTTTGGCAAAGCAGCAGTAGTTGGATTAACACCATCAGTCTCTGATATCTCTTAACCCTTTTGGTACCATTTGGAGACCTTTATTTGCCTTATAAATACAAAATGTTTTGGTGCTCATACTATGCTTCGAACATTCTGCTCTTTTATGAAAAAAGGGGGACAAGATGTATGCACCAGATAACCTCAGAAGGAAGAAAAACTGTTCACTAAAAGTTCCAGAATTCAACAAAAACTTCAACACTGTATTTTGGAAACTTGTCTGCCTAAGATTAGGTCACTATCCAAAAAAATGTGTTATCCATAAGTGAAATAGCTCTACATTTTTTCCCTTGTTTTTGTTGTGGGAAAGAAGGTGGGTGGAGAACAGTTGGAGCTCACAGAACATATGTTGTTTCTTGCTATGTAGTGCAGCAGAAAACGTTAATTAAGAAAACCAAAAAAATGTTAGCAGCATCATCTAGGCTTTTGCTGTTCAGCTTTTTCTTATTATATTATCATGCTACACTGGGCAAAAAATTTCACCATGTTCTATTCAGGCTGCTAGAAACCCTCTCCCACTTGGCCACAAAAAGGGCAAAGTGGTCATCTCACCACCTTTGGCCTGAGCGTTCACCAAAGCCCTGACTTGGGCAATGAGACACCTGGAGCTAAAGCAGCCAGACAGATTAAGTCATGGCACTTTCAGAAATGTTTTACAGAGTATCTTGACCACAAACTATGAGCTGTACCACTAGCTGCAGATCAGGTAGTTTGTGACCTGCCTGTGAGACCAACTGGCAAAGAGGGAGCTGTGGGGCTGCTGTGGTCCAGCCCACCACTTCCTTGCCTCCCCTCTCTACATTGAATTTGCCTGACCTGTTTCAGTGTGCTAACTTACGCAAAATTTTTCACCTCCCCGTTTTTTCTGTCATCTTACTTTTTTCAGCACAAGGTTGTAGCCTAGTCAAATGGAGGTGCTGGGAATGATGGCTGGTGGTGGGAAGGAGTGAGGGCAGTACTCAGTCAGATGGTTCTGACTGCCCGCGGAGGACTCCATGATTAAGCTTCAGTCCAATATCAGGCAGCTGGCTGGAGCAGGGCTTCAGATGTAGCCTAGCAAACATTTTTTTTCAGCAGTACTGGTCATTAGACATCCTTCCCTTCCTGGCCTTTCCTGCTTTTTCACCCTTCTTAAATTGTCATATCAGGTGCTCTGGTACAAGCACTCTGTGCAGCTTTGCACGCACTAGACCATGGTTAAAAATACCCACAAAGTCCTGGGTTTTTTAGTCTGTTGTTATATGAAAAAGTTATATGTATGTTAGTTCTTGTTAATTCTCCCACTGTCCCAGCCTGCTACATTTCATTTCCAGGAGCTAGTTTAGGTCATCTCTTTTATAGTCTAATGCCAAAGAACTGCTGCTATGCACAGTTCAGGGCAAGATGTGAGCTTCAGCAATAGGGCAAGACCTGACAAAAAAGAGCAAGGGAGGGCTGGAGTGGCTTACACCAGCCTTGTGTCAAAGGCAGTGTAATGTTGAGCACTACTGCTCATGCAGGCTAATTTCCTATATCAGTTTAAACTAGTATAAATAATAGACAACCTAAGTAGCCAAGCTAAGGATCCACCTTCTCTTCTACCAGTTTCATTGCAGAGTAGTCACCTCTGGTGAGGGGGGTGTAAAGTTAAACACTAAAAATATAGTATCTTAAATGTATAAACAAGGTTTTCCTGTGCTTGCCTCTTAGAGCTTTCAGGCACTTAAGCTTCAGATAGAAGCTGGGACGGGTGTTTCAGCATTTAAATTTTGGGCATAAGTCCTTAAGGGTTCCTCAGGGATAATTTAAGTACTTCAGTCTCTCTGCCTTTTTGCATCTCTGCATCTCATGTAATAGGAAATATGCTTTTTCTTGAGAACACCTGTGTGTAGGAAGGAGAGAATAATAACTAGTCCTGGTCAAACATTTGATGTGAGAAAAGTATTCTTTCAAAATATGTTGAATCATGGAATTCGAAACATTTTGTGGAAAAATATTCATTTTAGTGAAAAATTTTGACAAATTATTTTTTTTATATAGCATTGAAATATTTCATTCTGACAAGGTACTTTCCTCTTTTATATTTTAACCTTAAAGTTGTTACATAGAATTAATATGAATATAGATAAAAGCTGAAGTGTTAAAGTCAAAAGGAAGTACTACCTTGCATCAAAGAAGTGCTTTAGTCTTATAAAAATGAAGCACAAACATAAAATATTTTGAGATCTCTCAGATCACGTGGAGGGAAATTTTGTTGATCAGAAAGCATTTATTGGTATTCCTACTTTTTTTCCACTCCGTTGAAACAAAATATCAGAATGTTGTAGTCTGTTCCTGACTGCAAATTCTGCTATTATTTTAATACGGCTCAATATGATGCAGACAGTGGGCTCCACAGACAAATAATGCAATGATATAGTAGGTGTGGTTTCTGTTGCTATATTGTGGATGTGTAGACAAACTGTTTCTTCAGAACTTGTGGGAAAGTAGTTTCCTCTCTGGGCATAAAATAAAGATTGCTCTTTTGCCTCCTTTTTAGATGGTTCCAAGGTTTGAAGTGTCCTCCATTACAGCCTGATGCAACCAGTTACATAAAGGTATAAAAAAAGGGAGAAAAGGAGGATCAGATGGAGTGGCTTCTGCAGGAGAAGAGGTCAATTGGATAAGGACTCATCAATTGAAGAAAAGCCAGCTGGTGGGAGGGATACTGCAGAAGTTTATAAAATCGTGGCTGGCACAGAGAAGGTATTAGAAAATATTGATTGCTGTTCCTCACAATACAAAAAATTGAAAAATTTTTCACACACAGCAAATTTATTTGGGAATTATATGCCATTCAATGTTTTATGTAACACAAGTATAAATGGTTTCATAAATGATTACAAAATGTCTTTCATGAAAGAAACGATGTCAAGAGCTATTAAACACACCAAGGCAAATGCAGCCTCTGTTTCAGTTGATAGCTGGAAGCTGAGAGCAAATATTTGGGGAAACATTCTGTTCCTAGCTTGTTCTTACTCTCTTTTCATAAGCACCCGCTAACTGCCTGAAGAATATACGGAATTTTCATTGGTCCCAGTATGGTTCTTCTAATATTCAGTGGGAATAAAATTCTTTAATACAGAAAATAAATTTTCAGTGTACCTGTGATCACTGGATAGCCTGCATATATTTCAGAACCTCTCTGGCAAACACAAATGGTTGATGTTGCTTACAAAATGCTATTGGCTTGTCTCTATGTACCAATGATGAAACAGGAGCGACAACTTTTTATGTGAAGAAAAGGTTCCCTTCTTTTTGCTTGCTTCTTCTTAGCTAAATGACTACTTTCCTCTATGCATCAAAGCAATCACAGGTATCTCTTATGAAAGTATGCTGTTAAATGCATGAAGTTATTAGACAACGGGATGGAAAACTCTCCCTTTTAGAAGCCACAGGTACCCGTGTCTACCAAAAGTAAAAGAACAAAATATTTCAGCACAGACTTTTCCTGATAATTATGGAGAAATTAGACATGCCGAGTTCAGTGGGCAGTTCACTGAAACTGCAAAAAATGTCCTTTTTCCTCAGGTTGTAGCTGGTACAGTGTGAAGTTGGGAAAAGCCCTCTTAAATACACCATGCTGTGCCAATTATCATAGTACTTCTAACGCTGTTGCAAGTGATATAATTAGCAGTGCTAGCAAGGGCATTGCCTATGAGATCAGTTTAACCATGTTGTGGTTGTTATAATTACCACCGTAGTTCTCTGAAAATTAAACTCCTTGTACTGTCTTCTGCATCCTTATTCATCATGTCTTCCTTCTTTCCAAATCTGCAGATTTGAGCTCTCTAGTGAGTATGTGTACCATCTGCATTTCTGTAAAACTAAAGTCAGAAGATCTTCTGCCTACTTCCTCTTCCCTCTACTTCCCTCTACTTCCTCTTCCCTCTTTGTACAGGGGACTGAATTTTAAAGCTACTAACAGGGCATTTTAGTTAGTAGGAACAATGGGTACAGAGAATGAGGAAAATGGCCCCATCATTGGAATTAAAACTTCATAAAAACAGTGGAAAGTATCTCCTGGGTTGAGGAACCCTGTAACCAGTCCTGTTCAGAAAAGTGATAACATGCATCTGAAAAACTGTGAAGCTGGCTGTTCTCATTACTTTATTGGGAAGGCTATTCTGTAATCTCGCTTGTGTTAAGGTACAGGAAAGCCTTCTAATTTTCAGCCTAGATTTATTCAAGTAATAACCATTTCTTTTTGAAATAAGAAGCAATTGGACCTCCACAGAGGGCAGAATGACAGTGCTAGCGATTTCACTGAAGAGGTACATTTTTACGGCAAGAAGTTATTACAAAACCTTGTATACTCAGCTTTTCTGTTTTCTTTCTGGTTTTCTATTTTTTTCTTGTTTTGGCCAAAGTTCTTTTTTTTTTTTTAATATTATTTTCCTTTTACCATTTATTGGAAAGCCAGGAATAAGCTGTTACATTATGACCTCTCTGTAGCATTTTCCATTGGGACATTAATGGTAGGTTATTTATCATTTTGCTGGGAAAGAATAGATTTCCTGTCTCTTCTCTTGGGGAAACCTTGCTTTCACTTGTTTCATTGACTAAACGTGCTCATTATTTAGTCTCAAGTGTATGCCTGGGGTGTAGCCCCTGTAGTGATTAAGTTTTCCTGGAAAATCAACACTATGGCAAATGTTTATGGTACTTAAATATGTCTCACAGTTCATTTATTTTTCTGTCCTTTCTTGATTAACTTCAAGTTTGCCTTTTCCTTTTTTTTGTTTGTTACTATATCCACTGGTGACATCTCAGCTGTAGCTTTCACGATTAATTGTCATTGTTGTATTTTTACTACCATAAACACCCAGGACAGAGAAACCCTTTAATGAATAATTTCCTAAGGGTAACTTTCACTTATTACTTGTCTTTCTATCATGAGCTTTGCAGGTTTTACAATGAAGCTAGTTATTTAAAATCTTGCACAGTGCAAAAAAAAAAATCTTTCACACTGCTCCCATATTCCTGTCACATGCACATTCATACACAACATATAGAGTATTATTCTAGTATTCAGATCCACTGTTCCCAAGCACATAGCTATTTAACTCCTGTGCAAAACTCTTCTAAAAAGCTGGGCCTCATGCCTTCCTCTGTGTCCACCTACATTTTTAGTCATATAAATTACTGGTTGGATTTAATGATGCAATTATTTTTAATAATTTAATGAATAGTGTAATAAGTACCCATCTTGCTGTACAGTAGTATGCCTTCTAAGTTCCCAGTTATCCTCCTGGTTAGGGATTAATTGTCGCCAATAGTGGATTAGCTATAAAGATCTCTGCTGGCAATTACTTTATAAAGACAAATCTTGATTTAACTTCCTGGCACTTTTTCTAGTGCTTTCAACCTCAGATTGACATTCAGTATTCATCTTTCTAAATTACAGCCTAAATGACCAGCCTATCCTGCCTGTCAGCATGACTCTGCAAAACAGTGCATATGGTCCCATATGTACAGTGGAAGCTTTCTGTGACATAAGTATGTGGCAATGACTATATTAATAAATAACATGTCCTGGAAATGAGCTTGCATATGAAACCCATAATTATCTATACTATTTAATTTTTAGCTCCCTCTCTCACTTTATTTTGAGCCACTCTACCTAATTCACTACAGGATAAATCTGCTACAGATGGGAAAAGATGGTGAGGCTTGTGGATACCAGTTCATGCATTCCACTTGGCCTGGAGGCCAAAAATCAGTCCCTGGACCTCTCTTATTCAGCATTACAGATAAAGCACAGGTGACTGTAGGTGCACACAGTAATATTTTCAAGGATTCTTAAAGAGTAAAGAACAAATAAACAGATGTAGAAAAAAGTATTTCGTTGTCGCTTTTCAATAGAAACTCAAGCTACAGATTCTTTATTGTTTCATAAAACGTTAAGAGGTTTTGAAAGACTGAGACTAAGAACTGTAATAAGACACTAAATATTTTTACAGCAACAGAACAGAAATGTTTTATTCTCCCTTTTCCACATAAAAAGAATAAAGAGAAACACATTTGAAGCGGAAATATTTAAAATTAATAAATATACAATTAAACAATGGAATTAATTATGGCATGGTAGTGGTGTGTAGGAAAAAAATATCTTGCAGAAGTTTATTTTTAATTGTTGAGTGGTTAACTCATGAACATTTGGATTTGGGCCAACATATTATTGGTTTTTATATATTCAAAACAACAAGATTGTTTAGAAAAGGAGATGCTGGGCAAGATCAAATCTGAGATTAGAATTTTTATTGCTGGACCTAAATCCTTCCTTAAGAGTATTGAAGGAAAAAGTATCAAACACTTTCAAGCTTAACCTGCCTTTTTACTAGTAAAGGCTAGGATATATTTTTCAGATGGGTAAGCTTCATTTTTTCTTTGTTTTCCTATAACAGTTGCAGCTTTCCTCTAAAAAAAGCAGTGGATTCTGACCAGTACTGAATTCAGATACAGAGACAAACTCAGTCCTGATAGAGGGCAGGAAATGAAGTTGCATAACCATGGGTTGCTCTTTATGTGAGGGAGCAACTAGAATATATTGAGCTCTGCCTAGGGGTGGAGGAAGAATAAGACAAAAGCTTATGGGTAAAAATTAAGGGGCAGGCAAATACAGGTGACACTGTTGTGGGCATTTGCTACAGGCCACCTGATCAGGAAGAGGAAGTTGACGAGGCCTTCTACAGACAGCTGGAAGTAGCCTCACAATCACAGGCCCTGCTTCTTCAACCACCCTGATATTTGCTGGAAAATCAGCACAGCAAGGCATGCATAATCCAGAAGGTTCCTGCAAAGCATCAAGGATAACTTTTTGACACAGGTGGTGGAGAAGCCAATGAGGCAAGGTATGCTGCTGGATCTTATACTAACAAACAAAGAAGGTCCAATTGAGGATGTGAGGATTGGGGGTAGCCTTGGCTGCAGTGACCATGAGATGGTGGAGTTCAGGATCCTGTGTGCTAGAAGCAGGGCAACAAGTCGGATTACAACGCTGGACTTCAGGAGAGATAACTTTGGCCTCTTCAAAGACCTGCTTGCAGGAATCCCATGGGTTAGGGGTCTAGAAGGCAGGGGGTTCCAAGAGAGTTGGTCGATAATCAAGTACCACTTCCTCCAAGCTCAAGATCTGTGCATTCGTAGGAGGAAAAAGTCAGGCAAAGGAGCCAGGAAACCTGCATGGATGAGTAAAGAGCTTCTACTGAAACTCAACAGGAAGAAGGAGGTTTACAGTATGTGGAAAAAGGGACTGGTCACTTCAGAAGAATATAGGAACTTGGTCAAGGTATGCAGAGATGCAACAGGAAAGGTCAAGGCCCACTTGGAAATAAATTTGGGTAGGGATATCAAGGATAAGAAGAAAGGCTTCTTCAGATACATCAGTAGTAAAAGAAAGATGTGCGAAGCTGTGGGCCTGCTGCTGAACAAGGTGGGTGCCCTGGTGGCGCAGGATGCAGAGAAGGTGGAGTTACTAAATGCCGCCTTTGCTTCGTTCTTTACGCTAAGACTGGCCCTCAGGCATCCCGGCTCCCAGAGGTGAGACAAAAAATCTGCAGAAAGCAAGACTTCCCCTTGGTTGAGGAGGATTGGGCTGAAGGATTTGGTGGATGATTTTGCTAAGCCACTCTCCATCATATTTGAAAGGTCGTCCCGGAGGACAGGACAGAAGAGGTGCCCGAGGGCTGGAGGGTAGCCAATCTCACTCCATTCTTCAAAAAGGGCAAGAAAGGGGACCTGGGAAACTACAGGCCAGTCAGCCTTACCCACATCCCTGGAAAGGTAATGGAACAGTTCATTCTGGATGTAATTTCCAGGCATGTAGAGGAAAAGAAGTTTATCAGAAGTAGTAAA
This sequence comes from Phalacrocorax carbo, assembly GCF_963921805.1. Taxonomy (NCBI): domain Eukaryota; kingdom Metazoa; phylum Chordata; class Aves; order Suliformes; family Phalacrocoracidae; genus Phalacrocorax; species Phalacrocorax carbo. Next base: position 41,549,397 of record NC_087513.1, on the reverse strand, counting down.
CATGGATTCACCAAAGGGAGATCAAGTTTGACCCACCTGATAACTTTCTGTGGTCGCATGACTGGCTGGGTAGGCGAAGGGAGAGCAGTAGATGTTGTTTACCCTCAATTCAGCAAGGCTTTTGAAATTGTCTCCCATGACATCATCAGAGGTAAGCTAAGGAAGTGTGGGTAGATGAGAGGACAGTGAGGCGGATTGAGAACTGGCCGTATGGCAGAGCTCAGAAGGTCGTGATCAATGGGGAAGTCTGGTTGGATGTCTGTAGTGATGTTCCTCAGAGGACTGTGCTGGGTCCAGTCCTGTTTAATATATTAATCAATGGCCTGGACAAAGGGACAGAGTATACCCTCAGCAAGTTAGCAGATGATACAAAACTGGGAGGAATGGCTGATATGCCAGAAAACTGTGTTGTCATTCAGCAAGATCTGGACAGGCTGGAGAGCTGGGCCGAGGGGAACCTCATGAAATTCAACAAAAGCAAGTGTAAGGTCCTGCACCTTGGGAGGAAGAACCCAGTGCGCAGGTACAAGTAGGGGGTTGACATGCTGGAAAGCAATTCTGCTGAGAAGGACCTGGGAGTGCTGGTGGACAGCAAGTTAATCATGAGCCAGCATGTGCCCTTGTGGCCAAGAAGGCCAACAGTATCCTGGAGTGCATAAAAAGGAGCGTGGCCAGCAGGTCTAGGGAAGTTATCCTCCCCCTCTTCTCAGGCCTAGTGAGGCACCCTCTGGAGTACTGCATCCAGTTCTGAGCTCCCCAGTTCAAGAAAGACAGGGAACTACTGGAGCAAGTCCAGCGGAGAGCTACCAAGATGATCAGGGGTCTGGAGCACATCTCTTATGAGGGAAGGCTGAGAGACCTGGGTTTGTTCAGCCTGGAGAAAAGAAGATGGAGGGGGGACCTTATCAATGTTTATAAATATCTGAGGGCTTGGTGTCAAGAGGGTGGGGCCAGATTCTTTTCAGTGGTGCCCAACAACAGCAGAAGGAGCAACAGGCACAAGTTGGAACACAGGAAGTTCCACCTAAACACGAGAAAAATCTTCTTTACCTTGAGGGTGACAGAGCAGTGGAACAGGCTGCCCAGGGAGGTTGTGGAGTCTCCTTCCCTGGAAATATTCAAAACCTGCCTGGACGTGGTCCTGTGCCCCCTGCTCTAGGTGTCCCTGCTCAAGCAGAGGGGCTGGACAAGGTGATCTCCAGAGGTCCCTTCCAGCCCCTACTATTCTGTGATTCTGTAATAGGGAAGCCACGCTGGAGAACCAAGATATGGCCCTCTCCAGCCCTGTAAATTTCAACTGACATGTCAGGAAGGAATAACAATCAGTCTCATCTTAGATGGCAATGTCTCTGTTTTCACTTACAGCAGCTAGTAGATAAAAATATTTCAAATGATTAGATATAAGAATGGATACCGTCTAGATCTCCATCAATTGAAGCTGACCTAAGCTGACACTAGCATTACGGGAAGGTATCCCACTTCCGTGCTGGCCCCTTCTCTGTTCTGGTCCTAATAGTTACAGCCATATGGCAAAGTGAATCAGGGCTTGATCCTGGCAAAATTAAACCAGGGAGGAAAAATGTTTACTTTTTAACCTTCATCAAATCCATTGTCATTTTGCATCCCGTAAGAGTCAAGGCAGAAGTACCATTTTGACTGGGAGAGATACCAAGTTAACCTAGCTGTGAAACCACAGCTTAAGTAGAAGGAGGTTATATTGGTCATCAGGCCTTGAAATGGATTGAAATTTGAAGTGAATACCTATATATAGTTACAGTACAATGTCTTAATATTACTCTCATGAGGGATCTCATGCTTTCCTCTAAACAAAAAAATAAAAGATTGTTGCTCTTTTTAAATAGTATAGATTGTTTGGCATCTCTCAAGAAATTTGTGTTCACGATATGAGATTCTCAAATCCTAGTACATAACTAATACCACAGACTTCTGTGGTTTTGGGGTACAGTGAGACAGTGTACCTAGCATGAAGAGTAATCTTCATAGAAGCTTCTGAGCACAAGGTGTGCTCTGGTCAGGTAAGCCTAGACAAATCGATGCAATTCTACAGACAAGAAAATTTATCTAATTGGAGTTGCACAGCATAGAGAACTTGATTAATGCAGACCCATTTTTAAAATTACTCTAGGATAAAACTTTTGCCAAGTAGGTTGTGAATATTTCTAGTGCAAAATGTTAATACTAGCACCAGGTTTTCTTTTAGAACTCAGCACTTGATTCAGCATAAATCCAGGTATTCACCAAAGAGCTAAACATACTATAGTCATTAATCAGAGAAAAAAATCTGATACTAATGGATAAATCAACCTCATAATTTACAGGTAGAATATGCTAATCCATCCTCATCAAAGGCTGAAATGTAATATAGGCTTTCTCCAGTATTTCTTAATAATTATGTGCTATTCTAAAACAGTAAGATTTTTTGAACATGATGCCAGTACACACATTAAATAAACTTCTTAATAATTTATGAGGAGCAGCATGAAGTGGGGAATAAATGGATGTTCAAGAAATCACATAATTGTAGCAATAATTAGCAGGAAGATTTGCAATATGACGTAGTTTTAGTAGAAAAGTTTTTTCAGAGTTGCTCTGTCTATTTTACAAATTTGTTTTGTGTAGATTTGAATGGTGATGAAAATATTTGAAATCTCTTTTGCCCATTAAAGACACTAATTTCTGAGATGTCTTCATTTTGAAAGGTTTTACAATACCCTCTAATTTCTATATATTGTTCTTTCAGCCAGCCTTGTTACTTACCAATTTTCCTGAAGAGAAATTGTCACTTTCTGTGCAAAACACTACAGGAATTGACAATCTAATGAAAAGGGGTTACTGACTAAAGCATAAGCCATTGCTCTTCCCTTTATGTTACGAACAGAGTGCTTAGCAAAGGGTGAAATCTAGTAATGGATTTAGGAGCCTACACAACAACATTAGAATCTCCTTGCTTTTAAAACATGAGGCAGAATGTAATCTAAAACCAGAGAGTTAGGCTTCCCCTGCAATATATTTTACATTAAACAGTCACTTCATAAAAAGCAAAACAAAACCTGAAGGTCTTGAATCCAGGGTTTTCTCATTTCAAGGGACTAAGCTAAACAACAAGCTACAGAGTATGCCTTCCTCTGGACTTCCCCTTTCATAGACCCACAAGTCTTGCAGTAACTACCAAGGATGAAAGACAGGAAGGAGATGAAGACTGTGATCTATTCTATCCTTCAGTAATTACTTATTCTTTAATTTGTGAATTAAGTATTCTTCAAGGATATCATCTTTCAGCCCATGGAGAATGCTGAACCCTGGTATCCAAGTTCTTGAACAAATGCTCTTTCTCATTTATAACTAGGTAAAGGTGGCTAGCATTTAGCTACTAGCATATTAAAAGTAATCTGCCTATATGACAGCCTGCAAAAAAAAAATCAGCCCCTGGTACATACAGGTATAAAGCCTTCAGGTGTCAGATGGAGTTTTGCTTGCTTATGTTACAGTTTAATGTGATTACTTTTGTCTTTAACATCCAGTTAAAGGGATGATGACTGTAGAGCATGTTTTTTAACAGATTATTTTGCCATTAAGCTTTAAAAAATTTAGAGATTACTCAAACATCATAAGCCTATTATTTTTTACACAGTTTTAAAAGGAGCCAGAATTACATTGGTCTGAGAAAAGCAACAAAAATTCAACCCTTTACAACAGGTTTCTTTGGTGTCAGGTTTGACTTGATTGAAAGTCAAATACTTTCCTTAAGATTAAGAGGTTATTTTAAAGAGGTGAAAACTGTAGACTGTGTTCATACCTTCATATATATACAATATATTGTAACTGTCTATTGTTCACAGGGGTGAAGAAAGAGAAAGATTTTGGTCGCACCTGACAAATACATATTTGCTTGTTTACTGGACAGACTTTGCAGAGTCCAATAGAGAAATTAAATTCAATGTCATGCACTGAAGAGTAAGTAACAAAGAATGGGGAAACGGCCCTTGTGTTATTCTCCAGAAAATGCTTAAATATCAAGAACAAATTCCTCCATATTGAATTATTTTAGGTAGAATGGGGGAAAATTATGTAGAAGATATTTCCTTAATTCTGAATAACCTGGTCTTAGAGTGTTAAGGAGAGATGGAGGTGGAAGAGTGAATAGGAGTCTGCCTTTCATTTGATCTCTCTGCACCCCTGCCCCAAATAAATTCCAGGTTGCAAGGCAGGAAAGAAAGCTCTGTAACCAATAGCCTGAAGTAAACAAATTTTGGCAAGAGGCAGAATAGGGGACAGCTGGAATGGTTGCTTCTTTGGTTGTTTTCTCTGTGAACACACCTTTTTTAGAACATCTTCTGGTAAATATATTTGCAACCTATAGTTCAGCAAAAAAACCCCTAGTTTGAAGCGAATGTCAGTTACTTTAATCCAGTTTCAGCAAAGCATGCTTTTTTTATCACCTCAGCAAATGGGATTTCTATCTATTAACATCCAGGTATGAGGTAGTGTGAGCCAAATATCTTTGTTAATTTATTTTACCATTGTATTTCTTTGTGTAGATTAGGCTGTAATTAGGAGCATCTCCTCTGGAGACAGACATGAGTATATGATTTGGGTAGCGTGAAACATTACAGACATTTAAGCTACACACATGAGTGATTTTCATGATCAACAAGTATTGAACATGCATTATTTTTTAATACTATGAACATTGTTCAGACTGTAAATATAACAGGAAGAAAATAAACTGAACTACAACCAAAGAATTGGGAACCATTGTTTACACAGAAACAGATTAAAAAAGATAGCTGAAGGTGGTTCCCAGTGATGTCCATAAAGTTGGTTTAGATCTTTTGTGTTTTGCACCACCTGAATGTGAGGCATGCTGTCTTCCTGCAATATTTAAACATTAAAGACGTACTTCTGCTTTGTCTGCATTTTGATGTGCTAGACAAAAAGAATTGTAGTTCATGACAGCAAAACATGGAATCAAAACAATTGCTTTTGAAGGTGGACTGGCATTATTTTTTGCTACCTCTTGTATTATATTATTACCTTTTCAGTTGGATGAACTATGTAGACACGGGAACAGAGAATCTGCAAGCCAGGTTGACCCTCACAGAAAGAGATGTTATGTCCTAATACAAAATGAGTATACAAAAAATGTTAATAGCACCACTGAGAAGGACCTGGGAGTGCTGGTGGACAGCAAGTTAATCATGAGCCAGCATGTGCCCTTGTGGCCAAGAAGGCCAACAGTATCCTGGAGTGCATAAAAAGGAGCGTGGCCAGCAGGTCTAGGGAAGTTATCCTCCCCCTCTTCTCAGGCCTAGTGAGGCACCCTCTGGAGTACTGCATCCAGTTCTGAGCTCCCCAGTTCAAGAAAGACAGGGAACTACTGGAGCAAGTCCAGCGGAGAGCTACCAAGATGATCAGGGGTCTGGAGCACATCTCTTATGAGGGAAGGCTGAGAGACCTGGGTTTGTTCAGCCTGGAGAAAAGAAGATGGAGGGGGGACCTTATCAATGTTTATAAATATCTGAGGGCTTGGTGTCAAGAGGGTGGGGCCAGATTCTTTTCAGTGGTGCCCAACAACAGCAGAAGGAGCAACAGGCACAAGTTGGAACACAGGAAGTTCCACCTAAACACGAGAAAAATCTTCTTTACCTTGAGGGTGACAGAGCAGTGGAACAGGCTGCCCAGGGAGGTTGTGGAGTCTCCTTCCCTGGAGGCATTCAAAACCCACCTGGATGTGGCCCTGTGCCCCCTGCTCTAGGTGTCCCTGCTCCAGCAGAGGGGCTGGACAAGGTGATCTCCAGAGGTCCCTTCCAGCCCCTACCATTCTGTGATTCTGTGTGATTCTGTGAGTTTTACCATCTCTTCATAGAGAACTGAAGAATAATACCCATGTTGCAGATCTCTTTTCAAAGGCATTTACATACATCAATATGTGAAATAGCTCCTTAGTATTAAAAATAACTATATGAAAGGCAATGACAGCTTTCTTTCCTTCATTAAATGTGAATGATGGAATGCAGAAAGTAATGGTTAGATGCTGAAATAAACATTGAAAAGAATGATATAGCTCTGAAAAGGGGGCGAAGAATCAGAAACTGTAGGTGCAATGGTTGGTGTCAACAACTGGCTAAAGAAGGATTTAGCTTCTCAGGTATGTTATTTACTCCACCTAGAAGTATCTAGTACAGCTGGTGAAACACTCTCCAGAAACTTGAAATAACTTATTAGTAAGATGAACAATCGGTTTTCCAAATCGTTGGTGCATCAAATAACTTAATAAACATTGTACAAAACTATCATTGGACGTCAAAATCATCTACAATTTTCCAGTCATGCCAGATGAAATAAGGGTCCACTGATTCTGCTCTATGTGGGATCATTGACCAGTGACTAGGTCTGAAAACTTATTTTAATTTAGTGCATGAAAATGAGAAATTCCTAGCTGCAGGAATGCTCTATTGAATGTATAGGTGTGAAGAAAATCTTACATACCTGCTCTTTCTCAGGCTAGTATTAGCTGACATGCCTGATGACAACAAACCCTCAGAGAGAAGCAAAACTCATCCGTCTTGTTTGCTGATGGACTACCTCTATTTTTCTGTCTGTGTTGCAAAAGATATGTATTCCTATGTACCAAGTTATAGTGACTTTAGAGGACAGCTTGGCCCCATTGCCTGATTATGGTTGCCAGCCTGATAAAAAGTCAACAAGAGTATTTTTGGGTAAATCAATCTTTGTATTTTATACTGTTTTAAATGCAGACCCAAGAATTATTGGAGGGGAATGGTTTGTATCCTTTGTCCTTTCACAGGAAAAAAGGGCTCTAGACTTCCCAGATGGTGGCTTTTCTTCAGAGTTTATGATCATATTTCCATCTGCACTCCCATCCTCACAGCCCTGTAGAAACTTTTAACTCTGGTAGCAAACTTGTGTTCAAGACCTTTTGCAATGCAAATGCAGTTTTAGAATAAGTTTAAATTTTACAAGAAATATTTCTGACGCAGGAAGAATATTATCTTAGTGTTGACAATACGTCTCCAATTTTTCAGCACTGCTCCAGTCATAGCAATGCTACAGTAGAGCTACTGTTTAAAACAATTTTCCTATCAGCATATATATCAGAATGCTTTGAAAATATAGACAGCCACACATTAAGAAGAATGAACTTCTGGAAACTGATTAACAAATTATTTCCAGATTACAGCTACCAACTTACCCTTGCTAATTGAACTGTACAGTTTGTAAGCCTGATTTGTGACGATATTAAAACAATGTCATATTAAGTAGATTATATAGCTGTAACATGCACAGCAAATACTCCTGGAAATCATAGAATCATTTAGGTTGGAAAAGATGCTCAAGTCCAACCATTAACCATCATGGATCAACAGATTCCAATTGCAGTCCTTGGTTACTGTCCAGGACCAATGACTGTGGATCACTTGCTGGAGTTACCCAGTAGCCATCATTCAGGTGGGTGTGCAGACAAGCCTGTCCTGCTGAGAGCAGAGCAGTAGTCCTGCAATGTGTGTGCAAATTTCCCTCTCCCATGAGCTGCCCCCATTCTGAACAGTAGGATCAGTTAACCTGAACCAATCCTGACACATGTTGCTCTTGCTCATGCTGGCAAGGTGTCTAGACACTAGCTGTGTGATGAACATTTTGTGATTTGGGATGAACGAAGGTAAGTGAATAACATAACAAAATTTGCAAATGTTTAGTGTTAGACTGGATTTTTAGGAGTGTTTCATCTCAGAACCTTCTTGCTTATAAATCTTCCTAATATTTGATCACTCACTCTCCTTTAATTCTTGATATCTGGTGAAGTAATCTTTGCGTGGGACTCACCCTGCATACAAGTATTTCAGGAAAAACAGATGCTGAAGGCTCACAGAAGACACTGCTGTTTTTCTCCCCTAGAACTGGAGATCCAGAAAGGGAACAGTTCACCTAAAGAGAAAGAACATATTTCCTGCTTTTTTTCTTACTTTTCCAAAGAGCAGAATTCCACAAGTCTCTTAAAGAAAATCTTTACTCATACAAGCCAGATGGTTCCTCACTGCAATCTGTTCTAACAATTGGCCTGTCAACAACTAAATTAATGGAAGAACTGGTCATGTTTTATTTTTGTTTGGTTTGTTTTTTAACAGGTCATGTGCAAGCGCATTATATTGATGACGTGCATATTCCTATTTCATAGTGAACAGTAAAAGTTTTATTATTGAATACATAGATAATGATAATAGGTAACAACTTTCTCCCCAATTATGTTTTCTTCTAAATATTTTCTTAAAGTTTATGTAACTAATTCTCTGCTCTCCCATTGTACAAGAAAACATGGTCTCCTTGCACAAGATCTAATGGGTGAGATTTATCTAGTTACATCTACATGACTATAATCAGAATACTTATATGTGAATAAGTCACTTGAGTTTCCTTTTACAGTTAATAGAAACCTCATCACTGAGATCAAGAGAGAAGTTCATTTGGGCCTATAGTAGACATCTAAAACAAATCAGACAGGTCATTGCCTAAAATGGCCCCTAAAAGGAGTATAGATTAACTTGTTCAGCTGTTGAGACCTATACTGTATCTAAATTTGACTCTGTAATTTTTTTTTTATGTTATCTTTTCATTTATGGAATAGACCCTGAATTTACCTAAAAGGAGTTATTTATACACTGACTGTTTTGTAACTGTATCGCTGCACTCTAAGTGAGCATCAGCACAGATTAAAGTACCAGAGGTTAAGCTGGCAGAGTATAAAGATAATGAGGAAAAAAGAGCAAGCACTCAAAGACAAAGTCTAGTGCTGTTGGAGAACATAGTATTGAATGCTGTTACTCCTGAAAGCTTCTGCATATAGGTAGGTAATGCAGAAAGTAATCAAGAGCAGAAAAAACTTAAGATTAAAAGTACATCAGTTAATGTTATCTAGCAAACAGGGAAGTCTAGTATGCAATAACAGTCAGCAGACACATCAGGTTAGAAATAAAGAAAATGTGTGCAAAAGTATTACAAGTAGCTTAGGTTGGTGATTAAAAGGTTTCCAACTATCAGAACAGAAAATATCAAAAATAACATTCCAACAAGAGTGAAAGAGGGCAGAAAAATACCAGTTTTTAATCATGACTGAGTATAAACCATGAGTGAGGATAATACATGATGCCAGTGATACCATGCCACCAGACTCAGTGATTCAAGACTTCCTCCCAGCTCTCTGCTCCTAAGACACCTAAGCATCATGAGCCTCACTTCTCTCTCCCCTTGTTATTCCCTGCATCCATCTTTCCAGAGCTTCCCTGTTAACTGGTGGTTCACTGAGAAAGACTTGGGGTTTTACTCAAACCAAGCTATCAGGTGTAGCACACACAGTATTTCCACAAGCAGAATGACAAAGCTGGACAAGAAGCAATTTCTTCAAAACAGAACTTGGATTTGTATTTGTTTTCATAATAGTAACAAGAAAAGAAGAAAGCGCATTTAGATCTTTCTTTAATGAGAAACCTTACTTAAGTGATGTTTTTGTATTTCAAGTCAGCGGAAATTGATGAATACCAAATAATAAAAAATGCATGACACCTTATTGTTTGGAATTTTTATGGCAATAACCTGCATTTTCTGCCCTCCCTTTAAATTTAGGGGGTTCTAATACAAAAAATAAAAAAAAAAACCCAGCAACCTCTCATATTTATTTTCTAAGATAAAGTATTTCATTAATCATTGAAGCTGACAGTTAGACATAATTGGCTGTGCTGATTAATGAAATGGTTTATCTAAGGAAATAGATATGAGAGGCTTTATAATGACTTTACTTTGAATCTAGGAAAAAGGCAGACCAAACCAGGGTAGAGCAAAACTAAATTAAACATACCAGTGACTTTTCTACCCAGTTTCAGTTGCCTCCTCAGCCCCACTTTTTGTTTGCTTGGGCTTTTTTACTAACATTCTACATCAAAATTGAAAACAGCTGAAAATATTGGTATCAAATTATTATGTTCTAATGTAGCTGTTGAATTAGAGATAGGAAATTGTCATATGAGACTCACTTTTTTTTACTTTTATCACTGTTTGCAAAAACAGGAGTGTGTTTAAATTTTCCAGAATGTATAGCCTTTCAAAAAGCCTTTCTGTTCTTCAGTATTTCTGTTGTTTCAGGTCAGTGAATTTGTTTTAAAAAAAAAAAGAAACAGAGTTTCCCCTTTGTTTCAGAGAGCTTCCTTGGACATCCTGCAGAAACAGACATATTGAGACAGTAGGAATGTGCAAATGCAAAGCTTAAAATAGGAAAACTATGGAAAGCAAATTATATTTTTCATTTAACAAAATTGCCTATATCGAATACCAGTCGTGTGAGGCCTCATGGCAATGTCTTGCCATGAGAGAGTTGTTCAGTTTGGAAACAAAAACAACAGTTAGGAAAATGAAATGTTGGGTGGTGCAGGACATTTTCTATAAATTACCTTGAAGCCAATGGAAGTGAAAGAAAATCATGTGCTATATATGTAAAAAGAATTGTTTAAATCGTTCAGGGCATTGGATAGTTCCTTTTCTTTAGTTTGTACAATTTCTTTGTTCTACATTCACCTTTGAACATAATAGCTATATGCAATCCTTATCTAGGATAGCAATTAAAACACCTCTCCTCATCACATAATTATATCTCTGGAGACAACTATGAATTCCATACTTACATTTTTAACCTTGAATATAAACTCCTTGTTCATATGTCTAGGTTTGCATAAACTTCAAGGTGAAATTATTTTATCCTTGGAAGTGAGTAGCAGGAGTGATATTGCCTGAATAAAATGTCCATAACATCTGAGATAAAGTGAGCAAAGGAAAAAGAGTAGTACAAAATGCAAAATTACTCTTCTATATCTTGAGAATTTTGTGATGTAATACACAAAAAATCTAGAGACATAAAGAGTTATGATATTGTTCTTTTTTTGTACAAAGTTGACATATGTGAGAGAAATCACTAAAGGGATTGAATGTATCACAGGACTTATGTTTTATTTATTCCAGTCACTGCATATAATCCACAGCAGTTTAAAATAGTATCCTGGACTTCTAAAGTGCAGGGGTCAGAGTATTTAAGAACTGTATCCTAGAACAGAACAACTTCACTTCCACAATGATTTCTAATGAAGAAAATGTCCTACAGTTTATTTATGTAATTATCTATTGACCATAGAGATCATTTGGTGCATGGGTTGAGGAGATTTTGCTTCTACTTTTTATGAAAGTTTGAATGTAGAAGGCAAGATAATAATCTGAAAGACTGCTGTTCTTAATTTTACAAAGTCTGATAATAGAAAAAAACCCCAAACCTTAGAGATAAAATTGAAGAACAGAAATTAGTCAAAACAGGACTGTCAGAAGCGGTGATGGAACCATAATAACTTTCTCTGATACCAGACCATGCTCCTCAACTTGACAGCTTGCATTTACACACCAACTCCTTGGCTCAGACAGTTACATAGTACTTTCTCACCTTGCTCCTTCTACCTTATCCCAGACCAGTAAGCAATACTGCCTGGGTAAACATTCCCATACTGAACTATATGCTCCGAGAAGCCAGAACAGAGAGCACAAAGATGTAGGTAAAAGGCAGAGGTTATGGATGGCCAGAAGTGAGGTGAATGTGGGGTTCAAGTGTTATTTGTTTTAATAGAAAAAAACTGTGTATATTTATTTTAACAACAAATTACACCTTCCTTGTTAAACTATGTTTAAAAGAGTTAACAAAATGCTACACATTGGTGAGTGGGAATTATTTGTAAATTTTTTCCAGGCTTTTAAGAAGTTTTTCAAAAAGTCCTTTAAAACTCCTGGTCACAGAAACATGGTAACCTCCAGCTGACATACAATATAGTGATTAACATATAGTATAACATAATATGGTGATATATATGTTAAAAATTAGTTATAGGGAAGAAAGCAAAGAGTAATGATAAATGGCTAATTCGCCAGAAGGAAAAATTTTAATCTGAGATGATTTAGGATTAGTACAATAAATGTAATGGAACCAGTCTTAAATCTATATAGAGGCATACACACAAGAGATGCAGACATATCTAAACTATTCATTTAGAACCACAAAGGAGTTTGAAATTCTCTTGAGTTATTGTTACAACTGCATTCATGAAATAAACACTGTTTTTCAAATAATCTTGTGTTACAAGTGGATCACTGAAGGTTTGTGTGAATTTCCTTTAGATTCTTACAAACTCTTTTAGGTTGTTATTTCCACTGTATTTCAAGGTCAAGTGTTACATGGCCTATCTCCACAAAACAACAAGTCATATACCAAATGTCATATAAGATATGGTTTATCTCTCTTTAATCTCTAAAGAATGTCAGCAGAGTCAGAATCATTTTATCTTTAAAAACATAATTTAATTCTGCTGGACATGATTTCTTGGTGGAAACCAGAAATTACAGTGGAGATTTATAATTTTTCCTTTTCTGTTTTGAGACATGACTTTGGCAGTGATAACTTACAAAGTTACAAAAAATAATATTACAGCAACCAAACCCCAAGGAGTAATTCAAGGTGATATCAACAGCAGAGGAGAAAAGAAGTACCTAATCCCTTCTCTTCATCAGTGAAAACAAGTATTAGTAAATGCTTTAAAAGCATCTGTTCTGTGATATTAGATATCTCTTAGGATCAGTCAATAAGTCAGGGCAGAAATTTATGCATGGAAACAAAGGTTAGGGAAAGAAGGCTTAGCTTTCAGACAAAAGACTGACAGAAACTCTCTAGAACATAAAGACAGGGACAATCCAAAATCTGTTATATGTAACAAGTTGTTGTAAGGAAGCTGTCTTTGTCAGATGAGAAGGGGGTCTGAGATGAGATTATCTGTCAAGTTAAAAGATAAGGATTGCCTTGCTCAAAAAGGACAGTCATGAAACATCTGTAAGTTTGCATGGAGCAAGCATACACACAAAAGGGGCTGGTATGCAAGAAGTTGACTTTTTTTTTCAACATCCTAACAAAAATTGAAGAAGATATGTGATAATAATTACTTTGGCTTTCCATCTGTGATTCAGACTGACTAAGAAAGTATTGACAGAAAAAAAAAACGGGCTAGCACTCCTAAATTTTGATTCATAGTTCATGAATACCTGTGCAAAAGATGACTTGGGTTTGGCCTTATAATAAGAATTATATGCATTAACATAATCATGGTCAGTAATTAATGATAAGAAGTGTGTCTATCACTTGAATGACAGAGGTAAATGAATACTAGAGGATTCATGTAGATTTTTATGGAAGATTGTCATAATTCAGAAACATGATGACAGAGGAAATTCTTCATAGATAAAACAGTTCATACATATTCACTCTTTTACCTAGATTTTCTAAAGTGGCTGAAACATCATGCAAAGATGTAGTGGATGAAACCTTAGCAAACACATTAACCTAGTGTAGACCAGTAACCAGTAAGTGAAGATGTTCTTAGGGCATATTAAAAAATATAGGAAGCAAAACTGGAAACTTGATGTTACAATAATTCATAAATTACTGTATTTATATACTTCAGGTCATTCCTTGAAGCCTCTTCATTTATTGCTCATTTTTTGTTTGTGTTTTTTTTTTCTTTATCAAAATGTTTAATGTCTTTTCAGACAAGATAGTGCACATAGGGCAGGGAGGGGTGGGGATGAGGTACTTGCAGAAGCGCCTGTGCTGGGAAGTGGCTGGAGGGGAAAGCCTGCTGAGGTGGTGATACCTTTGGTGGGGGGGCCTTGGGGCAGGCAGCGCTGCCCCTAGACTCCCCCCAGCTGCCCCACTCTTTGCCCCAGCACCTCTCTTCTGGGGATTGTCCGTTTCAGAGCCTGACTGTTACCTGGCCAGCTAGGGCAGGAGGGAGGTTTTCTTACCTGTTTTGGTGCCTATTTTTACACTAAGCTGTTTATGGCCAGCAGCAGCAGCAATTTAAACGGTGTATAGTAGACTCTAAAGAGATTACTTTTACCCATTTACTAATGAAAGCTGAAACTAGTATATTTTCACAAAGGAATAAATAGATAAACTGAAACTTTTTGGTACTTCTGACAGTACTGGAAACATCTCTGTCAAAGGGCACCTCAAGATGCTGTGAACAACTCTGAGTACCAGCAGCAGGTAGAGTAAATAAATAAGTAGTCTAAGACTTCAATGTATTAAATGTCTACAGTTGCAAAACAGAGCTTTCCAAATTTTCCCACAAAGAATAATATATTATTTAACGATATAGTCATGTTACTGTGGACCATTTTCTTCTTGTTCTTTTTTGTGCATACAGAAACACAGTGCTTATACAGAGTAAATATTAGTTATTAAGGAAGGTTATTATATTTCCCTTCTTTAAAGAATAAATCAAAAGAATTTCAATAGTCAGTTTCAAGAGATTATTGTTTGAACCTGCTCATTTTGGTGTCTGATAGCATCTGGAAGGGAGTTACCTTCTATAGCTAAAAGCAATTAGCAGTTTTTATTTTGCAGATCCATGTTAACTAGAAAATGTGGTCAGAAAAGTTTCTCATGAATACCTAGATAGGCAACATATTCCCTTCAATGAAATAGCTATCATTAGTAACTGTTGGTGACCAATGCCAGATTATAGAGGACATCTGATGGATGTGACTGAGTAACTTTGGCATTCCTCATGGGACAAAGTGCAGTATATGAGTATGTGCAGGGAGACAAGAATAAGATATCACTAGAGAATAAATGATCTCTTTCTTTCTTCTGAAGTAGCATATATCCCAGAGCAATACAATATTTTCCCTCTCCTTCACTGGCCTTGATTTAAGCTTCTTAAAAATTTACAGCATTTGCAGATCTTTTTTAATAAAAACTCTATTAAACCTTAAATGAATGTTAGCAAAGGATTCTTGTGGTGATTCAAATATTTCTAAAACTAGATACAGGTATTCAAATGAATACCACACATTATGAATCTGTGTCATTTATTTCATAGCTCATAAGAGTTTTTACTGTAATATTTAATGAAGGATCTATCTAAAGTTTGCCAAAAACTTTTACTTTCCAAAGGATATGAGGCACTCGTCTTTGCACCTTTTCCTCTTTAAATTAACTAAAACATCAGGATGAAGTTATTTTTACACCATCAGTTCTGAAAGTAGAACTGCTTCCTTTATGTTACAGAAAAGAAGAAAAAGATAATCCAAGTGATAAATGGAGCTGTCACATCTTATTGTTTAAAAAATGCAAGGATAATAGCTCCTAGCTGTCCTATTTGCCAAGGGACTGGTCCTGACACCCCATGAAACAAGACGAAATCAGAGTATGGCCCAAACTCTAAACCAAACTGCTGGACTGTGGGGTCAGTGTAGTCTGTGATGTGTCCTGGCACCTTGTTAAGGACCTTGTCTGAGCATGCCAGAGTCACTATCCCATATTATCAGGTTTCCTTCCTATGGGAGATATCTGATAACTTTCAGTTTTCATTATAGCTGATTTTTTTTACTTTTTATGAAATAATTCGTTCCCAGTCCAAATCTGTGATCAGATTTTGCCTCAGGTGGAGTATGAACATCACACAGAGCTGTGAACTCACTTACAGTTTGAGGATCTGGGCTGAACTAACAATTAGCTTTTATTTTAAACATAAATAAAGTTAACCATGCACCTTTTAGTTAAATAAAAATATATAGGATCTCCAAATCTAGAAGTAATTTAAAAGAAAGTAAAATAGTCGCATGATATGCCTTCCAGAAAATACCTTATTGGTTACTGGGGCAAAAAGCCCACATAAATAATCTTTTAGTTAGAAAGTTTTGCACAAAAGGTTGTGCAATTATTTTAACCTTATGTATTCAATTACATTTTAAAGAACAATATGAGTTTATGTATTTGCACATTTGAAGGTGTACATGTTTATATGTTTTTACATACATTTATATATTTATATATCTACATATATAAACATTGTTTGAATTATAGTGCTTGCCCTTATGTAATAACTCTTAATTATGTCTTTTTCTTTCTGATATATATATATCTCAATAATCAGTAAAGTTCATTAAGAATTTTTGTGAGTTCACTGCATGAAAACTGCAAATGAGTTGGTAACAGACAGGGCACAATAAATGTAAACCATAATAGAGAAAATAAGGTTTGCTAGGGAAACAATAGAAAAGCATAATAAACTTCCACGAAGCACTGAGCAACTTTTTGCTGAACACTTTGCATTTTTTTCAAACTGAAAATAAAACAAGAATTCAACTGGAATTAATTTAAAAATTCACCTGGGGAAAAATAGAAAAGAAGGAATAAAAACACTTTTGCAGCATAATTCTCAACATACAGGTGGTTGTACACTTCTTTTCCAATGTCTAATATTTAAGAATCTCTTATTAGATAAGATATGGTGGTTCTTAAAGTGACTAGTCAGCCCTGCTCTGGAAAGTAACTATCAACATACTAAGGATTATTTTCAAATTATAATAACCTCTACTTCTGAGACTATTACTTTTTCTTTTAAACCTTATATTCATTTAAGTTAGGTTTCCCACTACTAGGTTTCACTGTCCTAGGGGAGGAGTGAGGTTGAGCTTCCCTTTTCGCATTCTCTTTCTAGTGAGGGAAAAGTAGAGTGGGATTGCAAGGATCAACATCCTGTTGATCTGAACAGATCTTATTTATTTATTCTTTTCATTCACTGATAAAAAAAAGTCAATTGTCCACCCAGGTCCACTTTCAACAGTAGTGTAAATTTGTGTAGATGTTTAATAAATAGTAGTTTTATTTTACTTTAACTTGTATGTGTTCAATGTGTTCAATTGTTCAGCAGGTGCTTTTAGGAATTTTAAATTAAGAAAAGAAGCCTGCAGCTTCCCAGTCCAAATAGGTAATATTACTTTTTTGACAACTGGTTTATTATTCTGGCACTTTACTGACTCCTGATCACATTAGATTTGCCCTTAAACAGGAACAGAAAATTTTCTGTTTCACAGTTTCTGACTCTAAATCTAACATCCAAATTTAACATGACAACTCCTTGTGGGCCAATTAATTTTTTCAAGCTATTTACTTGGATGAATATTCACTAAGTTGGCAGAGGAAATATTTAATATGGATGTTTTTGTCCACATAACCTCAGCTTTTCCAGATTGTTTTACTTAAAGTACTGTTAAATTCAAATCTCCACTTCTTACACTTGTATAGAAGCTAGCTTGAAATCCAATTAGTGACTTGTTGTGGTTTAACCCAGCAGGCAGCTAAACATCACACAGCCATTTGCTCACTCCCTGTCCCCAGTGGGATGGGGGAGAAAAACAAAAAGTAAAATTCATGTGTTGAGATAAAGATAGTTTAATAGGATAGGAAAGGAAGGGAATAACAACAGTAATAATAATAATAATAATAATGGTGGTGATGATAATGATGATGTAGTGATAACAAAAATAACAACAATAATAACAATAATAGAATATACAAAATAAGTTATGCACAATGCAATTGCTCCCCACCCACCAACTGATGCCCAGGCAGTTCCCGATTGGCGGTGTCTGCCCCCCCCCCCCAACTCCTCCCAGTTTATATACTGAACATGATGTCATATGGTACGGAATATCCCTTTGGCCAGTTTGGGTCAGCTGTCCTGGCTGTGCCCTCTCCCAGCTTCTCTCTGGCAGGGCATGAAGAGCTGAAAAGTCTTTGATTAGTGTAAGCACTACTTAGCAACAACTAAAACATCAGTGTGTCACTAACATTATTCTCATACTAAATCCAAAACAAAGCACTATACTAACTACTAGGAAGAAAATTAATTCTGTCCCACCTGAAACCGGGACAGTATCCACCCCTTATTCTATACCATCTGTGTCATGCCCAGGTCCCACACTTTCCAAGACATTCCAGTTAATCACAACCAAGTTTCCTGTCTTTTGATATATACACACATATACCATTCCTTTAGTCTATGGGTCATCCCTCTAAAATGTTCATTGGGTTCATTTAGTCCATGACTTTGGGCTCCATCTGTCAAAACAGAGGTTCAGGGTAGGAGAGATGGTGTGTGGTGTTGGATTGTTGCATGTTGAAGCCGGTTCTGGTTCCATTATCGCCGTGCTTGTCCAATTCTATCATCGCTGCGCTTTTTTCAGTTTCATTGAAGTTCATTCTTCATGAATCTAGGCGATTCTTACTGTAATACCATCAATATGGTGTATGGCCACCATAGAAGTGATGACATACAGTATTAGATAACAATTAACTACATGCCATTCAAATCATTGGCTATTCTCACCCAAAATCAAATCCCCTTGAGGTACACAGAGGACTCCCCCATCCTCCCACATCACCCACCAAGTACCCCCAGCTCCTTGAGCAAAAACAACTCCATGAATGGGTTTGCCTTTGCCCAAGGCAGGAATAACCCAGACTGTCTTCCCCAGCATATTTTTTACGTGTACTACAGGGACTTTATCCCCTTCCACAGTACATAAGAGTTCTGATCGGGCAGGGCCAGCTCGATTGGCAGCTACCCTAGCGTTGACTAACAAGGTGGCCTTTGCTAGATGTGTATCCCAATGTTTGAATGTCCCACCCGCCATTGCTCTCAGTGTAGACTTTAACAATCCATTGTATTGTTCAATTTTCCCAGAGGTTGGTGCATGAGAGGGGATGTGATACACCCACTCAATGCCGTGCTTTTTGACCCAGGTGTCTATGAGTTTGTTTCAGAAATGAGTCCTGCTGTCTGACACAATTCTTTCTGGGGTGTCATGTCACAATAAGACTTGTTTTTCTAAGCCCAGGATAGTGTTCCGGGCAGTGGCGTGGGGCACGGGATATGTTTCCAGCCAGCCTGTGGTTTCTTCCACCGTTGTAAGCACATGGCATTTGCCTTGGTGTGTTTGTGGGGGTGTGACATAATCAATCTGCCAAGCCTCCCTATATTTATATTTCAGCCACCGTCCTCCAGACCAGAGAGGGTTTACCTGCTTGGCTTGCTTGATTGCAGCACATGTTTCACATTCATGGATAACCTGTGCAATAGTGTCCATGGTAAAGTCCACCCCTCGATCATGAGCCCATCTATATGTTGCATCTTTTCCTTGATGGCCTGAGGTGTCATGGGCCCACCGAGCCAGAAGTAATTCACCATTATGTTGCCAGTCCAGGCCCACCTGAGCCATGTTGATCTTAGCAGCCTGATCTACCTGTTTGTTGTTTTGATGTTCTTCAGTGGCCCGACTCTTGAGCATCTATATGACATAATTTTACAGACAGGTTCTCTACCCAGGCAGCAATATCTTGCCACAATGCAGTAACCCAGATGGGTTTGCCCCTGCACTGCCACCTGCTCTGCTTCCACTGCTGTAACCACCCCCACAGGGCATTTGCTACCATCTATGAATCAGTATAGAGATAGAACCCTGGCCACTTTTCTCCTTCAGCAATGTCTAAGGCCAGCCGGATGGCCTTCATTTCTGCAAATTGGCTCAATTCACTTTCTCCTTCAGCAGTTTCTGCAACTTGTCTTATAGGACTCCATGCAGCAGCCTTCTACCTCCAATGCTTTCCCTCAAGACAACAGGACCCATCAGTGAACAGGGCATGTTGCTTCTCATCTTCTCGTAGTTCATTATACAGTGGGGCCTCTTCAGCACCTCCTTGTCTGGCAATATTCTGAAATCTTTGCCTTCTGGCCAGTCTATGATCACTTCCAAGATTCCTGGGCAACAGGGGTTTCCTATTTGAGCCTGTTGGGTGATCAGTGCAACCCATTTACTCCACATAGCATCAGCTGAATGATGTGTAAAGGGGACCCTCCCTTTGAACGTCCAGCCCAACACCAGAAGTCGGGGTGCCAGGAAGAGCTGTGCTTCAGTACTAACCACTTCCTAAGCAGCACAAATCCCTTCACAGGCTGCCAATATCTCTTTTTCAGTTGGAGTATAGTGAGCCTTGGAACCTCTGTATCCCTGACTCCAAAACTCCAGGGGTCAACCTCCAGTTTCCCCTGGTGCTCTCTGCCAGAGACTTCAGGTAGGGCTATTCTCCCCGGCTGTGATGTAGAGCAAATTTTTTACATCTTGTCCTGCCCAGACTGGCCCAAGGGCTACTGCATGAACTATCTCCTGTTTAATTTGTTCAAAGGCTTGTTGTTGCCCAGGGCCCCATTTGAAATTGTTTTTTTTTTCCAGGTGACTTGATAAAGAAGGCTTATGATGAGACTGTAAGTTAGAATATACATTCTCCAAAAACCCAGAGTACCTAAGAAAGCTTGTGTTTCCTTTTTGCTGGTTGGTGGAGACATGGCTGTTATTTTGTTGATCACATCCATTGGGATCTGATGATATCCATCTTGCCATTTTATTCCTAAAAACTGGATGTCCTGTGCGAGTCCCTTGAACTTACTTTGTTTTATGGCAAAACCAGCTTTCAGAAGGATTTGGACTATTTTCTTCTCATTCTCAAAAACCTTTTCTGCTGTGTTGCCCCATACAATGATATCATCAACGTATCACCGGTGTTCCAGAGCTTCACCCTGTGCCAGTGTGGTATGGTTCAGTCTATGGCAAATGCTAGAGCTGTGTTTCCACCCCTGGGGCAGCCAATTCCAGGTGTACTGGACACCCCTCCAAGTGAAAGCAAACTGTGGCCTGCACTCTGCTGTCAGAGGGATTGAGAAAAACGCATTAGCAATGTCAGTTGTGGCATACCACTTGGCTGCCTTTGACTATAGTTCATATTGAAACACTAGCATGTCCAAGCATGGCAACACTCAGTGGCAGAATGACTTCATTCAGGCCACGATAGTCTACTGTTAGTCTCCACTCTCCATTAGATTTCTGCACTGGCCAGGTGGAACTATTAAACGGTGAGCAGGTCTTACTGATCACTCCTTGGCTCTCCAGTTGATGAATGAGCTCATGGATGGGAATCAGGGAGTCTCGATTGGTGCGTTATTGCCACCGGTGCACTGTTGCAGTGGCAACCGGCACCTGTTGCTCTTTTTCCAGGCAACAGGCACCCCAGAAACACCACAACAGAAGGGTCCTTTGAGATGCCAGACAAGGTAGACAGCTTTACAAAAAAAAAAAAAGCCCACTGGTACCCTTTTGGATCCTTGAAATACTCTCTCCTGAGGCAGTCTATGCCAAGGATGCACGGAGCCTCTGGGCCAGTCACAACGGGGTGCTTTTGCCACGCATTCCCAGTTAGGCTCACTTAGGCCTCCAATACAGTTAGCTCTTGGGATCCCCCGTCACTCCAGCAATACTGATGGGTTCTGCCCTTGTATAATTTGATGGCATTAGGGAGCACTGTGCACTGGTGCCCACTAGCGCCTTATACTCCTGTGGGTCTGATGTGCCAGGTCATTGGATCCACACAGTCCAGTAAACCCAATTGCCCCTTTCCTCCACCTGGCTAGAGGCAGGGCTGCTCTAGTCCTGGTCATAGCGTTCATCACTTCTTGTAAATGAGAATCAAAAGTCCCTTTATTGAGGGACTTTTATTAAGTTGCTTGAATGTTTTTTTCCAGCCATGGTTCAAAGAAGAGAACGATTCCTTGCTCATTCAGGGAGTAACCAGTATCTACAAGTAACCAAAATCAATTGCAGTGCTTCCCTGCATCCATGAATGCAGGGGCAACTTTAAGTCACGGCTTTTGCTCAGTATTTCCAGCTGGCTGCCTCCACTGGGCTGGTTTTAGGTGCTGCCCAGCATGTTGATTAGTTCTGAATTTAATTCCCAGGCATTTGTGTTTACCTACACAAGGTGTCTCCAGCCAGTCACAGTGTGTGCATGCGTCTGTCAAGTTTTGGATTCTACTATTTAGCAAGAGCAGGGAGAGACACACAAAATATCTAAAAAACTTTAATTCTAATATTGAATCTGACTACAGCTGTTATTGCAGGAATCTAAGTTTTATCCTTTCCTTTCCCCTAACTCATTTGCTTTGATTAATGTTAGTGGAACTTTAATCACCTTTAAAGCAGAGGTCTTTCTCTCTAAATAAATTCTAATGGTTGCATCCCCTCAGTCTCCTTGGTAGCACCCAGCTCCTCCACATGAGGTGCAAAGACTATAGGCCTACTCTATTATCAAAGAAGTAAAACATTTGATGGCGTACTGTACTATTTGCCTTTGCTTTTCAGTTTCACTCACACTGAAGACTGTGGAGCATTCACTTTACCTACTGTTAGAAAAACCTGAGGATGGTTGCCTTGGTACATAACTCACCTGTGTTTTGCAAAGTCTTTCTGATGTTAGAAATGGAAAAGATATGCCTGGGTAGAAAATGAAGCAGAGATGCTAAGATATTTGTTTCAAGTTTCATTTATGGTAAATTCATGGACTAAAAACCGGCAAGCCTTTTTTACTTTTCTACAAACTAATTAGGGATATTTCTTGAAGAAATATACTTCATCCAGCAAGCTGTTACTGTATTCTGATGAAAAGTGGCAACAAATAAAAAGAAATAGTCGTTATCTAAGTGATGTAATAAGAAATTATATGATTCTTTGAATAAGTTAATATTCATAAAAAGTGGTGAATTATTCAGTGAACAGCTTTTTACAGCTCTGGAGTTGCTTGCAGATCATAAAGAACTAAAAAATTAGAGAGCAAATAATGGCAACACTGATATAGAACATAACAAATATTCTAAATGTGACTAGTAGAGAAATGGCAAAATTAACTGAAAAAGTTATTTAATCAGATCTTATTAATTGTCTATATTTTTCAATTAGTTTTGCCATATTTTCTATATTTTTATATAAGATTTTATAAGGTAATTTTACTATGGATCTATATCCTATGCTTGTGCTCCCATTATAGATGTGATGTAGAGCTAATTTAAGTTTTCACCACACAAATGAGCAATGGCAGTTATACTCACTCCAAGCACAAATGTGATGGCATTTCTATAGCCCCCATTTCAGAAAAGGTTTCTTTGGGCCTGAACACAAAATATATTTGAAGGATAATAAAGGCTCCAATACTAAGGAATTGTTCAGGAGGCAAAGCCTTCCCTTTTAGGTTGTGTAGGCTTGGATTGACTTGTTATTTCTTATGATATGCCTTTAACCAATCTCAGCTTCATTACCCTAGATAGGTGTCCACAACTTCACAGCAATATTGAAATAGATAGTCATTACTAGGGTGTGACTGCCCAGACAGGGGAGTCAGCTGGATGTGGGCCCTCTGAACCTTTGGCAAAGCCATAGCTACATTAGCAAATAATCTTGGCTTAAAGGCTGGTTTTTCTACATGTTCCAAAATTCCATACTTACTGGATTGTCCTTAAATTTGGTGACTTTCATAGGACTGACCACCTGGAAGGTTTCCAGTTCCAAGTCTGAGGTCATATAAGCAAGTTTTCCCTGAGACAAGGCGTACCATACGAATGTCATAAAATGATAGATGCTGCAAGCTACACATGAGAATGTGCAAAACTGTGGCTCAAATCAATGTTCGTATTTCAAAGGTATTTGGAAAAGTTGTGCCTCTGCTGCCATCTGAGTCTCATATTCTACTTCCTGAGACATATCACCTCCAAAAGTCCTTTCTGGGAAAGATCAACACACACAGTACATGTATTCAGGCACTGGCACACCAGCTAGAAGATGAGAACATCCAGCATGATGAAGGAAGCACAACTCTTGTTTTAAGGCTGGTGTCCATTATCTGGACTAAACAAGCAGAATGAAGGGTTGGCTGAAAACACGTTTGTCTTGAGGATAGGTTAGTATGTCATACCAGGACTGCAGCTGAGCGGGCAGGCAGAGTCTGGAGTTGCCTGGCTGAAGCAGGACAGCAGGTGCTGCTTGTTGTGAAAGGAGGTAACAAACAGAATGTGACTCAGGTTATATAGCCAGGACAATGCCCAACTATCCACCCAGCCAGTGTCTGCTGTACCTATGTGTATTCACATGTGAAGCAATAAAAGGTGTCAGAAAACAAAAGAATTGGTTTAAAGTGCAACTGTCTTATAGAACTCTAAATGGTAACTAAAAGGGTACAGAGCTAATGGTAGCAAGGGGGAGACATAAAAGTGTTTTGCCATTCTAAGAAGAGGAAAGATGTAATAGTGTTACATCTATCGTATATTTCCAGTCACTATATTCCCTACACAATAAGACAAGTTTGTTGACTCTAGGTCTGTGAATTCCTTTGGTAGCCTGATAACTTCAGAAAGCACCTTTTGTTTGGCCACGACAATGCTTCCAATGAAACATGAAGCAAAACTAGAACTTAGAAAGTGTCAGTAACTAATGAGAGGATAAAAATATCTACTGCTTCTTCTTCGTTTACATTTTGGAAAGTAAAGAGTAAATGAAAAAAATGAGAACCTAGAAATTAAATGGCAGAAACTTTGTTTACCTTAGTGTAAAACTGCAGGGTGCAGAAGAGTTCAGACCTCTGAAATCTGTGAAATGTACGCCTTCTTTGATTTGTGCTGTAATCCACCAATAGCACATACTCACTCCTTTTGTCTTTGAACAGTTATTAACAGGAATACCTACACCTTTTGTCAGTCAATCAGTGAAGAAGCCTACTCCACCAGACAAACACTGAATTAGGTGAATCTCACAACTCCTTCCCTTCCTTTTACAGACATACAACGACATTTAGTACCGTGTTTTCAAATATCACGACCACAGCCTTCTCATCCCAAAGTGCTGTCAGTCTCCCTGGCAATCCTTCTGCTAGCACAGTCTACAGGATGCGAAACTGAAACTTGGGGCATCAAATCTCTCAAATCATGTGTAGCTTTTTCCTTTGGTTACCCAGCTGGAGGTCTGACAGAAAGGATCAGCCCCTTGTTAGAGGGCACAGTCCACCCCTTTGGCTTTAATTTAAAAGCACATCTTTGCAAAGCAGCTCTGTGGTACCCTTCAGTCAGCCTTATCTCTTAACAAAGTGAGTAGGACTGTAATTTAATTCTCACAAAGGAATCTGGAGATTTAATTTTTTTATAGCATAGCTATTTTGTTTTTGAAGAAGTTAATTCCATTTCGGAACAACAAGACCTGTAGTAGAATGAGTCTAATTGTACAAAAATTGATTGTGATAATTTTTTTAAACAATAAGTTAATTTACTTTAGCTATTTTCCTTTCAAATTGCACTGGGCCTCCACAAAGGCTCCACTTCATTTGCAGAAAAGTACATGGAAAACGATTTTCAGAGTAGCACCTTTGAAGAAGCATTGAAATCAAGCCTCATCTTTGCACTTAGAAACCTCTGTGTTCCATTGTGCTTATATAAAAGCATCACCTCGGTTGTTGAATGAGAACGTCTGGAGCTAAATGTATGACTGCAACAACCTGTGCTGCAGCCATCTGTCCAAATTACAGTGCAGCCTTGTTCCCTGGCTTATTAAGTAAAGGAACAAGAACAACTTCATGTGGCCACTTTTGGTCAAGCAGCACTGCCCAAATTTCCAAAATCATCAATCTGCAGAATATTATGTTTGACATGTTATTTGCTGAATAAATGTGAGGAAAAAGAGAATCTAGCTTATTGACTAGATTATTTTTTGTGATTAATTTATTCACATCTATTACCCTGTGCCTGAAAAGCAGCTGTCTTGGTGTTGATGTACGTTCTTGAGGGTTTGGCATAGGTCCCTTTAAGACCTGACCAGCTGAACTCTTTCCTAAATTAAAGTAAAACAGAGAAATAAACAAGATTGAAGTAAATATCAATAAAGAAACAGTTCATAAATAATCTAATATGTCAAAGAAAATATAGGAAATTAAAAAGATGGCAGAAAATTAATAGATGTGCTGAAAGCAACCTCATAGCCTATTACCCAGTGCTGTAAAATTTACTGTCATACAGATGCTATAAATTTGTGGCAAAGTCAGTGCTGAAATACATGCAATATTGGAAAACATTTCTACTAACCAGACTGCTGTGATAGGTGCAAAAAGTTCTGGTGAATTCTGCAGAAACATATAAGCCTGATCTAAAGTGTAGCAGGAAAAAGTAGGATGACAGATACAGCTATATAGATAGATAAAATAGCTTTCAAATTTAACTTAAGAACTTAACTGCAATGTGTCTGATTAAATTTTATTTGATCTAAGGCAAAAATAATAATAAACCTCTCCCAGTGGTTTAAGTGATTGGTTAGGAAAGATATTCAGAAATTCTGTCCCTTTGAAAATACACAAAGGCCTCCATAAGGCTTAAGTCATGAACATGTGTTTAATTCATACAGGCACAAATTTATGGTAAATTAAACTTTTCAGCCTTTTTCTAGGAGCTCCATTTTGTGCAGTTAATTAAAAAAAATCTCAGGGAAATCAGGATTCTTTTTCTATATAAAATCAGGGGTTTTCTGTCTGTCATATACAGGAAACACTTTCATGTATTCCTTATTTCTGGCAATGCACAAATGTCAACATGTGGCAATTTTCACAGATAAAATGCAGGCTGTTGTGTCCCCTGTCACACTAACATTGGGACAACAGGTTTTCCTAATGTATTTTGACCTGTTGATCATCTTCTTCACTAAGTGCTAAAGACAACCGTCCATGTCTATTGACTGTGCTCAGGGATAGGTTCCACCACTCTAAATACATGGAAGGTGACAGGTCTGCTCATCTTCAGACATTAAATTTTTCAGAAAGTGGTCTGGCACCCTCAGAAGAAACTCAAGGCAGGATTCAACCCACCTAACCAGATATCTCCAATACAGATTTCTGAATCCAGCTGACTCATCTTGTGCTCCTTTTATAATCACGGAAAACTAAAAAGTGGTGATTCATCTGACATATTTTAGACATCAACTTCACACTGATATCAGTCTTATGTCTCTTCATTAATTATAAATTGAGTTTAGGTGACTAGCTCCGATCTAGACATGTACAATGAACCTTACTGTAAGTTTCTTGTTTCCAGTTTGAAGATTTCTCCTTGTAAGGCATTTGGCAGTTGTGGTGCCTGGTAGAGTTGAGGGAATATATCAGAACAGAAAAAAAAAAAAACACAAAAAGGTTTTTTAGGCCAGAATGTCTTTTTTTGCCTAATCACTGGGTACTCCATATGGTCCTTTAGGGTGCCATATTGTGGGACTACATCCCTGTGTATTCATAAGATTCATAAGCATTACATTCTGGTCCAGCAGTCTCTGACACAGATGGTTTAGGTGGACTCCAGTTCCAGCTTAGATCATTACTCCATCCCTAAAATACCTATCAATGAGCTGGAATGTCTGAGTAAAAAATCAGGCCAGATGATTGCAGTGGCACTGGTTAGTTTAAAATCTGGGAATCTGTGTGGAAAGGAAAAGCATAAGCTCATTGTATAGTAAAGCTGGTTCTGCTTTGTGACACCAGCCTTTCCCACAACTTCCCCGTGCATCCTTTTTATGTATCCGTTTATATGGGGTTTGCAGGATGGTTGTTACATGTACTGGTATGTGCATGTAGGAGGGGGTGTTAATTAACGTAGCTTGAACTAGCAGCTGGAGGAGTGAAAATCCAGAGTCATTCTTGGCTTTCCAAGAGACTCCTCAGGCATGCCAGAGAAGAGGTACACTCAACTTGCTAGCCTTCATTGAAATATGAGCTGCCATGTGTTCTCTGCTCCTGACAAAGAGTATGGAGATTCCCCATGTTGCATTTCTGCCTGTAGAATGGTTCAAATCTGTCAGCCTCAAAGCAGTTTTCTCAGTTTTGTTTTATGTTTATAAAATGATTGAAGATATTTGGAAGAAGAAAAGTATAGAAAAGACAGAGGTATTGTTATTATAGAAATATTAATATTTTTTCCTCAGTTTTTTCATCCTTGCTAAATTATAAGGAACCATATGTGGAGTTATTATATGTGTGAGATTTTTAAAAACCAACAAAATAACCCAAACACAATAGATTTTATGCTGTATATCAAACACTTTGAAATCAGACAAAGAATGTATAATAACAGCTATAAATTGGACTATCTGGTGAAGCAGTTAAGCTGTACAATGTGCTAAGTCTGAATTTCACATCTGTGTGAACATACTACAACCATTTTAATCGCAATCAATTGCTCTCTGAGTGTGTATATGTCCTCATAAATTTGCCAGTCTCCCTCTCACATGAGGAATGTGTGACACTTATGCTTTAAGCTGTATGTAAAAGCTGTGCAAGAAGGGGATCAAAATAAGAAACCTCCACTGATTTAAATGTCACATTCCTGGCCCAGGTTAAACACTCATAAAAATTTACAGTCAAGATTAAGAGATGAGGATTTATATAGTACCCAGGAAAATGACCTGTTGGTACTTAAGTATGTGAACTAGCTTATAAATGGGATAATACCAGCCTTAGGAGCACTGGATTTTCTGACCTGACAAATGAGTCTTTTTGTTCTGCATGATTCTTTTATTTTTTTGTCCTTGTAATTTGTATCTCCATTTGACAGTGATCAGCAGACAGAACTGAAAAAAGAAAAAACACTTTTCTGAAAAATATTTTGGAATATCACATAAATAAGGGGGATGAAGATGGAAGAGATGTATTTCAGTTACATTGAGAGTCATACCAGCAAATTTTAGTCAAGTCCAAAAGACCTTTATTGGACAATAAGAACCTGCAGATTCTCAGGCAATTAAAACCCTAGAACTAGAATTTACAGACCACCCTCTCAGAAACAGCGCACAGCAGGTACAGAATGGTATCTGGAAATGAAAGTAAGGAGTAAAATATACTTTTATTTTCCTAAGTCTCTATGCTTACAAAAGTGCTTGCAGTACAAAGAAGTGGAAGATTGACTGCCATGCCTTTGAATCTCTCTGAAAACAGCTGGATGGGTAGTCGATATACTCCTGCATTTGTAAGAATTAAATGTACACAAATATTTTTAACATTAGAAAACCTATTGAGTTAAATGACCAGAGGTGATCTTATCTTTGTTTTTTTTTTCTCATTACATCTGTACTCTGGTTTTGCAACCAAAAGTTACATCTCTTCTTCAGTAAGCTGATGCTCAACAGGAACACTAGTTATCATCATGTATTAAAAATTCTAAGTGTAGAAAACCAGGATAATAAAACTTGCTTGAATCAGGTTCTAGCTTGGCTTATTTATATTGGTATATCTTTCACAGATGTTTGGAATTAGTACTGAAGAAGAAAAGAAATCTATAATATTTTTCCTAATAGGAAAGCTGGAAAAGTGACAATATCCCTACAACAATGTTCCAGTTTTTTAATAAATGCTTTCAGTTATGACATTTTATTATTTTCATGTTATCTCTTTATGGAATTTTTTTTAAAATAATAAGCGAAGCTATCCTAATTATATTCAGATCAAAACTTCACTCCACATCCTAGCTTTTAACTGGAGCAGCTCCTGTTTTTAGTATTCTGAGGGGAAAAGGAGATCTGAGGGATGTTCACAGCTGCCTCTGACAGTAGTTCCTCACCACTGCAAATAGCATGGATGTGGACAGAGTGTACAGATGGTCCTAGGGAACCCTGGGAGCTAACAGTGACTTCTGGAGCTACCTTGTTGGCTCGCTTCCTCCTCCAACCCGGGCTGTAGCTATGCAGCAGTGTGTGTGCCAGTACAGCATGTTGCAGTTGCATGATATGGTGCCAGCATGTAAGCCATATTTCATTTGCTTAAGTGCCATATGCAACTCCATAGCCACGAATTGGCTACTTTTGACTTAGAGGAGTCAAACATAATTAAACCCACACTGTTTCCAAAGGTAAAGTTTAGCCCATTGCAACTATCAGAAAAAGTATTTGGATGTCTTTGATCCAAGGCTAGATGACATTTTGACACTGTAATACTGTGAAGCACACCTTCAAAGACCTTTATCCATGATATAAGAAAATCAACCTTCAGTCTTCTATCTAGTGATCTTTTACATCAGTGCAGTGCCTGAAGAACTACCCTTGTGTGTATATATATAGCCTCACAGCGTGTTCATTAGGCTGGATATTCTTCTTAACTGTGGCAAGCCAAACAACCATTCCAGGTCATATCTCCTTTTGTATGAAGTATAATCAATTTGTTTCTGTCTGAATAAACATCATGATAGTATTTGCTCTGTACAATAGGCCAGAAACTGTATCTTTTCCAACAACAGCTTTCTTGTAGCTTATTCAAGCAGCTGGCAATAGATACTTGATACTGCATTTTCACCTCCAAAAATACTATGTCCAATATCTTGAATCTGGACTTTAATAGCAGTAATAAGCATAATGCTTCAGTGTCCCTCCATAAATACTTTTTATTTTGAGAGGCAAGGTGTTATGTGCAACAGAATTACCAGTTATTCACTGACTATTCAGTGAGGACCAGAAGATGTAGGGAAGAAGGTAAAAGAAATTTTGGAGAATGTTAGACTCATATTTTCACCTTTATCCTGCATCATTGATACCTTATTTTATAGCTATTGAATGATTTCAGTGAGGTGGGTGTTCAGGTCATCATTTTAATAATGCAGTGGCAGAGTGAAAGAGAACCCCATGCAATGCTACAGGCTTAGGGAAGAGTGTCTAGAAAACTGACCTGCAGAGAAGGACCTGAGGGTGTTGTCTGACAGCTGGATGAAGAGGGAAGTAGGCATTGGAACAGGCTGCCCAGAGAGGTGGTGGAGTCACCATCCCTGGAGGTGTTCAAAAAACATATAGATGTGGCACTTCAGGGCATGGTTTAGGAGACATGGTGGTGGTCAGTTGACGGTCGGACTTGATGATCCCAGAAGTCTTTTCCAACCTTAATGATTCTACGATTCGATAGATTTGATTTGATATGATTTTATTTTAAGGTTCATACAAACTGAGAAAGCTGTAATGAGCTTTGAATAAGCAGCCATGATGAGTGTGATTCCTTTCACTTTATTGTCAGTGAGGAGATATAGGGATATTTAAGAAACAATTCTTTTTATCCGAAGCTGAACACCTATAATAGTCCAGATGAACTGTGCTCCAAATGTACCTACTTCTCTCCATTTCCTGCAGTTGAAAATTTGATGACCAATTCGGGTTTAGTGTCTACTGTGTAGGTGCTCAAAGCTACATACGGCTAATTCATTTGACTTGACTGTAAAGCAGCATGTTGCTAACCGGCATGGATATGCCAGGTTCAGTTTTCAGTTAGAACAGGTTGCTCACTCACTTCAGAAACAGTGTTCCAGCTCTAGAGGGGGAAAGATTTTCGCTAACCTTTACCATGTTTAAAGGGGGGTTATTTAAGCTACATTTTACTTGCCTTTCCTTTACTGGTTATCTTGCTTTTTATCCATGTGATGGCATGACACAGTACCAAGATTACGTTCTGTAAATTGTTTTTTTATTTTGACGGACAAGTTTTCTTTTGTAAGAAAATCAACTTGCTAATCTGAATGGGTAGTAATTTAAAGATGTATTTAATTGCTTAAAACCCTTTATGACTTAGCCCGTCTAGCTTATTGTGCTGTCAGCTGAGACAACATAAGCAATGGAACAATTGCTAGTACCCTCTCTCTTGGGGCTTGCAGAGTTAGACCTAGCTTTCAGGGACTAATTAAACCTATCTTTTGTCTTGAGCCCAATCTAAAAATGTTGTTTTCGTAAGCTATTTCACTTATCTTCAAGAAACAAAATGCTCATTCCTGACACAAGGCTATATAGAGATGCCAAATCAATGTAATTCATTCTATTCATAAAATGAACAATGCTGAAAGGTTGAGTCTCTTCTTTTTCACTGGTGTAGGTCAGTAGACTGTACTCAGGGGAATGGCAGTGCTGTACCATGGATGCAAGTGCAGATGTCTTGGGGCACAGAATATGCAGGAGAAAAAGAAAGCCATTCAATAGGCCTCATTGACACACATGGCTGAACCAAGACCAAAAAGAAAAGGAGGTTTTTTTTCTAATGAGAAATCAGCCGTTTCCCTTTTTCTTGATATTGGATATTCAGCACCAGGCTGCAGTTCAATGCATTGCTGCTGGCAGTCTCCCCTGCCCAAGAAAAGCTCAGAATCAAGGCAGGATGGGGCTGCAGGGAGCTAGTTGCCTCTCATTGGTTCTGGAATAAATTAAGCAGCTGGGGGCTAGCTCTCATTTACATCAGAATTTAGACACATTTCCCTGGATCCAGAAAATTCACTGCTAACCAAGGTTAACATTAAGGAGCAGAATCTCTGTTACTGCAATCTTAACAATGGGTCAAAAATTAAAAGGAATTCTACAAGGAAGTGCTCTGATGTATCGATTTCTGAATGTAGAAGCTTTTCCTGTTTATATTTGGGTTAGTTTCCTCAGTAAAGGCAGGGCAGAATTACGAATTTGCAATCCTCTTCTCCTGCTGTGTAGAGGTACTTCTCTCATGACTAGTTATAACTCTACTAAAAATAGGTTACTGTGTCAGATGGAAACCCCAAATACATCACTAGTGAGAAAGCATTACACCGAAAGAGACACTTGGAAGCCATACTCTGCCTATCACAACTGAGACACAGGCTCTATGAAATATAATGGGAGCAAAAGCAAGGTATTTCAGAGCAGAGTTGGATCCAGGTGATTTGAACTTCATGCATACTGTTTTAATGGAGACACACTGGCACATAATGTGCAGAACGTTTGATGCATCATTAATACTCATGGGAGCTGTAAGGTTAAATTCTTCACTTACCCCCTCATGAACAACAACATTGAATGATACTGTTAAAGTCAAAACCTGGGCCAGAAAAAAACCACAGTATTTTGAAGATTTAATGAGCAATTTCCATTTATTTTGAGAGGTATAACAGCACTTCTGAAGAAGAAAAACCCAGATAAGTAAAACCTGACATCTGGTCAATTTCTGTCTGACAGGAACTATTTTAACAGATTTCAGTAACATTCCAAGTGATTATTTATACAGTAAAAATTCTTGCTCTGTCAGCCTTTCACAAAACAATTTACCCTCTTTTGAAAAGCTGCATTATTCCTAGCAGGGCATAGTATGTGCAACACCCTGAGCTCAGTTCCTATGGTAGTGCATGAAATTCTGTAGATCAAGGAACAAGTTTAAGGGCCAGCACCATGTTGCATATTTAAGGTTAAGATTCTTAAATGACCACTGTATGCAATAGGATAGTAGATACAATATTTTCAGTCAGCCCAAGTCAACAGTATTCACTTCTTCCCTTTCTACCTTCAAGTACAGTAAATAGTATATATAAAATATTTTTATATTAAAAATATAAAATTGAATATATAAAATATCTATCAACCTTCAAAGAAAAGTTCTACCCAGCTATCAAAAAAGAACTTTCTAATATCTTAATTAATTAACTTGTCAGCAAAACTACAGTATGGTCTTGAAATTTAGTGGTGCTGTAAAGTCAAAAGGCATCATCAGGACAAAGGAGAATTCAGCTATTATACAAGATGAGACTAGTGTTATGGACTTAACGATATTGACAAGAAATCCAGCAGTGCAAGGCCATGCCCTTATGGACCAAACAAAGATTCCTGCTACAGGCTCAGAGTTTTTCAGCTGAAAAAATGACCAAAAACATTGAAAATTTAGGAATCCAATAAGACCCAAGGTAATTATGAGCTATGTAATAATATAGGTTTTAAAATAAAACAACAGGAAAAAAATAAGATATGTAAGGGACTGGTCAATGTATTTACAATAAATCAGCTCAGACTGATATAGACAAATCTGTGATTGCTTATTAGGCTATGCTGAGTTCTACCTCGAGTTCTTAGTGTGACTTTTTCCTTCTTCATTTTTCACTATTTATACTAGGCATTTCTGTTCAGACACACATTAACAATGCATCCTACCCAGAAGATCCAAGAGTCTAAAATAAGAGTCAGTAAACTCCCTTTTAGTTCAGTAATGGGGGTAGAAAAAAATTCATCTTCCTATCTAAGGCATGTCTATAAAATATTTCTATTTAGTATTTTGAAGAGACAAAAAGATACCTATTATAGGGAAATTGCTGGGGTTTTAACATTTATGTAAAACAAATGTTTACTTTTCTTATAAAATAAAAGTGTAAAAAAAGTACTGATGTTAGAGAAGTAATAAGCAATGGATTATGGAAGACACTCTCTGAGTTTGCCTAAAAAGCCAATATTGGTCATGTGGTCAATGCAGCTGTCTTTTATCAATGTGACTAATATTTGCCATACCAGTATGACAATATGATGTGCAGACTTAGTATTAAACATGCTTGAAGGCTGCTAGGTATGAAAATACTAATCCTGACTCAGGAAGTCCCACAGCTTTAGATGGTAGGAGGGCATACAATGCTATTACTGCTATGTGTTTGCCCTGTCTTGTTCCTCTTCCCTAGCCATTTTTTTTTTTGGCCATTCTCAGAAAACAGACTTGGAGGTTAGGTGGACCTTTGGTCTGATGCAGAAGAGTTCCCCTCCTTCACGGGTTTGTTTTCACACTTGAGGCTTGGTCAAGCCCAGAAGAGAAAGCTACACTGTGAACTTTCCTCTTATCTGTTCCTTTGCAGTACCTGAGAAGAGGACCACAACTAACCATATATTTTAGTGGTGGTGTTTAATAAGATATAGCAAAAAAGTTATCATAAAAGGAATACATTTGCTGAAGAGGTGATCTATGAATCACAATTTCAGCTGCCCACCACGAAGTTCCAGGACTGATATTACAAGAAACAGATAAATACTGTTTTCCTTTTGAAAATATTCTTTCCTTAAGTAAGTAGAGCTTAGTGACTTTGATGATAAGGTCGAGTGCTTATGGTTAAGAATGAGGGGGCAGGCCAACAAGGCAGATATTCTGCTGGGAGTCTGCTATAGACCACCCAACCAGGATGAAGAGGTAGATGAAGTGTTCTTCAGGCAGCTGGAGGAAGTATCACAATCAGTTGCCCTTGTTCTCATGAGGGACCTCAGTTTACCAGATGTCTGCTGGAAGTACAACACAGCAGAGAAGAAACAGTCTAGGAGGTTCCTGGAGTGTGTGGAAGATAACTTCCTCACAGAGCTGGCAAGTGAATCTACCAGGGGGGAGGTGCTTTGCTTGACCTCCTGTTCACAAACAGAGAAGGACTGGTGGGAGATGTGGTGGTTGGAGGCTGTCTTGGGCTTAGCGACCATGGTATGATTGAGTTCTCAATTCAATTCGATAGTGTGCAATTAATCAGTCACAGAATATTATTAATTGTATATGTGTCTATCCAACCTGTGTTGATGTTAACACATATTTGTTATGGTGCCTTATTTGATCAAACAGCTCACCAATATAATTGAGATATTCTGGAAAAGAAAATAGTTCAATATCATACCCCTGTGAGAGTTTCTGTGATATTAAGAGAGCAATCTCATTCATTATGTGCCATTGGCCATGACTGATAACAGAATTCTTTCAGCACACTATTCTGATAGCTGGTAGCCTTGCAAGATTTTTTTTTCTTCTTTGGTTTGATGTGGCTTGTAGTTTACAGCAAAGTTCCAATAACTTATTTTCATCTGCTTGTTTTTATTGTTTATGCAAAAAAAAAATTTTGAATTTGTGTAAAATTTACGTTTATTCTATTATCTTAAAGTCATATGGCTTGATACACTTATATTGGAATATGCCAGATTAATTTTTGGAATCTTACTTACACAAATATCATGTCTAACACCTTAGGTATGAAATTAGCTATGAAAAAAAAAAAAGAAAAAAGAATGGTACATTGCCTTCCACCCACTCTTTTATAAATATAATTAATAACAAATGACAACTGTCATTTGATATTTAGCTAAAAATAGTAATTACCTTAGGAATAAAACCGGATAGTATTGAAGTCCTTAATGTTAGGACAAAAAAGATATTAGATCAAAATATACCACTGGGAAAAAAGTAAACACCCTATAAACAATGAATGTCAGTTATGATATGTCCTGAACTACTTTGTACACAGCTGTAAATGGAAGACTAAGGTTTGAGTGCCCAGAATTGACTTCTTGTTTTTGCTTTCCAATCTCTTGATTCAAAAAATCTTCCTCATCCATTCAGCTAAAAGTAAACTCAGACATTCCTAAACTTCACTAATGTGTTCATATTTGTCCTTCAGTATACCTTAGGTGCCAACAACTGCAGCTATGTTGTGATTGCACAGGTGTACCTCAGTCATGGTAAATACGACCAGCTCAGAATCTTCTTCACACCTACACCTGATCCAAGATGCAGAAGTGTGATTCAGCTAGCTAAACATAGGTGATGAGTAACTAGTGAAATGGGGTGTCACATCTAGCTGCTAGCTGCTGCTTTGAAAGGGTCTCCCAAAAATCCTATGACATACCTGTCAACTCCCAGTTGGGTGTCTAATGACATTAGACATTTACATTTAGACGACTGTTTCACAGACAATGGATAAACTTAGTTCCAGATGAAGATATATATATATATATGGAGATCTACATGTCAGCTACATGTCTAAGTTCCCATGTTCTTATACAGAATGAGCAATTACACCAAATTTTATTCAAGACCAAAGGTGCGTGTCCCCTTGGAATACGCTGACTGGGTTTCAAAACAGATTTAACAGAGATGATATATCAGACACTATAAAGCAGCTAACATGAAATGGATTCTCTTCATGTGTCAGCAAGGGGATTGGTGAATAAACCCCCAAACTGCAATTCAGGATTGGACCCTGTATCAAACCAGTGCCTTTTATTTTTGCTTTTTAGTACTGAAGACTTTTTTGAAAATTTGCCTTCTCTCTTTCCATGTCACCACGCACCAATCCCCTAGTCACCCATGCAAATGGTGAGCTTTAATTGGATCCCTTTTTCTTCTGAAACCTCTCCCTTATTTCCAGTCTTAGGACGAAGTGGATAAGTCATCCACACATTTTTTGTCATATTGAGAGTACTCATTCCTACCATTGTTATTCCAGAAGCACCCTCTTCTGCCATGCAAATAAATTTAGATAGTTGCACTAAATTGATTATCTGAAGTTCATCCAGTCTTAGCATGACTTTTCTTCCTCTCACATGGCAGTAGTACTTTATTAGATTTTTAGTTATTATTTTTAAATGTATTTGTGTGTCTGAATAACAGGAGAAAATGGTGACAGAAATCTAATTTACATCATGCACTCTTTTCCGGGATAGCCAGCATTAAAAAAAACAAAAAGGCAAAACCCACAACACCTCATTTTCACATAAAAAATTGTTTAAGTCTTGAAAATGGCATGGCATAGCATAGTAATGGTTACAAGCAAAATGATAAATGGTACTAATTTCACCCATCTTCAGTCTATAGATTTTAATTGTGAGGATTCCTCTGTTTTGCAGTGAAGAAAGGAGGCTACACTTCTACATTATTATTTATTAATATCTGGTCCAAATTGATTTCACATAATCATAGCACACTAAGAATGAAAATACAGCTTTTACAATGAGCCACAGACACACATACACATGCATACAAAACATTAACAGGAAATTATAATTAATATTTCTAATTTCTAGCATAAGAGTTCAAGTACCCTGAAATTTTTCTTTAACTGTAATTGATCTGTCATGCCATAATACAATACAATGTGTTATCATCATATTACTTTCTATTATGTTAAATCACGACAAAGACAGGATGCATCGCAACAAGGCAGAGCTTGTCAGTTGATGGCTTGTTT
The DNA here is from genome assembly GCF_963921805.1 of Phalacrocorax carbo. NCBI lineage: Eukaryota > Metazoa > Chordata > Aves > Suliformes > Phalacrocoracidae > Phalacrocorax > Phalacrocorax carbo. The sequence continues at coordinate 41,511,811 of NC_087513.1, read as the reverse complement.
CTTGACATGATCCAGCTGTGCGTTAAACAAATGCAAACCCGTTAGGAGCAAGAATTCCAAATCTAGAAGTATCTGTCAATTACAGTAGCAGCTGGTTTTAGCTGGCTGTATTTTCTGAATATCAAATATTATCAGGGAAAGGGGTAGAGAGGACTCCTGTGCACACTGTACAGGAATCACTGTCCATTGCAATAATTCATTTTCCAGTCGTTCCATATTAAGCTGGTCTGCTTTTACACAAATTATTTATTTCCATGTATTGCCTAAGTCATTATTTAGATTTTATTTTTTTTTAGAAATACATATTTTCCTTAATTCATTCAATTTTCTTGCTTTTCTTGTTCCTCCTGTGCACTAAAAACGCACAGGCAATGAGAGTTTTCTATGATGTGAGAAAATGGAGGAACACAGCTGTTGGTTTCCAGACTGACATTTGGGACAAACGGGGGACTTGGGGGGTGGGATCTGTTGCAAAAATGCTCACACCAGCACATCCAAAGGGGAGTAAGTCAGGCCAAGCAGTGTGGTGACAAAGGTTCTGTAGTTGTCTCCCAAGAGGTGAAAAAGAACCATAATTACCTCAAGTGTATGTATATGAATTCACGGAGTCCAGGTAACAAACAGGAGGAACTGGAGCTCTGTGCCCACTCAGAAGGGTCTGACATCATAAGAGTAACTGAAACACGGTGGGACAACTCAAATGACTGGGGGATCACAATGGACGATTATAGGCTCTTTCGTAAAGACAGGCAGGGTAGAAGAGGTGGAGTGTGGGGGATGAATTTGCAAGTAACTTTGCACTGTTTGACACGTCCTTGAAGTGAAGCAATGCAGCAGTAAAAAACAGAGACAGGAACGTGGGAATGCCAAGAAGAATTTAAATAATCAAAACCAAATGAAGTAGCGCAAATAGAACAGCCTATTAGAACGTAGCATGAGGCGCGTGCTTAGAGCTAGCTGACGAATAACAGAAATTGTGCACATGATGGCGTGAGGAATGTGTCGAAAAGATATATAAGCAGTGAAAAGCTGACAATAAAGGTCTTCTGCAGAACATCTGTCAAGAGTCCATGACATTCATCCCTGCAGTGGAGGAGTTGCTCTCTACATTAAAGAAAACCTTGAATGTATCGAAGTCAACTATGGTGATTGCGACTGCTCTATCGAATGCCTCTGGGTTAAAAGCAAAGGGGTCGTCTCCAAGCAGGACCTCACAGTGGGCATCTGCTACCGACCTCCTAACCATGACAATGATGCTGACGAAGAGGTACTTGGGCACTAATGCAAGCTTCTGGCCAACAGAACCTTGTCCTTATGGGTGACTTCAACTACCCAGACATCTGCTGGAGAGCAATACAACAGCTCACATGTCATCCACCAAGTTCCTGGAATGCATAGAGGACTGTTTCCAGATAAAAATGTTAGAAGTGCCAACCAGGAATGAGGCACTGCTGGACTTGCTATTCACAAACCAAGACAACCTGCTTTGTAATATCCCAGTTAGTGATAGCCTTGGCTGCAGTGATCACAATATTGTGGAGTTTGGGATCCTGCTGAGCAAGCCGAAGGGTTCTGGATTTTAGAAGAGCAAACTTCAGTTCACTCAGGGCTCAGCTGGGAGGGATTCCATGGGAAAAATTCCATGGAGAACAAAGGATCTAGTGAGTGCTGTGAGTTCTTCAAGAACTCTATATTGGAAGCCCAAAGCCAGTTTATCCCCTACAAAGGAAAGGGAAGTAAGCGGAGCAAGAGGCCCCCTTGGCTTAACCGTGACCTCCTGGGTTGACTCAAATCCAAAAGGGAAGCTTACCAGAGATGGAGAAGTGGAGGATTATCCATCGAGAGCTACAAGGGCATTGCCAGAGCATGCAGAAATGTGGTTAGAAAAGCAAAAGCCCAGCTCGAATTGAAACTGGCTGTAGATGTCAAAAATAACAAGAAATGTTTCTTCAGGTATGCCAACCATAAGCAGAAAAAGAAGGAAAACATAGGCCCACTGTTAAACAGAATAGGAGAGTTGATCACCAGCAATGCTGAAAAGACAGAGGTCCTCAACATCTTCTTCACCACTGTCTTTACCAGCACTGTCGGGTCCCAGGCTTTGGGAACAAAATTGCTGGTTGATCCAAACACTGACCCACCATCAGTGAAGGAAGAGTTAGTACATGAATTATTACAGGAGCTTGACCCCTACAAATTGATGGGCCCTGACGCCATCCACCTGAGGGTGTTGAGAGAGCTGGCTGACATCATCACAAGGCCACTCTCCATAATCTTTGAGAAGTCATGGAGAATGGGGGATGTCCCAGAGGACTGGAGGAAGGTAAGTGTTACCCCTATCTACAAGAAAGGCTCGAGGGAGGATCCGGGTAACTATAGGCCCATCAGCCTTACTTCAATCTCTGGGAAAATTATGGAACGAATCCTCCTGGGGGCCATCACAAGTCAAATGAAGCACGTGATAGAGAAAAGCCAAAATGGCTTCACTAAAGGCAGATTGTGCCTGACAAACCTGGTGGACTTCTATGACAAAGTGACCTGCCTGGTTGACATGGGGCGGGTGGTGCCCATTGTCTACCTGGACTTCTCCAAGGCCTGATACAGTCCACCACAGCCTCCTCCTGGAGAAATTAATGCGTTATGGCCTAGACAAGCGGTCTGTGCAGTGGGTGGGGAACTGGCTGACAGGCCACACTCAAAGGGTGGTGGTAAATAGCTCTTTCTCAAACTGGCACTTGTCACAAGTGGAGTCCCCAAGGGATCGATATTGGGCCCAATGTTATTCAACATCTTTATAAGTGATCTGGATAACAGCATCAAGTGTAGCCTGATGAAGTTTGCTGATGACACCAAGTTGAGTGGGGAAGCAGACACTCCAGAAGGGAGAGCTGCTCTGCAGGGAGATCTGCATAGGCTGGAAGAGTGGGCCAGCAAGAACCTTATAAAGTTCAACAAGGAGAAGTGTAAGGTCATGCACCTGGGAAAAAATAATCTGGGAGTGCAGCACAGACTGGGATCCACCTGGCTGGAGAGCAGCTCTGTGGAAAGGGACCTGGGGGTCCTGGTGGACAGAAAGCTCAGCATGAGCGAACAGTGTGCTGCTGCGGCCAAGAAGGCCAAAAAAAGGGCATCACCAGCAGAGATAAAGAAGTCATCATCCCCCTCTACTCAGCACCTGTCAGGCCACACCTGGAGTACTGTGTACAGTTCTGGTCCCCGCTATGCAAAAAGGATGTGGACAGGCTGGAAGGGGTCCAGAGAAGGGTCACCAAGATGATCAAAGGACTGGGAAGCTGCCATACGAGGATAGGCTGGGAGAACTGGGTTTGTTCAGCCTTGAGAAAAGGAGGCTCAGAGGGGACCTCATTACCATGTACCAGTACTTAAGGGGTAGCTACAAAGAAGATGGAGACTCTCTTTTTACAAGGAGTCCCATGGAGAGGACAAGGGGGAATGGACACAAGTTGCTCTTGGGGAGATTCCGATTGGACACCAGAGGAAAATTTTTCACAGTGAGAACAGTCAACCATTGGAATAATCTCCCCAGGGGAGTGGTTGACTCAGCCACATTGGACACCTTCAAGCGTCGTCTGGACACGGTGCTGGGCCATCTTGTCTAGACTGTGCTCTTCCTAAAGAGGTTGGCCTAGATGATCCCTGAGGTCCCTTCCAACATGTGATTCTGTGATTCTGTGATCCTGTGATCTATATTGATTGTAACTTTCATCATCCTAATTTGTGAATTACCTCGTCCAACAATGTGAGAGTGGTCAATGAGAGCCTTTTTTAGAGCTTGCGTCACCTCATTTTTTGCTTTCCAGCTATATGTCAATGGCACAGACTTGCAAACTGACTGGGGAAACACAAAATGTGCAAAGGTAGATGGGATTTAACACCTAGTTCAGAACAGGATATCTAATTAATTTTATGTTCTTGAGTCTGAGACCCTGTGCTGCAGCAGTTCAGACACACAAACTTTCTTCTCATCTTGGGGAAGTGTCATGGGTCTCTATGCTACACTGGGACCTTTTGGAGTTTTCTTAGGCTGCTATGTCTCCTTAGCTGCAGAAAAAAAGCAGAGCAGAAGTGACATGCTCTGGATTTAGCCCTCCATTAACCAACACCTGTATTTTCTGTCTTCATTGCTTAATTTTCAAGCTTTCATGAGGGTTATAGAAAATTTGATCTAAATAACTGAAGCAGAATAAAGTGTCCAATGTACAATTTCAGTTGGAAAATGTAAGATGAATGGAAGGCTTGAAGGAAGACTTTTTTTCAATATAATAAGCAGAAAATCTAGCAATGTTACTTCAGAAGAGCTAGTTTACTTCCAATAGATGTCCTGGGGAGGAAGAAGGATTTACATAAAAGTACTGACAAGTGTGTACATTTGAACGTACAAGCAGCTGCAAACACAAAGTTCCAGTTAATACAGTGCACAACAGACACTCTTCCCTACAGCTGTATTTGCAAGTCAACCAGAATTTCAAAGCTCTGAAAAGTACTCAGTTTTAAACAATGTTTCTCAGGGACTTTTAACTTGCCTCTTTAAAAAAAAATCACTCTGGCATGAAAGTTGATATATATAAAGTTTGCAACCTGGGAGCAATTTTTTAAACAAAGTAATACAATTTCATTTTTTAAAATTAAGTTGTACAGGCTGTTAACGTATAATCTTAAGTATAGTTATGACATTTTTCTCTACATGTATCAAAGGAGTGTTTAATTACACATGGAAAATGTCGAGCTAGTTAGGATAATACACATTTCTGAATTTCAAAAGACTGGGAAAGGGATTTTAGCCGATCAAGTATTAGAGAAAATTAGTTAACTGATATCCAATTTAAATATTAAGCCTCATATCCAAAAAAGATATTTTTCTTTTTTTTTTTTTTTCTGAGCCCTGTCCTAAGTTCATGCCCTGATCATCTGTGTCTTCTTTCCTACATAGAACATGGTAGACATAATCAGAATTATTATAAAAAGTACCAGCTGGCTAAAGCAAATGATGAATGAGGACCTCCAAATTCTTTATGATAGCCTTGGATTTGCGGCCCAAAAGTAATGAATCTGGTGGAATGACTGTACGTAATATTAAATTTTAGTCTATAGCACGTCTAAGACTTGAACTACTTTTCCTCCTTTTCTCCTATTTAGAGCTCTGGGCCTCCAGATGCTCTAACTTGTTTCACTAATAATGCTACAAAATCCCAGTAACATTAAAGTATTAATTTCACTAGAAACAAAGCTAGACAAACTCTTTTGCCCTCACTGCACTACTGGGATACAATGTACCTTCGGTCTTCTTCAAAGACCAGGAGCTGTGAGAGGAGATACTTCTGAAAAAAAAACCAACTTAAGTGCATGCTTTTGAGAATCAATTGATTTATGCTTTATTTCATGTCATTTAGTGGAAATTATCTGGTATAGTCGAAGAAGAGTAACTCAGAATACCTCAGAAAAAAAGGCCAAGCATGAATTATGTAGCAGGAACCTTGACTGTGTCACGATTAGAAGACAGTCTAAAGAAAATTTTAATTTATAATACAGTGACCAGGCTGCAAAATGCATTGAACAATTACACTTCACCACTGATGAGCACAATGGAAAACTTTAAAAGAGATATAAAATTATTTTCCTGAATTAGGAAGATATCAACTTGATTTTTTAGAAGTGTGCAAGCCATTATATTAAAGTTATTAAAGTACAAAGAATAAAAAGTAGCTGACTCTTAAACATCCCTAGCAATGGCTATCAGAAAAAAAATAACTGGTTTGTTCCAATTCAATTCCTGGCAAAGCCCTCACTGGACTTGTTAGAAATAAAGGACATCTAGGAACAATCCTCAGCTCCCTGCTGTATTTGCTGGGTTCCTTGCCTAGTCATGGCTAAATTTTTAGTCATTGCTAAATTTTAAGTTTGGACTTGTATCTATGAGCTGCAATGTATAAACTCACTGATATCAGAAGAAAGAACTAACAAAGGAGAAAGCAGATCTGCCTCTGACACTGCCAGACTGCTGAGATGACTCAGAATCCCACCCTACACATGGATGCCCTGAGGAAAGCATTACATTTCAGCACAAGCATCTTGGAAGGACAATTGCCCTCACCCTGAGGAGTCTGTAGAGTGATAGAACCTCACAACCATAGTGTCGGCTTCTCAGAAATGTGTGTTACTCCTGCACCATTTTCATCCCACCAAGCCATTCTGCAGGGAGGAAATGTTGTGCCAAGTCCCATTCAGTTACAGCAGTGATGTCTGCAGGTTCTGTTCAACTGCTAGATTTCTTCCATCTGCAGCGCCATAAAGCTGGATAATCTGCAGGCACACATTATCTTGCAAGCCTGTATTTATATAGTAAAAAAGAATATCTATCCTTAGGGTCGAATTCTGTATTTAGAGATTTTTTTTTTCTGCTTTTACTCAATAGATCTTTATTTCAGGTTTGATTTTACTGAAATCCAAACATCTGCATACACTAGAAAGCCTCAGACCTGCCAAGACACCAGTAAGTACTCAGCTCTGTACTCTGTGGGTAGTCCTATTCAATCCAGAGAAACTACTCACAGTAAGTACATTTTAAGTATAGATATTTATATCATCATAGAATCAAAGCAGACCTTCTCAGGGTATAAAATGGTAGCAGAGTCTGGCTGTAATAAACATTGTTTCAAGCCTGTTCTTCTAATCAGACTAATGTCTTCATTCCTTTTCATAAACCTGTGTTATCAGTTTGAGCTGCCCTTTGTTCCTCCATTTTTAATTCTGCCTTATTTCAGATGTTGCTAAAACTCCTTTTGTAGGCTGGGAGTCATAATACTTCTAGGACTTTTTCTTTTTTTTCCCCCCCTAAATAATCGTCTGAAGTCTACTCCAGAGATTTTTCAGTAGTTAAGAGTTGTATAGCAATTTTGGTACCTTCACCAGTTCAGCAGCATTTTGGGTCTATGCTGTGCTAAAACATTTGACTGTCATTACCAGCTGTCACCACAACAAATGTAAGGGAAACAGATTAGAGGAAGTGGCTTCCTCTAGATAACCACAACCACCAAGCTACTGATCATCATGTTTTCAGCTGATTTATCACTCTGTGAGAAACTTCTTAATTAGTTTTGTTTATTTGTGCTTGTCTTTAAAGTGGGTTTAGGGATTATAAGCTTCTTTTAATTAATTTATTTAAAGAATTAGAAAATACTTATGAATTTTCTGGTGTCACCTTGTTCTATCACAATATTTATATAAAGGATGTGAAAGAAGACAGGTACAAATCAATTCCCTTTTTCTATATGTCAGAGACTATTCTAGATATATAATATTCTGACTTTTAAATTGCATAGGATTAAGGAAACAAAACTATAATTCAGGTTATTTTTGTTTAAACTTGATTTTTCTAATGAAAGCAGGATCAGAAAAACTATTGCATCCACACTCCCGGAACTGTGGCAATTAAGCACACATCTGGTACAATTATAAAGTAAATAATTCAAGATAACTGGCTGAGAACAAGGTCAGATGATTGGGGACCTTTCAAGCATATGACCTTTTTGTAATTTCAAGGATCTCTTGTACGTTTAGCTTTTTATGTGGATATCTGTGACTTCCTCAGGCTGATTCTCTCCACTCTTATTAAAATCTCCAAGTTTTGTTCCCTGACATTGTTGTGACAGTGTAGGTCTTACCCTTGAAAATAATAAGCGTATTTTTATATGTTTTGTAGCACGTTAGACTTCAAGCCTTCCACTCTCTTGGAAGAGATTAGAGTACTTTCTACAACTTGCGTTCAAACAATCTCATGAACTCAAAACCAACAAAAGGGTGAAGTTTATTTCTTCTCAGAGATCCTGTTGACATCATTGGCCAGGTTCTGTTTTTTGGAAAACGCTGACTGGATAAGCTTGAAATGTTTCATTCATTAAGTTTTAGGCAGCCCTAAAGCAGATAGCATAGAATGATACTTGGATTTCTGTTGGGTCTACACAGTGGCTGGGAATTGTGACCCCCAGGGGAGTCCAGCCACAGGTCAGAGGTACAGGCTGAACTGTCCTTTCCAACTGTCCACAGCTGGAAATCTGCAAGTCCCAGGCAGCTGCTCAGGGAAACACCTGACAGCTGCACCAGAAGTGGATCTGTTTCACCCAGCTGCTGCAGAGACTAGGGAACTTTCCCTTGGCTGAATATTTTCAGCAAATCCAAGAAACAAATTTAGAATACATATTTTTTTCTGGCGAACTTTTGCACTGAAAAAGTTTCCTGAGCCATGGCACCACCTGGAAAGAAGCCAATGTTTACTAGACCTGGAGGAGCTGGAGATGAAATCACGTTGACAGACAGTTTTTCTCTCTTTCAGAGTAATAAGAAATAGTGACATTTGCTCTAATAAAAAGGCAGGAATGTTATCACCGATGTCCTGGGCCTGCTGCTAAAAATCGGAGAATCTGTGGCTTGAGATAAGGACGAACACAACTCCTGGAAATTAAAAAATCAAGACAATTCCCACAAATATTAAACAAAAAATCAACTGCAACAATCCTCACCTCTCCCCCGCTCCATCCTGGCTCTGATAGATTATCTCTATCAATGCTAGGATATGCTAACCATGTAATATAAATGTCATTTTCATCCATCTTTTTCCTCTTGGCTTTATCTTGTTCTGAAGCAGGCTTGCCATGAACTTTAAATGAACATTGTTCATGATGGAAAGTGTCCTTTTTCCTTTCTTTATGACATAGTCCTTCTTTTGGACATGAGAATAATGGACATGAGAATAATAATCTGAATGATGTTATGTACTGAAAAGCTGCATTTCTTGCTACTAAGGTATTTCAGAATCCTTCAAATATTTTTTTTCTCTGCACTGATGTGCTGATAGCATCACCGCAAACATAATGCTATAGGTTAGTAATAAAAATAGTCTGGATGAAGGGTAGGGAGAAAAAAAGCTTGAAAAAGTACTAACAGAATGAATGAGCTGCATTTCTTACGTTCTTAAGGAAGAAACTGATAATGCAGTAGAGCCCCACACAGCCTTCAACTGATCTTTCTGGAGCTAAATCAATTAAAAAGACGTGAAAGGAATATTATAACCATTTAGAAGAACATTTGTGGAGAGAAAATTAGATTTACTTGGCATAGAGTTCCCTTGTCAATGTACTATAGAAAGAACAAAGGACCTCAAGGGGATTGAAAGACTGCAGAAATGTTCCACCTCTGGCTTTTAAAAATGAGATTTTCAAACAGGAGTAGGAACACATTTTAAATAAATGATCCCTGGATTTGATGTTACTCATTAATGATGAAACAAAGAAACTAGTAATAAAGGGCACATTTCAGTTTTCAGAGAAAAGAACTTATATCAGAATTTGTTGTCAATTCAATTGAACAAAAACTTTGGAATTATTTTTGGAAGAATCAAAAGCATAAAATATTGTCAAAGATCATAAAGAGGAACATTGGACATCAGAACATGAATGTCCAGAATCAGAAATTACAATATCTATTTAGGAAAAGACTGGTCAAATCATCCTCATACAATGAGATGAGTATACATACAAGCGTATGTTATTGGGCACCTTTAAGAACAGATCAGACAAGAATGTGATAATATAGGTGGTCCTTTGTTTGAGTAGCTAAATGGATTATTTTATGAATACTAAATGATTTGCAGCTGCTGTTCAACTTGGTCCATAAGAATAAAATAATAAAGAGATGCTGGAAGGAAAAATTTATAAACTAAAATTATCATTTGGATGAGAATGTAGTCACTAGAATTGCATTGTAGCTTGATTGTAAGAACTAATTTAATCAACACCTTCAGACTGTGTATAGGTATCTTTCATGTATAATTTTTAACTGATAATAAGTATTTAATTTGACTTCACTAAAAAGGGTTAGGGCAATTCAATAATCTGTCTACTTTAATTCTCATTAAAGGATTTTTGTGATGCAGAGACCTTTTGTCATGTTGGGAGAAGATTACCTTTCACTCTAGGTAACTTCAAAAGAGTTACCCTTTTCTCACTGGGGTTGTCAGTGAGGGAGGATGACCTCTCTCCAATGAACAGACTGACCAAACAACAAACATAACAAATAAAAAGCAGCCAAGAAATTTGCAGAAAGCTTACTATATAATACAGGGAAGCAACAAGATAAATAAGAATTCAGCTCACCTGATGCTAGGTATCTGCTGTTTAATCTAATTTAGCCACTCCCTCAGTGGACAAACAGATGCATCTTTAGCAAAAGCTTCTCTGTCTTCTTTTATTTCTTATAGCAGGAGCTCAGGAAATTAACTTACTTTGATAAATTTAGATGAAATTAGTTGAATCCTGAAAGTTTACCTCACTAGCTACTAAGTCAGAAGCTCTTCTCTGAAGTACTATTTATATCGTAACAAAATATATAAGTCTAAACATGACTTGTAGAAAAAAAATTAACACTGCATTTTAATTTTTGGAATTCCAGCTCCCTGTTAGATGAATGAGTAGTTGCAATTTCATGCTTTTAGTGTTTAGCCTCAAAAATTAAAATTAGCGAAATTCCCTTGTGGCTGTTGCTCATCTTTTGCAGCTTGTAATTTATTGTTTAAGGGTTTATTTTGCAATGTACCTCCTTCATTTGTTATATTACTGCTTTAGGATTACTTTCATTTTAAAGAGGTTTGGAAGCACTTCATGTTAAAAGAGAATATTTCCCTCTTAATAAACACCGTTTCAAGTGGCTTTTTATCATGTGCATTTCATTCGCCTTCAGTGTAATCCTGAGTGATGTCACCCAGTGAATTTAGGGCACTTGGAAGGATGTTATGGAACTGCTCTGGAATGCTGGGAAGTACATCCTGAGTACCTTAAAGTTAGCTGTGTTCAGCTTTCACTTCATAGTACTAACACCGACTGTATCTCTCTGTATAGAAGCAGCAAAACCAACATTTTTGAGACATGGAAACACTGAAATTTGACAAGCAAATGCATCATCAAATTTCATAAGTAGTCAAATGTGGGCATTGTCTATTTTTGTGGAAATGGGTGAGTTGTTATAATGATTCCTTCTCCTTCTCAACAAACATAGCAGGTGGAAAGGCAGATTCACATCAGTATCAATTACCAAAAAAAACAGGGAAGAGGAAACACTGGATGCAAGTACTGTTCCAGGTCCAGACTGAACTGAGTGAGGTGGGAAGTTCATTACCAAAATTAAAATCATTCTTAATTATGCTCATGTTGCATAAGTTTTACTCTAGAACACTTGAAAATCATGGGATAATATCTACTCCACTATAGTATATAAAATAAACTACTTAAAAATGAAAAAAAAAAACAACACAACAAAACAACAAGCCCTCACCTAAAAACTCGACCCTGGAATGATATAAATTTCAACTTTCATATACACTTCTATTTTTTATCTGAACTATTTAGAGTGTAGTCTAAAAATATGTGTACATTTCTACAAAAGCCAGCATTAAGGTTTTGATACTTTGCAAAGCTGAATGAAACATTGGTCCATTGGACCATTGGACATTGGTCCATCATGATCATGGGCTTACATGGTTTTTTTTCTGATGAGCAGAATAATACGATCACGTTGTAAAGGTACAACTCAGAGTTGTTTAGAAAGCAAATTATAAGAGGTCCTACAAACATCCTTGGCATTCTGAAGTGTTGCTCTATACCTAATGATGCAATAGTTTTCTTTATGGAATTCTGCTCTTGCTCTCCTCATTTTTTCCAGGCTTCCATTAAGAAAAGAAAGTGACGTCTTCTGACACTGATTTGTTTTTAGAGAAACTGTGCATGAGATTGGTTTGAAATAGCCATGCTGCCAGGCTACAATGAGAAATCATGAAAAAGAAAATTTTTATAAATTTGGTTTCATACTCTTATTCTTGTTGAAAGTTAAGTTCCTTATTACTGGGGTAAGAATATATTTGTCATCTGACAAGCAGTACTCCTGAATCAGGAAACTGTCTTAGAGATTTCCAGTGTTATTTCTGGCCTGCCAAGTACTACACAGATTTTAAAGCTAGCCATTGATATCTTTCCTTTAAGTATTATAAGTGGATATGTTTTGCTTTTATTAATTGAATAACACAGAGAAGGTTGGATAGAAAAGTAAGTAAGCTTAACACTCCAGTTTTCATATAAGTACTATTACAATGACAGACAGATAATCATGGTGTAATCTACATTGTCATCTTTCAAAACTAGAGGTCCTCTTTCCTGAAAAGGGGCATGATTCTATCCCATAACATCTTTGAAACCTGATGAAGCACACACTAGGGAAGTGGACTGTGAGGTGGACAGAAAACCAGCTGAACCACGAGGCCCAAAAAGCTGTGAACATTGGTATGAATTCCACCTGGAAGCCAGTTGCCAATGGTGTACCCCAGTATCAACCTGGGGCCGAATAGTTCAAAGCTAACACCTTCATTATTGAACAGGACATTCCAAAGTTGCAGACTATACAAAACTGGGAGAAATGGCTGATACACCAGACAGTTGAGCTGTCATGCATTGACGGGCTGAAAGAATGTGTCAACAGGAGCTTCATGAAGTACATCAATGGGAAATGCAAAGCCCTGCACCTGGGAAGGAACAACCCAGGCACCAGGACAAGCTGGGGGCTGACCAGCTGGAAAGCAGCTTTGCAGAAAAGGACCTGAGTGTCCTGGTGGACAAGATAACCACGAGCCAGCAACGTGACCTTGTGGCAAAGGCGGCCAACAGCCTCCTGGCCTGCATTGGGAAGAGAGTTCCCAGCAAGTTGAAGGAGGTGATCCTTGCCCTTTGTTCAGCACTGGTGAGGCCACCCCTGAAGTACCGTGTCCAGTTCTGGGCTCCTTAGTGCAAGAGAAAGAAGGAGAGTCTGACAAAAGGCCACTGAGATATTTAAGGGACTGGAGCATCTGTCCTACGAGGAAAGGCTGAGAGATGTGGGACTGTTCAGCCTGAAGAGGAGAAGGCTCAGGGGGATCTTGATCTTTACACACACATCAGTGTGTAAATACCTGATGTGGGTGGAGTAAACAGGGCAGAGCCAGACTCTTCTCAGTGGTACCCAGTAACAGGACAAGAGGCAATGGGCACAAATTGAAATATGGTAAGTTCCATTTAAACATAAGAATTTTTTTCATTCTGAGGACAGGTTGTCCTGAGAGGCTGTGGCATTTCCATCCCTGGAGATTCTCAAAACCCAGCTGGACACGACACTGAGCAACCTGCTGTACCTGACCATCCTTTGGGCAGGGGATTGCACTAAATGACCTCCTGAGGTTCTTTCACTCAAGTGAAAGTCTGGTCCTGTTACACTGCAGAGTTCCAGGATGAACTGTTGAAGTTATTCTTTGAGATGATTTCAGAAATAGTTTCACAACTTCAACTTCCAAACCTGTGGTGCAACTTCTCAGACATCCACAGATATTATGGTGAGTCGGAATGTCCTCTGTTTCTCACAAACTGTCACAAAAGGTCTGGAGGTTGTCTCAGTACAGAATGCAAAGCAAGTGAGGGGTGGGAGCTACACCACCAGGTGTTACGGAATATGGAAACTTTCCTGTTTGGCACTGCTTGCAGGTTTCAGCATCCCTATAACTTCACAGCTAACATTTGTCAAAGACAAAGCCTGTGGCATAGCTTTCAGTAAATTGATTGCTTAAAATGTAGATCTTTCCCATGCAATTCAGAGGGAACATGGTCTTCCTTCTTTTCAAGATGTTAACTCCTATACCTTTAAAAAATCATTACAATAATTTTATGCCGTTCTATGCCAGATAGTTAGTCTGTTAGCCTTAATCTGTGCTCTAGAAAAACTTTGCTGATTGCTGAACTTAAAATTACTGTTATTAATTATTTGACTGCTATGAACTCCTTCTGCTCTCTGGAGTTAGTCAAGAAAGCCACAGACTTTAACCAGGGAACCCTGAATATCAAACACAGAAGTTCGTAACCACTGAGTTTTAAGAGCTGTGCTGATAGCGTTTATATCTGCAGGCCATAACAGCTGTAAGACCTGCCATGGGACCTCTGGTGGTTAAGAGATGCTGACAGAGCTTGTAAAAAGCCTTGAAGCCTGCATCTTATATGACTTCTGGAGAGAGGTCAAGTGATTAATTGGCCAGGATTTCTGATGAGGTAAATCAGCATAGCACCACTGAATTCAACATATCTTTGACAATTTTCAGCACCCAAGGATCTGACTGAAGTCCAACTGCTCCTGGTTTTTAGAAAGGAAGAAGGATCTTGGCAGCTAAATTTGTAATACACTGAATTTTCACATTAGCAGAATTATATAGCTTTTAAAATGCTACATATTAAAAAGTCAGAGGTAATATTCCTGGACCATCCATGTCTTTTTCTCATATAGTGCACAAACATACTCAATTTCCAGATCAGACACTTTCAGGCATAGCGGGAGTCTATGCTCTCCACCTTTTCCTGTGACAAACTGTCAGTAGGAAGGCTTACACGACAGAAGCTCAAAAAAATGCCAGTCAGAACAGAATATAAGTGACAGATTCAAAATTACACTGGCACTACCTCGTGCTCAAATCTGAATGATTATATTTAACTCATATTGTCCAAACACAGGTTGCAAACCCACTTTTTCTCTTATATCATTTAGTATGAAATGACTTCTCTCCACCTTCCTTCCTCCTGGAAAACACTCAGTGTTGTGTTTTATTCACCATCCTGATGCAGCTGTGACCTACAATGAAAACTTAAATAAAATAGACTCTTAAACCCCACTATTTTGACTGGTAGTTATTTAGCATTTTGCCAAAACAAACTAATATGAAAGCAGGTCCTTATCCCGGGGAGGTTACTTGGGTTAAGAAAGGGATTGTACAGCTAGGAGAGCACTTCCCTGTGAGTGAATGCAGCATGCCAGTTTAAAACACACAAAAATCCTTACAGAGGTTACAGGCTTTGACAAATACCATTCTGTTCAGAATATCCCAGTTAGACAAGACAGCTGAAACTGTTTCTTTTGGCACTTTAATAGGCATGGGAGCAATGCAGTGGTGATAAAAAGGGGAAAATGCAGACCTGTGAACAGCCACTGGATGTCTGAAATGCTGATCACTGGGAAGCTGAGACTCAAGGTGAATTTTTGGATGCTTTTTGTCTATCGAGCATAAGAAGTAACTGTTGTTCTTTCCATTTAGAGGGTGTCCTTTCAATGCAAGCCTCCTGCAATGTGTTCTGCAACTGCAGAGACATTGGGACAAAATAAAATCTTGTCAATATAGTGTTATTAATGATTTTGTGGCCTGTATCTCCACTGGTAAGTCTTGTGCTAGAATACCCTATGTGAACATTTATAGCTTACTGGAATAAAAACACCTCAGTGTTAGGATTTCCAAATGCATCTTTTTTGCAGGTATTCTAAACTGCTATTTGCAATCCAGCTTTATTTGGATTCTTCCAACCAGGGCCAACAAAATGCTGGGCTGGATGCACTGAAATTCTTAAATACTATAAAAGCCCAACAGCATTCTTCTTAAAAAATGATGAGTAGCATTTTACATAATGAAATGGTCACAGTCTTTGCAAATTGGAAACACAATTCTAAGAGAACGTACACAGAATAAACTTCGTAGCAGTCTTTCACCTTGTTCTGTATTAGGATTTTTCTAGGCATGTCTTGATTGGAGAACATGAGTAACAAACTCAACAGTACTCTGTTGGGAGTTTTCTATTTTAGATTACAGGGTCTGTATCTGGGGTTGCATTCCCCATAACAGAACTGACAGGTTCTCACTGACTGCAAATGAATATGAAGAGTAACACTTGTGGGACTTGTACCTTTTTTTTTCTTCCTGATAATTAATCTGTTGAAATTAATTTCATAAAGCTGGACTCTGCAGCTGACAAAGAATCAGAGAAGGAAAATGTCGCAGGACATCTCACTTGGAATGTTTGATTTTGAACTTTTTTTTTTCCTTGAGATAACAAATAAAAATGGAGATTTATTTTTTTTTATTTCCCCTTGACTACTGTTATTGAAGGGCTGATGTCCCTTTCATATTACTGCCTTTCCCCTGTTCTTGTAATATTCAATGTCAAAGAGAAGTGTATTGAATTATATTACAGAAGGAACTGGCACATATGATAATACAGTTAGCTGGCTGAATTGAGTCTGTATTGAAGTTACACACAGAAGAATCCTATTGTCAAGTCTGCTGTTGCTCTGCCTCCACGCCCACACCCTTCTTGTGGTAATGGTGTCTGTACGCAAAGAACTAAAATAGACTCTCTCATCAATTCTGATAGGTCGCTATTCTCCTTTCAGCTATTCGAACCTCTTTGGATCGTCCTGCTAACTTACAATAGCAAGTTATCTCGGTGAATCAAATCAATTCCTCTGTTCTTCCCTAATATTTAGCTCATCTGACTTTTCTTCTAAAAATCACCTCTGTACACTAAGTTCCATCTGCTTACTAGGATGCTGGAATATGGCATTTCCTAGGCAAATTTAAGTTCTGCTTTTAGGACATAAATCTTGTATTCTTTGCACACTCAAAGCAGAGACATAATGTGGATTCTGAGTGTGCAGAGAGTACAAGATC
This sequence comes from Phalacrocorax carbo, assembly GCF_963921805.1. Taxonomy (NCBI): domain Eukaryota; kingdom Metazoa; phylum Chordata; class Aves; order Suliformes; family Phalacrocoracidae; genus Phalacrocorax; species Phalacrocorax carbo. The sequence goes on along the minus strand of NC_087513.1, from coordinate 41,495,244 downwards.
CAATCCTTACATGGAAGTTCCAATATCTCTCTCTCTTTTGGGCATGAAAAATTCTTTGCCAAATCCTGGAGGCCTGATACTACTCCCAGGTACGCCCCTGTGACTTGCAGTAGGAGTAAACAACATAGAATGTGGTGCTATTTACCATCCTTCACCTTGCAATAGGATTTTATATCTTCATACACCACCACATCCACACACGTACCTATCCTTAGATTAGCCCAAGTTCGGTTAGTTTAAGTATCTAGTTTACAATGCATAAACTGCAGGCCAAAATGTTGTTAAAAATTGAAGCTTTTCAATCTGTTTTAAATATCCAGTTTACATATGTAGCTTAAATATTTATCATAAATTTTTGTATATGCGCACACTCTTTGATGTTAACAGAACGTTAAAAAATTTAACACTTAAGAATAATTAGCTTAATTTATATTTAATTTATACTGTATTTTACATATATTTTATGTATAGCATAAAGCTTATAATAACCTTTAAGTACATAACATGCCTATCTGTATGAAATAATAAAATATATTTTCAATGTAGAATAAATTTTTATATCTGTGTTGTAAACTATCTACAGAAATGCTGACACACCTTAAAATGTAGCAGGATTAGTAAGGTACATAAAATAATTGAACGTTCCAGAAATTTAATCTTTTGGAGACAAGACACCTTGTCCTACACCATACACCAGACACAAAAGAGCATTGTATAAAATGATAAGTGTATGAAACAAGTGGTTTTGCTTATGTTTTATCTTATATATGTTCTATAAGCTAATATAAATATTTAGGAAGGATTTGATGATTGCATATTGAAACTATTTTTACCTAGTTGTTTGTTATTCTTTCCACTTAGTTACATGTATTTATTTAGCAGTATTAGGAAAAATAATAAGAAAATAACATTTTGTTAAATAATAAAAAATAGAAATAAATGTTCAATTATCGTACTTCTAAGAAAGTTAATGGGATGTTTTCCAAAAATATTTCAGGATGGACCTGTATACATCTTAGTTTTATTATTTCAGAGTAGGCAGCATTATTTACTGTCTTCTGAGCAGAGTTCCTTTAACAGCTGCATAAACAAAATTATCCTTTGGTCTCTAGGAGCAAAGAAAGCATTGAAGTTTACACCATCTCTTCTAATGTATAATGTGAAGTTTTCTATTAGGATTAGTATTTTTTTGCTTGCTTTTCCACTAGGATTGGACATCACTTGTCTCGCGTAATCCTAAGAAATTGTAAGACTCCTAGCAAACAACTACATTACAGGACAATTTCAACATCTGTTTTCTGGGGCTGCTTCTGTAATGCACCACAAGCAGAGTTAAGATCATTTGGTCTTGCCAAGAACCTGAATCTTGAAGCATAATCCAGATGAGGCATATTTTCCCAGCTGTGCCATGGAGCAGGAGATTCATCTTGCATATGCTCTTCCTCTGCCTTGTTTTGTCTATCCTGTTTATTTAGACTTAAAAAACCTTAGGGCAGAGAATGGCACTGTCTGCCCCGAGAAGCAAAGTGGGACCCCATCTGTGGTTGACAAATAAATAAGAGCTTAGCCAAACACACCAAATGACCAATCCTGAGCAAAAATGAACACTCACAAATGTGTGAGTATTGCACAGCTATGGCATGTCAAGGCTGAGGTCTGATTGATTATTATTTTTAGAGCACACACAGAGCCTGTGAATAGCTTTAACCTTCATTATTTTCTTGTTCATTTTGTTTGAATTGTAATGTCACCAAACAAAGTCAAAATCAAAAGCCCAGAATTCAAAAGTGGATGATGTTCAATGCCAGTATTTCAATGAACAATCATGCTTTTTACAGGAAAATCAGACAACTAACAGCTGTAAATCTACATTGTACAAAAGTATGTGTCTATCTAAAAAATAATCCATTACTGTATCAATTAGAAAGGTCATTCAGTTGCTTAAAATAGGCACTTAGTGCTGTGTTAGATTGCTTAGGACATTCCCCCCAGCCTCCACCTGTCATTCTGAAAAGGCACAGGTTTCTTGAAGGATATGTGCTTCCCTTGCTAGGCCCTTTGGACATCTCAGATACCTTAACTGGTCCCATATGGCACCAGAGTCTGATGCTGAGGCAAACGATTCCTATACTGAATCCCTAGCTCTTTATTAACTATAAATGATGCTAATACTCTTAAATGAATGCATAAACACCTAAAATTAGGGCAAAATTAATCCTTGCTTTTTGTAGAAATATCAGGCAGCTAACTCATGCATTTGTGAATTGTATCATTTGTATTAATCCATTCAAAAGTGTTTGTGTGCACCTGTGAGTGGAATCTGGTCAAATGTGTCCAATTTAGTCCAAGGCAGGTCTAGATAAAGGTTTGAAGAACAGCTTTACAGAATCTTTGATTGTATCAGCTGGTATTGGCTCCATTCAGATTTCCTCAGTCAAGCCCTAATGCATCTTATGTTTCCCTTGGCTATATCACCTGGTCTTCAGTTGCTAGTCCACAAGTGAATGAGTATACTATGGTTCCTATGTCATATCTGTCAGCCACATAGGGACATCTTGGATATCTGAGGGCTTCTCAAATGGCATTAGATGCCTGTATGCTACCAGCTGAATCAAAACCCAAGTCTTCAATGAGTATAAGGAAAATCTGGGCACCTAGTCTGCATCTAGACATCTATATTTAGATACATCAGTCTGGAACTTCATCCTACCCCTGGTTTTATTCATTGCTCATAAAACAATCTCCATGGCATTTGTGAAAAGAAACCAAAAATCCAAAATGCAAGAGGAATACTAAGGGTCCAGGTTCTATGAGATGTTTCATTGTGGCTCTCAGAAAGACTGAAACCAAGGAGAGAGCTGGAGAAACTATCTCTATCAGTAGAAGATTCTTAGGTTAATAGTTTTTTTAAAGGAAATGGACATCTCCAGATATTGCTGAAATTATCTTCCCAATAAAGCTGTTCCAAAAATCTGTCTTCCACAGGTTCTATCTTAGGCCATTCTGAATGAAATGCCCAGCTAGAGAAATCAGAACAAGTAATTGGCCTACAACATCATTACATTTGATTTCTGTTTGCCTACAGGGCCAGATTACCTATAATTGTTCTCTTTTGTTATGGATACAGTTTGCTTCACAATTAAATTGCAGTCACAGCTGGTGTAAGTATTTTAGCTGTGGGTAGGAATGTGAGGATTTCTGCTTCTAAGAGATTGGATCCTACTTCCAGGTAGAGTGCGGCTGCTTTTCAAGCCACTGTGCCATTTTTGAAGTTATGTTGCAAAGCTGATCTAGGAAACTAAGAAAGGGAATACAGCGGACTTTCTGCAGGCTCCCCTGGATTTGATGTCACTTACCCATTTGTCTTTGTCTTGGAAGTCCCTTCCAATCTTCTGCTTTGAAGAATTAAACTATAATTAGAAATGCTTTGTTACATCTGTGTAGATTTGGCTTTAGAGGCCAGCGTGGTATCTTGTAGAGGAGTTATAAATATGTTCTCCACACTGGAAGCGTCACTTTGCCTGTTAGGATCACAGAAGATAACCATTGCTACAGTTCATAAGCTCCTCACAGGAAAGGGATTCTTTCCGATCTTGCATAACCTGCTTTTTCCACTGTTGAATTTAAGGGCACAAGTGGTTCACAAGGGGGAAGGTAAAGATAATTGACCCATAGCTGAAGTCAGATAGAAGAAACAAAAATTTCAGTTTCTTTGGACTTACATACTTGCACATTTATGAATTCTTTTTATTTCCAGGGAGGTGCATTGTGCTGCCTGCCTTTACACAAGTTGTACTCAAAAAGAGCCTTTCAGTAAACTGTAAGTGCATCAATATGCAATTTTAAGTTCTTAAATAGGCAAAATTTCAGTTAGAAGTTATAGGAATTCTAGGAATTGCACCTTAGGTTGAGCAAGTTCCTTAAAATGATATTGCAAATAAAACAAAAGATCTACTTCCCACTCAGATGTTGAATAGTAGGTAGTTCACATGCGATATAAAAAATCATTCCATATTGACCATATTAACGATGACAGGTTTTCATCTATCAGACTGAGCAACAACAATTTGTACCTTGTTACATCATGATATGAAAATATTTATTACTATCCTTTTTAAAAGAATACCAGCTTTCCTTCTCAATTTTATTAAGCTAAAGAAAAATAAATACTAAGAGATTAAATGAATAATTTTACACATCATTACAGCTTGAAAGGATGAAAGTCTAGTTTCATCACTGCTGTGTTCCTTAGCAGAATTTACTGAGTTGTATTAATTAAAGACTTCGTTTTCTGCAACCAGTGGTAAGGGTGAATTCTCACATATTTGCATAAGGAAATTTGGAGCTGCTTTGCCTCACAGTGAAAAAAAATATATGCAGAAGAAATTCTCAATACTTGCAAAGGAATGGGTTTATCTGTACTTTGCTATATCGAAGGATTTTGCAAAGTGTCTTCACATTAAAATAAGTCTCAAAATCAAAATGCTTATAAGATGATATACGGAATTTTAGGGCATTTAAACTAAGCAATAAAAGACATTTCAAAACATCAAAGCAAGGAGCTTTCATAATGTGCTGCTGCTTTATTTCCTTTGTTGTGTTTGTGTGAATATTTTAATTTAATAGTTATGATACATGATCAAAGTTTCAGATAGTCCAAACAGATATCACGTATGTTTGTTTTATAACTGGATTTTATGAAAAATATTATTACAGCCAGATCTACTATCTGAATGGGTATTTCACTGCAACCGTGTCAGAACACAGCTCATTCCCTTGCAAATGAGTTTTCAATAGATTTGCTGGTAGCTGTGCACTTCTCTTGGCTTTTTAAAACTGTTAGGGATGGATGATCTGGACACAGCTACAAGACAAATATAAAACAAGAGACATTCTGAAAGAGAAATGAGTCTTCACTATTGTGGATAATATTGTATGCAAGAACCATGGATAAAATCGGCAGTGAAACCAGAGGTACATATTCACTTTAGCAAGAATTGTAATATCATCAATGATTAGTATTTCTGATGGATAATTTTTCAGATCCAGAACATGCTGGTATTTTGTTGTGTTGCATACACCTGTACTCCTTCAGGCAAATATGTCTTAGCACTGTCCAACATACAAGACAGTTTAAAAAGAAATCAAGACAGAAAGAAAATAGAATCAATATTCAGCTCCCAGCAATCTGCTTAGTAGCATTGCCCTATACTGCCAGGAGAATAGCTCTCCGTTTCCAGTGTTAGGTATGATCCTGTGTCAACTTTTCTAATAATAGATTCTGTTTAGCCATTTCTTTTGTGGACATCATAGCAAGGGTTAATATTCCAAGATTCTATAATCCAGATGTCACTCGAATGTCAGGACATCTGACATTTCTGGGGCTGTTCCATTCGCTGGAAGATGGCAAAACAGGAATTAGCATGTCCCAGCATTAGGCACCTAAATGAGTCAGGAGAACGGCCCTCCTCCTAACGGTTGTTGTAGAGCAACAGCGTCCTGATTTCTCTCTTTGTTTTTCTAGCAATATTACAGGGAATGTGGAAAGACCAGCCATTGGACTTAGCAAATTAAGCAAGATGCCTAAAATTCTGCTGAACTGGAATCGTACTATCCCCATCTGACATTTGTATGGGCACTGCACCTTTTGCAAGGCTCCCCCAAGAATCATACCTCTGGTCAAATGAGTCTTCATCCAAGTGTAGCATTTTGAACTTACATTATGTGGTGGTTTCTCATCCCCATGAAAGCAATTGACACATCTTCAAATCTGAAATGTTTCCAACCACAAGGTTGGATTCTGGCACACCCTTAAGTGAAATAACAACATGGCTAGGAGTTTTTCTGCAGCTATTGCAAGCTGAAAGTGAAAATGATAGCCATATCAGGGAACGCATGGTAATAAAACCCTTCAAAGTCTATTAGGAGGAGGACCGCAGTTTGATTTGAATCACAAATTGTGAGGGTTCCTGCCTGTTTGTGAGGTCCACAGTACATATATTTGTAAGTAGGAAGTAGAAACTAGTTAAAAATTATTTTCTTTTTTCTCGGGCAATTTTTTCCTGCTCTGCCTTTGAATGAAATGAAGGAATTTTTATCCTCATTAAAAAAAAAAAAAGCACCAAGCCAAAACAAAGCAAAACAAAACCAAATACAAGGTAAAGGCTCAGACTGCAGTCAATCTTCCTCGTGTATTGCAGAGGCTTCCTAAATGTTAAGATATAAATACTATCTTATTGTATCTGTCCAGTTTAAAGATAGTTATTTGTGCAAAAACAAGCGTTTATCTTACAAAAGGTTTAAAGAAACCCAGTGTAAAAGAATACTAACTTTTATCTGGGAGGTGAGAAATGTGTTTTATCATTGACATCAAACTGAAAAAATCTAAGGGAAGTCTTGTATTCACTTGAGTCTTCTTGATCAGAAATCCCATCCTGATTTAAGAAACCATCTCAGTGAGAGTTTTGTCAAATCAGCTGCTTTCCCAAAAATTGTTTCATGATTTCATGACATGCCTGGTGATAAAACATAGTAAATATGCTTGTAGCACAGATTAAGAGGCCCCAAGTCACTTGGTTCCTATGAGGGTTTACCGCTAAATATCTCTCTTGTCTGTTCATTCTTCCAAGTGAAATATCAGCAAGATAATTAACTCCTTTTGTATATTACTTTGACCATTCATTTGCATACCATAGAAAAGTACATGACATAAACTTTAGACCTGATTCTTAAGTGCTGTGTAATGAACAGAAAGCCTAATAGAAACTTCTATACAAGAACTTACAAGAAATAAAACCAAGAATAACTTCAGGAAAATATTGATGTGATAATTACCTCCTTTTTAAAAAAGTAAATACATCAATTACCATATTTTTTTGTCCAAATTAGTCTAGCTTCAGGCTTCAAACAGTGTCTTTTCTTACTTTATAAAAGATAACTCTCAGAATATTTTTGTCCAGATAAATATATGTAGAGAGTGATCAAGTCATCTATTAGTCTTCTCTGGAATAAAAGAAAAAGCACACTGAGATTATTGAAGTATCCATTGGATATTACATTTCCCAGGCCTTCTTGGAAGGTCATCTTTATCTCATGACATGTTTTAAAAATCTGGTACAAGCTACCGTAAAAGAGCATGACTCTCTCTGCTGGATGTTCACCTACTTCTACCACTAAACATGTTTTAATACTTTTTTTTCATCTGTGGCTCTCAAAGTGTCCTACAAAATAAGTAAAAAGCCCATTCTCTCTCTTAGATGTGGCACGACATTAGAAATCTATCTTAAATTAGTCATTTTGCACTATCTTTAGGTCCTTCTCAATCTTGCTGATTTTTTTTCATTTCTCATTGCTCCTGAACTAGAAAGCTATTTCAATCTTGAAATTCAGGAACAAATTGAAAGTAAAAATATTTGCAGAATTTTATTGTTCAAAATTTTCTTTTTAATATTTATCAGAACAACAGAAAGGTAAAAATGTAACTTTTGTTGCATTTCTTTGTGTTGATTCTCTCTTATACATGGGATTTGCTCTTATATATGAATTTGATCCTTTAAATTTTCACTTGGACTGAAGGAAATCAATTACTTTCTTTTAATGTTATTTTTTTTAAAATTCAGGCTGCATTTCAAAGGATACCACAAAAGGCAGAATCTTAAACAAATGTAGAGCAATATCATATCTCTGTCAGTAGATATAAATTCAAGTCCATTCATCTTGTAGGTCTATCCTGCATGTAAGGAGGAGTCTCACCTCTTCATGCACAGTGTGCTGGACACCCCAGCTGCCCCCTTTCCCAAGGCCCAGGGGTCCCTGGGAAGCTATGCATTTCCTTCTAAAATTCTGTAGTAGGTACAGGCTTAGCTACAGCTCCACTTCCAAAAGGAGATACTCCTTCCATCCTTCCACTCCAGCATAGCATCCCAGGGGTACAATACTAAAGAAATGTCTCATGGGATGTGACGTAAGTGAGTGTGGACAAGCTTCCAGCACTCCATCAATTACAATATTGAGCTAACAACAGCATAAGTATAGAGAAATTTTCAAGAATAAATGCTTTATTTAGGAGAAAATCATAGCAATTTATCCTAAAATCACCAAATAAAGAATAGCATAGCATATATAGAATGTTTATCTTTTTAATCTGACTAATCTATTTACAGAAAAAAGCAACTGAAAAATACTGTAGCTAAATTTTTTTGAGGAAAAAAATGTAGTCTGACATAATATGATGATTGTACACAATACAAAAGCCCTTTGCAGTACAATAATCTATCTGAACAGTTTTGTTTTGAGTGATACTCAGGGTTTCCACTGCTTTCTAGTTAGTAACCAGCCCTTTCTGGTATTTTTGTTACATAGCTGAAAATTGAAGGTTTGTAGGAATACTGGAAAAGGATTAGAAAATGAAGCATTTTATCTGAAGGGATAAACAAGTTATCATAAAATACCTCTGCCCTTCTTATTCGTATACTGGCAGTGCTTAAAGACAGTTTTTAAATAACAGAAAAGGAATTAGTACGCTATAGCAGTTTATAAAGTAACAGCATGGTTATACAGCAATTATGTAAGCAAATTTGACAGCAATTGTGGATTCATGTTCGATCTTGAACATGAAAGGTCAACACATTCAACATGATCACCAAAATGAATGCCTATGATTTTTGTTCATGAAAGTAATCCAATTCCGCTTCAGCTGAGATACAAACATCACCTTGCACCCAAACTGGTAAGTTCAGATACCTTAAAAGTATCTGAATGATTACCTGGGCAGAAAATTATGAATGCAAATTCAGGAGACATCTTTCAGCCTTTAAAAGGCAAAAACACTGGTCAGGGAATGGGTATGTCTTCTCATTTTTACATAAATACCAAGAAAAAGTTTCCTTCCTCTGGAGAGTTTTTCTGAGGTCAAGGGTTCCCATTCCTTCTTTAAAACTTATTCTTCCTGTATTTGCAGTTTAAAATCTGATCTCAGCTTCTTAAACTCTCCTGACGTTTTCCCATTGTTAAGTCGTAGGAAACTACTCAGAAGAATGTAAGGATAAGGTTGATCAAAATCAGTAATACTCTAATAACAATGGTGAGAAAAATAGGACAAATGCATCCCTCTTGGAGGCTTGTTCACATTGTGGAAATCAGAAAAACTTTGATATTTATTATTTGTTTGATGAACGCTTTCAAATACAGCTGAGTGTCTACTGGTGGAAGATACACACTCCTTTGTAGCTCCGCTACACACTCCTTTGGACAAGTTTGTCATTATCTGAATTGAAATGTAACCGGGCACTGAAACATGCTTAATACCTTGGATACTTTCCTGCTGAGGGAAGATTTTGGCCCCTGATATTCACTGATGTACAGTATGAAGAATATTTGCTGTGATGCAAGTTTCCCTTCCAAAAAGTGATCTGTGGTGGGCACCCATAATGATCATGTTGGAAATGACTGCTGGGTGGGATTATCTGACTCAGAGATGTCTACATCTGACGTAGTCACTTCCTTTGTAATCAGAGGAGGTCAGCTAGTCAACATAGACAGTGGAGTCGAGAGCACAGTTCACCTCTTTCTGCATACACCCTGATCAGTCAGGACTCAGAATGACCTGCAAGAAGGAATTGAGGGACCTGAGCTTGTTTAATCTGATGGAGAATACACTAAGCATGTAACACCTTCAGAGGAACTGCAAAGAGCAGAAGCAATCAGGAGTAGGAGAAAATACAGCAAGGAGCAAACAGTGGCCACAGTTTCATGTAGCAGTAGTTCGTGCAGTGTTTACCTGGAGTTATAGGTAAAAAGATTGCGGAACAGGCAACTAAACAGAAGACAAGACAAACATATTTTCTGGATATGAACAAGACTGCGAAATGGTGCAACAGCACATATATTAACTCTTCCTGAAAGAAGAGTTTACCTGCCCCTTCATAGCAAAGAATCCTATCCATAGAGCCCCAACCTTGAAAAAAAAATTTCCATTTTTCTCCTTCCAAGTGTAACAGACAGAAAACAATGTGACATCCTGACACTAGTTTCTGACTTCTTATTCTCTTAAGCATTTACAAGCATTTTAGAGCTATCAGGACTTTGTACATACTGCAAACATAAGTTTTGGTGCCTTCTGTTAGCTTCGCCTTAAGATGGGGCACATGACGATATGAGCATCACGAAGGGATCTGGGTAAATTTCCAATATGCCTTCCTAACTGCTCTGTTATAGTGTGAATGCTTTAATCAGAGATATTTCCCAACTGCATCCACAAATGATTTGCAGAGATCGCATTATATCTGTGGGTGATTCAGATACATAATGTCTTATGAAAAAAATATGTTTAACACCACTAAGATAGAAGACATATTCACAATGAGCAGTTAATGAAAATCCATTCTATTATACTTGTTACTGTCCATAGGCAAGCTTAGGCTTAGTTTTAAAAACGGAATATTCACAAGACAAAGTCATTATATACACAGAAATAGCATTTAGTCCATAGATTATAGCTGAAAAGCCTGTTGAAATGATTCACTGTCAAAAAATCAAGCTGTGTTTCTAAATTTCATTGAACACAAATCACACTGTGATGCCTAACAGGGCTACGGATGGCCCTGAATCTGGAGAAAACACAAACTGCTTGAAGTCACTTCTTTTACTTCTTCTGTGCTGATTCTAGCACAGCAGAGCTGCCATTCAGGGTCTGGTTCCTAATTTAGATTTTCACACATAGCAGTAATTACACTGATAAAGGGAGTACTCATTGTTGTCTACCACTATCATTTATAGTTCATTTGGACCTATTAGGTCCTGTGGTACACTGGGGATGAAGTTGAGTCACACTACATCAGCCACCGAAGATTGCTTGTGGTTTCACAGGGAGCAGAGAGAGCCTAATTACTTCTGCTCCTCCTTTGGGAGTGCAGACAGTCCAAAAGGTCTCTCCAGCTGGAAATGCTTTTTGCAACAATGGATAATAACACAATAACACACAGTACGGCAAGAAGGAAAGTGCTTGTCTACTCACTGCCTCTGGAGAAAGTCATCCCTATTCAAACATTTTCCACATTACTATGTAAATATTAGCTGCCACCAACAGCATTGTGACATGCACTAAAATATCAGTAACGGATGCTACTGTACATGTAGAAGTGATATTTTAAATTATTCTAAGGTGTGCAATTTATTGTCTTGTTTTCAAATAAGAAATAACACAAATCAGATTTCATGTAAAAATCAGTAAGAAAAGAATACTGCATAAGAATTTGATATCAAAATTTAAATCAGAGTTGTTACCCTTCCCACAGAGAGCTTGAGAAACTGCAGATTGCGAGGAACAATTTAACAGTGAACTTTTACTGTGTGTTCTCCCAAACACACACATTCGCTTTCTCCCAACACAGTTTAATAGCTTTTGCCTAGATGTCTCTGCATTCAAAAGTATAAGGCTAAGCATATGTCCCGGTTTCAGCTGGGATAATTTTCTTCACAGTAGCAGTATGAGGCTATGTTTTGGATTTGTGCTGGAAACAGCGTTGACAATGTTGTTGCTGAGCAGTGCTTACACAGAGTCAAGGCCTTTTCTGCTTCTCACCCCACCCCACCAGCGAGTGGGCTGGGGGCGCACAAGGAGCTGAGAGGGGACACAGCTGGGACAGCTGACCCCAACTGACCAAGGGATATTCTACACCATATCACACCATGCTCAGCATACAAAGCTGGGGGAAGAAGAAGAAGGAAGGGGGGGACATTGGGAGCGATGTTGTTTGTCTTCCCAAGTAACCGTTATGCATGATGGAGCCCTGCTTTCCTGGAGATGGCTGAATACATTCTTGCTGATGGGAAGTGGTGAATAAAGTCATCATAGAATCATAGAATGGTTTGGGTTGGAAGGGACCTTTAGAGGTCATCTAGTCTAACCATCCTGCAGTGAACAGAGACATCTTCAACTAGATCAGGTTGCTCAGAGCCCCGTCCAACCTGACCTTGAATGTTTCGAGGGATAAGGCCTCCAGCACCTCTCTGGGCAGCCTGTTCTAGTGCTTCACCACCCTCATTGAAAAAAATTTCTTCCTTATACCCAGACCGAATCTACCCTCTTTTAGTTTAAAATCATCACCCCTTTTCCTGTCACAACAGGCCTTGCTAAAGAGACTGCCCCCATCTTTCCTATAGTCCCCCTTTATGTACTTGAAAGGCCACAATAAGGTCTCACTGCAGCCTTCTCTTTGTTTTTTTCACAAAAATTTTCTCTTTGATTACTTGCAAACAATTCCTTGTTTTGCTTTGCTTGTGTGCGTGACTTTTGCCTTACTTATTCAAGTGTCTTTATCTCAACCCACGAGTTTTCTCACTTTTACTCTTCTGATTCTCTCCTGCATCCCACTAGGGGGGAAATGAGCAAGCAGCTCTGTGGTGCTTAGCTGCCAGCTGGGGTTAAACCACAACAGCATAGAAAATATTAGCCAGAACGAGACTTTGGGGTCTTTTTGAACACAATGAACATAGAAAATGAGGTGCTAGCAGGTAGGTCCTTCTCTAACTTGTTAAACCACTTCAATATTAGTTTGTATTGGCTGCTGTGTAGCAATAATAATCATCACTAATGACGTTAATTCTAATTCTTATAGTAGCAGGTGTAATATGATCACAGTACTTGCTACCTCCTTATTAGGTACTTTGATGAAAAGCTTAGACCTCAGGCAACACCTGTGAAAATATGAAGCATGCCATTCATGTACCTGGTAATTAAGGTGCTCTGTCTTTATGAGAGCAGCAGGGCATATTTTATCTAACACTAATTTTAAAAATCCATCCTCACTTACATGGTTTCTCAAGGGCTTCATCCTAAACCCATAAAAAGGAACCAGTAGAAAGAAACAGGAACATCAGAATCACCCTCTGGATGAGAATTCTGATCCCACTCACCCCAGCTCTAAAGGGGCCCTGCAAGAAGATGTTGCAAAGAAAAGTTCAAAGACCTATAAGTAGGCAAATTTAAGGTTAATTTGCTGTCACACAAGTCTCTTCCTGATCAGAAATAATTAAAGGTGGGCTTCAGGCTTCAAGCATAAGGTTTAATAACACTTCCGCATAATTTTAGTTAGCATTAACAAGGATAATGGGATGTTCTTCATATCGACAAACCTGTCAAACTGCATTGAAATCCTATTAATTCCTGGCCTCAGTTACTTCCCCTGGCCATAATTTACACTGCATAAACGCTGTATATGCAAAAGACTGATTTCAAAAGGTTTGAGTCTTCCTTGAATTTTCTCATTCCCAAGATCCAGCATATACTCTCACCACCTAAATCTGTATTTTCATTCCTTACTAATCCCTCTAACCACTCGCTTCATCTCCTCTTCTTATTGTATTTGTAATTAATTAATCATTAATGTTCTTCATTCCCCTGCTTATGAAGACATTTCGATGAATTGATAATTCGACATTGCATGGAGATTATTTTTAGCTGTCAACAACTGCTTCATAAACTATTTAGAATTTCAGCCACCTATTTTGATAGCACAGCAGTGAAAGCTGTTTCTTTTCTCATTTCTCTCACAGCTTAACTGTAACTTTCAAAGGAGGCAAGACTTGGATGTGGTATTCATTATCACCTGATAATTACAGGCTAATTACATTATTTGAATTATTTGTTTTCTTATAATGGCAGATAGGAAATATTGATTGCAGCTTTCCTCGGCATGCAGGGACAACAGTATGAAAAAGTTGTGGTTTTCATCACCTAGTCACAGCACACAACAAAAAGAAAAGCTCAGTATTGATACTAGTTCTCTATATACATCTGACATTTTTTTTAATCCTTTTTCAGTTTCATTTTCTAGCTAAGTGGCTCTGAGATATTAAGCTGGGACATGAAAATCGTGGGAATTTCTCTGAGAAAAAAATAATGTATTTTATACAATACCACAACAATAAAAAGAACATTTTCTCTGAAGAGTAAACATCTGAAGGGCATATGAAACTGCAGTGAGATTTTTGTTCAAAGATGCAGAGTCCCAGAACAATAGCTCTCTTCTTCTCGACAGGGAAAGCTCTTACCTCAACTTCCCTTTACGTTGACTAATCCTGAAATGTTTGTAACTCTTCCCATTTCAGTGCATATGGGGCATGATGTTTGAAGACCCTTTACCAGGCAATGCCAATGGACAAGGTTCCATTTTTTAGCCCAAATCCCTTTTTCACACGAACTGTGGAGGAACTGGAAACATATTATGAAGTTATACCCCTGGTTAAGGTGGTGATTTCCCTTGCGCATACTGTGCGTTACAGAGCTGTCATTAGCTGTTCTGCACTAGCTTTTTGGTTTGGATCAAGACAGCTCACTAGAGTGGATCAGTCAGTGCCAGCTCCCACCGTTGGGCTCACATCATGGACAGGTGCAGCGGACACAAAATAGACCTCTTTTGAGGAAAACTAAGACAGATGCTCTTCTGTGGCACATGGAATATGCTCCAGCTGCCACAGGGCACTCAGGCCATGGGCTTAGACTAAAGCTAGCCTGAGGCTAATGATTGAAATCAATTCCATGTAAACATCAGGTCCTCAGCCAATAACTGTTTTAGCACAGATTCTGTAGCACCACTGTGCCCTACCTGCTGATGTAGACAGCCTCTGACCTTCTCCTTAGACAAGACTCTAGCTGTGTAGCTAGTACTTTAAAATATTGTGTTTAATAAGGCTTTTTATATTTTTAAGTATTTACTTTCAATTGCTCCCAAAACAAGAACTGACACAAGAAAAGCAACAATGTTATTTGTTCTATGTTCTTTACAGGGTTAAGGTCTATCCCAAAGTGACAATTTAACATTTATATTGCAGTATTCTGAGCAGAGATACCAATATAAGGTTTCCGCCTTAAAAGAGAGACAAACCCCAGGTTGCCTTTTGACCAAATTCAAATGGGAAAAAATACATCCAATTACTGCCTTCACCAGAGATCCCAGAAGCAGCTTTAAGTGCAAGAAGAATATGATTGCAAATTTTGTTGACAATGAATGAATATGTTTCCTTATGAGGGAAAAAAAAATGATCGCAGTTAATCCTTGTCTTGGGGGCATGGGGGAGAAAATCTGGAGCAAAAGTAAGAAAACTCATGGGTTGAGATAAGAGCAGTTTAATAATATAAATAAACTAAAATATAATAATAATTGTAATTGTATTTGTAATTGTAATGAAAACAACAAGAGAGAGAGAGAATGAAAATATAGGAAAAATAAGTGATGCAGCCCTCACCACTCACCAACCAATGCCCCAGCCAGTCCCCAGGCAGCGGTCATCGTCCCCTGACAAACTCCCCCCGGTTTGTATACTGAGCAGGACATCATACAGTATGAAGTATCCCTTTGGCCAGTTTAGAACAGCTGTCCTGGCTGTGCCCCCTCCCCTCCCGGCTTCTTGTGCACCCGGCAGAGCACGGGGAGCTGAAAGAGTCCTTGACTAGTGTAAGCACTACTTAGCAACAACTGAAACATCTGTGTATTATCAACATTATTCTCTTCCTAAATCCAAAACACGGCACTGTAATGGCTATTTGGAAGAAAACTAACTCTGTCCCAGCTGAAACCAGGACAATCCTCCATATATTTCTCTTTATACTCCTCTTTTTTTGTGTCTGTACTTCCACCCTGTGTACATTGCAAGCAGGTTATTTCAAAGAAAGATTTAGTGATTTCAGGGGGTAGAACGATAAGGAAACTGACGAGGCCACGGTCTAAAAAGTCCCTTAGTTTTCTCTAGATACCTAATATACAACTGAATAAAAGTAGTGAAAACATGACCTTGTATTAAGAAGTCTTTCAGGTCACTGGAAGGCACTCAGAGGAAAAGGAAGAAGTAAAGAGTGGTTTTCATTTACTCATAGAGGCACAATTAGGCTAAAAATAACATTATGTGATTAGTAGGATAGTTTGCTATAGACATAAGTCAGTATGCACTGCTGGATGGATGCCCAACGTTTGGAGGATTTCATTAACAAGGGACACTATTGACATCCCACTTTTATAGTCATGCTTCGAACAACAGGGTTTGAAAGGGGTCTTTTTAGGACCCTGTAAGGGTCACTGCAGATTGATTTCTGTAACTTCTTTGATCAAAAAAGTAGTCTCAGAATTATGACAAATGGAGTTTTCTAGGCTAAATACCTCACTGATCTCTCCTCATTTTGTATATTGCGTCTTTGATCTCTGTCAATGCAGAATCTGACCATCTGAGACAGAGAAGGAAAATAATAGGATCAGCTGTATCCCTAAAGGAGTAAATAAGGTAACTGTTCCTTCCTTTTTAATTTCCTTTTTATTATAAACTATCCTCTTGAAATTATTCATTCATAACATGAAAATCCAGACCAGACTGCTGGTTTAATTTAGAGTAGATATAGAGTGGAGTGTTTTCTAACCTTAGCTATAAAATCTGTACATTCAAAGAACTTTAAGTAAAGACAGTGAGTGTCTTTTCTTTTCCTTTTGTAACATAATTAAATTTCAGAAGAAAATCTCTGCTTTGTTTTTAGCTAATATTTGCTTGTCAGAGGAAATGTCACTTTTTATATTTTATCCCCTGCTCTTCACTTGTAATTATCTGGGCTCTAACTCTTGTGCATCGAATTATGGTAATGAAAATACACTCAACTAGAAAATGCTTAACAAATCATGGACATAGCTAGCATTAGTATCAACACTGATTAAATGCTACAATCTGTTTCGAAGAATTTATACTTCTACACAACTTGTCACTTGGGCCTCGTATAACTTTTAATATTTTATGTGTATTAAATAAAGGATAAAAGAAGATCTTCAAAGAAAAGTGTTAATTGTACATAACTAATTAGGACACTTTCTGAAGGTGTTAACAGTCTTCTCTAGACGTATGTACCTCTATTATTTATGCCAGAATATGTCTATTGGATGAATAAACTGATGGAAATGCTTCTGATACCAGCTGCTGTTGTTCACAAATTAATTCCCTAAAAAATTTTTTGGTTGCCCATACATAAAAAATTATTTTAAATGAAGCAAAAAAAAAAAGCTAATTAATCTTAAAAAAAAAAGGATTTAGAAAGTTGCTGTTTTCTAAGCACAGAACTAAATAAAAAACAGAATTCACTGTGCAAAATAAAATCAAACCAGCTACCCAACAAAGCAGGAGAAATATCTCTGTCCTCACTTCCACCTTGTTAGTTCCTTAGGTTTTTCGTCACTGCACGTACAAGTGTGTAGCAATGACAGTCCTGTATTTTCACGAAATAAAAAGAACTGTCTGATACTGAATATCAAAAAAGGAGGTGCTGGAACAAATTGGGATATTAAATGCTGACTAGTCATTAGGGCTGGAAAATCTTAAATTAGGAGTTCTGAATAAATTTAAAAATGAAGTAGTTGAGCTGCTGGCAGGAATATGTAATGTCTCAGAGTCAACTGCTCTATACAACGTCTGGAATTCAGCAAATGTTTTTTCCAGCTTTAATATAGCTACAACAGTTATGTTTGGCATTTGTAATTCCTCTAACCTAGCTTCAGTTCCAGACTGAAAAACTGCATGAAATAACAATAAAAGATGCACTTAAGAAATGCCTCAAGGAGTAAATATTAAACATACAACTACAGTTGCTTCTGTGAGGAAGAAGAAAGGCTTGTGCTTCACTGTTCTTTTAGAATTTGTGAGCGTGACAACAGTATAGAGGATGAAGGAGAAACAATATATTTTAGTAGGGTGTTCTAAAAGCTTTTGACAAATTTTCTCAAAAGGTACTATTAAGGAAATCAAGCTGTAAAGTACTGTCAAGGATCAAAACTGGCTAAGACAAAACTAAAGATTTACAAACAAATAATGGGGTTTCAAGATGAAAATTTATACTGGTGTGCTTCTGAGACAGCTGACCTGACTTGTTCTTTATTTATAAAGACCTGTAAAATGGCTTTATAATAAAATGACTGAATTTTCAGATGTTCTGCAATAGTTAAATTAGGTTTAAATTGAATTAACATATTTTTCAACTGTTACACAGAACTTACTTGAATTAGCAAAATATTTCCTCATCCTCTTTTCCTCCCTATTTCCACCCTTGTCTCATCTTTTCATATACATTAGTCAAAGGCATGAGATGAAATATGTCAAACTCCTGCCCTGTACTGATACATTTCCATTATTCCATTTTGTTGCTTGGTACAATCTAATCCAGTGTGAGACCAAGCCAAACACAATACCATATACCATACAAGAAACCAAGGGCCCAATGCAAAACTCCTAGAAGACAAGGGAAGGGAGAAACTTGCTAAGTCAAATCCTGCCATATGGCTAGGTGAGATACTGTCAGAAGTCTCAGGCATACTATAACTCATTTCTAAGAGTATTGATCCATATTTACACTTATCAGACCTAAAAATTTAGCTAAAATTAGGCAGCAGTTGTCTGTATAACCGTATGTTCCCTTCTCTGAGACCGTTCTTTCTATACTTACTAGTTATTCACTTGTGAAGGATGGTCTTGGTTTAAACTTCATCTTGCTGATCCACCTTCAAGAGGGAACACCTTTAATTCTGATGTGGCTATGCTTGGGAAGAGGTCTAGTGTCAATGACAAAGTTTGGTTTGTAAAGTCTCTGTAGCAGTCTGTCTCTTATCACAGATTTATAAAGTAACAAGAACAGTAGATGTTACTGTAGCATAAATATGTGAATCAATGAAAATACACGCTTCAACTGTAATCTAAAACAAAAAATGGTTTCTACCAGTCACTTTCTATATTTATTCACATTTCAGTGTATGTTTTTCCCCATTGACTATTTTGTTATGAATCTGAAAGTACAGTATACGGCACGTTTGGCAAAAAGCTAAAATTCAAGGGCTAGCACTGGATTTACATTTCTTCTCCTGGAGCTGAATAGCACTGCAACTGTTACACAAAGAATTCAGTCTCAAATAGTCAGAGCACTGTTGAGAATGCATATGATATGAACTGTTTTACAATAACTGCTATAATATGCTTTCCAAACCTAGGAAGCAAATTGTTTTGCTTAGTGGGCATCTGAACTCCAAGCTCAGAATTTATCAAAACCCATGTACAATGGAAATAAACTTATGCTTTGGAGACACTCTGTGACCTATTTGTATTAAGATTTTTGATTCCCTTATGCCAGTACAAATAGCTTTCTGGCATTCCCTCAAGGCAAAATATTGGGCCAAAGACATTAAGTGCCTTTTACGATGCACAGTACAGAACAGAGTGCAAATCTTCTCCCACTTCTTTTCCTCTAATTCCTTGCATTCCTCTTTTCTGTGAGTTTCCTGTCTACCTGCAGTCAATAGTTCACATTTGTAAATTTTAAGCAAAGCTCTGGGAGCTATAAAACTTAAGCCTCCCAGTGTCTCCTCCAGCTCCACAGCACTCATTTCCCAGGCCAATGGTTTTGTCACGTTTGGTGCCAGTCTGAGGTGCCCAGCGCCTGGTGTGTAATAGAAAGTCTGCCTGACTACAGAACTATGGATTCTGTAAAAAAACCCTCATAGGACACAGTGGTGTTTTGGTGAGGAGCATATGCCAAATCTGCCGGGCTGTACCTGCTATTGCCTTCCTGGCTGGCCAGACCTAGCTGCCCACTGGACCTCCCAGGGGCTGCTTTCCTTCTTGCCCCAACATGCCTGTAAGCAAAAGAAAGCACTCAAGGTTTGCCCCAGGATGCAGTCAGGAGGCTCCTTGGCTGAGACTTTGGCTCTAGAAGCCATGAGGTGCTTCCAGGTCCCATGGTACAGACAGAGTCAGCGACGCTAAGCCTCATTGCACATATACATCCAACTCCCATCAACCTCTTATTTAAGCTTCTCACTCTGTACTATCATATTTTTTCCCCTGTAACTTAGCAGCAACCTAAAAGACATCATTTACTTTGCCTGGGTTCTGTTTATCTCTCACTGATAGGAAATTGTGGTAGCTAGAATGTCAAGAAATTTAAACCAGCAAAAATGCTCTGAAGCCAGGAGAAATCTGTCATTTTTCAACTGCAGAACAAGCGACTTTTTGATCACTAGTCCTTCCATTACCCATGAGTATACAGGGAAAGGTAATTATGCATTTTACGCCTAATGGCTTAGTGCTATCTATAACAAGGATTTCCAGGAAGAGAAAGGTTCCACCTTTCATAACTGTGAGAAGCTCTGCTCAGTGTTGAACTAGGATAGTCTGCTTCATTTTCACTCTCTGGCCTAATTTTATGTATTTCACTAATCCGTCTTAATTTAAATTTACTTCAGGCTAACAAAGGAAATTATGTTATTTTAGCTGCATGGTCTTCTGCCTTTCTTTTTTGTATTTCATTTTTTCACACATCTTAAGGAATACTCTTAAAGGATACTTCAGATGTTAGAATAAATTCACAGACAAACTTGGAGTCTTGGCTCAAATGTGGGCTACAGAGACACTTTTTGCCTGATCTAGTATAAACAGCAAACTAAATGTTATAAATGCAGCAGAATTTCAGATTACACAGACTCTGTACCTGTGGGTGGTGCAGACTATAGACTGCTCTTTGCAGAAACAGTGGATTCGCCCTTTCCTTGGACAGACAGGGATGTTTGTATGAAGCCCTTAATAGACGCAAACTTTTCTTTTTATTTCTTTTAACATTACTGCACACACCAGGAACAAGTTGAGGAAAATATGACAGGGATAACAGGTAAGTAAGATTAGACTGGCTACTTGTAAAGCAGGGGTGGATGCCTGAAGCATTTGAGGCAGGCCATATATATACTAAAGACAGTATAGAAGAAAAATACAGACAGACAAAAGAAATGGTGCATTGAAAAGCAAGTGGACCTGGGGTGCATTTCACACATTGCAATTCACATTGGGTGAATGTCCCAACTCTCATATTTTCCTGCCACCCTGTAAATCCTCGTTGAGGCAATAGATGAAAACAGTTGGTGTTTTCCATTCCCTGACAATGAATTCTTCACCCCCTGCTCCTAAGGGATGGCACCCTACTGGCATAGGAGATGCAATTTGCACCAACAGAGGTAAATTGGTCCCTGCAGCTTGCCCTTTATATGCTATGTATGATTTACTTAGGTTTTATTAACTAGAATAGCAGTTATTACAGCTTGATAATGTTCACTGCCAAAAACAGAACGTCTCACAGCAGTGTTGAAACACAGATCTACAATCATTCCACCTCTTAAGCGTTACTCTGCTGTTAATATTTTAACCAGAGAAACCATTTCTCTAAAACCTAGGAAAGGGTTGATGGACTCAGCAATGTAATTACAATGGTGTGTGAAGCAACAACAAAATATGTGGTTTTTTTCTATGACTTCTAGGCTGCAGGTAACATTGTACCTTTCAAAAGACAACCAGGAATTGATATTTTTCACAAAGCTCATTTCTATTCCAATCTGTACCACCCTAACTGCACAGTTTTAATTGGCTTTCCATCTGCAGAATATAGACTTTTCTCCCTACCCTGCCAAGCCTGGACTATGAACAACCTCCCTTCATTAATGTCAGTTGCCATTCAGGGCTACAGGTGACATTGATTAATTGTCCAATTAGTTTAATTATAAGGAGGAAAAGTTATGCAAAGCAACAAATGTATCAGGATGTTTACTGTAGAGTAGCCATGCAGCCAAATAAGAAAATAAAGAGTTTTGCAAATCAGTAAAAGCAGAGGAGGTGTTATTTTTTTCACTTTTTTTTATCACTTAGAAAGTACAAAATAAGTTATCACAGACCTTGGCAGCCACTTTAGAATAGTTTGGGGAAGTGTACTAAGCATTGTTCATTTCTGAAAAAATCTCACCACAATAATACAAAGTGTATATTTTAAAATTATTTTTTAGTTACAAGCTGTCATGGAGATGCCTAATTTTGGTGCTTTATCTATTTTTTCTTTAAATTTTGGTGATCTTTATGTTCTTTAAAAGATTGTGATGTTCCTTTAGTAACACTGCAGGAAATAGAGAATCTGTGATTTTCTCTATTTTGTTGATAATTATAAACAGGAGGTAGTCACAGCTCAGAGTCTTGTTTGTGTCTTGCGCTAGATTTTTTTAAACTTTGATGGAAAAAGCAAAGCTATTATCCATAGTAAGAAAATGCCACCTAAGACAAATCTAAAATTCTTCCAATTAACTCAAGTAATTAGAAACTGGAAAATCTCCAGTGAACTTCTCATACTCAATCTAAACTGAAAAATAAGCACAGAAGGTGGTGGTGCTCAAAAAGGTGTAAAGAAACAGAATCGACAGTGCCCACTGACGACGAGACCATACAGATGTGCTCCTGGCACTATCTGCTAAGCAGAGAAGAGAGCTCTACACATCCCCATATGGCACAGCAATAACTCTAGTACCATATGTTTACACTGCCAAACACTCAACACACCATGTTTTTAAAGCAACACGCTTATGCTTATCATCAGGGTTCAGCCTTGTGTAACTTATATGGATCATACTGCTCTGTGCTGAGTAGAGGATAATAACTACGTGGGCAGTGCCACGTACCAGAGTTTGTATGGTGCAAACTTCTGGTAGCTTCAGCGAGCACAGATATGAGAAAAGCTGTGACAGGACCTCTCAGCCCCGCTTCAGCTCAGGACCATATCAGCAGGTGGTTTCACAGTGCTTACACCCACATCACAGAAAGTGAAAAAAAAATGCACTGCCACCTGAAATTCAGCTAAGGAGTACCAAAGGACCTGCAGATCTGGCTTACCTCCCGAGGCAAAAACAAATCCAAAACAAGTAACCCATCTCACCCCAGAGGCAATTGCTACTTTAACAACTTCCCACAGAGGCATCCTGCTTGCACTGCCTTTGAATCACCCTTTGGTGATTCCTTGATCGCTCTAAAGCTGACAGCAGAGCTCAGTCAGGGGCTCACTCATTGATTTCAACTGCATTGGCTCAAAATCTGCAAGTCACATTTCTACTGTCATTTGGGCTGTGTAGTCCAAGACCTATACAGTGCAAAATGTCCCTCCCGCTTAAACTTCTGGAACCCAAAATATTCAGCACTTGCAAGGATATGGTATTTAAAAAGTTAGATTGCCCAGCTGCCTAGCTAGTAACTATAGATATATATACATATATGAAAAATAAAAGAAGCTGTATTTAGAATCAGCACAGCCACTGTGACATATTATTTGATAGAAAGCACCTGAAATTGTTCAAATGTAGTAAGTTTGCCTTTGAATCAGTAAACTGGCCAGTGAATTAACCAGAGGGGGAAATGTCTGTATTTCAAATGTATTGTCCATTTGTGTCAAAGCTATGAATATCATAAGTAGAATGAATTATAGTGTATAGAGAGGTAAAATATAAAATTAAATCTAGAAAAATGAGAATTCACTGCGTTTTACACTACCTTGTGTTGGGTTTATGTAGTCTTTGTAGTCTCTGATTCAAAAACAGAAAGTATATTCTAACATGTAAATGAATTACTAGTATATTTGTTTGATATCTACATTCTCAGATTATCATACCCAGAACACTTAAATGTAATTGTTTTAGTGTAAAAGGTTTTTGAAAACAGCATGTGTTTCTCTTCACAAACACAGAGATAATTTTAAGTACAAATTAACAATGACATGATAATATTTGATCAAAATTATAACCATTCCCCTTTAAAAAATTATGCCAAGATGATAAGTTTGTCTTGCTAAGATCTGTGAGCATTTTAGATTAAATTTCCTGCAATCTAAACCCTTGATAGGAAGAGTTTTCTTAAAAACTAAGGACGAAATCTTGAATGCAGTCTAATGCATTTGCTGAGCATGTAGTTTTTCAATAAATAATTAAGTGTACAAGCATGGGATCCAATAAATTTCACCTGTGTAGTTGGTGATTCTTGAGCGTACATACTTGAGTACATAAAACATTCTGCCTTTAAGTCACCCTATTCTGGGCTGAAAGAAGAACCCTTTTCGGATTCGCATGCTTCAAGTTTCTACAGTAAGGAGACTAATCTGCCCTTTCTCATAATGATGTAGGCAGAGCTTGCTCTTTTCCTTTAAAAAGTGAATGCTGGAAGTGGACATGCTAGTAGCCCTACCCCACTTATTTAATATGTTATTCTGCCACCATAACCAGAAAAGGATGAAGCATATCTTTCTGAGGGGTGTCTTAATCCCCAAACCATAGACCAGATTTGGGGCAGATCTCTTTATCACTGTACTTGTAATTGTATCAGCATGTGGCAAGGAACTCAAAAATTTCTTGTCTGCTGACAGAACGAGGATGGACATGAGTGTCGAGTAACAGTTAGGACCATCACATGGAGATGGAAGAGATGGTTCTTTGATCTTAGATTTCAGGTGCCTTTAATAGGTCATTGTATTGGGTTTGTGTGGCAAGGTTTTGGTAGCAGGAGGGCTACAGGGGTGGCTCTGTGACAAGCTGCTGGAAGCTTCCCTTGTGTCCAATAGAGCCAATGCCAGCTGGCTCCAAGACAAACCCACCGCTGGCCAAGGCTGAGCCCACCAGCCTGGTGATAGTGCCTTGGTAATAACATATTTAAGAAAGGGGGAAAAAAGCCAGTGCAACAGCAATTACAGACAGGGAGAGGAGTGAGAATACATGAGAGAAACAACCCTGCACATACCCAGTGAAGAAGGAGGGGGAGGAGGTGCTCCAGGCATCCAAGCAGAGATTCCTCTGCAGCCCGTGGTGAATACCATGGTGAGGCAGGCTGTGCCCCTGCAGCCCAGGGAGGTTAATGGTGGAGCAGATAGCCACCTGCAGCCTGTGGAGGACCCCATGCCAGAGCAGGTGGATGTGCCCAAAGGAGGCTGTGACCCCACTGAAAGCCCATGCTTGAGCAGGCTCCTGGCAGGGCCTGTGGCCCCATGGAGAGAGGAGCCCACGCTGGAGCAGGTTTGCTGGCAGGACGTGTGACCCATGGGGGGCCCACGCTGTAGCAGGCTGTTCCTGAAGGACTGCATGCCCAAGGGAAGGACTCACACTGGAGAAGTTTGTGAGGAACTGTAGCTTGTGGGAGGGTCTCCATGCTGGAACAGGGGAAGAGTATGAGGAGTCCTCCCCCTGAGCAGGAAGGAGCGGCAGAAACAACATGAGATGAGCTGACCGCAACCCCCATTCCCCATCCCCCTGCACCACTCAGGGGGAGGAGGTAGAGAACTCGGGAGTGAAGTTGAGCCGGGGCAAAAGGAGGGGTGGGTGGAAGGTGCTTTTAAGGTTTGAGTTTATTTCACCTTACCCTACTCTTATTTTCATTGGCAATATAATTATTACCAATTTCCTGAAGGTAAGTATATTTTGCCTGTAGTGGTAATTGGTGAGTGATCTGTCCCTGTCCTTACCTTGACCTATGAGCCTTTCATTATATTTTGTCTCCCATGTCCAGCTGAGGAGCAAGAGTGATAGGGTCGCTTTGGGAGGAACCTGGTGTCCAGCCAGGGTCAACCTGAAACAGTCATGATCCAGTATTTTGGTTAACAGTGACATGAAGTGTAGTAAAGGAACATAGAAAGGTGACAGATTAACCAGCTGAAATTTAAGTTAAGACACTTCGCACAAAACAAAAGTTGTAAAAAGTTCAAGCCAGAGCTTCTTAGACATTCAAAGCCCCTCAGGGTCTAGCAGTATTAACAACCAGCATCTATTCCATGATCACCCACATCAACAAAAAAACACTTTAAATACTAAAATGTGAAGTTTGAGAAGCCAAGTAGTTTATATTTGTATATATAAATATGTATACAAATACATATGCACATATAAAATGCACACAGACACATGCACATGTGAAAAAACATATTTTGGAAGTAATAGAAAACTGTTCACACATACAGATAAAAGATACATAGACAGCAGCTTTCTGTGGGGCAATGTGCCTCTTTTAAAGTAACTTTTATTAAGAAAGGTTTTAGGGAAACCTCAGCAGTGTTTATCTTAAGCAGTACATTTTAGAGTCCTACATTGCACAGTCAAACAAAATGTGAGAATGACTCACTTGTTAAGTGAAGTGACCCTGATTACCCTTTCTGAACTTTATATACTGTGCTTTGATCCTAAGTATAAGGAAAAATTACTGACTATAGTGTTCTAGTACCCAAGGGGAAATTTCTAAGTACTGTGAGAAGAACTTAATTTGGCATCCCTGCCAAATACACCCTGGAAAAAGAAAGAACACACCATTTAAAATGGAAACATTCCTGTACCATGTGTAAATCCTTTCTGCCCATTCCCATATGCTCTCCAGAGACAAGGGAGAATTGCCTAAGGGAGGAAAAAGCAGCATAAAGTAGCTAGAGCTAATGAGGAAAGATGACAGACGCCATAAAGAAAAATGAAATTATTTAAGTGTTATGTCCAGATCAGCTAGTAACTGAGACAATACCAGCTATTTAAAACCAGTACCAGAATAATGTAACTGCAGTTTCAAATTGTCCATCCAGAAGGTTCATGCCACTCAGTTTCCCAGAACTGAAAAGTGACATCTTTGAAGATGCAATGGGAGCAGTGTTGTTGGTTTCGCTTTACCTTTCACTGCTGAGGATTAAGAGGGAGGTAAAGATCATGAAGGCGGGAGGTTGTAGATTATACTGACAGGGAGGGGAAACCCAGCAACAATCATATTACCGTTATTTCTTTTCCCTTTTTGAATCTCTGCCCATCCAGAAGTTAAAACATCCCTTTTTCCCTAACTGGGTTTGAGAGGAAAAGACAAAAAATGAAATAACTGCCTGTATGACTTACCACATATCATAAAATTCTCTGTACTCCATATATCCTGAAATCTTTCTCTGTGTGGCTCAGTATATTCACTGGTCATCCACAAAACAAATGAACAAATATAGAAACCTCTTACTGAAGTTCCCAAATAGCAAGGGCTGGGGGAATGAATAGTGAGTGACCAGGCAAAATCACTTTGAGTTGGACTGATTGGAAAGAAGTCCAGTTATCTGTAAGTACCCATTGCTGTGTCATCTTTTAGAGGGACCTCAATGGTCTGGAGAAATGGATGGAGAGGAGAATAATCAAGTTCATCAATGGGAAATGCAAAGCCCTGCACCTAGGAAGGAACAACCCAGGCACCAGGACAAGCTGGGGGCTGACCAGCTGGAAAGCAGCTTTGCAGAAAAGGACCTGAGTGTCCTGGTGGACAAGATAACCACGAGCCAGCAACGTGACCTTGTGGCAAAGGCGGCCAACAGCCTCCTGGCCTGCATTGGGAAGAGAGTTCCCAGCAAGTTGAAGGAGGTGATCCTTGCCCTTTGTTCAGCACTGGTGAGGCCACCCCTGAAGTACCGTGTCCAGTTCTGGGCTCCTTAGTGCAAGAGAAAGAAGGAGAGTCTGACAAAAGGCCACTGAGATATTTAAGGGACTGGAGCATCTGTCCTACGAGGAAAGGCTGAGAGATGTGGGACTGTTCAGCCTGAAGAGGAGAAGGCTCAGGGGGATCTTGATCTTTACACACACATCAGTGTGTAAATACCTGATGTGGGTGGAGTAAACAGGGCAGAGCCAGACTCTTCTCAGTGGTACCCAGTAACAGGACAAGAGGCAATGGGCACAAATTGAAATATGGTAAGTTCCATTTAAACATAATAAAACACTTTATTTTACTGTAAAGGTTGTAAACACCAGAGTAGGTTGTGTAATCTCCATTCTTAGAAGTACTCAAAACCCAACTGGATATGGTCCTGAGCAACCTACTGTACCTGACCATCCTCTGAGCTCAGTGTTTGGACTGGATGATCTTCACAGGCACCTTCCAGCCTCAGCTATTTGCTGATTCTGTGAATCTATGAACTGAATAGAAATCTGATCATCAAGGTTTTTAGATTAAGCAGATAAAGGAATGTCAAACTCCTCTAGATGAATGTTAAAACTAGATGAAGTCAAACCAAAACCAAAGCATGTTCCTATTTCAATTGTAATGAGAAGAGGGTCTGTGTAATAGGCACAGCCAGATGAAGAAATCACAGCTGTCTTTTCTGGCCTGGCTGTTTCAGACGGGCTTCTACTCAACATGAGGAGCAAACACAGCACTTCAATCAATAAAAGATAGCCCTCTGCCTCTCCTCCCCCCCATCAAGAATTCACAGAGGAACTTCACTGAGTGTAATTAAAAGATGCAAATTAAAAATGGCATTTATGGTTCATTAAAAATCACTTATGTTAACATCTAAGCCCGAATGTGGCCAAATATCCTCTGACTTCCAAGCTGTTTAAAACACACTTTTTTTCTCAGCTTCCTTATCTGTAATGTTTTAATGATGTGGGGTAATATAAGGAGAAGAAACATGAGCACCAGCTTTCTACTGCTTCACCTCCAAATCTTGGTGGATCTTGCTTTCGTGGCAGGAGTCCGAGACAACAATGGTTACACCAGTTGTCAGGATTGTCTGCTCCACATCTGCGATACAGCCAAAATACCTCATTGTAGTGCATTTTTTATCTTCTCACTCATTTAGCAGCTGGGGTATTTCTACACTATACTGCTGCAGTAAGTAACACTGAAACTTTCTGTGGTTTTAGAGTTCTTCAGAGAACTATATGAATTGGAGGTAGTTAGTTAGCTTTATACTTGTTGGCTGACATTTTGCTTTTACTTATTCCTTGTGGTAATGTGGCTGGTTAAATACAGGGTCAGAACCTCAGATGCTACAAATCAGTACTGCTGAAGTGATCTAGCTCAGGATTTCTGGCCAGAACACCAAAAGTCCTGAAGTAATATTTTGCTTTGACATATGTAGCCAATGTAGCCACTGAATTCAGTGAAGTTACCTCTTATTTATAGCATTGCAAGACCAGAATTTGCTCTATTTTTTTATAAAAAAAGTTTCATAATGATGGATCTCATATGTGATGAAAAGTTAGTTTTCCTACTGGTGAAAAACAAAGAAGAAAAATAAATAATATTTGTGCATAACACACGCAGCTGAATGCAACATTCTGGCTATTAAAAACAGCGTTTCAGTTGGTCAGTTCTCCTATTAACTAATAAAACAGAAAAAAATTAAGAGAGGAGTAAAAATACTGCAAGGACATATATTTAATAAATGTAATCTCTATCTTGTAGAAAATTTGGAATTATAATGTGTTTCACACAGTGTTGGCCTTTTTTCCAGTGTGTTAATGGCCTCCTTGAATTACCACCTTCAGCTTTGCCACCAGCCTTTAAGTACACTGAGTCATTAATGAGTCGGAACTACCGTGTTAATAGAATATTCCCACGTTTTAAATAACCCAAACAGGCACTAAACAAAAGTAAACGTTGTCATGCTTGAAGCCAATATTCCCCTAAATGAGAAACCAACAAGTATTTTGAGATAGGAGCTTTGCATTTCTAGCTTGGTAGTGGTCAAGTTTCAGTACAAAGGTAAGCCAGGACTCATTCCCCATGGCCCCCTACACCCCAGCCTATACCAGGCAGAGGCCTATGCCATTGCCTCACACATGGGGCTCATGGCACATCCCTGTAAGGGACCAGTGAGACTCAGCCTGAGAGAGGGGCACCACTGAAGCAGTCTGAAGAAAAGGGCAGCACAGCAGACATATGTAAAGAGCCTTCCAAATCAGGCAGCTAAACATTAGACATGAAGATGCACCAAATACCATCATACCTTCGTAGGTGTGGGTTTAAGACGTTAACTATGTTTTGCCTCACAGCTTCTGTTATGTGTCTGCTATCTGCCACTAATGAGTGGAAATGAGGTGCAGTGTGACCTCTGAAAATACTGTGTGGATACTCAGCCCTAAAACTGTAAACTTAAACCTGCTTTCATGACTCCTTTCCCATCATTATCACCTACCAGACATGCCAGTTTGCCTCTTCTCTTATGAAAACTACCCCTTCCTTGAAACAACAGGTTAAAAATTTCATCGATGGCACAGTCCAAAATTTAACACCAGTGTTATATAGGAATAAAATTTAAGATATTTGAAAAGCAACCTCCTAATGTGTTATTTTTACCTAATTGATATTCTGCCCAATTTATTCTGGATTAGATTATCCTCTTGATCTTCAATGGAATATCAGCAAATTATGATAAAATTGTGGCCAGGAAAAAGAACCCTAAAAAGGTATTTGCTGAGAATAAGAAATGGAACGCAACTCTAACATATCTACCTAAGCTAAACTCAGTTTTCTATGAGAAGTAATCAGTCTGTAGTACATTAAGAAAAAGGAAATAAAAACCCAAAATTAAAAAGCTATGGGTAGGATTTTGAAAGAAATTTCAATGTAAGTGCCAATATTGACTCTCATTTCTCTGAACTAAACATTCAACTAGGAAATGGTTGCAGGCTCAGAATCAATATTTCTATAAGTCCAAAATTGTGTGACATATTAGATCTGAGTAAGATAGATGAGATGTTTGTTGAGAGATAACATTTAAAATTAAGGACCAGAAGTGATTATTTTGCTTAATTGAAAAAATGCTGTGAAGCTTATTACAACAAAATGGTACACCAGGATTAACTGATCCAAATAATCAAGAAGTAATCGCATAGAAGATAAGTGACATATAAAAATATAATTTTAATTGTGGTCTGCTCTCCTTGAATTAGGTGTTAATAAATGAAGTTTTGGTACATTATTTTGTGTACAATATTTCAAATTTTCTCTCACTGGGAGATGGTGCCTGGTGCCTGTTATCTGAATCTTCTTATTTCCCAAAACATATAACCGAGGAACAAAACTTTTTATGCTGTTTAGTCGGAATAGGAAGATAATATTTTAAAATATACCTTAAACAAACGTTTAACATGAGCTGCCATCATCTCCACTGCACATTTTCCTATCTAGGTTTGAATGAAAGATTTTTACATCATTTTTGGAGTTCTGTACGTACCCTGGTGTGCTCCACATGTTCGGCTTTGCAATGACACCATCACCCTGGGACAAGGCAGAACATTGGCAGAAGAGGTAATGAATCCATGTTTATTTACCTCCAAAATGCCTAATACAAGAAGGGTAGCACAGGGCATGTTGCTCTACCCAAGAATATAAGATAACACTTAGAAAATTTGAGGTGTCCTCAGGAGGTTTTCCTTGTGTTTTGTTCTATGATGTGCTGACTCTGTTCTGCCATAAGAACAGCACATGTAACTGTTAGAGCCCTGGGGAGGGGATGCATCACCTTGCATCATGGGTTACCTTTGTGCTGCTGTGTGAACTCTGTCACCGATATAAATGTTACTAAAATATTAACAGTATATTATCTATATTAACTCATCAATAAATATTAATATATACTAAAATATTAATCAATCTATTAATATATTTATATGTTGTGATATATTGTCTTCAATCTAAAGTCTGTGATGCTGTAAGTGAGCATTAGCAGACAAGAAAATAAAGATACTGGCCCAGGAGTATTGAAAGAGGGGGCAGGGGGAACAGGAAGAAATAACCATCAGAGGAAAAGAAACACCTTACTCTACTCTGTTGAAAGGACTTTCGAGCTGCCAGACTCAAATGACTATTGAAAATAGCTGCATAAACATCAAGGAGATATAAGAATTTCAGTCCTACTCAATCAATAACTTGCAATTATCAGGTTTAGCCTAACTAGCTAGGCTGCCTAGATGTTAGTTATGATTTACTTCTCTTACATTTAGTTACTTTGATTTTATCTCAAATTTCCATTACTTGTGTCAAATAAACTCTGTTTTATTTAGTCTAATCATAATTAGTGCCTGTTTAGTAAAGAACAACCATTGGCAGAAAGTTTCTGAGAGAGAAGAGCTGCTCCAGGACTGCAGGTGAGGCTGGGTGCAGAGAGCGGGTGCCGGGGGGGCAGAAGTCAGCTGTGCCGACAGGGAGCTACTGGGGATGGACTGGGAGAAGAAAGGAAAACCCCAGAGATCGGGGAAGAAATGCGACCCAGAGACATGGAGTTATTTTTCCATAAACAGATGGGCTGAAAAATTTAGACCTCAGATGAGTTCAGTTCTTCGCCAGGGCTGAATTTGGCCCCAAACATAAGCAGATCCTGGCACAAAACACAAAAAGAAGGAAATGTACCTTTGATATTTCATTAAAAAAAAAAAAGTAAAGAAAAAAAAGGAAAAGAAAGAAACCAGATTTAGTTACTGGTTTTGGGGAGTATTTTATCACAGCTTAAATGTTGCAATGATTCACATACTGCTGCTACTTCTGAGGGCAGCTGCAAACTATTACTAAGATAAATCAGTGTGGCTGTTAGGTGAAAAAGGAAGCATAAGCCTTGATTATAAGCATTAAGCTCTGCACTTTCATGGAACAAGGGTTTTGAAAGTGTTTTGCCTAAAGACTGATTTTGCAGTGTAATTCTTATTCTCTCATTTTCCTCCTCTGTTCTGGAGTGTCTGTGCAATCACCACGACTTTTGCAGTGGAACCTTGCAGAAACAGGAGCCCTTGTTCCAGATTTAGTCTTTGGTGTGCTTCACTGAGTAAATGAGGCCCTGACCGTATTAATTACATTCACTGGGAAGCTCAACATGCTACCAATGTCTCTGTAATTATTCAGTATGCTGAGTGTTATCATAGCAGCCATGTGGATCCATTATCATTTTGCTCCTCTAAATGCTGCTGATCTAACCATTAGCATAGCTGCAACTCATGCTCCCAAGGAATAAGAGAAATAATAGAGTTTAATTCCTCATCTCTTTTTCAATTTTTCATGCTCCCTATCCATAGGCTGTTTCTCTCATAACCATTTACTAGCTTGTGCACGAGTCTCCATGCCTGAGTTAATTCTTGGGGT
The DNA here is from genome assembly GCF_963921805.1 of Phalacrocorax carbo. Lineage (NCBI taxonomy): Eukaryota > Metazoa > Chordata > Aves > Suliformes > Phalacrocoracidae > Phalacrocorax > Phalacrocorax carbo. The sequence continues at coordinate 41,462,526 of NC_087513.1, read as the reverse complement.
TTATACATGACTTGTATAAAACGTTAAAACCCCATATATAAGAAAAAAGACAGTCAAATTACCCTGCAAATACTATTTGTTTGCAAAAAGATCTCTTTCATTTGTACTTGCACAACAATATTAATATTTTGTGATTTGTAAAGATTGTACAGACAGGAAAATAAACAAGCCCAAACAAACCAGAAAAACGGGGAAAAACAGGGTTGAATAGGATTTTTTTTCGCTATGGATAGGTAGCTTATCAGTTCTTCATTCTGTTTACTCCTTATTCACAATGCCTGATTTGTCCCTGACTCATATTATATGGTCTCAGTTACTGACAGCCGCAATGATTGGCACTTCTCAGTCAGGACACTAATGAATAGCAAAAAATGAATCATCCTTTGCATGTATGGTCATCCTTGTTAGCATTGCTAGTAAGAGTGCTGAAAAAATTCAGACATCTCAGAAATATTCGAGAAAACACAAAAACCTACCCCATCTAAATGTTCAGAAAAAGTGAATAACAATAGAAGATGAAAATGGAAGTGACTGATGCGCTCACAAATACTGCTTTGCAGTATTCAAGCAATTCTGCTCAGACCCATTCGCTTTACCTAGTATCACTCTGTAGCTGTGTTTTTAATGAGGTGTGTTTTATGCTTGAATCTTTTGTGTCAAAAAATGTTTCAATTAGTCTTATTAGTTACTCTAAAAACCCATTTTAAACTATTCTCACCCAGCCGTATTATTATGGAAACACCAAAGACAGAAATCCAAAAATAATGTCTATGCAGGTTTGCCAGAACTCCCCTTCTGTCACACATTGTTCAGACACAGCTACAAAAGTAATCAGAACTAAGAATTGCTGAGGGTGAGCCTTTCCATTTGATTAAAGATTTTGCAGTGTGAGGGCCAAAATTTCTGCTGGTGTAAACAGTCGTAAATCATTGATTTGGCTTTGGTGTCAAATTTACCCAAATTACCCATCTCCAGCAGGTGAAATTTAAACATGCACAAAAATTAAAAATTCACGGTTACATAAAACTGAAAGCAGAACTGAAACTGAAATTCTAGTTTTGAACTGGGAGTTCCAGTGAGGCTATATATAGCACGTACACATGCAGAAAGAGAGTATATATGTACTATAATGCATCTTCTATTTGCACATACATTTATAATCTTATTTTGTTGAAATTATCTTTTTTTTTGTCAAGGTACTGAGGCAAAAATTATTCCCCAAAATATCCTTCTTAAAAATAGCAGTTATTGTAAAAAGGAAAATTATAGAGAATTAAGATAGCTCATTGCTGCTTTTAAAGGAATTATTAACAGAAGTAAAATAATGAAAAAAGAAATATCATTCTTTGCTAAGAACTATTTCCTATTTAACATTCTTTACACTAAAAAGAGGGAGTTGATCTGGAACTAACACTGCTTTTAATGTAGCAACACAGCCCTTAAATATCCTCACTACAGAAAACATTTTTTTTTTTTTGGTGGTTTTTTTTTTTTTGAGAAATGCTGAAAAAGAGACCTCAATAGGACATTCATTCCTTTCATCTCTTCTACCATTTTATCTTCTGGTTTATCTTATTCTATACATACTTCTTTGATGAACCTCAGCTTGGGTAATACATGATATAGAACTATTTCTGATAGCACTATGAGGACAGAAGTCCCAATTTTAATTAAAGCTCAACCAAGCCTCCAGCCTAGAATACATGATAATTAAAACCATTTCTGGTTTTATTTTCTCTTTGGGAAGCATAGTGAGTTTTAAGGACACTAGTGGTCATTCCATGTTTACCCAGAATCCTCACAGCATGTTATCCCACCAGGAAAATACATTTGGTTAAACTGGAGGTGAAAAGTCTGGAGCTGAATCTGTCAAGGGACAAGAAGGGCTACATGAAGGGCTTCTACAGGTCTATCAGCAACAAAAGGAAGATGAGGAGGAATATGGGCTTGCTGCTAAATAACGCTGGGTACCTGGGACAAGGGGGATACACCTGATGGGGACGGGGAGTAAAGAAGATGGAGCCAGGCTCTTTCCAGTGGTGCCCAGTGAGAGGACAAGAGGCAGTGGGCACAAACTGAAACACAGGAAATTTCATTTAAAGATTAGCAGAACTTTTTTCACTCTGAGAGTGGTTAAACACTTGAACAGGTTTCCCAGAGAGGTTGTGAAGTCTCTGTCCTTGGACATATTCAAACCCAGGCAGGAAACAGTCATGAGCAACCTACTTTTGCTGATCATGCTTTGAGCAGAGCATCAGACTGGATCATTTCTAGCCTCAGCTCCTGTGTGATTCTGTGAGGTTGCTGTCTCTCTGCCCAGACATTAGGAGAGGTCATTGGAGTGATCCATTATGTAGGTCATGCATCTACTTAGGTTCATTAAATCCCACCTTTACTGACTGTCTTTTACCTCAGGCAGAGGTGGACTTTGATAACACAGGGGAAAGCAAAGAGCTACAGACAGTAATACTAGCCCTGCTGTTTGCAAAATAAGCCATTTCTAGCTGTTTATATGTCAAAGGGAACATAACCTAATTGAACAAAAGTTTTCTGAAGCTGCTAGGCAGTCAGTGGTGTTCCTCTAGTGAGAAAAACTGCAGAGACATTGAGTTCCTGACTGGTAGGATGAACTGAAAGAGGCAAGAAAGTTGACTTTACCTTTGTACAATATCTCAAAAACAGGTTATAATCTATGCTGTAAGAAATAGTACTGCTTTTAGAGAGAGATAAACTATTTGAACTAACAGTAATTTTCCATCTCCAGCTCCTTGATTCTTGGATAGATAATGTACCCTGGGTAGTTAATATATCTTGGATAGATAAAGAACAGTCAAGGGTTGTCAGGAAAAAAAAATAGAAAACAATACATTTTCCTAAATGCTGTCTCTAAGCTGTATTAAAAGCAAATAAATAATTATCTTAAAATATCTCTCTGAGTGAAGCATATATGACACATTTGCCTCAGGCTATATGTGATAGTGGTTAAGTTGCCTTCCCTCTCATTTAAGTGGTACCAAAGTAAGAGCAGGAATGATTATTCAGTACAAAAGTAGAAGGAGTGATTTTAATATGCTTCAGCACACCTCATGCCCAATTTCTATAGATGTGCAAGTGGTCTTGAACTGATGAGAAAGAACATGACTGCTGCATTAATCATTTGGAGACATACACTAATTTATAAATGCTTCTCTCCCCGTCAGCTTTCTGCCTAGTTTGAGTTTTGCAAATAGAATGGAAAGTGGAACTAAGTGTAACAAGCAAGCTACAGGGAATGTTTTTATTAAATGAATTTTAAAAGAAATATTTCCACACCCACAGCTTTCCTTTTACATTCCCTCTGACTATTCTTCTTATGTTTTTAAAGGTGTATTTTAAAGGTATTTATCATCCTGGTAGTTAAGCTTCTTTCCTTTCAATGCCTTCTTGTCTGTCACTAAAATTTACAGTCTTGATGATACTTTCTGCAGTTGGATTACAGAGAGCATTGAGTTTCTTTCTTTTCCTGATGTCAACTCAGAAATGAGGAAATAAGATTAAAGGCTGCCCTTCCTTTTCACCATTCTATTCTCTTTTTCATCCAGACAAATGTAAAATTAAAAAGCTATCTGTTCATTACATCAATTCTACGGGTTGAGACAGTGAGGCAGATGCTCTTCATGCATTTATACATTGCTTTAACTGGTATGACTACAAGGAAAGTGTTGAAGAGTTTTAGATCAGAATAACCTAAGTGTTTTCTTGACAGGCCTGGGCTGATCCACCTGGAGAGTGGACTTCTGATCTACTGGCCTCGTTCCCCTGCTGATGGAGATGAGTCCACCTTATGGTGTCTCCATTGTGCGGGATTGCCTTTCTGCCCACATTGCATTCGCACTATGGAGCTTAGTTGCTTCTAATTGAATCTTTCTTGATTCACAAGGGTCTCTGTGAGATCATATTTTTAAATTTTGTCTTAATCCTAACCAGTAAAGAAAAATCAATGTGATTTTTGAGGTAAGCCCATATCCCAGTTCCCAGGCAATCGAGGTTTAGTTATGAAAGTCTTACAGAACTGAGGGAAAACAAGTCACTCTTCCCAGGCACTGCCCCAGGGCCATTGGAGCTGTGCCGTCTTCCTCCTTCACCTGCGCTGGCTTTTCCCCTCAGCTGCAGCAAAGGTGGCTGAGACACGCTGCATCCCTCTTGGTTTCAGGTTCCTCAGCAGCAACCAACACCTGAAAGCTAAGAAACAGCTTGAAAAAAAATGAGAGGGTGGTTTTTGTACTTCCTTCTGTGCAAAAATGTAGTCATGTGGAAGTAATGAAAAAGCAAACATGAAAGAAAGCTACGAAGGGGAGCCATAGATTAGGAAACACAGAAATTTGGAAGCTTTGAGGAAGACAAAGACAGGGAGAAGAAGAGATCCAGAGAAATTGGGAAGAGAGATGTAAGGATTTCAGTTCTTTCAACCTGAAGACAAACTTTTCTGTCAAAATGTTTCAAATCTTGCTAGGGAAATCTGAAGCTTTACTGAAGATCTGAAAGAGGTGCCCAAACACAGGGGAGTTCGATCTCCAGGCATTGTTATCAGTCAGAAATCCTCAGTGACAGCCATGGAGTTGGAACAGTGAAAGTGAAGTCCAGGTACAATATTCAAAGTACTACAGCAGTTTTTAGGGGTAAATGAAGTTCTCAATACAGAGCTTTGACCCTAAATAAATTTTACTGACCTCAGAAGGATAGTTTTTGGTTTGTAATTCTAGCGCTGGTATCAATATCTGGAATTAATCTTGAACAGATCTGTAGTCTTTCCTTCCTTTTTCTAGTATTCTTTCAAGGGTGTGATGTTCGGATAAAAATAGAAATGCTCATCTGGGAGATCATCCAAACTCTTCTCCGGAGGGTTTGTTGGAGAGACAAATGTGCATTCAGTGGTATTCTTCCAGTTTGTGAATGGTTCTGCTTAGATTTTTTTTCTGAACTGAAGCATTTGCAAAAAAAACCAAACCCAAAACCCAAATGTATTCAATTTTATCCTCCTTCCTGCCAAGTAGTTTTGTCCAGTTTTTTGCTTTTCCAGATCCTCCTTCAAAAAAAAGAAAAAAAGGAATTTAATTAAATTTAATTTAACAGTTCAATCTGAACTGAAACCAAACAAAAGAAAAAGAACGAAAAAGAACAGGATTTCTAGTTCACCCCCAGAAACATCAAAACCCAAACCAACCAAAACAGAAACCCAACTAAGAAAACCCATCATTTTCCCAGATCTACCTTTAAACCTCATCTCAGAAATGCTACCGCATTTTGTTTCCTCTCTGAACAAAACTATTCTGTGCTCTAGTTCTGAACATTAACATATGGTTTCAGCAACTGCTTTGGTTCCTGAGCACGGTGTACTGTGAATTCCCCACTGGACTAGTGGCATGCTTTCCCACCTAGGAATGTCATTCAGTGATTTCAAAGCCTTGCTATGTACAACATCATTAACAGGAGGAATGGCATGAATCAACACCATTACAACGAACCTTGTGAGCTGAGCTCCAGAGGGGCTTGTTTTGCAGAGGTTGAATTTATAGCAAACCATATACTGCATCCCTAATATACATCAAGCGATGTAAAGATAAAAATAATAAAGAAATGTTTGGATGTTTTAAGTTTAGTAGAACCACATTAAAAATACATTGAAGAGAGCTATTCATTCTAAAAAGCCAGAGATAGATGGCATCAGATTTTCTCATTTCCATTCATTTTTATGGAAAATGTTAGCAATTTTCCTGTTGCATGGTGGTTTTGTTATTAAGTCAAAGAGCCATGATTGGCTTATTACTGCAGGAAAAGCCTGCATTTGTCTTTATGATTGCAGTAACACTGAGAGATGTCAAAGACGTATGAACACAGTACTACCACTTACTAATGTCCAGCTCAGACATTCATTGTATAACTGCAGTTTCTTCCGCCTTGTAGTTCTTGAAATTACAAGTGTGAAAACCACCAAGTAAATGAAATAAGAAGGAACAATAACTGTGAAAATCAGTTTGTTGATTTAGCTGTCCTTTTGCTACAAGCACTGTAAATGGAAAAATCCGTAGTGTAAGTGCTGTATGAGTCTCAGCTACAGGAAAAAGAAAATTATGAAAGCCCTTTTTCGGTAAGAGAAGGGCTTTCTTAGGTGATTTTTGTAGCACCTAACACCCAGGAAGAGGAGGGTTAGCAATCGCTCTTGTCAATATGATTTTTGATATTGGTTATGGAACACACTGGCAGTGCTCAAGCGTTTGTAACATTTGGTACATTTCACTTTAAGCATTTCACTTTTCTTCAGTCATTTATGTGATGAGTGTGCTACAACAAAATCTCCTTGACTTATTTTTTCTCATTATTTTTTCTTCAATTTAGTGTTTGTGTAGCACCTCAGATGCAGCAATGATGAAATCCAGCAATGCCTCCATGCAGAACCATGACACAGCAAGACTAGTTTCCAGCTAGAAACAGGTATAGATGGCATCCCCCTGAAAGGAAATATTAGTTTTATTTTCTCTCCTCTCCTTTAAATCCACACTGACCTCCATACTGGAACAATGAGGTGAGGATTCCCATGACAAATACAGTTTCACAGGTGACCACAGCAATGTATTTCTGACTGCAGTCCCAGGACCAGATGTATGCATATTTGAAATCATGCACAACAGTCATTGTTTGTCTTGCCTCTTACCAAAAAATGCTGGCACATTTCTATAATTTGACTCTGTGATTTCTTTTCAAAATACCCTACCTTCCTGCAGTGCTTGAATTCCCTCTGCAGACAGGCTGATACTTTATGTGGCTTGTTTGTTTATTTCTTTTTCACTCTCATGCCCATTTTAAAATGGGTATATTTTCTCCAATTCATGTAGTTGCTGTTTCCTTTGTTTCCTCATAGTTAACATTCTATAGGCAGATGTTATCAGTGGTGCAATCCGTGACAGTCAAGCACCACAGTGAGGACATAGATGTCAGTCATTTAAATTGAATATCTATCTATATCAAATGACAACTGATGAAGAACACAAATGAAGCAGATGATATCCAAAGAAGTGAAGACAAACTTGACTCAAGACTAGCAGAGTTTTGAAATTATTTCAACAATAAAAGATAAGCTTTGAAATAGAAAAAAAAAAGTGCACGTGCATGTACGTATTAGGTTTGTGTGGCAAGGTTTTGGTAGCAGGAGGGCTACAGGGGTGGCTTCCACGAGAAGCTGCTAGAAGCTTACCTATGTCCAATAGAGCCAATGCCAGCTGGCGCCAAGACAGACCCACCATCAGCCTGGTAATATTGCCTCTGTGCTAACATATTTAAGAAGGGGGGGAAAAAACCTGTGCAACTGCAGCTGAAGAAAGGAGTGAGACTATGTGAGAGAAACAACCCTGCACACACCCAGACACCCAGTGAAGAAGGAGGGGGAGGAGGTGCTCCAGGCATCCAAGCAGAGATTCCTCTGCTGCCTATGGTAAATACCATGGTGAGGCAGGCTGTGCCCCTGCAGCCCAGGGAGGTTAATGGTGGAGCAGATAGCCACCTGCAGCCTGTGGAGGACCCCATGCCAGAGCAGGTGGATGTGCCCAAAGGAGGCTGTGACCCCACTGAGAGCCCATGCTTGAGCAGGCTCCTGGCAGGGCCTGTGGCCCCATGGAGAGAGGAGCCCACGCTGGAGCAGGTTTGCTGGCAGGACGTGTGACCCATGGGGGACCCATGCTGTAGCAGGCTGTTCCTGAAGGACTGCATGCCCAAGGGAAGGACTCACACTGGAGAAGTTTGTGAGGAACTGTAGCTTGTGGGAGGGTCTCCATGCTGGAACAGGGGAAGAGTATGAGGAGTCCTCCCCCTGAGCAGGAAGGAGCGGCAGAAACAACATGAGATGAGCTGACCGCAACCCCCATTCCCCATCCCCCTGCACCACTCAGGGGGAGGAGGTAGAGAACTCGGGAGTGAAGTTGAGCCGGGGCAAAAGGAGGGGTGGGTGGAAGGTGCTTTTAAGGTTTGAGTTTATTTCACCTTACCCTACTCTTATTTTCATTGGCAATATAATTATTACCAATTTCCTGAAGGTAAGTATATTTTGCCTGTGGTGGTAATTGGTGAGTGATCTGTCCCTGTCCTTACCTTGACCTATGAGCCTTTCATTATATTTTGTCTCCCATGTCCAGCTGAGGAGCAAGAGTGATAGGGTCGCTTTGGGAGGAACCTGGTGTCCAGCCAGGGTCAACCTACAACAATGTATTTCAATTTATGCTTGTTTTATACCTGTATGTATATGTGTGTGTATATATATGATATTTAAAAGAACAAGGGTGATACTCCTGGATTACAATGTAATGTTCATATTTTTGCATTGAATATATTTAATGAAAATACCTCCTAAGTCTGGAGGGTTTAGACTTTGCTGCTGAAATGCTAGTAGGCTTGAAACCAGTAATATTAACACAGGTAATGGATTTCATGCTGTGCTCTGGTAATCAGGGAGAGCTACCTATAGCTATTACTGGCTGAAAGGAAGATAAAGATTCCTATTTTCTAAACAGGAATCCCTGCCTTCAGTGAAGTAGGATTCCCAGCTTCACTTGAATAGAAAGTGCCAAATTCTGCCAGATATGGGGAGAGGTCATTTCACTGGAAATTGCCCAGATTTGGGAGAGGAAGGATTAGAATTTGACCCCATCTTACTTAAAAGATTTTATTTTAAAGTAACAACTGAAGACAAATTTGTAATTCAGCAATTTCTTTATCAACACCACATTCGCTGCTTTTAGGCCTATGCTTTCTCCTTTATCAGTCTTACTCTGAGCCTGTGATTGCCTTTGCATTACTTATCCGTCCTTAAGGTTTGGTTTGCTTCTTAGGCCAGTACAAACTGACTTTTCAAATGTCAAAAGTTTAAAACTCCCAAAGTTTAATTGGATTAATTAATTAAAAAAAACTCCAAGATCACTTTTTGTATCACTTTCTAAATATCAGATAAACTTCCTTGTATTCAGCTGTGTCAAATATTATTCCCTCCTTTTATAGGAGAATCCCTTCGAAGGAGGAAAGTTCCTGGCAGGAATATTTTGGAGGAATAAAATTTTATCAGAGAACAAGAACAAAGCTGTCAACGTAAGGTGAGATAACTTAATCACACATGCAGTTGCACGATAAGTAAAGTCCCTAAAGCGGCAGTCAGCACTAGTCAGGTTTTGGGATGTCACCTATAACTTTAAATATTTGGATTATATTTAATGCAGAACTCCTTCAAGGAGGCGCAAAAACTGTTTTCAGGTGGCAAAGTCCATAGCAGTAAAATTTAGAAAGGAAAAGCCTGCACTGTTTACCTGTTGGCGTGTCTTTTGTAGTCGATTCCCAATCCCTGCAGATAACCAGGAGCTTTGATTTTCCAAAGCCACAGATTCTCTTAAACCTGTGTTGATTTGGGAGGGTCCAGAAAATAAGTTATTTCACTAGCTACAGGGTACCTATGCTTTCTTTGTGTCTTTCCAGGCTCCCTCCTTTCTGTTGAAAGCACTATAAGCAGAGATCAAAGGGACCCAGGTATTGGGTAGTTCTCAACTTACCTACAAGAACCCTGGGCAGGAAGAGAAGCAGAGACCCACAGGCAGATCTGTGGGCAGAGCAATCAGGCAAAGGCTTAGGTAAACCACTTCCAGGAAATCAGTCTTTTGGGGCCTATCACCATTTCATGTTATTTAAAGCAGAGCTGGGTTAACCAAAAGCCTTAATTGTCATGACAAATGAAAATAGCAGTAGATGAATCAATAGGAAACCTATTCTGTATTCCTTGCAAAAGTGCCTTTTATTAGTTTGCGGAGTATGGAAGGAAGCAGTCTTCTGCCTGTAAGTAATTATTGTGACAGTTCTTGTTTACTATTTTCATTTCTCAACTTTTTATTCAAACCCATTTTATAGTCTTATAAAGTTTGATAAAACTGTATTTGGTGCTTTATCTAAATATTGATCAGCATGTTTATAGGGAAATTACTATGCCTTCTGCCTGAACAGCAAGAAGTAATAAATTAAGCATTAAAAAAACCCTTTACATGCTGACAGTCCCATTTTATTTTATAATCTAGAATCCATTACTTTTCTACAATTAATTTGCCTAAATGTGCCCAGTACTTTTATCATTTATCTACAGTCCTACTAGAGCCTGATTCAAGTTATATATTTTTGGTGGATAAGCAAAATAACAGTAGCAATTACTATACATTAGTCTGATTGGAAACAGAGGTGAGGAGAGCTTTGCCTAGTTAAGTGAAATTCAAGCCTGATATAAGTCAGAGAAAATGGAGTTCACATTTTTAATCTAGTAACTAATGTCAGGATTGACTTAATTTTGTCAAAGTCTTATTCCTGTTAGTATCCATCTCAGAGTTTTGTTCTTAAATTCTTGTTCATGTCTACGGTTCATCGAGAAAGCATCACTCATCCACCAAAAATTTGAGTACTGTTGGCATGGACATGTTTTCTTTCTTCCTTCACAGTAAAGAATGGGTGAAAAAAGGTATACAGAGTCACTGAAATACAATATTACACCTGTGTTTTTCACAGAGCATATCGCTTAAATATACATTGGAGTTTTTGCTACAATTTGCCTGTATCCAAACAAGCTTCTTTCAAGAATCCAAGGGATCTGTTTGACTCTTCAATAAAAGCAAATAAATTTCACAAATATTTTCTTCACTGGAAGCACTGTTTTTCAACCTTGGCTTTATTAGAAGCTCCAAAGAAAAATGTGGGAATTACCCATCTGCAATATCACTGCTGCATGTAGAAGTCCCTGGAGAATTGAATGTATAAGCTGGAGCAACCATTTTCTCATTACCTTTGTAGATCCTGTAATTCTGAACTTTCAGCGTAAATGTACGCCACTGGTAAGGTCGCTGCTTTATTAAATAGTTCAGTGATGCAGTCTAAGCTTTCACACAGTCCAGGGTTAACTGCATGAAGAACATGGTAAAATGTCCTCTGCACATAAATCAGACTTTTTAAATATCCATGGTATTGACTATTTAAAACAATAAACTGGCACCATCTATAAGCAAGATGAGCAGTGGACAAAAAGAAACCTTCTGAAAGATTTTTACTCCAGGTTTGTTTAAACATAAAGATAAAAAAATCTGCTTAGGGAAGCTGGTGCAAACTATTCTACTAACCTGACTATAAACTGTTTAAATTTAGAATTTGACTACTCTTCTAGGGATTTTCTTTCACATATAAAAATCATATCAGTTGGCTCATTTGCACTTTACAAAGCTTCCCCTGCTCTACTAATAGATGCTATAAATAATTTAGAGCAACATTGGGTATATAGACTTGTTGTGTGTTTTCCCTTGGAAACTAATAAGCTATTTTTCTTACCTTACTCTCTCCTCATTGCAGATATGTTGGTTATATTATGCAGCCAATATTTCACCTGAAATCAGAAAGAAAGCAAAACCAGCAATTTTAAATAGGTAAGCAAAACTGCAGACAGACATATAATTTGTCTTTCCATTCATGGATTGGGCATGCCATTTAGGTGACTCTAACACCTTTGAAGTCCTCACAGCATTGTCACCCACTTTTTGCAGACTCATAGAAGGGACCAGAGAAGATCTTCTGGACTGACCTCCTACATATGGGTAGCTGTTGTATTCCAGCAGAGTCTGGCAATGCATGACCTGTGCTGGGTAATGCAGACAATTCTGAGCAGCATTCCTCTCCTGATACCAAGAGACAGCAGCTCTTCATCTCTTCACCATTTTGTTCCACTGGTTAACCACCTGGACTGTTAAAATGAGTAGCTTAATCCTAATACGAATTTGCTTTTCAACTGCTAGTCATCATTTCTTGTTTCTGTCTTTCTCTACTAGATTAAAGATCCCTTTGTATATTTTTCCCCTGAAGGGACCTTATTTACACTGGTTATGCTGTTCTACAGTCATTTTCCTGGTTAGCTAAGCAGAGTGAGTTCTCTAAGGCATCCTCTCTAATATGTAAACCATTCTTCTGGCACTCTCCTACACAACTCCAATTTTTCAGCAAACTCAGTAAGGTATTTTCCTGTGGGGGTTTAATTCAGTGAACCAAGCAGTGGACATCAAACCAAAAGCTGGTACTCAGTCCCACAGACCTTGAATCCTAACATAAGCCAAGAGAGGGGTGCAGAGGCAGAGGGGAAGTGCAAGGAGCCAGTGGGACACAAGCCAGCATGATGAGCAGTTATCTCAACACACGCAGAGATTAACTGTTGACAAGTTGTTTTGTAGGTATCAATGCAAAGGAGAGCTGTAATGAGGGATTTGAAGGAGGATAATGATGTAGCTTCACAGAGCTTCACCCAAGCATAAGTAATTAGCACTGATAATGCTTACTATCTTCAATGGACGTGGAGGTTTTAAAGGGTGTCTGAATGAGCTATCTTGGGTACCCTAGGCAGCAGACAGACAACAGTATGACAGAATACTGCTGCAAACATACCCAGCTTCTCCACACAGTTAATTAGCTAAGCTGCAGTATCACATTACACTGTTGACTGTTATTCAGAGGTAGCAGAGCCATCTCTCTGCGTGGCAGTGTGCTGGTGCTGTGCAGAAACTCCCTGAAATGCCTATAGAGGTACTGGATAGTGAAATACAGTAGGATTGTTTTATTTACTTTCCTCTGCATCTGGAAGTTTCTTGATAATACATTGCCTTTTCTGGGTCATATTTAAGAATGGGAAATAGCATATTGATTTTGTCATGTCAGTGAAGAAATGTGAACCTGTCAATGTCTGTGGTCACTCCATTCAGCAGGCTGATCCTTCATCTCTCTGCCAACCGTAATGTGTTGAAAAAATAGTTTTATTGGAGGGACAGAAAAAAATATTTTGGACAATTAATCAACATTCAGTCTGGCTGTAGCAGTTCAAAAGTATGTAATAAAATTGCTTTTTCTTTTTATCCAGAAATGTTCCCTTCTAGTCTGAAACTAAACCATTTTGGCAGCAAGCTCTGGGCAGCTACACAGCCATGATTAGTTCAAGCCAGTATCAAAATCTTAAGCAAATATGATTTTAAACTATCTTGTGGGAATCCCTTTTCTAACTAAATGTTCTGCATTTTGGATTGGTCTGTATCCAGTTTATGTCTTTATGTCCAAATATTTTAGCTCACCACTCTCTCTGTCTGCTGATTGTGAACTACATCAAAATTCCGCCACCAAAGAGCACAGAAGTTCAGAAAATTTCACATAAAGGCCTGGGTCCCTTGTTGCAGTTTGGAGTCTTCTCTGATTTCTACATGAAAATATGATATTTCAAAAATTCTTGTTGTCCTTGTTGTGCCTGAATAGTTTTTCTGAGTTGTTGAGCTACGTCTGTAGACAAAAAGAGATCTTAGGCTTTATCCCTAAAGGGTTACTCTTTGTATTCCCATTATTTTCAAACCTGAGCTCAAAGACTCCTGAGAGCTTCTCATTCTTGTTACTTCAGGGATCAAGGACTGGACCTGACCCCACAGTAGGAAGGGAAGAGACAGAGGGAAGACCCCTAAAAGTCTGGTGTACTGCTCTTGTGCTATAGAGGTTCAAAGGGAGAAGCAGGAGCAAAACATGTTGCTTCTGGGAGATCCCTCCCTTCCCTTGCAGGCACACAGCTATTCCAAACAGCACAAACCCTCTTCAAATGGCAGCATATGCTACATGCATGATTTCCAGAGGTCCATCAGAAATGGCCAAGAAATGGTCTGACACCCCCAGAAGGCTGCCTGCCCTGGAGAACTCCCTGTTTTGCCTATACCTTCAGCCAGCTCTGCCTACATTTGTATGGCATGAAAATGTTATCTTTTATCTATGACACTAAAATATTTATCAGAGCCAAATCTGAATTTGGGGAGACAAGAAGAAATACTAGTAGCTCCTAATGTGAAAGGTTCACTTTAAAGCCTTAAAGCGGAGTTCTGATTTCTTGGAAATGGAGGACTGAACCGTCAGTAGGGATTTTCCAAAGAAGCAATGCAGACCTTCCTCCCATGTACAGTAGAATTTCTCTCTAGCTTGAAATCCGATGTCTTTTTGCTCAGAGAGAGCACCTTTACCTTTTGGTCTGATACTGAATATTTTTGGTTCCTGGACCTCACCAGCCTACACAGCTTTTGTGAGATGGTGGATTAGAACCAACAGAGGCAGCAAACGGTAGCCACATGCAGCTTTCTGAGGACAAGACAGGAGCACATATTAGTGAAATATTTCAGTCTTAATACTGTTTTAAAGCCAGAGTGAGCCTCTGAGCATGGGGGAAAAAAAAAAGAGATATTATTTTACCCAGCCTAACTTTTCTAGCTATGAAGATTAGATGCTTACTTTTTGATTAGACCCTCGCTCCATCTCAGAAATAACCACTGTAACGACATTATTCTGTCCTTATCTTCTGAGATGCAGAGGCTGATGAGAGATAAAGTAAGTAATGACTGGCCAATGCATGGTTTTAATTTTCTTAAAATAATTAGAGCAAGATATTAAAATATAAAGAATGCTACTCATTAATAACAACGATAGAGTAATAGTCTGTCTCTCTGTACAACTGTGACACTAATCCAATCATAGATTGATTTTTAGAAGAAAATAAACAGCTATCTCTTTACAGTATCTTAGGTCATCAGCTGCTTCTAACTTATAGCTTGTCACTGGGGAGAATATTCTTGTCTGGTATTGCCTAATTATACTTCAAAATTTTTCCTTTTAGCAGATTGTCATCTCTTTAAATCAAGATATACTGTCTATTTAAACCAAGGGTCATTGTTCCATATTTGCTGATATAAGGAAACAGTAGAGAAAATACTCTGAACTTCTTCCAGCTAACAAAGAGACTTAAAGGATGTGCTTAGAGTATGGCTTTGGCCAGACCATCTGACCTCAGCCCCACTGTCACAAAACTCCTTGTTTTCGGTGTAAATACTGCTGATTAAGGAAAGAAGAACTTGTCTACTGATCTATTTAATACCTTCCAGATCCCTACCCTCTGTCCCTTAATCCATCATTTTCTGAAGTGACAACACTGCTCACCATCTCATCCATTACACACAGTACCTACCAATGGAAACTTCCCACAAATCAGACTGAACTTGAAGAACATGGACAGTAATGAAAAGAAAATATATAGAAAAGTCTGAAATTGAGAGCTGAGCTAAGGAATTGTAGCTCCCTAGTTTTAGCTAGCTCAGAGGTCTGTTTTCTTTTACTTACTTCTTGAAAACATTTTACATTGGCTGTACTTTGCTTTCCAGCTGTCAGAGTTAGAAACAAATCTAGTTTATCCCTGGTGGTTTTGTACTTTTATTTGAAACTACTTCATATTAGACATTTTTAAGTCTAGAGCACATGTTACTTTTTAACATTCAAACTGATTTTGGAAAGCTGAAGGAAAACATTGCAATGCAAAAATGACTGCAAACATATAAACTGTAATAAGTTTTAAAAAATCTTTTTCTGAATCAAATTCACTTTCCTCAAAAATGTATTTGAAAATGAAAATGAAATGAAAGCAAAAGGCCTTTACTTTGGCATTTTAAATTATGCTGTTGTTTTCAATTAACTGTGACTTTCCTTGAAGGAAAAGTGCCAGTTTATACTGAATGTAATACTTCAGGCTTCAGAACTTCTGATATTAGCATGAGTTGAAGAGTCAAGTAGGTAGGAATTGTTTCCTTTTTGGAGATTAACTTGCTACAATTTTGTGTCTTTTTGCCACACTGAGAGAGGGGGTCTTTTTCCTCTCTACTTTTCTCAAGGAAAAAAAGATCTTTGAAAACCCCAATAAGGAGGATGCCAGCAGCAAGAGGATAGAAGGCAGAACAGTGTGAAAACAGAGTACAAAAGCAAAACAGCAGTGAAGCCCTATTCTTTATTACCCTTAGCAGGAAATTTTGTCCAGGCAGTAAGACTGCTTTTCCTATGGTCAGTCCGCTAGGTTTCATAGATGGCTTGGCTGAGTTGCAAACCAGACAAGCTAGAGGAAATGCAAGAAAACACAGAGAAAATAAACAGTAGAAGATTTCCTCTTCCCTGCAGAGGATAACTGGTTAGTTAAGTTGATGGTGACAGGATTGCAGAGTTCATGTACCGACCCCCTCATATTTCTTCTCAAAAGAAAATAAAGAACTGCTAATATTGCTATTACTGCCCCTCCTTTTTAAGTATGTAACATTGCAAATTATTTCTTGGGTGGATTTTTTTTTTCTCAGGAGGATAAGATTTTACCAAATGTAATTAAGAATTCAAACTTCACAAACTGTTGTTCACAAAATCACAGTCCTAATGTGTTCTCTCATACAGGGCTGTATGAGGAATAAAAATGTTCTACTTAACTTGAAGATGGAAAAGATCTATTCTTTTCTCTGGTTCCTCCATATAACACTTAAAAATGTTGCCTACAGAAAGGTTTCTACTTCCTCAGATAAATTTAATTTTAAATGCAATATGTGCTCACTGGGGAAAAATTACACAGCCTGATAGAGCTCGCTTTATTCAGTTCCCATATTCTCTTTTCTGTATTGTCAAGTCAATATGTGTACATTTTGTTGTTTCTTTATATAGACTCCCTTGTTACTTTAGTGTTCTTTCCACTTATACTTCAACATTTTCAGAAAAAAAATTTTTTGAGAAAAAACTCTTTGCAAAGGTAAAGGAAAAGTAACTTCAGTTTCAAAGGACATTTTTGCCCTTCTTGGCTATTACATAGTTTTTTTAGAACATCCATATTATTTGGTAATTTCTATGCTGGCACATCACCAGCTCTATAAATCTGTAAGGTAACTGTAGAATAAATTATCTAATTGCATATAATATAACTCTAGATTCTGTAGATAAACATCTGTAGCTAAAAATTACAATATAATTACATACACATAAATGTTTAGTTATCTAGCAATTATAAGGTAATTGTTACATTGTTTCTTGCAAAACTGATGTACGGAAGAATGTTTTGGTATTTTCGGCACCATGAATCTGGCTATATGTGAATTATCTTTGGTTGGAAGTTTTGAATTAAAAAAACTAGAACTCTTTAACCCACACTGGTCTTCATTTTTTTTTTAAATTATTTCCTACATCTAAATTAAGAATGTAAATGAAGCTGGTTTTAAGCACATAGTTAAGAAAAATTCTACCTCCAAAGTAGGTAGGACAAAGGTGCTCATTTAGAGTTATTTTCTTCAAACTAAATTCATTCCAGTGAACAGCAACCATTCCAATGGAAGACATGGTACTTGATAAATTTAGGCAACAGCTTCTTACTATAAAAGGCTGCAAAAATACACTTCCTCATACTTTTTCCTTTACATTCATACTTTTGTCTGCTAATACTACTGTATATATCATGTCTTACATTATCAGCATGTCTTTATATTAGCCAGTGAACTGTGTATCTGAAGAGAGAGGTGAATATGATTTTGCAGTCTTCCTAACTAAACCCTAGATTTCTCTCTTATCATGATGCTGAGGGCAAGGCGGAGGGGCTGATCTCATCAGCATTCTCCTCAGCACCAGAAGACAAAAGTCTGAAAATCCTTAGACAAGGAGGGGATTGAAACATAGTCTCTCTGGAGCTAGGTGACTTTTCCCAGTAGGCTTAACAGAGTAGGATTAAAGGGAGTCAGCTCTACCACTGCCAGCAGATACGACATTAAAAGAAAACAGTGAGTCCTTGTTATCAGCTCCTACCAATTAACTGTAACTGCATTAGACATTTATTGGATTTGGTTAGTGTACACTGTAGATAATTTTAAAAGGTTGTTAGAAAACTTTAAAAATTAACCCAAGTTATTAAATCAGATCTAGATGCTGGAGAAATCTTTCCTAGTTTGGGGACACTTGATATTTGACCGAGATCCATTAAGCAGAATTATTTCTTTAGAGACTCATCAGAGTATAATCTCTGAGACAGAGTTCTCTCCAGTCACTGTCTATAATTACAACATGGTATCAGGAGTGAAGGTTGAAAAAGAAGACTGACTTGAGAAACAGTGGAATAGAAGAGGAATAATTGGACAATATGGAACATGAATTTAAAAATCTAAAAAGGCTGAAACTCTCCAGTAGTACAGCAGATGACTGAAAAGGTTCAAGCAAGATAATTATGTCTTTGTGAAGCCAAGGGGAAACCCTGAAAAGAAAAATGGAATAAGGCAGGTTTTCTCATTTTAATATTGTAGAGTATGAGATTAATTTAAGAATCAACAGTTAAATGAGAAAGAGCAAGCTAGTTAACATATTACATTACTGAAATTTAACAAGCACTTTAATCCAAGAAGTGGATTCATGTAGTACATATTGGAGTGTTTTGGGACAAATAGACTGTTCTGAAAGCTTTGACAAGTCCTTAACCTGAGATTAGACTGTAACAGGTATCAGAAACCTGTCAAAACCTGCAAGAAATGCACAATTAAGAAAAAAAGAACATTAGATTTACATCTTGGATTAGGTTTAGCAAAAGAATATGATGATGCCCGGCTACATAAAAACCAGATTATATTATAACATTAGAGGGTGAAAAGTTTCTTGCAGGTATGTCCCAGACCATAGAAATGACCGGAACAAAACAGAAAACTAAAAAGATGGCAATACAAAACCTAATCAGAATAGGCGAGTAAGAAGCATAATGAAAGTACAGACTTTAGTGGTGCTCAGCCTTTCAGCAGAACAACTATAATCAAGGGAAGTTAAATTTTACATAAAAGGACTGAAACCACCTAAGAAAAAAAAAAGATTTAAAAAAAAAGAGAATAATTTGTGAGAATAATGCATGTTTCAACATCACCTTTGGTTATCTGAAAATTAGAGAAGTCCTTGTTCCATATACATCCATTGCTCATAGACAAGGTAATGTGGTATCTGAAAATACAAGAAATTATTTTAAAGTTAAAGCATGGTCTTATTTACAGGTGTGGATAGAAAATGTTCAGATAAGTCCCAAGAGGAATTCTTTCTACTGAGGAAAAATAAAGGCAAAACAAAATCTTGAAAAGACAAAGTGTGAATTGTTGCAGGAGATGGAGCACATATTGCAGGGCTAAAAATGTGTCAGACCCTAAATCTCACTGAGAGAGGTTATAGTGCAGAAGCAGAAGGCTGAGAAGAGGGAAAGTAAAAATGACAAATAAAAAGTAGGACTAAGTGAAACTACAGAACAGCAAAGTTGTCACAGCAGAATTTAGGGGTGGGGTAGCCACAAGGACAAAGCCACAGCACTCCGTCCCATAAAATATAAAAATTATTTACTAACCAGGGAGAGTATAATGGGCGGGTGGCAATTTCTGTTCTACAACACACACACTAGTGCATATGCCATACAGATACACCTCCATCAGCCACAGCCTCGGGTCCAGCTTGAGTGTCACGGCAGCCTCGTGCTGTCAGCTGGACAGAGTGTCCAAACCCTGACTGGTGTATGGGCTTTCACACAGTGCTCCCATCTCGGGCTCAGCCTTCTGTGGTGCACTGGGCTCCTGAGGAGATCCTCCTATCAAGGAAATTTACCTCTTTATTGCTTTCAAACTTAGATGGTCAGATTAACTTTCCAAAGGCCTTGCTGATCTGTCACACCAGGACAAATGCCTTTGACTTTCTCCATATTTAAAGCCAGCTAGCTCTTTCTACATGGGTTTCTCTCATCTTCCGATACCCCACCCTAAATGCATTACAAGGATGTAACATTAAGAACGCCTTTGCATTTCTTAGTTTCTTCCCCATGCACACCTAAACCATTAAAGGTGGGCAGATGTAGTTCAGAGGTTCTGGATGAGGTTCCCCATAACAATTATTTGTGCTTCCTTTATTTTCCCAGCACATACCATAACCACCTATTAATGACTAAGAGTGGGGCAGATGTAGTAGAGGTCTCACTGAAGTGATTCGTGTTTTCAGGTAGGCTTCAATACATCACACAAAGCCATATTCTTAGCAAGTCAAGAATTTATATAAATAAAATGTTAACATAATACTGACACTTTTTAAAAATGGCATTCACATCAGAGTAAGACTCAAAAATGTTATACATATTGCATATGTGAACAAGGAAAATTTATAAATGGTCTACAGTTCACATAGACGTTTTTCTTTGTGCTGGAAAATACATATTGATTTTGGATTATGATTCCCACTTAGCAGAAGGATAAAGAATAAAAAACACAACCATTACAAATTTGATTTCATGTACAAATCAATATTTGCAAGATATGACACATGATCCACAGTAATGGCATATACGAAACAAGTTTTAACACTTTGCAAAAGTTTATTATTGTAGGCATGTTTTTTCAGGTCCAAGACAGTCACAGTCAGATTGTAAAAAACCTATCAAAATTATTTAAAGGCTTCTTAAAAGCCTGCTCTACTAGCTCAGATCTGCACTTGGTCCTGGTAAGTTATAGGACAATACTTCTTGAATCTAAATTCTCAATGGCCTGAAGTTATTTAGAAAAGGAAAGGAAAAATTTAGACCAGTGTTATTAAAAGTAGGAGCATTGTAAATTCCTATTAAGCGTAATGAAAACAACAAACAGAAGGCTCCAACAGGTTAAATGTATAATGACATAGCCACTTGACAATGTGCATTCATACACCTAAAATATGGACTTTTTTCCCATGAAGGCACCTCTTTTTGTAAAAGTGGGTAGGCAGCAGTGCCTGACGTAAGAGTGAAAAAGGAGGAACAGAGCCAAGGTGAAGAAGTTCAGGCAGAAGAGTAGCGTGTGGACTAGGTGTTACCAAGGGAAATGTCTAAGAAGAGCAATGCAGGGTCCAAGCACAGCTCTGTAAAGAGTTAAATACATGCAGTACCTCAGTGATCTCAAAGATCTAAGATATCAACTCAGAGACTGGCTGAAAATACAAGTACACATTGTATTATGTATTATGTATACATATGTACTGTATACATATTATATGCGTACATTTCTTTCCTCTGGAAAGAGGAGTTGTGAAAGTATGTGCCCCTTAAGAAGCTCCAAGCATTTTGATTTGAAGAAGTCCTGCAGCCCGGCAGGCTGGGACAGCAAGATCTCTCCCTGCCTCAGAAGGACCACTCTCACTTACACGTAAGCCTATTTATCAAAACAAGCTTAGACTCACAGACCTCAGTTATCACTCCCTGAGAACCTTTTTCTGACTGCATCTTCTTCTTGTGTGATGGTGGTTATACTGATGTGTAGCCTGATGGGTGACCTGGTCTTGTGCAGTACGTCTAGTCTGTGCCTTCCTTGTTCACCAGACCAGAATTAGGAAAACAGATTAATACTTCTGAAGAGAAAGCAGAATTGCTTTTAAATTTCAGCTTCAGTTCCTGTCTCTTTTTAAGGTTTATATGGAAATTATGTTTGTAATATTAAAACATCATTAAAATATAATAAGTAGGGGGGGTTCTAATTGTCTGCAATATAGTAATTTTTTAACAATGAATATAAAATCAAAGACATTAAAAATGAACTACAATTTTTTTTATTGTAACTGCGATAAAAAAATTCAAGAGACTCAAAATATATGCAAACAATACATGGAGCAGAAGCGCAGATCCCTGACATAATTATCAGGCTGCATCAAAATGGAACTGGAGAGATGTACTGGACCTATAACACCCTGCCACCACCCATGGTGTGCAACCATCATCCCCAGAAATTTTGATTTCGCAGCACACCACCTCTTGCAGATGAGGGTAGGCAGGGAAAAGGTGCCATGAAGGGCAAAAATGGGGAGGAAGGCTGCCATAAGAGCAAATGTGAAACTTCCTATTTGCTCAGTTGCTCTGGCCAGAGTCCTGCACTTCAAAAAGTCTAATTTTCTCCCTCAGAATTTGTGCTTCTTCAACCAGGACTTGCTAACTGAGGTACTTAAGGTCACCCCAGAGAAACCTGCCTTTCCCAAGCGTATATAGAGGGTGCTGAAAAGACTGATGTTTCTAAAGCTAAAAGCTAAGCACCGAGTAAGCTGTGCATCATGTGCTTAGCTACTGAATTATTTCTGAGTAGTACTGAACTCAGAGTTGAAGAGGTCAAGGTTTGGGAAACTCCAAATAGCTTAAATTATCTGCTGACAAGTTCAGTTTTACTTAAAGTGCAAGCAAGGGTACTATATACAATGCAGGAGCTATACAGGGCCTTCAGCTTTTATACACTGTAATTTCCTGAAAGAAAGGACCATTCAAATATCCATACACATGGTGGGTTTTTTTCAATTTTTTAGAAGTTCCATTGTTAGGCCTAAAATTGTTCAGAAATGTTTTTCCTTTAAGCAATTTCTAATGGCTGTCACTATGATTTAAAGTCTTCTACAGAATCTCTCACATAAGGTATGGCTGCCTAAATTACTTTGGACCTAATTTTAGATAAACTGCTATAGCAAATGTTGAATAAATGCATGAGTAAGCAAAGAAAAGCAAAACAGATATTTAACATTTGTGACTGGTGTTATCTTTCCACAGTATTTGAATAGAAGTAGTTTAGGTTTGTTAATTGGGTTCCACACAAAAAATTTGTGTTCAAAGACATTACATTGCATTCATCATCTCTCTAAAAGGTTTGTCATTGCATTACCACTGGCTAAGAAAACAACCTAAAATGCAGATCAATGCCAGATGCATTTCTCTATAAGACTCTTTCTCAGCCCTTGGCACAATAATGGGAGGTATGAGGGGATCTCTCAGGATGAACATACATGTAAGCCAAGATTATATTGCTGTGGAAAAAAAAATCCAAAAAACGCTCAAATAAAAAATATGCTGTGTTAGAAAAATTTAATTAGACCATGGTGATATATATCGAAATTGTACCTGTGAGGTGTTCTTCTGTGCTGGTCTTTTTGCAAATAAAACTTTGAGGAGATTGTTCTATGACAACTGTGTTTTTCAGTCTGTTTTGTTAACTTTTTAAAAAAAGTAATGCTGCATAAATAAAATGTTCTGGTGTTAAATCTTTTAATTTGAGGAAGGAGAGGAATAACCAAGCAAGTGCACAAAAACATTGAACTCTGAGGTCTTTGCACACTCGGAGATTCCCTGAACTGTCACCCTGAGTTAGTTATCAAGTATCCAGCCTGAGGCTCCTATGGCATAGAAAAGGTGTGTTCCTAGACCAAGCACATATACTATAACAGGACTCTCTGCTTTAGTTACAGGGTCACAGATAGTTATTATTCCCCTTATTTTCATTGTCAGTTTAATTTCACCCTTTATTTTACGCAGTCAGAACCATAAGAATCACATAATTTTTAGTGGAAATCACACAACATCCAACTTTATCTAACTTTGCCAACCACTGAAAATTGGTTTTTAGAGCTATCATTCTGCTTGGCCAAATCCCTTTGAAATCAATGGGATTTTCAGAGCAGAGTGACTGACAGATGGGGACCCTAATCAATAGGAAGAGCAAATTCTGAATACAGATTAAAGGCCCAAGATCATAGGTCACAAGACGAACAATATTAAATACTCTACCTCAGGCATTTTTTTCATGTATCAAATGTACCTAAAAATTAATCAAAAGTAAAAGTCCTGCCTTCTATAAATAAGCAACAGCTGCATTTACCGTCTAAGGCATGTGTCTCATATAGCTGAACTGAACTGCAGTTCAGCTTACGTTGTACAAACACGGCTGGGTCACAGGAGTGACACAAACCTCACCTTGTAACTCCTTGTCAGGAGCTGGTTTCTGATCATTATCACTTTAAGCCTCCCGAAAGCTGCTGTGATGCTGGTTGCCAGTGGCAGCACAGCTTCAAATGGCAGCTCCAGATCAGCAAGGCTCGGGGAAGATGCGTCTGTGGCCTTTTAGCCTGTCTCACAATAAAAGCAGTGGATAAGGAGAGAAATGGTTCAGCAGGGCAGAAGTAAGCTCTACACTGAGAG
Organism: Phalacrocorax carbo; assembly: GCF_963921805.1. Lineage (NCBI taxonomy): Eukaryota > Metazoa > Chordata > Aves > Suliformes > Phalacrocoracidae > Phalacrocorax > Phalacrocorax carbo. The sequence continues at coordinate 41,438,660 of NC_087513.1, read as the reverse complement.
AAGACTGGCTTCATCCACACCTTATTGTCACAGTGCCTCTGCGAATACCCCTAAAGCCAAATGGTGTCCCAGCAACACTGTTCCTCCTTTGGAGTGTCCTCCTGGGTGTCCTGAGTGCAGTCCAGCAGAGATGCAACAGAAATTCTCTCAGTGGCAGGTTTCCTCCAGTAATGTGGACAACCAGCATCAGCAACAGCCCTGCTTGGGGCAATGAGCTCAGGCAACCCAGATTTGGCAATGCCATGAGGAATGCCATGCCCCAGTGACCCACTCACGGATACCTTGGGGCTATTAGGGTCACACCCAAACTTGTCAGACCCTAATTAAGTGTTCTCTGCGGTGACCAGTCTTCTGCAGTCTCCCAGCTTGAAAAACTACTGCTGTCTTTGCACATATTGAAAAGTACAAAATTAACCACCTTGTAACCATCCAAATGGGAATTCCCATACCACCAGAATGGGAACAGAGATCACACCTCTGTGTTATCAGTGACGTACAGCTTGTTTTTTACAAGTAAAAAGATGCCAATTTTGCAAACAGCACCTTATTTACTTTGGTCTTTTTATTAATAATACATTAAGATCAATGAAGAACATTTATCTCTCACACATATAGTTATCATGGGCGTTTAGAATGGGCAAGAAAGCATGCCTTCTGGGTACGTTACATGTCTACAGTACTTCCCAAGGATATACCAGGTTCTACAAATGTTGTTTAGCCACACAAAAGCTCCAGTTAGAGCAATAGTTGACTTGTGGATTCCAGCCTGCTGTGCCATGACCTATAGTAACCATTTTTTCCAAGCTCCAGGGGGACAGGACTACCAATCTCTGGACCAAGGTGAAGTGTCCCTGCCAGATAGACTCAAACTCTCAGTACAATCAAAGAAGCCTTTCACTTCTTTTAAATAGTTGCCATGTGAGTTGGAGGAACTCCATGAACCCAGCAAGGAAGCAAGTGGTGTGCATCCATATCATTGTAGCCTTTAGAGGTGTTGTGGCAGGGGCAGCGCCCCTGGCCATCCAGCCAAGCCCTGGGATTTCAGAGAACATCTCATCCCAGACTGTGGCCAGCAGGAAGCTGAGCCAGCTGGGGCTTTCACCTTGACGGAGCTTTGAAGTAAGATGTAAAAGCAACAGAAATAGATGGCACATGCTTTCTAAGGAGTTTTGTGGTAGGTGAATACAAGGATCACACATGGAACAAATAAGGAGGATGAAAGATAAGTGCTATGGCAAGGACTGTGGATAAGAGGCATCCTTAAGAGCAATCCTGGAATTAAGCATGGCTTAAGTTTTCCATGAGCTTGATGACAGCCTGCAGTGCAGGTGCTGATGGGGATTCCCACACCTGGTGCTCTCAGAGGGGAGGCATCAGGGAATGGTGTAGGACAGCGTGGTACCCGTGGCCAATCCCACCTGCATAGGAGCTGTGCTCCAGCAGATTAAATACTTCATGATCAGAGTGTGTTGGTGTCACAGAACATTTCACTCTCAGTGTAGCCTTAGGGAGCATGCCATAATAAGCACTCATATAAGAAAAGACTTTCTCTGACACACTGATCAGATCCCCCCCAGGTGGTTGGGGTCTGATTCATCACACACTGCTGCTCTACCTTTGTAACAGAGCAGCTTTAATTTAAAACAATTTAATTCCACGTGGAAAAATAGTGCAATACAGAAATAAATCAAGTGCTCTGTATTTACATAAAGACCGATACCCTCAGCCAGCAAAAACTGGAGTGGTTCTGCTGAAGTCAATGGAGTTGTACTGATTTACACTAGCTCAAGCTCTGCTCCAATATTTTAGAAATAGTGGTCTAAAGCCTCAGATAATATATGCCAGAACAACTCCATCAAATTTGTACATCAGCTAAGGATCCGACCTTTTATTGAAATGAGTATGCTAGAATTCCCCTTTGGTTTGTTTAAAACATTGAAAAACAGTAACCAGGTTGTTGATTGGTATGCTACTAACCCAGAGGCGCGGTAGTTCAGATACTGCATGCTGTGTGGCTGCAGTTTGTATGTTTTTGTACCCAGCAGCACAGCAAAAGTATTTCAGAGCAGTGACAGAATGGGTAGTAAGGAAGTAAACCTGCCCTATGGCAATCCCTCATCGTGCATCTCTCAAGTTTGCCAAATTTCAGAGTGAATGCTGCATATGGATTTTGCCCTCTGGACCATGAGGTCCCATTTTCACAGGAGTTTTTCTTTAGCTTCAATAAATATTTCTTATGGTGCAGGTGCTTAATAAAGGATGGGGAAAAAGAAATGTGCAAATATGAAATTGAAGGTTCAGTGAATTTCATAAGCTTTTGGCATTTTTTGACGTCTCTTGCTTTAGCTTAGTTTCTGAGCAGAAGGTACTGTACGTCACAGGGAGATACTTCAAACTCTGTAGGTGAGCTGCATTTGCACAGAGATGGGAAAACTAAGTATCAACTATCCAGCCCATTTTTCTCCACTTCATACTCCTTAATCTCTATGTGTAATGATGACTGTTATTACTGAATTAGCACACAGCCTCTAACAATGCATTAGACACTTTACAGAAATTCTAGTGTGTTCAGAAATAGTATACCATCTCGAGTATACTATCTGTAAATGCTCATGCATGAGGACAAAATTCAGATGACTGAGTTCTCTTTTGAACTCAATGGGATTACTTATGTGAGCAAATTAACTCATAAATTAAAGGTCTTTGCAGTGTTAAATTTTGAATTTACTCTCGAAAGTGAAATGCTGACCTCTTACAGTCAAATAAATGATTGTGGACATTGATTTTGGTGATAACTTTACCCCAATGGCAACAGATGGGCAGGTCCAGGTGATGGAAATGCTAAATAGAATAAATGAAGAAGAAAATAAGAAGGTAAATTCAGTTGCTCAGCTGAGGCACATGATTGTTATAATGATCTAGTTAAATTCAGTTAAATGTTCCACTGTTGTTTTTCTTCTTAAGGAAATATACATTGCAGCAAAATAATAGGAGAAGATAAAGAAACCAGAGAGTCCATAGGAAGGGATTTTTTTGTGTCAACCATATAATACAAGGATTTCTTAAAAAATCCTGCAATCTGTGAGAAGTCAATGCCAATTGAACCATTGTGGGGAAGCAATTCTAAGGATAAGGAGACATCACTAAAATTACTTAATAATGAGTCATTACAGGAATGACCCTGCTTATGCATGTCAGGGAAATCTGAATCACTCTACCAACTTCAGTCAAACTGTCCTGATTAAAAAACAAAGGAGCAGCCTACTGGATCAAAACCATTTAATTTCTTGAATGATCATTTTCTTTCTTAAAATATAAATGCTTTTGAAACCATAGCTGACTGAACAGAGCTGGGAGATGGTTTGGGAAGAATTAGTAACACAGACCATATTTTGATCCTATAAAATTTGAGAAGCTTAGAAATCTGCTGTAGTACCTTTTTTGTTCTCAGGAGAAGAAATAGACAAGGTATTTAAAACCCTGAAACTGGTAAATGCCTGTTTTGTCTCTTAGACTCAACTTGGCATATCTACACTTCATGCTTGAGTGTAGAGCTGGCAGTAATTTTATCTATATTGTACCTGTATAATGCAAAATTATGGTTGTTGCATGTTGCATTCAATTTTCTTTGATTCAGCAAGACGCAACATATGGCCACATTGTGCATTAACTGCTGTAAAGTGATACTGCTGGGAAGGTACATTGCACGGACTTTTGTCTCCCATCCCACTGATCCAGTCCACCACAAGCCATATCAAATACCTTATGCCTTATAATTAGACATAGGGATGGATTTTTGTACCAGCTTGGAATCCATCTACTAATCAAGCCATATTAGCAACAAGAAGTTTCTGTAATAAGTTCTGCTGTACACTATGAGGGTCACAGCAGTGGGAAAAGAAATCTTCAAAAAGGTAAAAGGAGAGCTAGAAACAACAAACAAAGTTTCTGTGATCCACACATTATTTAAGTACTCCATTCTTTGCCTTTTTTGTCTTTTCCCAGTGCTTGTGTCTATATTTTTCTTTCTTTTCACTCTCTATTTGGTGTTAGCTTAGTTTTAATTTCATTGTTTCTCTCTGGTCTTTGCAGCTTTCCCAAGTAGACTGTAAATCAAAAGAAGGCCATGCCGAACTCTTCCCCTCTTTAAACCCACAGGATGCCAAGTGTAGTTTTTCAGATTGGGATAGGGTACAGTCTTGAGTTCAGTCCCACTCTAACCACTTTTGCCAAGAGGAATTTTTTGTTAAGAACAGGAATATGCCCCTAATGACTTTTTGGAAGCATATTGTTGACACTGACAAGTCCTCGATCTAGAGACCTTACATTTTCTGAATATCAACAGAAGGCTTAAGCCTGAAAGAACGTGATTCTCCCTGGTTAAACTGTTAGGACAGACAGCCCTGTGAGTCATGTCTTAGCATGACTGTACCATGCTGTCTGACTTTGTGTTGCGGACATGTTACTGGGCGGGGAGGGAATGCTTTTCTCCCTTCCCCTCCCACTCCATAAAAAAAAAAACCCATCTATGTATAAACTAACCCCCCAAAACCTGCAGTTCCAATGAAGTGTGGAAGGAAAATAGAAGAAAAAAAATAATCAATCAATATACCAAAATCAAAATGTAAATCATTCCCTGTGTTCTCAGTTCTGTGGGTGCAGGTGCACCTATTAGAAGATAATCCCCAATTGTTCCCTTCTTTGACAGGTTGATATGTGTGAGGATTTAGACTGTAGAGAATGAAAATGTCACACATACCTTCAGGCTTTTTCTGTATATCTGAGTTTGATGTGATTTGATGGCTCACAGGGCTGATTTAGAATTATCATAGACATGTTCAACACCTGACCTCCCAAGGACTTGCTGGTGGCCCAAAGTATTCTGTATACTTTATCTTTTACTGCTGTCTGTCACTGTGGAACTAGTAGAAAAAAACATACTCAAAGAAATGTAAGAAATAGTTTATTTGATTATGATTTTGATATTTATTAAATAACAACAAGCAATAAAAACAAAAGAATTGGAACTTTATTTTGGAAGAAAAAAAAGGAAATTTCTTATTGATGCTCAGCTTAGACGAGTGGTTTATATTGATATGCATGAACATGTCAGTTTTTGTTTTTAATGAGTATGACCTGCAGTTTACTTCAAGTTAGGAGAGTACTATTCCTAGGACAAAAAAAGAATGGTCATTGCTTTACCCAGTTCTAGTTTACCAAACCTAAGATAAGTCTTGCATAAACGACTAGTAAAAAAAGTACATCCTTTTGTCTAATAAGCCCTGGTTTTATGTGTAATTGTAACTGTCCAGGTTTTGAACCTTATTCATATCATGCCCCTAGCACAAACCAGAGTTCCAGTCCTACAAACATATGCCCATGCCTCACTTTACATAACCTCACATATGCCTAAATTTACACAGCTAATCTGTGCCACCGAGCACAATTTTTCTGAGAGAAAAATTAAATGTATTCATCAGTATTTTGGGAACCAGTGATTCCTAAGAATCAGTCTAAAAACAAATTCAACAGTGAATGTAAGATATCTAAAATTCTAACAATATTTTTTGAAAAACATGCCTGAGCTATTGTGCAAAAGGCAGGCTCACAGAATCTTATCTCACAAAGCATTGCTGACAAAGATCATCCAACAACATTAGGTGGAGGAGTCTGCAGGGGTGAAGTGCTGTGATTACAAAAAGAAGAAGAGGGGACAAAGAAAAAGATGGTGCAAATCAAATGTGTTATGTTTGGCAAATTGTTTGGAAGCAAGCCATCTTTTTCTCACTGTCACCGCTGGAATGAATGCAAGATGCTTTCATCTGTAACAGCGTTTTCAAGTCTGCAAAAAAACGTTTCCCCACACAGATGCCAAAATTATTACTTAGGATGGAAATAGAGGAAACAGCAATAACACAATTATAACTGTTCACTCTGCACTGACAAATAACAACTATCTAATTGCCTTAACTGAGATTGAACAGAGCAGAGGTTTTTTAAACAAAGAGGGCCAGCTTCATCACTGGTGAATGCTGGCCTTACAAGCTTACTTGCCATTCTCCACTCCTCTCCCTAGGGTCATAGCCAGATGATTTATTTATGCACAGCTTGTTTGCACAGCTGGAGGTGCTGAGCTGTGAAGAATTACAGATAAACATTTGGGGGTTTAAATTATGGACATCTCCTCTAAGGTACCTTAGACATAGTTAACTTTGTGTGAGCTGATTTTCAAAGTTACAGAGAGTTTCTGCTGAGTGTCTAGGGGAGACACATGTTTTCATCCTATTTCTGCCTTTACATTTTTTTTTCTGTTTGAGACAACAAATTATCTTCTGCCGAGATGGTGTACCTGGAGTAGCACATCCTTCCCCAAAATTTATTACTTCCGCTTAGGTAAGCCATAACCAAAAGCTTTTAGCATCCGAAGGTTATGTGGGGATTAATATAAAACAAATCTCTATCTCTGAGCCAAATCCTAGAAGACAGCTATCCGCCCAATAAAAGTCATTGATCCTGAATATTCTTTAGGAAATGATGCATAGATTCCACTTTTTTAAAAACTTACCTTTTTTTCAGAACTCAGTACTATTGTGGTCATTGCTTTCATGAACCACCCACACCACTAAATAGGAGACAAAGAAATGAGTGAATGTGTGTTGTCATTAGAAACAGTAAAACATTTTATATGTGGGTTCACACCTATCTCCAGTTATTACAGGTTTTAGAGCTTGCTCATCATCCCTGCTTTCTTTTCCATCCAAGGTGAGCAGTGATCCTGAGAAGTCTTCAAAAAATTTTTAAATAAAGTGCTTGAAATTTCCTCAGAGAAAAAAAGAAAAAAGTTCATAGTGCCCATCAAGTGACTTTGATTTGAATATTTAATTATTATTTACTATTCAATCAATATTAAATTATTATTTAATTAGTTGTTCAGGTAGAGGCATTTGTCTTTAAAAGGCTTGGGTCCCATTCATTTTTACATTACTCTCTTTCAGCTCCATGTTCTCTTAGATCATGCGATGTTTCACACTTAACATTGAAAACTATACTGCACAGCACATTAAGTTGCTTATTTTCTGTAAGGTGGTATTGCTTCTCTTTCAGCTGTGAAATGTTACACTCTATTTCCTCACATGGATGGAATAGATGCCACTAGGAGGAAAACATTGACTCCTATCTCTGCAAATATGTTTCAAAATATTGTGCCTCTGACAACCATACGGCCGACCTAAATTAATATTTCTGGTAGCGAAAGCTACAAACTCAATGCTGCAAATGTTTACTAAAATGAGAAGTTTTCCTCTTATACTTATGCATAATATGCACCATAAAATGGTTGCAAAACTGGACCTAAAAGCTTATGCATTTGGAAACATTGCACTGTTCTACCATCAAGGTGCATAAAGGACAGAAAAACTTACAGGTTGTTTGCTAAACCCCTGAGAAAGCCTATTGACAGTGCAATGAAAGAGAAACTACTCAACTTAGGATGTATTGTGACTGTTGTATGTCACTAAATAAAAAAGGTCCATAGCCAGCAGTTTAACATATTTCCTGGAAATTATATTGGATGGTACTAAATTAGTTCAGTCCTTAGTTTTCGAAAGTATCAGTCAAAAGTAGTCCCCAGGTGAAATCATACTTTTGGCTACTGCTTCCTGACTGATTCTATAATACCACAATTTGATGCAGCAATATCAAAATTCAGTCTTGCCAGACATCCAGTGTGTATTTGGCATATCCAAAATATCTGGACATTTCTACATGGCTTAGATACAACAATCCTCATCAATCACCAGTTTTAAAATAGTGCTGCACTAATCACCTCCCTGATTCTGACAATTTCTTTTAACCTACTGATTTATGTGAAAGTGATTGCCTGTGGAAACTGCTGAGCATTAGCTTCTACAAGTAATTTCAAGTATCTTGCAACGATTGGCACTAAATGTAAAAGATGATTACTACAAATTGTGACTTAATGATAGGCTGTCTTCAGAGTAGAAACAAAACAGGGTTTGTATAGGTGGTTCTTTCTTACAATTGTTTATACTGGCATTTTTCAATATATTTACATGAAGCAATAAAAATGAAACTTGACTAGCAGCAGTTTTCAATTTTGATTAAAGAGATGGTGATTGCCATGAAATAGGAGTAACCTGAAATTGGAATGACCCTTTCTATAGACCGTGACTCTTCAGAAAAAGACGGGGTTTTTGCATCACTACTTTTCTCTCTGAACCTCAGTACTTTATTGCTAGCATATATAAAGAGACGTCTTTTGAGTAAAGCAGTGCCCACAATTTCTTATTGGTGGTTTGTAATCAAGGAGCTCTTTCACAATTTCTTTTCTCAGCATAGAACTGACCAGAGAATTAAAATTCCATTTCATAACAAATGTGAAGGTTTTTAATATCTGCTTTCCTTCCTGACTCTAACAAAAACCAGTTCTACAAACATTTTCAGAAGAAAAATTTGAGTTATTCAGACTGTCACCTTGACTCAGTAATTGAAAGTTGTTTCTTTATCTGTAGCTTTTTACTTTGAACTGACACAAAGATTTCACAAAATCTTTTGATAAAATCCCATTTAAAATAACTGTGGCTGTAAAACCTCATATTGCTGTTCTTTCCCCATCCTCCTCCTCCACCATGTCCCCAAGAAAAATTTCAAACATGCTACTGGAGAATAGATCTGGCCAGAATTTTGGGGTGAAGTCTTTCATTCCAGTAAAAGCCTGAGAATTGAACATGGAAATTTCGATATTGAGCAGGACAATAATTGTATTGTATAATCTTACAGTATTTTATGAGACAAATCTCTGTGTATAAACCAGTTTAACTGAAGATTCTACAGCTTTTAAGTTGATTTCCTTTACACAAAATGTACCCCAGGAGTCAATACTGGGGCCAATTCTTTTCAGCATCTGTGTTAATGACCTGGCTGGTGGGACAGAGTATACCCTCAGCAAGTTTGCAGGTAATACAAAACTGGAATGAGCGGCTTATATACCAGGAGGTTGTGCTGCTTTCCAGAGGGGCCTCAACAGGCTGAACAAATGGGATGACAGGAACCTCATGAAATTCATTAAGGAGAAGTGCAAAGTGCTGCACCTGGGGAGGAATAACTCCAGGAACCAGAATAGGCTGGGGGCAGGAAGGCTTGAAAGCAACTTTGAAGAAAAAAGCCCTGGGACTCCTGGTGGACACCAAGTAGACTATAAGCCAGCAACATGCCCAAGTAGCAAAGGCAGCCAACAGCCTCCTGGAATCCATCAGGAGAAACATTGCCAGCAGGTCAAGGGAGGTGATCCTTTCCCATCTTCTCAGCCATGGTGAGATGCGTCTGGAGTGCTGGGTCCAGTCCTGGGCTCCCCAGTACAAGAGAGGCACAGCTACTGGAGACAGTCCAGTGAAGGGCCCCTAAGATGATTAAAGGACTGGAACATCTCTTCTATGAGAAAAGGCTGGGAGAGCTGGGACTGTACAGCCTGGAGAAGAGAAGGCTCAGGAGGATCTTGTCAATGTGTATAAATTCCTGATGGAGGTGAGAAAAGAGGGCAGAGCCAGACTATAATGGTGCCCAGTGACAGGACAAGAGGCAATGCACATGAGCTGAAGTACAGGAAATTCCATTTAAACATAAGAAACTCCTCACTCATATGGTGGTTGAACACTGGCACAGATTGCCCAGAGAGGCTGTGGAGTTTCCGTCCTTGGAGGAATTCAAACACTGACCAGACAGTCCTGAGCAGCCTGCTCTAAATGATTCATCTTTGAGCACAGGGGTTGGACTAGATGATCTCCAGAGCTCCCATCCACCCTCATCTATTGTGTTATTCTATGAAAATGAATGAGGTTGTGTGTCAAATGCAATGTCAAGCACATTACTGGATGAATGTCTCCTAACAAAAAGAAAAGGCTGCAAAAACAAGCCCTCTTTCTTTTAATATGTGACCTTCCGTTTTCCTTGCCCATCTTCAGAATTGTACTCTTTGTTGGAGAATCAGTTTATGAGTGTTACCCCCTGTGAATCTAAAGCATGTGCTTTCCTTTAGTAACAGGTTGTTATTTAGACTTTCTCAATTAGCTGACCTGTTGCTTCAACTCAGCAATATCAACAAATAGAGAAATATTTAGAAAGGAGTCAAGGGGCAGGGAGCTAGACCGTTTTGCTCATCTCTCTTGTAGGCAATCAGTTCACCCAGGAGCTGTCATATGAAGTCAATCCATTGACTTTATGAAGCGCAGGCAATCTCAGAATTGTTTCCTCAGAGGATGCTGCATCCAGTGAACAATTGGAATGAAGCCTATTCACCTGTGGGCCATTATAACAACAGTGGCAGCTTGGTAGGGCAAGAAACATACAGCCAATTTAATCTGCAACTAAGAGGCTAAATCTATTTGGCATGGGAGAGAAAGAGGAAAAAAACAACAACAAAAGAAAATCACAAAAAATACCCACAACCCAAGAGCTGAGGATTAAGGACAGAAGTGTCTCAAAGGAAAAACTTTTCTTTCTCTGTCTCTGAGAAAAGGACCCATTTTTATTTCTGGTGGGATGTTTTTTTCTTTTTTTTCCCCTCAAGTACTCTTGTTTCTTTGCCCCACTGTGCTCACAAAATTGATTTCCAGCAGTAGCTGAAGAGCGTGAGCACTCCTTTATTTGCAGGACATCAAGATGCATGCAGGTTTCCTCTAGGCTACCTGGAGGGAAAAGGCAGTGGCCTGTGCAATAAGCAGACAGTCACAGAAATACTTTAGGCCTTCACAATCATCTTGGGAGGAAGAAAAGCTTCAGGCTTCCTCAGCCTAGAAGAAGAGCAGAGAGGTAGATTGCTTCAAGCCTCAGTAGCTCTGTGCTAAATACCACATATAAAGGGAGATGCTCTTAGTAATACCAGGGGAAAAATAAGGGGAAGGATGAAAATCATTGGGAGAACTGCTATGAACTTATATTTGTCCAGGTTTACAATCATATGGCTAGTGATGATGACATATGGCTGTTTTCTACAGTCTGTTGCAGAAACCTTGACTGGCATCTAGCAGTTCTGTGACCAGCATAACTCTACAGGTATGCTTCCAAACCTTCCTTTCAGATGTTAACCACTCTTAATACCTCTGGTGGAAAGTCTCTAAGCATGGTTCTGCTGTTATTTCTGGGTAATGCAATTTATTTACAGGCTGTGTTGCTTCAGGGGTGAACCAAATAAGTGCATTCTATCCCACATTCAATGGGAGAAGAGGAACTTCACCTATGGCATGTGATCTGCTTTGGCACATTGCTTTGTCACCTTTTTGCAAAGGGAAATACCTATTACCCATCTATATCCTGTCATCTATCCAACAGAGCAAGAATTTTCAATTTCATTTCATATTCCCTGGCTGACCTCAGACACACATGTTACAAAATATAAGGTGCATAATTGCATTTTCCTTGTTTTACTGGCATTTCTTGTTTCATTCTGACATCAAAGGCCAAACATAGCTACAGTACGAGAGCCAGTGGGAGCTTGATACTGAGCAAACTGGTCCCAACATGAAGAGAAATCATGGAAAGCAAGCTTTGGATTTAAACCTCTCCCTCACAGACTGATACATGGGAACCTGTAATGAGAAGGGGAAGGTTACAGGTAACATTTCTGTTTAAGAGTCTCCTAATTATTTCCATACACTCTAGAAATTACCTTTCAAAAGTCTTGATTTTATCTATGTCTCTTCACTGAAGAACGAAATGTCCCATGATGCATCTCAGTACTATGTCCATAAAAATGGATCACTCTGGAGTGACATCAGACTTATTCATTTCCATTCCCTCTTGTAAGGGACTAGAAACTTGTCTCAACATTGTTGGCAGGACAGTTTTAGCCACCACAGCACCTAGGACAGTTTAACCACCAGAACCTCATCACCACGGCAACCAGGACAGTTTGACCAGACAGGAACACATACGCATCCTGTTGCCTCGGAGCACATAGCCCTAGTTATCTGCGCATGCGCCTGGGCCCAGGGTCGACTGACCACGTATGGGGGTCTTGGACCCTCTGGACCCTCTAGTGACGGTACTGGGCATGCATCCTCATCGCTAAATGGGAGGTGTAGGTATGCAAAAATGTTCTGAGAACAATGCTATAAAAGGTGAAACCAGCAGAGACCCACAGGAGGGAAGAGAAGGGAAGGAAGAAGAAAGAATAAAGAAGAAGAAAGAACATTCTCCCACCAGATCTGAAGACTCATTGGACCGATGGGTTGCCTCAGATCTGTGGTGATAGCTGTCACAACTCTCTTTCTCTCCCTTTCTCACTCTTTTCTCTCTTTCTCTCCTTTTCTCTTGCATACTTTTTGTTGGCCAAATAAAGTGACTTGGCACTTGACTCTGTTTTGAGTCTTAATTCTGTTTCTAAGAATGTAAAAGAAACCTAGTCATGATAAAACATTTGAGTTAATCAGAAGTTAAGCCCAGCCGCCCCCAACCTCCCAGAGCTACCTGAGGTTGGTTGGAAAGCAAGGGAGTTTAACCTCTGCCAAATTGTTCAACCCTGTGGAGTAAGTGAATGTGGCCTCCTCTGATCTCATTGCCCTTATTGGATGCAAGCCGTGGCATAGAAAAACAACCCACAGAAAAACACAGAACTAAGGCCTTGATATGCGGGACAGAAGGTCAGGGGCACAGCTGGAGCACCAAAGCAGGAGAGCACACTTATTTATATTTATACCATATATGGAGCTAGTGCGTTAGAACACATTCAGAGGCGGAGAGGAGGGAAAAATACTAGCTCAGGAGGCAGATTATACTAAGGCTGCTCTTTTGTGAATAAACGGGTTTGGCTTTGCTTGTGCATGAATACGGAGTCTGTGTTATGAATCACCACACAACCCAACAGTGGATCGTGACACCTCTCTATCTGCTTTCTAATGAACTAAATATTCTTCATCTGAGACTCTGTAGCATGTTTTAGGATACAAATTTCCAGGCTTCTGGAATGCCTAACATCCCAAATGCTTTGGCCTAGGCTATCCCATGATCACACCTGCACCATTAACTCCTTCTGCCATCTCACTGTGACTGCTTTATTCTTTACTGGCTTTGCCCAATATCTTGCATTGTTTCCAAAACACTTCCAATATTTGTCATTTTGAATAACAACTCCGTTATAGCCATTGTTCGTATCTCTTTTTCTCTCTTATACTACATCTGTTACACTCTAGGATGTGGGCTGTTTGGGGAATGTTATGGGAAACATTTAATTTACTTTTTTTAGATTCAGTGGTGTGTTTTGTAGATTATATCCCTGAGCTTTCACTGGATATGTTGCTGATATACTCCTGTGGCAACATGTTTCTATTATGCCTCTTTGTGCTTCTGGAGCCTTGTGTGGAAATACTAATAACATCTGAGTGAAACCTTTAAGTTTTAACAGTATAGAAACCTCCTATAAATCAAACCAAATATCTACTCAATTATGTTCCTAAAAAACTATCTACAGTTTTAAATCAAACAATGTAATTTAGAAGTAAAGTTGTGCCCGACAATAATAATTCAGAAAATACACAGCTTCTTTTTGACTAATAGATACAAATTACCCATCATTCTGGACCTGATATTAATACTAATATTGGTATCACACCACTGAGATGAACTCCCCACTCACGAAGTGTTATCACTGCAGACATCTGGCAAATTGGTTGTTAACTTCTAACACAATTGATATGCCTTTTATTATTACAATATTCTGTTTCAACGAAAGAGTGCCCATTTCCCTTGTGATGAACCATTTTAATGATTTTATGTAGAAATACAGCTAATGAAAAATAATGGCAAGGGACTTCTGAATTCAGTTTTTTCTTCTCCATTCCAGCAGTACTCATTACAATATCACAAAATAATGTCTTATGAAGATGACACACAGGTACACTTCAGTCTCTGTTTCAGGCTGCCTATCATAAATAGGAAAAATTGTGCTAGTATCAGGAGAATGCCTTATAATGCTTGGACTGTCCAGCAAATAGAAGCATTAGAATAATTTATTCTTTCTATTACATTTGGCATATGCCTTACCTGAAGCATTCATCTTTCCCAGTTACTGTTCTCTCTTAATATGAGCATCCAAATGAGGAAATGAGAGCCCTAACTCAGCCTAAATTTTAAAATCAGACTGATACTATTTCTAGGTTTAAGAATGTGTATAAAATTCCAGAAGTACAACTTAAACCTCTTATTATCACTGTCACTTTATTGTATTTCTTTCTTAAGCACCAGCATGTGGTAATTATCAAAAAATACCGTGGAATGTAGTAATATAGAAATGTTCATGCTTGATGAGCTCAGTGGTCTATTCAGCTCAGTATTCTGTCTTTATTAACAGTTAATGATAGATGTTTCCAAAGAAAGTATGAGGACTCTATGATCCTGTAAGCTGTTTATCAGACACTTTTTTCCCATAAGTTCTTTCATTTAAGGGGCTTGATTATATGCTGAAGTGTGAATGCTTATGCCTCTTTTCTACCCTACCATATCTGCTACTACATGGAAAATTATTTGCCATTTATAGAGGATAGCGATTTCAACAACTTAGCTGCTCCTCAGGCATGGGTAAGAGGCAGATTTTGATCCCTGTTCCCAAGCCAGCCACCCTATCTTTTGTACTATGTTGTTGTTGTTGTTGTTACTATTATTATTTAGTGTAAAACAACTGATGGGAAGGCACAAGATGCTGGAACAGCTTTATGGCAGGATGCACCAGTCTGACACTTCCCAGTTGCAGGTTAAACTTTTCTTAATATATGTAATTGTACTTTTTGTAATAAACTTAATGTTTTGATAGATTTTAAATGCACAGTTAATTTCTAATACCTATATTGACAATCTCAAAGACAGACATCTTCACATTAATCAGTTTCTGTAAGGAAAAACTCTAATTCTAGTATGCAGGAAAAGGCCCCAGTTGCTATTTGCTCCACCTGTACCATGTGTTTTTTCCAGCAGGTGGGTGATAATTAGCCTTTTTATTTATTTCAGCCAATTTAACTGATTCCAAAGTATGGTTCAGTGATCTGCTCTGTCTTGGATGGCATCCATGTGGTTTCAAGTTAGAGACACATTTGCCACTTTCCAGTCCCACAGGATGGTAGTTGATTTTAATGAGCTTTTTAAACATTTTCCTTACTAGGTCAGTATTTAGTCTGTTGTTTGTTTGTTTTTTTTTTTTTCAAAAGCCTGCAAAACATTCATTCTTGGGAGCTTGCAACTTAATTTGTCAATTTGTTCCAGCATGTCTCACTAGAGAGCTTGTGGGATTCTAAACACAGAGAGGAAGAGAAAAACAACCCTGCTTGATGATAAAGTCCAGCACTTCACTGAATGGGCTTGTAAATGCAATAAAACCTGAAACAAAGTACTTCTGGAAAGTATGCAATTTGTCCATGCTCTGGGAAGCACACAATACTGTCCAAGAGCAGTGTAAGTGGCATACTGTTCTGCACTGAAATAATGTTAAGAATCTTACAGCAGTCTGGTGGGGGCCCTGGAAAAAATGTGGTGGGAGAGTTGTGAATTGAAAAGAAGAAAAATCTAGTGAAGAACAGAGAGAAGTCACAGTGAATTCTCTCTTGCAACACACAGTAGATTAAATCCTGATTTGGGTGGGCTTGGAAGGGATTAAATTTTGGGTGTGAGCCCTCACTGTAAATGTAATTTCTTAGTACACCCAGTGTAACTGCATATGCAACTTTATTCAATACATGGCCTTTAAACAAACATACTTCTCCGTGGAAAGATAAGTATGGGTTGCGTATTTTCATATTGGTATTGAACAAATCATCATCTATGTTAAACTCAGTTTTAATATTAACTTAATTGTTATTTTACTGTATCAACAGTAACAAGAAGCCTGTGTTGAAAACCATTAATAAGCTGATTATTTTTCTTTACTTTGTCAAATTAATTGACAGAATTCTATTTTGAATAATGCAGCAATTAAAGTTTAGCTGATACATGGTAACATTAGCATAAAGGCAGTTTTCTATGCTTGCTGTGACAGAACATGGGACTAACAAAATTAAAATGTGTACTAAATGTCATCCGTTATTCTTTTAATACCATCACCCTATCCTGCCGACTAGCAATTCCACTAACACTAGATCTTAAATCACACATAAGCTGTAGCAAATACCCTGAAGTCTAACCCCTAACAGCTATATGCAATAAATTCTATTAATCTATATCATGTTTCTCTGAGGATAAATATCACCACACCATGAATCTTTTACTAAATAGACATTTCAAAATTGCCAGGAAGGAGTCAACATCCTGAATCAGTCAGGACCACATTAGGAATTGTGATACAGTTCATTACTTGTGAGATGTTACACAGCATTAGAGACTTCCATAGGCTTAATTTGACATGAAGCCATCAAACTGTGTAAAATATATTATAAGAAAACAAACTTCAAATACATTTACCTTCCAAACAGATGTGAATTTAGCTCTCAAGTTTTCTTCCTGAGCCTGCAAATGTGGAATATGACAGATGCTTTAATATAACAAAAAGAAATATGAACATTAACCCTATTTTTTTCTTAGTCATTTAACTCACAATTAAATGTGAAGAAAAGAAACATTAAAACATTTTAGTATAGCAGTTATTGCTACTGAAAAATGCCAGCACTCCTGAATATTTCGACTCCAAGCTTATATTAAAACAGCATAAATTATGTACTACAATTTATTTGGAGAATTTTCTCTTTACTGTTGTCCATAAATTACTGTTAGGAATTCAGAATATTTCGGTCTTTATATAAATGTATTTTAGCCTTTTAATTTCTTGCAAGCTGTGTTTGTGTTTGAAGCATTTTGTTCACTGAAGTCTCCATTCAAGGTTTATTTTCTATAAACTTTTAAAGCACTAACTATCCTCTGAGTATGTACAAAATCACATTAGAGGAAGATTTTCAGCTCAAAATGTCTCACTTTTTTCCCCCCCAGTTTCAAAAAATGACCATCATGGGTGTCATCTTCAGTACTTACTGAAAAACTAAAGATACACATAGGACATATAGACACAGTAATGCCAAAAATATACTGTGAGACAGCTCTTTGTAGTCTGCAAGGAGAGGTACAAAGGACAACAAATGAAGCCAGAGCCTTCCTTAACCCCTCTGGTTGGACACAAATATCACCTCTGTGTATTCAGGTGAGTAAATGGTACTGCTGATCTACAGAGGGAGGGACACAAAGATGAAAAGCAACCTGTTGTTCTTAAGAGCTGAAAACAGATCATTATATTTTAAGGCATGTACCTAGCTTGTTACCCATAACATCTTATCAGTTCCTCAGTCACCCAGTCTTGATTCTTGCACATTGTACCTCTTTCCTTTTGTTTCAGTTCGTGCCCCTGTTCTGCAAAAAAACTTCCAAACTGTGTTCAGTGTTAAACCTTCTCAGGAGTCTCAATCACTTCAGCAGCATTCCGCTCCCAGAAGTGAAATACATTTTTCATCTTCACAAGCCTGAGACTATAAATTTATACAATCTGAGGCAGAAGCTTCGTTTATGCTTCAGTCTGAACATTGCTTTAACCAACCAAAATAAGTAACACAAAACAGTGTATGATATCATTTAAAAATATAACTAGTCAGATTAAGTGTTAGAGACCTGTACTTCAGGTGCTAAAGATTAAAAAACCCCAAAACAATCTGTCTTGTTGAGCTTCTGCCATGGGACTGATTGTGTCTTTTGTCTGCAATGTATAGAGGGGGCAGGGAAGGGGCAGCTTGGGGTGGGGTGGAGGGTGGGGGCAGCAGGGCACAGGGCTGCCTGCAACAGAGCACAGGCTATTTGGTTCTGTTGAAATCTCTTGCAAATCTCACTTGGCTTCCAGCAGGCTGGGATTTCACCTCCTGAGTTAATGGGAACAGAATGAAAACAAAGTGCCCTGCCAGAATCACCCTACTCCTATCTGCACATCTGACTTGCTTTAGTCTGGAAATGAATTAAAGGAGAAGATTTTTGGGGGGGTAGAGCCTCAGAGAGCTACATGTCATTCTCAGGTGAAATTGCTTGCACATTATTTTTAACTTCTATTTTTGGTGTCATTTGAAGGATAACAAACTCCTGAAGGTAGTCTTCCTACATTTATTAATTTCTCCTTTTCCTCCTCTACAAGGGAGTACTCTTTTGGAATAAAGCAGACCTGCTTAGAGAAGACAATTTTTATTGCTATTTCTGATTTACTGTGTCAATGGATATACAGTCCTTAATGGAAAATAAACTTTCCACCTCTTCACCTTTTACCAGCATTAGTCTTGATTAGGCTTTGCTGGGAATGCATGCCTGGTTTTGGAAGAGGAATGCATCGTTCACTGAACGAATGAGGGGATCTGCCTGCTTTCTGTGCAATAGCTTGCTAACCTACCATACACTCTCTCATAACTCATCAGAGAGCTGATAGACAGCAGGATTAGCTGTGCAAGTGGTCTGAAGAAAGGATACAGAAGCCAAGCGTAAGGACAGGTGCCAAGTTCCATGCCTAGAAGGAGCATGAATTGTTGCATGAATGCAAGAATTTGCAAAATAGATGAAGTAGCTGCTCTGCAGAAAGGTATCCAATTACTGCGGAAATTAGTATCAACAACATCATGTTATTGCAAAAAGGGTAAAAGTCAATCTGGGGCATGCAAATAAGAGTATGCTTTATACAGATGATACAGAAGGTAAACTTTGTGATTCATTCATCACTGGTAGGAATGCAGCTGCAATCTAATGTCCAGTTTTGGGCACCACTCTTCCAAGATAGGCATGCACTAATTTGAAAGGAGGTCCAAGGCATATCAAGAGTGGTGGTCTAAAAATACAAGTTTTAAGAAAAGTTTGAAGAAACTTTTTTCTATTTATTCTACAAGAGAAAAATGAGGGGTTGTAGAATGACAATAATCAAATTTGTGAGAAGATGTGGAAACTAAGGAGTAGTCTGCTCTCCATATCTGGGAGAAAAGGACAAGAAGTAATTGGTGGCAAGAGAGATTTAGGTTAGTTTTTTAGAAAGATTTTCTACTCAGAAAATTGATTCACAAAGGAATCAGTCCTGTGAACTTTCAATTTCTGGCACTTTTTAAGTGCTCATGTTAGACATGCATCTGTCCAGCATGACAGAACAAGTATGGGTAACTTGGAAAAACCTCTCATGTTCCATTCCAGCTTTATTTCATAAAAGTATTCATTTGTATCACTTTTCACATTGTATTTTATTACAATTCTGTAAATCTTGAATATATTGTATCAGTGAGAAAGGCACAGGCTGAAGCCATAGTCCAGCAAAACAGATTTAAGAAAATGTTTGTACTTCACTAAGTAAAATGTTCAGGTGCTAACCAGACCTAAGTTTGACAAAAATAGTGTAAAATCAGAATCAAGTAGGGATGACAGTGCAGCTGATGGATTGGAAAAAAACGTGAGTAGCAATTTTGTTTATGTCAGATGAGAAATGACTCAATTATGTCGCTATTACTATCCGTGAATAAATTATTAGTGAAGAATAGAGCCAGAGGCAATAATAGGAATTAGTGTGGGGAGGTGCAGTGCAATAGTAATTAGGATTCTATGTTTATTATTTTGTATTTGTCTAGAGTATAACATCAAAATACAGTCACTTAGAAAGTGTCTCATTCTACACCACATTTACAATATCATTCTCCCCACAAAAAAAAATAAATTTTAAACTAGAAGAGGGGGGAGAAAATCTTATCTTCACTTTGCACTGAAAAAACCCTAAACCTGTCCTATTCACTTACCTGCTTTTTAAACAGGACCTTGAAAAGAATTGCCTTTCTTTTTTAAAGCCAATTTTTACAAGCAAACTAAAATTGTCTAAATATAATAATAAAGACCAGTATTGACTAAAGATTATTACGGTTTGCAAATTGGGAGATATTTGCATTCTTAGTTGTTGCACAAGCGCTTTATTGCAAAACCCCAGACATTTTATGTAGCTCTAGCAAATATGCCTATCACAAATAAAAGCCACTTAATACATTTAACTTTAGCTGCAAAGTGGAGTTTGAAACGCCAGTTTCGAAGTCTTTGAGCATTAAAGGAAAGAACAGTCTCTTAGTTTGAAACACCTTTGTGAGTTCCCTCACCAAAACCATGAATTTAAAGTTTGAAAAAGTCTGGAAGCAGCTGAAGATTTGAACTTCACAGCTGAGCCTCATCAAATATTGACAGCCACTGCATAAAAGATGTAGGTTATTCTGAAGTAGATAGTACGTATTACCATCGAACATGTGTTGTGGAATTTATATGAAAGTAAATCATATGGGCAACAATAATAAAAACAAATAAAACATTATTACATGTACTTTTCTAAAGGTTCTAGCTTGGAATTCCTTCTTTTTACATTTTAATGCAAAGAATTCCATACCTTTCAGGATTAACATACATTACCATCTAACATATTACTAATAGGATGCTAATGTGCTCTTACCTTTCATTTTCATAGCAATCATTCCAAATTGTATATAATTTACATAATAATTGGTGTGATTATTCGCATTAGAATAATTGATGTCAAAAAGCATAAATACGTATATTTTTTGTTTTAGTTAGGTACCTTGAAGCATTAGGGGTTGATACGCATTCCTTTTTACTTAATACTTGAATATACTGAGGCATGAGGTCTAAAAAGGAAAGGACGGTTGTAGAGATGTACAAATGTAGCCGGTGTTAACTTGAGTCTGCCCAGCTGTGACCATTGCTTCCATGTATTGTATGATATATGGATGACAGTGCAAGAAAAATACTATTAAAGTTGGTATGGTCAGCAGGCTGGGAAGCAGGACTCCTCTTTGCACTGTTCTAGCTGTGCAAAAGCTTCTGGACCGAAGCAAGGAACTTGAGCACAAAGAAGCTGCCCCATCAAGGTGGGGAACTTCTGGCATTGGCAAAAAACACCAAGGCAAGGGAGAGGACAAGACTTTTCTGGAGCCCAGAAAGAACAGTGAAGATTTAGTTCAGTCCAGAAATCTACTGATAGTTTTCAGATAGGAAAACATGAGAAAAGGACCAGCATACAGAGACCATAGCATATGGGAGGGATAGGTTTTTAAGTGTTCTGTTTAATGTGTCACCTAAGAGATCTGATTTATCTCTGTTCATAGCATTACTTTTTCTGGGTTATTAATTGTATTCTAGCAAAATAGAGTGTTAAAACTTTTTTTAAAATCTTTTGGTAACTCATGTCAACAAAATAGGCATGGCTCCAGCCCAGGCTTCTGTGCCAACAGCTGTTTCAGCCACAGCCTGGCTTTCCTGGGCACCTTCATTGCCTCAGCAAAACCTGTCCACTTTTGTGCTCAGAAGCAATAACGTCAGTCCCAAACATTAAAAGTCATGAGTCAGGTCCCTATATTAACTGAATACTTCAGGAATTATGCAGTTTAAAAGGAAAAATGCATCTAATTCTGCAGCCCGTAGTCCCATGGGGTGAACTTGTGTTACACCTTTATGTTTTCCTTTGTTAGTTGGTGAGTGTCATGCTTTTAAAAAAAAAAACAAAACCATCCATAACCATCTTGAATTTTTGTTTTTTTGTTTGTTTTGGCAGCTAGATCTCTAAGAAACTTCAGCTTAAAATCAAATTGCAAGCATTATCAACCCTGACTAATCCTGATTCTAACTGCTCAGGACTCAAAACTCCCATTAAAAAATCCTATTCCATGTGTAAAATAACCACAGGACTTCTCAAAAGCTGTTTTACCCAGTGTGTAT
Source organism: Phalacrocorax carbo (assembly GCF_963921805.1). Taxonomy (NCBI): domain Eukaryota; kingdom Metazoa; phylum Chordata; class Aves; order Suliformes; family Phalacrocoracidae; genus Phalacrocorax; species Phalacrocorax carbo. The sequence goes on along the minus strand of NC_087513.1, from coordinate 41,416,901 downwards.
TTTAAAAAGCAGTTCTATTCAGAACAGTAAAAAACAACACGTCTTCTCCCCATGTGCATACAATGTCACTTTTGCTCCCTTCAGTGAAGAAAATAAGTGCCTAACACCTTTTAGTCCTACTGGCCCTGAAAAACGAACCACTCTGAAACAGCTGAAATGTGACTTGTTATTACCTGGGCAATCACAAATTATTTGCCCAGTTCCCACCAAGGCACAAAGCAGTCATGCGAATACGATTTTATTGTGATGAAGGAATAGTTGGAACAAAAGATATAATCTTTTTGTGGTTTTTAATGGGAAAAAGGTAATGTTATCTGACTTGACTTCTGAGATCAGACTGAGTTTGAAGGATTCAAAGCTGAAAAAATGGCTTGTTTTTCTTCCAGTTAAAACACGCACTTTCAATATGGAACCAATTCAAAGACAATAATTGCGGAACATTAGGATGCTATTTCTACAGAACTGCTTTTCCAGACTGCAACTATATTTTGAAGTCAAATTTGTCAAAACTTGTCAAGAAAGTGATGAAGTACCAATGGAGTCTGTACAGCAGAAACTGAGGCAAGCCATATCCTTCCATTAAGCCACCCCCACAGCCTCAACCTTGCTCAGAGAGTGACGGGAGATTACTGAAGTTCAGCAGCGACAGCCCTCCCTACCTAGGGCAGCTCCTGGCCTTAGTTTATCTTGACTTGCTGCTCAGGAATACAAACAACAAAGTGAGAAAGGCCATTTCATGTATGCTATTCCTCTGACTATGGTAACATTGAACTCTATTTATTGTATCATATAGTTGATATTATTAAGTGTACAAGATAGGCCTTGATTGCATACTTGTTTCCTTTGTTGCCTTGCTGTTTCCTAACAAGTAAGTTCTGTTCTTACTGAAACAGTGGGCTAAAATGAAGAAAAAAATCCCTAGACAACAAATACTGCAGCTGTGATCAGATACAATATTCCTCCTTGTGACAGAAAAAAAAAGATATATTGAGTTAGATACAGCTTAAGCTAGTTGACAGTTCATCAGTTATGATCAACAACTACTTAAAAGGCCAAAAGTATTTTTCAATCTTTGAAATATATAAAAACATGTAACACATATCCAGCAAAGATTAGAAATAATTTTTCATTTGAATAAGAAGCACATTTGTAATGTGAGTTTTGATTTACCAAAATCCAGAGGTGGTCTGGTTTGGTTTTATGAGAACATAACTGAAGTCACCCAAATAATGAACTGCTTAATACATTTCAAGCTTTCTTTGCTGACTTGAGACAAACTAAATCTAAAGTAAGTGTCAGCTTTCCTACTTCTAGAACTACTGAAAAAAGGCAGGAAAAAAGGTCACTTTATTATTAGGATCAATATGACTTCTGGATGGAAGCACACAACAAACCTGTGTGACCAATCTTCATAGAGAAATATGCACGAAAATAGTTATTATTTAAGGCAGATTTCATAAGTATATAATGCATTTGATTGCATGAATTGACTTCTATTTTTTTTTAAACATATTCTGTGCAATGCTAGAAACAACAAATTGTTATAAATTGTTATAAAAGAGATAGCTAGTTATGGATCACCTCTTTTTTTACCCTTTGTATAAGTAGAAAAGTAGTGGTTTAAAGAGAAGGCAGAGCACGACCCATCCTGAAATGCAGAATTAAAAGACAGTCCTATGTCAGTCATCATAATCTCTTGAGAAAAGACAGAAATGAAGAACAGATGACAAGAGGAAGGGATGAATCCTACTTATGGATTCCAGGTACAGGCAGGGATGTAGAGGCCTTTGCTTGGAAGCCCACAGCTTGAGTAGAAGCAGCGGAAATCCACCTTTAATGCCTCACCCATGAGGAACTGTGGAGGTGAGGGCACAACCCAGAGCTCCCTGGGCTGCCCACCAGCTTCAAGGGGCATCCAGACCTGCACACAGCATGCCCTTTGGGGTCCTTATTATCTCCTGCTGACTGAGAATAGGGAGGCAGTGTACAGTGGGTGGAAGAAAAAACATCTGTCACACAACCTGGGGTTAAAAATTCAGTCCTAGGTCTGTATTCTGTTTATACAGCAGCTGTAAGCAGGGCATGTGCTACGGTTGGTTCCCCTTCTGTCAAGATGACTGCCTCCTGGACAGCCTTGAGCACGCTGCTGACATGACTGCCCTCATTCACCCAAGCATCCTGGGCCTGCAAGACCCTGAAAAGGGGTGCTCTGGCAGTGCCTGTCACTGAATTCAAAAGTCTGGAAAACAGAAGGGTCAGAAATCTCATCTGAGGGGTCATCATCAGACCACTTCTTTAGAGAGATCCTAAAGGTAATCACTTATTCCCAAATCCTACCCCATCACTTTCTTTCCTGTCTTGCCTTCCCCCAAAGGAATGAAAGTTGTATAAATTTGCATTTATACACAAATCTAAACTGTGGTCAGTTGCTACAAGTTCCCCTAGTGATATTATTTATACATACACTCAGTGCTGCGTGAGAAAAGAAAGTGTAAAAGGCTTTCCAGTGCTGGTTGTGGGAGCAGATTTCTATAGGCAAGTGTTCATGGCTGCTGTTTGAGTTTCCTGCACCATAGATTTAAAAAGAGATGTGAATAAAGTGAAATGTTCTTATTGAATATTCTCATAGCTCTGTGGGAAAATGAATTACAGTACTGGCTATTTACTTTGCATATATTTTTGAAATTATCACCCTAGCTGGTATTTCATCTTTTTAACTATTGAAGCATTGGTTGTTTCATGCATTTTAGTGAGAGTAGAGAAGGGTTAGAATCTCCCAGTAAAAGTGTATGAAGGTCCTATAAATTCTAGGTAGAAGTTGAAAGCACTGGTATTGTTAGTTTTAAGAAAGTTTCTTATCAGCTTGAATCAGACTATTGATTCAAGACTGAACCAGACTGCTGCCAACTGTATGTAGCAGGTGGGCTATGTTATATGTTTCAAAGGCAGGTATTTCCAGCTTACTATACTGTACTTTGGACCTCTGTTCTTGCAAAATAATTTACAAATTTTAATGTTGTCTCACTTCATTCCACACTTGTCTTTCTTTGAAATTATCACACTGAGAAGCTCACACAATTAGCTGCAAGATACTGTACAAATAGTGAAATTTAAATACAAGTCATATTTTGCATTGCAGAATGTCTAGTTTGAAGAGAAATTGGAAAAAGAGGGAAAAAATATGAAGTCTCAGATATGAACTGAATCTGCATGTAAAAACATGACACCTCTCTAATATTGTATGTCATTGTATAGTAAGATGTCATATCAATACCCTTCTGTTGTTTGTGATAATAGACATCATTGCACCTTTTATATTATTTAAGACTATAACAGAGTTAAACCTTGGGAAAATGCACTGGGAATGAAATTGCCTGCATATGTTGATAACACATGGCTCTGCTGTATTTGTCTATTTTAACTATTTTACAAAATAATTCAGTCATGTATCCAAAGTAAACTAACGGTTGGTATAACATGGATTTCAAATTCAGCCCAGAACTGTAACAGACACACAATAAAGTGTCTGAGAAAAAAAACACACCAGTGAACTATAGAATTACATTAATAAATGGATCCAAATGAAAATATGGTATTTCTGGGGTTTGAATGCATGTTAAAGATAAAATATGTGAGAATAGAGACAGCAAAAACATGCCTAGTTACCCTATCTCTGTTGTATTTACCACTGCATAAACTGAAAGCCCTGTTTGTGAATATAACTTTATGTATGCAGCCATTGCTGTCTGCATCTTTCTGGCTGTAATTGCACAGCAAATCAAGCTGTGATCCTGCTGAAACTGGGCAAGTAATGCCAAGTACTTCAGCTGGGTCATAATTTGCTGATCTTTAAAGTGGACCAAAAGCGTCGCTTTAAGCAAATGTGCTACATTTGCATTTCAAACAGGTATTTCTTTTGGAGGGAAATGAGAGGCAGCAACATGGTTCTGGACATTGTTTTCGCAACTTCTCATCCAACAGAAATTTCATGTAAGAGATATATCATTGCAGAGTACTGGACATGAAAACTCACTGATTCTTCTTCCTAGTTAAGTGCTAAAACCATAAGGTGAGAGCTAACCTTGCGAGATAGGTGGGCTCTCTTACTGCTTCTTTTAGTTGTGAGTGCCCCATTGCACCCGGGCTGCTCCAAGAGGGAGGGCTTATGAGCCCCTTGGCAAATTGGATCTGTGACAATTGCATACCCCATCTGCCTTTGCTGCAACCAAGCTGTAGGTCTGTTTCTTTATAGAGGAATATCCCACCTACCTGACCACTATACAAAGGTAGGTAGCACCAGCAAAAATCATGGAATCATAGAATGCCCTGAGTTGGAAGGGACCCACAAGGATCATCAAGTCCAACTCCTGTCCCTGCACAGGACAACCCCAAATTCACACCATGTCTCTGAGGACGTTGTCCAAGTGCTTCTTGAATATTGTCAGGCTTGGCACCATGACTGCCTCCCTGGGGAGCCTGTTCCAGTGCTCCACCACCCTCTGGGGGAAGAACCTTTTCCTAATACCCAACCTAAACTGCCCCTGGCCCATCTTCCTGCCATTCCCTCGGGTCCTGTCATTGGTCACCAGAGAGAAGAGATCAGTGTCTGCCCCTCCACCTCCCCTTGTGAGGAATCTGCAGACACTGACGAGGTCTCCCCCTTAGTCTCCTCCAGGCTGAACAAACCAAGTGACTTTATCCACTCCTCAAACAGCTTTCCCTCTAAACCCACCACCAACTTCATGGCCCTCCTCTGGACACTCTCTATTAGCTTTGTAACCTTTATATACTGTGGCACCCAAAACTGCACACAGTACTCGAGGTGAGGCCGCACCAGTGCAGAGCAGAGCGGGACAATCCCCTCCCTCAAACAGCTGCAATGCAGTGCTTGATGCACCCCAGGACATGGTTGGCCCTCTTGGCTGCCAGGGCACACTGTTACCTCATGTTCAGCTTGCCATCAACGAGAAGCTCCATGTCCCTCTCTGCAGAGCTGCTCTCCAGCCTCTCATTCCGCAGACTGCATGTACATCCAGGGTTGCTGTGACCCAGATGCAAACTCTGGCATTTGCCCTTGTTGAACTTCATATGGTTGGTGACTGCCCAGCTCTCTTATTTGTCTAGATCTCTCCAAAGGGCCTCTCTGCCCTCGAGAGTGTCAACAGCTCCTCCCAGTTTTATGTCATTGGCAAACTTAATTAGTATTTCTTCCAGTCCTGCATCCAAGTCATTTATGAAGACAGTAAAGAGTACAGGCCTCAAGATGGATCCCTGCAGAACCCTCCTAGTGACTGGCCACCAGTCCAGTGTAACCCCATTTACTATGACCCTTTGAGCCCAGCCCATCAGCCAGTTGCTCACCCACTGCATTATGTGTTTATCCAGGTCTATGCTGGACATTTTGTCCAGGGGGATACTGTGAGAGACAGTATCAAAAGCTTTACTGAAATCCAAAAAGATCACATCGACTGGCTTCCCTTGGTCAGCTAGGTAGGTGACCTTGTCATAGAAAGAAATTAAGTCTGTTAAACAGGACTTTCCCTTCATGAACTCGCACTGGCTGGGACCAATGACTGCATTGTCTTTCAGGTGGTTTTCAATAGCTCGCAGCATAATCTTCTCCATGATTTTGCCAGGTACAGAAGTGAGACTGACAGGCCGATAGTTACCGTGGTCATCCCTATTGTCCTTCTTGAAGATTGGGACATTTACCAGCTTCCAGTCAACTGGGACCTCTCCAGATTGCCAAGAGCATTGAAAAATCATTGAGAGACATCTTTCTATGACATCAGCCATCTCTTTAAGTACCCCTGGATGAATTTCATCAGGCCCCATTGACTTATAGGGATCCAGCTGGAGCAGCAAGTCCCACACAAGTTTGGCACTGATTGGGAGTTTATCATTCTCACAGTCATGGTTCTCTAGCCCAGGGCTCTGGGGGTCCCAGACCTCATCATCAGTGTTGAAGACCAAAGTGAAGAAAGCATTAAACGTCTCTGCATTGTCTATGTCACTGTTTGTGGGGTGACCATGCTTATCAAGTAACCAGCCAATGTTATTTCTGGCCTGCCTTTTGCCATTAATATATTATAAAAGGCCTTTTTTATTGTCCCTCACATCACTTCCAGATTGGCTACTCCATAAACTGGTTCCCATTTTTCACTAACAGGGAGGTTAAGACTATTTAAGTCATTCTCATGGCCTTGTGTAACAATGGCACTCCATCCATCTGATAGTAACCTCTTTCTGTTGTGATGTCTTTGCCTGATCTGGTCACTAGAAAATGCAGGTGAGGCTCAGTTGTTGGAGATGATTTTTCTTAGGAATAAGAAAAAAATATAAGAAATTAGAGAAGATATTGCACATGAAATGAGAACAACATTTTAAGAGAGGGCATGTATTCTAACCAATAAATTTATCTACAAGAAAACCCCACCCATCTGCTTAGCTTTTCTATACTAGGTCTTCACATGTAATAGTTTCTTCCAAACCATTACACAAATTTTGATGCTGAAGAAAAATAGATGTAGTATGCATTTTCTTCTCATTCCCATGACATTCATACATCAAAATAAACTTTAAATTCTAAAGGGAGAGATCTGTGGATACTAATAGTCATGTGACAAAGTAATCCTATTGTCTCCTTAGTTGCTGGAAACTTGTCTCTGTACAAAGGCAAAAGTTCAAAAAGTTGCCAAAGCTTCATTAAAAATCTTAACAAGATCCACTGAAAAATATAGGCTAGATTGAATACTTGCTCATATTCATGTAATTTCACTGAGAGCAAAGAATTCAATGTGCTGCTTCCATGAGATACAATTGTGCAGGATTTGCCATGTGTCTTTCTTTTAACTCTAATAGATTCTGGGGGGGGAGCAGAGGGCAAACCAAACCAACCACCACCCGATAAGTGCAAAAAGCACTTGATAGAAAGAAGTAGTTCCATAAGCATTATGTTAACCCTGTTGCTGGCATCTACTAATTTAGCTAGCTCACACAGAAGCCTTTTACTCAGGGAGGTCACTAATGTAAGCCTCACTCCTCCCTCTTCAGATACTTATTTTCAGAAACTTCTTGGAAATTACTCTGTGTTTCACTATCAAATGTACTTGGAATCAGTCAAGATACTGAAAAATAATTTGGGCAGGAAGTTGCCATAAAGGCACACAGCACATTTTATGTCCTTTAGAAGCCAGGCAAAAAAATCAGAGGTGATCCATTGTACAAACTTCTGATTTTCTCAGCTGCCTATATTAAATTTTACTTTTTGATCAATTTAATAATTTTTATAGCACTCTACCTTGAAAGTTCTTCCTTTAGAAAAGGGCAGCAGAAAATTTATGGAAAATAAAGATATGCTGAGTTCAGTTTTCTTATATAGCAGAGGAATTATTAGTCTTCTGTAATATAAATTACAACCAGACTGAGTGTTTAATTAAAAAAAAAATTGCAAATGGAAAAGCACTCATATTGCTCTGCTCCAGAGATCTTTTGATAGAGAGTTTAAATGAAAAAGAAAATTCAATAAGGATCATAATCTTTGACCTGGTTTCACCAAAGTTTTTTCATTTTTATTACAGCTTGGTTATGCTCTCTGAGCTTGTTTGGCTTTAGCAGCAACACACAGAACACACATTAACCACATGGAAACTTTCATCTCTTTGATGAACTAAACATATTCTCTTTGTTTCTCTTTCTCGCATCATTGACAACAGGCTTTTGTGTCCAACTGCGATAATGTCCTGTGTTCAGAACATACACATCTCTGTATGAATCTAACAACAGGCAATTGACATCTTGATGGCTTTCTTGTCCTCCATAAGGGGATAAACAAACACATGCATATGCAGCCCATGCTTAAATGCAGAGAAAAACTTGTTCTGACTACCAGGGTTTTTGTACACCTGTTACATTTAATACATATGCCAGGCACCATCTGTTAAAAAGACTCTTTTTTCCCCTCCTTGTGCTTTAAACAAGACACACAAAGTGCTAAGAAACTGAAACATTGCAGAGGTAAAGAAATGTGTGTTAATGGCTATCCATCAAGGCCTGAGTTTTCAACATAAAAACCCCATTAGAGCAGAATGAGATCTAAATCAATGGATTGTTCTGTTTCCTAGCTGCTCACATTATTCACACAATACCACAATGAATTCACATAACTTTATTTGTGGTGACCTAACACTACTGTGACAAAGCACTAATTGCTTTAAAATATTGTGATTAAATATTCAGTTGGGAATTGCTGCTGAAATTAACATTTGTTTTAAAGAAGCCTTTGTCCTCATATCTTTTTGATCTCTTGATTGATATGCAGTCATACCTTAATTGTGGGTGATTTTGTGAGCTATTGCCTGCATTTAAAATACTCCTTTTATATTTGTCCAACTACCTTGATGATTAGACAACCTAAAAATTAATAATAAAAAAAAGACAATTTCTAAATATAATTCTTTGATAGTTTCTTTATGGAGTGTAACCTGTGTCTGCAAATGGATCTATTGTGTACAAGCCCTTCTTAGCTATTTTGTTTCTTAGTTTGAATAAATCTAAATGAATTAAACGCTCTTGGACTTTTTCTGGAAGGCACTGTATTCTGCCTAGGTAATATTTTGAGACTTTTCCATCGTTGCCAGCTGATCAGTGGTAGCATTTCCTTTGAGTCAGGCTTGGAATCTGGAAACACTTTGGGTGGCAGATCAAAAATTACTTTATTTTTGTGAGATAGGTAGATTCCCAGTTTCCACCTGATGCAAGTGCAACAGCTCTCATGACATCCTTATTCCTCCCAACGACCCAGCTCATCATTCATTCTCCTGTAGTCAGGAGGTTGCCTGAAGGAAGCCTAAATGGAAGAAATAAGAAAGCTGGTTTAAGTCAATGTTTTGTCTATACCTATATCCAGATACACCAAAATTATTATGATTCCTGAACCTGAATATTGTTATCAGATGAGGTTTCAACTGACTCTGCTAATGTAAGAAGTTATGAAAAGTAATGTGAGACCAAACTGATTTAGTAAAGTGTGTGAAAAATGGTTTTGTTCAAAAATCTAATCTTTCCTGCCTTAAACCTAGACAAAAATGGAGTGAAAATTCTGTTTAATTTGTTTTCTCTTTATCTCTGATGTGCTGAGATGTATGACTGCACCAGAAAAGTGGGAATACACTCGGCACTCCAACTGTGGAGAGTGAAGGTCTTGTTGACTGCTGGTGTTACAGTAATAATAGTGAGCTGAAACCTCCCCAGGAGTATTCCCATTCCAACTAACTACAGAATAATACTTAAACTGTGTAAAATTTTTGTAGAGTAAAGCTACTTTGCTTGGTGGGAGTAGCCTGTATCAGGTAGAGAATTTACTCAAATAGCAAGTTTAGGGCTTAACTGCTCTATCAAGTGGAGGCAGATAAATAAAACCTGTTTAAAATCAGGACCGTCCCTTTTGGCACCTAAATTTGCATACATGGAGATCCACCTTGACTCCTAACAGAGATCTTCTTCTTACTTTTAGCTTCCATGAAAATTTTCTGAGCCAGTATGCACGGTAAGAAATACCTGTTCTGGGTTATGTGCTCTGTTCTTATCCTGATTTAGAGCTCCGTTGTGTTTTACTGTAGGTGGACAACTACCAAGGCTCTGCATGAGTCCTCAGTTACTGAAGATCCTGAGCACAACTGATGTCAGTAATGATGGAGGCTGCCTCTCTCATGATATAATTGTAATCAGAGCACATCCGAAGGAAGTGGTTTACCTGTATTCTGGGCATAGTCATCCTAGGCATGTTTCAAGCCAGACTGCTGGCCCAAAGCCCTGCAACACAGTAATTCAGAATGAGAACATTTGACATTTTCTGCTAACGTAGGGCCACTCTGCTGCCAAGAGAGTAAAGTTCATGGGACCAAACAGAGATAGTAATAAGCAACCTTGCTGCAGTGTAATGATTAGTGTAATGTCCTACTTTTCTGGGCTGCGCTCTCAGGACTTTCTGTACCATTATTTCTTAAAAAAATGTCAGTGAGTTCTGCTGATATGGTAAGAAAATGACCACTCAAGACAAAGAGCTAGAGAACCTTCTGCTCAGTCCTGAGTGACTAGTCAGACTACAAGATTAGTTTGAAAAGGATAAGCAAGATGCTGCCACAAGGTTTGGGGGTTTGTCTGTTTTCTGCTTAAGATCAAAAGCTATGCATAGTCCCTTAAAAGCAGATGTGTGTGAGGCCTGGGTGCTGAAAAGAAATAGGTACCTAGCATTTTTCTTCACAGGTAAATGAGAGAGGTAGCCCCCTACCTTGAATGTAATATGTGACTCCTGGAAGTTTTCTTTTGTGCCTTTCCAATGACATTTATTTTAGCATCTCTGGATGTTCCCAGTACTAGGTCCTCAAACCTAGATATACATGTGTTTGAGTCAGGCCCACTAAAACTGACCCAGGAGTACTTGCACATCTTTGTAGGTGAAGATTTGCAGATTAACTAAAACAAGAAACAGGTCTTTTTTGCAAAACCTATTAAACACTACCATTATGTGAATTTTCTTTTTTATGTAGATGAACTTTGAGTGATAGACTACTTCACAGCAAGTTGTGACTAGAGGCGTAAGCAGCACACAATTTTGTTTCCCTTTTATTCTTAGCCAAACTGAGCCTTCGAATGTTTTGTGGCAAGCTCTGCATTTATAACCATTTATTTAGAAACACTTAATGCTTTTTCTGGGACCATGTCTCTTACTTTTCTTCTGTTAATGGAAGAAAGGAGTAGGACTCACCTCTCAGTTGCCCCTACCAAACTCTAAACTTCCTAATCTGCGCAACATCTATAAACTAATAAGCATGAGACAGGAATATATGCATTTTGACTACTACCTAGGCTTTCAGGATAGAAAGTGACAGTGCCACAAAAGAACAAATTCATTCAAGAAATGCCAACAGTCTGCACAATAAAATAAGCCAGTGTGATGCCAAATAATAAAACTCAGCTCTACCATTCACAAGTCCATTCCAGTAGTGCACGTTTAACTGTTTGCTTGATGTTATTTGCCTGACACAAAATAGTTTTCAAAGAGGCAATTGAATAATGGTTATAGTTAAATGTATTATTTTCAAATAGTACTTATTTTAATTAGGTGAAATTCAGCTGAATATTTCTCTGTTATCACAAGGCTCAAGTCCTAGGGATAAGGTAAGTGAATTTGTATCAGAATGAGAATCATTCTTAGTAGAAAGAACAATATTTATTTCAAGCTCCTTGCTTTACTTGCAACTGCAGCATTCCAACTTTGCAAAGTGTCTCAAACTTCTGACACTAGTGCCCCCTTTCTTCCTGACTTCTTTCTTAACAAGTGTTTGGGATTTGGGCAAACATTTTAATTCTAAGAATTCTAGGTGTCAAATACATTCATTTGAGAACCTAGATAGATCTTTTTGCAAGTTTTTCTGGATCCTGAGTGTTTCCTTGTGGAAATCTTAAATGTAGTCTGTATTTAATAAATATTGGAAACACTGAACTGTGTTCAAAACAGTGAATATGTTTTCTAAGGTTATTACTTAATCTCCAATATATAAAAATTAATTTTAAAAGGTGGACAGAGAGGTTATAGGTGACAATTATTTGACATTCAGGTTTGCAAAGTGAGTTAAGATAGCAGTATTTAATTTTAGACTGTTTCCTGTCTACACATTTGCTCTTACTTGTGCATAGAAACATTTAACATCTGTGACAAGCTAAATACAGCTTTAGATAAGCTAAAGTCTAAACATGTCAGGAATCTCAGAATTGGAAACATGTTACTCTGACTGAGCCATACAGTGGCAGGGAGTCTCTCCACCAATCCTCCCTATTCTTCTGCGCTTAAAATGTCTCTTTCATGCTGGTTCATAATTCATATACTGTATTGCTTAAGGCTTGCCTCTGAATAACCATCTTTTGACCTAGTTTACTTTAAGCTAAAGAAGAGGGTCCATACGCGAATGGACATTCAAGCAATTTTGGAGCAGGAGAAGCTTGAACCAAAGGCCTAGTGGAAAAATAATGGGGTCAGAGAAGAAGCAGAGGAAGAAGAGTTAATGAAGTCTATCTTTGCTGTCATTCATGATACATTCATTACAGAACAAATCTGTTTCTGATTAATTCTATTTCTAAAAAAGGGGCTGTTCTGTGCCAGCTTTTCATTCAGTGTATTTTTTCTACTATTCCTTTCTAGTTCTTCTGCACCACCACACGCAAACCAAACTCGATTTTAAAAGAGGTGGAAAAGCACCTTTCCCAATAAATATGAAGAATTCATTATGTCACTCACTGCTACTTGTACACAATTACAAATGATTAATTTAAGAGAGATAATGTGTTCAGTCTTAAGGATTTGGGTTACACAAGCATGTTTAACACACTGGCGCCATCACTGAGTATTTCAGAGGCCTCCTGGTTATTAGACTTATTAGAACATCATACAAAGACTGTCTAGGCAATGAATCTGGTAGGCAATGTCTCTCCATGGCTAACATATTATAAAGGTAAACATCTGGTCTGTCTGTAGGTTGCAAGCTTCTACTCTAGCAAACACATTAAGTGAGACAGAAGCTTGAGCTACCCTCAGTAAAGGTGCAGAACTTTTCCATCAGATGGGAGTCCTATTCCTCAGTCAACCTTTTGCAGGACAAACATACTTGTCCCTTTTTGAGCCCACTATTCCATTTTAGTCATTAGTTTGCCCCCAGTTACCAGAGAGTGAATAACATCCATAATACCAGAATACTAAAAAGCAGAGAACAAACATGACTGGTTTTTTTTCTGGAAAAGATCTCCAGGGAGGTAACCGTTTCAGGTGGCACTATCACCTGGATTAAACTGGAAGTCATTGTTAAACATCTTTCTTTGAAATTTTCTTGACCCTCCCATCTACAAACCTGTAAGAGCTAGTGCACGTATAAATTAAGCAGGTAAGCAGGCACTTTAGGTTTGAAGATACTAAACGTGTGTGTGTGTAGACAAAAAGCTAACTCTAAATCACAAAACATGAATAAAGGGAGATGCACAATAGCTGGTAGTCAGGAAGAAAAAAACCAAACCCCAAACCAACAGAACAAGCACAGAAAATAGTCCTACCTCTCTCTTGGTACATCATTGTCTGTAGCCTCTCCTTCAGAGCATTACCTTTTACAGCTACTGCACGGTTTTGGGTGATGGCAATGCATGCCTATAAGGGTGTGCCCATAGATAGGTCATGTATTCCTTCCTTGTTAATCCTGATATTCAGTTGTAGCTCAAGTGGCGTTATGCTTCTTGAGCTAGCTTTTTATTTTCTTGGCATTTTACTGTTTACTTTGCTGCCTGCTTTGGGATTTATTTGCATTTTCTTAATATTGTGCCTGGATATCCTACATTGTTGATTTTTCATAAATAATTTTTCATCTAAATTTCCTGGTGTATGAATACTTGGGCAATAAATAGAGAAAGCAACTTCAAAGCAGAGATTTTAATTGTAAATGAATACATAAAATTGATTATCTCAAGTGGGGTTAGTGATACAGTACTTTAATGCTGTGCTGTCATTATATCACCACCTAAGATCTGAATCACTCCTTGGAAGTGCCTATCTCCATTGTAAATAAAGGTTGCCTAGGGCAAGTAACCTACAAATACAAGCGTTTTGGTTACATGCCTAACATTAAATGGACTGAATACAGGATCCAGGCCTCTCCAGGAGTTTGTCTCATAGATCAGGATAACATATCATCTTCAGATGAGAGTTATTTTGTCTCCACATAATCTTTTACCTCTTACCTGTGTGAACCATGGGGCTAATATGTCAGTTCACAAAGTTATGATGGATCTATCTTGGCTCTTATCCTCATCTGAAGTGAATGAAATTCATACTAGGAGGTTTGAGTGATTACCAAAATTCACTGGCAGGAATAACTTTGAAAATTGGTTCATTCTTTGCACCATGCTTACTATGTCCTGTTAACTCTAAATAGATATGGCAGTAGATGTAATGTTATCAAGTTCAAGAGGAAAGATTTCATCTTTCCTTTCTAATTTTATGAATTCACATTAGCTGAACTATCACCTGTGATTTTCCAGAAAAAAAAATAGAAATAACAATGTAGATAAATTCTACAATGGATTTAGTAAGCATTCATTCCAATGTATAGTCCTGATTCTTAACAATGCAAGAAATAGCTGACAGACCTGGTCATCCAGAATATTTATCCCTTTAAGATCAATGAAATAAATAAAATATAGGATATGCTTGGAAATTTACTCACTATATAAATGCTTCTGCAGCTCCTATTGATGCAGAACAATGGTATCTAATCATGATTCCATCTAAAAAGATCAATTCAATTACCAATATATTTATTAGAATAACTGCAACATTATAGTCTAATGAATGATATCTGTATCACACATACCCAGGGAAGCCTGTGACCAAGAAAGAAGATTTGTCCATCCAGATAAAAAAGGAATATTCATCATTAGCAAGTGGAAAAGCATGGTTAAACCTGACAGTATTTAAAAAAGTTCTTGGTTAGTCTTTAGATTTTAGTTCTAAGCCAGTTGGTAGAATATATATATAACTTACTACAACAAGCAATGTTATTGTCTTTTGAGATCATGCCACTAAAAGTCTACAGTGAAACCATGGAGCATTTCATTGAATGAAATAATGGAGAATCCTAAATAACAATGGCACAGATTTGCCCATATTAAACTAAGTATTGATAATTCTGCAAGTTTATACAAATACCTGAAATCATTGTACAGCAGATTTGAGGTTGGCCAGTATGACATCACATTCACACCTTGGGAGTTCTGAATTTGCCATCAATAAACAGCAATTATTCATCCTCTGATGAAAACAACACCAAACTCAAATGCATATAGTTTTTCTGAGTCACACACACCACAGCTGCTGTCACAAGCAGATCAGGCTTAACAAGCCAGAATCATAAAGCTTACAAAAGCTTTAAAAATAAATGTTCACATCAAAAGTTGAAATTTCTTCATCACCATGCACCAGTACAGGCTGGGGGCTGAACTACTGGAAAGCAGCTCTGTTGAGAAGTGCTGGTGGAAAAGTTGACCATGAGCCAACAATGTGCCCTTGGGGCCAGGAAGGTCAACGGTATCCTGGGGTGTATTAAAAGGAGCGTGGCCAGCAGGTTGGGAGGTTATCCTCCCCCTCTACTCTGCCCTAGTGAGACCACATTTGGAGTACTGTGTCCAGTTTTGGGTCCCCCAGTTTAAGAAGGACGTGGAACTGCTTGAGCAAGTCCAGCAGAGAGCTACCAAGATGATCAGGGGACTGGAACATCTCCCATATGAGGAAAGGCTGAGAGACCTGGGTTTGTTCAGCCTGGAGAAGGGAAGGGAAGGGAAGGGAAGGGAAGGGAAGGGAAGGGAAGGGAAGGGAAGGGAAGGGAAGGGAAGGGAAGGGAAGGGAAGGGAAGGGAAGGGAAGGGAAGGGAAGGGAAGGGAAGGGAAGGGAAGGGAAGGGAAGGGAAGGGAAGGGAAGGGAAGGGAAGGGAAGGGAAGGGAAGGGAAGGGAAGGGAAGGGAAGGGAAGGGAAGGGAAGGGAAGGGAAGGGAAGGGAAGGGAAGGGAAGGGAAGGGAAGGGAAGGGAAGGGAAGGGAAGGGAAGGGAAGGGAAGGGAAGGGGAGGGAAGGGGAGGGAAGGGGAGGGGAGGGAAGGGGAGGGGAGGGGAGGGGAGGGGAGAGGAAGAGGGAGAGGAAGAGGAAGAGGAAGAGGAAGAGGAAGAGGAAGAGGAAGAGGAAGAGGAAGAGGAAGAGGAAGAGGAAGAGGAAGAGGAAGAGGAAGAGGGGGGATTTTATATATACCTATAAATATCTAAAGGGTGTGTGTCAGGACGATGGGACTAGGCTCTTTTCAATAGTGCCCAATGACAGGACAAGGGCAATGGGCACAAGTTGGAACACAGGAAGTTCCACTTAAACATGAGAAACTTCTTTTCTATGAGGGTGCCAGAGCAGCAGAACAGGCTGCCCAGGGAGGCTGTGGAGTCTCCTTCCCTGGAGGCATTCAAAACCCGCCTGAATGCGGCCCTGTGCCCCCTGCTCTGGGTGTCCCTGCTCGAGCAGCGGGGTTGGACAAGACGATCTCCAGAGGTCCCTTCCAACCCCTACCATTCTGTGATTGTGTGTGATTCTGTGATAAACCTTAAGTAACATTAGATCATTATGGAAAAGAATCTTCAGGACTGTTTGCAGACCCTTATTTATATATACCTACTTTTAATAAAACATTTTGCTGCTGCTGTGTTTCTTCTTTAACAAATCTCTGTTTACTTTTTTTTTTCTCAGCATTTATTTTCTCTTCTCTTCTCTTCTGATGTTGCTCTAGGCAGGATAAGTACTTACTAATGGTAAACTCTGTCAACAAATACATTAATTCCTGTCTGCTTATAAGTGTCCAGTCAGCCTGGAGAGGTAGGTTTCAGTTTAAGGAACACAAAATTAGCAGTCTGCATGTAGGTGACTAAAGGAGCAGCAGATAGCTCTGGATATTGTCAGTATGAATCTTGGACACAATTAATTTGTTTAAATGACACATCTTGTACCATCTGAGATGCTCTTACCCTGTGGATATCCATGTATGACCCTCTGGAGGGGCATGGGTCCCTCAGTTTGTTTACTGCATTGGTAGCCCCATGTGAGATATCTTGGGAAGTCTGAAATAACACCAAGTACCCATGTTTATGTGCCTGATTTCAGTTCAGGGTGAGATTAATCACTCCTTAGTCTCCATTGTATCTCAATGGGTACAGCTGCTCATTGAATGAGGGGCTCATAGCATGATTCAATTTGCTCTGAAATAGACATCTAAATTCAGGTACCTAAATATAGGCATCTAATGTCTGTCTCAAGCACCATGGGGTACATGAAGCACCGTAACAGACTAGTTTATATGACAGGGAATATGTGGGAGACCACTACCCTTCTGGAGGGACAGCTCAGGGTCAGGTGGGTGATGCTTGGCACTAAAAGTCTGGTAATCTTACATGAGCTCTAGAAGTCAGAGTCTTGAGTTGAATCTAAGCTTGCTGAATCCCAGGATCTTCATTTGTCATTGTTCTGCTTTTTCTGTTGTCTCTATAGCTGTCCTGGCTACTGCTGTAAAAGAGAATAAAAAATGTTTCTATAAACACTTTAGCAACAGAAGGAAGGCTAAGGAGACTCTCCATACTTTATTGGATACAGGGGGAAACATAGTGACAAAGGATGATGAAAAGGCTGAGGTACTTAATGCCTTCTTTGCCTGTCTTTAATAGTAAGACCAGTTGTTCTTGGGGTACCCAGGACCCT
Source organism: Phalacrocorax carbo (assembly GCF_963921805.1). Taxonomy (NCBI): domain Eukaryota; kingdom Metazoa; phylum Chordata; class Aves; order Suliformes; family Phalacrocoracidae; genus Phalacrocorax; species Phalacrocorax carbo. Next base: position 41,399,577 of record NC_087513.1, on the reverse strand, counting down.
GAGCTGGAAGACAGGGGGAAGAATGAAGCCCCCATAACCCAAGGGGAAATGGTTAGTAATCTGCTACACCACTTTGACATGCACAAGTCCATGGAGCCGGATAGGATCCACCCAAGGATTATGAAAGAGCTGGCAGAAGTGCTCACCAAGCTGCTTTCCATCATTTATCAGCAATCCTGGCTAGCTGGGGAGGTCCCAGTTGACTGGAGGCTATCAAATGTGATGGCCATCTACAAGAAGGGATGGAAGGAGGATCTGGGGAACTACAGGTCTGTCAGCCTGACCTCGGTGCTAGGAAATGTTATGGAGCAGACCACCTTGAGTGCCATCACGTGGCATGTACAGGACAACCAGGGGATCAGGCCCAGTCAGCATGGGTTTAGGAAAGGCAGGTCCTGCTTGACTAACCTGATCTCTTTCGATGACAAGGTGACCCACTTAGTGAATGAGGGGAAGCCTGTGCATATTTTCTACCTAGACCTTAGTAAGGTCTTTGACACTGTCTCCCACAGCATTCTCCTGATGAAACTGGCTGCTCACAGTTTAGACAGGTGTACTCTTTGCTGGGTAGAAAACTGCCAAGTCCAAAGAATTGTGGTGAATGGAGTTAAATCCAGTTGGTGATCGGTCATGAGTGGGGTCCCCCAGCACTCAGTTTTGGGGCCAGTTTTGTTTAATATCTTTATCAATTATCTGGATGAAGGGATTGAACGAACCCTCAGTAAGTTTGCAGACAACACCGGGTTGAGTAGGATTGTTGATCTGCTTGAGGGTAGAAAGGCTCTTCAGAGGGATTTGGACAGGCTGGATTGATGGGCCAAGGTCAATTGTATGGGGTTCAACAAGGCTCAGTGCTGGATCCTGCACTTGGGCCACAACAACCCTACACAACGCTACAGGCTTGGGGAAGAGTGGCTGGAAACCTGCCTGGTAGAAAAGGAGCTGGATGCGTTTGTTGACAGCCCTGGTTGAACATGAGGCAGCAGTGTGCCCAGGTGGCCAAGAAGGCCAACAGCTTCCTGGTTTGTGTTGGGAATAGACTGTCCATCAGGTCTAAGGAAGTGATCATCCCCCTGTACTCAGCACTGGTGAGGCTGCAGCTTGAATATTTTGGGCCCCTTAGTACAAGTAGTATATTGAGGTGCTGGAGCCTGTCCAAAGAAGAGCAAGGAAGATGGTGAAGGATCTGGAGAACACATCTTATAAGGAGTGGCTGAGAGAACTGGGGTTATTTAGCCTGGAGAAGAGGAGGCTGAGGGGAGACCTTATTGTTCTCTACAGCTACCTGAAAGGAGATTGTAGTGAGATGGGTGTAGGTCTCTTTTCCCAAGTAGCAAGTGATAAGATGAGAGGAAATCGCCTGAACTTGTGTCATGGGAGGTTTAGATTGGATATTAGGAGAAATTTCTTCACCAAAAGGGTTATTAAACATTGGAACAGGAAGTGGTTGAATCACCATCCCTGGAGGTATTTAAAAGACATGTACATGTGGGACTTACTTAGGGACATTGTTTAGTGGTGGACTTAGCAGTGTTAGGTTTACATTGGCCTTGATGGTCTTAAAGGTCTTTTCCAACCTAAATGATTCTATGATTTTATGATGCTAAAACATTCATAAAATGATACCAAATCAGCACATTGTATTATGACCAAAAAAAAAAAAAAAAAAAAAAAAAAAGGTTTATCAAGGACACAAAGACTGCGTTTGACCTTCTGGCAGTGTCTAACGAAACACTTCCTCTGAGTAATATGATAAGGGAAAGAAAACATCACTGTACAACTTGCAGGATCACAGCTTCAGCCAGATCTGCCTGTCGGCTTTTGTCCTGCTCTAATCACTATGCAATGGTGCACAGCAAGTGACAATCTGGTCCCCAGTCTGAGAATTCAACTGCTCTCACTCCTGGGAGAATCATTTACTACAACCTCCTTTCAAAGCTTAGAGAAGGGAGGGTTGTAATGTAGCATTGGCTGATTCAAGAAAATTCAAACCAGTGTAATGATATGTGCACAGCTATAAACATCTCATGTAGGCTGTTGTTGTGGTTTAGCCCTAGTTAGCTACTAAGCACCACACAGCCGCTCGCTCACTCTCTCCACCCCAGTGGGATGGGGGAGAGAATCAGAAAAGCAAAAGTAAGAAATCTTGTGGGTTGAGATAAGAACAGTATAATAATTAAAATAAAATAGTAGAAATAGAAATAATTGAAATCAGAGTAGAAAAATAAGAACAAGAAGAAGGAGAAGCAGAAGAAAAGGAAAACAAATGGAGAGAGAGGCGAAACCCAGGGGAAAAAAAAAACAAGCAGTGCAACTGCTCACCACCTGCTGACCAATGCAGCCAGCTCCCAAGCCATGATCACTGCTTCACATGGCCAACTCCCCCCAGTTAATATACTGAGCATGACGTCATGCTCAGTATGTGCTCGATATGGAATATCCCTTTGGTCAGTTTTGATCAGCTGTCTTGGCTGTCCCCTCTCCTCTCCCAGCTTCTTGTGCATCTGGCAGATCATGGGAAGCCGGAAAAGTCCTTGACTAGTGTAAGCACTACTTAGCAACAACTAAAAAATCAGTGTGTTATCAACATTGCTTTTAGCACAAATCCAAAAGATAGCCCCACACTAGGTGCTATGAAGAAAATTAACTCTATCCCAGCTGAAGCCAGGACAGTTGTAAAGCAAAACCAGACCTCCTGGAGTCCTTTGGGAGTATTTCTGTGTTGCTTTGCCATGCCAATAAACACTTATTTTGTCCAGAGTTCAAGCAGATAAGAAACACAAAAGGGAATCCCTATCCATAGTTTGCACAGTGCTATCCTGGCACTAGTAAGACCATCTACTGACATGGCTTCTTATTTGATTTGGCAAAGTGTATATAACAACATTGTAATGGTTCCAAATGTTAAAAATGCAATCACATGCAACACCAAACTCTGCAAATTTAATGTCCTGAAAAACAATGAAATTGTGCGTGACAGCTCTTGCTTGGGTTACCTCTAAACAGCAGTATTGCTGGAATTCATTTGGCTCATCACAAATGAATGCACAGTTTTTAAGAAAGTATGCCTAAAGAGGATAAGTTACTCTCCAAAAACCTAAGTCCTGTTTGGTTTTATTCTTTAGGTAGTGAGGCAGAAGGCGGAAAAACACATACCTGCATCTGTTATAGCTTCTGGCTTACTGGAAGGTATCTTTGCAGACTTTGCTGTAAAAAAAAAAAAAGGGTTTACTGAAATAACTAGTGGCTATTAACACTAAGAAAATGTCCAGTCTCTTTTCTTAAATGTCATTGGTTCGGTAAAGGGGAAAAAACTGTTACAGTCATTTGAAAATACCTGTTGGATCCTGAAATAATCCTTCCACTGAAATGAAATGTTTCTGATGCCTTGGACACAGAGTTTAACCTCACATTTTTATTTGTAAAATTACAATAGTAATATTTAATTATTTTCCTTAGTGGGGATAGTATAAGGATTCAATAGTTAATATTTGTACAGTATTTTGATTATGTAGAATTATTTGGAAGTGCCAATTAGTATTAATATTTTTTAAAAACAGCAAAAAGTTTATACATATATATTATCTTCCACTTCTCCAAATAAGCAGAAAAGCATTGTGCATGGGAAATGCGTACAACATAATTTCACAACCAAAGTGAAAGTCAACAAGAAAACAAGTGCCATAAATTATGAAAAGTAAATGAGTATGCTAAATGGGATATAATTAGCTTTGACTTATTTTATTCATACATGTTATACTTGACAAGACAAACTGATTGTACAAGCTCACTAACTTGAGTTTGTGGTTTGAGACCTGTTTTCTAGTTCAGGAAGATGTGTTTCATTTTAGAGAAATCAGCTGAAACTCATTTCAGCATTAAACAAAAAATCTCTACATTGAAATAAACTTTTTCAGGAGTGGGTTTGTCAAACCATTTAACAACATCAAAACTCTTCCAATTGCATCCATTGTAAAGCTCCCAATAACTTCAACAGATGCAAAATTATTAAAAAACATGAAGCACACATGAAAAATTTGCTATACTGTATTGCTGCATGATAGGTTTATTTTTGTATAATAATTTATGCTCTAGCATCTCCAAAACTAATATAATTATTTTCTCATAGGTATCTGTATTAATAATCTCCTCTAACGTGCTCTCTGATGTTGAAGACAAACAAAATATACTTCATGAGTAGTGTGTGCTTCTAAAGGAGGCTGGTGCCAGCCTCTTTAGGGCTTTTCAGAAAGTCATCTCTACATTGAGTGATGTCTCTAAAGGAACAGGAAGCTGTTAAAGAAATTGAAGCACAGGGGCCATCCGCTTGTATTAGTTGAACAAGCAGAACTCTGTGTTGTACATCTTCAAAAGACCCTGAACTGCCTTCCTGTGCAGGAAAGATCAGTACAGGCTGTGTTACAGTAGATTAACCTGAAGTTAGCAATGGCATGGATAACTGTAACAGTGCGCTTCAGAAAGAAAAACATCACCCTGTAAACCAACTTACCACGACCACCTGAAGATCAGAGCTGATGGATCCAGAAAAACTCTGAGCTGTCAAGACACCCAAAGCAATTGCATCTCCCTACATCCTCCCTATAATAATCATAATATCAATCACATCCATCCCTCCACTACAATCAAGTGCTCCCTATAATAATAATTTTAAAACCTCTGCATATTTACAGGGAGGCAAAGATAGATATGTGACATTCAGCATACTATCTCAGCTGAGAAAGAAAGGGTAATATCTCTGCTTCAGAGGCAGGGATATATAAAACTGCACTATAACAATGCAGGTGATATCACAACTGCACAAAAGTCTCCGGCTTTCTTACTAGTGTATTTCTTATTTATACATAGGCATAAAGACACACACACACACTCACAAAAGTATTTGGCAGCTGTTTGGAACAGATGGAGTCCTATAGATCTCCAGGGGAAGAGCCTGTGGAAACATAGACAAAATACATATTATCATCCTTAAAATACTCTATGAAAGAAACTACTGAAGAGAACTCTTACTCACACGTCCAAACTGAGTCATAGCTCATAAATAAGTCACAAATACCTTTAGGTCAGATAAAGAACAGCGTGATCATTTAACATGTAGTCAGCTGCATAACCAATGTTACTGCATATTCTGGGCAGCAACCACATCATAAAACTGATATTCTGGAAACTGAAGGCATGGAGATTATTTTTGAAACCAGATTTTGCAAACAGGATTCTTAAAACTTTGAATGACGGAATAGATTTTTATATAGAATGGGAAATGAAGTTCACATACACTCATCTTTTTACTCATCCAGGAGAAAAAAATAATCCAGTACCTTTGAGAAGGATTGATCCTCAGGCAAAACAAAATCATACTAGGAAACATTGACATTGCTGACTTTTCCTATCCACTTAATTCTCTCTATTCAGTCTCAAAAATTCTACCTCAGAGCTTATTTTGTTTTGCAACTATATATCTGTGAATCCAAAATAGAGTGGCTTTAGAGTTCAAGGAAACCTCCAACGTGGATTATAATATCTGCACAGAAATACACATTTGCATAACAAAGTATCTATCTTGCTATTATCCTAGTTAAGAAGGATTTTTTTTCTTGGACGGTGGTTCAAAAAGTTATACTGTCAAAATGTAATCAGAGTTGGATTCCTTTTTTCAAGCTTAGTAACTGCATGCAAACAGATTTCAGAGGAATTTCCTAATTGAGCAAAAGGCAGCAGCAGCATGGAAAAACAATCCAACTTAGAGATATAGAACATAGCTTCTAGAAAAGTAACTAATGATAAAGTAAACATCTTCAAGCTGTCAGTAAATGTACCTTAGAGGATTCTGAAGGATCCTAAAAGGTTTTAAAGATTAGGTATCATAAGTTAGATATCATAATTTGTCCCCTTTGTCATTTAAATAGTGCTATTTATCCAAGCCTATTTGTCTACTTTATATAAACCCTCCTTCCAGATTTCTCTGAAAAAAGACTGCAGTAGGTATGTAAGTTGGGAACAATTCTGTTTTGTTGTGTTTTGCTCAGCTTACTCCACGCCTCAAATATGTTTCAAGTAATCCAATCAAATATTTAATTCTATGGCTCATTTCCACCACTTAGTTGTTTTATGATTAGTCTTTAAACATTTAGAACATGATTCATTTGCTTGCCCAGAAATTTATAGTGCCACCTAAGACACCTGAGGATATCCAGAGTTTCCACATAGAAACATAGAAACATATAATACAAAGCTTACAGGAGGATATCCATTCCCTCTAGAGCCTCAGCTGAGGGCGTTGCAGGATGCTGCTGTACCCTATACAGTAGTACACATATATGTATGGGCAACAAACTCCAGTGCAGAGGGTGTATCAGATGTGCCTACCTCCATTCGCACTCTTTGCTCTGGGCCCTGGGATGCAGATACAGGTTTAATTTCCCTGTTTCCCTACAAAAAGTTCTTGCACGACCTTGAAAAAGGTCCCTTCCTCCCACTATTCCTTAATTCCTCATGGATTAAGGAGAGGCAAACAGTATTTTTTCATCATCTGTCTTGTACGGCCACATACATGAAAGGATTTAGGCATGAACGCCCCATATACATTTCAGTGGAAGCTTAGGCATCCTACAAGAAACTAAGCACCCTAAGTCAGTACTTAGTGCAGCTCTGATGCTAATGCAGAAAGCTGCATATGACCACCTTATCAATGTACCCTGCATGTGTACTACATGGCATGATGGTCACAAAAGCAAAAAGCCCTTCTTAGCTCACTCTTTTAGTCTTTCCTCTCCCAGAAATCCATCTTTTTGGATCCAGGCCAGTGTATTTATGCAGTGCTTGTGGTCTTGACCTGGGACAGTATAATCAAAGAAAATATAAATCATACTTGGAAGGTTAAATTCTAGCCAGAAGTTGATAGGTTTATGAAATGAAGAGATGACACAAGAAGGTTATGAGCCTAGCAAAATTAATGCAGGCTCACTTTCAAAAGAGCTCTTTTAGCCCATTAACAGAGAGCAACACACTTTTTATATATGGGGTGCGGTCAGTTAAGTGGCTGTAGGCAACATTGTTCCTGCCAGGGGCAGCAAATGTGTACACTTTGGCCCAGCTGGCCCTCACTCACTCTAGTGGAAACTAGCTGCCTAGCTCCTTGTCTGAGGTAAGTAGGGTGCATTACTCCCTGGTGTGCCTAGTCTACTTTACAGTTCCAACAAAGTGAGCCTGCATAACTAGTATAGGCTGTACACTTAACTTTAAGTCTCTAAAGAAAAGATGCATCATTTTTTTCCCCCCATGTGATCTTCTTGAACCCTGTGGCTTTCTGTCGGGGTTTGCACTGTGCAGGTGCTGTGCCTCAGACAATAATCTAGACAGTGCCTTTGTCTTCACAGCCTTCCAATGTCGAGTGGGAATGTATTAAAGAATGCATTTGCAATATATTTAAAACCCGATTTCAAAAACCAATTTAGTTAGCAATCTCTCTACTAACAAAGCACAAACACTTAAAAGCGAGGAAATGAATAGACGCCATCACAAACTGTCCACTGCTACCTCAGAAATTAATGCATATATCTCATCAAGTGTAATGAAATGCATACTTCATTACTATACAGTGACCTTACCACTGACCCACAGAAAGGTGGGTATTATTAGATGTGGGGTTGTGTTATCTTGATTTCAGTAGCAGAATATTTTCTTTAAAGGAAAGCTCTTACATGGACAACACTAGCAGCTAATTATCTATTGACAGCAAAATGCCCTGGTAAGATACTTGTGGTACATTAAGAAACTGTGTATATCCTGAAGCAAAGGTAGAAGAATGGTTCCAGTTCACCCAAGATTTATGGACGGATTCTACCTACTGGCTTTAATTGTCTCACATAGATGCTACAATCAATACATGAAATGCCCTTGCCTGGTCCTAGCAAGATGACTCAGATTACCTAAATTACCTGCCTATTGTGCCTACACTCAGAGTATGGTCTACAGAAATAAATTAAAAGAGTAAGAAGCCCTGCAGAGTGAATCAGAGTGGGATCATCTATTTTGCCTTGCAGTCAAACTCTTCCCAGCCAAGCCCTTTGTGCAGTTACCCCAGCAGGTCTGCTGAAGAGAGAAGTCTTTACTGACCTTGATAGCTCGAAGTGTGAGCAAGGACTCCTGGCCACAGACAGGCCGCCAAAACCCTCCTTCTGTAGGGCACCTGGGTGGTTCACTGCAAACTCTCTCCTCCTCCACCTTTGAGAGAAAAGTGGGAACCAGTTTCATTAACTTTAAAATATTACCACTTGTGCAAGTGATCATTGGAGCACCGCGAGATCTAGATCAGTACATTTACAGAAGACTTGTAAGACATTTCTGAAAGTCCTGGGCACCTCTGCATAGTGAGCAATGTTAACATTGGGGAGAATTCAGATGCTTACAGGACTCAAACATGTATTTTGACAAACAGTCTGTGTAATTACATTCTGTGTGTATTTTTCATAAGGACTATGCTGTATTTACTACACAGTTGCTGGTAAACATATAATATTTTACATATGTATTTCACTTTCATTTTACAGTTGAAGTGTTTTGCAATAAACTGCCTCTGCTCTTGGTAAGAGTAATACAGGAGCACTGAAGCTGGTAGAAATACCTGTAGCTTAACTAAATTTGGGAACATTGTGTCTGTTTATGAGCATGGAAAACCAGGTCAAACTTGTTTGTTCTTTAGGCAGCACCAATTTTAGATTATTCCTAACTATTCTTTTATTTGCTCTTAATTGCTTGGGATTTCAAAATGTATGACAGCTGCTGGCCTCACTGTTTTTCCTAGTAACAATGAGAAGACTTTAAATATTATGTTTGCTTATGTATCTGGAATTTTAAAGGGTAGGAAATTTCCTTTTATTTATTATTCTGAGCAGATAAACAAAATAAAACTTGACATACACCTTTGCTTCTTTTCTTTATTCTTTCATTTAGACAGATAAAACAAAATTTGGCATTCATTTTTGTTTATCGGTATTATAAATATTACCCATGTTCTGGCAGCACTTGAAGTCAATGGATTTTCATAATGATTTGAAAGCCCTCCAGTCCTACCTGCTATTTAAGCACGCTAAAATATACTCCCTATTGCCAGAAGAATTCCACTACCTAAGGAGAGAAGGGGGATAAGGAAAAGCTAGGGAGAAAGGTTTCATGTCGGTTTGATAGTGTTGCTTTATTTCAACAAAGTGCTCGCTGTCTATCTAGGAAAGAGTATAGGAAAGACCAAAGCCGCTCTATCACTCCTGCTCCTCAGCTGTACAGGGGAAACAAAATATAATGAAAGACTCATGGGTCAAGATAAGGACAGTGAGAGATCACTCACCAATTACTGTCATGGACAAAACATACTCAACTTGGGGAAATTAGCTTAATTTATTACCAACCAAATCAGAGGAGGATAATGAGGAATAAAATCTAAATCTTAAAACACCTTTCCCCCCATACCTCATTCTTCTTGGGCTCAACTTTATCCCCAAATTCTCTACCTCCTCCCCACAGCAGCACAGGGGGATGGGGAATGGTGGCTGTGGTCTGTTCATCACACATCGTCCCTGCTGCTCCTTCCTCCTCACACTCTTCCCCTGCTCCAGCATGGGGTCCCTCCCATTGGAGACAGTACTCCAAGAACTTCTCTGATGTGAGCCCTCCCCATGGGCTGCAGTTCTTCACAAACTGCTCCAGTGTGGGTCCCTTCCACAGGGTGCAGTCCTTCAGGAACAGCCTGCTCCAGCGTGGGTCCCCTATGGAGCCACACGTCCTCCCAGCAAACCTGCTCCAGTGTGGGCCTCTCTCTCCATGTGTCCACAGCTCCCACCAGGAGCCTGCTCCAGCATGGGCTCTCAGTGGGGTCACAGCCTCCTTTGGGTGCATCCACCTGCTCTGGCATAGGGTCCTCCATGGGCTGCAGGGGGACAGTCTGCCTCACCATGATCTTCACTGCAGGCTGCAGGGGAATCTCTTCTCTGGCACCTGAAGCACCTCCTCCCCCTCCTTCTTGACCTGGGTGTTTGCAGAGTTGTTTCACTCACATATTCTCACTCCTATATTCAGCTGCAGTTGCACAGGACTTTTTTTCCCCTTCTTAACTATGTTAGCACAGAGACACTACCACCGTCGCTGATTAGCTTGGCCTTGGCCAGTGGTGGGTCTGTCTTGGAGCCAGCTGGCATTTGGCATTTGGACGTAGGGGAAACTTCTAGCACCTTCTCACAGAAGCCATCCCTGTAACCCCCCTCCGCTACCAAAACCTTGCCATGCAAACCCAGTACACAACCCCATTGTCTACCACCACCTTATATTTTCCTCCCTCCAGTGCTGGTAAGACTTATTCTGTAATTCTTTTCTGACTCTTTCCCGGACTTCATTTTTAGCTAACTTTGTGTGTGGACTGTTAATAATATGTTCATTTTAAATGTTCTGCTGTATTAAAAGTCTCTTCTTACAAAGTCTCTTCTTACACTGCTTCTGTCCCTCCTTTACCATCATAATTTCAACCCCATTTCTTCACATTTCTCATCCAATTTATGACAGTGTTTGCTTTTGTTGCTTCTTCATTTCTAACAGTTTAATCACTAAACCCTGATTCTGATCTCATGTCCACAAGTAGAAACCTAGACCAGGAAGGTTGGAGTCAATCTGTTTTTTATCTTCCTCGTAATCTGACTGTTACCTCCAAAAAAAAATATTGGAATTTATTCTTATAAGTTCAAAAGAAGATGACAAAATCACCGTACTTAAATCAAATGACAGTTTTCTGTCTTTGATCCTGGTTCAGCAAAGTCCTTGCACCATACCTAACATTTAGCCTGAGCATAAATCTCATTAAAATCAAGCACGTCCTTTAGGCCCTAAAATAGGATATCCTGGCAACAGACATCTGTAACTAGTTAGAAACATTTAACCATCCATAACTATCTTTCTGCACTATGCTCCTGCTTCTATTGCTACATTATCAATCTTCATTTCTGTCTCTTTGCGCCTGCACAAAAATTGCTTTCGTTCTTGAAAATCTAACTCACTCAAATGAATTCCTATCCCCTTCTCTTCCTCCTTCCTATGCATGTAGAAATATTTCCTTTCTATCAGCAAGCCTCATTGAAAAGCAAACCAAACACACATCCTCTGTGTGTCACAGTGATTTTGAGCCCTCCTTCCTCTGTCTTTTGTAACTTTTACCCTAGAAATTCCGTGTGCCCCCTGTGGGAAATGTGGATAGTGCATTATTTTTACCTTTTCAGTTTCAGATTATTCAGCAAGATATTCTGTGGATCCTATTGTTGGTTTCAATCTCCAAAGTACAAGCTTTCAAACCATGACAAGCTTTTGAAAATACTTGTCTACAATAGTTTTTTAACGTCTTTATTTTTTTTTCCCTGGATTGCTTCTTATTGCAATCAGCAATCTTCTCAGACATATTAAACCCCCTCCAGTAATATTTTCTCCTCATCAGATTTCTTTAGTAAATCTTCAAGTGCTGATTTGTTTCCAGCTTTTTTTTAAAATTATTTTTGAGGTTCTCTAGATAGCTCAATACACTGTATTCCATACCCAGTATCTCATATCTGTCTCCAAAGTGTATTATTAACAGCAGTAACTCAGGCTGGCTTTAGTCTGTATGAATTGTCCAAATTCTATTTACTGTAAAACTACAGATGAATTTTTAACTACCTCTTTTATTTGAATACTTCCCTCCTATTCTATCACTATCCACAACTGAACTTATGTTAATGGCACATTTGAATTTCAGGGCAGACGTTGTTAACCAGGGCATGTGTTTTGCTATGCTTTACAAGGCGGCTGATGAGTTAGATTTCATGACAAGCAGGATCATGGTGCTGAAGGTGGAGCCAGAGGTTGGATCTGAAGCCAGCAGTTGAGCACCATTGATCTGATTGCAAGCCAGCGGAAAGTTTTCCTTCTTTGACTTCTAGGAGCTTCCACCTTGACCCTTAATGCACACATGGTGACATGGAGTGATAGAAACATGAGATGTTTGGGTTAATGCAGGTGCAATAAGACTATTCACTCAAATGTTTAAGAAAAAAGGAAGTATGCAGTCCTAACACAGGATTTTATGCAGTAAATTTTTTTAATCACTTATGTTCAGATCCTAGAATTAGCATCCTAATTTTCAATTAAAATCAGCAAAATCGCTCCAAGAAATGAATGGCTGTTACACAGGTAAATACCATTTAATTCTGGACCTTTGATCTTCTGGTGGCCTTTTTACTGGCCTCCAGAGAGGTCAGTGAAACTAGTGAAAAATTTAACATCAACCATTTTGAGTCAGGGCTGAAACGGAGAACCTCAGATTTCCTGGTATTAGAAAGAAGTGAATCCCTTTCATCTAAATATAGCTTTCCCTCCACCATCTTTATATGTAAAATTCAGAAGCTTAACAACACCATTGGTATCAGTGAGATGCTTTTCCCAAACCACTTTCATAAAAAGCCATCAGAAATTGTTGCTAAATGTCATTTTCGGTATCAGCATTGCAGCTTCTGTCCACTGCAGATTAAAAGTCTCTTTCAAGCACCACTTTGAATTAAGTAAATCACAGTAGCACTCCAGCTACCCCATAATCTCTACTGGGACACTTTCCTGGCATATTTAGACTACAAACATATTTCTATCAGCACCACAGAAGTCAGGAGACTATGAAACCTTTTTGCTACAACAAGGCTCTAGAGGAGAATGAAAGCTTTTAATTTTTAGCAATCCTTTTACAGAGTACAGTATTATGGCGGCAGGGATATTTTCCTTTTAGGGCTAGGCAAATCCAAGTTGGTAATAAAACAAACTTTTATTCTTTGTATTATATGTTCACTATTACTCAGTTTTATCTAAAAATCTCTTCTCTGTGGAATATGTTGTTCAAAATGTCTGAAGTAATGATTATTACAATTAATACCATTACTGTATTTCAGTTTATATATTAATGAAGGGACAATTAGTGATAATTACCTATATGTATTAATTATTAGAAACCAGGAAGCATTTAAACTGAATTTAGCATGCTTCTTTGGTTAATATCTATTGGGGTTTTTTTCCATCTACGACTGTGTAAAACAATATATATTGCCTCCTTAGTACCTTTATTGCACAGTTTGGTGATGAAAATGCTCTATTTAAAGTACAAAGTAGGCACTGCTGTGAGGACATACACATGAACACAAAAGATAGAGCGTTATAGCCAGGATTCATGCCCCCAGCTTCAGGCAGTCACTGTTACAATTTTATATTGTAAATGTTGAAAGAGAAGCAACTCATGAAAGATTCATGTCTTTGGCAGCCTAAGTCACCCTTTGCAGGTGACTAACTTGCACCATGGGGCAGTTTTATACTGATATTTAATCATTTAAACCCACAACCTAACAGGCATTTAAGCCCCCACCTTCTGCTGCAATAAATTTAACAAGGGCACCTTGGTCAGCCTGCCAGTGCCTAGTGAGACTTTCAAAAGCAACTAGGTAGCTAGGGTAGGATTCAACCCATCTAACTTCAGGTGTCTCCAGTGTAAGTATCTATAGCTGAGCTGGGCATGCAGATTCTGATTACAGCAAATGGATAAAAATAGTCAACAAACTCAGTGAAGATTACAGTGTGATTCCTACATTGGATGTAGATGTTTGCTCTGGAGTGAGGTACAGGGACCTACAGCAGTGACACTGAAAGTCAGCAGAGTTGAACCCATATCTTAATTTGAATCAAAGTTCACATAGAATTTACCTTCCACTTAGCCTCTACTTATACTCTGCTAGGCATCGGAATACCATCAAGGAATTGGTCCTCACAAGCCAGTTATATTTCCAGTGGAAAACCTCATCAGCTTCAATGGAAGTTAGGTCAGACTCTTGACAGTAGTTCACACTAGGTAGTTAGACGTATCAATCACTCAGTATGCTTATGTCCAAAGTAAGCCTGGTCATGCAACCACGCAGAGAGGCAATGTGTGAGGCAAAATTAAACTGCATTTGCTTCTCAGCCTTCTCAAATGTGAGACTTAGTAAAGTAAAGCCTTTTTTGATCTTTCCCCTGCTTCTAGACAGGAGTGACTTTATGGCTACCTAGCAGCATTCTCATTAATGCAGGGCAGAGTTTCTGTGTATTACTTGTCTTCTGCATCAATTTTTCATTTGCAGTTTATCCACAAAACTCTTTACCTATGCCCTTGAAGAGTCATCTTCTTCAAATGTCTGAACTGATTGCATTACACAACGTAGACCAGTAAAATATTTTTGGGAAGTGAAACGACATTTTACTCTTTTCAAGCTATTCCAGGTACTCATACTGCCAGATCCATCACTGGGTAGAAATGCAGTGTGCCAGCAGCATGATTATGGTACTGGGTATCCCTTTGAAAAATTCTACATTACAAAACATTATGAGATTGGCTAATTGTGGAAAAAATCAGGCTATCTTTCTCAAAGATGTGAAGAGCCTTGATCAGAAATTGTAGTCTTGATATATCTGTTGGTGAAATTGTGTCTTGCCTTACAATAAGTCAGGTTGTCTGACCGCTGTGGTCCTTTTTGCCCTTAACATCTGAAGCTTTTTCTCATTTTGACCTTAAACCAAAGCCCAATGAATTTTGTGGGATACTTTCCCTTGATTTCAAAGTACATGTCCCTGCAAGCTAACTGTAAAGTGCAAAATCACTTTTCAGGAGTCCTGATAGCTGGGACAGAAAAACAGCGTTCCTTTTACCCTTGGAAATGGGATTTTCTTAGTGGAACAGAGTTCTTCTATCTGCATAGGCAGGAATTTAACACAGACAGCTTTCAGGATTGCTGCCTGTTACACTCAGTAATACAGTACTATCTAGGTTGTTCAGTGGAAAAAGCACAAAAAGTTAAAATTAACATCATAGCAGAGGAATTAATTTCTGGGTATTATTTTAGTGTTGTACCCGTAAAATTAAATGAGTAGGGGTGTATTGTATATAATAATGTATAAGGACCAATTTCCTATCGTCTTGACCCATCTTAATGAAGACATGAAAGCTGGCTTAGAAAATCAAGAAGGATTTGGCCTTTAAGTTACTTTGGGCTTATTATCTTGGGAAGTAAGCATAGAATGTAGTTAATTATGATTGTTTTGCATTATGTTACTCATTAAGAAATAACTCTTTGCCATGATCAGATGCCCACCTTGCTGAGAAAGATATGTACTCTATTTACATCTGAATTATAGTGTTGAATCATTTGGGTGGGTTGTATATGGCATTCCTCAAATTTTAGTTATCACATGACCTCCCTAGAATTTTCAGGTTGGTACATTCAAGATTAATGAGACACAGGCTCTCTATTAGGAAGCTATTTAAGAATATGCATTTAATTATTGTGAATTATTACAGGAATTAATACAATGTGACCTTTCTATCAATAGAAGTTAACTAAATGGTGTCTGTTTTACCCTAGTGTAAGGTTGTCAAACAGGGTATTTTTATGGACATTGTTCTGCTAATGACAGCAAATCAGACCACACACAAAAAGGGCCAAAATTTCACACAGTCCTCTGTTTTGAGGAGCACCATCTACACATATATTTGTGTTTTGGGACCTGAGCTAAGAGTAGTAGACAGCAGACACGAGTGCACAGGCTTATGCTTATAATTCATTTTGTAGTCACAGCAGTTGTCTAAACAAATAGCCATGTTCAAATGCAGCCTTGCAAGTGCTGAGAAAACACATGTAGTTTCACTGGGTACCTTTCTGAGTTCCCATAGCGTTCTCTTTTCTCTGAACACAGATGGCCAGTGGCAGCTTGCACACAATCAAATGGAGTAATACTGTGGGAGCACACTTATTAATTTTGATGAAATATGTTTCTGAGTAAGGTGCTATTCCATGAGAGTAAAGGTGACCATGTCTGGTCCAAAGACATTGCTGTAGGCTGCTCCACTGTATCACTCCATATTAGATTTTCTAACTTGCATGACCTGGGTTTGGGTTTTGTATTTTTATTTTATTTTAGAAGATTTTCACATGCAGTAACATCAGAGGGAATATTTTTACTTTCTCTGGAGATTCAAAGGAATTGGATTTCTAGCTCTTCCATCAGATCTTAGTGGGACAGAGATAACGCTTGCATTTAACTGACAGCCCTAGGACTGACAATATTTGGGCATGCAATGTTTTAATTTCATCTCTTTTGTCCTGCTTTTGCTCCTACTGCCGTTCATGACAATGATGCTCTTTGTCTTAGTGAAAAACATGTCTGGTCTTCATCTCTGAGAGGATTCCAAACTACATACAGAATACAGAGATATGTTGATAAAAATAAAACATTAATTTTTTGTGAGTTTTTTTTTTTTTAATTGGTATCTGATGAGACTTTATTTCCAAAGATTAAAGGGCTTTGCTGTTGTCCAGGGGGAATATCTTGAAACTACACATCAAAGCTAATGTAATTTCTCTGTTCTACTAACATTGTTCTTTAACTGCTAAGATCTAAAGCACAGGTACCTGACTAGAATGGGGATGATCCCATAAAGTTCTCTGTGGCATCACACTTTAGATCACAGACAATGGCTACTCACCACAGGCACTGACTGGACAATTCTAATAGACCAAGATTTGATCCTCAGACAAAAAACACCAACAGATAAGTCTTATACATGATTCTTGGAGGCCATGCCATCTTCAGCCTGAGGAGTTCTGCAAAACTTCCCTAGTTTTCTACAGAACTTTTAGGGAAGTTTCTTCCCTAAAGACAGGGAGCCTATAGTGCTGCAATCAAGAAACTTGAATGAATACAAAAATTTAAATAAAACCGTATTACTTGATGCCTAAGAAGCTATGTTTCACCCAAATATAATCTAATATACTGCTAGTCCTATACCTATTGTCTAATTATCGCATGGGTTTGCTTCTTGGGTATCCCTCTCTACTGTCTGCATGGAACTTTCCTACTTTCTATCTTCTGTTACTAAATTAAAAATAGCTCTAGTTCTGGTCTCCAAGTAATAAGATCATAGTATAAGCAAAACGAATGCAGCCAAGATATGAACATGTCTCAAATAACACCTATAAGCGTATCTTACATGCTACTGTACAAATCAGATTTGTCACTCCAAACCCCTCCACTCTGAACACAATTGTAACACTGGTTAAATGACAACTCTAGAAGTGACAACAACCTGTAAGTGTAAGGGTCCTTATCCACAAAACACCAAGGAATTACAGCAATAACATCATGAACAGATTATAGAGAATTCATTTGCAGGGAATTATAAAGGGCCTAAATAATTTGGTTTTTAACAGTCCCCTAACCTCTGCCTTTTTGCCTGCATTCAAGGCTGCCAATGTGTTGCCTTGGCAGAACAGACGTACCAAGAATTACAATAATCCAATCTGAGGAGGTCAGGAGAACACGAATCTAATGAATCTAGGCTAATAATTACAGCTCATTTAATTACCTCTGAGATAAAGCAGGAGCTGTAATTTTTTTTTTTTATAATTGATGTTGCTGACATCTTTGTACCTTTTAAGTATATTGGTTGTAAAATCTGCCATGTTAATGTTGAAGTTGATAAAAATGTCACAAAGTAAAGCAAAGATAATGGAACAAGAGAGTCTCTAAATGTCAAATAAGTAGAAAGGTATTGATAGATAGATACTTTACTGCCTTTATGCTGAACATGAGCTCTGCAATAAATGTACAACGTGTGTGAGGAAGTGAATCAGGAGCTCCTGAGTAAAGTACTGTCAAGGTTTTGTTTGGTCAGATTTTCTCAATGTAATTCTAAGTTTTTATACTTGCCTTAGGTCATTATCATGAAAGCAGATGCATTAGACTAGACACTTGATGGAGAAATCCATGTTATTATACAAACATCCATGTTAAAATATTGGAAAGCTTCAGGCCCCAAACCCTGTAAACTTGTAATTACATGGCAACTATATTCAGGTAAATTGCCTTATTGAAGTTTTGTATCTACCACACTGAGAATTTGAAAATAGTCACTTTAACAATTGAAAAAAAAATCTGGCTCACTAATATTCTTTTTACATACGGAGTATTGATTACTTTTTCTACATGGGCTGATCCTGTACCTCTGCAGCCAACGAGACTTTTACAATCAATGAGAGTTTAACTTCATTGGGAATAGGAGCAGGTCCTCTGTGCCTAATGGACCTTGAAATTAACACAACTTCTTTATATTTTTGCATTTGCTCCAGCACTCTCAGTGCCAGCGGAGATTTCAAAGGTGTTTCCAGCCAGCTCAGTCTTCCTCTGCTGGACTTTGAACACCAGAGGACAAACAGAGCTGAAGGTTGGTCCCACATGGACAGGAGAGTTTGTTATGCATGTTTGGTTGGTTGGCTTTTGAGATTTGTATTTGCCTTTGTCAATAATTTAGCATCCCTTCCTTTCTCACACCTCAGGAAATATCTTGATCATCAGGGGTATGGCACCTCTGACAGTGGGCTGAGCAGTCAGATGGTTTTTCTCCCAGTACGTGGCACTGAGATTACCAAGAAGCAGGTCAGAGAGCACTCTCCCTCTTCCCACACCAAGGCCCAGGTCTTCTCCCCATAATAGGGCTGACCAGACACTAGGGAAGAAGGGGAGGTTTGTGGTAGAGACATAAGATCAAGGTCTAATGCAGATACCCTGCTAAACTGGTATAGGTCTATTGATCTGCAGAATGAGGGCAATAATGTGTACTTTTTCTTCCTGAATTTAGGTTAAAAATTCTTTGAAATTATCTCTGCTTGCATTAGTTTACCACCTAGTGCTACTACATTTCTTGATGTATATTCTAACTGTATCAGTCATGACCTGTTATAAAAACAACAAATTATGAATATGTCTTTGTAGCATTATTTGACAGGTAATAGCTGATATGGATCACCCTTTTAAACAAAATACAAAAGTATACAGACACACACTATCTTGTATAAAAATACCCACTTAAAACCAAACCTGACCATATTTTTCTTTAGTGGAACATAAAAATATCTTCATTCTTTGTGAGTACATTTTAAAACTACAGCAACAGTTTATAATTTTGACTTAATCATTGTAGCTTTTCTTTTCCCTGCCTTTTTTTAAATTATAGTAATTGTAAACATTTAATTCATTTATGCATATGTAAGAGAAAAGACAAAGCTGCTCTCTGTGGTCCAACATGCAGCTGATAGTCATTGAGGCTTTTGTTACTTCACACAAGGTTTAGCTGCAAAACTCCATTTATCACAACAAAAGAAGAGAAACATTGATTCAGAAAGGTAATGTGGACATGTAACAGTGAAAATTGGGCAAACAGGGCTTTGGTGTCACTCTAGGAAAAAATCTCTTTTGGAAACCACAGAAGTTCAAGACAGAAGAAGTAATGAACTGTTTTCCTTCTGCTTCTTGATCATACCGATGACAACAGCCAGTCATAGGAAAAGAAAAACAAAGTCATCCCTAAGGGACACAGCATAAAAAATGAGAAGATTATGCACTTTCACCCCTCTTAGCAGACTGTTGTTACACAGCAGTTTTAAAAACTCTGATAATAATAAAAGAAAGCATACAGACTCCTTGCCTCCTTTAATAATCTCATATAATTGATCTAAGAAGTGACACTTAAAGTGTTATTTAGATACTGCCAGCTAGCTGGTTGAAATCTAAACACTTCAGAATATTTACTTTTTTTAGTGTACTGATGAACTAGAGTTGCTGTAAGTTTGGTTATGGTGATATGATTTTGAAAAAGCAGAGGACTCATGGGTCGTGTAAGACCTTGAACCACAACAGCAATAAAGTTTGTAGTTTGATGATTACATTTGTTTTTCTTTTTTTAGAGTTTGCCATATATCATCTGTTTTTGAACTCCTTGGAACAGATCCATTCTACCGCTAATTTAAGACCTTCTTAAGCAGAAGGCCTACGAAACAAACACAGAAACAAACCTCCTCTATGTGAAGGGTCTCTCCCCAAATGATTGAACACTCCAGCCCATTCAGATATCTCAGCCACTTCAAAGTGTAGAGCCAGACAAGGGAATTTTTCTTCCTTCAAAACTTAGGAGCATCTTCATAACTTTCCTTAGAACAGGAAGAAAGTCAAATTAGAGCAAGACAAGAAAAAAGATGACTAGCAAGAGGAGAGGAACTAATAGAAGCAGAAGATATTAGTAACAAGATGGGCATACTGATACTGCTGGTCTCTTAAGCCCAGTCCCACCTACCACCTATACTGTTCATCCACAGGCACAGATTTACATTGTTCTCCAGAGCATACCTAAGTGGAAAAGTTAAAATAGCTCATGTAACTGCAAACTCAGCTTCTCCAGACAGAAAGGCTGGAGACAAACACCTTCTAGGCCTGTCCATCAGCAGAGAGCTCAGATATAATTCTTGTTGGTATTTCAGGTGACTTATCTCACCTAGCTCAATGTAGACACCACCTGAATTAAGCCCCCTTGCTCATGGAAATAAACAGGTGCTTTACAATCAGGCATTATCTGACCTAGTTTACATGGCTAAATGAAGATCAAATTAATTGTATGCTGGAAGCATGCTGTTCTGTACACTGGCTTTAGAGGGAAACCTTTAGAAGAGCTGCTAGCTTTGGTATTGGCATCTGCACATCAGTTGTCTGCATTTGGTCAAACGAATCCATCCAGGGAATATACCTGAATCCAAGGTACAGCTTGGCTTCTGGACACCTATGGGGACAGAAAATTCATGGTTCAGTATGTTTAACATGCTCCCTCTGTCTGCTCCACGGTTAAGTTTACATGTCCTATGATGCAGAAAGTGGCCAAAGAGCAGCAGTTGACCATGGCTGGAGGTAATTGTCTAAATAGCTAGCTAAGAGATATTTAAGTTTATTATTAATAGAAGTACAAAACTTATGTGCAAAATGTCATGTTGATTACTACTCTTGTAAGTAGTAGAAGAATGGTTGTGTCATGCATAGCAATCAGGCTGCTGAGGTGGGTAGAGGACACAAGCAAGGGGGTCAGGAATAGACAAACATTATGAGGCAGACACCAAATGGGGAGAAATACACCCAAAACCTGCTGGCTGCCACAGGCTGAAGGAGCTGGTACCAAACTGTTGCTTTGTAATTTGAGCATTTTACCCCTGCTTTGTTCTTCATCAGCATTGGGAAAATTACATTGTCATTTTGAGATTTGTCAAAAAGCTTTTCTATTTGTAATTTCCACAGCTGTTGTCTTGATTTCATACACCAAGACATGGGTTGTCTTCTTTATCTTATTCATCATTTTGAACATGTATCACATCTGCTCTTTGT
The DNA here is from genome assembly GCF_963921805.1 of Phalacrocorax carbo. Lineage (NCBI taxonomy): Eukaryota > Metazoa > Chordata > Aves > Suliformes > Phalacrocoracidae > Phalacrocorax > Phalacrocorax carbo. The sequence continues at coordinate 41,378,283 of NC_087513.1, read as the reverse complement.
TTTTTGCCTAGCAAGGCTCATGTTATCCTAAAATCGATATCTAAACCAGACAGATCACGTCAGTCCATTTTTCTTCAGTTATTATGAAGAGAGACAAAAATTGTACCTCAGATTTTGGGGTCTATTTTGCAGGTATATGAAGAAGAGTGAGGTGAAGACCAACAAATTTGAATCCTGATTTTTTTCTGTACCGAAATAAAATCTTCCTTATCCTTCTTAGCTATTCAAAAATTTTAAATGGTTAACTCTGTTCAAAGGTAAAATTGTTGCAAGAAGTGACACATAACCATTCTACTTTTACTCCCATAACTTGCTGTTTACAAATGCTTGGAGATAAGTATATGCATGTTTTCCTTGAAAGGAATGTACTCCTGAATCATGGCCTTAACAATTCCACAGTAAAGAGACCTGACTATGAGGAGCATTTTGCACTTCTTTGAAAAGAAGCCACCACTGGAATGGAAGAGACAGTTATCCAGCCATATACAGCTCCATTATACAATAGTTGATGGTTGAAGGTATGTAACTTCTTACTCAGATGAAATTCTCGGAGGCAATTTGAGGTAAATAATATACAGTTTTCTGATACAGAATTTAACGGCTGTCTCTGCTTAGCATTTTGATTTGCTTTTCTTTCTCCCATAAATTGAACAAAATGTGTTGAAAATCTACATATTACTGCCACAGAAATGTATTTTTCTTGGCATCCCATATCCTGTTTCCTTCTTACCAAAGTTTGCTGTTCTCAGCTTCCCAAGTACAGCAATCCCCCAGCTGCATCTGATAAATCTCATCTCAACAACAACAAAAGAGAAAAAATAAAAACCCTCTGCAAAAATAATATACTCATTTTCATGCCAAATTTAAAAGAAAAATAAGTAAATGAACAGCTGGACTATAGTAAATGATTTTTGACTAGTTTAAGGGAATTTTATATACAATCTTCTCTAAGTATTTCCTCCACACCTGCAGCATCCCCTTTTTCCTTCATCTCCTATTCAGTTCTAACTGAGGATGATGATAACATGGGATCCTGAATCATCAGTTAATCTGGAAAAAGTCATAAGTTGCAAGAAGCACGGTTAACTCTGCTTTCTGATTTGGTGCCTTCCTCTTCTTCCTTTTTCTGTGAAAAAAACCCAGGGCTCTAGTGAATCTTTATATCAGAATAATGAAGAATTTTGCCATGGGGAAATGGTTATTTTTTCAAGAGTATTACAAAACAATCCTTTATTGTAAATTGGGTTATTTTCATTTATTTTATTGGAACTCAGGAAGTTCTTTCCTATTTAAGAGTTGGGGGCACGGAAAGAAGATGCCTGATTAGCAGAAGTGTATCCATAAAGAAGCATTTCTAAAATGTTCCCACACATGCACAAAAGAAAGCCGTGAATGACATTATTTCAGCATCTGCATAACCATGCACAGTTTTGTGCCCTCACTAAAAGCTATGAAATACATTCTAGATATTTCTACATCCCCTGTTATATTACAACACAGAATCCACCATTTTTCTCCCCCAGTAAACCTAGAAATAAACATTGGGCTTGCTTAGGCTCCACACACTTAAATATTTTAAAATATATAAATAGGATTAAGTACATTCTGGAATTACGCAAAACAATAGTAGACCTTTTAAGGAAAAATTGCTCTAAATTCTGATATTAAGAGAACAATGTATTATGAAAAGCAGATTTTTAGATTATTTTAAAAAATTAAAAAGCTCAGGAGTTCACCTCAGGAGTTAATAAATTTTGGTATTCACTGAAAATAAAGCTGTTACAACCTATACTCTTTTTTCCTTCTACAAAACCTGTCACAATATTACTTGATAAGTATTGTTACTTCTGTTGATTGTTACATTTCTCAAACAATGGGACTGACATATTTGCTCCCGTAATCGAACAATTTATCAGAGTATTTGTCTTTTAGAATTAATATTTTAAAGGATGGACAAAAACAGAGTCAGTAAAAACTACTTACCTTGTAGGACACAAATAATACTAGTTTCCAATGAACAAACTGGAATCAGTGGAGGTGTACTTATCTTCAAATGCCATTTGACTGACTGACTTTTCTTCAGACTTCATTATTCACGTGTCAGGAAGTAAATAAGTGAGTTTTATAGACTTTATGTTAATTTACTCTGGCAGTTAATTTACTCTGGCAGTACTGCCTTCTGGAGTATTATAGCAAAGTTTGTACTGAAGGATGATGCAAGCTCCTCCCTGCACCCCCCCTCCCCCCCCATTCGATCGCTACTAACACTCAGACACTTTGGTTTCTTCCATACTTTTCCTGTGATTTCAAAAGGTGGAAATTTTTGCAGTACAAAAATATGAGATTGAATGTACATGTCTGCATTACATACATACAATTTTTCACCATATTTTCAGACCTGTCAACATTGGTAGGAAAATTCACAGCTGAGGGTCTTATGAAGACTGTTAAATTCACTGGTGGTATCAAGTGGGGCTATCTCTACGAGGATTCAGCAGCTTGGCCTACAAAACTTTTGAAAATAGGTAACAAAACTTAACCTGCTTACCAACAATGCAAGAGACTAACGCTGACATCAGAAGTCTCCTGCCAAAAGCTGAAGTGCTGGCAATTATGTGTAACAGACCAGATATCCTTTGGTTTTTGTTTAGTCCTTAGTTGTTATTCTTTCCTATTGTTTGCAGCTTTCTTTGTACTGGAAAGAAGAAAGGGATTCAGCTGTTTTGCTTATGAAAGAGAATGGAGGTGGGGAAAACCATACAAGTTGTCTGTGTCAAATGTAAGAGCAGAAGGAAGCAGGTGGCAGGAGTCCCACTTGTTTCAATGGGGCTGGAGTGCAGCCGACGACCCAAAAAGAGCTTGTGCTGCTCCAGCTCACCAGCAAGATCTGCCTAAACATGGCTTGGATGCTGCTGAAAAATTGGCGAGTCATGAAAAGGGCCTCCCAATTCTGGCACACCACTTGGATCTGTTTACTTTTCTGTTTTCTCGGGATGTTTTCCAGGACAGGTTTGGTTGTTTCATTGCTTTGAGCATTGGCTTTGTTTGCTTCTTTGCCTTATTGTCTGAAAGTCTACCTTTGGAAAAGAGAAATTGCTTTTTGAAAATGCAAGAGGGTCTAGAAGTGAAAAGAGTATTTGGGAGGTGAGAAACCACCTTTTTGTGAAGATCCTTTTCCTTTCTTTTCAACGCTGAAGTTTTGCCCCATCCTTTGGCATCCACAGGGCAGCCTCCATACAGTTTCCTCCCACCACTTTCTGTAAATTGTTCTGAGTGACAAACGATTTCAGAGGAAGAGGACTAGTTTGGAAAACACTTGAATTTTTTAAACTTGAAAAGATACCAGATTGGATCAAATGCATGAAAATGTCAATAAAATCATTGTTGTTTTGCCATCAGAATGAAAGCAAGGCACAGTTGTTGTTTTTCAGAACTTGAGAAAATTTAAAACTTAAAGTTAATCTTACCTTGACTTCAGTATTTTATATGAATTATCCTTGTAGTACCATCAGGTTCCAGCCTTATTCACTACCAGCTGAATCAATTACCTTTCCTGATAAAACAATTTTCCAACGTTTCAGGTTTTTAAAATATGTGATTTCACCAAGGCAACAGTCCCTGACTTGATAGCAAGAACCTTTTTTAAATTACTACACACCCCATTCGCCTTCTCTATAAAGAAATGCAATTTAGTGAGAGTAAGTTTGTTAAATTAGAGCAGTAGGTGCATCAGACACTGGTAGGATTCTTTAAATGCTGTGTTGTGAATCGGTGCAAATGTATGCATACTGGAGAACTGTCTTTAAATCAGAGATAATATAAACACGCAAAACAGTGATGTTTACTCTATAAGGAAAATCATAAACTGTTTCTCCTAAAAATGCTCCTTATCCAATGGGGGGAAAAAAGTCTATCCTTAATGAAAATATTCTAAGCAGAATAGGCAAATCTCTTTATTTTTTAAAAGATTTTTTGCACTTGACATCTCTCCCTCCTCCTCTGAAGTGGACATTAAAGATCATCGATAAGAGTAAAAGGCAACACCAAAGAAATTTGAGGCAATGCACACAGCCAAGCAGTGGAGCAGGTTGCCCAGCAATGCTGTGCAGTCTTCATTCAAGGATGATTTTCCAAGACCTAATTGGATAGGGCCTGAGGAACCTGGTCTGACCTCGTAGCTGAACCTGCTTTGAGCAGGTGATCAGACCACAGACCTCCACAGGTCCCTTCCAGCCTAAACTGGTCTGTAATCCTGTGATTATGTTACCTATATTTTTCTGAGACAAGGTTCAGTTTTCTAGGATGTTGAGGCTTTTCTTAAGAAGATGATAGCTGCCACTAAAAAGGTACTTTCAAGCAGTTCCCTGGTGTTCATTTCACATTCTCTCATACATGTTTAAAACTGAAGATAACTCTTGTTTTGAATTGTATTTTATGATAGTACAAAGACACTCAAATTATGCGCAACTACAGCAGCTAACAAAAGGGGATCCATGCCATTAGCCTCCAAATGTAGAAAGCATAAATGAGATTTCTATGCTCACCTTTATTTTTCTTGTGAAATCACTGGTAGGTTGGGATGGATTTAGCCAACAAGGATTAGTGAATCTTAAGCAAAAAGGTAATTTAGATCCTATTTGCTTTTGCTCTTTTGGTCACAGCAGATTACCTCCCTTTTTTCCATAGATGCTTTTGAACACGCTCGAAGATTTCCTTTTGGTGTTTCAGGTATCTGGGATAACTGAAGTACTCAGAAAATAACTCATTTCTCCACAGGGAGGTAGATTCCTCATACCTAACAGCAACAGAAATTCTGACACTGTCCCTAAATAGCCCTGCAAGAGATGGACACCCCCAAATCCTGGCTGGGGTAGGACACTTCACCAAAGTGAAATACAGGTAATGCTTGCATCCTCTGATCCCCTGCCCCTTGCTGAGCAGGTCTTTTGAGCAGGGAAGAGATTGCTTTGCTTTGCTGCACGGCCGGTGGGTTTCCTTTTATTTCTCCCTGGCTGAGATTGCTCTGGAAACATGAGTCAGAATGACATCACGTACAGCTGACAGAAAAGTAGTGCCATGTCATTTTTCAGTTCTGGCTACTTTCTCAGGGTTTATACAGGCAGCCAAAGATTAGTCAAATAATTGTTCATGGCAGACCCCAACCTGGGAATTGGAAGGCATTAAAACAGGGAAAATCTTTGATTTTGTTTGCAAATTGGAAAATATTCTCTGCACATGTCTGAGGTAGCACCTCTGCAGTTGGCAATGAAACAATGCCAGTTTACACCATCTGAAGTGCTGGTTTTGACAGTGCTTTGTCAGCCACTTCATCTCTCAGTGTCAAACCTTGCATCAGAAACAGCAGCACTGAGAAAACTGCTGATGTCTCTTTCTTTTGCCAACTAGAGGATACAATGTCAGATACAACACCTGTCTAATCTCAAGCCTAAGATTTTTGCTCTCTATCTTTTTGAGATGCTAGGTTTTACCATGATTTCCTGTTTTCTGTATGTGCCATAATCCAGATTGTGATTTTAACTAGAACGGTTATGAGAGAAACAAAGATGTGGCTCAAGTCCAGGTAATGACATATCTTTTCTGAATCTCTCAGTGTCTGTGTCTGAGGTCTGTGTTCACACAGAATAGGAATATTTTCTCCATTGAAAAAAATTCTCTTACGCTGGCTTTTCTTCACCAGGAGACAGGTGTTACTTACGTATCTATCTGACTTGAGCACCTACCGTCAAAATTTCAATCTCAAAACCTACATACTGCTGATGCCTAGAGGTTCCTAAAGGTTTGCAGGAGCTTATATTTCTGACATAAAACTTCCCCAGGGACCTAATTTCTGCTTCAGGAGGGTTGAATATAGAAAGAAGGCAGGTATTAGTAGTCTCCAATTCGAAAAGGCTCAATTTCACTGGGCAACTTCAGATTCTGGGGAGCTATTTCATGCCAGAAATGCTTATTTAAGTGTTTCCAAAAATGAATACTCTCAGAACTTCCATTCATGAGGGTTAAAGAAGAAGATGAAGTGGAAGAAGTAATTCCAGTTTGATTTGGGCTGAACCCTATTTTTCTTTTTTCTCTCTGAGCAGTTTTCTCTGCTTTCTCTTTCTAAGTAGTACTGATGTACCAGAAAGGAAAGTGCAGCAGGCAGAGACATCACTGAGCTTGTAGTGGTGACACCTGTAAAGCCCACAGTCTACCAACCTACGTGAAGGAAAGGTCAACGCTTGGGTGCATTTACTAATACTGGGACAAAATCCCAGCCCTATACAAGCTGCTTTTAACCTCAAGGTGCTTCTTCCATCACACCAGCTAACCTGAGCAAAATAAGCCATCTGAGCACTCTGATCACTGCTGTGTACATCTCCAACCACCACCTAACCTATAATTGTACATAATGATCTGTCCACTGAAAAGGGATGTGTGCTCTTAACTCACAGAAATTCACCCTTTCTGGAGAGCAAACATATAACCTGAAAATGTGATACATTCACAAACTCAACTCTCCACTCTAAGTGCAGATCAACATAGCTGATTTGCACAAAAACACTATTCCGCCTTTTGTTGCTACTCCCCAGCTGTCAACAAACAGAAAAATTAATCTAAAATTGTAATGTTAGCACTCAGTTCAGTACCAAGAGAATCACTCAACCTGGACATTTCCAGTTTCATTTCTAATAAGGATATTTGATTTGCTTTATTTTAGACCGCTTTGACTTGTTTCATTTGTGTGCCAGCAGCAATCACAAGTAGCGTTGAAAGCAACAGTAATATGAGGAAGTATGAATGGGATTTGCACCCAGAGGGTTTGCTTACATAATTTTTCTACACGATAATATGTAGCATTTGGGAAGTGTTCATTTTGTATTACTCTCACAGCAATAGGATAACAGGGCGCACTTACCTTAACACCTCAGTTCAGAACAGGGAGAAACTTGTAAAGCAAAACTTGTATCATCTCCCCTTACTCTGCTGGAGTTCACATGGCTGAACAGTCTCAGAGCGTGCAGCCTGGCTGCTGCTAAACTGGAAGACACACTCCAGGAGGTACCTAACAGTTAATGCCCTTCCAATTCATGGAACCAGATTAGGATTAGTCCAAAGTGTTACCCCACTCCTTCCTTCCTACTTCCTCAAAAAGTGCATAATGTAGTCATCATGTCCTCCAAACAGTTTTGCTGTAAGGATGTAGTCTATGGGTCTATATTACTTACTGAGAGAGATACTACCAGAGCCAATTTGCCTTTAGCATCTGGCAAATGGGAAGATGAGCAAACAAAACAGCAACAAAGACACCAAAACACTGTAAAATAGATTGAAAAAGAGAGAAAATGTCATCTCCAAAGTGTCATTTACTATGAGCTGGCTTTTTTTTCCCTGTGCACCAGCAGCAGTTTTGCAACTAAGGCATATGCCTTTCTCAGACAATTATTTGGGTATTATGAAAAGCATTATTATTGTTGTTGTTCTTAATAATAATTACTGTTTGGGTTGTTCTTAAACTCTTTGAACTGTCTGCCAGGGCTGCCTATTGGGGGAAAAAAAAATAAAAGCATCCTGAAGATGCAGTTTCTTTGAACTGATCTCTGGAGCTTTGATTTGGTGGGGAACATATCCCACCATCTGAAATTACTGAAAAATGAGCTCATTCTGTGCAAAGCATGCTCTTAATGCATGAAGATACTTTACTGTATTAGTGACCCAGAACAACAGAAGACAAGGAAATTAGATGGTCTCACCGTGTTTAATGGTACTAAGCTTTACTGGACATGAAAACTGAAGCCTTTATGGGGTTGTGAAATTTTATGGTACTTTTAATACATGTGGAAAAAACTACATACCGTTTATGCTTTAATATTGCCAGAAGTATGTGACATATAGGCACAGCGTGTTGGTGTAGGGCTTTTTTGAAATGGTGAGCCTTGGTAAATAGGGCTATATATTTTCACCAGTAAATGAAATTGTCTGTGCCACCAAGGCCAACCTGCATAGAATGGGCTGTATCTATGCCTGCAGGTTCACTTAGGTTTAGATCAAGGTGGCAATGTATAACAGCCTACCAGAAATGGCTCCAGGAGCTCTCAGGAAGTGTTTGGCAATGAGTTAGCTAGCATGGCCCAAAAGCAGGCTAGGGACAGAGAATACACAGTCACACTGCAGTGCGTGGGAACTGTCCCAAACATTGTTTAATCCACTAGTATAGTCATAATGTAAGAGGCTGGCTACCCCTTCAATTAAGTAAAATAATGTCTATCATGTTCCAGATTTTACTATACATAAAACCCTAACAGAAAGATGTGTAAAGGCATAAACAGCTATAAAGGTGCAGCAGAATTTACTGAAGTCCTTAAATCCCATACTTGAAAGATGTTAATGAAAACCCCACAGAGGTAATTACAAGCCTAATTTAAGCCTGGTAGGAGCTGGAGGTCTAAATAACTTGTAGTCCTAGACCTTATCTCCTGAGTCAGTTGTCAACATACTTTTGAAAATCCTTCCTGAAGCACCTAGTTAACAGAGATGGGAAGGACAGACACTACATGTCTGTATGTGTGTAGGTCCCAATACATATTTCAAAACTTGACCCTAAATGACATATATACCTGAAAGTTTGACGAGACAGCTTTATAAGAGAGCTTGGTGACACTAAGCCCTAAAACATACTTTGTCCCACAGCCAGAAACATTTTGATTCTGAGCCCAATGAGCCAGAAACAGTCACGATTTCTGAAATGCCTGTTACGTTCATTCAGCAGGTAGAGTTGGCTGGGTTTTGATGGGAAAGCAAATTTCTAGGCAATGCACAGTGTTGAATTCTGGGACGTGTTTTGTAATTTATGTCAGTGGATTCTTAATATCTAGATTTCTGCCCTCTTTTTACAAACTGTAGGAATTCAAAATTTAAAATAAAGAAAATAAATCCATAACTAAATAGCAGTGTACATTTGACCCTACTTACTCACTATATTTATGTAGCAATAAATGGTCTCACAGGATATAACAAAAATGTGATCTAAAGTAAAAGGTATTAATGGAGAGTTTCTACTCCCTAGAATTTCCCAGCTTTCTGAGCTTGCAAGTGAGGCTGTAGGGCACATCCAGCTCAAGTCACAGCGTGGTGCTGAGTTCTCCTGTCTGGCGTGGGGAGCACCAGGGCATCTAAGGGGAGACCTTATGTGAACCCATGCTGATGCAGCCAGCTGCCTGAGCCAGAGCAAGTGCCCTAAGGCTGGGTGCCACACAGGCCAGACACCGCTGCCACCGCCAGCTGGGATCTCCACAGCATGCTTCATCATGTGCTGAATCTCCCCATGCACACATGCGAGTGAGATGTACAAGCAGTACAGAAGCTCTGCTCTAATTTACATCTGGAGTCTGCAGGGCCTGGGACCAGGCTATTAGAAATTATGTAGATGCCCTAGACAATTAGAAGCCTGAGGAATTAACTGGAAAAGGATGTGATCTCGTTCCTGAAGAAATGTAACCGTTGTACAAGGAACAGTAAGGCTGAAATTAAACCACCTCTCCACAGATTTGGAGCATGATGAAGTTTGTGGGAAAGTGAGGCCTTAAAGTCAGAAGCATCCCAGATCCTCCCTTAGTTTTAATTGCAATGGAGGAATGCTGATTCATGTTAATTTAGAGGTGATTTTAGAAATGTAACATTTTCAAAATTGGCCGCAAGGTCATATTTTTTACAAAACTGATAGTTGCATGAGGAACAGGCAAAGCTATGTGCATGTAGGCCAAGCAAACCAAATACAGCAGACAAATAGGGAATTTAACAAAGGGTTTCACTCTACAGATCTCTTTTGAAGCTGAGAGTTGTCCTGAATATTTTTGGAAAAAACGATCTCTGACACTGTGTCAGCTTCCACAGAAAAAAGAAAAAATGCCTCAGCAAAAAAAAAAAAACCACACTGCAGCGCTTGATCAGCCTGCTTTTCAGTCATTTACAGGGACAAAAAGCATCAGGAAAAGAGACAGCCTTAGCTGATGCAGTCTCTTCCAAAAAGCTGCTGCAGCAGCTCTTTCAGATGCCAGGGCTATGGCTGTGGCTGCTGGTGACAGTGAAGGTGACTCAGGAGGGACTAAAAATATGAATGCCCAGGGGAAAACACTAAGCACTTGCTCTGTCTGTCGCTCCAGGGAAGCTAACATCAGTACTAATTGATCCAAACACTCGCACTAAAAGTGAATGAGTGCAATAGCTGGACAGGGTGAGGCAAAGCATCCAGTCAGAGCCTACTAAAACCAGCTGAACCTTTGGTTGGGGGGGAGGGGTAAAACAGATTTGTGTTGGGGGCAAGGTTCATGATAGAAGTGGAAGTAGAGGTTGAGTAAAGATGGAGGAAGGGTGGAGGAAGAGACGTGGACATGGTTCCTCACCAGCTAAACCATAGAAGCAGCCTGCAGGCACAGAGGCTTGCCAGCCAGGATGTATGTGCAGGGGAGATCCATATAGCCATTTCCTTTTCTTTGGAAGGTGGGAGTTTCACTTCCTTAGGGAGAAGGAAAAGGTTCAGTGTTTTCCCAGGGACACTCCATGGATGGAGGTACCCATGCAGGCAAACAATATGAAAAAGGACCAGATCTGAAGAGGCATGTCTAGATGTGAGGTGTTGGAAGTTCACTGTCTTATCAAGGAACCGCTACAATACAGTAATTTAACGTGCATTTGCCCTCCTACTGTCATAGAAAACAAGCCTGGGGCTCCTTTCCCAAGACATGATCATTTCCCAACAGATGCTTAAGTCCTTTTTAGAAAAATCCACATATGGAGATTTCATTTACCTGCACATTCCAGTATTTCACTAAAGTTGGAGTAGATATGATCTTTTCTAATATCTAATCTCAACATCCTAGCTACACTTTAAGGCCAGTATTTTTCATGCCGTCACCCATGAAAAGGAAGTAGAGTTTTGAACAGTTTTAAATGAAATGGATTCCTCTGATCTTCTTTGGAGGAGTCTTTTTCATATTTGGAATAAGCTTCCCTTCTGACATGGCTTGCCAGGCTGATGACAGTGAAAGTCGAGAGAGGGCAGCTTTGGTGTAGCTATACTTGAGAAAAGAAGAAAGAGAAGGTACAAGGAGTATATCATCAGGAAGAATGTGTATGGTATCTAAATGGATAATCATCTCCTGTTCTTTCTTTCTCAACTTGTTGAAGGATCATCCCCTAGGTATTAGAAGAGCAGGGACAATTTACCAAGTCCAACAGAAGGACAGTGTAAAGAACTGCGAATACTTGCTTGCTGTAAGGCAAAAATACTCTAAGCAGTTTATCTACCACAAGTCAATCAGCAGTGACATAGACCTCCAGTTTCACTAAACAATTGATGTTCAGCCTGCTAAGAGTACAGAGGTGGAAGAACTGCAGCCACTGAAAAAGCCCCGGTGGAGGCAACGACCCTTGGGAATTAAAAAATGCACAACCTTGCATCTAGCAGTAAGTGCTGCCTCAATACAGAGTTAGCACTTGCTCAGGCAAACCTGTTTCCATGTAAGCTCTCTCTTTGCAGAAGGGAAGGTGGAAGAAGCTGACTTTGTACTGGAACAGTGAATAAACCATGGAGTGCTGATTCAAACAAAATTCAAGTTGGCTGGCCCACAGGCTTAGGAAATTCATCACCAACATCCAATACTTTGCAGGAGCTTCCAAGAAAAGGAAAGGGTTTTTTTTAGTCAATTAATTCAAACCTGGTTTAGAAATAGGTTGTTTCCATCACAGAACTTTTTTGGAAAGGGCAGAGAAAAAAAATAAACAGGGAAACAATATTCCAAAAAGTGATACAAAAATGAGACACAGCTGCCTAAGTAATGCATGGAAAATGAATTAGCATCTAATAAATTCCATTGATAAATTCTTCAGGCATATCATTAAAGATAAGACAGTTCTTTGCATACCATTAATGGTGGACAAAATTTCAAATCAGGGCTGGCTTCATCAAAGGCATAACAGGTAGATAGATTTCCATATAATGAATTCATTTCTATTCATTAAATTCTGCAAGTAGTGAAATAATGAGTAGTGGAAGTGCTCATTATCAGATACTGATATTTATAGAAAACCACCACATTGGGGGAAAAAATATAGCCCAAATCAATATTTATGAAGGACTGTTTTCCTATAAATGAAGAAAAACTTTGCTTTTTTATCATGAGTTCCTTGTTTAATTATCCACTTCTGCATTTTAATCAACACAAATGCACTATGTTTGTTAACCAAGTAACAAAAGTGCTCTACTCATTATTCCTTCAAGGAAATCACTCCCTTGCTGGGTAACTGCAGTTCCCAGTACAGCACATATACATTCTGTCCTGTATTTACTCTTTGCTTTGGTCTTTATGAAAATGCTTTTTAGTTCATCTAAAAAAAAAGCAGCTGTGACATTAATAAATGGAGCCTAGAGAGAAATATTTTCGGGCAGAAAAAAGGTTTTGACCTGATCAGTCTTGAATTCTTTATTATTCTTTTCCTGGAAAAAATGTGATTGAAAGTGACCTTTAGGTAACTATTATCATCCAAAGTGAAAACATGATTATTCAATTAATACTTTACACAGTATAAAAATGTTGGGCCATATCATGGGATTTAAAAGCTTATATTCAATACACACAGATTTAATATTCATGCAAGCAAATCCTGTGGGTGCAGAGTAAAACAGAAACCATGGTATTTAATGAGATTCCCTATCTGAAAAATGTGGTTATGGCTAAACCCCCTCTCCTTTACAAGAAATCTAATATTTGATTTAGGTTAATGATGCCTCTTCTCAAATTAATCTTGTGTCTTTAATTATTCAAATCTTCAGCATTACTGAAACCATTCTAATTATTCCCATTGCTCAGTGGTATTAGCAAAAATTATGCTTAAATTTAAAATCACTTTAATGGGGGCCATATTATTCTCACGCTCATTTGACTATTTAAGATTTCACCTCCGAGACAAAAAAGGTTGACTGCAGCCAACATCTCCTTTATTAAAATTATCATCTTTGCATTTTCACCAGTACCTTAATAAGAAGCAAAGTAGACCACTCTTATTAGATTCTGCCCCCACATTTCAACTAGAAAATCCCACCCCTTATATTATCTCCTCATTTATGCTTTTTAAAGTTTTATGACACTAATAATCTTTTATGATCTGTTCAGTTTATCAGCTGGCAACATTTTATGTACCTTTTCCAGTGAATTGCCATTGAAAAATGAAGATTGCTGTTTATTTCAGGTAAATAAAATAGCATGTGAGACTGTAATATTGAATATTTGTTTCCACTGTTATTTCAAGATATCAGAATCTACTGTGTAAATACAGGTTGTAAATGCAGTAGAAGGAGCTTCAGAAAGAGAGGAGAGGAAAATATTTTACAGAAGTTCCCATTGCTTTGTACTTAATGTATTCATTTTTATCATCTAAAAAGTGCTTGAATTTTAAGATGTGGAATCTCCTTTTAGCATGCTTCATTTTATTTAGTACTTTTGTCTCATTTGGGGACCTACTGCTGTTTTCAAAAGTCAGGTTCTGTTCTGATTTCCTTTGTATTTTGGAAGTTACAGCTAACAACTCCCAGTATTGAGTCATTCAAAATTTTATTTTGATCACAGTCAGACTGAAGACCTTCCTATGCAGAAGAAAGCAGTCAGCACTGTGGCACTATTCTGGTACTCCAAGATAGACATCATAAACCTAGGACTTATTTGCTGGGATGAGGATGGACCTGACTGTTTATAGGGGAAATAGTTATCAGTACAATAAAAAACTAAGCAGTTTCTTCATGAAAATGAAAGGTAAAATGTAAAGTCCTCTTGACCAGTTTGGAGTCCATGGCTTCTATTCTAGATGGTAGGTTCAAAAGCCAAGCTTACTGTGGCCAGTCTGGACTTGCCTACACAGATAATACAGCTTATACACTCACTGTCTTTCTGAGGACATGATTTACTACTATGTACTCTTTTAAATACAAGCACACATGCCTGGCACCTCAGGACACAAGTTTGATACCATCATCTTGGGAAGTTGTACAATAATGTCTGTCACTGCCTGCAAAGCAGGATCTGGAAAAGGATTATGACTCTGGGTTGGCCATTGCCCAGCCACAGAGTCCTCTCCACTTTGTCTCTTTGCCATTTCCCCACTGATTGCTCCTTGGACAACAACCTCTATTTGGTCTCTTACATGCTTAACTCAGATTTTGAGACAGGCCAGTAAACCCATTCCAACCCCTCTAATCATGTGCCCTGTTAATGTCGAGCTGAACAGAAGGAATATGGAGTTTTTCTTCCCCTGGGTTCAATCCCCAGAGAGGAGCCCTAGTGGGAATGTCAGTTGGCATCATTATGATTGAATTTTCAGTAACTGCATCATTATGTGCATTTCCACAGTATCTGGTATTCTGCAGACAAATTAGAAACACATCAGGGTTCAACAAAAGGAAAAATATCCTCCTCTGCTTGCCTCATCATAACCTCTTTGTTGAATAAATAAAATGCATTCTTAAATAGATCAAATCAAGATAATAACATTTATTGTATGGAATAATCAGATTTCTCAAGGGAAGATACTGACAAATATATCGGGGCTGGACCTCTATCTGACATTCACAGATACTAGTTCTGTAGCTGAAATCCATGGGAATTGGGATAATTCAGCAGGTTTCTCAGCTACATCAATCCATTTTTTTAAATATTTCATTTGTCTGGAGCTTTGCTGGAAGGCTGTTTTGTTTTGCATTGTTTGTTTGTTTTGAAGATAAAACATACTTTGTTGACAAGACAAAGTTGCCAGTTCTGAATTCATTTATTAATCGCACATTAAACATTGCCTAGCATTTGAGAGCTTAGAAAACATGCTGTGCTGATGTGAATGAGGAAAGGGTAGGACTCAGAACCCTCTTGGGACCATTAAAAAAAAATATATCACCAGTGCAGTTGAAATAGCAGTGCTGCTGCCATAAAACTAGCCATGTCATCTGACAGTTGGTCCCAAAATGTTTGGAAGAACACAAAAGATCAGATGTGAGCCCTTTCCTGGATTATTATCAACTCAGGGTTGGCTACAACCCACTTATTGATCCCTGGATCTCTAACAACATGGTAGCACCTGTTCTGGTACGCATTTAAAACTACCTTTCATACAGTTCTTAAATGTGGACTATTGATTTGATAGACTACAATAATAGCCCTCCCTGTGTTGTCGATGCATATGTATGGGCTCCTGAGAGAATTATTGATCCTTTAAACTCTAATAGATCTTGCATGCTTATGAACTCTTTCAAATATACACTATTGACCTGTATGTCTGCACTTTGTATATGTGAATTATTCTTAGGAAACCTTTAAAGCATTAATTATTGACAACTAAATACATCACTGTAGAACCTCTGGAGATCTCAGGCTCTTCTGTCGGAACAGCTGCCTTGAATGTACTTAGAGAGTCTCATTTAGGTCTCATCTTTCAATTTTTCAGCAGAAATCTCAAGTATAGGACAATTCCTGTCTGCTCAGGATTTGTATTCTCTCAGTGTTTTAATGCAGTGTCACACACAAGTGTTTGGTGGAGCTCAGCACACTAAAAATAACTCAGACATGATCACGGGAAATCACACACTACCAGCTTTTTCTTTCCATCCTAATGATTAATTTGACTCACAGATAAAAAAAATGTAAAATGGGCCTAGTAACAGTAGGAAATGATGTTATCTACACACATGGGTTAACAGAGAGCATCCAAACCTACAGTTATGTTCCCCTAGGGGGGAGGCTTAGGTAGGGCTTATCCCTTTAGGGCCCCATGTGGACTCTGCTGTGTAAATTGCCTTGGTTGCTTATCCCCACAGCTGGCTCAGCTGGGCCACTAGTTGCAAAGTCATTCACCAAAAGTATAGGTTTTGGTGCAGAAGGTTAAAGAAAGGAGACTTCTCTAAAAAGTGTACTTAAGAAAATTACTGTTATTCTACAGATTGGAAACATTACATCTTTTTGTTTCTGGTGCTTTCAAGACCTTTTTTGGTCCAAATTTTCTTCAAGTGAATATTACTGGAGTCAACTTATTTCAACAGCAGCCCGCAAACCTCTTCTTTATAAATTATTTCTTACATATCCAAATTCAATACCAGTTTCAAAAAAAAACTCAGTACTTCACACAAAACCCCTAAGCATTAGGTTCCATTTGAATTCCCTTGTCAATATGTTTTTCCAGTGGGAAAAAAACACGCAACCTTTCCTGAAATTCACGTTTTGAAAAAATATTAACTCTGATACCTTTCTGTTTAAGGAAAAATCAAAGCGAAACCTTTCAATAATGTCTATGTTTGTTAAATGAAATGTTTCACTTTTTGCTTCAAAAGGACTTCTGTGAAATTAAATTGGTTTTATGTAAAAGAGCATTAAAAACACAGAAATGTTGCGTGATTAAATTCTGAATGAAACAGTTTCAATTTTTCTGAAATTTATTGTGTCAAGCCAAAAACTTTGGCAAACCTATTTAATGGGAAAATTCAAATTTGTTTTGTTCTGGTTTTGGACATTTTCCCTCTCTAATGAAACATAAATGTTAGCTATTGTTAACACTTTTGTTAGTACAACACAAATCTACTTACCAATATGCAAAACACTGTTCATCCAATGAAGCATATACCAGAAAGGGTAGACTCTATTTTTTTCTCTTAGCCTCATATCCATAAACGGGTGCAACCACTTTGACTATGGCTATTCCTTAATTTTTGCATATGTAATCCTTATTATAAAGTACACCTTCATGAATAAGGCCTCCTCCATCCAGCTTCACGAACATGAAGAATTAGTCGCCTCAGAACTGGATCCATGAAGATAGCAGGTTGAACAGCATTTTGAGAGCTACCTAGCTCATAAACCACAAAACACATCTCCTGCCCATGAAATACATGTCCTTTACTCATCCATACCCAGGGGTGACTCCCTGAACTATTACACACTGTTCTGACCTCTCACTTGAGACTGAAGGACAAAGCTCTTCCTTTCAAAAATTTAATGTTGTGCAAAACGCAGTGAAGAAGGAAGCAAAGCTCACTTTGCATTAAGCAGTTGTCAGTGCCCTCGCTCAGAACACGACAGCCCTATGTCAGGTTTTTCCCTTTTGTGCATGAAGAATTTCAAAATCTCTGAGGAGAACATCTTAAACACCATGCCAACACCTTGCCAGTCCTTCCTAAGGGAGGGCCCGGCTCACTTGAAATTTTCCCAGCAGCTCTTTCATCTTGCACGGACCTCAGAGATTCACTGGATAAGCTGTGGTAAGTGGTCTCCTTTGGGAGCAATTGTACCTCTACTCTAATGATTTTATCTATGGGTTATTTGTTGTAACTGTATAAACTGTTCTTGGATTATGGTCTGAGATCAGCTCCCACATGAGAGTCCTATTCCTTAAGGTACTTTAAGAGCTTCACCTTCTGGTTCAGTGATATTTGGTTCAGATACCCCCACATCCTGCAAAGAGGAGAGGCTAGAAGAAAGTGGCCATCTGTAAGCAGTCAGTGACATCCAAAGATGCTGGTTGATGTTCTGCCAGATACAGGTGAAAGTCCATTAGAACCTTCATGTCAAAAACTAAAGCATTCAAGTGTCTTCATGGCAAAGTAACATTCAAGCAGAAGACTTTGGATTGTATATTTAAAGGCATCTAAATCTTCTATATACTTGTTCAAATAGTTCAGTGTGTCATTGCTTTCAGAGAAAAAAATCTACATAAGAAACAAGTGGTATAAATAGCTGTGTCCATATTTACTCTTTTTGTTGATAATTTAAGCCACAATTTAATTGTATTCACCTATTTGAGACTGGTAGCTCCTGCCGTATTTGCAAATATTTTAGGAGTTCTCCCCTTCTTTCTAAAGACTTTTAAACACATTTAACTGAAAAAAAATTCTAATCTCTTATTAAATGTGGGAGAGCTGCCATGATTTAGATCTTTCCAGTAAACATAAACCATTTCAGTCAAATGCCAGAGCAATATTATTTAAGCATTTGTTATGACACCTTAGATATGCACAGCATTTAACAGAGAATAAGGAAACAGTACCTGCTCCAAACAGCATGAAATCTGGGAATGTTGTTCCCTGGAAGTGCTCCCATATGAATAGACTTTACTGCAGTCAAATCAACCTCAAGGATAAACAGAATGGTAACTGCACATAATAAAGTTACCTAGAGCTGAAAGCGGCCTTTTTTGTGTGGTGTTTTTTAAGCTTTTCCAACCTGGGATTGAATTCCCTCCTGTGTACTGTGGACAGGGAAGAGGGCATCTGGAATCCTCTCTAGTCCAGAGAATCAAACAAAGAAATGCGCTGAAAAATTTCCCCAGGGATCTTCTAACTTCCCAACTCCTGTACAATTGGCAGCATGGCTGAAACGGTCCGGGGGGGGCCTCTGATATTACAGCTTCTGAAGTTTAGGCACCTGTGAATGAAATGCTGCATTTTGCCCTTTTTCCTGTGCCAGGCACCAAGTGACCAGCAAGGCATCATTTACCTCTAGCAGGGGCCTGGCCATCTAATGGGGCCATGCACACCCCCAGAAAAGACGTCCCTCCAGGCATACTGTGACTGCCTGCAACCTTGTGACCCAGCACCTTCTTTTCACCAGGTGATCCAAGGCCCTGTGGTGAGAGCCGAAACTCCAAGCTTTGAACACTCTTTAGGAAAAAATATTATGGAGTTTGGGTGAGAACAAACAGAAGGTGCTCCTACTAAGCCAATCCCCAGCCCGCTCTTACAGCTTGCTATGCCAAAACCTTCCTTCTCTCCTTTATCACTCTTTCATCTCGCCTCATTCTGTGGAGAAAGTGTCAAACAAATTTTTACACAAAACTGCCTCAAAACAGAGACAAGACAGTCTGTATTAGAGCTCTTCATTTGTACCTTGCAGGTAGAAAAACATGGGGCCAAACCTTTCATAGAGGGTGTTATTATTCTCATATAGGAAAAAATCTGGGAGAGAGATGTTCCAGGGAAAACCGGACCAAAGAGTGCAGTTTGTGCTTAGGTGCTGGCAATGCAGCTCCACCTTCAGCAGCACGATGAGTCTGTGCCAGTATCAGCAATGGGAAACTTGTGGGCAAGTCTAGTCCAATGCAATGGCAACTTAAAGGGTCCTGGGGGTAATGGAGCCATGGCTTCTCTAGCCACCCCCACAGCAAATGACAGCTGGAAAGTCATGGAAAAGAGTATGAAGCAAAGGTATAAAAAGCATATGCTGAAGAAGGCTTGTAGGAGGCTCGTGCAGCACATTCACAAAGCACTGGGCAGACAGTTACATGCCTTTGTACATGGGATCCCAAGTCACTACCACATTACATTTTAACTGAAATGCCTCTGAACTCTTTAGCTTCTCCCCTGTTATTTCTCAGCAGACAGCAGCATACTGTAAATCCCTATTTGTGTATGTAAGTAATAATGACCTATCTGTAGGGTATTTCCTGGGGATTAATGGCCAGCTGGGAAGAATGTGATGGCCTGAGGTGCAGCCTCATACTTGATCATTTAACCTCTTGAATGCTGCTGAGCATATGGCGTCCATGGGATAGGACGCATTGTCAGATGCTTCCCTCTGTACCAGACAAATCATTCTGAGACAACAAAGAGCTGGGCTGGTACTTTAAAGAAATGCTGCTGCATCTCCCACAGCAGCACTGAAGCTGTGACAGAGCACAGTAAAGATCCACTGAAAATGCCCTGTGCCATACTCATTATAGCTGTTATAAAATTAAAATGGTGGGTAGGGGACTGAGTATAGTAGACCACAGTTACACTGCATTAAATAGGGAATAACACCGTTAAAGACAACACAGTTTCACTACACTGAGATTAGAATCACCCATTGTTGATTTGCTTGGGTGATATATTTTTGTAATTTGTAGTACGTGTGCCAGTCATGGGTCCTGTTATTCTGGGATCTGTACACAAATAAAAGCCTGGTCGTTGCCCCAGAGGGTTTACAGTAAAGTTTTAACAATCCTTTGCTGAGCATCTCTAAATAATTAATTCACTGTAACCTACATTAGCCATTTCAGTTTACCTGAATTATCTTACAGCACTCTACCTAGATGATAATCATCATTGCCTTTTAGAGTAAAATGCAACCAGCAGTAAGTTTGCTTCATGGATCTTTGAATAGCTGGAATGTTAAAGAGCTTATTAAAGAACAAATTGCCAACAGAAAATTGTATTCCCTGCTATCACCTATCTTAGGAAAAGAAAAAAAAGACTCTATGAAATAGCAATGCATAAAAAAGGAAGATTTACTTTCCTAATGCCTGGGTTTAGGGGGAAAAAAGAAGGCCATATAATTAAACTCTTAATGTTTCTACTGGAATATCTAGATCTGAAGTTAGCACAGGAGGCAACAAGATAAATTCTGATACCAGCTGATGTAATTTTAAATCCTCAGCATCTCCATTGAACTCAGTGTAATCACTCTGGATTTGCACAAGTGATAATTGGGTCATAATCTTGTCCCTATATATACGGGTTTCCTACATGACATTTCAGAAAACTTATAAAAGCTTTTTCACAGAAAGATTAAAGACCCCGGGGTACCTCTATTTCACAAGTCAAAGCCCAAATTGTTTCTGGGCCCAGAACTTATCTGACATAAATTCAGCCTCGGAGCAAATGTCTATAGCCATTTTATGAAACTTTGTAAGTGACAGGGAAGTTAAGGGTGGGTGGTATTGTTGCCATTACAAGAAAAGAGAAGGGAAACTGCAGGGTTTCCTATGGAATGATTTTAATCATTTTTCAAAAGGACACTGCTTTAAGCTCATTACTTTTTAAATTCCACTGAATTTTAGCATCTTAATGCCAAAGGCATTCTTGCAAACAAAAAATAACAGTTCTGGTTTTGCTATATTTGAGCCTCAGTAGAATTATTATCAGTTTTAGGATCAGTTCTGCCACAACAACTTAATTCTATGTTCATACAGCCAGAGGTTCCTTCTATGACACACCCATGCATCTTAGCTCCTTTGATTTCAGCTAACGATAAAGCTCATAATTGTGAGGCTCTCTCTGTGACTGTCTGCTTTGTAGACATACACAGACCTTCAGCCCAGGCCTGGGACTATATGAAATGGTCAAATGGGAAGAAAAGATATTTGCATTCCTCCATGCAGGGACCTGTCAGGTCATCGACTCTGTATCCCCACACTGGACCTCTCCACTGGGCCATGATGAAGATGAGCTCATCTCTCTGCTCATCGCCTGCCTTGAATGAATGTTACTCTCTCTCCTGGTGATGTTGAAGGTGCTGTCATGCAGCAAACTTGTGCAAACCTTCTGGTTACCTCAGGAGCCTCTGCGGCCAAGAAGACTGTCTATGCTGTGTCCTCAATACAAGCTGTGCCTGATCTGTCACCATAAAGCAATTAATTTCCTCGGTGTGGGGACTGTGAACGTCCTTATAACTGTTTGTTCTTTCAGGGCTTTTTATCTCTTTGGGAAGATGTAATAAAGTCATTGAATTTTTCAATTGATTTTATTTTAAGAGGTTCTTTTTTATCTCCTCACAGTTGCATTATATTCAAGGTAAGCAGTTGCTGCTGAGAGACCTACACTTTGACTCTCTGACCTGGTGTTTACATACTGCAGAAACTGTTAGAAGTTACATAGACCCAGTCTCTCCTAGTGATTTTATCCTGTAGTATTTCAGACCGTTATTGTTAAAACTTACAAAATTGCAGTTACTGCAATGGAGTTGAAAGAGTTAGTAGACTGGAAAATGGAGGGCAGCTATCTCACCCAAAAAGAGAAGCAGAAATATTGTGCAGTTTCATTTTGCCAGTTTGTTTTCTGTTTGCAGGGTTTTTTTTCTTTCTAATTTTCCTAATGAACCTACACCAGCTGCCTGAATACTACAGAGGCTCAAAGAAAATTGCAATTTCCCTACTATATACTGACCTGATACTGTGTTTTAAGTCTAGTCAGTGTGGGAAACGGTAATTGAAATCAGCATAAATTAATTGCTCTGTTTTCAGGCAGTACAGGGAAAAATTAGTATTGGGTATAACTGAATGCAGAACAAGTCGTGAAAAAAGGTGCAGGTATGCGTACTAAGTGACCCCTATCTTTCTCTTTTGTCAGGAGAATTATTCATTAGCAAAGAAAATTTACATTCTTAAATCAGTTCTCATGGCTATATTGTGCTTCACCAGCCATCTTAGACATAGATCCTGATGCCACAAATACTTACACATATGCTTAATTTTACTCACAGGAATGGTTCCAAGTAGCTTTAATTGGGCCATTCCAGGAATATGCTTTTTTTGCAGAGGAGTATCCATCAGTGCATCAGAGTTCGCCAGATTGGGCCCACAGTTATAACCTGTGAATTTGATTCACTAAAGCAGAGAAGACAGTTTCAACCTACCTCGCCTTACCTAGAAAAGCCCTGATCACCAAAAAAAGACGCTTACATAGGGAAATGAGAACATAGAGAAATGAGACAGTGTTTCTGTTGCTGTCCTCCATACAACACACATCAAAACTACATTCTGCAGAAAGCACTCACAGAGTAATTTTTTGGATGTTCTCACCCACCATGCATACTTTGGGCTCTGTGTTTGCCGTCTGTGGCCGCTACCTGCTCTGCCCCATGCCCAGCTGGAAGAAGGTTGGGGCTGTTCACAGTTTTACCATTTTCTGCCTGGCAAATACTGTGATCTCAGAGATCTGCCTTGTGATTTCCTCCAGTAAAAGCCAGTGGAAATGCAAGATGAATTCAGACACAGAAGTAAGCTACACGTATAAATTAACTTGATTCATCATAATAAGGCTGACAGAGAACTGCTAAAATTGGCCTCCTCAAACCAGCAATTAAAGATTTATTCTGTGCGCAAACACAGTTATTAAAGTATTATGCAAAGTATCCACATTTTACTGATTATCATGATAAATTACATTACAAATATTTAGGCTAAAATACCCACCACAGACACAAAGACTGGATTAGTTAATCATATTGCTGGACTTGTATAGATTAATCTCCTGCCATGTTTTTATTTCTGATCCTGCCAAGGCTACATTTCCATATCAAAACTTTAATTTTCCCAAGCACAACAATTAGTTGTGAAACATGGATGACAATCATATCCTTTCCTTTTCCTTTACTCTGTCTTTGTTCACATCTGTGTCTGAACAAAAAAAAGGAGAAATGTGTACATTTTCATCAGAAATATATAGTATGTTAAGATAAAAGCTTTAATCAGATGAGATCTGAAATAGGACACTCCAAGTCAACGGAAAATTTTAAATAAATAATTGGCTGAATGAATTTTAATAATGGAAAAGAGAATGAGGGAAGAAATGAAAAAAGAGAGGGAAGTATTTAAAAAATCCTTATTTTAGCGATGACTTTATCATTGTAAAGTAATCCCACAGCCTCCTACCTGAAGAGGATGGACCCCTTGTCATTGTGGTTTTGGCTTCCCTTCCTGGGATAGTACAGATTAGCCCTCCGGATGAGGAGGATCACAGAGGGGCCTGGGGCTGTTACTCACGCCCTGTCGCTCCTGTTGCTCTCACAAACTATCCCCAAAACTAGGAGTATGCCAGTGCTGAATGGACGTGTGTCAGCTCATGGAGCAGGACATTTGAGGAATACACTTGTTCTAGGTCATCCTCAGCTGGTTCTTCCATGCTGCACCATTTGGGATGAGCAGGAGGAAGCAGGTCCATGGCTGCAGCTCTTACTCAGGGCAGCCAAAGAGACATGGTGCCTTCTTGGGGTTCTCTCTACGCAAGATGAGGTTTCAAACACCAAATATGGAAAAATCTAAAATAAAAAAAGACCTTATATTCAGTTATGTGATCTTGGTGCAAAAATAGAGAAGGTCTTATCAGGCTGTACACAAATTACATATTTGCCTTCAGCTGGGTAGCATCCATAGGCGTCTTGGATCTGGCAGTGAATGGTGTATGGCATTTTCTTAGCTTGCAGCGATCTCTCTGCCTAATGTTTCGTGGTATTTCCTCTGAAATAACAATTAATACCCAGTGTTTTTTTTCTTTTTCCTAGCACTTCTGAATCTGTGAAATAAATGACATGTGAGCCATAAATACCGTTAACAAAACAGAAACGTGGTTTTCTTTAGCACTTTGATCACTTATTAGGGTTTAACACAACTGATGACCTCAGGGTGCATATCTTAAGACAGCAACTTTTACACTACAATCTGCAAGCACTTTTCTGGTAACATTCCTTTTTTAAAACAGACACTGTACAAATACAGTGGGGAAAGCTTCTTGTGTTTATTCTTTCAGTCTAAACTGTTTCTCCTTTATTATATACCCCTTTTCCTTCTGCATTCCTTTACAACCATTACTTTCAAGAATAATAGTTTTTAAAACTTGAGGGTTTTGTTTGTTTATTTGGGTTTTTTAACCTATTTCTAATAGATCATAATTTCTTTCCTCAACTGAAATAAAAGATATGGAGATTAAGAGGTCTCATTCTGCAGCTCACAGGTGTAAGTCAGCAATTAAAGCACACTAGTTTTAAAGTAGGGTAAATTATTTGAGAGGTAAGTACATAAAAGGCAGGAGAAGGCTTTTTTCAGAAAGAGTTACACCCATTTAGGTACCAAATAAAGCAGTAGATTTGCAGAAAACAAAACATGCTTGATGCAAGTTTCTTCTGAGGGCCATACCAGGCAAAATTGCTGCAAAGATATTTTTAGATATGGGTTTAGAGTTTTGTTTCTTAATGCCACTTGTATTTCATTTCCTGCCAATTAAAAATTGTATTGTATATTGTATTTATACTAGTAGCACAGGGAACAATAATAAAAAGTAACTAAATTTCATCAAGGAAATAAATGAGAACTTCTAGTCTGGATCATATCACAGCTTCCCAAATTTGCTTTGTATAGATTAGGGAAGGTATTGTTGTTGGCTTGGGTTTTGGAACAGGTGGAGTGTTTTGATATTTTTTTTTTTAGAAAGGCTGATTTTGCATTTAAATTGAAACCACTTCAAACTACCAAACATTTCAGTGCAAGCTGCATTGTCTTCTGAAAAGCATTTCATGCCTTATGTTTTGAAAAACTCTATTTTAGAGGTTTACTCCCGGGCACCTAAAGCCAACCAGCAACAGAGGCAGTACAAAAAAGGATGGAGTCTTTAGAAAAGGCACATTCTTTATCTGTTTGCATGCTTAATTTGCTCAGTTGTAGGTGAACTTGCTCTACACACACACTAACCTGGGAAAATATAAGCCAGGTCTATCCTGAAAGCTGAATGCCCACTTTAGCAGAGTGCTCTGCTCAAACTAATGTGCTCTGTCATGGACCTATGGCCTCAGCAGAAAATGACAGCTAGGTCTGTGGGCCTCTTGTGGTAGATGAATGATGTTACTGAAATTCAGTTATCTATTCGAAAAATAAAATTGGAATAATTCATACAGCTGTTCATCAATTTGGTATTTTAGCTTTTAAAAATGCCTAACGAAGGAAAAGATGAGGGAAATGGTGAATCATTACCCCTACTCTGCTGGGTAGGGCCTTAGAAGAAAGAAGTATAATTGGCTGTACCTTAAGATCAAAACAACTTTCAGCCTTTCCAAAGCTATTAAGAACACATATTGGTACTTATATAATTTTTATTATTTGGATTTAGCACTATAGTAGCACCCAGAGACGTTAAAGGTCAGAATCCCAAAGTGCTTTGCACTGTAACAATACACCATAGGAGACAGTCCTTTCCTCGAGTCTAAGTCTTGGGGAAAAAAAAAAAGTATAAGGGGAAAACAGACATTGAAAGGACAAGTCCATGCTCACAGAAGTTAGGTCCATGGCAGAACCAAGAGACTGGCAGGTCTGCAGGCTCTTGGTGTTGTACCTTTTTAAAATTCTTCAAACACTATTTTGTATATTCTTTGTAACCTTCTAGGTTTGCCCCAAACTTTAAAGGAAAAGCCTTGCAAGTAAAAGGGTTAAAGCTGACCGTCTCACTGTACACACGGCTCCATCAGCCCCTCTGTTTCCATGGACACACTAGTTAACTCCTTGACTTTTTCTTGATGGTGTCTTATTAGAAGGTTATTTCAGAGGAAACTGGAAAAGTGACAGGGGAGGAAAGTTGATACTAGAGAAGTACAGGCTCTGTGAAATCCAGTGGAGACTACTGATTTTATATGGGGTATTTATGTCCCCAAGAAACAGATAGAATTTCTTTTATCTGTTCTAAATGTTTTCATCATTTACCTTTCATCTTTATTTTATTCTGCCAAAGTATTTGATACGAGTTTTTGAGCTCTCAATTAGCTGTGTAAAATGAGAGATTATCTTGTCATCTCATTTTTAATCTCTTTTAATTCTCTAAATTGCAAAGGCAAAAGGAGTAGTACCTGAAGTAAGCTCCTGGCAGTGGCTGCAGCCTTTTATGGCCTATGTTCACAGCTATACCCAGTCTCTGATTTCTTCACTGTCATCATTTACAGCATCAAAGGGACAGTTAGCTCGCTTCTGCTCTGTTAAAAAAATCAAAGCTAGTTCATTAAATTATATATACATGTACTTGACAGATTGTTTTAGATGTCTTACTTAAATACCCAGCGGAAAGTAGCTTGCCTTGGTATAATTAGCACCTAACATGTTCCAAAAAATGAAAAGGGAATGTTTTTATAAAGCTATTTTTTGCATCTCAGGCTGAAATGTTGTCTCATTCTCCAAATGGGGAAAAAGGTGACTCCTTCATAGGACTTTGCAAAACAAATAAAACTTCACTAACATCTATTTCATTCCTATAGAGAAAGAGATGATTTATGAGACCTTCGATCTATAGCCTTCCAGGACATACACCTCATTGCTCTACTTTGAAGAGCTGTTGGGACTAAAGGGAAAGTGGAAGTAATTGAAGGGTCTCCATGGTCAGAAACAAATGAGGGTGCGTCTGCTGAAGACAAAACAATGCAAGGAGCTCCTTCTGAGCCTTTAGTATAGGCATATTAAAGTAAAAAATTTCAGTCTCAGGCAAACCAAACTGCAATCCTGACTGCCTCAAGTCTTATGTGAACATGGGCTTCGAAATGAAAACATGACTCCAGATGTAAATGTGAAATATAGGGTTTTTTACAGAAGTAGGGTGAATCACCACCATGGATCTGGGCATCTCAACTTAGTTATTCTGACAGTATATCTTTTTATCAAACCACAGATTTTTCTGGCTACTATAAGCATTCGTATCTGATTTAAACTTTTTGGAAAAAAGTAATAATTTTCCATTAAATATTATAACAGGAATATTTCAGATCCTATTCCCTCACTTCTGCAAAGAAATAATTCATGTCCAGTTCTTGTAGTGGCAGTGTAAAACTCTAATATTTGGCCATCTATTTTCAAATTTAAAATGACACCTTAGAATGATTAATCTCTCAGATAAAAAGTTACTCTTCTTCAAGAAGAAAAATGCTTGCATAGAGGTCAGTATCCAAAATAGCCCGAGAGAACTGAGGAAGCTGGCAGAGGAGCTTGCCAGGCCACTCGCCATCATTTATCAGCAGTCCTGGTTAACAGGGGAGGTCCCACATGACTGGAGGCTTGCCAATGTGACACCCATCTACAAGAAGAGCTAGAAGGAGGATCCGGGGGACTACAGGCCAGTCAGCATGACCTCAGTACTGGGGAAGGTTATAGACTGGTTCATCTTGAGTGAGCTCACCAGGCATGTGTGGGACAACCAGGGGATCAGGCCCAGCCAGCATGGCTTCATGAAAGGCAGGTCCTGCCTGGCCAACCCGATCTCCTTCTATGACAGGGTGACCCACCTAGTGGATGAGGAAAAGGCTGTGGATATTATCTACCTGGACTTTAGTAAAACCTTTGACACTGTCACCCACAGCATCCTTCTACAGAAGCTGGTGGCTCATGGCTTGGATGGGTGTACACTTCGCTGGGTAAAAACCTGGCTGGATGGCCAAGCCCAGAGAGTTGTAGTGAATGGAGCTAAATCTAGATGGCAACCAGTCACGAGCACTGTTCCCCAGGGCTCAGTGTTGGCGCCAGTCTTGTTTAATATCTTTATCAATGATCCAGATGAAGGGATTGAATGTACCCTCAGTAACTTTGCAGAAGACACCGGGTTGGGTGGGAGTGTTGATCTGCTTGAGGATAAGAAGGTTCTACAGAGGCATCTGGACAGGCTGGATCGATTGAACAAGCTCAACTGTGTGGGGTTCAACAAGGCCAAGTGCTGGGTCCTGCACTTTGGTCACAACAACCCCACGCAACACTACAGGCTTAGGGAAGAGTGGTTGGAAAGCTTCCAGGCAGAGAAGGACCTGGCAATGTTGGTTGACAGCCAGCTAAACATGAGGCAGCGGTATGCCCAGGTGACCAAGAAGGCCAACAGCTTCCTGGCTTGCATCAGGAACAGTGTGGCCAGTAGAAGTAGGGAAGTGATCATGACCCTGTACTCGGCACTGGTGAGGCCGCATCTTGAGTACTGTGTTCAGTTTTGGGCCCCTCAGTACAAGAAGGCCATTGAGATACTAGAGGGTGTCCAGAGAAGGGCAACGAAGCTGGTGAAGGGTCTGGAGAGCAGGTCTTATGAGGAGCAGCTGAGGAAACTGGGGTTGTTTAGTCTGGAGAAGAGGAGGCTGAGGGGAGACCTCTATCATTCTCTACAACTACCTGAAAGGAGATTGTAGTGAGGTGGGTGTTGGTCTCTTCTCTCAGGTCACTAGTGAGAGGACAAAAGGAAATGGCTTCAAGCTGCATCAGGGGAGGTTTAGATTGGATATTAGGAAAAAATTCTTTACTGAAACAGTGGTCAGGCATTGGAAGAGGCTGCCCAGAGAGGTGGTGGAGTCACCGTCCCTGGAGGTGTTCAAAAAAACATGTAGACGTGGCACTTCAGGTGATGGTTTAGGAGGCATGGCAGTGTTGGGTTGACGGTTAGACTTGATGATCCTAGAGGTCTTTTCCAAACTTTATGATTTTATGATTCTATGGTTCTATGATTCTATAATTGTATTTGTTCATTAAGATCAAAGACTGAGTAACTATATTTATAGGGCAATAATATCACAACAATTACACCTGGATTAACATGTATTGTAATTATTTTTTGCCAGAGATTTTTCTTTCCTTCAGCCACCTACCCTCCTTATTTTTCTTTCTTGCCTATAATATTTGCTTCTCACAGCAGTATGAGGAAGCCCTCTCAGGAATCTAGCCTGACCAAGGCCTGGTTTAGCAGCTTGTAGGAAAAGAGAAAATAAAAGGACAAGGGTTAGGATTTGAACACATGTCTAAGAATGAGGACAGTTCAAAAATGTAATAAGACTGTGATTTTTTTGTTGGAGTTACACCCCACCTAGGAGCAAAAGTAAAATGTATGGTAGGAAGGCTAAACTTGATGTATGGGGAAAAGGCTCTAGGAATAAATGACAGGGGACTTTATAAAGACAGATTGCAGGAGCTGAAGTACTGCAGATTATATTATCTGATTGTTTGACAACAGATTTTCCAAGTAATTGAAAATCTACATTATAATTTACATTATCTTCAGAAATGTTGTGGTTTGTAAGAGCCAGAGGTGGTTAATGGTCTATGCTAAAAGTCTTCAGCAGTTTACTTCTGAGGAAGAATACAAAAAAACTTAACCTATTCCCTACCTCCAACTGGTAATGTGTATATCGTAACCTAATGATTACTCTGCTCCTTCCCCTCTACCCTTCCAATTCCTTTTCACCCATTCTGGTCACATCAATTCTAGTGAGCCAGCTAGCCAGGACACAGCCTCAAACATTGGCCTGCAAATGCCATGATCATTCTGCTGTTAAGTACACTTCTTGGCACAGCTTTCACACGCACTTTCCCAAAACCAGTACTTTCCTCAACACATGGTATTACTGGCCCTAAACTGTTCCCAAGAAGCAGTTTGGGTGAGATCTCCCTGCTTTAGAGAAAGAGAGTTTATCAGTATGATACTGATTATGTCACTTGTACTCAGGGCCCAGGAAAAGGTCCTGGACCAACTTGCTCAGTCATTGTCTCAAAAAGGCAGAAAAAGAGTGACGCTGGTGATGCTGAACAATGAGATAAGAGAGCCCCAAGCTTCCGTGGGCTTCACTCTTTCCCACAAGACACCTTTGCCATTTTTGCCAAAATAAGGAATGATAACAACACGAAAAGTTCATTTCATCTGTCAAAATAAGCAGTGTTTTACACTCTCCTCAATGTCTATTTAAGTAGTGATTAACAGTGTTTAACACTCCAGCAGCACATCAATGCACACCTCTACTTAACAAAAATCAGAAAGTATAGAGCAATAGTGCAGCCTTGCACCATAGGTGAGCTCATGTCCAACATCAATTGCTTCACTTTATCCCTTTGAATGAAAGCATCAAGGGGCATATGAAGAACTGGGAGACCATGTCCTCATTAAGCAGCAACAACCAGTGAGTAACACTTGACTTGCATGGTGCTACTCCGGCCACTTTATGTATACGTGGTATAAGCAGAAATTGTCCATCTACTCCAAGGTCTCCTTTGGAAAACTGTCCATTGTTTCTCTGCCCTGCTTTCCCCTCAGCTGTATTTCCACAGGCTGATTGCTCTTTTCCTTGAACACTTCAGGATGGAAATTTCTTTTTTCTATTGCTTTGTAAGCAGTGGTAGGTTGTTGCAAGCAATTCCATCTTCAGCCAGTAGAACAGGGATACAGAATGTTATTTGCAAGTTTCCTGACTGTGTATGTTGGTGCTCTCAGAGACTTACGTTAGGTCTCTGAAGTCCTGAAATAGCACTCTAAGCACTAAGAGGCGTACCTTCTCCTCAGCCTTACCTCTAATTTAACACAATTTTAGAACAATGAACTCCCCCACCATTTAGAGTTTTGGGGATGAGGATCCATCCCTTGCAAGCAGCCAGCAGCAAGGAAGCTCAGGTCTCAGATTTATTTGGAATCTCAGCTACTGAGACAGCCAAGACTAGGTGGTGAAATGAGAGGGACCAAGTCAATGAAGAGGAACTAAGTCACACTAGGTGGGTCACAACTTCAGCCCCCTCTTTCCTCACAGTCACACAAGGTTTGGGCATCTGTATAGCTCTCCAGTTAAAATCACAGTGGTTTAATGGGGTAGAGTTTACAGGAAACTGAAATATGCCGTAATAGGCTGATTATGTGTACTTTAAGGACCTTGGATAATTAGGATTTCCTAAGAAAGCAAGGCAGGAAGATATTTGCTTGACTCTTAATGGAACACTGGACAAAAAGAATTGACCTTGGCAGTTTTTTAATACCCTTTCAGCTAGAGCTGGAAGTGATTTCTCAGTGCAGTTTCAAAGTGAAACCAAGACTGTTTGTATTGACTATGAATATTTGTCAACACAAGTTTTAGAGTGGGTAAAAAATTTTATTTCATCTCTTACAAATCTCAAACGCAGAAGATGACCTTTAAAATCTGAAAACCAAACCAACCGTTTGAACAAAGGCATATGTGAGAGGTTTTGGGTTTTAGTATATCAGGTTGTTTACTGGTTTATACTCTTGACTTTTTATTATTGGAACTCATTAGTAGTAAGAATAATGTCATTTAACAATGTTGTTTTCAAATAACAATGAAAAAAAGTCCTTTAAAAAGAGCATTCTTTTCATGCCGTTCCACTGCCTACAAGTGTAGTCATAGTTATTGCACATAATCAATATTGACCAGTTAAGCAAAAGATTTATTGCATGATAAATTAACATCCTTACCACAGTAACAGTATTTTTCCTAGTTCCAGAATGCCTGAATTAATTCATGTCCTTTGGGAAACAACATCTTTTAAATTTACTGTACCTGTTGCTTACAGATCAATAAACATTTCAGTAATGTACACGATTGCTGATTGTGACTGATATGATTTTAACCACAGTGATAAATATGAAATATACTCACCATAAGAATAATGAAAATGTAATGAAAGGCAGGCAGACTTGTAATAAAGGAAGGATAGTAAATGCCAGATGAGTATTCCTATTAGATGTCAAAAATAGTGTCATATAAAAGAGACAAAGTTAAATGCTTTAGCATTACTGTAATTTCAATTCAGAAAATGAAATGAGATTGCTAACAGCAGCTAGTGCCGGAGGGTAGAAGATGGTTAATTAATTTAAGCTAGCTAACAGTGATCTCAGAAGTTCACCTGGGGTCCAGTCTTGTTCCCACTGAAGACAGTGACAGCAAGATCAAGCTTTGATGGGGTTCCTGATATCAGTGTGATGTTGGCTCAGTTCTAAGAAAGCAAATTATCAAAACCATAGGAAATTTTAGCCGTCTCTGAAGCCTGTGTTTTTCTCATAGCTAGCCTGAGCATGTACGAATTAGTCACATTACAGAACTGTTAATTACTTCTACGTAAAAAACATTTTCATCAAAACTGTATTGTTACTGTAAATGGGATTTCTGACTAATTGAATTTCC
Source organism: Phalacrocorax carbo (assembly GCF_963921805.1). Classification (NCBI taxonomy): domain Eukaryota; kingdom Metazoa; phylum Chordata; class Aves; order Suliformes; family Phalacrocoracidae; genus Phalacrocorax; species Phalacrocorax carbo. The sequence goes on along the minus strand of NC_087513.1, from coordinate 41,345,833 downwards.
TCAAATAGCTTTGTTTCCATGGAAATGCATTACTTTTAACAAAATTAGAAGTTCCAAAATCTGAAAAGCACTCTCAGACATCCCTGCATGTCCCAGTTCTCCACCAGCCACAATTCTGATCAGGCACAATGCAGTTCACCAGCAAGATAGACTGCAGTCCCTGTGGGAAATAAAGCAGAGACCCCAGCCTGAGGGGATCACAGTAGGACTGGGCACCTCCATCACTGCATCAGACTTCCCAGGAGACGGTGTGGTAGATTTCACACCCACAAAATCAGTTTTCCAGGACTTAGGTGTTGGTGTTGTTTGCTTGGAGGGGGGGAAGAGTTGACTGGGTTGGTTTTCGTTTGGTTCGGGGGGGTTTTTTGCCATTTGACATTTTCTATAGAAACATGTTGATCAAGGAAAAGAAATACAATTTTATAACCATAGCTATAATTTTCTTGTCCCTCTTACTAGAGTATTTATTTAACACCACAGTGCTGGGAGGGATTTTCAGCCACTGATTTGGGGGTCCACACTACCTCAGCGGCTCAGCAAGAAATCCATTTGAGTTTAATGAAGAGCATCATTCAAAATGATTACTATCAATCTTCTGCTGGAAGACAGCCCACAGAGTCTTTGCTCTGAATATTAGAATATTTAGGCTATTTTCACTTCCAACTTACCTCTTTTTAAAACCACTTGTTCCTGGTTTTAAATAGATTTTCCCCTTCCCTGCTCCTTGCTTTCATCCTGAATCAGTAACAGTGACATCCTCTGCTTAGTGGTTTAAACACCCAAGATCTTTTAGTCTCCCTAGCAAAGGTTTCTCTATTCCTCTGATCATCCCGGTAGCTTTTCTCTGTATTTGTCCCAGTTTGAGTTTATTCCTCATACATGTTTCACAGGTAGGGCAATGCCCAGACTGGCATATGTTACTAATTCATAGTTATCGTGAGATCAACTACTTTCCTTTGCACCTTCCCCTCCAAGCATTCTTTCCAACTCACACACTCTCTGCTTACTGCACAAGTTTTCTTATTACCCCTCTTTGCAAAAAAACCCCTTGTTCTCTTTATATGTGTATCATTTCATTTCTATTAAACCCTATCTCAGAGTCATGAAGTTCTTCATATGTCACATCTCTCTCCTCTGTATGAAAGATGACTCTGAACTTCACACCATCAACAAATTTCATCAGCACACCGACACTTTTGGTGGCAAGGGCATTTCTGAAAAAATTAAAACTTAGTTCCACAAAGAACTTTTGAATTACTCCACTGGTAATTTCCTACAAACCTGACAGTTTTTCTGTCAATGCAACTTGTTCCTGTCTTCTTTTCGTCACTTCATTTAATACATTCAGTTCTCCTAGTAACCCCCATCTTCACCCTCTTAACTCATAATTTCCCATGTGCCACTATGTCGAGTGTTTTCCTAAAGTCCAAAAAAGATGCGATCTACTGCATTTTCTTTGCTAGAAAAACAGCTCTCACCAAATGTAATCTATCAAGAAAATCTGGCACATCCTCTTTTTGGTAAACCTCAATGGCATTTTTCCATTTGCTACTGTGTTTCCAATTCCTCCCATTTCTTCCCATTTCTTAAATATGACTGCATGCATTTGTTACTCCCTAGTCATGTACTCTATCTGTACTTACTGAACTGGTTGCCTAAGAATATCTGATAGCAAATCTGTGATTTGGTACAATTTTATTACCAAATAATTTGTTGACTACTTTTTAGGAGTAGAGTTAACCTTTTTTTTCCTTCTTCTGTTGAGTGATTGGGGGAGAACAGGATAAATCCATTAGCGCCACTACAGTCAAGGTTTTTCCTTCTCCAGTGGCTGAACCTTTATTTATTATTCATTATTTCTTAGCAAAAGATGGATTGATAAAGGATTGTGCTAGACTAATCAAATAAAATAGGATCATATTAACTTGTTCTGCTTTGGGACCTAAGTTTAGAATTGGGGCTGAGACTTAGAACTACTTTTGCTAAAACTCAGTGACTTACAAATTCAGGTAGGAAAAAAAAGTGAAAATCCAATGCCACTTTTCAGTAAGTCCGCCAGTTTGAGATTGCAGTGCCTAAAAATATTGCTTGTTTAGTGGCACGCCCTCAATCCTGGAGATGAGATCTCTTCACCTCCTTCCATGGAATGTCCTTGGAATAGGACAAACAGATGTTTTGACCAGTAACTTAATGCTGGTGTTTGGGTACTTCTATTTGAGAAAAAAGCATTTTCAATCCTGATGGATTCATGACATCCCAGGGGCCCTGAACAACTCTCATATTCTTTGCTTCCTCAGAGACCTATTCTTATTTGTGCTCCCACTTGTGCTGAGGATCTGAACTCCACAAGTCTCACCTCCCTAATTGTCAGAGCAAGACTAACAGAAGTAAAGCTGCTTTATAAATTTTGACAATTTTAGTTACACAGCTGTGGGTCCTTCAGCTAGGAAATACAGATTGTTCACTTTCTGAAAAGCAAAATTGAAATCTACGCTACACCCAGCTCTGCAGTTGAAGAGCTGGAGGGCATTTTTCATTGAATATATTTTCCCTGACATGTGCATAGCTTTTCCCATCTCAAAGACTCTCCATTTGTAGGTCAGTCTGTAGTCCCAAAGATATGAGGGCTTTTTACTTTGTGGTAATGTTTTTTATCGCCCACATGAAAGTTCATGATTTTGAACAGGTCAAGTGGATCAAAGACGATCTCTGAAAGGAACATCTCTCAGGAGAGGTAGATTTAAGGTCTGCTTGGAGAACTTGTTCAAAATTCTCCAACCAAAAGCTCTGGGGTAATCTTCTGACAAATTCTGTCACAAATCAAAAATTCTGATTCTTTTTGAAGTCATTAGCTTTGGGGTGCAGTGGGAATTTTGTGTGGTATGGGTACACTAATTCCTGTTTCTATATCATTATGTGACACCACACTCTACAAGTGGTTTCCCGCCAACAACTTTTTTTTCTTGATTTCTCTGAAAAGAACAATCTTCCCCTTATATCATAGGGCAGTTTATCAATGGATATATAATTTTCCTAGGGACACCTGAAAAGTAGAATAGATACTTTCATATTTTGTATATTCTGCTTTCTGTAATACTTTAGTAATCTATCTTCTTCACTTTATTTACAGGGTTTGTTATACATTCCTAAAATTTGAATAGGTTGTGAATACATATAAGTGCATTTTTACCAGTAAAGTAAGCAAAATAATAAAATGCTTATGAAGTGTGTATTAAGAGGACAAAGATGATAGGAATTTCCTTGTCACTGCTCCTCTACTTTTACCTCAGAAATAGTGAGCAGGCAATTCGAAGGGGCAAAATTCTGCTCTCAACTAGCAGTTTGAAATCCCTTTTGAAATTAGTGAGAGTTCCTCACACATATATTAGACCAGAATTCTGGCCACAGACATTTAAAATGAAAGTGACCTATTTTTTATCTCATCTAGATTTCATTCAGAGTGAAAGACTTAAAAATATGCCTGTACTATAGAGTTGCATCTCTATAGTTGCACTTCTAGGAACAATCTCTAGAGTTGCACTTCCTACCAATACGTATCTACTTTAAAAAAAAAAAAAATTATATAGTCATATAGCTATTCTACTCTGGATATTATAGCATTCTGTGATAGTTACCTTTATATCACAGAGAAAGATTGTATTACTATAACATCTTTAGACCAGTCTGACTGACAACACTGTATGTGGTTATAAGAGTGTATCTAAGTTTAACAGGAAAAAGTCATAGCCTTAGCGCAATAATTTTACTGATGAAAACTTACGTTTAAACCAGGGTTACAGTTATGAATTTCAGGCCAATTTCTCAGAAGTAAGTAAGCTCAATGTTGAACCTGTTACACAGCTAATTCAGAGTAAGGTCCTGGGCGTTTAGGTTAGCAAATACAATTATAGAATCATAGAACCATAGAATCATAAAATCATGAAGGTTGGAAAAGACCTCTAGGATCATCAAGTCCAACCGTCAACCCAACACTGCCATGCCTCCTAAACCATCACCTGAAGTGCCGCATCCACAGGTTTTTTGAACACCTCCAGGGATGGAGACTCCACCACCTCTCTGGGCAGCCTCTTCCAATGCCTGACCACTGTTTCGGTAAAGAATTTTTTCCTAATATCCAATCTAAACCTCCCCTGATGCAGCTTGAAGCCATTTCCTCTTGTCCTCTCACTAGTGACCTGGGAGAAGAGACCAACACCCACCTCACTATAACCTCCTTTCAGGTAGTTGTAGAAAGCAATAAGGTCTGATCTTGTACATATAGCTAGCAGAAAGGCATTCATTCATTTAACTGAAGGTAATTCCACAGGAGTGCATTAATTAGCATTCCTACAGAATGTCCCAGTGCTGAAATCAAGTGATGATATGTATAAAAATGAGGAAAAGATTTAGCAATACTTTATTCCTCTTTGCAGAAATGACTGCCAAAAATGGTTGTAGTACTGAATATTAGTACTGCAGTATATCAGCAGGGATATGAAATTTCTTAGTCCTGCAGTTTTTTCTAGTTTTGAGGGGAAGTATTTTGCATTTCTAAAAGTTAATTAATTCATTACAGAAAAGAAGTTTGAAAGCAAAAGTTTGAGTGAATCTACAACCAATCCCAGAAATTTGCATAGAGTAAAGGAGGAAGGAAGCTTACTTTGAAATTGCTTCAAAGAAAAATAGGTCAGTATTATTTCAAAAACCCTGAGGTCACATTGATTTTAGATAGCTCCACTTTGGTCATACATGAAAAGGGCAAATAAATATTTAAGGAAAAATATTTCAGATGCACTTTACAGAGTGCTGCAACTTGAGCCAAACTGATAAAAAAAAAAACAACACCAAAACTCAAACCCAAACCAACAAAACATTCCCTGCACCAAGCAAAAATCAAGAAGGCAGCCACCCTCCCTGGCATGTTCAGAGAGATAGATCAATCACAGCAAACGCCCCAAGGATCAATGACTCTTAGCTGTGTAAGAATGAAGTTCAGGAATACTCTTTGGGTATCTGAGCTTCCATCCTTTCCACTTTGAGACCACAGATTGTCAGTTTCAATGCTTCTGTTGTTCAAGCTATTGGGTAGCAAGTCAAGTCCCTGGTCATTTAGTACTTCACAAGTCAAAACACTATGATCAAGAGAATGTACAGCTTTAAACACTGAGACTACCACAGAATAAGCTACGGTCAAGGATGTACTTTCAGTGTTATTGAAAAATGGCTAATGTATATGAAACAAATGGAAATGGAGAGAATATGCTGTACATATACCATCCAAAAAGCCAGTGATGACACTGATTTCAAAATTTCTGCATCACTAATTGCTATTAATTCTCCTCAGATCTTGCCATACCTTTGCATCCTACAGAGTCTAAAAGCACTATTGGAAGATTTTGCAATAAATCTTAAAGGACGACAAGAATAATGCACAGGTTAACTAGGAAATAAGTGCATCACCATAGTAGAAATTATCAACTTTCTCCAAGCTGCAGAAGATACATTAGAGTACTTTACTGAAGAATATCTCAATACACAGACACACTTGCAGTAGACATTATAATAAAGAGTGACCATCAAACAGAATTAAGCATATATGAAACACTAAACACTAAAAATACTGTCTGATTTAATAAATTCACTTACCATCCATACTGATTGACCATGTCCCAGGGAAGGTAGTCAGTAATTCCAGAAGCATTATAAAACAGCTGTGCTCAGAGAGAAGAAAAATAGATATATAACAAGCTTATGAAATGACAAGCTGTGTGTCAGCACAGCATTTGCCAATTCACAGCATGTACATTGCAAGAATATAGATCTCATGTATGTAAAAGGACAATAGGAACTATATTACAAATTAATTTCCAAGGTCAAATTACAAAACTAAAAAATGAGATCTGCATGAAGCTGTTTTACAAAGCAATGATACCTGCATATTCTGGCAGGGTTTCCATCCTCATCAAGATTTTGAAGTGGTTAACTTCCCTTTAACACTTGGAAGTTGTTCTCACCCTTTCACCAGGCAGTAAATCAGACTGATTCTTCAAACCAGGCTAGAAATACTTCATAAAATTTTCCCCTTTGTGAACCTCGACAGTGGACACAACGACACTGAGTGTAGAGAGTTAACCACAAAGTTCCCACCAGAAACCCTTTACCTATTTTTAGAAAACTCTCACAAATTATTGTGCTGATCCTGTGACTGGAACAAGCGTTTAAACTTCTCTAATGGATTTTTTAAAAACAAAATTACTGTAGATAAAGACAACCAGGAGTCAGGCTACCCCCTGCAGAAAAACCTGGCAAATACAGGAAATAATTCTTGTGTACTTATTGAGATTATAGGTGGATGCATTTTACATCTTGGTAAAATATCAAAAATATTATTCAGATGCTAAACACAGCTGTAATCTCATATGGCATCCACATTTTTGACCAAGATTCTCAGGCCATCTGGGCATCAGCTTCCAAAATACACATTTTTCTTCCTTCTCCATGAAGAAAGGAGATCCATGAAGTGAGCCTCTGTCTTACTTAGATTTTGCTTGTTTGCGTGTTTGATGAAATGATCAAACTATATGAAGAAGGGAAACACTGTCATGTGGAATGTTTATTTTTGTCAGAAAACACTATTTTCTATCCAAAGAACAAACAATCCCCCAAAATATCAGCTCCCAAACAAATTTCGTTATTGTAGCTGACTTGATTTCAGCTGGATTTCTATATTCCAGAGTCAAACACTTTCTAAACATCCAGGGGGGGGATTAATGTTCTGTCCATTTACTATGGCCAGACAGAAGTAGCTTATTGTGTCACATGACATCCACAAACCATTCTGCAGGTTTGGGTTTTTTTCTTTTGGCAGCAGAAATACAGGAAACACTTTCAAAAATCATATACAGAACAGGCTAGATAAAGCACTGACTTCTTGTCTTGCTGTTGATGACTAATCGACTGTTTCAAATATGAAAGAAACTCTATACAAAAATCAAATTAGAGGGAAATGAGAAAATACAAAGAGTGAAGTTTGAGGAAAAACACAAATACTGCAGTGACAGGGTTGAAAGAAAATATGATTTTGCAATTACGTGCGATTACCTGTACCTATATACATTAAATTGCAAATTCATTATTTGCTTATTGTTCTAAATCAGATAGGATTTATTTATTAGGAATTTTAAATATGCATTTACACACCTTTAGCCACACATAGATCGTATATTTCTATTGTATGGCTCTTTGTGATAGATTTTCCATATGAAATAGTGTATTGGTCATGAACCAAATAATAGAAAATTAAAAATCAATGCCTTCTCAATGTATTCATTCTGCCTTGTAATTGGTATTTACAAGCTAGTGATTATTCTTTTACAGTCCAAAAAAATATAATGGCAAACGTCAGATGTTGCATAATTTTTATACACTGCTCCTTGCCACTGCATTCTTCTCCAGTATAGAATTTAGCAATCTGATCTGGGTGGTTGATGGTTCAGATTGTTTTCCCTTACATTTTTTTCATGGCCTTTTGTTCTTCAGTCACAAAAACTTTTTAATATTTTTTCCCCGCTTAAGCAAATATTAACTTGCCAGCTCGTACCTGAATTTCACTAAGCTTTTGCTACTGTACTTAATTTTAAAGAAGAGCTTTGATGATATAAAATGTGTGTCTCCTGGAAAATGAATATTACAAACACAGAGTAATGTATTCCAATGGTGAATAATGAATAGCTAATATAAGATACTAAACAAGAAGGATGTCAAAAATGTGTTTTAGCTATCATTAAAAGATCACACTGTCTTCCCTTCCTCTGTTACATACAATAACCCGTAGCCAACAGCAAAACTTGATAATAACATCTTTAGACATAAAGACATTCTACTACTGGTTTCATCTCTTTAAGACTATAATAAAATCCTGTTGAATACTAAAGGTTTCTTTGAGTGGTACAGTAAAAATCAAATGTATTTGTGACTGAAAATTACTTATTCTGTGTTTGAACAGAAAACTTAAAACTTCTGATTCTTAAATGAACATTTATTTTATATCCACATGTTCCTATATTCCAGACACCTAAAACTGTTAAAGACTAAAACCTCAGCCCTTGGTGGCTGTAATTACATAGCCTTTTCTTCAGAAGGCTTCTTCTGGAGGAAGTCATCTTCTTCAGAAGGACAACACTTCTGAAAGAAATTCTAACTGAGCCTTCAGATCCCTCCTACTGGGGCACCGCTGCCCACCTATCTTTGCCCATATCACTATGACCTTTTGCAGAGGAAAAACTTCTGATTTCGGTGCCTAACAGAGAGCCTCAAGAGCACATTTTGTAAAACAATGGAAAAGCTCATGTAAGCCAGCATATAGCAGAACAGATGTCATCCTGTTTAGTTACTGGCTTAAAAAGCAGTGGTATGCTATAGAGAGTGCTTTGCATCTTGTCAAAAACCACCCTGGATTCATCTCATGATGAATCGCTGAGCACTGAGTATTCACCTCTATCAATATTTTTAAAAATATATCTGTCAAGCTACTAATAATCCAACTCCTTTTTATCAGGAAAACAACAATTAACAGCCTACATATTGATGTGTGCTTTACACCACAACACAGTAGTTAGAGCATCCACTGAGATGCAGGGGAACCTGGGCTAACCTTCATCACCTGATAGGAGATAAATCTGTATCTCCAAAAGATTTCATGGTCACTGGAACATCAGCTTTTCTGGGTGAGGCACCACCAGAAACTAATCCATTTTGCATGGTGAACAAAAAAATTTATTCGATCAAAGAGGCACACAGAAAGAGAACTTTAAAGATGTCCCCAAGCTTCACCCATTTTACAGAGATGAGAAGTATTCATGCAGAGGACCCCATCACCTTTTCTGATCGCTTATTGGGGTCTTCCTGTTGGTTACTTTTAGGCCTCCTTCCCTGCCCTTTTCTAGCCATCCTTCTAGAAACCACAGATTGGAAATCCTTGTCTTGAAAGACTCAGCAGCAACCACTGCTCTCCCCTGCTCTCCCCTGCTCTCACTCTCTCTGCCTGGGGAAAGGATGGCTCATGGACCTTGGCAGCAGGTTTGCACCTTGTCCCAGGCACACTCCTCTGACCCCCTGGACTAAGCTCCTCTGAATTCATTCTGGGTCAGAACTGCCCTGCCTTGGGACCAGACCTGTCTGTAAAGGTCCCTCACATTGTAGTAAAATGCCATAGCTCAGGACTTCTTTGCCACTGGATACATTAAAGGAAACATATTACCAGAAATGTTATTAAAACTAACAATTACTTCTGTCAACTTGCCCTGTATTTTACAGCCATGAACTTCAACGAAATCTTATTAATAATTAATATCACAAAGTAATAGAAATAATAATACATATTTATACTCCGTAGCTTTGAATAATTTTGATACGCTTATTATCATAACAAAGCTATGGAATTCTTTAAAACTCTTGTAAAAATGGGAGAAAAGAGTACTGCATAAGAACTTAAGATTGAGGTCATGTTTTTCGGCTCAGCCAAAAGAGTTCACAGATGTCACCAGTAACTAGAATCCATTTCAGTGACTCCACCAAAATGAACTGCTCAGATCGGACAAAGCATCTGTTTAAGAAGCACTGCAACTTAGCAATACCGCTCAGAATAAGGATCCAAAAGAAAGTGTTATCTCCATCTGCAGCTGCAGGGTAGAAATTGATGCAAAACAGTTTTGAAAATTATAGTTGAATGAATGGCAACTATACTACACTCTCCAGACAGCAGTAAAGACACACTTGAGCAAGATTTGGACTAGGATCAAATCCTGGTAGAAATCTAGAGGCAGCAGTTTGGCAGGTGGATAGGATTTAAAACCTGTAGAAGATGCGGTGAAAATACAGAGGCAATGGGATGCATGGCGATCTCAGTGCTGCCAGGGATACATAGGACAAGCATTGGTCTGTTTAACTTAACAGAAGTGTCTCTAGAGTAGACATTCAAATAGGGGTCTGAGCATAACTCTGATGTCTATGTGAGAAGTTGAATCAGATGTCTACTACAATCAGACTTCAGTTTCTTCCACACTTTCTTCTGCTGAAGATGGCACCATGCAGAGTACACCATCTCCCTTCACATTTGCTGAAGGTATTGGCTTAATCTGGGCCCTAGAACAAGGAGCAGAACAAAGGCTTGTGAACCTTGAAAACTATCTCAGAGACCAAAACCACCACAGCCTCTTCCCACCTCATGCAGTCTCAAACACCAGGAAAAAAACCACCATTATTAAGGCTCCTGAAGTCTGACAACATGTCAATTTAGTTTGAGACAGGTTGTCCATGATTTCTTGCACTCACTTCTGACACATCTGGAGCTTCTGAAAATCAAGAAAATATTCCTGACCAATTCTGATACAGTTTTCAAAACTCAGGAAAGCATTTCTCCTTCTGAACCTCCAAGCCTGCTGTGGAGCTTCCTCAGGAACAAAGCTCACCAACCCTTCTCACATGCCAATTCTGATAAAACCATAACCCAAGGAAGAAAATATGGAAGTCTTCTGAAGTTCATCAGTAATTATCGTGTAAAAATAGAAATTGATGAGACTAATAAGTTCCAACAATCATTCATTGATCTGGCAGTGTTTGAGCATGTATGAAAACTTTGATGTTTGTAACTTGAAAGTTTTCAGAGTGGTACCTCTCAAGAAATATTAATTGGGTGTATGTATAATTTAAGTCAGAACTTCAAAGCTTCTGTATCTGCAGAAATCTGCAGTATTTATGAGACATTTGAATTATTCCTACAGTGCAAATGGACAAAATGGGAACAAGAGGAACAGGTGAAGTAGAGGAAGAAGGGAACAGGATGGATAACAGAAAAAATTAATTAGATGTAATGATGAAAGAAAGATTATGATTCTTGATCATTATATAGTATGTTATATATATATCATGTATATATGCCATGTATATATATCAATATATTAAGCAATACATTAAAATATTGCTGTGATAACCTCTACCCCTGAATATACTGACTTATGTAAGAATGTTTTACTGTGACCTTGTTGCCATTACCTTATTCCCCAAATCACCATGCTATACGTCTGTGGTAATTTGGCATGATCCTGGTCTTCACATTGTCTGAAGCAAGGACTGTGCTTATTCTCTTCATTTGTTGGGTCTCTAAATAGCAGCATGGGAAACCACAACAGTGCAGCTAACTCATGGTTGACTAATTAGAGTAGAGATGTGGTTAATAAGGTTCTCTACGGTACAGAGCTGAAAACATCCTGTGCCTTGATAATCTGATCTGTTGCTCAAAGGTGGCTGACAAAGTAAAGAGTTGCAAGTTAACAACAATTCAAATGAAAAGGCCAAAATAGGTGGATTTTCTGCTCTCTGCCTAGAATTACATCAAATAGCAGAAACTAGAGCTGAACAAACAGTGTAGAAAATACAAGTCTATTTATACTTGGTTCGAGCTAGCTCACACTGATCATTTCGCATAAGACAAAATCTCTCCTGTCAAAAAGATCATGAAAAGAACAAACATTAGAGTGATATGAAAGTCATGTAATGAAGGGAAATGGTGTAAAGAAAACCCATTTTCACTCCTATGACCACTGTAACCTAGATGTCTGGTAACCAATAATCACTTGGAAATAACTTACGGGTTGAATGCATGCTCTGAATATGCAACAAAGTGGATCAGCCAAGGAGATAATACTAATTTTTTTTTCCAAAGCTGAGGTAGGCTGCATAGTCCAATGAATTGAATTGTATTTTCTTTGTATTACACTTTCAGAAATTTCTTCACAGAGAAAGGTATGAGCTTTAATAGTAAATATTTTTGCAACTATTGTTGCAACAGCTTGCACAATAGTTAGCAAAAAGCCCTGTTTTTTTTTTTAAACATAGCATCCTTACTTTTTTACTCTCTTCTCGCTTTCATTGCATGAAAATATTTCAAATTTCTACCCACACATTTGGTCCAAAAAGAAGATATTTAAAGAATCTTTCTTCCTCTGCTACTGCACTGTGGGAAAAGAGCATCCCCAAACCCAGCTCTGTAGCAGTTGTATGACCATGGGGGAAAAAGACGAGCGATCCATACCTAACAGCTTTATGAGATGATGGGGTACATGGAGATAGTGAAATGCTCCCTTGTTCCTTTTCACACCATTTATATAGAGTGAAGCAATGCAGAAGAAATATTAGCACCAAGTAGAGGTGAGTGGAAGGAATTCCTCCACACTGCAGAGATTTTTATGATTTCAGTAGTTTTCAGTTTCACATCATAATTATAGTGTCGATAGCTGCCACAAACAGTGAAATTTGTGGACCTCAGAATACATGAAACAACAGTCACTTAGCATGGGAAAAAGCCTAAGCTGAGACACTGGGTTATATCACCCAGAATAGAATCATAGAATCATAGAATGGTTTGGCTTGGAAGATACATTAGAGGTCATCTAGTCCAACCGCCCCGCAGTGAGCTGGGACATTTTTAACTAGATCAGGTTGCTCAGAGCCCCGTCCAGCCTGACCTTGAATGTCTCTAGGGATGGGGCCTCCACAATCTTTCTGGGCAACCTGTTCCAGTGTTCCACCATGCTCATGGTAAAAAAAAAATTACTTATATCTAGTCTAAATCTACCATCCTTTAGTTTAAAATCATTACCCCTTGTCCTGTCACAACAGGCCTTGCTAAAGGGATTGTCCACATGGTTCTACAGTCCCCCTTTAAGTACTGGAAAGCTGCAATAAGGTCTCCCTGCAGTCTTCTCATCTCCAGGCTGAACAACCCCAACTCTCTCAGCCTGTCTCCTCGTAGGAGGACCCAGCCCTCGACCCCTCAGATTGTTTTTGAGGCCCTTCTCTGGACCCACCCCAAGAGTTCCATGTCCCTCTGGTGCTGAGGGCTCCAGAGCTGGACGCAGCACTGCAGGGGGGGTCTCACCAGAGCGGAGCAGAGGGGCAGAATCACTTCCTTTGACCTGCTGGCCACAGTGTTTTTGATGCAACCCAGGATACAGTTGGCCTTCTGGGCTGCAAGTGCACATCGTTGGCTCATGTCCATACAAATGTAAACCCTGCTTTCATGTATCACTGTTGAGTCTGTTACCATTACCTTATGCAAAAAGGGTTTGCCTAGCATGGAAGTCTCATCCACAGAAGAGAAATCTTTCTTACCTGAAGTGTCAGTAAGAGCAGTCCGTGCTCCTAGGAGCTTAGGTTTCTATGGGCAGTATATTTAATTCTCAGCCAGCTCTAGTACACCAACAGTCATTCTGTGCCAATACAATAACTTGCTGGGGATTATTAAAGCACTGAGCCAGTGCTTTATACAGTTGTGTTTGAAAGGAAAAAAAAGATTACTTTGCCAGTATAGTTTACTTTATTGGAAGAAATGATATAAATTATAGCACAACACTTCCCTTTCCTGGCACAGGCTGTCTCTACAGAAAAAGCATTTGCCACTAGAACTGCACCAGCTTAGCTACATCAACGAACCTGTTGTAATACATAAAATGCCTGAGACAGGCATAATCACTTTAAGAGCTGCTTCTGGTGCAAAAGTGGCCTTCAAGTCCTTAACCTGAAATACATTCCTAACTTAATTGCAATTCAGTCTCTATAAAGCGTTATAATACACAGAACCACCACAATAGGCAAAATATGCTGAAAAGAAAGCAGTCATTGTTACCAAAAAGACTATAAAGTCAAGAACAGGTAAATAAAGTGAACAATCCAGAAGAAATGTTTCATTCTTCTTAAAGTTACTGTTGATGCCTAGTACTGCATTGCTGGCCCTTTCACATGATTTGGCCTCTGGGCTCTTCCAGTTGGAAAGTGGATGGAAACAAAAGGAAAAAAAAATCCTAGAAAAGGTATCTGAGAATGCAACTTAGAAGACAATATCACTGGAATATTTTCCTCTTCCCCCACTGCCCCACCTTTATGTTTCACTATTTAGTCTGCCTTTAGATTAGATTTTACCTTGGTTTTCTTTGTTTCCTTTCTGAAACAAATACTTCAAGGTCTAATGAATACGAACAATGGAAAAGTAGAGTCTCAGGTATATTCATAACCAAATGGGTTGACTTCACTTCATTGGAGAGTGATATGATTGTCATGCAGATCATTAAGAAGTCTCTGGTATATGACTAGTCATATTTGTCAGGTTTTCATGGAAATGTTTTTAATCATTAAATAAAAGCAGAGAGTTATTCATTGCTGCCTATTGATCCGTCTGTATTTAAAAATCTCCCAGCCAGGAAGTGAGTGAAAACAAAACTGACTGACTGAGATGACTAATCACATGCCATGAGTAAGAAACAGTCAAAATGAACTGCGCCATTTCTGTGAAAGCAGGCTGTGCCAACAGTGAGTGGTTAAGAATTATGGTCCAAGAGATGATGTGTTCTCAAAATCCTGCTGACGATCAGTGTGTTCCCGAAGTCCAAGATAAAGCAGTCAGGTTTAGTAAAGAATGGTCCTTGGCTAAATATTTGTAAACACTTAGGGCCAGATCTCATCTGCTTCAATCAAGGCTTGATTACTGTAACCTGCTTCCATAAGGCCCTGCAGAAGGACCAGATCTGCTTAAGCCTTCAAAATATCCCTCGTTGCCCATCTATGTCCAGAAATACCTATGTTGGAATTTGTGATTCAAATTCTATACAAACTCTGTTTGGCATTTAAATGCTTTTTGAAAAATGCCAAAGCACTGACTATGGCCCTGAATTGGCTCCTAGACAATATAACTTTTGCTGGCTTGCCACTGTCAAAAGATGTGTGGGACTATCTTGGATGAGGGTCACAAGAGCAGCAGTCCTTTTTCCTGAACTGAGTTGATACACTGGTCCTATGCTTCCCAGAAATACTTTTAAAGGAGGAAATAATTTTCTCTTGTGAGATAAACTATCGTTTGTACTGGTTTGTACCATAAAGTATCATAAAGTATCCTTCAAGCTCAGTGTGTGAGCCATTCAAAGAAAGGAAACCATAAATGCAATAAATGCATAATAATTATGTGTGAATAAATAAATTAGACAGCTCTAAAATAAATCTTGTCTTTTAAAAATGTACTTACATTTTTTTAATTAAATAAATTCTAGCCCAGGATCAAATTAAAGAATTGATAATGAAAGTGCTGCCTTAAATCAGAACCATAAAAGTCAATGTCAGTAGAGATAACAGAGACAAGACCCATGACATTGCACTGAAATTCAGCTCTGGTATCAGAGTTATCAGAGTTATTAGGGTGCATCATTTCCTTCTGGAAAAAAAAATTATTCACAACTGCATAAACATGCTTTTCAGAAGAAAGGAAGAGTCGTGTCCTCAGTTTGTCAGATACTGTTCAGATATAAATCAAAATGAGTCTGCAGAAGCAACAAGAACACAGATATACCTTGGTTGAGAACAGGGTCCACAATACTTATTTTGTTATCTAAAGAAATACACGACTAAATAATAAAAATAACACTATATAAATATTGAGATTTTTGTTGTTTTAAATGAGACCAGTAGCTTCTTATTGAAGGAATTAACAATTTCTATTTAAAGTTTTTCTTTATTTCTATTTGAGAGAGGGTCAGAACTGGTCCATGAGAAGGCTGAGAATGTTCATCTTCATAGTTCAGAGCCTCTACACCCTGAGCTGCCGTGCTTCAAAGGCTTTACAGAGGAGATGCCCACCAACACACACTGATATTCTCGTGCACTAAAGAAACACTGAATGTTTTACAGCAGGGAGAGTCCTCGCTTCTTTTACCTCATGTAAAGGACTGGACCTCTCTACAGAAGGCTAAAAAAACCAAAAAGACGACTGAGACCCAGAGCCACAAGAAGAGAAACCTTCTGCCATCCCTTGCTTTTCTGCCAGAAATTTTCCAGTTCACACAAAAACTTTAAAATATATTTTCTAATAAACTATTTTCCAGGGTGTTTCAGGTTTGGTTTTGTTTTCTTCTACAAAGAACCAGAGGTTTGAATAGTCATTTGGAGGCCAGCTGGTCTTACAAGTTGCTTAAAGGGCCAACTTAGACCAGGTTTACATCCCATGGTAGTCACTCACCAACAACAAGAGGAAAAAAGACAAATCTAAAATAAGTCTGAAATCTGATGTGCTGCAATAAAACACCCCTACAACAAGCAGGAGAACTGATGAGGAAAACTGATGAGGAGCGTTAATCCCCAGACATAGATAAAGAGATTATAAGCAGCTATAAAACGCACCTGTTAACAAGATGTGCACTATATTGTAATGAGGACATCATTCTGGAGCATTATGAAAGATGTGTCCAAAGATGTGGTGCAGTGTTTCCAGGACTCAGAAAAGTATTTGTGCAAAAAAAATAACATAAAACAGGGTCATGCAGCAGCTGGGAGATACTGGCACATCACAGTCATGTAATGAGCTTGCCACACATTGTTCTACCTCTAAAGCTTAGATTTGTCATGTTTTCATTTAATATAATGAGGGTTGGGTTGTTTTATAGAGTGGGGAGCAGAGCACTTATTACATTTTTCTAAATGCACGGTTTTTTTTAACTGTCCATTAAATTATTACATTTTGTCCATTTTAAACAATTTACAACAAACAGTGCTCTATGAGGCATCAGGCTCTTGAAACCTCCAGTGACGGCTGAAACCAGTAATTGTAACTTATTTTATCAGAGCTATGGCTATGCTAGGAGCCTGAAATTTTCTGCAAAAGCTACTAAATATTCAGATTTCTTTTTCTTTTTTTTTTTAAATCATACTTTATTCATGGTCAAAGCTAAACATAAACCCACAAAAGAAAGGAAGGTTGATATTAGAATACCACATGTATGTCTAGTAAGTGCTTTCTGTAAAGTATAATAAGAGATATGGAAAATATTTAGAAAAGAACTATAGAGTTGATCTCAGGTCTGGAATAAAAATACCTTGGACTGACAGATTTAGAGCATATGATTTGTTGAGTCTGTCAAAAGAAACAGGAGCTGGAACTTGATTATATCACGGAACTGCCTTGACAGGAAGAAAATAAGTTCCAAATGCCTTTATAATCTTCAGAAAAAGTACACCAAGAAACAACATTTGGGTGCTGAAGCTAAGCAAATTAACATTTAAAAATTAGGCATGTATTTTCTTATTTGGCTTTCAAAACAAAGGAACTGTGTCATGTCTGTCTTGTCCAGCTGCCTATCTCTACCTGATCTCGCTTGTGTCTCTTGATAAATTGCAACCATGTTTGCCACAGAAATAGATTTATTATTTCAGAAGTACTGTCTCAGAAATGACTATATCTCTGCAAGGTGCCAGAAAATAAGCAACTAGAGGAGAAAGACTGTGTAGATTCTCCCCAGCGAAGGAAAGACGTGCACTCAGCTCCCATTAGACACCAAAAAATCCCTACTGGAAGAGCTGTTATCCACACTCTAACAATAAGGAAAAGTTTCTATCACATGTAGCATGCTGCTAGACACTAGAGAATTTGAAATCGAGACATAAATCTATAGGAACACAAGGTGTTGCTTCTACTTCTTGCAAAACTAACAGCTAAAAGTGAGGAAGATTAAACTGGAGCAAAATAATAAGTGAAGAAATGCGCTACTTTAATGTATCGCTATTTACAATCAGGTCACGTCAGGTTAGTTTTTTATGCTTTTTTCCTGGACAGTCTCACATCTACACAGAAGAGAATATCAAAGGGTAGAGGAATGGAACAAAGAAGCATCACAATTGCAAAGTCATTATGTCATTAAAAAAGGTATGGGTTGTGATTATCAGAAAGGGGCCAGAAAAAAAAGGGGACAATGGGCTATTGCCCATCTCAGTGAGAACGGACACAGCTTGAAAGCCATGTCTGCTCTGTTGGTCATGTACGCCCCAAGACTGTGGTTAAGCTATAGCTCATGTATTACCCTTACTGTTGTTTACTAATTCCAGTGTTTACACACTGAGTGTGATCCACCTGGAAACAGGCAGCATCTGAACAGCAAATGCGTGGCAAAGAAGGCTTGCTGTATTCTTGTTCTCATGATTTAACTACAAATAGAGTCATAAAGGAACAAAAAGCTATTTCATATGACCAATAGGTCAATGACAAGGGCACTCATCTGGAAGGTGAAGGACATATTTCCAAACCTATGTTGCTCCTGATTTAGAGCGAGGATCTGTACTTGGACTGTTGCACCCCAACAACCATCCTAACCATTAAGTTTTAAAGGCAGATTCACCCTTTTCTTCTCCTTTCTCAGGCCAGAACTGTATTTAACTATTCCATGCAACTGCAATAGTGTCATCCAAGAAAACTGCAAAGGAGATCTTGTCCTTGGAAGTGAGAGACTTGGTCTCAGCTTCCAAACAGGTCTCCTAGTGCTCAGCTGAATACTCTAGCTACTGGTTTAAATAGACTGCTAACTGCAGTGTCTCATCTCTATGGCTTATGTAAGATCTGATGCAGCTCTGAGGATGCCTAACAAATAAGGCCTTGCAGATGATGAGACAGGGAATGTCCAATTTCAGGATCTTACCAGGATTTGCAGATGTGCAAATTTGACTGACTACATACAAACCACTGTCAGAGATGGCACTTCACATTCCAAGTTAACTGACAGTGAGACAAGTATTTTCAGTAATACAGTGGGGCCTAAATCTTGTACATGGGCCAAGAAGCCTATAAAGGCTGTCAAAGTTATCAATTACAGGGCTTCTTACTTTACACATCTCAGGTCATTGTCCAATTTTGCCCTGCATCACCTGAAATTTCATGTCAAACTAGTTCTCCCCTGGAATACCTCCACTGTTTCTGAGACCTGGCTTTCCAAGAGGTAGTCTTCTGATCTGTGCAGAGGCTTTGCATTCATAGTTGTGAGTTTTTTGGCTCAGTTTCGGCTACGCTGAAATACATCCTACATGAATAAGCCAAATTTACTAAGTAATCCAAACTGCCCTGGGGAGACATTTAATCCTCATCATTATCTGTCTATAAAGTGTCTCATTCATGCATTTTATCAACTCTGATCATAAATATATTTTAAGATCACTGAAGATAATACCGAACAGCATCCAGCCTCATCTGAATACCATCAGTACTCCTTGAAAACCCTTTAGTCCATGATTCCCTTTGACAGTTGCTTTTGGGGATTTGCTAGTTAGTGAATGCTTAATCTATTTAATATGTGCTTGAGTGACAATGTAAAGTGACTATTTTTAATCAGAATATTGTGTAGTGCTAAGTTAAAGGCAGTATAAAGTGCTATTAGAATTGAGCAATTACTTGATTCTGTCAGCCAAACTTACAATTTTCTCAGGGTTAACTCAGCATCATCCTATTCCTAGACTTCATAGAGGTCCCTTACTCATTGTTACTAGGATAAACTGTTAAAAACTATTTCTTGGCTAAGGTGAACTAATCCAAAATGTCTTAAGTGGCCAATAGTCTTCATTCCAAGCACTCATTTATAGCAATAGCAAATAGGCTTCACACCCACTAACCTGTGAGACCGATGTTTACTTTGCAGCCCACTTTGTTTATCCTCCAATATGGTTCACTTACAGTTTAAGAGGTCACTCACTGACTAATACCTAGAGAACATTACTATTGGAAAACTGCATAATACTGGAGTAAAAAACCTGTGCTGTTATGAAAAAAATGGGCTTTTTAAAGCCTAAAGTGTGTTCTGATTTGAAGTAGAGACTATTAGCATTAATGTCTGGTCATTTTCCTTTGCCAACATAATATTTTAACAAGCTTCTCTTACAAACCAGTAGGCTGCCAAACACCAGTTCTAAGTTTTCCACCCTCCCTGAAAGGTACAAAGTGAATAAAACCCAAACAGAATATTAATTTGATGTATCAGGAGGGCTTGAAAGAGAGGACAGAAGGAAAAGCAAAAAAGAAATGAGAAGGTTACAAATGTGAATCCTTGCATTTTGCTGGTCTAAGGTACCAGTAGTGACCTCAAGCAAAAGTGATTCCATTCAGTGAGAGAGCTGCCTGAACACACGATATAGGGTGCACAGTTATCCAGGTAGGCTCTAAAGGGCATTATTTTAACAAAACGTGATGGAGATTGCCATTGAAATTGAAAAATAACTACACAAAGAAGAAAACATGAAAATGAAAATTCCTAGTTAGGCACTTCTTTTTTTTGTTGTTTTTTTTTTTTCCAGAGTATTATTGTTCCCAGAAGTTTGCCCAAATTAACCCACTTGGTTCACCACAATGAATTTTTAAAAAACATCAGCTGATATTAAAATGTCAACACTTTCTCTTCTCTGTTCCTAAAGATGTGCAACAAAAACTTCTTCTGGTATTTCCACAGTCACTAACAACAGCCAGAAAATTCTTCGTGAAGCTTTAAATTATTGACTGAAAAGAGAGCCAAAACCATTGTGCAGCACTCAGCAGAGGCTGGTTGGAAAGATCTGATGAGCACTAGTAAGGGTTAGATCTGGTCCATCTTGTCCTTATAGTGTAATCAAACCCCTATCTTTAAGTTTTGTCACAGCTGTTATATGAATAACAGCAAGAATCTATTCCCACTCAGATCTGTAGCAAGATTGCAGCCAAACAAGAAGAGCATTTGGGGCTTTCTTCCTCCTCTGACTGGGACGCAGCAGTTTGCTTCACAGACTACTGATTTCTCTGCAACAGTAGTTCCATTAATACCTGTCTCTTGTTAAAAGGTTGAACCCACTCCAGCCAAGAACAAAATCAAACACAAAAGGAAATAACACTGAAGATCCATCTATGTGAATATTCCTCTCTATTTTTTTTTTAAAATAACAATGAAAGAGAACAGCAGAAGCAATTGTTTCTTGCTATCAGTTTGATATAATACAAACCAAGTGGTTAAGGAAGAAATATAGTATTAGCTACCCAAGCATACATTCAGCCTAGTATGTGCACTCATGTGCACTGGAAAAATGCAGTGCACAACTACAAACACAACTGTTTGAAACCCAGCAGTGCCTTGTGTACATGGACGGGCAGTAATATGGAGTAAAGTATGCTCAAAACTTCATTCAAAATTCTTTATTTCACTCCTCTTGAATATTGGGTTCACAGATATTAATGACCCTCCCAAAGCAATGCATACAAATACTCGCAGAAGCAGCTTTGGTTGCAAATATGTTCAGAGAAAGGAGGGTCCTAGTATACAACAATGTGCATCAGAGCTTCCAGCTTTCTGAGGCATAACTGTAGGATGCAATTACAGAAAGTGAGAAGGGCAAAGAAAATACTCAGGTAGGGAAATTAAGATTCTGTGGGGTTTATTTTCTGAATATAAATAAACTCTTTAATATAAATTTTACAATTTTTATGGTCCATGTAAATTGTCTCCAGTGATGTAAATTAAGTAACACTAAATTTATGCCAGAAGGGAGGTGGCTTTGGCATTGAAACGGAATCCAATGGAGAATTTCTTTTTATATGTTTTCATGGGAGCATCTTCTCCAGAGGCATTCATTAATTGCTATTGAAAGCTATTTGTAGATTTGGGAATCACTCAGTGATTCAGTGAGAAACAGCTCACTGCTATTTCCTATTCTTGGAGCATGGTAATATTGCATAACCATTCTTGACAAAAGCTGCTAAATGTTAGTATTCCCATGAATGCATCTTTCCCTCTTTCACACAGAAATTGTCAGCTATCTCCTGTCTCCAGGTTTCCTCAAAAGGCAGAGCCAAGGTAGGTGGGGAAAGGACGGACCTGGAGTCACACAAAGCTGCTTTGTCATGGGTCCCATGGAACTTTTCCAGTGGTGCAACTTGTCGTACTGTCTGTTCCAGATATGACCGAAAGCAAAGACCCTCGAGACTTTGATCCTACAAGTGGCCTAAAGGTTATTGGAGACAAGGCAGGTCACATCAAACTGCCCCAGGAAGACCCCCTCTTCTGTGGGATGATATGAGTAGTAATAAAAAATACTTGGCACAGACTGTGTGAAAATGCCATAAGCTACCAACAGAATTTTACAGTCTTTACAGGCAATGGCAAAAAGTCTAAGGCAATGAAGAATCAGGTCTACTACATTTGGTATTGTCCCTTTAGGCAAGACTTCTGCCCGTGTGAATCACGCTATGAGGCTAGATTTGTGACAGACTTCTTTTTTCTTTTTCAGTCTGATGGTGTTCATTATCACCACTGACCCAAAATATTAATAGAGTTTTGAATTTTTTTTAAAATAATTGAGTTGCTATTTTTAAAAATACTTGTTATTTTTAAAGTTTTCACGGAAAGAGATGAGTTTTTGTAAAACTTACTATTTTTCCCTTTCCCCTTATCTCTGTATGTGAAAGCATTCTCAGACATTTTCCTTTTAGCAAATTTTCTATTAACCTATGAAGTCACATTAGAATGCTTTATAGACAAGTCTCGCTTGGTTAGTTATATTGCAGCAAACTCTCTTTCCTATGTGATTAAAAAATAAATATTAAGCCACCTTAGTCCCAAGATACGTAACTATATTATTAATGGCTCTTGTTTGGTACCTGACCTTATAAAAAGATAGTTGATTTTGTTGTTCCAAATAAGTATAAATAATTAAAGGAAGTGGTTTTCTAAGCAGATTGTTACCTATAAAGATGTAGCTTTTAAAACAGCCTTTAGTATAAAATATGTATAACTGCCATATATATTATTAAAAGGTAACCAAAATTGTTAGCGTGGTACCTTACTACCAGAAAAGCAAATGAGAATGCTTATATGGAATTCTGTGTCAGAAGAGAAGCATGAAAGTAGACTGGTCTTTTCTTGAATATATCTGCTTTCCCTTCATGGTAATTTAAATAAACCTCAGTGTAAGGGCTTCTTGATGTTTTGTCTCATTGTTATAAGTTCAAACATAGCAGGAGAAAATAAGAGCTTGTCTCACAGAATGAGAAAAATCATGTCTCACTGGAAGGGAAAATAAGCATATTTGCCATCAAGAGGACAATCTGCTATTTCATTCCTTTGATGCCATTCGTATTATGATGGTCACAATGTCAGGATTAATTAGACCAGAGGGTGGTGTAAATGCCAAAAGAAAAAGTTGCTGTACATCTGTTCTAATTTATCTCATAGATGTTCCTTCAGTGAGTAAGTGAAAAATGTGGCTTGGGCCATCTGTGACCCAGTTAGAGGGAGCAGGACGGCTTGTTGCCTTGCGGGTGCCAGGACAGGAGTTGTGACAAGAAGGTCAAAGGATGGTCTGAAGAGTGCTGGGGAATTTCCACTCGTTGTATGCAAACCTCTGACTGGAGAGAGGTAGGAGAGATTCTCAGGTGACCTTGAAAAGGAAACTAAAAGCTGGATCTTCCCAGGCAATCCTCTCTAGAATAATCTTCAGCCTGTTAGCAAAGGAATAGACATATTGACATGTGTCCATTTATTGATGCAGAAATAGCGGCAGGAGGAAAGCCAGTTAGAATCCTTATGGGGGGAGAAAAAAGCGTCCTCTTACATCAACTTTAAACAGGACTTAAGACACCCAATAGGAAAGAAGGAAGGATAGCAGATGACTCCTTTTAAAAATCCAGCAGAAGTTTTATATTGACCTGTACTTTCAATATAAATTTTAGAAAAATGAGATGGGGGTGATTTACAACATGATATAATGAACAATGAGCAAAAGCTTTGTGTGTTTGATCAGCTATCTATGAATTCGAAAGAACACAGCAGACAAGATGAGATAGCAGAAATTCAACATGAGGTTTTCAAATATAGGGTCATACAGAACATGGGGAATGATGGTTAGGAAAATAGTAAAATTGTAGTCAACCGGAATATATTTCTCACATGCAACTGCCTGACAAGCACTAAAATTCCGTTTAATGGGGCCAGCAAGAATCAGTGTTTTATCTGATAATGATTAATAAAAATACTGACAGCGCAAAAGGGTATTGGAAAGCAAAGAGTTAAAATAATAATAAAAGAATAAACTACTTGAGAGCTGATAAAATGCTATGTAAACAGCAACTGGAGATGAGTCTGTAATAAGCAATAATGGCCGTCAGAAAGTCAGTGCAATTTTCTGTTGAATAAGCTAAGGGATCATGTCCTGGGGTTTTAGCTTTCCTCCACGTGCTAGGAAAGAATTGAGAGAGGTGTAATTAACAATCATGCTTCTACAGGGATTAGCTGAAGAGAAAAATTGGTACAGGGATGGAAAGGAATTAGCTAACAGTGCTGTAATGCCAATAGGAGAAAGCTTTGTCAAAAAAAAAAATAGACAAAAAAAAGAGGGAGAGTTTTTAATAAGGTATCCACATGAACGAGCATAACTATGAAGGAACAAGATTCAAAACACTAAAGCATATGAATAAGGGTGGGGAAGAGCAGAAATTATATGAAACAGCAGGAAACTGTGAGAAAGTGTCTCACAAGTGGAGCCTATGAAAGTGAAGAACAGCCTCTTCAGGAACTGCTGAAACATATGTCTATAAAAAGCTCCAAAGAAAGCATTAAAAAGACAGTCTGATGGATCTAACAAGCTTTCATTACAGGTAGCTAAGCTAAATAATACATAACTAGAGGTCATTTCCACTACTAATTTTCTATAACACTTCACTTAACTGAATTAATGAAAAGTTGGAACTTTCATTCAAAAGCACATTGGAACAGATAGATTTAAAACTGTTCCAGGAAGGTTTTGCTTAACTATTAATTTGCTTTACCAGCACTACTGAGCAAAAGGATTACCAGAAGATCCTACTCAGAGAAAGAACTGGAAAAAATCTCTTGGATCTTTTCACAGGCTCTGAGGTGCAAAATAATCCTGACTTTTTTTCATTAAGGTCCCAATTCACTCAAACCCCAGCAGTTCTGAATTACTATGCTATTGTTTTCTTCCTAATGTCTGCTATGCATCAATAGTTATAATGGAGAGAGATTGATAGAAAGCTGAGATTTAGTAGCAACTCAGCAATTAAATTGCACAACTAGTCTTTGTTCTACTGTTCCCTGGTGGATACAATCCTGTTCATTAATCTGCATGTTGATTATAGCCCCTCCGTGATATTGATCTGTGTTTCACAGTCCTGTGATTGCAAGAACATGTAGTTGCCACAGGCAGCTACAGTACTGTATACACTTCAAATTCTTGCTGAAATATTTAAAGCCAGAAAAAGAAAAAAACCAAAAACTAGTGGTCCTTAAACTGATTTGAGCTTATGTACTTTTGCCATGGCAATATTCTCTTTTTCCCTCCAGTTGATATTAATACAAAGAAAAATTAAAATTAAACAAATTTTGACAAAAACAAACAAACAAACAAACAAAAACAAAAAAAAAACCAAAGCAAACCTTTAGAAGTTGTTTGACACAGGGAATATGACAAACAATATCCCATAATTGTTGAACCAATTTTATGCCTTTACCACAACTTCTTCCTCTTGTTCAGATACATTTGTGAGGACAAGTACAAGGAAGCCTATTATTTGTCATTTATTTTCTAAGACATAGCTAATGCATTTCTCTTGCTCTTGCGTCCCAGTTCCATATTCTGAATCTTCTGTATTTTTATTTGGATTTGCTCTAATGTAACAATTGCTTAGTTTATTTTTTGTTTCTTTAAACAATGCACACTCAGAATAGTCCCTGTATTCACCCATGCTTGAACTGAGCAATTATCCTGTCGGCTGTCTTCTCTGTTCATCTATACCACCAGATACAAGACCAGAGGTGAAAGTTCTTGGCTGGAGAAGACCGCCACATCCCACCTGGAAGAAAGTCCTAAGACTGATGTAGGAGGACAATCTCAAGGAGAGCTAAGTTTAAATATGACCATAGAAAGAGACAGAGAAGGTATTAGAGCAGATATGCAGAAAAGGGAAAGATGAATCTTAACACCAAGGCTGCCTGGAAAAAACGTGCCATGTAACAGCAAAAGAAACGCAGGGCTGGCACAGTCAGTGCGTGCACCTCAGGAGCTCAACCCTGTCCCTTTGAGAGATGGCCCACTGTGTCAGTGACTTTCCTCTAGTGAGGTAGAGAAAACACTCCTCAACTATTTTTCTTCCAGATTTCTCTTGTGATGAAAAGGGAGCCACTGCAAGGAAGAAAGAAATGTTGCTGAAAGGAGAACAGAAGGAAGAAAAATGACTGGGGAGAAGAAAGGAACTGATGGGGAAAAGAAAAGAAGCGTGAAGTGAATAGAAGAAGCAAAGCACAAAAAACAAAGGAGGGAAAATAACATTAACCAGAAGATGGAAAGTTTTTCTGCAATATCCATCTTTAAGAATGAAGAGCAAAGCCAATGCACTACAAAATCAGTTTGATCATCAGTAGGACAGCTATCTATAATAAAATACTAGCCCAGTCCTGAAACATTCATGCATTTACATCCTGAGGATTGTTCTGTCTTTTTAAACATTTTTTCCTTCCTTGAATCAGAAGAACCTGAGAAATCCTTTTTTTTTTAATCTTTGCAAATTGCTAATAATACTGGTACAGCCAATAACGACTAAGTTACAATGCAGGTGTGAAAAATTGGGGTTTGGGTTCTTGATTTTACTGGTTTTGTGCAGATTTGTACAAGGTTGTTGTATATTTATGTGAATACCCTATGAGGATAGTTCGCGTAGTAGGAGATCCTTATGTGAGTCTCTTTCAGGGTGAATATTTGCCAAGATTATTCAATATCTTCTGTCGGTGCTATTCCATTTTATATGGATTTAAATTATTTAAAATATGCACTGGGTCAAGAACTATGCGAAAGCTCTGCCTCACTTGCGATGAAGCTAATAGCTGAGGTGGTTTAAGACCATCTTAATCACTGCTTAACTCGACACTTCACCAGGGATTACAAATCAGGCTTGATTAAAGTGAACCCATACCTTGGCCACTGGAGTTCATAGCTTGACATCTTAATACAAACCCACCTCTATCGGGGGTTTGTATGAATATGCTGGGCTGTGAAATGAAGCATAAGCACACGTTTGCTTTGTGCTCCTTCTTGCCAGCAACCTTTGGCAGAGACACAGAGCACGCAACTGCGGGCAGCAGCTTCTTAAACTGCAAGAGCTGGATCCATTAGAAATTTTCTGCCTGAGTGTTAATTCTCGTCCCAGTGGTAATAGTACCCATCTGAGAAGAGACAATCCCAAGTCACATCACTTCCAGAGTTAAGCAGAACAGATATTTACCCCTTGACTTGCTCAGAGAAGTGTCCTGTGTCCAACAGTATCTGGTTCTGTTTTTTCACCAGTGCTTCCTGTGGATCGTTTAAAATTTTCCCAAAAAAGCAGTTTGTCAAAACAGATCAAAATCCATGGTGTGTTTACACTTTAGTGAAGCGATGTGGCTTGTTTTCTGCCTTCTGCCCAGCTCCTGAAGCATACAGACACCTTGAGCACAACAACAGACAGCTCTAAATGAGCCGGAGATTTTCTCCGACAATATTTTTGTTATCAAACGTCTGGCTGTACTTATTTTTCATTCACTGACTGCTTGAGTCATTGCCAGCTGTTCTCTGCCAGTGGAAACATCCACGCCAGTGGATGGCTAACAGCATTATGGCTTTAAACTCCAGCCAGATTTCACAGAGCTTAGCCAGCAGGAGCTGCCTGGAAAACGCACAGGGTCGGTGCATCTCCTAGGTGCAGCGAGGGCTGTGGCTGGGAGCACTGCAGTGCCCAGACCCTGCAGGGGCTCTCTGGTGCCAGGAACTGCCAGGGCTTCCACCCACCACTAATGAGCTTCTTAAATATACACCCAGTTTTAGCTCTTTCCCACTAATTGCATTTTTCTCTATTTCTATTCTGTATTGCGTTTAGCCAGTTCTTGCCTCCTGGTTAATTTTCCTCTGTTTTATTTCGCATCTCCATGACACTTTCCTCAGAGGTTGTTTTCCTGATGTTTTTATATTCAGACATTCTCATTTGTTGGCCTAATATTTGTTTTATGAGTCTCCACTTGTTCTTTGATTTTGTTGTTATTGCCTCCATTTTTTTGCTGTTATTGCCATTTCCATCAGCCTGACCTTAGCCTTTGGACTGCTGCTTTTAGCCTCTAGAGCAACACTTCATCCTGGCTTTGATCCTAAATTACCTCTTTCATGTGAGGATCATTCAAATGGCATTTGGAATTCAGATTTCCTGAGCTTGATATTGTAAGCCCCGGAGTAGTCCTTGAGAAAATAAAGGCCACCCAAATTTGATTAAAGCCAAAAGTGTTGGACAAGCGTACTGCAAGTTGTTCCTGCACAGATCAGCACTGCAGAGCCATCCCTGCTTCCCCAGTTTGGCAGAAGTGCCCTGCCACCTTACTGCTGCTGGCAAGGCTCTGAACCTGCTTCCAGTGGCAACCTGCAGGGTAAGGCACTGTGTGGTGTCAGGACAGTCGGCAGAGTCCAGCCCTCCAAAAGCAAGAACATCTGAAGTTTTACATTGGCTGTTTCCTTCCTCCTGACAGACGAAGCTTCCGCTTCTCTACATTTAATCTTAGCCATGCTCTGTGTTTTGTATTCGCTCATACAGTCTCTCTGTGATGATGCACTTTATCCATCTTTTTATTTGTTATTTTAAATCCTTCTCAAAAAGCCGAGCCAGCCTTACACCCAGAAGGTTGATTCACCATCTGTTCAGAGTGGAACACATCAGGGTAAATAAAATTTGGGTAAGGAGGCTCAGAGTAAACATGCCAAATCTTTCTAAAATGTTGGAGGTGACAACACATCTTCATCATCAAGTTTTCTGTGTATTGAATACAGCTGTTTGCTTTGAAAGTTTTGTCAGTTCTTAATTTTGAACCCTATCTTTCCTTTCATCTTAGACTATAGCAGACATGAGATATGACTGAGAGACCTGAGGAAGGAGAGTTAACAAGTTGAAGGCATGGGGCTTACATAAAAGCTAGTGTTACATATTTTTCCACATCAAAACCCAAAGAATGGGCGCTGAAATGACCTCAGTATCTTTTTACAAACAGATGCCTTAGGGCTAGTGGATTTTAATCTCGGATGCATGCTGCACATGGCTGTCTATCTCAGAAAATCTGATGCTCTTAATGCTTGCACATGTGAAGGGCTAATGTTTTATGGATTTTTCTGGGGTACAGAGGTGCCTGGAGTTTTGAAATTAGACCTTAATTTGCAGGCTGAAGAAACCAAATCTTGATTTACCCAGAATTGCCTTTCACTTGTTTACATTTTAAGGGGTGTTTCAGCCCCAGAATTTAGAGGATTATGTTCATCCCTTAATTATTGCAAGGTATTTATCTTCCAGTGTCTAACATACTGAAAATTAGGCAATTTACTCAAGAATTTTAAAAAAGAAATCAATACGTTCCCATGATGAACATACTGTCTACCCTTCCTCACACTGGGGAAGCTAGTCAGGGGAAGTTAATTGCCTAGGCCTGGTAGTGAGGAGAACAGCATTAATAAATGGGGTGTACTGGCTTGTATAAAGGACAGATGTGAGTTTTCTGCTCCACTGTACGATGAATTAATTCTCACTCTTTTCCATTTTTCCTCAATTTATATATCACAGTGACCACTGAAGAGCTGTGTTTACAGTCACTTTGGCAAAGTGTTCCCAGAGCCAAATCCTGGCCACATCTTGCACTGCGTGGCCATCCATTCAGTCCTCCCCCCTGAGTCAGATCAGTCTGGAAAAATGTTCAAGGCTGAGTCATAAGTGAAGTCTAATCTGAAGATGGGAATAGCTGAGCAGCAAGGACAGGAGAGGTTTGCAAGCTGACTCATGCCCCATCTCACCTGTTGTCTTCTACAGACACTTCCTCTCTCTCCCCGTCTCTCCCCTCTGTATTACTACTTGACCCTGGGGACTACAATTTCTGAACTCTGTTGCAGCCCTTACCAAAAAAGCTTGCTGCGGTAGCCTCTTTTATGCTCAGAGTCATTACCAGATCTGTTACCATTCTAGAGTTCAAACTTCTTCTTTTAGAACTTTTCTATCATTTTAAAAGGCAGGACTATCAAATATTACCTTTTCTCTGCTTGTGTCACTAATCTGTGCTTCCCAGCTTCCATGCAAAAGTAGTCTAACACTGTTTAGAAAAACATTGTTTCAGTAAAATGTACTTTTGTCAGAAAAAAATAATTTGTCTAAGATTATAGGGACCTCTCAATCTGATGTGCAGAGGATTTCTGCAGGCTGGGGGGTTATGTAAGCATAAATCACATATCATATATATACTCTACAGTATTTTTAAGAAGTCACTTTTTTAAACATCTCCTTTTAAAGTTTCCGCTCGCTGGGAACAAGGTGTACCATTCAGCTGATAATTTCACATTGATTTATTCATTCCGCTGCTCCAATCTACTGTTTCCCACACACTTGTCATGGCAAGTCTATGTGATCCTACTGTATACCTGCAGGCTAGATAAGGTGTACAGAATATGGTTTGAGGCATTCACACTGAAGTGCTTTTCCAAGATCATTCAGGATCTAATCTGAAGTCCAGCAGAATCTGTGGGACTCTTGACAGTTAATTTAGTGAGGTCTGGATCGGACAATATGTACAAAGACTCTTTTAAAAACCTATCTACAAAGAAATCCCTGATACACTTTCAAGCCTAGGCAGTGAAAATATGAGAAAGATATGTTTCACCATACATTTTTTTTCCAAAAGATGTGGCGTGTTTGACTTGCAGGCAAATGAGATGCCAGAAACAAAGAAGGTGTTTGCATTTATTTTTAATATGGAAGTTTTTAATAGAGAATGCTACCTTATCTAATGGCACACTGAATCCGTGAAATAGAACACTATGGAAAGCATAATATTTTCATTAAGTATTAAAGTTTGTGTCCAAAATATATAGAAAACTTAAAAATTACATTGGAGTTTCCTATCAGATCTATCTTGTCTAATGTAACATGTATTATTTTGTTAAAATTAAACACATAGCCCTCCTCTCGCTGCCTCATCCTCTTTGCTGCTACCGCTGTAGCACCACTCATGCTAAGACTTTCTGATATAAGAGGGCTTAAACTCACACATCCTGAGGGTATCAAATTGAAGAGATGTGGTCATAATTCCTTATTCTACAGGGAAAACACGATCATATCTCAAAGAACATTCTTATCCTCTCATTAGCACAAAAAGAAATACATACTCACACTAATACAATTACAAACACTGGCTAATCTGTATTGCTCTCTTTCCCTTTCACATATCCTTTGGGAAAGCTACTATCTCATTCTATATATTTTTATACCCAGGGTGTTTTTTCTCTTTACAATGAGATTAAGTTCATCTTTTGCATAAACATTTTATTTACAGTGTTTGGTCTCTTTGGAAAGTATATTAATTTTTAACGCTATAGCTGATTAGCCCTTATACACGCTACGGTACTGGCTTGACATACGCATGTGCGCACACTTGTATACAGGGAGAGAGACTATAGCTTTGGTATATATTGGTAGAAAAGGAGTAAATATTGACATTCTAGCGATTCCCAAACTCTCCAATGAGGACTGACAAGCTGTTGTGACCTGCACTGTACAAAAAAGAAAATTTAATTGCATCATACAGAAAAGAAACAGTTATCTCCCGTCCCTAGATAATACGTGCAGTATAACTGGGCAACCGCATCAGTGGGCTCTTTCATGTTCAATGGTGCAATTACATCTCATATTCTCAGAAAGCAAACAATTATAGTGCATATAATCTACAGTATTGTATTAAAAAAAAAAAAAAGACTAAAAAGCACCTCGCCAAAACCTGCAGGATATTGGCTATAGTATGGCTCTCTTCTCCAAAATAAGTGGATGGAGTCTTTATAAAATCGTTCTGCATAATTCTAATGCTATGGAAAATACCTTACCTTCTTGCTGTGCCGTCCTGCTTAAAAACAAAGCAAAAGCTCACCCCGTTTATCTTACTCTGAGGATATCTAGCTTGTCATTACAGTTGTAACCTTCTGTTTTACTTCTCAACCATCCATTTCAACTGCTATTATAATTTTCAGACTTTTTGTACATTTTTTCCTTGCCAAAAATTACAGAGCTGTTCAAGGCAGCCTTTATTGTGGATGAGCTGTCAGACAATTTAGGTCCCCAGCTCCTTCCCAGGCCCTGCTGCCCTGATCTTATACAAACTGTATCTATGTCCTTAGGTCACTCTTCAGCTCTCTTTTGAAGTGAAGTGACTTGGGAATGGGAACCAAGCTGGGATACAGCCCATACTTTCTAAGCATGACCAGCCAGCTTTGGCTACCTCAGCCCTCAAAAACTAGCCCAAAAGTCTTTCCACCCCTCAAACTCCATCCTGCATCTCCTGGCTGTGCCCTTGGGCACATAGTACACACTAACGGCATCAATACAGAAAAGAAAATGAGGGCAGCCCACCAGGCTACAACACAGCCCTTGCATTATTCCAGACATTTCCTTTGAACTGAAAAAATGCATAAACAAAGCAAGCAATTATTTCCTAGGGCCATAAGCATGCTGCACAGAACCCAAAGAAGACATGAACCCAGTCTACAGAACAATGAGAATGAATATAAAAACATGATATGATTTGGCCTGGGAGCTAGGCACCATTTCCCGGAGCAGATGCCTTTTAGCAGGGTGGAGATAGCCTAGAGGTAGAAGATGTCTGTATTGCATCGCCCAAGATGTGAAGGTGTTTTGGAAACCAGGCTGAACCGTTGACAGAGTTATCTCCCACACAGGCATCTTAAAACAGTCAGAGGTTGTCTGCTGTGAAAAAGAGGTGGGCATTTTCTGCAAGTCCCTTAGATACCAGCAGCTTCAGAAACTGAGTCTTTGCCTTCAGAGGTAATACCTGTGGAGAAAAAAAAATGGCAGTCATGGAAATGTCACTTCGGACCTTGACATCATTTTTTTCTCCCTGAATCCTTTGCTGAGAAAGCTCTGAAGGCGCTCAGGACCTCATCTCATCCATGCCCTCATCCAGGGAAAGTATCAGTCATGGAGATTGCTCCTGGTGGTGAGCAAGACCATCTCTGGCCCAGAGAGAATGAAGGAGGAAATACAGAGTGAATTCTGGAGAGACATCTGTAATAGCTGCCACAGCAGAGGAAAAGATACCATTGAGCTCTGGAGTCACAGGCAGAGTCACACCAGGGGAGGAAGAAACGGGATGTTATCTCACGGTCTGTGTGCTCCGCTGCTAGCAGCATGGGGCTCTCCTGACTCCTCACCACAAGGCACATGTTAGGAGATATACTAGCACAGGTAAATGAACACGTGCCGAGCATTAGGCAGTTGTCCATACACTTGCTGTCTCATCTCCATCACATAACCGGGACCAATTTTTCACTACTATAAAGACTAGAATGAGACAGCTTTACAAGAGATGATCATCAATAATTTCTGACAGCATTTTCTTGGCTTGCCGCTACCGATCAGTGGCTGTGCATGGTACGAGATCAGCAGCAGACCACTCACAAGAGCTGGATCCCATCCTGGTAGGAGCTGCGTGAGCACCAGGATGAGCTGAAGTCCCTAACCACAGTAAAACAACCAGCTGACAAGGGGAGACAGAGAAATGGGAAGGCAAGAAGCAGAGGCTTACAGTCATTAGTTTATTTGAAAGAAACAGCCAGGCTATTAGTGGAAAAATGGAGGCAGAATCTGAGTGTCTCACCTTGATGCAGTGTCCTAGCCTACGCTTGATGCAATTTTCAGTGCATTCGTAGATTAAATGAGTAAATATATTCCATTAAGATTAGTGGCTCGCAGATGTGCCAAGTGTTATTGAAGAAAGTAAGGTTGCCATGGTAAGTGCACGCACTTTTTCTGTGCAGTAAACAAATAAAATCCAGGTAATTTTTCTGTGTGTATATCACTGTTTCTTGAAGATTCGGGAACAGAGACAATCTTGTTCCTAACTATATAAAAATAAAGACAAACACCACTTATGTTACTACTTGAAATGACCAGCAGTTAAAATAAAACATCATTGACATTTTGTATGTCTCATTTCTAGTGCTTAATTGAAAGAAAATGTGAAAATGGGGCTTAGGATTTAATTTGAAAACTGTGAATAATTAAGAGTTTTGAGTAATTACATTAATGTCAGTTAGGTAAATAGACATTATTGCAGTAGTTTGAACATAAATGCGATTTTCCTGCCCTCTGTACTGTTTTCATACTACCCAATTTCAAAAGAGTTGGTATGTACAAACTGTGGCATAGACATAAAAAGTATGAAGTCCATTATCTTTGCATCAAGTAATGACTACATAAAACCTATTTATGACACATCCAGGTAAGAATCAATAATATCCCGTACACTTTAGTTATTATGATTGATATTCATCTCCCCTCACCTACCTGTATGCATCTGTTCTGCACCCTTCTGTTTATCTAGACTTTTTGCATGGGCAACAGTTGCAGTATATGACCACCTGACCTAATTTAGATATCCACATTATAAAGAGATGAACACCACCATGCTTCTCTCCATTAACTATGAAAAGACGGGATGACTAATTCAAATATACTTTTCTTATTGTCCCTGTTTGCACAGTATTAAACTTTAAGTGCCCTAAGCAACTTCATAATGCACAGTCATATCAGTTTTATGGTTTTTATGTCATTATCAGTTTTAGGATTTTTCATGTGAATACTTACCATGTATAGATTTCAGTCTTCACACTTAAAATGAACTTTAATTTCTGTTACTCTTGTTTTAGTAAGTATGAATAAAAGCAGTGAAAGGATGATTTTTTTTTACCCTAATATAATAGCTAATATTTTTGTGCCTTTTAGGGCTTTACTTTTTCAAAATCATTGTCTATACAAACAGCCTGTGATACGAACCTTGAAATTATACTTGTGCATCATAAGACAAAGATTAGGAGCATACCTTTGCAGACAGTTTCCCATCATTCCCCCAAACCTTACTACACTTTAATTCACATCAGGGATCCATACTAGAAAGCTTGCACTGGATTCTTTCTGGAGGAAACTGAGCCAGAAGACGCACTCCAGCACCTAAGAGGCATTTAGTCCATGGGAGCAGACCTGAGCTACTCTGAAATAAAATGCCTGGTGTTAGGTCGAGTTTCTCCCTACAGAGGTGCAGCTCCTCACACACACACTCTACTTCCTAACACAGTCTTAGCCAGTGACTCACTTTGTCATATTTTAACACTACACACTTCATGGAATGTAATTCTGAACAACACCGTTCTTCTTTTTTGTATATTTGCATGAGTTGAACAACTCTCTGGCAATTCCTGAAGAGATGGCACTGCAGTTTTGCTTCACCATAGGTAATTTTCTACAATGTAGGAGACACAAGAGATGCAGACAACAATCCTTTCATGAGCCAAGATGTCAGCATTCACCCTGCACTTTCCTTTGGTTCAAGTATTTTTTATCACTTGTACGCCGAAGTAACTCATTTCCTTGGGAAAACGGGATGATAAATAATTGCAAGGCATTCACACTGCTACCTGACCTTCAGAAACACTCTGCACCCTCTCCCTCCATTATCCTATCAATAGTGGGATATACCGCCACTGCTGCTGCCTCTGCTTGTGCTCGCTCCTTTAGGACTCAGATCACTCAAAACACAGCACACCGCAACACAAATTCTGTCACTCCTTAAAGTATTTGATCCCTAAAATCTAATTCTGCCAGCTTACACCTTTCTCTCTCCCATGGTACATATTGTTGATGCAGATGGAAAAAAAGGTGTAGTGCTGTATTTTGACAACATGTAGGTCCATTTATCCTCCAAGTGCCTTCCTTGGGTACTTCAGGCTGTAATTTATCTCATTTGATTTCTTCTGCACCACGTGATGGAGAATGTGGAATTTGATTCCTGAGTTTCAGCACGGTAGCAGTTTGTTGTGGACAAGCCTGACAAAGGCTGTGTTATTACTTTTAGCTTAATTAGACTATTAATATGATTCATGTGCAGTATTTCAATCACCCATTATTTTGCCTTGCTGTTTTCTTCAATTGATTAAATCTCTAGTAATCAAAAGTGTTGCATTTTAGGCCTACCTCTTATTTTGACTACACTTCATTGTTAGGACTGATCATTTAATAAATATCGATTGAGCAAGCTGCTCAAAATTCACCAAGTATAACATACAAAAATGTACTCAGATGGTAGCAGCTTTGTGTAACTCTGCTCCCAGAGAATAAATACAAATTTACAATTAATCTCATTGGAAAAGAATTAGGACAATGGCTACCAATATCTTTTGAAAAATCATGGTGTTTTTTGCCCAGCAAAATGCAAGCAGAGAGCAATCCCTTTGAAAACTGTTATATTAGAGTGCCAGAGTTATATGGTCAAAGAAAGAAAAGAGAATACAGGATCCTGTGGAAAGAATTCCTCAGGATGTACTCTTGGAGAGTCTGCAATGTATTATAAAAATGTGTCCATAGGCTCTGTGAAATCAACTTGTTTAATTATACTAATAATAGGAAGTAAGAGTATAATGCTGAAGTGCTGCAAGGCTCAAGATTTGTTTTCATAAAAGTCCTTCTCTAGGGAAGAAGAATATAATTAAAACTTTAGTTCTTACAGAAAGTATGGATATCTGAAGAAAAATGGGAGTTTGAAGGAAAGTCATTAGTCTTGATCAAAGTTATTTGATAGAAAATGTCAGTCTTCCTTTGCTAAATGTGTCTGCTTACAATGTAAGAAAAATGACTATATTATCTTTTACTTTGCCGTTTTTGCTTCAAAGATGGTTGTTATGAGTGTTGCTCATAATTAAGTATTCTAAAATATTATTCTTGCAAGCAAATAACATTCTTTCAGTAACTATGATTCTGTCTGGTGATGCCAATTACTGGGCACATTTTAATGACTGAAGTCACAGTACCACCGTTATTTAAAGATGCAGCAAGTCATCAGCCATGATGGCGTCTACTGTTCTTTACAAAGTCTGGTCTTGATCCCAAGGCCTTCACCAGGTGTTGGCTCATGCTATAAATATCCAGTGTGTTCAGTTCATCTTCCAAAAGGAAATTGTGGACCAGGGCTTTTCTGCATTTCACAGAAGGTGAGTGAATGTTCTTGAAGATTAGCCCCAAGGAGATCATACCTTTGAATTTGCCCTGAAGCAGAAGCAGCATTCATTGAAATGATGACATTTGCATGTGAGACTGCAAAGAAACTAATTTCTAGCCATGAGCCTTCCCCGGAGGCCCTGGAACAAGAAGCATTCAACTAAGAACTTGAAAATGACCATAGTATGAAGTTAGGCTATATTAGACTACAAATATGAGCTAAAGATTGTAAACATCACATGAGAACTGCCTGTGAGCAGTGTCAGTTCAGAGGTAGCATGCAGAAAAGTATCAGCTTATTTGTCCTCTTATGAAAGCTACATAGTTTGCTTAAAGCTATCTATAATAACACTTGTGTGGCTACAGTGTAAGCATGCCCTTTGATAGGAAGCCAGAAAGAGTTCTTGAATGAAGGAATTATCACAATTTTGATAGCGCTTTGAAGTGTTTCTCTGATCAGGCAGTGCTGCTCTTCCCATGAGATCACTAAACACTGAAATTACAGTTGCTTTGTCAAGGCCCTCTGGCTTGAAGCAGAACACCAGAAGTCTGGAAGAGGTACTCTGCTGTTGGATTTCTTTGTCTCCATCTTTCTCAATGGAAACCATGCAAAGATTTGGTAGCGATCTCCCCAAATTACACTGGTGTCTCTCTCTGAGGCTGCTGTAGGGACCAAATAACTAACTTCTGGGAATCAGCAGTGCCAGGAACTGGGGGAGTAACAGATGAAAATATGAAAAAAAAATACTATTAGCTAAGTTAGACCAGCAGAAAAAGTTAACTGGCATTTCCTCAGCAGAAATGGACCTTGGCCATCTTTTCTACTGAGATATTTGGCAAATTCTAGTGGTGTCCAGCCCTGAGACTGGGAAGCCAGGACACAGAGAGAGCTGGCAGCCAGCCCACTTCACCACAGCTCCCTGTGTCAATGAAAGGCATCAGCTTGGCTGTCTGCGCGCCCAGCCAAGGGCTCACTGCCCACCAGCACATCCCGATGGCAGGAGCTGCTGGGAGGAAAAAGGTGGCACAGGCCTCAGGTAGGGCAGTCTACAAAGCAGACGCTTTTCGATTTCGTCTGCAGTCACAGCCTGGTAGTGGCCCTGTGCCTCTCCTAGGGCACTGGGCATGAGCTCTTCCCTAACGCAGTCTGCCTTTGGGCTGTAACCTCCTTTTTGAGCCTTCTTCCAGCAGACATGAATCACAGCAGCAGTGCTTTTTCCCCTCCCTTGCCTGCTTTGACTCTTCCAGAGACGTTGCTCAGGATCCTCTCCATCTTCTTTGTAAAGTACCACAAAAATCCTTCACATTAGAAGGCGTCTGGGAAGGTCGGCCATCCAAGTTAATTAAACAGCACTGCAGTCAGCACAGCCACACATAGATCTTGTATGTTCCGTTTTTTGCTAGAGTTACGTTCTCCAAGGCCAGTGCCTCTGCCAGTGATCATGCATCTGAATTAATTTCATTTTCTCTGGTGGTTTCTATTGCCCATTTTCAGAAAACATATTACTCTTGGTTCAAGCTCTGCTTAGAGTGTTATCGATCACAGTTCTTTTATGGCAATATTTTGGAACATTGATGCTAAATACTGAATTATTATAAAAATAAAGATGGATAATGTAAACACAAACACAGCCAGGATGTGTCGAATTCACACACAGCATACCTGTCAGGCCAAACTCCATCAAGAATAAGAAATCTCCAGGACAGGAGCTATTTATCTATCCATCAATTTTCACATCTTTCTTAGCTTTCAAGTTAGAAACAGCAGTATTAGCATCAACTGATAAAGATGTCATGACGGTGATGGATGGAGTTCCAGAAGCATATGCTGGGGATATGACTGATTTCAGAGATTTACATAAATTAAGTGAAGAGGTTGTATTCAGTCTGGTGGAGCCAGTGTCTTGATCTCCATCACCAAAGGAATCTCACTAAGCTATGCAGTCATTTATCAGATGATATGGTAATTAAAGTAGTGTCAGCAAGGCATCTTGGCAGTCTCCACTGAATATACAGTTCGTAAATTTTTGCAGAGGTACTGTTATTGTAGCCAGGATTGTCTGCATGAAGGCTGTACAAAGCTGGTAGGCAGAAATATATCTTTTATTCAACCTACTGATAGACTGGGAGAAAATCCCAAAGGGCACAAAACCCCTTCTTTAGTTTTGAAACAGAACAACCTACAGTTAAGTTCAGATTGCTGCTTAATTTAACTCTGTTAATCAGTGAGACTCGGAGAACAGAGCAGTTTGTGCCTAAGGAAGAGAAAGGAGTACCAGCAGTTCAGCCACCTTTGAACAGGGCAGCCCTTAAGTTGACAAGTCATTTCACAGAGGGGAGGCAGAAAGGCAGCTGCTTCAGGTCAGGCTGCAAGCTGGGCTGGAGGGACCATAGTACTGCTCTGTGTCAGCAGATGTGCCTCAAAAGTCTGGAGATCCCACGAACTGCTCCAAAGATGAGCTTTGTCTCTGTTGCATTGAAACTGGTCCTTTTGCAGAACATTTTGCATGAACATAAAGAGGCTGGGGAGGTGTTAACCTTCTGTTCCAGGGTCAATATTAGCAATAGCTGGATAACAACTGCATCAGTGGCAGCCTTGCGAGCACACAAGGAAATCTGTTAGCAGATATGTCCAGGAAAGCAGCACTGAGAGCGGTAAGTACCAAGTCACCATCTTCCTGCCCATTATAGCATGGAAAAACAAGACAACTTTGTATTCACAAAACAACTTCCACCAAAGGCTTTCCAGACTTTTTCCCACCTTTCAATACTCAGACCTCCCAATATCCCTTGGAGGGAAAGTATTATTATGCAAAGGCTAAATAATTTGCATTCTGCTAAGGATAAATGATTTGCCTAAAGACACAGAGCAAATCAGTGGCTTTGATTTATAGCTATGATCTGGCCTGACTGCAAGGGAAGACTTTTCTCGATTTCCATGGAGCCCGACTAAATTCTTCAGCCCCCCACTAGAGGAAGAGCCAGCGCAGGGTCAGAACCCAGCAGTCTGAGTCTCAGTACTCGATCTAAGAGAGGGCATCCACCCTTTTTCTTGCCTAAGGTACTGTTTGCGAAGTAATGTCTGCAATGTCTTTGCATTATGTATTTGACAGAAAAAAAAACAGAATATAACAAGAATACTATAATGTGATAATACATGTTTATATGCGTTGCCACTCTTCTTAAAATTGTGTTTGAGCAATCTAGCTTGAATATTTCTTGTTTCTATAGAACTCTTTGCTAGCTAATTTTGTAAGTGTGTCTGATCGGGCTCATTTAATTCATCATTTTCATTTGACTCATTAATCTCTGCCTCTCTTTTGAAAGATAATCTGCATTTAATGGCTATGTTATGTAATATGCAGCAAGGCAGGAATATCTTGCACACTTTCAGAGGGCAATATTGTAATGTCTCACTAGTTTTATCTATGCATCAAAATCTCATTTTTAAGATGCCCAAAGTGCTTTCAATTACCAATGGGGTGAGTTTCTGAGCACTGCTATAATTTGTTTCTGGTAGAGTCTGAGGATTAGAAATCAGAGTCATGTAAGAGTTTTTCAAGGTATAGCTGCAGTCACACATAAAAGCTAAAGACAGGAATAAATTAAATTTAAATTATATGCTTTATATTTTTTTATCAATAATTACTTACCCCAAAGCCATCCCTTCTGACAACGACTATGCTCAGATGGGCCATGGGCTGATTCCAAGCCCTGGTAGGGGGATGGCCCAAACCCTCCCATTCCCCATGCTCCTTGCAGCTCGCAGTAAGGATAGACAGGTCTTTACAACTCTGCCATCAGCAGGTAGGTACAATCCATTTCTAGCGGCAGACGTCAATCTACACACCTTTTAGCTAGCGAGTGAAGGTGTTTGCTGTTCTTCAAACATCTTTTAAAGACAAAAATTGACAGCAGCTGGAGAAATTTAAAGATGCGACAGGGCAGTAAATCTGGCCCACTGTTCATCTTTGTAATGTTTTCCAGCCCGGAGAGTCAAGGGAAACACTAAGAGGGTGCTTGCAGACCTGGATGCGCACCTGGGTCTGGCATTTCTTTTCTTAACTTCATCCCATCACTCTTACTGGAGGATTCACCCTGTCCATTCTAGGAAATTTTGGATAACAAAGCTATAGCGCCTCTTTCTTCCCCTTCCTATTGCCTCTAAAGGCACATATTACCATAGCTGATGTAAGGATGCAAATATTAAACACAGAAATTATCCAAATAATTCAAGATGATGTGGCAATTATGCTTCTTATAGGTATTTTGACTCCTCTTGTTCTCAGATATAATCATAGAAACTTTACTGCATTTAGGTTATTCATAGACTGTCTTAGTCATTGGTCTTTCATTCAAGATTTTCTTAATTATCTGATACCTATTCAGTGTACGATTAATACATAGACACTTTTTATTTTCATAATCTCTTTGCCAAGGACTTAATTTTATTAGTAAGTTGAGACATCTGATTAGAGCAATCAAATACCATCTCCCTAAACTCTGTTTTGTTTTTCATCTTGAATTCTTTCCTATTTTTAATTTTTTTTTCTGAAAATTAAAAACCATATCTAATTGCAGTCAAACCAAAATTGGTAGACAAAGATTATAACTCCTCGCTCAGTGACATTATGCATTATAGTGTGATCCCATAACGGCACTAGCTCATTTTGCTACTGTAACTCATTGCAAACTCGTACCTGCTTTACTCTGCTAATTCCTCTAGACCATTCTGCAGTGGTACTGTTGAGATTTCTCCATTCTGCTGAGTTACTGAGTTTTTGAATGATTTTTCCCAGGACAGTTAGACTGCATTTAGAGGTGAATCTTATTTTCTGCCCCTTATTCAATTCTTTAGGTAGGGTCTTATAAATTTTCACCATCCCTCCTGCTGTTAACAAGTTCCTCACACTGTAAATTTCATTAAGAGGCTGTTCTTTCCTTCCTTTCTGAGAAATCATTAATGAAGACATTAAACTTGAGCAAGCCCACGCATCCACTAGATATCTCACCCAAGTCTTAGAGATTGCCACTTCTCATTATCTTTTGTTAACAGTTCTTCAGCCAACTTCAGTCTGTGTGAACGTTTGTTCCCTGGCCAATTTCAATTAGTTTTGAAAGCTGCTGTCAAATGCTTTATTAAAATCCAAATAAATGATAGCTACTTCTCTGAATTAATCCAACAGTTTTGCAATTCTATCAAAAAGGCAGTCATTGAGTTTGTCTTGCAAGATCTGTACTTGATAAATTCACACTACTAAATGCTGTTGCTTTCATTATCCTCCAGAAGTCCAGAAATGTCTTTTTTTTCCCCAACACTTCTTTAGCATCCTAATGATCAAAGTATGACTTATTAAAGGGCAATATTCTGGCTGCCAAAGTATACATAATCATCATGTGTTGTCACCTTCAATTTTCTGAAGCCCAGTAGTAGGTAATAATTGTTTTAACCTATTCCTCCGTTTCTATTCTGCCATTTGCCTACCATGTTTCTAATAACGGTTTGAAACATGTGTAGGGACTGTGAAGCCTAAAGCTGCTTCTTGCTTAGTCAAAGGAAATAGTTAGTATATGACAGCTGCACTGTTCCACTTCCATACTTCTCTTTCAGTATATTTCTTCACTAAGTACTCAATTGCCTGGTGCTCTTCTCTTGTCCCACATTAAAGTGGTTTGTTAATCCATTTCAGTCCAATGCCTTTACCCAAGGCCATGAGCACTTTTCTTATTTTTTTATATTCCTACAACCTACTTTTTTTTTTTTTTTTTTGCTACAGCCACCTTTTTCATACCTTTCTGCCAATTGCCTTCACCGTGAAGAAAACCATTGCATCACCTTATGTTTGCCACTGGATAGCTTAGATACTACTTCTGGTTTTGTAATGTAAGACATTACAAACTGAAAAGATGCGGACAATGTAAAGGATTTTCTCTATCAGACAACATGTCCCCTACCCTGGCATCAAAGAGTCAGAAAGAAATTATATGATTCATGAATAAAACAAACCAGAGCTTTGCTCAGAGAATGCATCTGATCTCTGCCCTTGGAATACTTCAGGAGCTATGCTAGTTTTAGCCAAAAGCACTACTTTGTTATTGAGCAATGTCATGAGGAAACAGGTAAACCCTAAATACTAATTAACTGAACAAAAGCTAATATCCCACATGTGGTATGGGAAAAAAAACCCATGGGTTTATATCAGGATGTAAGAAAGAATCAGTTTATCAACTTTGCAGCAATTACCTGCTATCAGAGGATTGTCATCTGTCAGAACAGTATATATCCTCAGATGTATTTTGACTGGGATATATTGCTTCCCATTCAAGACCAGTGACAGAGTTCTATGAAAAAAAAAAAAAGCCCTACTGAGACTCATTTTGTTCAATGGTTACTTTTTAACATTCATGTTCTCACCAACTCCCTGAGTTGGGCTTCAACTACTAATTTCATTTACAGTAAATGGAGTCAGTTTTTCCAAGAAGTTCATCACCCTCTTCAGGTTATGTCTTAAAATTTCCTACGTACATTATCCTACTACTGAAATTCATTATGTTCACCTTTTGTCTCCACCTTACTGCATTTGTTGTGTATTTTAGGATGTGATTTATTGTTTTTTTCTTGATATTGACGAAAGGATCTTCAATAACTAGCTCAGATGCAGAGATCTATCTAATAGACAGCTGAACTTGGCAAATCCGACACACACTGTAGGAACCAGGCTCCGTGGAAGTAGCGCATTGCACTGCTTTGCCTCAGCTGTTCAAATCTCTCTAGCTTTGCTAAAATAGGACTGGATAGTACATTAATTGAATCATTACTACCAGGAAGTCCTGGTCCTGCTGTGCCTTCAGACCAGTGGACACAATACTTCTGTTACCAACTCTGATACAAATTGGAAGTTGCTAGCACAATGTAGAGAAAGTGGGTATACTTACTTATTAGGAAGAAAAACTCTATCTTGCCCTGCTGAAAGTGAGTCAACTCTGTTTATTCAAATTAATCTACTTTTTTATCCATGCCTGCACTTAACCTGCTGAAGTTTATAGTCAGTTCTCATTACGTATTTCCCTTACTCCCTTGGTTTTAGCAAGTCTCATTACTTACTTCAGTTTTTCAAACGTAAAGCAATTAGCATTTTGTACCTTTATGCCTGGTCAGGTTTGTATCTGGTCAGCAAAAGATGCAAATTTAACATATGTAGAAAGGAATTAGTAGACTTCTGTCCTTTTATAGCCTAAACAAATCACTTAGACAGTTTTAATGTGTAGCATCATT
This sequence comes from Phalacrocorax carbo, assembly GCF_963921805.1. NCBI lineage: Eukaryota > Metazoa > Chordata > Aves > Suliformes > Phalacrocoracidae > Phalacrocorax > Phalacrocorax carbo. The sequence goes on along the minus strand of NC_087513.1, from coordinate 41,301,623 downwards.
TTATATCCTATTACAAAGCACAAGTGCTGAACACAAGTGAAATGCTTTTAAAATTGCAATTGCAGTTGTATACCTAACTTTAAACCTATGACCTTAATTTTTCCATACATCATATGCATAATTTTGAGGACTTAGCCTCCATAGAAATTCCATGCAGCTATATCAATTAAGTATTTGCCCATTTTAATTTAGTGTCATACTGTGTACACAATATAGTAAAATGCAAACCCCATATAAGCCTTTGAAATTTTGGTATTGGGCAAGGTCACAAAATAATGAATTATATAAAGACAGATGCAGAGACAGCGTTTATGAACTATGATCCTGATATTTTGTCTTTAGGTTTTTTTATTCATCTGACTATTTTTCCCAGACTGAACTATGAGTTACTGAAAAATACCCTCAGTGATAAGAAGATTTAAACAGAACAAAAAAATTCCTGAGTCAACCATTTATCTGCTACTGAATTCTGTGAACTAATCTTAGTTCAGGCAAGAGCTCCCCTAAGCAGTTCATATATTTTAATACTGTACAAGCACTCAGCACTCGGTATACATGGTACAGCTTATGGCTTACACTGTTTTAAAACTAAAGGGAAAAGTCTGCTGTTGCATAGCGAACTGGGTGAAGTCCTAACCGAGGCTCCCAGCTCACCAGCCTAGACCAGTCACAATAAGGCACTATTGCTTCTCAAACCCACCACATTCAGTAGTAACCACCACCCAGTGTTTACCTTAAGGAGAAATAACTTGTCTTACAGGTGTTGGTAACTACAGGAAGAATGTTTTAAAATGCATGCATTTAATCCTATGACATCGGCCAGTGAAGACTTTTTAACCTAAAAACTTGAGCTCTCTCCCATCCACTGGAGATTGTTGTAATCTCCACCGGAGGTTATTGTAACTGCTTGGCATTGAATTAAACCTGTTGATGTGAAATAACGCTCTGTACATATTTCTTTCCATCTTTTAATTCAACATTTAGACCAAAGTGCCTTCTCTGTAAGCTTCTCCCAGAGGCACAGTCCTGATTCTTGCCTGTGTCTTGGCTTTTTGTTCATTTGCTCCAGCGTCTTTGGTTGGGGTTTTGCTCTGCTTGTCCTTTATAGCTGCACAAATCTTCAGGAAACAATCAAGAGAGACCGACCCTCATCCCCATCAAGTGCCTCTGCTTTCCAAGGTGATGTGTTCTCCTCTGGAGTAACTTATCTAGCTGTCTCGGGGTTACTTACCTTCTTGGGTTAACCTGCTTTTGCTAACCACCCAAAACCGTATAGACACTTTGAAAGGGACAGAACTGCCCTAATTTCCACTTGTCCGTAGGGAAATACATACTGATTTTGTGCTAAGACTTGTACTAAGACACCATTAATCTAATCTTCATAGAAATGTATTTAAAACATGTCAATCAGCTAAGCAACAGAATGGGATGGGAAAAAATGTGTTACATCCATGATTGTAGAGTGGAAACAATATAGACTTTTGATATTAACTATAAGTAGTTAACAGATCTAAAAGTGCATCTCTGAAAATAATACCATTTATTAAAACCATATTTGTGAGCTATTTAATCTTTTTAAGGGATGTATTCACATTTGTGCTTGTGCTTATTACAACCTTTTGACAGTTTTATTGTTGAAAAGTTCAAGGTACATCTCATAATTGTACCAGGAACACGCATTTATCACTGGCAACAGTTCTGTGCCACATGAAATGAATTACTGTAATAGACATGTCATGTAATAGCATCTCATTATCCTCCCCCTCTTCCTCCTCTTTCTTTTTCTTAACCTTCTGCAATGAGCAGGTCAAAAATGATGGTAAGTGTAACAGACAAAAATGATTCCTGAGTAAGTTCAAGACGCAAGAAGATGTTTGCTAAAAGTAATGCTGTAGCAATTCAGTGAGTAATTAACATCGTGTTCAATACACTGCAAAATAAAAGTGCTATAACAGGGTTTGAGCCCTAATGCTGCCGCTTAGGCTCTAGCAGTTTAGCAGATAGTGAGGCACCATGCTGGGTCAGGGGCAGGATGATTAGCGCCATGGAAAATCAAGGCCACTTAGATCCTTCTGCCCTGGTTTCTTTATTGCAGCCCTCTAATTACTGCTGAGAGGCAAGGTGATACAAAGGCAAAACCACACAAAATATACCCAGGCTCTCCCTGCTGTTCCTACAGTTGCTGTGGCCTGAGAAGAGCAGCAGGACCGTAACAGAAAGGGCAGGAGGTGATGCACGGGAAGCATACCTGAGGATCAAGTCTCACCATGGCCCTGCTGATGCAGTCCTCGTTCAGCCTTGCACCGTTAGTCTAAATTCTAATGGGCTGATTTAGGACAAATCGGCACAGACATACAGGACAGGATGGGCTAGATTCAGTATGGAGGAGCTTCTGTAATTTGCCCCAAGATGCAAACAACAATCACTAGTAGGGTGCCTCCTTTTAACCATTCAGCAATTTCTGTTTATTTTTAATTAGATTTTGGCCACAGTAGATGTGCCTGCTAACTCAAAGACTAAGTTTCAACACAATGAGGCTTTAATTTCCCAAGCACATCCTCATTATATCACATCATTTCAGCCTTACCTTCACTGCACATTTCTGACAACTATCTTTGTGCTCATTTTCCCGTCCCATCCATCATACAACCCTAGCCATCAAACATGTCATTCTCAATACTGTCTCTCTAACATGGAGTTTATGTGCTTTGTTCTCAGAAAAGCCAGGACTATCACCAGCTCACTGAATTGTTTCTCTCCACTCCTGAGGCCTTGGTCCTGCTCAGTTGCAGTATGCAGGAGTCAGAGACCTCTGACAGCAGTAGGACTCTGCACGGTGGCTTCTATGCAGAAGGTGCAGCATAAAGGAAGATAAATAATTTTTGCTAGAAGTAGGAAGAAGCAGGGAATTAGTCAGCAAAACCTGTTTTTTTTTATTATTATTAAGATAGCAAATACTCCTAAGTCAATTTACAAACCAAAGGCTCTAACTTCTCTCCCTCCTACTCCCTCCAGCTCAGCTGAGGAGCTTTCAAAGAAAATGGGTGCCTTTAAAGTTCTGCTCTTACTGAAGACACTGATCTGAGAGCAAATAAACAGCTCTTCATTCAGTCTTGTATGGAAATGCTCAACTTGAAAGCAGCTCAGCCACTGACTGAAGTGCTGCTGATTGCAGTGGCCGCACTAGGGAAAAACAAGCATGTTCTTTTTGATGTTTGATTAGGAGATGTGCTGCCACCGGGATTTCAGAGGGAAGTGCCATTTCTCCCTCCTCACGTCCTGCCTCCTCTCCCAGGGATGCTTCCAAGGTGACCATGCACTTCGTCTTGGCTGTTTCAACATTCCCGCAGAGGTATATGCAGTAGAAAAAGGAGGGATGAGAGCCCTTTTGGGTGCAATGTATCCTAGCTTTTCATGGTTCATCCTACATACCAGTATCCCCTCTTAATGTGAAAGCTCTCTGCTGGCCCCCAAGCCACCTCCTCAGGCCTCCTGAACCACTCCAGACCTGATCTCAGGAAAAAGAGGTATGATGGGTATGCCTCCATACTCTGCTGACACATCCATATAGGATGGTCAAAATTCTAGCCCCAGTATAACACAGTGAAGTGTTTAATGGTAGGATATTATAAATATACTAATTTAGTCCCCAGTTCTGCTTACCTGTGCTCAAAGCATCAATTCTGCCTGTTGGGCTCTACAAAATCAGGACCTTAAAAATTCCCTTCCATTTTCAGTAGGCTAAGATGTGCAATACAGAAGACATCATCTTTATTGTTAAAGAAAAAAGACATTCTGGCATTGAAAGGTATATTTTGAAAAATACAGGGTTGGCGCTTACTCCCAGTGATGTCAATGTCAAAGCTCCTATTGACTTCAGTGGGAACATGATTGCATCCAATGGGTAAATAATTGCACATATTTCACATCTCATTTTTACTGAAAACTGTTCTTCAAAAAAGGAAAATAATAGCCTGAATTCAAGGACTCTATTAAAAAGTCATTTGAACTGCATTCCAGTTGAAATCACTTTTACCAGTGAAAAGATCTTTTTTGCTTATTCAAAATTTACATAATTAGAAAAGCAAAAATGACAGACTTTGCTCTCTATTCCAGTCTCAGTCCTGGTAGCCTTGTGGCGCTTACAAGTACTTCCAAGCCCAAATTTTGTATTTTCTGTGTATCTCTGCTTTCTACTAGTCCCATCATTTTAATGTGTTTTGAAAAATTCCATGTCAAAAAATACTTTTTCTTCCATGTTTTTAGTTGTAAAACCTCGGTGTGTCTATTCAGCATTATTAAACTGTTATCTCAACTGAAGTGAGAACATAATCAAAAGGCTGGGTATTATTTATCTTAGCCATGTCTCCACGTCAGAAAATTAAGACAGTGATGAATTACACATTACTATACAAAATTTTATTATCAGAGACAAAATTCAAATTTGTTCTGCTTAAAATACAGAAGATAAAGTTTCTCATTTAAAAAAAAAAATCCATTTAGTCAGTCCTTAGTTAGAGTGGAATAAAAATGTTATGTTGAACACATAGTGGTCCCATATTTATGGAGTCGTTTTTAAAGGCATATCATAGAAAAAACACTTTTCCAGTAAACTGTAACAGAAATTCATATATTTTATTTGGCTATTGGTTTAAATTGCTGATTAGTTCTATAGTCATTAATTAACATTGTAAGAGTAATTCTGCCTTTATTCCCAAATCCTAGGATGCTTTAAACAATAAACGAAAAACTTTGATAAATTTGGCATTTTTAGATATACTGAGAATCAGTTAATACTGCTGCTTTATATGCAAAATATATGCTTTTCTATAAAAAAAGAAAAGAGAGAAGAGCAGTTGGCTCTATATAAAGTAAGATGTGATTTTAAATTCAGCAAAAACACATCGCCACATCCTGCACCTGAAACCTGTGCAGAAACAGGCTTCAACCCAAATAACTTTCCAGAAAGACTGTTTCAGCCATATGCATGATTTGATACATTAACTTGAAGCGCATGAGTAATCCCACAGAAACCTGTGGGACTGCCTCCAGTATATGTATACTCTATACGTAGTTGAGTCGTGGTCAACGCAGCCTCACATCCTGCCTACGTCCAACTGCTTTGCTGAGCTGAAACTTTTGAGTAAGGTCTGTAAATACACATAACCAATGAAAGCTTTGTTGAAGCAAAATGTCCAGAATTAGAAGCTATACATGCATGTATATATGGCACATAGAGAGAGAACTGTGACATTATGCAATGACCTATATTTCCTTTAAACGAAATGGCATTCTGATCTCGCAAATACGGGTTTGTGTGAAACCATTGGTGACCTGTATCTAAACTGAACCAGCTCCACCTCTTACTTGAGAAAGAACTGAATTCCGAAGAGTTCAGATTTGAGGAGTGATGGAAAAATATGTTCTTCTAATTACAGTATTCAGAATTAATCTAAGGCTGAGACAGAATTAATAGAGGGACTCATCCATTATAACCAGCATTAATAGCTGCAGGATGACTTCTTTCTTCTTAAGGTGTCAAAAGATCTCATATGTGGAGTCTCTTGGGAAAATAATGCAATTTATTACCAAGCCTTTATTTTTCAATAGTATGATCCATTTGTGCCATTGACGCATGTGTAGTGGAATTGATCATAAGTTTTCAGGGAAATGGCTTATGCTTATCTTCTGCAAAAATAGAGCAACTGAACACCTTTCAGTAAAACATCAGACAGGGAGCTACAATCTCTGTTTTTATAAGGCTATACGTCTCACCCACACCAAAGCCTACTGTCCCTGAAACATAAAAACAACATAGCAAAATTACATTTACACATATAATAAAGCTGTCTTTGTACAGGGTAGTTATACAGTAATTACAATGATGTTTCCATTAGAAACTGTCAGAATATTCTTTTCACAGAGTGTCTAAGCCCAGGGAAGTCCATCTCTGCGGAAATCTACTGTTTGCAGGAAGGGTAGCAGCCACACTTTCCACAGTACAGTATTCTGCAGTTCTCCAAACATATTATAAAGCTTTATCAAATTTGAACTGATCGCAAAGTGTTATTCTAACAAAAAGCAAAAGGAAAACAAAAAAACATTCGTCATCCAATATGTGCTACTGAAACATAGATACAAATACGTGAAACGTCCTGTACACCAGCCCGGGCATCACCTCAGGGGGCTGTTTTGGAAGCAATGGGTTAGATCCTCAGCTGCAATTCACATCAGTCACTTCAACGGATCTACCTCACCATGCACCAGCGGAGGATCTGCGGCCACACACGTGTTGTCAGTTTGGCTACAGGTTACTTTGCAATTAGAGAAATGAACATATTAAGCGGACTGAAATATATCGCTGAGAACTGAGACTGCATCTTGGCTCTTGGCCTCATCCGCTGTACCAAGGCTATCCTTATCAGGCAAATCCAAGCGATGCTGTCCAGGAAACGTTGGGGCACTCTGGCTAAGGCCTCCTGGCTCGTGACTGCCTGCTGCAGCACAGCCCCCTCTGCTCTCACGGCGCTGCTCATCTCCGTGTTCTCTACCAACGTCGCTTTGATATCCTTAGGAAACAGTGCGCGTAAAATAAGCAAAGCATTCAGAAATGCTGCTTGGCAAAGTCGCACTTACTTCACTAGTTACAAATCAGCCAAGTATAAATGCAATTTTTCTGAGAAAGGACACTGGGTCTGACCCACAGCACTTGCTCTTGTGGGTGATTCTCCATAAATGCATCTCAATGAAACCAACTCCACACCTGTTTTATAAAATCCAACCGCAAATGCATTATCCTGTGGGGTTACTCTGAGGTTGAACTACCCTCTGCCTTCAGCATAAAGACACAAGATGGGGCTAAGTTCAACCAGCTTCTTCAAAATATACTTGATTTTAAAATTCTGCTCCAACAAGGGCACGTGGCCTTACTTTGGTGAAAAATCCTTACACAAAGCAGTCCCTTTCTCCTTCCTTCTCATTGAAGGCTAAATTACTCATGTCAGCATGGACTACTTGCTCAAGTCAGAGTGGTTTCACTGGGTTTCAGTATTGGTTTTAAGAGAGGCAGAAGTTTCCAGAGTTGCACGAGAAACAGAGTGGCCAATTTTTTGCAGTTTTGTATGCAAAAAGGGAACTGCACAGACAGTAGTGCCATACAGGTTTGCACAGGCATCTGAAATTTTTTATGGTATTAGTGCAGTGACTACTATTACTAGTATTAATCCTTCCAAACCCTTCATTAGAAAAAGGCCTGAGAAACTCATGGCACATTTTCAGCATTAACAGCCAAAACCAGCACAACCATAAAGACTGTCTGTGCTTTTATGCACTGAAAAATCAAAATATTTGACCATTTGAAATTACTTCTGAAGAACATGGATTTTAATATTCTAGACAAAGATTTCAGTCAACAGTTAGGGTGAACTGCACTCAGGGATTTAGGTCTTTCTGTGCAATGCAGGCTCACTTTGTTTCCTGCCCGCACAAGGCAATGACACTAACCTCTAAAGATCACCCACAACCTGTAACAGGCAAAGGGACCTTCTGTCCCTCCCGTCTAGCTGAGAGAAACTTGGATGGAGCCTCTCTGCACTTCAGTGGTTCCCAGCTGTCTCCCTGACCCGGGCTAGCTGGCGGCAGCTGCGGATGATGCAGCCAGCAGTTTTTGGCCTGCTTCATCCAGCACAGGGCAAACAGCCTCTATTCAGGCTGCTCAGAAGCAGGACAGTCCTTTTATTCCTTCACACTCATACTGACACTGTGGTGATAAATCCTGCTTAGGACAGGGAGCCCAATACGGTGGGTGCTCATAGCAGAAGTGGTTGTAAGGTAACTATATATATGTAAACAGCTTTCTAAGCCACATCCCTTTACCTCAAAGAGAAGGTTGCACATTTGACTCAAAGTCTATTTTCATTGACTTCACTATCGGCTACAATCATGTGGAAAACCAACACTTTATTATGCAGGTATCTAAACAAAGGCATCCTCATCTGCAAATATCGGCCTTACTTTCTTCTATCCAAAATAATCAGACTTACTGACATTTTAGGGGAAAATTATCTGTATGGAGGATTTTTCACATGAATATATAGATAAATATTATATATATAAAAACTAATTTTCTCTTTTTATTCTTTACTACTAAAGATTTAATTGTATGGTTCAGGATTCTTCCTGTGAAAGCACCCTTCTGCATCAGTGGAGATATTTTGTTTGAATAGCGCAGATTTTTTCCAAAGCTCAGTGAAATATCCACAGCAGCCCAAAAGCTACACAAAATTCATCTTCAGTTTCCAACATAGTGTTGGAATTCTTGCTATATTCACTGAAAAGATGATCAAAAGTCACAAATTTGGATGTACCCAAGGATATATGAAGTTTGGGTTTTTTTTTTAATCAAAATCAATGTCCAAGTACTCCCAGTAATAGCAGAACTGACTCTTCATTTCAGAAGAATGTTTTCACATTGTTCTGCCATAGTCACAATTAGTAGCTACTATAATTTTAACAGCTATCAGCAGTGGATACATGAATAATTCTACCAGCCACAAAGTAAGAGGCTGACATTTTTGTAGTGGACAATGTTATAAAAATACGATAGCTGTTTTTAAAACAGGTATATTGTTATGCTGGCATAAAATCATGTCTATTCATATGTCTTCCTGTATGATTTAGTAAGCCATATCAATTAATAACTGATCCTGATACACACAAAGGCTGGTTAGAGATACAGGCCTCACCATATCTCTATAAAATGATGCCCAGGGCCTGGGTGAGGCCCACATCCACACTGGATTCACATTTTGCAGCATCTCCTCTCTCACTGGAAAGGACAGAATTAAATCCTAGATTTGAAAATGTTGAAAAGTTTGGGGTATTCAGCTTCCTAATCACAATCCAAATTATAAAAATGGGGCCCATCTTTAGATAAGGACAAAGGCAGAAATGGACTGGTAAAGGAGAAAGAAAATCAATATGATAAATAGATTTTTCTAAGCAGACTGTATTAGAGTTTTCCATGAGGCATCAACTATTCTTCAACACAGAGCTGTGTGGAACTTCTAATTAAAAAAAGTTTCTAAAGACATATTATTAAAAGTAGGGGGTTGAATATTGTAGAAAACAACTATAGTTTTGTTGGATTCAATCCATTTAAATTTAATCCTGATGCAGTGTGAAACAGCAAAATACAAAATATAAAAAAAAAGAATAAGGAAGTATAATGGAAAGGCCAGCTCAACCTTAGCTATAGCAGTAATACTGACATTACTAGAATACAACAATTGTAAGCAATACTTCAACAGGTAAGTATAACAGATACATTTAGGGCTTGATACCTGTGGTAGACCTGTTGCTCAAGGCCACTAAAATATTAATTTACATCCAACACCAGCTAAATGTACAAGAACTTCAATTCAAATGAGCAACAGTGGAAATTTCTGTGCACTGTGCAGAATACACAGGCTGAAATAATCTTTTGACTTTGGAACATATTGTTAGCCTGCCCTTTATCAGTGAAAAGCCCAGAAACTTCTGTGTGCATCCTGGAGGTACATGGTTCAATCTGTGGTGCTGAAAAAGAGAAGACGTCAAAGACAATCTTGAATAAAATTGCAAAGGGACAGACACACACTTCCTTTCTCTGAAATTCTCAAAGTAATTCACGTTTGAGGGCTTGGTTTTCTGCACACTCTTTGGATATCACGATTTTGGCCTTCATTACAGAGTAGAGGTTATATTAAATATTTGGCTTGCTTTTTTATTATAACAAATCTGCATGAGATTTTGTTCAGTAGAAATTGAAAATGTGACGCTACATACTGGCATTGAGGTTGAGTTTGGTCAACCACGTAAAATAATACTGTGCACTTTTAAACGCCTTTCATCAGAGGATATTCAAGTGCTTTGCTAACATTAGTCAAGCCTCACAACATCCCTGTGAGGTAGGTAAAATACATAGGAGGAGGAGGATTGCACTCAACTTGGACATGATAATGTTTCTGGGCATTAGGTTCACTAGCATTGCAACGTAGTACAAAGGTTTAGGGCTTACTATAAGGCAAAGAGTTAACAGTACAAGAGCACAGGATTCCCTCTTCTTTTGGTTACGTGGCCAGGATAATGTGGTGCTACACAGCACCAAACAGTGGAGCAAATGCCCACTCAAGGATTTCATCCACACACAGCACTCTCTGCACATTAAAAGACACAAAATGACAGACTCGAGATGGGTATGGCAGCTTAGTTATGGGATGTGTCTGCCAGTTCTTGAGGAGCAGAATACCATGGGAATGAGAGCCCAGAAAATAACAGCATCTCCACACAACTCTGATATCTGAAGATGCTTGGGTTTGGTTCTTTTTGCACTAATGTTTCAATTCACAACTTACTGGGGATCAGCAAATGCAACTGTAAAGCATGCTGGTAACTTCCACACCCTGTGAAGGAAACCACCAGATAAAATGGCTGTTTTCTACTTTGGCTGGCCACATATTCCCAATGTACCATGGGATGATGTGGTCAGATGGCTGTGATAGGCTGGGATGGCATAAAGAAACACGGTCGTACACCTACATTCCCCCTCTGAAGCTGCTGCAATCTGCCACCTGAAACCTCTCTGTAGTTTTGTGATTTTTTTTTCTCCATGGTGTAAACATGGGAGAGTATTTGGCCTCCATCAGTTTTATCCTCAACACTTAGCACCAATGGTGCAGATGGTCATTGTACAAGTAGCAGTTCTACTGTATCACTCATCTTTCTGATTAAGGACTGAGAAAAAAAAACCCAAACATATGATTAAGAAAAGTATCAGTCATCTAGAACAGTCTATGTGAAATATAAGGAAACAGAAAAAACCCCCATGTTCTTGGTATTACCCAGTATAAATAAACACACACCCACGCACACATACCCCTCTCTTTCTCCATATTTCACTTTTCTAGATTGGCATAAATTGTACATCCCTATTTGCAGAAGTATTGCCCACAAGGAGAACCTGACCTGCCTATCATAATAAATCACTACAGGGGCTGGTCTACCACATGCAAGACAGCCCTCTTGGTTAATTTTATGTCTTTGCACGCAAGGTATTCTCTCTGTTTGCTAATTGCCATTTGAATCCTGTGTTTGTTTATAACACTTGTGCGCTATCAGCTGCAAAACTTACTACTGCACAGGTTGGGTGACCCACTGTGAATACCACTGCCTTGTAAAGTTGCTGAGAAGAGGTGGTTCATGGATTAACACTGCATACCTTCACAACTAAACCCACACTGTTCCACTGTTCAGAAGCAAATGAATGTATAAAATTATAATGCATAGATGATGTCTTTCTTTCTCATTCTCATTTTCTCTCTCCGCCCCTCCCTCCTTTTCTCTCTTTCCTTGCTCTTGATGCTGCTTATTTAAAGACGGGAACATGGAGACTGCAGATACAACAACTGGCAACTCAAGAAATGAGCTGGCATCTTGTAATCATTAAGAGACAATCTGAGTGGTAGACTAATTGGCAGCTAGTGGGAAAGCTGACTTTACATCTCACACTGCCCCAAGTTGGAAGCCTTCTGTATTTCTGCATTTCCTTTTCCTTTCTTTCCTTTTGTTCATTGCAACACTGATTGTCGTAGATAGTCTTTGTGCTTTGTATAATGCCCATCTTTGATGTAACTTGAACTCACATACAAAATGCGGCTGTTATACATAAGCATGCTAGAATACAGGCAGGGACGGTACAAGCATGCACAAAATAGTCTTTGGAGGGTTTTTTTGTTTGTTTTTCTTCAACATTTACATGCACCACTTAATATCATGTTTGGCTGTGTACACTGAGGACTGGATTTCACAAGCGTTCATGGTCTTCTCTTCTGAAAAGCTTCTTGACAATTTCACAAGAGCCCAGTGTAAAAAAAAAAATCCCACAATTGAAAAAAAAAAAAAATACCCCCTTCTCCCTGCAATCTGATCTTGTCTTCATTATTTAAATGTTGAACGCTTCTGAACTGTCTCCTCTTCCTCTGGCAGAGCTTCATGTTAAATGGTCAGCTGGAAAGACAGATTAGTGTGTCAAGGATTTTCTTAGCCACTGGAATAGTTCCTCCTTATAAAGTCTTTGCCACCGCACATTGGCTTCCACTGTTTCCACGGCGCGAGAGAAAGAGGCAGCAGCTCCCTCTTCATAACTCTTTATGAAGTTCTTTAGCTGGAAATACAAGTTAACAGGTTAAATTTGCAGGAACTAAAGTAAATATTTCCAGTGCTCACAAACAAGTCAGGCATTTAGGATAAATCTCCACTCTCAGTGTTGAAGTAAATGTAGTACAGTGTAGAAAGATTTAATAGGAAATGTAATAAGACAGCAGACTGTCAATTATGTGTGATGCAATTGCTTCAAATTGCACTAGAAGATATTGACATGTCAGTGCCGGATCACATTAATATCATTACCTCCTTCTCTCCCATAGCCCAGCTGCCGCACTGCACAGACAGCTGGGCTGCTCTAAACTTTTATTTCTACCCAAGAAACCAAACTGGGGAGCACTGGAAATGCTTTTAATTCAGGTTTATAAGCAAATATCAGCAGAAGGCAGCCCTGATGCCCTTTCACGTTATCAACCTTCATAACAAACTTATTTCGTTTTGATTTGCAGAACCCTTTTGATTATATAATACAGGTCAGTTGTTTATAAAAGGAAGGGATGGTTAAAGTGTGAAGAGAATGGCAAAATAGCAAGTGGGCACTCATTTGATAGTCTTTGAATGCCTGAAACAGATTCCTTCCTTTATGAGAAATCTTTGATCTTTTTTCAGGAGACTGAAAAGGCCCCTGCTCTATTCTTGCGTATACTCAAATTATAGCACTGTCACCTAGATTATTATAGCTGATGGCACTGGTGTGCCTTCAATTACTGTTCTTTTTAAGTGAGAACTGCAAGGCTGATCTGCACAGTAGGTTGCTGGTTTTCTTGACTTGTATAAAATCAGGTGGTTTCATCAACACTTATTCATAACTAGTTAATTTTTGTTTCCTGGTGACACCAAATTCACCTTGTTTCTTTAAATCTAACTTTCAATAACATCTCTTTGTGCATGGGCTCAAAACTGAAAAGGCTGATCCTGCAACTATCTCATTCCCATCACAGTTAAAAGCACGGGAAGGACTTGGAAACTATCAAAATCAGCCCCTACCTGAACTCTGTACTTTTTATACCAAAATGTTTACATGGCCAATTTCTTTTAGGGGAAGTATAAACAAGCAGCCTGCCAATGCTATCAAGAAGGTGGAAACTAAGGGTACAGAAGGCTTCCTTGTGCAGTGCACATACTCAGATCTGACCAGCACTGTCCTTCCCACCTGGGTAGCTTTGAGGAAACCAGCTGCAGCTCTTCCCTAAGTTCTCGAGGCCACTAGACTTGAGTGCAGACAAATGGTTGGACACAAAATATCATAGCGCAATCAGAGTTCAATTAATCATGATTATGCTGCATAAGAACCATTTGATCCATTTGGGGTAATGTTGAGCAGCTGCTAAGCAGAGCATAACGCAACTGCACAACTACCTCAGTCAGGGCAGATGTTAAGTGAAAATGAGAAATCTTTGCAATCTAAATAAGAAGTACTTTGTATTCAGAACAAATTATTGTGGTGTCATTTGGCCAGAATATCAGGTTAACAGCTTTTCTCACATGGAAATACTGTAGGCAAAAGAAAAACAGAGAAGGCACTGGCAGCTACTGGGTGGTTTTAGGGCTGCCCTCTGCAGCATAAACTAGTGCAGACAGAAAGATCTCATCTTTAGTTTCTCAACCAATAGTCAAAAGAAAAATACCAAACCTACATATCCAGCCAAGCACAGAGAAGTGCCTGCACTACCCACCTCCTGACACCACCTCTAACCACTCAGGTGCCTTTGCAATCTGCTCCTCATCCTCGTGCTGCCCACCCGCAGCTGCCTGTGACTCCAGCTGAGCAAACAGAGTTCCCGGACAACCAACACTTTATTGCTCCTGCCCTGCTGCCTCCTTACAACAAACACAGCCTCACGTTCTGAAAGTCATTTAAAAATTACCTCTCTTAGTTCTTCTTCGGTATTGAGGAATTCTGTGACCCCACTGATAAGCTTTGAATTCATAAATAATGCTTCGCCGTACCTGCAAGGGCAAAAAGAAAATGTACAGAGAGTTAATGCAAGTGCCAGGCCAGCTGAAGGTTAGAAAGCAGTCTTCTGTAAGCAAGGTAGAAGGTATGGGACCGATTCTGGGGATCCAAGGCAATAGCACTGGAATTGGACACTGGTATTCCAGTGTTTCATGCTAAAAACCTGGACTGAGACCTTCTTCTAGGCTGATCTATTTGTAATTAACTTTTAGTTGGATGTTACTAAGCAGAATGGGCTTAACCGCAGCTGGGAGCTCCAGAGGAGGAGAGGACCAAACCACAACACCACCTCACGCTTAACGAAAACAGCTTTCCATGTAATGACACAAAGCAGCTCAAAATACAGGTGCCAAAGGAGTGGAGCAGCAACTATGGAGAACTATTCTGAGGAACCCTTCTAGCTGTACCATTAAAACAGACTTTTTGTAGTGCTGCAGCCTTCTCTGCATTTTGTATTCATCCACCTCATCTACATTACAAATGGCCTCTAGATAAGTGAACTGAATCAAATTCTCTTGTTCCAGTACCTGATAATTAAAATAAATAATACTGATAGATAATAATACCGCTAAAATAATCCCCGGGCTACGATGCAGCATCTTCAAAGAACCAACCTGGAATGAAAATTTGAAAGCTTGGGCAAGGAATATTTAAAGGCCAATGTATAATGGGGTAGGATACTCAGCGGCAATCAGCAATGACCTTCTGCCAGTATTTGCTTTGAAACCGGCCATTCAAATCCTGCTGTTCCGCTTGCTCTTCCACAAGCTTTTTTCAGTCCCCCAAATGAAGCATCTAGATCACTTATAAGATTAACTAGACTAATCCCGAAGTTGTGCATATAGTTTGTGTGGGTTTACTTCCAAGTCTCTAGTATGAAGAAAGTAATTCAGTTGGAAACTGAAAGCAAGTCTTGTTCAAGTCAGACGTCACACAGCACAGCAAGAGGCACTTGACAAATAGTTATCCTTATCTTTATCTGCACATACATCCAAAGTAGTATCTAGCTAATCTGAACATGAGTGTTTTTAAGATAGGGAATCCAGCTCTCCTGTCGGACATGTGTAAGTAATACCAATACACTGCACTGCAATTAAATTTATCTGGGGGAACAATTCAGTTCATACCCTATTTTTACAAACTGATTTAGAGGAAGACTTCAAAATTCAAAGTGAAATGAACTAGCACAGTCACAGCTTTCTATTTGGCTTCTATTAATCTTAAATTAATTACCCATAAATGCTTAGGTGCTGTAAGCCACAGTCCTTTCAAAAGAGAGGGGGAAAGAGAAAGGGAGAGGGATAGACCCAGGGAGAGGGATAGGAAGAGGAAGAGGGAAGAGAACTGGTTTTTTTTGAGAAGATTCTGTTTTAGGAAAGATGTACACTGCGTTGCTTGCTACCGTAAGCTTCTGTGAGGGGAAACACAGTTATAGGTATCAAATATCCTACTCCCTGACCACTAATAACTGAATTATTCATGGATATTTCAGCAAGTACATCTCTTTTTCCAAAACTTCAGTCACACTGACATATACAGACATCCAGAGGCAAAAGCCTCCTATGGGAAGTATGGATTTCATGGTCCTTTAAGCACGTTTAGGCTTTCTAACAAAGCCCTTTAGTATTACAGTCTCAGCTTAGCCTCATAATTGACTGCTTGGAAAATTGGAAGCTCCTCTTGATGGGGTCTTTTGACAAGGTTACCAATCCACTTTACAGAAGTGACCTCATAAAAACAGCTGCAGGGATTTTATTTTTCTCGCAGTCTGTACTGTAGCCACAATGCAAACAAGAAGTAAGAGAATTCCTTCCAGTGAATATGATACCTTCATGAATACCTGCGCTGATTACTGCCCGTTACGCATACTTGATAAAAAGTCAGCCACTAACAGCAATTTCTAAACAGGCTCTGCTGGCAAAAATTCTAGAAAAAATACCTCCCAAAATAGTATGTTGCAGGAGTGAAACAGAAGAATGAATAGAAAAAGTGTTTGTCTTGCAAGTATCAGTCTTCGCACCCTTCACAGGAAAGACAACAGCGCTGCAGAAGCAGAACCTCACATGCCTGAGTTCTCTGGACACATCCTGGGGTCACGGGCTTTCCACCTGCTCCTTTACTTCTGGGGATGTGAACCTCCAGTGCCTCACATTTGTACAGGCTCTGCACTTGTGCGAACTCAACTTGAGAGGCAGCATAGCCCATTTGCTTCAGACAGATTGAATGGCCTCACAAATACTGTCAAAGAATGACTTAAGAATGAAGGAGTTCTTATAGGCAGCTCTTGGATTAAATTTTCACACACTGAAACGCATGTGCATACATGAAGAAAAGAATTTAGGAGCCAAGGTAGTGCATGCTCAGGTAACAGGAATTCAAGCATTTTAGTTTCAATTCTCTTTTTCAGAACTTAAGCAGTCTTAGTCTCATGGATTTCTTATGAGAGACTTGTTACACACCTCAATTTCTAAGTCCCCTTTGTAAATGGAACATGAGTGATTTTGAAGATTTTATAAGTTATCTGTACCCTCTGGACAATGCGAATACAAGCATACTGAAAACAATAATTTGTTATTCTAACTCTTTGACATGTTGTGTTTTAAAGTTAGAGGAAATAGTGTTATAGTATAATTTAATCACCCTCAGTTATTTAATGTTACTACTTCAAATGTCAACACCTTTTATAATAAATCAATGGAAAATACCATTGAGATACCACCTTATTAAATTAATGCTTCATACGAAGTATTTTAATTTTAAATAAAATTAAATAATAAATTATAACTGTAGAAAAAAGATGCCTAGGGACAGAGTAACTTGAACTACAATTCTGCAATAAAGTCTGTATTTTAGAAATGTACTATGCGGCAAGCTTAAATCAGAAGCCTAATTTTGCATTCCATCATGTCACTCTTTCACTGAACATTAAGGGGCAAGGTGTTAGACTAATTCCACCCTCTCAAAATCTCTCTTCAAACGTTTTAATCTATAATTACAAAACAAAGTTATTTTCAATATGTATCACATATGTACAGCTTGCATGAACTATTTAATTCCACTGCATTGAATCTTTCCGTGATTGACGGAAACTCAACTGGATGTCCCTTTCAGAAAAATGCAACTGCCACAATCCTTTTGGTGGCTCTGACATGTGTTTGGAGATCAAACTGAATGTAGATAACATAAAGTCAGTGTTGGGCAAAGAGACAGACTCCTAGTTAATTTCCTATTAAAAAAAAACAATAATAGGTTTCTGATGAGGCCCTGCTGATTGTTAGGAACTCAGATAACACAGTGATGCATTCCAAGCGAGTGAGAGAAATAAAATTCAAATTTTAGGTGAAGTTCAGCTATTTAAAATTAAAACATACAAAATTTGGCATGCGACACAGTTTTCTAAATCTTGTCCATTTGTCTACACTGCTTAATCTTGTCCATGTCTGAAATCACAGGTGTTAGCTAGGTTGTCAGATGAACGTACTTGCTAAGGCAGGACACAACTTCTGTGTATGTGTTTGTAGCGATACAGGTTCTGATAGATTTAAGACTAAACTCTGTATAAATCCCTGGAGGAACTTGAAAAATTATTTGCTATCCAGAGCACAACTAACTGAGGTGGGTTGCATACCAGTAATGGGTCTGCCATCCACTTTCTGTGTAAAAGTCCAGTTCCTGGAATAATCTTACCAGAAGCAGAGGATTCTTCATTTCTAAACTCTTCTGCACTCTTAAAGCTTTTTTGAAAATTGCTTTCAAAAAAGTATGCTCCTGCAATATAAACTTCCAAAACCAATTCCAGCTCAAACCGATTTTTCCAGCTGAACGTCATCTAAAATCCCACTATACTACAAAGTATTATCCAAAACAGCATGAACAACTTTTTGAACCTTTAGGAAAGTCTCTGAGTTTCCTTGACTTGTCTTTTGATACTGTGAAGCCTGTAGTAAGTTTGTACCTGTAGTCATCAGGCACTAGGATTTCATTGCTTAAATACAGCATTTTAAATATACCATTTTGAATATTCTGTGGTACACTAGGTGGCTCCTCACAAGTCAGAATGGAACAGATCTCCAACAGTTTTTCTGCCAACACCATGGGAGTGGCCTGGCGTGGGGTGTCTGAAGTTCTTGGACACCTGCCTTTAAGAACTTGAACCTCATCTGAGTTGTGGTCCCTTCTAACCTGTCAGTATCAGATGAGCTGCCGTGAAATCCCTCAGATCCTCAGGCTGTCCCTAAAGAACTAAAGAAATTTCTCATTCATTGAATTGATTTTGGAATTAATCCATCATAAAGGATTTTAAAATGTTGACTAGGCTTCTGAGTAGGAACATGTAGCGCTTGTTCAAACAGAAAGAGAAGTAGGTATAAGGAACAACCCTGTTTCCTTCCTGTCCATCTGTTTTTAATTCAAAATGTTGCTCTATTATTTGAAACTCACCTGAAACACGAGTGGAATGACAGGGGATGACACTATAATAGCATCCTTTGAAAATGGAAATGTTTCAAAAAGGGTTTGGTGGTTTTTTCCACAGTTGAAATAATGTTCTCAAAAAGATTTTTTTACTATCAGACTTAAAATCACCAAAATTCCTTTGGGAACTGCTGCTTTTTTATCTATGTAAAAGTAGAACTGCAGCACCTGACATATAGATAGAATTCATTATCATAAGCACAGACACAATACAGTAATAGATATATATACACAGCTGATCGCTGAGATAAATGTTTCCATGCATGTGTGTGATAATCCATGAATAAATGCATTTATGACTCATATGTATATATTTCATATTTAGAGACATCTCTATTTATAGATTAAAAGAGAAAGGACTACATTCAAGAATTAGATGAATACATACATATAAAATACTTACATGAATTACATCAATAAGAAAATGAAAATAAATTTAGATTTTTATCTTTACCTAGCATTTAATATTTTCCATTTTTCTCTGAAAAACTTCCAAGCAAGATCTCTTCCATGTGGATTTCGAGCTACGTGGATTATCACATCAATTGCATCCTGATCCAGGACAACTTCAGAGTTGAGAGACAAATTCAAAAGCCTAGTGGGAGAAACAAGGAAAAAAAAATCCCATTCAGTTTCACCAACACATAGTCTGACAACAGCACACAAGGAAACTCTCAGAAAAAAAGTAATCACTGCCAAATGGTTTAAGTCTCCAAGTGAGTTCAGTGGTTTATTTCCAAAGACCCAACACATTTGCACATCAGAAAAATCTTGATGTAAAAGGATTTCAGTAAAAGCTGACTGGAACTTTACATGTGCATTTTTATGAAATCAGTAAGATCAGACTGGTCAATACATTTAAACAAAGGATATGCTAACAAAAAAAAAACCAACCCAGCAATTATTATAGGATTTCAAACATTTCCAATGAGCATAGGAAAACTTGGAAGTGAAAATCCATAATACGTGACAACTTTCACATGCATTATGCAAAACCACAAGGCAGTTTATACACACAGTAAGGCTGTGCTTGAAATGCAAAGTTCTTTCATTTAGACGAAAGCTCAAGTGATGAACCATAAATGTTAAAGTGATTATTGGTAATAGTCAGATACAGATATATAATATTTTTGTACCTGTTGAGCAAGTTTCTGTCATCACTGCATGTTAAGGCTTCTAATAATATTTTCTTCTCAGACACTGCTGTGGTGGAATGAAATTTCATCCAAATGAACTCCCATACATCTTCATCCATCAGTGAAACTCCTGTACAGTAGACAATGTCTCTCACATTGAGTGGGATTCTGTAAAAGAAATCAGTAATAGCATTGTGGTAAACAAGCAGCCTTATAAATAAGCAGCCAAAGGAGGAACATCACTACATTTATGAGACTCCAAAATTAAAGTGCAACAGTAATATTTTTTTGGAAAAATTGTATTTGCATCTCTTTACTGCCACCAAAATCTTCCAGGCCATTATAATGGATTTTCTAATGGGTAACACATGCTTGCAATTTTTTTCATAACACTGTCACATTGTCAGGAGACTATAAATTATGGTCATCCAGTTCATCAACACATAATGTGCCACATAACCTGCAGGACAGCTAACATAAGCTCTCCAAATTAGCATGGGATCTTATCACTCTGCTGCTGGGCTCCAAGCCAAATCTCTGCTTCTTGTCCTTAGTACTGAGGTTTTAGAACAGGAGCTGATCAGCCAGAAAATCCTCCTTGCTTGTGCTGAAAAGTACTCCATCTTCATACAGTAACACACAAGTAAGGAAGGATGTCCTCAGACAATGTGATTTAAAAATGGTGTTTTCAGGAGTAAAGAATATAGAAAGATCTGTTCACTTTTTCAGCATATTAATACCAGTACAAAACCAGCTATGCCACAGGCTGGTTGTGAACTGTGATTACTGCTCAAGTAATATAAACTCAGACTACAGTCAAACGAAAGCTTCTTCAAGCCAAATTCAGACAGTATAGGATGTGCATATGCACCGTTTTCTTCCAAAAAGATCTCTGCTGGGCTTTCAATTTCCCACCCTGCTTATGTTTCCTACACAAGCACAAAACCTGAAACATTTGTGAGCTAAAGGGTATTCCTGCAGATAAAGCGAGACATTTCTCAGAGGAGTAAGTTTCTGATTTGCAGGAAAGAACACCCTCTTTTTGTTGGTAAAAATTATACCAAAACACAGTTCTCTAGTTACTAATAGCTGGGATGAAACACCTCTGGAAATTCATATGCAAGATCTCTTTAAAGAATCGAGAAGTACATATGGCTGCTGTCCATGTCTGGGCAGTAATACAGGGGGACAAAGAATCATAGAATCACAGAATCGTAGAATGGTTTAGGTTGGAAGGGACCTTTAGACATCATCTAGTCCAACCCCCCTGCAGTGAGCAGGGACACCTTCAACTAGATCAGGTTGCTCAGAGCCCCGTCCAGCCTGACCTTGAATGTTTCTAGTGATGGGGCCTCCACTACCTCTCTGAGCAACCTGTTCCAGCGCCTCACCACCCTCATTGTAAGAAATTTCTTGCTTATATCCAGTCTAAATCTACCATCCTTTAGTTTAAAACCTTTAGCCCCTGTCCTGTCACAACAGGCCTTGCTAAAGAGGTTACCCCCATCCTTCCTATAGTCCCCCTTTAAGTACTGAAAGGCTGCAATAAGGTCTCCCCGCAGCCTTCTCTTCTCCAGGCTGAACAACCCCAACTCTCTCAGCCTGTCCTCACAGGAGAGGTGCTCCAGCCCCCTGGTCATTTTTGTGGCCCTTCTCTGGACCTGCTCCAACATTTCCATCTCCCTCCTGTGCTGAGGGCTCCAGAGCTGGACACAGCACTGCAGGGGGGGTCTCACCAGAGCAGAGCAGAGGGGCAGAATCACCTCCCTTGACCTGCTGGCCACGCTGCCTTTGATGCAGCCCAGGATACAGTTGCCCTTCTGGGCTGCAAGTGCACATCGTTGGCTCATGACCAGCTTTTCATCCATCAGTACCCCCAAGTTCTTCTCCGCAGGGCTGCTTGCAATCCCTTCGTCCCCCAGCCTCTATTGATATCGGGGGTGGCCCTGACCCAGGAATGACTTCTATAAATTCGATATCAAATCTTACACAACACAGAAATAAAAGGTTACATTAATACTTTTTAATTAAAGACTTTCACCAAAGTCTTATACCATAAACTGGGCTGTCTGAGCCAAGAATAAAAAGATTCTTTTACTCCCATATATTCATTCTCCAGAAGAAAAACTTTTTTCCACTGAAATTTTCTACTGTTGGGCTCTGTGATGAGTGCGTTTGTTAAAAAACTTCAGCTGATCTCTTTGGCCATGCCTGAGTCCTGGAAAATGAAAACAGTGTGGCTTTTCAGCATTCAAAAGTTTGGTTCCTCTTCAGTACTTCAGAAGGGAGTAGGCAAGGTAAGAAACTGTATACTGATAACTGTGAAGGGTTACAAACTGTTGCTGCCTCTGTGGGGTTACCTGGTCCCAACAACTATGATGGTTTCTTAAGAAAAAGAATAAAAGGAATACACAGCTAAATTGAGGCAAAAGTTCACTGCTCCTACTGACTGAAGGACTTTGGGGAATTAATACATACTGCTTTTTTATTATGCTTTTTCTGAGTAGCAAAAAAGTCCTGAAGTTGAGGTTTTTTTCCTGTTCTCTGGCAAATGCAGTCATCAGCTCAGTGGGTGTATCTGCAGGCTTAGATGGAGTCAGTCACATGAATTTTGCTTCTGCTGAGCTGACATGGCTCAGGCAGGATAGTGCTGCTTCTTGGAGATTTTTTAGCAGAGTCCTATGCTAACAGAGCCACAAAGGGCTGCCTTGACTAGTGCTGAGGTATTCTGCATTTAATACAGACAAACCCATTTATTTAGGAGTAAACTCTGTAAAGCAAAACTGAAAGGGTGGGCAAGAGAAATTTAATTCATTTTAAAGTTGCTAGGAATATGAAACTTTTAACTATGTGCAGCACACACCAGCAATATTGCCTTCTAAAGCAAAATCAGAGGTGCAATGTCTCAACTCTGCCATGAACTGCTACCACCTAGCCAGTGTAGATTGGTACTACAGTGCAGATGCTGGCATGGTTCAAGACCTTACTGTTTCTTCTCCTCCCACCATCAAACTGTGCGAGATCGTGAGCCGAGCTAGGCAATCACCATTGCTATGGTTAGGACCACATAAGTCAAGCAATTCCTACATGTCACTGACACATAGATGGGAGCTCAAAAAAATGCAGGTTCCACAGCTCCTCCCCCTTGATGGTTCCTATTACTTTCTTAGATTTTTTTCCCTCAATGTTCAAATGACCTAAGAAGCTTGGCATTGAAAAAAGTTAGTAACTCTCCTCATATTTACCCGAGATGAGTACGTTTTGGCTTATGTATGGACTATGCAACTGCTTCTGTGGTCCCCATAGAACTGTTACACCGAGACCAAGGAAACCAGAAAATTCTTAAAGCTGACCTGATCCATTAAAAGAAAAATGTTTTAAACATACATGGGCAGTAAAGGAAAAAAGTTATCACTTTCACCAGCTTTTCCGTACTACTGAGTTTTGATTCTCAAACTTTGTAAAATGTGAGTTCAGTTGACATTTACAGAATTATCCATGTATGCTAGGTGCTGAATTTCCATTTCACTGTAATCTAATTTGTACTTCTTACTTGAAATTCTATTATTAAGCCCTTGTTACGATATTTCAAACATTAATGAATATCAACAGTTTATTTTTCCCCCATTTAACCTTTCTTTCAAAAAGTGCACACAAAGGAAACTGCATATAATTGAGTGTGTTACAAAAAATTAGGACTACATATTTAAACACAAGAAATCAAGACATACTAAAATTAATGAAGCAGATATTTAGGTGCTGCCTTTGTGTTGGCTTATATTAACTCAAAATGAGGCTTAAACTTTTCTAAATAACTGCAACTCTCTCAAAACTTCAGGTCAGCAATTACAGTAACATAGATATGCAGCCATATACATATACACGGCGTAGATCGTGAAAGTTCTATTAATTATCATTGTGTCTTGATTCTCCAATACACTAGGTTATTCGTCCGTAAAGCACAACTTCCTTACCAGATTACTGGTTTTTTTGCTTTTAATTTGGGATTTAATACACTAACAGCATAAGAACATACACTAAACCAAAAGGACTAAGGGATGCTATCCTGACTGTGGGACCAAACAATCCATTGCCCCAAATCTGTCTTGTCATATGATACCTGAAGAGGAAGAACAACTGAACCCAGTCAAGACTTATTTCAGTAAAGGAAGGACTTTATATCTTGACACACAAACACTAAATCACTTTTTTAGAAGCATACATAGTCCTTTCTGAGCTTTGCTGGCAGAAATATTATCTTTGGTTTACTGCAAGAGATGAGACTCAGCCAACAGATACTCTAAGGAACTATAAGGCACCTGGAAAAGTTAATTCTTTTTGGTTGATTGCCCCATTATTTCAGGTAGGGACTGTGTGCTGGAAGGACTGTCACTCTGTGTTTGGCTAGTACAGTCAGTCAGCAGCAGAGGTACCTAGAAGTGGATGTCTAACCTCAGAAAGGTCAGCATTCCTCATTTGTGAGGTTTGCATTTTTGAAGTTTACAGTAAAACATATCAATTCAATGGGTTTCCCAGCTACTCCATCTCTTATGTTCTAAGTGCCAACACTAGCAGTTTCAGCAGCAGTGCAGTCAGTAACCATGGGATCATTTGCATGCTCTGGGAAGGGAGGAGGACTTAAGTGATGGCACTGATCCCATGCCCACAGCCTACGTGTCACCGTGTTTCTTGCTAAGAAAACTATATTGCCACCAAACTGGTAATAGCACACTTGCAGTGCTACAGCAGGTCTACTTGATATCATCCGACCAATTGCTCCAGGGAAGGTTTTAGGTCTCTCTCTATAAGCTATGTCATTAGGACAACATGAAAAAAATCAGCCTCTACAAACCAAGACATCAAAATAAATACTGATTTTAAAAGGCTTAGCTTCAGAAACTACAAAACTTACGGCTATGAAAAGCTACAAATTACTCCTGTGAGAGGCCTGTAATCAGGACTGTAGACAGGGGAGTCCTTGTGGAAATGAAAATTGTTTATGAAAATGTGAATATCCCCAAAGTAATTTCCCTTTAACTCAATGGAGAGCCATCTAATTGAATTTTCTCCATTTATGGGGATTTTTGCTTTCTCTCTCCTCCAGTCATTATGGGCCTGTATTTCACAGACCACAGAATGGTAGGGGTTGGAAGGGACCTCTGGAGAGCATCTTGTCCAACCCCCCTGCTTGAGCAGGGACACCCAGAGCAGGGGGCACAGGAACGCGTCCAGGTGGGTTGTGAATGTCTCCAGGAGAGGAGACTCCACAACCTCCCTGGGCAGCCTGTTCCACTGCCCGATCTTCCTCATCATTATCTAAACATATGAAATCTGCCCAGTCTACAGATTTTTTAATTTTATACCTTCATGGAAAATGTCGTTCTAAAATTGCAGTTCCAAGGCACTAGGTCAGCATGTGGAATGTTTGTCCCCTGTATTCACTGAATCAAGTAGATAAAATTACTATTGTTTCAGTACTGCTCAGGTAGTAACACTGCAGAACGTATTCCCGTCTTGTATTAAACTCATCTGGGCCTTCAAGGCTGCTCTCATGCTAATATGATTGATGGATACTTCAGAAGAATAAAGATTAACTTTTGAAAGCATCACTTTAAATGGCTTTTATTTGAATACTGATCCAATTTATTTAACTTTATTTTTCTTGCTTAAGAGATATGATGGTGAGAATGAAATATGTAGCTAGCAGAGCTCATGTTTAAAAATTAAATGCTTTGGGAAAAAGTTAAAAATTAAACAGTTTGAAAAAAATTAATTAAAATCATGCTGTGCCTTTACAGGTTTTTTTTTGTTTCAAGAGTGAATAATAAAGCTCTACAATGAGCTAAGAATAACCTCCTAAGTTATAATTAATTGGTACATACTTGCTCCTATTTAAATTGTTCTAACAATTGGAGATACACTTATAAAATTGGACCATAATTATTTATCTTCTGGGCAAATTGTGTTCTAATTTTTTAAAATGTAATTGCACACATTTTAGACACTTCTTTGATTAAGTGACAAATTTCAATACCATTTAACGTACTATTTGACAAAGAAAATTAATCAGAAACATTATTCTTTATTTTTGCAACTATTTAACATTTAACTTAAACCTATTTTTCTTGATGACTATATTTATAGTCTTGTAAAAGGGTTACAAGGCTCAGATAAGAAATAACAACCAAGTATTGGTACCTTGTTGGCAGATCTGTAATACAGATTCTATTATAAGGAACAGCACCACACAAAGTTTATTTTTCAAGATGGCAGTAGCAACACTTATAGTCCCATTCTCTATTACAAACTCCAGAAGCCATGCTGCTGGCACCACCGTGCACACAGCACTGGGGAGCATCCTCTGCCATAGCACATGCCCAGTCTGAAGAGAAAGGGCAGAACTTCCCCTTGAAAATTGAGGCACAGAGCTGTGATGGGCTTGAGATTCAGGTGCCTGTCACACGTTGAATCCAGGGGATTTAACTGAGGATGTGACTACTCAGGGTGTCTGTGGCAAAGCTATGCACAGATGCCAGGTCTCCTCAGTCCCACGGGTCTGACTGAGGCAGGCAGAGAACACATCATCCCTCGAGTGATGGTTTCTGCTATCGCTCCTTTCCCTTCCTATGGCTGATATCCCATAACTGAACACATGACTAGCACACTCAAGCTCTTCAACACCGATTTTAAAGACTGAATGGTGAGTTAAACACTTCATTGTGTGACTAATCTCCGAGTTGTTTCTGGACAGTTTTTGCAACAAAAATATTGTCCTTTCTGTTCAATTGTTTTGCAGAGTTGTGGTGAGATCATTCCTGAACCAGAAAATGGGAGACAAGTTTATCTAACTTCTAAGGATTGCAAATTTACTACTAATCCATAATCACGACATATAGGGTCATTTTATTGTGATCACACACAGAACTCAGAAGGTAAAAACGCTACCTGAAGCAGCTGCCCCATAAAGCCCCACAAAGAAAGAGTTTTGTCTTTCACAAGATGAAATCCTCTCTCTTTTCAGACATACTCCCCGGATGGTCTTTCAGAGCACTAACTCCTTGATTAACTCATGCACTCAACAGTGTTTTCTTCCTCCTTAAACAGTTTTATTGACTTGAGTGCAAGATTCTATTCAAATGTTGTAACAACCTATTAATTAGTTAAATCACTTCAGCAACATTGGCTGACATTAGCTGGCAAAGCTCCAGTAACGTTTCAAAATGGATGAATAGCCATGCCTAAATTTTTTCAGTAATTAAAACTTCTAGGGATTGAGAACAGAGAAGGGATCCATTTTATTGTTTTACATTTATCAGACATTCATGTATGAAAAAATGAAAATAACTCTCATTTTCTCATGTTTGCTGCTAATGATTTCCAAAAATAGCTGGTGGGCATCAAACCCATGAAAAAATCTAGTGCCTCTTCCAAGCAACTAGCAAAAATAATTAAACTGTTGGCTACATTCCCACAAATACTTTCGTAGGTGGTTAAACTTGAGCACATTTATAAGTTGTTGCAAGACTGTAGCACTAGTGTGCCCATGTGAAACAAAGCAACAATATTATGTATCTCAAGTCATTAAAGAAATAAGGGAGGAGGAAAGGAAAGAAAAAATGTGTTGTTTGGAAAAACAATTGATTTTCTATCACCTAAGCCAGACTTCATTGACATTATCTCAATTAATGCCTGGTAATTTGTTATTTACCACTCCCTCAGATCTATTGATAGTTTCATTTATAGACATGTTACAGTCTCCTGTACACTCCTGCAGTGCAATTTGTTTTTCTGGTGGTGTTTTCGCTGAGTAGTTAAAGGTCCACCCAAGTAAGCACACTGCCAATTTAGGCAGGTGGATGGACATGAATCCGTTGTTCCTTGCAGAGGAAATAAAAATTCTGCACAAACAAGTAAAGAGAGTTAGTACTCTCAAGTTAGGCTTGTTGGTTATTGCTGTCTTTGTTCAAATTACATGATAGAAGTCATCTTACTTCATTACTTGCACTTTTCTTAATAATAAAGATAAATAAAGATAAATAATAATGATAAAGAATTAACTAGTGTTCCTAACAGTCACAGCAATGTAATAAAAGTCTCTGAAATGGCAAGCAGAAGTCACTATCCACATTATTACACTTAAAAAGATTAAATGAGGCAATTGAGTACTAGGATGCAATCATCCAAAATCCCGATTTCTTTTTTTAGTAACCAAAAGTGGACCATCTGTAGTGCAAAATGAGCACAGATGTGTTCTTACTTGAAACCCAAAGACTCAACAGGAAAACTCATGGCATATTCTCTTTTCAGAGACCTCTGGCCCGACCTCAGTGCCCCAAGACTTCTCAGAACAACCTGTATGATTAAAGACCAGAACAGATTCAAAATATCTGGACTTACATTCAGGATCATCTGGCAGTCTCTACTTCTCCTCATTCACAAAGACAGACAAATGCAAATTTCATTAACCCGTGGGCTACAGAATGGATGCTGACTCCAGTCTAATTCAGTGCAATAGCCTGCACTCCACTGCAAACATCATCTATTCACATGAGCATTGCTTTCCTTAAAAAAGAAAAAAAAAGAGAAAACCTATGCCTTCCTATCTCTTATGTTGGAAAGTGTAGACCAAACGTACACTCAGAATTGCAAAAAAAAAAAAAAAAAAGAAAAAAAAGAAGGTATTAGAAAGAAGCTAAATATTGAACATTAGCTCTGCTTACCAAATGGCATAGTGAGCTTAGCTCTGATGATCAAAGATCAGCAGATTGTTATCAACCATAAGGTCAGCATACAGGTGCAAGGACAAGCGACACCTAATTTGCAGGCATCAGAATGCAACCCTCACTTTACACAAGTTTGATGTGGGACAATATTGGATTTCCCCATTTTTTTTTCAACTGATGATATCCGCAAGGCAGTATTCCAAGTTAAAAAACCAAAACCAAACCTGATCAGACTGCTTGTGACAAAAGAAAAAAATAGTAAAAATACTAAAACTTTAATTAAACCTAAAATCAGCCCAAAGTGTTATGAAGCCCAGATCAATCAAATGCATTTACTGTAAGTTTTCTAGGGATACTGAAGCAATTAAGTAAGGTGCTTTGTTTCCATTTAAAAGACAGCAACCACTAAATAGCAATGGTTACATTTCTAAAGAAGAAAAAAATAAGAGCAAACCAAAGTGGCTATGACTAGGGAGGGGCCTTCCAAGTGGTCCAGTAGCATCTTAAAGAAACATCACCACGTAATTGTCTGATGCAATACTATCATCTCCCTCTACTCACTGCTGCATATTAGCAAAAGAATAGCATCACCACAGCTCTGCTAACCAAACCAGAATACAAGCACTCCTTTTTCTGCTGAAGGCAAAACCAGCTGTCTCAGTTCAAAGCAGGTCTCTCACATATTCACGTGTTCATGCTATCCTGTCTAACTACGCCTCAAGCAAGCATACATCCACAGTCCACCCTGCCAGCAGAAATGTGTATTTGTCAACCTGTAGATGAGGGATGGCAAGAGTAGCTGGAAGAAAATCACGCCTGCACTCACAGAGAGGTTTGCAAAAATGTGTTTGTGCCTATGGATAAGTTATGCTTTGAGCCATCACGGTGTGTATTCACATGTTACCTGTTGTTACGCTATCTCCTGACAGGAGTTTACAGATTCCAGCTCTCCACACATTCTTTCCTGAACCTCAGAAATGCACATTTACTCAGCCTATCCAAGGCAGAAAGTCTAAAAATGCTAATCCGCTTAGAAACATGTTTTTCTTTCAGAATAGATATGGAGTGAAGGTTAAAGAGGTTAACAAGGCTGATCCTCAAGCTCATGCAGGCATTGTATGGTCATTTTGATAATTTTTAGGCTGAACCACAATGCTGTTATATCTAAGGAGTGTGAATAATGTATTTCTTCACACATGAGAGAGCTTCACCGGGATGAGCTCAGTTAAATGAAGGCAGAAGCAAACATCTTAATTTTCAGCCAACAGTGGCTTCCCCTGTAAAGCATTCTGCTGTTGACTGAATCCCAGTAACCTTACATTCTCAAACTATGAGGGAAATTTCAACTTCCTTATCTATTTTCAACTAGGTTTGTGTTCTTCTGAACATCAACACAGAAGTTTCAAGGGTTTCCATTGCTCCAATACAGGAGTAGCATATATCTCAACTTAACAGAGTGATAATGTTTGCCTTTGTATCGACTATGAAGTCAGAAGTCAATGCAGACTTTCAAGCAAAATGTGCTGGAGCCATCAGCCATTTAATAAGAGCAAAATTACTTAAATTCATTGATTAAGAAGACAGGAAGACATACCTTGAAGTCTAATCTCAGATTTCCAGCTGAAAGAATTAATCACTTCATTTTAACAGTTGCAAGGATTTAAATATGATACCAGTTCCTAGACCAGTATAACCAGATGTCTCCTTTTAGTCTCTTCTACATGTGATATTATGTGTTCAGTTTGCTCCTTGTAGAGCCAAACTTCTTTTTTTTAGAGTTATGTTCCTTGTTTTAGCATCATGTTTTGTTCTGCAAAAATGGTAGTAATACCACCTAAAGCCCTTTGCATACTAAGTAATCCTGGTATTGCAGGTACTCAAGCCTCCCTCCCTCAGATGAATGCTCTCATATTTAGGTTGGAGAGCTGTGTTATTCCTCTTGCTAATGAAGTAAATCCCTGGGGCTGAGCTTAAACTAGGGGAGGAAAATGTGTCGCAGTGTCTTAATGCTGTCTCAAACACCTCATGATGACCTATCTAGGTCATCGGGGTGGTCTTCTGCATGTGGCAGATGCAAGGCTGAGGTACTAAAGTGAAGCTCTACCACAATCTCAGAACTACTGTTTAAAGCTGGGTTGAGGAGCTTCTCAGCCAGCTGTGTTTGAAAAGAAAAGAAGCAAACCTTTTCCTGATTTAGTGACACATTTGAAAGGTATCTTTTGCAAGGTCCCCTAATTCTATGATTGCCACTTACATATTCATTTGATATAGGTAACTTTCTACACGTAGTGCTGAACCCTAAGAGGGCTCCTTCTCTCTTCACAATCTCATGTTAAGAGGCTCTTCACTCAGCATAGTGCCTGCCACCAACTTCATTCAGAGGTTGTCAAATTCCCTTGTAGGAAGTGTAACTCCGAGCATCTGATTCTGCCCTGTGAGTCCAGCATCTAAAAATGAAGAACTACAACTCCTAAGTCACTTTAGAAATTCAAGCCTTCAAGCCTCTAAGCTGACTTCCACTTTCATGCATGGAGGCTAACGTTGCAGATCACATGTATGGGTTGATTTTTTTGTTTGCTAATTCCATAAGAATATCTGCAGTGCTACAGTTGGAAATCTAATGGCTTTTTTCAAATAGTGCTGGAAACACAAAGAGGACCTTTGGCTTTGTGCTATGAATGACCATTATTTTACTTGGTAAACAGTGGCAAATTATTTGCACAGTAAAGAACATGTAATTACAAAGTACAAACAGTAACTGATTATTGTGATTATTTCAATCCCCCACAGTGGAGAGTAGATGGCAATTAATTTCTGGGCCTACCAGACTAAATATAATTACTAGAAAACACAGCAAATGTAGGCATATGGTGGTAAAAAAGAGTTAGATGTTACTATATTTGTTTATTACTCAACACTTTATCCATAATTAAATACAATAAGTAAACCAGAAAAAAAGATTTCAAAAGAACTTCTAAAAAGTTATGAATTTTAGCATTTGTACAGTATTATTGGGTGTACATTCTGTGTTATGCTTATTCAAACTTCAACTGCAGTAACTGCCAGGGAATCAAAAACCTCCTTTACATTATTTACTGCCTGTGCATTTATGTGGTATTTAGTACCACATATTAATTTAATATTACCCTAATTTTGTATTGACTGGAATCTTGGGACACAAGCCTAATTCCCTAGTGTCTTTTTGGGGTCTACTGCTTTGAAGAATTTGTGTTCCTTCCAACATGTGCTGCTTGTGAACTAGCTCATTGCATGAAACATCTCATCTTCCAGAATAAGGTTTTGGTAAGGGAATGGATGGAAAGGTTGCAAACTGGCCTTTATTTTTACTCTTGTAGTCAAATTCAAATTATACCTATATATAAAAATATCTCTGAGCTCTCTGGAGCTCTATCTTTGTGCTCTGGCTATGCAAATCCTCCAAGCAAGACCAGGCTTTCTGCAATGCATCTGGCAATGTCTTTGTTCTCTTTTAGAAGAGGGAAGGGCATCTACAAGAACTTTTAGAGTAGTTTTCAGCAGATACAACTTTACTGATAAGCAATGGAAAAGGCAAGGGTACGTATAGTTTCTGTACTTGTCACCAGCTTTCCTCACCAGGAGTTCTCAGAGAAGTCTGGAGAAAGATGAGCAGCATGAGTTTCCCCTTCTCTGTGAGGAAACAAGCTCTGAGGGATTCCTACAGATTCTGAGGTGGCCGTTTGCAGCAAATTCACAAGCAGCTGTTAAGGGCATCAAGCCAAGCAAAACACTTGACTGATGAGAACGAATACAAAATGGCACTTGTTGGATGTGCTCTCTGCATGTATCTTGTACTTATCTGCTTGCCGTTCACACTTGAGCTAGCTATTGTCTCTGAAGCGCTAAAAGAGGCAGAGGCATGGCTCAAACACCATGTAAATTAAATTCTTATTGTAGAATCATCATAATTTTCTTGGTGGAAAAACAGGGAAAACAGACTGCTTCATTTTCAGGTTTCAGGCTGAGTTGGTTTAAACTGAGCAAAGGAGATATGGGATACCTCTGATGCAGCAGGAATCTGAACATTCCTGAGAGGACACTGACAGACCCCTACAAATGTCGTTACCGTGAAACGCAAGCTGATTTTATGTCCACCAAGCTGCTATTATTAGCACCCTTTGCAAAGTCTTTTCGGTGTAAGTAGACATGAAATGAGTCTGTTCATATGTTAGTTACATTCAGTATGTGAGACTGCTCAGAGAATAGCAACTGGTAAATTCTGGGGTGGGGAGCTGAAGAAATCCTATAATCTTAAAAAAATAAATAAAAACATATCTCTGTCTTCTTTGCAAGTTGTACCCCTATTTATCGGCCAACTGTCAATCTGTATTCTGTAATTACATTATTTGTTGCAGCTATTTTTCAAAACTCTGCAGTTCATTTGGAGAAACACACTGCTTTAACTTAGTAGCTATTCTCTTTCTCTGCCCTGCTGTGATGCTTTTAGCATAATACTCGTCATATGCAGGCAGCCACAATCTTGTGCTCCCAGGAATGGCCCCATAGAAAGGCTAAGATGAATCTTCAGATGGCTCCTTAAATTTATTCCTTTCCCCACTTCCTATTGTTAGTAAAGCAATAAGCTTCCCCCCGCTCCCTCGATGCCTCCTTCTTCAGTCCTGTTGGAAAGGATGAAGACACAGGGTAGGAGACAGCTTTGGAGGGTGACAGCTTTTTAACACTGAATAATCTACTGCTGTGCATGCTAATAGATGGTGCTAGGTTTGATTAACTAATTTTGCAAATGAATATCTAAGTAAATTACTTCTGCAGATTGTTTCAAATGATTCTTTCTTTTTAATCTCCTCTTTGAATAGTTTCATACTGATTATTGCTGCTGACGATAAGAATTCATATAAAACCCTGGGGTATATATTTCATAGTAAATATATCTGTTATCATCTTACAAAAGAAAACCCTCCCCTTCACACACATCTTATTTAAAGGTACATAGTCATAGTTTCAAGATAATTTTTTTTTTCAGACGTTTCAAAGTCATATAAGAATGCAATTTCCATTAATGCTCAGTTCATGGCTGGTTTTAAAAGACACTCAGGCACTTACGTAACTGGGTATGCCTGTAAAGGATTTTCAAATATTACAAAGACAGACGGACATATTTTATTTGTAAACAAACATCTGATCAACCCTAGATATCTTTGAAAAATCCTACATGCCTATATGTCTATAGAGATCTGATCCTTTTGCAAAGCTAATACAAGATTGGGACTAGAAATGTATGACTCTCTCTTCTCTTTTATTTTGTTACTTTGAAGTAAAATAGTTTCCTTTAAACAAAATATCATGTGATATACTTATGCAAATACTTCTATACCCACATTCCACATAATCAGAAAATCCACCATTCTTTCCAAAAAAGTCATGGTCTTAACCTATACTCTATACTTATTGTCCATAGATCACTATTTACTTAAATATTTGTATTTTCAGTAATCTTAGATGCTTGCCTTTAGAAGATAAACTTCATACACCATCCACGGCCTGTGTTCCCTTCCCTCAGCTGAATAAACCTGTGTCTGGACAGCCTAACTTACATATTTGCTGTCAAACCACTATAGTGCTGCTAATGCTCAACACATCAGCTGTCATATCATCCCCTCTCTGAAACCTTACATGACCTTTTCCATGTATTCCTGAATCACATTAATTTCCACGTCTTCACCCTTACGTATTTTATAACATTTCCTTCAAATACACTGTTTCATCTTCTTTCTTACTTCTCAGTCCTTCTGCCTCTAAACTCTCTCACTTCTTCAATCACTTAGCACCTTCTGCTTTCTTGCCCTGACACAGCCTCCATGTTTGCCAATGTGGTGTTCACTCATCTTTCTTCCTTTAAACCCCTCCTTAAAACCCATCCTCTTGTCTTCTAGCATACAACTATCTGACAGAAATTTATCAGGAGTGGGCGGTGGCTATGTGGGTGTCCCCTCCCTCCTCATACACGCAAAGACAAATAATTCATTCTGAAGCCCCAGAGACATTTTTAAATAACAACCAGCAACCTCTGCTTCCTCCCATGCCACTCTGCAGAAGGGGACGCTGTGGATGGATGGGCAGGAGAGGAAGAGCATGCCAGCTGTATTGCCTCTGAGTAGGAGAAATGGGAAATGTACATTTTGGTTCCACTTACCGGTTCCTATTGCTAGAAATCCAATCTGAGATTAACGTTGCAGCTTGCTGATGACAGTGTTTGTTACCGAAGCTGCATGCCAACATGATAACTTCCCGATGCAACTCTCTGTCCAAATTTAAGAAAGCAATAAGGCTGCATTAGTGAATGCTTTCGAATGTTTACAAAAAGTTATGTCTTTTAAGAGTTGCAGCAAGTGGTAGTTGGGCAACTTATCAAAGACTATCCAGTTATAAAAATCTCAGTGTCATGTCTACAGCTGCTGCAACAACTAAAGAAAGGTCATGGACCAAACACAGCCCCCATTTACACTTATGCGCTCTTCCTGACCTCTGTGGTCACAGGAGTCCAAGTTCTTAAATATCCAGTGCAGTCAAATTTTAAATTAAGGCTTAGTAAATAATGTTCTCCAAATTCAGGAAAGAGGAATTAAACTCACAACATCTTGCTCCTTTCCCTCTAACCCAGAAAGGAAAAACAGAAGGAAGATAAAGCTAGGAGAGTATGACATGCTAAAGATGAAACCAAATTTTAGGAGAGTGCATTATTACAAATACAACCTGCAAACAAACAATAATTAAAAAAATAAATAACAGTACTCATGTTGGTAGGATGCTTGCACAAGCGATTTGTTTATATTATTTGTTGGCCATCCAAGCTTGAGATACATTGATGCAACTTGTCTTAAAACATACTCCTGAGAGGCAAAAGAAAAATATATTTAGTGTTAACATTTATTTTTTATTTTTTATTTGAAATTGAAATACTATTGACTATCGAGTTTTTGTCTCTTTTTTACTCTCAAATAACGTCCTACTTTCTAAAGATTTTGATTTGCATTTAGCAAAAGCAACATCGACATATAATCCTCCTTCTCTGATATAGTGAGAAGTAATCTATAGAACAGCTAGTTGATTAGATGCCTGAGATAAGACAATTTATTGTTATACACCTCATCAATTTCAGAACAGTTTCTTACATGCTATTTTGAACTCACAGTACACAGCTGAAAAGTTGCAAGAGTGTCAACACCTTAACTTCGACTCTATGCCCAATCTTGACTATACCCTGCATGTTCACTTTTAAAAGAATACTGTTTTAATACCCACAGCCATGGAAAAAGGTCACACAAGTACAGCCAATCGACTTCAGAATACTGAACAATGTGACTGCAAATGAGCTTCGTACATTTAATTACACTATGCTTTAATTTTAGGCTCTTGGTGTGCTTAAAGAAAACAAGCCCAAGATGTATTTTAACTTACTTTTACTTCTTACACAGGAGACACATTTACATATTCTTGCCAGTTGTGAAGAAAAACACTGTCATTGTATTCAGCGTAATCTTTTGCCAGTGGAGTTTACCAATTTGAAAAAGAGAACTGAGATATAAAGAACTGCAGAGGAGAGCATCTATTTTATTGTTATGGATGCACGGGCATGTATATATGATGTCAACACAAAAGGAGATTAATAGTGCAGCTTTCTGTAGCAGATATGTTATTCTGTGACTAAAAAGACTTTTTATTTCCTCTGCTATCACCTCTGCTTTCAAAGCTCTCATCAGTAGTGATAAAACGCAACCCAGCTGTGAATTTTACTGGTTTTTATTTATTAAAATTGTGTTCTCTTTACATGGCCATGTTTAAAAGTGAAATAGCAATGACAGAACCAGTAAGATTTTTTTCTGTGCAGTTAACAACAGTCTAAACATGCAAGTTATTTCCACATCATTTTATATTATGTCCCTGGTTCGCATGTAGGCCCGCATTGTAGGCTCATAAAGAAAGAATCTCAAAGTGTCTTTATTAATCTGTAGTGTATGTTCTACAAAAATAATTTTCCATGTCAGCAGGTAGCTCTGTGTATGTGTGTGTATATATACCCACATATAGACATAGACATATATGTATATATATGCACTTCTACATATATACATACATCCAGCCACCTCCAGCTTCCTGCTTTCTGAGCATGTGTGTCTCTGGACACACATGTTTAAGAAGAAAAAAGCACCTTTAAGCATTTCAGTCTTTAGAGAGTTCCTTTGTTTGAAGGCTTTACAAAATTCCCTAAAATTACAGTATGTTGGCCATTGAAAATATGTAGACTATATAAAATTCATAGTGAATAAAAAAATGCCCAAGAGTTCATAATTGTCACTGGCTGCATACTGTCCTATGTACTTCATCAAACATGCTTCAGCTAGGATTTTTTTTTTATTTCAGGTAAAATGTTAAAATGTTTGTCATGTCTATCTTAATTATCTGCTGCTAGCTGTTACTGCTGTCCCTTCAGACCCAATTATGAATGGGCTTTTGATTCAGTGGTGATCTAATCCTTGTTAATTAAGGAAACTGCATTGAAGTCACCGTGGCTTTTTGCATGAAATAATGACTACAAATCTTTACTTCAGCAGCATGCGTCCTGTTCAGTTGTGCCTGCATCTGGTGTCCTTGCTAAGCTTGGGCATCAATCTAAATATTGCCGTGGGGCTCCTCAAAAGAGAAAATCTGCTAATAGATTACTTTGGCTCTTTTAAGTGAAATACTTTATTTGTCATAATATTTTATAGGAGGGACAATTACCTTTTCTTCTACTAAGCATATATGCCTCAAACAACAGTTATCACTGTTCAAATGCAAATGAACCAAAGCTTGACAATGGCTATGTTTAAATAAGGAATAATTAGGAAGAAAGCTAATATCCCTAGGTCATTTACAGTATCTGAGTGGGGAATAGTTCAACTCTTGGAAACGAAAAGGGGTGGGCGAAGGACGGAAGGAAGGAAGGAAGGAAGGAAGGAAGGAAGGAAGGAAGGAAGGAAGGAAGGAAGGAAGGAAGGAAGGAAGGAAGGAAGGAAGGAAGGAAGGAAGGAAGGAAGGAAGGAAGGGAGGGAGGGAGGAAGGAAGGAAGGAAGGAAGGAAGAGAGGGAGGAAGGGAGGGAGGGAGGGAAACTGTATCTTACATTGAAGATGTTGTAGTTTTCTGTGCGGTCCAGCAATTTATCTAGAGGATAAAGAGCTCGGCTGGCAGCATGCCAAGGCAGAAAATCCTTCTCCTCTGAAAGGTATCCAATAATCTCCAAAGGAATATTTTGAGGCAAATAACCCGCTCTACAAAATAAAAGAAGTTATTATTTAATTGTTTTTGCAGAAGATACATGATCAGGTAAAAATTACTTCTTTTCTTCCAAATGGAATTAAAAGGCAGAAAAAACATGATAAACTCATCACGTTATAAAGACATGAAAGTCAACCTTATAAAAACCAGCAGCCTACAGTGTCTCCCAACACATGTGTAAGGATACTTACTGGATGAAGGAAGGCATGAATACACATGAAAGAAAACTAGACAAGCTTTACATACTTTTTCTGGATTCCTGTGGCTATAAAAGACAATATGAACAATGAAGTAACTGACCTTAAGCAAGAAGAAAAAAAAAAAAAAGGAAGGTGCTGCTTTGCTGATTTGTAAGACAGAAAGCTTTCTGCATAAAATCATCAACCCAAGGCATTTTGCTTCAGGAAACATTACTACTGGCCATGAGCAATTGGGAAGAACTAATGGAAAAGGAGCATCTTTTAGTTTCACAGTTCGCCCCACTCTTTTCTCTCTCCTTTAGAGATGCTTTGTCTTCTATCTACCTTAACCCATTTTGGAATGACTTATTTTACTAAACTGAAGTTGCTTTCAGTGACACCACTTTGGTTAAGGATGTTTCACCACTTTCCACATAAATATGTTTTTTTTTCAGGTGTTTATAAATCAATCAGATGGAACTTTGCCCCATTCTTTTACAGTCATAAAGGACCTCTCCCTGCAAGGGAAAGAGTTTAGTGGGGTTTCAGGAATGCTTTTAATATTAATAGCTTTACAAGTAAAGTGCAATACAGGCACAAGCATTTGAAAGCTGCTTTTTAAAACTGAGTACTGGAAATATCAAGCCTTAGGATTTGCACTCATTTTCTTTTTCAGAACAGCATTTTTTCTTAACTATTCAGACTGCAGAAATGAAGTAAAACCCTGTGGGTGTGAACTTTCCAGAAACACACAGGTCTATTCTTCTCCTGATACAAGCGTTTAAATCCCAAAGGAGCTCTCTACCTGTCTAGAGAGGAGATAATGATTCTGTTTTCATTAAACACTTAAAGTCAGCAAGTTGGATTCCACAAGCTTCAATTTAACATAGGCTACAGTATGATATATCTTCACAGACTATTTTTCCTCCTTGTTGGTTGCAAATGTTCCCCTTAATTTCCATCACTGTCTGGGGAAGAGACACATGCATATAGTGAACAAAGAAAATTACAGAGATTATTATGGAAATGAACCAATACATACATGTTGATATAAATGTTGATATCAGTTGTAACAGCACATAAAAACTACTTTGTTAAAATATTTGAAATAGATTGTTCTTTTTGGTATGGTCCAAAACCATAGTTTGCTTGCAAGGTGCACCACATCCATGCAAGCCATTGTTTTTCACACTTTCTATTGGAAGAATTACACCCTGTTCCCTTTGTGTTCTTGGGAAAGAAGTGAGTTCATGTAACAGCTTTCAAAATCATCTATTCCATGTCCTTACGATGACCCACTCTCCAGTCTGCTTCACGTTGTCTTTGACCACATTTTGTCAGTAAGGCTCTGTTCTCAAGTCCAGTTATAGCATATAGTCAAGCAAGAAAAACAAGATCACTTGGGGAGTTCACTGTGTCACTCGGGAACTGAGCAGATAAGAAATGAGAATGGCTGTGCTCTTAGAGTGGATGGTGGACAGAGTTCAATGCATCTGAAGACAAAGAAAGTAAGCTAACTATAAATTACTCCATTTTATAGGTCTTATTTCTGAAGCAGCAAAATATCATCAAGAAGAGTTCTAGCTCTTAATACTTTGTAAAGATGTGTAACCATAATTAATGGAGCCAGAAGCAAGCTGGGTTGACTGCCTTGGCCATAATGTTAGCAAAGAAGTAAACTAGCTTGAAGTTCCATATATGTAATTAGGTCCTAATGGGACTTGTGATTATTGATAAATTGATTGACATGAGAAAGTGTGGAATAAGGAACAAGAGGAATAGCTCTAGTAAACATGCTGCTTAAGGAATAAACAGATGAATGTTGATTATAGCTGCACTAATGGACATTTACGATCATGCTTCTGAAATTAAATCTCTCTGTGCTATGGACAACTGGGAAATCATCGCTGCAAAACAGATTATTTCTTTCTAAGCTTAACTTCTCCATAAAGACACACAAGAAGTGAACTCAGAGACATCTACTCCTGAGCTTTCGGCCGTCTGAATCAGGTTCAAAATCATGATTCTTAGCTGATGGTACTCACCCTGTTCACAACAGAAAGTGTTACACTGCTTCTAACTTCCATATTTATCAGCCCATTCAATTCTCCCTGTCTCTCCCCTGTTCCCCACTTTTTCTGATGCTTCCCTTACGGTACATTCCTTCTCACAAGAACAGATTGTAGCAAAGCCTGAGTTTTTCCTGTTTAATCCTGAACTTCCTTTGCTTTCTGGGTATAACCCTTGAAGAGCTAATGTACAGTAGCATCAAAATCAACCCCCGTATCAACAGAACCAGTCCCGAGAGCAGGGACAGGGATGAGGGGAGGTACTTGTGGATGACATTATTATATAAACAACAACAAATTCATCACTTCAGATCATAATTTTGAGGGAAAGGGGTTATGGCTGCTACAATCAATGTTAAACTCCCTGTCAGTATATGTTGGGTAGATGTGCTTCAAGGACAGCTTCTAGGCTGGACTTCTGAGGGAACTTGAGCAGAGACGTATCTAAAATCCTCTTAAAGTGACAGTTAAGGTAGGAGCACTTCCCTGGAGAAAACAGAAGTGCTTCAGGAACTTTGCCTTGGCAGAATGTTCTATATATTCTACACTATTTCATTGTATGGATGCCTACAGAAAACCATGATAGCCCTATTCTTTCACCCTCAGCCACTAAGCCATGTTTATGAACCTCTTACTCCAAATACAGTGCACCCCCACACTATTTGCCATTAAATAGTTTCTGTCAAGAGGTAGTAATAAATACACTAATTGTTTTACCTTTTCTTGTAAAATATGGTACGTAATGTACATGCTACAGAGTACGAAAAGTTTACTACAGGTTAAAAGGCTTAAGGAATATTTTCATTCACAAAGGAAGGAAAGAGTTTGATAAAGGTAATGCCAAATACTGAGGTTGCTAATTTTTGGCATTCATAGCTGAGAAAACAAGACACAAGGAGAAGCTCTCATCCTAAACCATAGAAGAGAGAAACCACGAACCATAAAACCACGTATGGGTAAAAAGTCCTAAAATCCAGATCACAGATCTAGGAGCTGTGTGAATTGTCCTGGGAGGTAGCACGACTGTCATGACAAACAGGCCAGCAGAAGACAGAAACTAGCCAAAGCAGCATGTCTGTGTAGTGAGCTAAGCTCTGGTATTCTGCATCTTCACAAAGCACAGCAGCTGGTTTCTTAAGCTTCGCATTTTAGTACAATTGTATTCTTTTACTTTACAGTGAAAGCTTGTCCAGCACTAAGAGTGATTTTAAGACTCCTCTTTCCCAGGGGATACTGCATCCAGCAAGCTGTACTGGCTCACTTGAACAGTGGCAAACTCACTCACCAGCCAAGGGGTGCTGGAATGCTTCTAGGATTCTCCTTCACTAGCCTGGAAGAACTAAGTTCAAAGATGGTTACACAGGATCTGGTCAGCAGAAGCAAAAGTTTTGCACTCAGCAAAGTAGGAAGGGATGGTCAAAGACTCATGACTGTCATGGGACTTGTGACAAACATATACCGCCAGCTGGTGATAACTGCTAATTGAATTCACTTGTGTCATTTATGGAGCGGGATAATAACCGAGATGAGGAAAGAAGGCAGAACAAAGAATGAGTATGTTCTGAACATCTCTTTAAACTCTGATGGAAAAACACAGACCTGCAGAAATGTTAAACAGAAATGTTTAAAAGTTATCGTTACAATAATAAGAAAAGTAACAGTAGCAACCTTCCCATCAAAGGGGAAAATGTAAAATAATTTCCCTGTCATATAATTCTCTGGTAATATTTATTCAAAGGCACTATAGAATATTGTTACATTCTATGAGTATGTTAAGTACATACTCTAAACATGCAGCTTGATTTATCACTCTCTCTTCCAACAATGTCACTGGAAGGTCATTGACAGAAATCCTTGGTTTTCTTGTGTCTTTTTAGCCATCGATCATATTGCTACCCTTAAAGTCCAGGTACTGCCTCCCAAAATCCAAATTCATGACAGCCAGGCCTAAGAGACAAGGTTCTTTTCCAGCTTAGACATCTCAGAGGAAAATTGAAATATTGTCTGTCACTTAGGGAATAACTGATTATGGGTTATACTGAAACCAAGTAACAAACATAAACACCACAGAAATACTGTGATGTCAAATCTTCTGTGTGATCTGAAACAGTCACACTGTTTCTCCAGGTATGTCTCTAGTAGCCATCTGAGAATCTTAGCAAGCAAGTATCTACAACAAAAAAATTCTGCAGAGGAATCCGGGATAGTCTTCACAGGTGTCTTAAGAGATAAAATAGTCAAATCAAACAGTCTTGATTCATAAACCGTGGCTGAACGCATACTAATGCTCAGGTTAAGCATTTCGCAAGTACAGGTTAGAAAGTTTATAAAAATTCACCTATAGCATCTGGAATGAAAAGACTGGAAGCCACCTTAAGAACTCATCTAGTCTCTCCCCTACCCAAAGCAGATTCATACCAATGCCATTCCTGTCAGAAATTTGTCCAGTTTTGTTTAAAGAGGCCTCTAGCGATGGATATCCTAGGAGCACTAGAATTTCAGTACTCCTTTTCTCAGAGGCACGGTAACAAGAATAACTCTGGTCTTTTGCCCTGTGAATATTCACAGAAGGGTACCAACAGATCTGTCTCATGTCCTAAAATGAATGGTTGTTTATGTAGCTTCAGTATAGACTACAAAAAGCATGGGTCCCTCTTTATTGTATTCTAGATTAGAGGTTTTTGATTGATGTCACTGGTCACATAGAAAGGAGCTCAGACGTAAAAAAGAGCCTCTACAAGCAAGCTCTAAGCCAGCCTTCTCCATACTGATTCATTTAAAAAACATGACTACAAAAGCAAAATTTAACCAAAAAGATCACATTTGAGACCCTTGGTTGTTTTACCACTTTTTATATAACTGTCCTAATCCATCAGTTTACCAGCATGTCAATCATTCTGTAGCCACAGTTACACATGAGAACTTAGCACGTGTTAGAAATGGCACCACATGAGGTTTGTCTTATCATCTGTGTTCCTAATTTCACAGTTGCCTACTGAACTACAGTGGAGAACAGGGGAACAGGAACACAGACTAGCAAAGAGATCTGTTTTAGCTATTAGACGAATTACCTCAATACAAACACCCTGGTCCAGCAGGTTTTTCATGCCTAAAGAGGCTGCTGACGAACTGTGGTGAAAAGGTGATATCCCATATTTACGACAAGGGGAGAGGTGGAAAAAGACCTTTCAAAAGTTATATATATAAATAAGTGGCTTATGACATTATATAGTATCATAAGCACCAACCCTTAGCAAGGTACTACCCTGCTTACACTGAAGAAATTGCTAGGGTGGTCATTGCTACAGAGAAAAGAGGCAATGAACAGAAAAAGAAAGTACTGAATGTGGTAATGAAATACCCCTCATAAAGAATTCCCACTAAAAATCTCATAGCAATCAAAAGTAATCTTTAAATTACATGAGCTTTTAATGAGTCAGATAAAAGCAGGAGATCTAGATTATATTATGAAACATCAGTCTCTATTCAGCTGCATTCTGACCTTGATTTGTTCTTTACACTGAGCCGCTGAACTTATGGACAGATCCCAGCACATTCATTTTCCCCTTAGGGACAAAGTACCAAATGGTAGTGTAATTGCCAAGGGAAAATTATTACTCTGTTCTGAATTATTTCTGCCATAAATTCAGCACCAGTCAAACAGACTCTGTCACAAAAACGACAGGGTTGCCGTACAGTGATGAGAGTCCCACCTACAAGTGCACCATAAATCCCTTAGTCCCTCCACCCAACAAAGTCATTATAAGCCATGTGTTTAAATCAAAATTAGAAAATCCAAGCTGGCAGCAAACTGGTCTGCATTGTTGAACAATTGAAATGAGGTGATTTACTTGCTGCTGGTTTAAAACTCAGCCAGTATTGTCTGTTTCTTATGAAATATGTAAAACATGACTAGCTTTTTGTCTGGGTATTTTTGAAGGGGGAAAACACAGCTCTTCAGAACATATATGTGCAACTCATATTAACTTAATTTCTGTTTCTGTGCATGTGCAATATATGAACATTTAGACTATACTCATTAACCCATAAGGGGACAATTTAAAATAAGTTAGTATTCATTCTTTTACCTTTAAAGTCAAATGTGTAGATTAGAATAATTCACAGAGAAATTTGGTATCAATGAACATTCACATTTAACTGTATTTGGCTTTGTCTAACCCTATTCATTTCTTCTGGATTTACCAAGGACTGGTGCCCCTACCGATGTATTCAGGATATTCTTTCCCAGAGTGCTTTAACAGCAGTTCTTTAGCAGCTGAGTAAAAACAAGTATGTCAAACCCTGACACATAAAACAAAAAAAAAGCTCTGAGCAAGGCAACCCATACAGAACGGAACTCTTGTA
This sequence comes from Phalacrocorax carbo, assembly GCF_963921805.1. NCBI lineage: Eukaryota > Metazoa > Chordata > Aves > Suliformes > Phalacrocoracidae > Phalacrocorax > Phalacrocorax carbo. The sequence continues at coordinate 41,257,204 of NC_087513.1, read as the reverse complement.
GTCACAGATTTCACCATCAGCTCCTGCAAGATTCAGGAGTCAAAGATTAAAAACTTATGATGACTGGCATCCCTGATCAACGCAGGAAGCTGGAAAAAGAATGTTTTCTCATAGAAAGCTAATGGGCAACCTGTAAAAAAGGTCCTTTGTACTCCATTATAAAAGAATGATCTACCTCATCTTCCACTCTGAGGGTCAGGCTGACTTAGGACCAGAAAAGAACTCTGCTTTTCTAAGACATCCAAAGTGACTTAATGAAGGCATTATGATTTGTACCAGCTATGGACTTCCACGTGAACAGGACAGGAATGCACAACTACTCTTTGATAAATACAACAGCAACATTTGGCTTACTGACTCATTTTAAGTACTAAATTTAATCAGCATTCAATCTCTCCAACATCAAAGGATTCAGAGAGTATGACAGTTTTAAATGAAGCCTGCTTATTATTATGTTTTCTTACATGAAAAATATTTGAGGACTCTTCAAGCAACATTCAACTCCACACAAGAGCATTTGAAGCATCCTACAAAGAACAGTTCAAATTCTATCTAATTATCAGAGTATCACGTGGTTTAAATTATCTTGCACAGTTTTAGAGTTGCCACATAAGCAAAGGCTAATATTAATTTGAATTAATCACCTTTGTTGAAAACAGAAGGAAACCCCAAAGCTAAAACCCCGTGTTTGCAAAGATGCAACAAAAATTCCTTCAAACTGGAGTTCTGTAACTCTCCTTTCCTTGACTTCCCCATGTGAAAAAATATTTATTAAAAAAGAGTAGTGCAAGATGAAAAGGAATAATCTTACTGCTGAAAATTAAGACTATGCAGTAAGTTAGGTATGTCACGTTTTTCATCATCATGAAGGCCTGATTTTTGAGAAGTATGTCATTCACACACTTAAATTAACTGAAGAAATTTGAATGTATTTCAGGGGCTAATAGATGTCAATTTCAGATGACTCAATTATTAAAAGTGTTATTTATTTTCTTACTTGATTATTTTGTTGGGAAGGGTAGAATGAAACAGCCTTTCTGTTCCTTAAGTTGTCAACAGGCAATGGTATCTATGAGAGCATGTTTGAGCAAATTAAAAATTGAGTTAGTTTATTATTATGCACAATACTTTTTCATTTCTCTCTTTTTCCTGTTCTAATGTTTATAATTTGCATATCAGTCAGCCAAGCGAAATACTCATTTAAAAGCTAGACACTTCAAATGGAAAGCACAGAAGCCTGATCTTGAAAATACACATACAATCTGAATTTTGTTTCCAGTGTGCTGGTTTTGGCAGGGATAGAGTTAATTTTCTTCACAGCAGCTAGTAGGGGGCTTTGTTTTGGATTTGTGTGGAAAGCAGTGTTGATAATACAGGGATGCTTTAGTTACTGCTGAGCAGTGCTTACACAGAGTCAAGTCCTTTTCTGCTGCTCACCCCACCCCACCAGTGAGCAGGCTAGGGGTGCACAAGAAGCTGGGAGGGGACACAGCTGGGACAGCTGACCCCAGCTGGCCAAAGGGATATTCCACACCATGTGATGTCATGCTCAGTATATAAAGCTGGGGGAAGAAGAAGGAAGGGGGACATTGGGAGTGATGGCATTTGTCTTCCCAAGTAACTGTTACATGTGATGGAGCCCTGCTTTCCTGGAGATGGCTGAACACCTGCCTGCCCGTGGGAAGTACGGAATAAATTCCTTGTTCTGCTTTGTTTGTGTGTATGGCTTTTGCTTTACTTCTTAAACTGTCTTTATCTCAACTCACAAGTTTCCTCATTTTTACTCTTCTGATTCTGTCCCCCATCCCACTGCAGGGGAGTGAGGAAGTGGCTGGATGGTGCTTAGTTGCCAGCTGGGGTTAAACTACGACAGATAGAATATCTACAGAATTTGATATTATTTCTGTAAAATAATTCCCTATAAACATATTTATAATAAAACCCTCTCGAAGTTCTCATAAACCCTCACCTCTTCTCTTATCTCCATTTTACAGAAAGAAAACAGACAGAAACAGTTTAAGTGATTTTACCAAGATCACCTGGGAGGTCTACAGCAGAAGCAGCATCCCAGGTTTCCCTAGTCCCTGTGCAGTGCCTTAGTCATAACATGGTCCTTTCTGTCATTTACTGCTTCGTTTCTGAGTGGAGGAAAACACACTTCTAGCCAAATTGGAAGGAGCTAAACTAACACAACATTGATTCCCAAGACTTCTCTTAAATGTTATCAAGCGGAGGGACCTTAGTCTACAGTTTAAAGAACTACTTTATAAAATCGCCAGATGAAGACCAAATACTTGAAAGTAAAATCTGCACTTTGAATTCAAAAGTTCAACCTGGCAGTATGTTCTGCCAAGTGGATAGAGCATACACTGACAAAGACCAGAACTCCTCTAGACAACAATCCTGGCCAACAGCAATCAGATGAGCCCAAAAAGTAGGATCATCTCTGAGAAGCAATGGTGCAGTCAGGTCAAAACAGCAGACAAAGCAGTCAGTAGCCTAAGGTGGCAGACTATTTTGATTTGCTGACAAGGCATCGGCATTGTCCTTTCTAGCTAGAAAATTGGTTCTTGCCTTTATGAATATATCCTGATGTTGGACGAGGACAGAGTGTTTTTAGAGCAGCACCTCCAGCCTCTCAGGGTGGCTTGTTGCTGCTACCTTGACCAAGGGAGCAGCAGGGTCTTTTGCTCTCCATACTAGTCCTGCCAGACCCTCAGAGAAAAAAAAAAAAAAAAAAAAAAGAAAAAAGTAATGGGGTTCTGGGATAAGGTTAAGGAGGGAAAAAAAGCTGCTTATTGTGCGAGGACAGGTGAGGGAGGTGGGGAAAAGGGTTGACCAAGCAGCTGCAGGGAAGAAAAAGGGGTCTCTAGATGAGAGGAAGGCACAGGGAACAGGTGTATGCTTAGGTAGGAGAGGATAGGAGGATAGGGCCCCCCCAGAATGGCATAGGTTGTGAGGCTGGATGAAGACTTCCCCCTGCCTCACCAACACAGAGATTCCTGAAGACATATTTGCACCTCTCAGTCTCATTTCCAAAACTCACAACTTGCTAAGAAACCTTCAACAAGCTCCACTTACACCACTCTCCTCTTGTTTAACCTCAAACTCCAAGTTAAGCGTTCTTTTGAAGTGAAATTCAGACCTGGTTTAATTAATGTTCCTGAAACAAATGTCACAGACTGTTCCCCTCCCCTGTCATTACACAGCAGTCCCTGGCATCTGCACTGCAACATCGATACATCCATACCAAGCTGACTTCAGAGACCACCTTGAACTGTAATAGTTTAAGACCATGGAGTAAAAAGACAATGGGCTAACAACCGCTAACAATGGGCTAAAAATCATTCTTTCATTCTCTTGTCATATTTTCCTGACAGTTTATTCTGGGTTTGGCTAAAAATAGACTTAATGTCATTTACTGGATAAAACAATTGCATCTGAAACAAGTCAGAAGTACCAGAAATAATTGAAGCATGGGCAAATTTTGTGGGGATGTGGATTAACAACAACACTCACTTCTACAGGACAGATGTATACTAGACCAAGACCTACCCCCTGCACTAAACACTCTGCAGAGAACTCAGATCTACAGCTTCTCTTCTGTATGTACTGAAGAGTCTTCTCCAGCTTCTTCCCTGGCTCTTAGCGAGTTTAGCAAGTTTTTCTAGTGTTCAGGATGCTCTCGCAGCACCAGCACTTCCCTAGAATGTGCTGTAGGATTTGCTTTACTGCTTTTGGCTATGCAACAGGATCAGATGCATATATGATATATACTGCAAAAGCAGAATTGACTTTTAGTGTGTTTACTCTCAAGAATCACTGATTCTTCTTGTACAAACATATGCAAACATTAGCTGAAATGTGTATCTCCACGTAAACCAGATATCAAGGCTGTGACGTGTTACAGAACATATGGACTGACACACAGCATATGGAATGAATGATGGCTACCTTAAAACATTTGTAGCTTTCTATTTTCTCTAAAAAAGGGGCAGCTGCTCTGGCCCATTGAGAGAGTATTTATGTCAAAGGAAATCCAACAACTTTTGTAGGAAGCCATACCTAAATCAATTGCTGGTGAACCGTCACCAAAATTTGCCTGACAGTGAAAAAGAGTTACTATGACGTCTGCTGAAATAATTTAGATGAGGCCTCATTTATTAAAATAGTAAATCTATACCACTATTAATCAAGCGTGATATAAACTATCGATCTAATACTTGCTCCCTTAGCTGGTACTCAGAGGCACTAATTAAGGGAGCTGCTTAACATATCTGTTGTTTGCCTCTGTGTTGAACTATGAGCAAATGTGATCAGTAGTAATAATGAAGGCTGGAGTTAAACTGCAGTTTATTCATTTAAATGGACTCTATATGACTGCTTATGAATACACAAGCAAAACAAGGTCAACAACCCTGGATGTGGCTGTTGAAATTTTGAAACATTTTGAAGTACATTAATTGGGCTAGATGAGAACTTCTACCTTTGCCACCTACTTATTATCCAGCCCCAGAATTTTAAATGAGCCCTCAAATGCCTTGACTTTTTCTGCCATTACACTGAACAGTACTTTAAGTAGCACAAACAAGTGTAACATGGAACCAATTAGCTCAGATATGTTGAAAGACTTCAGATGCTACAATAAATGAAATCTTAATCTCCGGAGAAGGAAAACAACAATGAAGATCACTTCAACTTATGCACATATTGCCACCACAAACTTCAAGAAAACATTCTTCCAATTTAGCAGTAATAATTCTGGATTTTACACGAAAGCATATAAACTAGAGGCTTAGTTACAAGATAACTCCTAGCCTCCAGAAGTAAGATCAGCTTACCATTATGGGGATGGTACTGCCTCAGGTAGCTGAATGGATAAGACGTTTTTGCCTCAGTGGCAATACTCCACATCCAGGAATTAACTTAAGGAATAAGGAGAGGGTTGGCTTTGATTTGCGGGCCTCTTTTTTTTTTCCTTTTAAGTGAAAAATAAACCAAGGGGTCCTAAAGACTTGATTTTCCAGATCCCAAAGGCTATACTTGTTTAACTGAGACTTACTTTTTAAATGAATTTCTCTATTCAAGTTAGTGAGAAGGTGATTTGGAGTAAGCATTAGCTTATTTCAGTATTTTACTTCTGGAATCAACCTTGGAGTCAAATGCCCCAGCTGTTAAAGATGAATTTGTGTCACGGGAGAGAATCGGGATTTATATATTGAAAGGTACATTGGCACTGCCTTTTCCCTTACCCTCAGACTTTGGTTTTCTAGAGTCAGCAGAACTCACCACTTGGAAAGAAGCAAGCCAAGAAGAACTGATTAACGGCAGGAAAACAATCATCCTCACTCGTCATATATCTGCACCAGGTTCCTGGTTTGGGCCTGGTGAATGAAATTCTGAGAGAAACACTCATGAAGGTCGTCTGCAGCAGGGAAGTCCCTTAGTTCACGGGTAATTATGAAGGTATATTTTTTGTTGTTGTTGTTGATTTTTGACAAAGCTCCCTGTATTTGTGCAGTCTACAGGGGAAGGCTTTTCTGGACTAAAAAAAACATCTGAAGAGGCTATACCTCACTTTCCCCCTAATCTGTGAAAGGAAATGGACAACACTTCAACATGGCCATCCATCCCTGGAGCAGAAGAACAATTAGGTAACACCACTACTTCATGCTTTTTCATGAATCCAGTTAAGAAAAAGCTTCTGATAAACATCAAAGAAATGCTGCTAAGAAATATGCAAAAACTACTGTGAAGTTTTATCTTTGGCCTTTGTTAATGTGTAACCAGTGAGCGTAGTCTTGACATGACTGTCACTAGGCCCATGACCCACCCGAAAGGGAACTGTCAGGAAAATCTGAGTATCTGAGGAACTCTACCATCTCTTCAACCCAGAACAGAAGACAAGATATTAATCGATAGTAAGATGGATTGTCAGCATGAAAAAAAAACAGCTTCCTGAGCAACTGGCGTGCACACCAAGCTCCTGCCACCTTAACTGTGTGACCGGTCTATGGTGCAGGCAGGATCAAAGGGATATGAGACACATATTAGGTTCAAGGAGACAAAACTGATGGATTCTTCCAGAATTGGAAAGAACAATAACTATTTTAGATGACAGTAAAACAGGTATCTACAGTCAGATCTGATCCAACTCTGAGCAACACTGAACATAAACCAGACCTGTTTCTTTGACATAATATTAGATTAAGTCAACCAGTTTAATGAGGGGAAGTGAATATGAAGATTTAGAGCCCAGCGAGGAAGAACTACAGGTGACACAACACTCCTGACATTAGGAGGGTAATTTATCTTATCCTGTGTGGTTAAGTGGCTTTGAGAGGTCAGGTGCACATTTCTCTCCATTACCTGTCAGTGCACTGCAAGGTGACAAGCTCAGATTTACAGGTCTGCCTTGGGGATGCCTAAAGTAAATTGTGAGGCATCCCACCTCACATACTCACTAACTGACCCCTTATCCTAAGGAAAGAGAAAGACAGGAGAAGCTGACAACATTACTCACACTCTCAAGAAGCAGTAGGATCTTTGTTATTTCCTGTGACAGTACTTATTGGAGCTATCTGAACTGCCCCCTGCTCATTGTAAGCTTAGAAGAGAAACACAATTCTGTTTGTCTCCTCTTGCCTTTCTCAGTCAACGCATCCCATTTACTACGTTCAACATACTTTCTGACTGTACTGACATTTCATACAAGACATCTCCAAAAGATAAGGGATCTTCAAGAAGAAGGGAAGAGAGAATGCCAAGGATGCTATTCTTGCTCAAGAATTTGGGGCATGTATTTCCATAAGCTATGTTACTGCCAAGGCTACAGCTCTCCAGATCCTCAGGGTGTGTGCACGTACTACAGCTGAGAACAGAATTATGCTTAAAACTCTGAAAAACAAAGAAGCTTGCGAGAATGCAAACACAGCGGGCAAGCTGTAGCTTTTTTATTGTTATTATTCAATTCAACTCTGCTTGATTAATTTTATGGAACGAAAATACACCAAGAAGGAAGAAAAAGGAATATATTTCCATATAAAATGGGCAAAACTTCATGAAATTAAAGTCATAGAGTTTAAAATATTCCATGGAGGTATCAATTCATTTATGTTGTTTATTTTTGAGAAATCATTATGCTGGACAGTAAAAGGATAATAAACATTTTGGAGTAATGAAATCAAACACACCTTTTTAAAAAAAAAAGCAGTGCTCCAAAACAATTTATATGAGCAATTTTTAAAACTTTCTCCAGATCCAAATATTATTAAATTTTACTAAAGGTAAGACCTGTACTTGTTCCACAAACAAAATCAATTAGCAGTAAAGCTCCATAGAAATATCATATTAGGCCACACCGTACCAGGACAGTGGGAAAAATTGAGTCAAACCCTTCTGGTGTGGAATGGACATTATCTGTATCAAGTTCAACAACACACTAGGGAGTACTTCAGAAGTTTCTAAGAAGGATGGGATAATTTGAAGAAATACAGTCTCTTCAGTACAGTAAAAAGAACTGTTTATGTTAGAAATTCTTTTAAAGAGGACTAGCAAGAATTTAAAAGTTATGTTTTCATTTTATCACTGAATATAATAGCTAGGGATTAAAATAAAAGTATGTATTCCACAGTTCTCTCTCTCACAAAATGTATATGTTTATAGCCGTACAGAAGAAGATAACACACCAGTGCAACTAGGGAGCACAGCTGAGGACTGAATTACCCTTAAAAACAGCCAGTCTTCACAGGTCTAAACTACCAATTACTACCTCTATGCCTGGTCAATAAGGTTACTCACCTTTTCTCATGTCACAGTCAGAAACAATCATATGTGTTTAACCTCCCCATCATGTAACATTATATGGGCAGCGAGAAACACACTGTGCATCAGAGGTGAGACTGAATCAGCACTGCATCCGCAAGGCAGGTAACATCCAACCACAGTACTGTTCCAAAAGAAACTGAAGCGACTTTCTGCGCTGTGCCTCACTCACAGCCAAGGGGGACAAAGCTAAGATGCTTTTAGGCTGATGGTGGCCTTCAGAACACTGACTTTTTGAAGAAATTGAAAAGGTCTGTGTGATTTTGATAGCCCTTGGAGCTTGTTTTAGGAACACTGCTGTGTCACGTCGGAGCACCCAACACGGCAGGGGCAGCTGCGCCACACTGCAGCGTCAGCATGCAATTCCCCATTGCTTGTCCCAGTAAGAGCTTTTACCTCTGCTTACATACTCCCAGAACTTCAGGCATTCTGCTGTCAAGGCCTGCCTCCAACACACCCATCTTCTAACAGCCTCTTAATGCCTCTCTAGTTCTGCTCACGATAAAGGAACAGAGCAAGGATTAGACCTATTCCTGGTCTTTCTTTGTCTCATTGAGGGGAAATGAAAACAAAAATACTAAACTCTTCTTAAAAAGGTACCACATAGTCGTCTAGCCAATCAGACTTACTTCAGCATCGCTATAATTGTTTGCGTTTTTTTTTTTTAATAGGAAAGATAATAGATTAATAAAGTTAAAAAAGATCAATAAAAAGTATATGTTACATGGCATGATTAGCCAGGTCCACATATCTTATTGCTACTCTTGCAATACAGAGCATAACAGAGTTTGCAAACATGCAGATCTTTCCTCCACCCAGACTGCCTTGTAAGGCACATACCCAAGGTGATACTACTGACACGAGTCTGCACAGAGATTTTAAAGAAATGGGAATCTAGCTGTGTATCCCTGTTGGAAGACTATTTCCTCGTAAGTAGTATCTGTGCATGCACATGTGTATACACTATAAATATTTAGCTCAACTGCCTTCTTCCACAGTGGATGAGTAGCAAATGCAGCAGCAGTTCACTGCAGCTCATTATTAACAAAAGAAAGTCAAATTTTTACAATGTGAAATCTTGTGAAAGACTTCACAGTGCTCTGGCACAGTTACCTCTGAAAGAGCAGCAGGATCCAGTACCATCAGAAAACTGCTTTGGAAAGCAAGTGGGGAATGCATTGCTCATCTAATCTCTCAGTGGTTTTTCGGTAGACAAAACTTGGCCAGACAATCCAGGCTGGGCCTTTAATCAAGACCTTGCCTTTCTGCTTCGTGAACATCCTAGAGCACTGTCTCTGTACTGACTCAGAAGAAAAATACTCACCTACAAGAATCAGCTTAAGAAACAAGGGGTTTACAGTGTTTAGATTTTCAGGGAAGTCTAGCCACATCTGACTGCGTTCCATACCAGAAAAAGAAGAAAGCACCCCACTGATTCTGTGTAACTGCACACTACTTCTCTGGGGTGCCAAAACCAAATAAAATTGGAACAGACTGTTACATTACTGAACATTTAGTAGTTATTCTAATAGTCCAGATATTTCAGAATACCATGCAATATTCTGCTAGCCAGAGAGTACACAAATCACGGTCCACTGAAGCCTGAAGTGATGACCTATTTCTAGTCCTTTACTGTTGCCAATGGAAGATGCCACAAGGCAAGAACGAAGGGCACTGCAAAAAGCAAATGGATACTCCTTCTCTCCCCATGATGACTCCTTTCCTACTACATCTCTGGACTGTTAAGTAAGGGCTAATCACTAGTTTACGTCATATATTTAGTCTAGCACTGGCAGCAGGAACAGAGTGGTAGGGCACACAACTGTGTTTTACTGCAGTGACGCTGGAACATCACTGAGCCGTAATTTCTGTGTGACACTGAGCCTGAATCTCAAACATCTCCAGTGACCATTTATAGTGAAATGTACCTCGGTACCGCTGATTCTTGCAAGCCCCTGCTCAAATATGGCTATAAATATGCTAGCAAACAGAAAAGCCAGTAATATCAGGAATTCCTTTCACGCTGCCTTTGACATCAGAGTGTTTTACTGATGCAATGTTCCCAGGTATCTCAAGAATCAAAAAGTTTGAAATGTTCCACTACTTTCCTCTCATTTTACACTTTAACTACCAACTTATTGAGTGTCCTGATTTCAAAATGGGGACAATATCATTGCCTCAGTTAGTAAAGAAGGTGTTACCTAACCAGCCCTATTAATTATTAACCCTGATCATAGTAAAACACAAAATAATGCATAAATTCCAGAAATGCTCAATGGAACTCTGATTTTCCCTTCTGCATGAAAAGCATCAGGCAGAAAAATTCTGTTCTAACAGATTACAAGAAAAGAAAGATATTGGAAAAATGATATAACAGTACAAGTCAGGGCAAAAAAAAATTCCTGAAGCTTGAAGGTGCCTTCCATCACAAATTAAATAGAGCACAAGGGTCAGTTATAAAAAAAAGGAGAGGCGGGGCACTAGGAAGAAACAGAACAAAAAGCCTTCATTTATTAGAGAAAGAGGAAAGAGATTATTTATCTCCAAAGTGTTAAATTGAACTTGCTGCAAAATTGATCAGACCTCTCCAGACTCGGAAATACCCTATGGCAATTATTGATTGAGAGCAGCGAATGTGCTACAGACCACGTTTATGTGCCATACAAAAAAAAAAAAACAAAAAAAAACAAAAAGGAGGGGAAAAGAACTGAAGTGTGTTTAAAACATATTTAACTTTGAAACACGCTCAACTGCTGAATTAATGATTACATGAGTTATTGCAGAAATGTGGATAAGGATAGATTATCTTCAGCAAAACATACCTGGCTAGATTGAATGCATCATCGATCAAACCTGCTCGATTACTGACAGAGATAACCTGTGAGGGGCAAGCACAAAAATTGAAGCATTTAGGGTGATGAAATAGTGAAGGTTCACCTATCAAAGCAGATTTTAGGGATGAGAAAAGGAGCTTACCTCATGGTTCCTTCTTAGCTGATTAATTAGCAGCCTCCAATTCCTAATATCATAATTAACTCTAAAGTAGCCAGTCTGGTTGATGTTACCCAGCAACCAACTTGCCTCTTCCAAAGCAGGAATTCTGTGGTGTTCTGGAAACAAAGAACAAGATGGGAATGGCACTTGGTTTTAAATTTAAAGGCATATCTGTTAAATTCTCGCCTTTAAAAATCCACAACGGCAGTAAAATTAATTCAAAGACTAACAAAAACACTGTGTTTGATTAATTTCCTTTATCTGTTCTGATGTAGAGAGACGCCAGCTGACATTCCTATGGGGACCTTTCACCCACACAGAACTCCATGGATGGGTCTTCTTCTGGCAAATAGTATTTATATGCAAGGTGCCCATTTTAAGTCTGGTACCATGATTCTGGCCGTGCTAAAATAGTTTTCTACAATGGTAACTCCAGTAACTCAGTGGATGTGCTATAGAGAGAAGACTAAACCTGTGATTAAAAAAAAAAAAACAAAAAAAAAGAGTCTTAAGTGTAGTAGTGCATGTAGTCAGTGAAGCTTTTTATATTGGATTTTAAATTAAAATCTTTCCAGTTGTACAGCTTCCAGCTACTAACCACTGAGAGGCTTCCCTTTAGAGCTACACCAATTAACCTTATATCAACTAACCTGTTCTTCATCCTTCCCCTCTTTTTAAGTAATCACGTTGGGGCTGAAAGTCTAAATTTATTCCAGTATTTGCACAGTCAGGCAGTCCAAAATTATTTGCAGGACTAGGAATTTCAACAACAAAAATGCCCTGAACTCACAACATATGCTTCTTTCGCTATGGAAAGAATCATCATGGAATGAAGCCTTGGGCTTCAACGTCTCCTGAAGAAGCCTTCAATCTAGTAAATTATTCTAACAAAACTGATCATGAACCAGAACTCACTTAAAATTCAGCAACATTTTTGTCTACTATAATAAAATCACTTTGTACACTGTTGACAAAAGGAAGTCTTCTCATGCATTTTTAAAATAAAAAAGAAATACATAAAGTTTGTTTGAAACGTTATTCCATAGGGGAATTGTTTGGTGTGCTTGAATTCCCTGAAAGTAACGAATGAGAGAAAAAGTTAACAATATGGTCTTAACAATCCACACATACTATCTAGTACTTAGACTTACTTAAGAAATTGACTTGTTTCAGCCTTTTGTACAGAAAAAAGTAATTTCTGAAGAAATAATAGATGATTAGGACTACGGATAAAAGTTACGCTTCTCCCTCTGGCTAAATATCTCTAGCAAACACACAAATAACTATCATTTTAAGGTGCAAAAAATACAAAGAGCTGCAAGACACAAATCCTAAAACCACCTGGTTATATGTTTAACTTTAAATTCATGAAGTTGTGTTATGCAAACAAACTCAGATAAAAAGCTGCAGGACTAAGAAAGTCCTCTTCTCATGTAGGTAGTTCTGACATCATTAAAATATCTTAAAAATACACTACTTAGAAATATGAAACCCAGAATAACTCAGTTGTTTCCTATTCAATTCAATTGCTCTTTTAGGGTTTGTCTGACTTGCACCAGTTCAATTTAATTATTCTATATAAACAATTGAGACAAAAAATACAGACACCTGGTTTCAGTTAAAATATTGATTACATCCATTTTAGTTATCTGTGACAAAGCACCAAGCAGACACATTCTTTAGGAGTCGATGTAACCTGCAGAAATGGGACTAAGTGAGAAAACCAGAATTAAGTCCTACAACTCCGTGGCTTCCCAGGCATTCATACTGTCAAAGCACCTAAGCTGCTTTTGCCAAGCAATCTGATTTGGAACAAGGTTTTAACACCGGGTGTCCTTCCTTCCATAGGGGTCTGTCAAACACTGGGATATACATATATATTGAAGTTGCTCCTCTGTTTAAATCCTTTTTCCACTGGACCTGAAGTCAGAATCACCCCGTTGCTCCACCCTACTTAGGGAAGACTTGAATCCTGTTTCCTGTGTAAATCACTGAATCTTCTAAAGCAATTTTTAATCACATAAATACTGTAAAAGATCGTAACAATTTACAGCATAGTGATAAAGGCACTTTCTTAAAACAGATTTGGATCAAATATCTGATGTAAAACAGGGAGAAAAGGAATTTGAATCCGGATCTAACCATCCTATTTAGTTTACCCAGTGTGCTGCTGTGAATACAGCCTGTCACCCCTGAATCTCAGCTAAGTTCCTTATCAACCTAGTAGGTTTCTTAAAAGCAACAAAAAAAAAAAATACCCACTTCTGTATCTAGGAGAGACTGTTGAGAGAAAGGATGACTTTTAGAGCTTCTCTGGGTCTTCAGGAGCATGTTTCCATGGGGGGTCAGGAACAGGCTGCTCAAGCCTGGCAGAAAATCCTACCCCTTTACACAGTACTGATTTCCGCCCCTGCTTTTCTGTTGGAAACTAACCATTAAATGCCACCATCGCTTAAAGTAGCTACTTGTAACTGGTTGATCCCTGCACCTCTATGATACCTAAAAGCATACCAAATGGGCTATGAGCACACATTAATCAATATCTGGGTAAATAAATCCATCATATGGGAAGTTTCAAAATCAGATGTAATAAAAAATCTACATACATTTTTTCTTGTTTGAGTATTTGTATAAATATTTTATATCCAAAGTGAGGAAATTACTTATGCTTTACTAGAGTACTGAATTATACTTGCCAGTCAAATATAAGTTCAAAATAACCTATTTTACAAGTAAAGCTGTGCAACACCTCCAACCCATACTGCTTTAATGGAGAACAGTATCTTTTCAAAGCTCAGTGGCATAACTGCTGTTTTGGTCAGTTTAAATCCAACCATAACCCCTTGCTATTATTTTTTGATAAGACCACTCATGCGTTGACTTTTTCCCCGAAATGCAGGACAGGAATCTTTCATGACTTTCCAGCTCATATAAGCAGGTGGTTATTTTAAGGGACTACCTGATGCTTGTGTTTCACATAGTTCTATATAATTTACTGGAATTTGATGTCTGAGTCTGCTGATTCTCATGCCTTCCTATAAAAGAAATTCTTTCTTTTGGTGATTACAGCACTGAAAATTTCTATACACCTGGGCAATTTCTCCACTTATCACAAACACATTTATTGGTTTCCTGTTAAAAGTATTATAGTTAGGGAAAATGTAGTCATTCAGTGTTAAACCCTATATTAAACCATTAATGACTTTCTAAACAACAACAAAAATTTCATTTGGGAAGAAATTTATCTTTGTTGGTTTTATTTCACCTCTTAAAATTCAATCTAAAATACATATACAGTTGTATTTGAGATTAAAGGGAGATTTTTTTATTCTTCTTTCATCAGAAAGTGTTTTTCTGTAGTCATATTTTGTCTGGATGCCTCAGAAAATAACACTGCTCTGAAACTTCCAGTTTTGCTACATACATATAGGAGACATTTAGGAGGAAATAGTTAAATTTTATGACATTTGTTTTGAAGTAAGAAAATCAGTTAGGGTCTGATTCTCATTTTCTCTGCTCTGAAGTGTGAGACAGTCCTCCAGCTGGTGCCAACTGCACGTGGTTTGAAGTTCTGAGCTCTCCCAGATCTCAAGCAACTTCAACTCCATCAAAACCAGCAGGAATGATGGAAGCCTCCTCCTCCGCACGGCAACATGAGCACCTTGTGAGGGAGGTCTCGGCAAAGGGCACCCCTCTGCAAGACACTACTCCAATGCTGATAAGAGCGTGGGCTAAACACAGTTCTACTACTGTTTCGAGTGTTCAGACTCACAGTTGTTATTTTAACTCTTCATTTTATACAACCCCTCGCATACTAGGATATTGGTTTACGCTGGCAGAATCCCTACTGGGAGAACTTACTCCATTTTCCTGCAAAAATAAGTGCATAAGAGTAGCACAATTTCATGCCAACAACAGTAAGAGAAATTTTCTGACAAAAAATTTCCATGAGGAAATTCATCACAATCACAGTATTTTGTGATAAGATATTGGCTTTAATGAAATTCTGCAAATCTTCTTTCAAAAGCTTTTCATACAGGGAGAAGGCAAAACAGAAGAAAACATTCTTTCAGTCTCACTTGCCATGTTGTCATAGCTCTATGTTGAAAAAAAAAGATGTTTTGGTATAGTGAGCAACACAATAAATGTAGCCCATTAGTAAATATGATCATATTCTAACATACTCTTTCCTCAGACTACTCTTCCATCCATTAACATTCCTATATGATGGAACTGCTAATGTATAAGGTGATATACAATGTAAGCAGCAGTTTTCTGTTAGGATCTTTGCTCAGCTGTTGGGATAAGGGGAGTGATTCTGCCTCATTCTGTCAAAATAGTGCCAGGATTGCAGCTCTTGTATCCCTGGTCCTCACTATGGCTGGCTACAGTTGTAAAACAGGACCTATACGTTTATTATACTTCACAGTGCTTCCCTTCTTCCCACTTTTAAAAGGTAAAAGAGTGGAGTCTGGAAGCAACATGGGTCAAGCTCAGCAGCTGAGTCTCAGAAAGGAAAAAAAAGGGCATTTTTCTAATGCTGCACTAGAACTTTATTCCCCAGTGGGCAGCCAGCAAACCCCAGCTCAGAAGCAGCTGTCTTCTACAAAACACTTCGTGGGGGGAATCAGACTTTTCAAGGGGCTTACAGTTAAAGTTGAGATTACCTAGTAGGAGGTGGCATCATGTACTAAGTTGGGACTTGTTGTTTGGAAGGCAATTGCCCTGTTGAACTTACTTTCCCCCATCTCATGACAATCCTATAGAGATATTAAGAGGAGTCTGAATGGCAGCCACTTTACCAGAGGCAGGTCAGTCCATCAGAGGAGTATTTCCCTGGGACATAACAAATCAATCAAGGAACAGGAGGTGGGGATGGAAAGGGCAGGGAAGCAGACTGTAGAGCTGCATCAGTCAGTTCAACAGCACTTGCTGAGTCGCATGGAGATGTTTCCTACCTGGAGCCTGAGCACCAGAACAATCAGGCCCAGGTAATGGTAGGTATGCCTTTGTCCAAAGCCTTGCTCACCTGTTTGAAATGGATGCTAGCTAAACCTCCTCACTTCAGGTTAAGGTCACTTCTCCTGGATTTGCAGAAATGCAACAGGTGAGCCTGTGCTTCCACACATCGCATGCCTTCAGCAGCAATTGCCAACACCTTCCTGCAAGCCCTGCTAAGCAGTCGTCTTGTGGGGACAGGCTGAGTTCAAAGCTGGTTCTTGACTTTTTACCCACTACTGATTTTGGACTGATCCCAAAACACCGTGGACTTTATGTACATACGTCACTACAGTGACCACAAAAGACGCAACTTATCTAGGAGAAACAGAAACAAGCCCTGGATCTATTACAGAGCAGAAGTTCGTAACACCAATGATTTCCACAGTGCTGGTGGAATCTTAACATTCAGCAGACCTGCAAAACTGTAGCACAAAACGCACTGCAGCCATCCTAGTGTGATGTCTCTGACCTCAGCATGGATAGGAAGGCTAATCATGAGATGTCTCCTTTGTGACTGGTTTAGTTTTCAGAGGTTTAATAGCTGTCACTCGCCTGAACCAGAAAGGCCTCATCCATGGCTACAGGTAGTGAATGGGGAAAAAGGTGGTGGTCACATATCTGTGCAGCAGTCTGTCAGCAAAAGAGACAGCTCCATTTCACATGCCCAGACAAAATGAGCCAGTAAGTCATCTGATGGCTGGTATATGAACTCATGAGCAGAAAAATGGTTACATAAATGCTATGGCTCACTGGGTAAGGAGAAGAGTGGCTGGCAGAAACACTTGCAGAATGAAAACCTTCCAAAACTATAACTACCTACTTTCCACAAAGAGGTGTGAAGAGCTACATAGCACATGAAACATTTTGGAGATTATGCACTTTTTCAGACAAGTTCCTGAGGCCTGGCACTGTCCTCTATAGAGGAATTTTTGCAAAGGACAATGAATTACATCTCAAAAAGACATTGCATAGCTGTAATTTCCAGTGTGTCCGTTCACCTTGGTGTTGTGAAGAGTGGACAGAATGAGCTCTGTTGCCATCAGTTGGGATGATCTGCAACTGTCTGGACTAATCCTGCTCAGCATATTGAACAACCAGTGATCTCCACATCTCACTATAGTATGTAACCAGACACAGCCAGGATGAGTAGAGAGCAGCAACCCAAGCATCCTGCATTCCATGGCTCTCACAAGGCTGCACAGCAGCCTCTTATCCCTTTTTCATGAAAATGCCAGTTGGCATCCTACAACTCCTTGATGAGGTCACAGACACAGTAGCAAAGAGGATGCAAAAATCAGTAATTCTCTCTCTTGTCCATCTGGATGTACAAGAAGGAAGAGACTCTTCCATCAGCAAATAACCATCCCTGATAAACTCTACTGCAAGACAGGGGGTGTAATCCCCTCGGAGATTGCTATTTAAACTACCACAAAAAAGGAATATTTCTTCATGGCAATATAAGTAGCTATTTCAAAACTTCCATGGTTTTATTTCTCTCAGATAACACACAGACAAGGTTAATGTTATTGAAAAATTTAAGTGATATGCCGAGATATCGTAATGGTAGTCATTAACTTGGACCCTTTTCATTATTGGCAGCTGAAATGAGGTATGTGATCAGTTTTACATGACAGCCAACAGACAGCTGTTCATCTCCTAACCACTCTTCAGGTTACACTGGAAACTTCTTTAGCACAGCAGTTTAGTGAACAAGAAGGAAGTGCCCGCTCCTTCATAAAGATGGCATGGAAACCATCCTTATGAACAGCATTTCCTCCAAATTTGATTTGAGCATCTGCTTTCAATTACACTCACTTGAAGAACAATGTGACCACTCCCAATCTTCCAAATATCCTGTGTAGTACTCTGTTTCAACTCCAGCTTGCAGAGTTATTCCCAGACTACTTGCTGAGACAACAATGGAACTGTGTCCCCTGCACAACAGAAAGTCTTCAGGATTCTTCCCATCCACAAGAACCGAACCTGGAAACCGTCCTTTCCAGTCTCAGAATCCCTCCCACATCCCCATGAAATGAATATACCAGCTTCAGAAAATCTCCAGGAGCACCACAAAATACTGGCCCCAACATATAACAGCACATACAATGAATCATGCATTTAGTACATCCACAGATGTTCTTACTGACTTTTTTTATGTTGAGGAATTCTCCAGCTGAGCTGACAACAGTAAGTAGAAGCAAGAGGACATCCTTGCTGTAGTCATAAGTTTACAGTCTCATTTTCAGTGAGGCACAGCGAGTGAGTGAGTGAGTGAGTAAGTAATGAGGAAGGACAAGGATAATGACAATAGATCACAGATTCACTACACAGGAAACTGATGACTCAGAAAGGTTCCTCTTTAATTTCTATATAGCAGCCACCCAAAATTCATTGCTCACACGGGCCATCATTAATTTGTTGATTTCTTGAAGGCATTCTGATAGGAGCAGTAGATCTTTAAAGAGTGGGTGGTGGTGTTATGGACTTGGTCCTCCACAGCACTCTGCAAGTAAAAGGCAATGAGGAAGCGACTGTGCAGATAATAGTGATATACTGAACCTTCAAGGCAGGAGTGAAGGGATGGAGGCATGCTTGTACAACCTAATGAGATGAGATAAGATGAGATGAGATGAGATGAGATGAGATGAGATGATCAACTCTCCCTGAATTCAGTGGGAATCTTTCTACTAAATTCAATGAGAGTTCAATCAAGCCCTAAAGGGCAAAAGTAAAACAGGTCATTAAGGCAGATTCTGAAAGTGCAAACAGGTGTTGAAGTATTCTGGAGGTGTTAGTATTAAGAAGTATGGCCAATGCAATATATTTATGCAAAGTGAGGCAGCATTTGTTTGCTTTAATTAGAGTGCGTTTCCCAGGTATGAAAAGTGAGCCGGTCCCAGGCACATTTCTAGATCATTGTATCATGGGAGCACCATAAAACATGTTATGTTCTGATAGGCTGCCAATGGTCAGGGCAAAGAAACACATACCTTATACCACTAGAAAGGTGGGATATTCAGATTTCCACTGATGGTGCACCATTTATTTCTAGTCCTGCTGGCTGCTAAGCTCTATGTGACTGATATCTTTTAGTGAGTTGTAAAAGAGAAAAAAAAGGAAAAAACACAGGCTCACATAGGTTTGACTCCTTCCTCTCTCCAGTTAAATTTCTATCAGAGGGAAATCTCTACACCCTTCTAATTTTACAAGAAGGGGTCAGTTCTCCCCCTACAGCCCATGTGTCGAGGGGATGCATAGATCCTTCTTTTCCCTTCCATATCACCATTCTATTCAAGTCTCCACATTTCTTCCCTCACTCTTCAGTTCCAGTCCAAAACTGTCAGCTGACGTAGCATAAACTGCTAATGAAATAGAGAAATATTTCATGAAATTCCTATGGTGGGATTCCTTTTTTAGGTGATTAAAAACCACTGGTATCTAACCCTAGCTGTACTCAGGACAACCACTGTTATGATCATGCAGGAACTGAGGAGCGAGACATTAAGTAGTAAGCAGCATAATGCACTTTTGAGGTTCAGCATCTGGTTAGCTAACAGAGAAAAGAAATACTTTGATAGGTCAATAAGGAAACTTTTTAAGGACAGTAAACATATTTTAGCCCTGGTCCAGAATATGGATTGGAGTAAAAAATGCCAGAATTCTAAATACTTTGCATTTACTAAGTCATACTCATCATATGTTTTGCTATAAAAATATTACATTTAATTTTCACCAACCAATAAAGTGAATTGCATTCATCAATGATTTGATATGTGTTGCTAAATATAAAATACTAAGCTCTTAGGTACACATTTCTATGTAAAACCTTTTCATTATACTGTCTAACTTCTGCGATAATTATAAATCTTGCTTGTTGCTCATCCTTCATTCCTCCTCCCTCCCTTCCCAACTCTCTTTTTTTTGTAATTCATTTCAAGTAGCTAAAACTGGGTGCAGAGCAACTAAACAATTATCTAGGATCAATTCCAAAGAAACAGGCGAGGAAAACACAAGTATGCTTTATGAGATTCCACTGGGAGGAAAGTTTATTTTTACCTGATTTGTTAGACACCCATATAATTGCCTCTGATGAGATGTGGCTCGTATTTCCTACTGCAATTGTTAATGGAATCTGCCACAAGTAGCTGCAAGACAAAGGAGGGGGAATCTAAGAACAAAAATACTGAACTGATTCTTCTCATAGCAATCAGGGAGCATGTCAAAGAAATCAAAACACAATTTCAGTAGCAGTGTAAGATGTGGATTCTAACAAGTTACTTTGATTTTGAAATGCATTTGCTATTAGCAATAAAACAATGAAAAAGTCATTCATCTTAAAAAACCCCTAAATTATGTTGTACATTTTTCACACACTACCATCACACGAGGACTTTTTTGCAAGGCTTTCCTAATTTAACAAAATTACTCACAGAAGAGGAAATAATGATTTCCCATAGAAGGAAGAACACTTTTTTACATTTACTTAGAAAAAAAGAACCCTCAGGTAAAACATGCTTTGATTTATGGGGACGCCGAAGTTGAAAAATAATATACTCTTCCAGCAACTTCTTAAAAAGCTATGATGGGCTTTCATAGCTGCTGGTTTATAAAAACATATAGGATGGACTTCTTTCCACCATTTATTATCTCTTACATGTATGCAAACTGGACAAAACATGTTACACGTGGATTTGGAGATATGCTGGTATAATCAGACCCCAAGTTCCTCTCAGGGTATCACAAACTGTTTCTCATTCACAATAAAAGTTATAATTTACCCAAGACTTTTATAGAACATCTTTATCTCAATAAACAGAAATTAACGTTATGAAGTCAATCTTTTAGGGGAGAGATGGAAAGGATGAATTCCTGCAGGTCTTCATCATCACCTCTATTCCTGAACTCTCAAAAGTATCATTTCACCAGCCAGTGAAAGAACAGACATTTCCCTCACAGGTCTGCCATGTCATTTGGTACACCAGTCAAGGGGAAGCACTCAGTAATGGTATAGCTGGTACTTTTGTCTAGGGAGTATGTGTGCATTTAAGCATGGCAAGAGAATGGCCCCAGCTTAGATATCACTGTACCCTGCCACTTTGACACCAGGTAAGTGTATCATTTTAGACGGATTGCATTAAAATGGTGCAAGGATGAGAGTGGGCAAGTTCTTGATGTCTACATCAGCTTCTCTCCTGCTAGTACACAGCATTGCAAAACTAGCCAATGCTACTAACAAAAAATTAGGTTTGCTCCTTTCCGCTTTACCCAGAAGCCTGCTCCACTGAGCTACAGACACCACCCAAATGTGCCACAACCGCAGTCAACATGTTCTGGCTTGCAAGGGTTGTCTTGCTGGACTCACTTGGGGGCTGGGGGAGGGAGAAGCCCCTGCCCTGCCGCCATGCTCAGCTCCCAGCTCCCCACCCATTCGCAAAGAGCCCCCTGCATGCACAGGGGCTTGCTGCACTCAGAACAGAACTGCATGTGCCAGGAAACACTTGCCTGTGCAGCAGTGATTCAGCACAGAGGGGGTGATTTTTGGAAAACTGTACAGCTGAAAGAGCTATGAGTGACACTAGAAAGAAAACATGGCATTTATTGCCATATGGGAGAAGAAAAAAGGTCCCATGTGATTTTTGGGTTCTCTGGATGTTGGTATAATGACACGCTGGGAAAATTATTAGACCTACTCATGCACAGAAGACATGCTCCACATTAGCCCATGCTCTGGCAGACACTTTTTGGATAATTAAGCTGTGGCATTTGAAAATGCTACTGCATTTATCAGCCTGCCCACTCCTTGTGCTGGATGTTACCACCCTCCATAGCACAGCCAGCAGAAAAGGAAGTCCACTGGTGCATTAGCTTCTCCAGTTCTCAGTCTGAGGTCTTCACACAAAGTTACCTTCATTGTTGGCTTAACTAATATTGTGGACTGTGAAAATGTGTATTGTGCCCTGTTGCTTCTGCTACAGCAGCAGTAACTTCTGAGTTCGACAGGTGAGGGCAGTCAGGAGATGCTGCGAAGTGATGCACCAGAGAATATTCACTACTGTCTTAGATACTTTATACCTTACTAGACACCCACAAGTGTTTTAGAGTCTGTCCAAAAAGCCCTCTAGGAAATAGGTCATCTTTAAAAACATACCCAGTTCTAAATACTCAGCTCTCCAGAATGAAAAAGCTGCTGGCAAGCTGTGATTGAGAAAAATGAGGCAAAATTAAGCATAAAGCTCATACATTACTTGAAAGAACAGGAACTTTGGTATATGAAAAAAAAAGAACTGCATTTGCATGGTATTTTTATGACTCTCGAGATCAACTCCTACTGAAAAAGTTAAACTGCAAACTAAAAGATACTGAGAGCTGCCTATGTAGCTTATTTAAACACATACATAAACGTACAAAACATACACAAATATAAGTGTATGACCATATACACGGACACCTGTTATTTTGAGAAGGGATTCATAGATATTCTGTATATTGCGATATCTATACAAAGAAGACTTTTATGTTACTTCATATTATTATTTTACCTCCAATTAAGGTAAATCCTACTGACATAAGGACAGATCCTTCTCTGAAAGGTGAGATAGCTGTGGAATAGGAGTTGTGTAATCTATGCATCCTCATCAAAACGCACGTGGATTTAGTTGGGAAGATCGGTACTGGTAGATTTAATTTTTATCTCCCCAAGATGAGACACCTACTAACGTTCTCAGCACCTTCCAGAACCTTGAAATCTCATCTCATGGTTATTGGTTTACCAGCTGAACCACAGGCTTCCTTTTACTGCTGCTGTTCTCTGGATGTTTATCTGCTTTCCCCTTCTAGTCCTCTTCATTCACAGTGAAACTTCTGCCGCTGTTGCAGAAGAAGCCGTGGCTAACTTTTCTATCTGTATGGGAGGGAGATGTCTCTGGCTCACCTTTCAATAATTTTCATTAGGATGATGTCTCCTACACACCACCTCCAAGTGATCCATATGGACTATGTCCTCTGGGAGTGACTAGGAAGAAGCAAAATTTTTGTACTTTTCTATCTCACTCTTCTACTCTACAGAGAAGAGAGGAAGAGGGCCCACTTGCTTGTTTTCCTCCTGCTTTGCCTGGGAGTAGCACACATCTTTTATTTATTCTTTACACCTTGGGAGCATGTATGCTCTCTCTATGTATTTGACCATGGAAAGAAGCATCCTGTTCTACCTGTCCATCTGCTGCCTGCTGCGACAAATCAGTTCCAGGGAACATAAGAATCCAGCCTTGAGGGCCAGCAGGACTTGAAACAACCTATTTGGTCCTTCTACCCTCAAGAATATGTCTGCAGGAATCAGATGCCTGTTCAAGTAGCACACACTCAGTCCCTGGGTGAAACGGAGCTAACAAACTGTGTGTCCAATCTGCCTGAGACGCTGCTGAGCTTCAGAGGGATCTGCACATTATGTCCCTCTGGATACAAAGCTGATCACCTTAACAGGGAGCTAAAGACAGACCACTTAATTGTGGGGAAACTAAGGACTATTTCTGGAATTTAAGAAACCAACTCTGAGGATTAGGAGAGAGATCTAAAATTGGAACAGACAGAGTAAATATGAATTGTGCTGTACATAAATTGTTCAGTCATAAATGTCTTAAGGAGATGTAGGAAAGAGGCATCTTGTTGAGAGGTAGTATAAATAAGACTTTTACTGTTGATTTACAAGTGAGAAACTGCTAATGTGAAATAGTTAAATTTAGGTTGACATGCATAGTTAAAGGGAATGCTTTTGGTGCTTTTTTTTTTTTTGGTAGCACCACATCAATGCATAATAGCAAAGTGTGTTAGCATCTCCGTCCAGCTTAAAGAATAATCAGAGGGACTTGTTTGATAAGGTAATACAATCTTGCATCTGCCAAGGTACATGCAATACTAGAAGCTAGCTATTATGCTGTGATTGGATTATATAGATTTTTTTTTTGTCTTGAGCATTACATGATGACTACATAGCCAGTATTAGTGTACTTTATATCCATCAGAAAATGATCATATTTGTGATGAGTACTTGCTTACACCTTGACTTCCAATAAATAAGAACTGAGATCCCTTCATAGGCAAATTCTTAGACCATAAAGTATTAAGCAAACATGATGCCTCACACTTCTGCCTCTGAGGAACAGCAATGTTGTAGTAACATTGTATTTTCAGTGGAACAATTAGTTGACTTCTTTGTAAAAAGCTATGCAAAGCCAAAAAAGAGCAGTAGATTTTTTCCTCTGCTGACAAAGCAAAGATCTCAGGTCATTAAAAAAGGAAAGGCAAAGTTCCTGGAGTTTCAGATTTTGCACACCTTTTCAACTACTTTTTCACATTAATGAAGGTTTTCGCTGAGGTGTAAACCCATACATTTTCAAGACTCATCCTTCCAGTAACCCTAATGTGCCAAGCTTCCACCCACTGCCTCTACTGAATACCATGTTCTTCCAGTGATGCTTCTCCTTACTCCCTGGATTCAAATCTAAACAAAGTTGTTCAGCTATTCTTTGTCATTACTCACAGAAAAATGAAGATTACCTGCTCAATATTCAGAAGCTTATTATCCTTGGCTGCATTATAGAGTATACAAGTGATGTGATAGCTTCATGTAAAGTGACAGAAGATCTGTACTTAAAATACCACAGCAGAACTTAGCTAACCTGCTTTTTGAATGGGAGAGGATGTGAACAACCACATCCCTCTCTATATCTTTCTGCTTTTACAGACCTCTGGGTTAAAGACTCCTAATCCATCCTGCTGTTCTTTATACAGAAACTATACTTAATCCTTCTTATTGTCCACCTCTATAATTTTTCTATCTATTATACTCTTTTCCAGGTTAGAAAGCCAGACCTGCCCTCTGTGCTTTGAAGGCCCGTCTATCACGGATTAAGAGTGGCATAATTCTTTTCTCTTCTACAGTATTTATACTCTTTATACACTCCTTTTCTTCAAATCCCTACTGTTCTATTTATTCGCTTGACTGTGTCTGCACACTGAGCTGATGTTTACAGAAAATTACCTACCATAACTTCAAGATCTCTTTCCTGAGAAAAAACAGTTTCTTCAGAACCCACCACTGAGCATCTAAGTTAGGACTGTCTTCCCCACATGTATCACCTTTGTATTTATCAACGTTAAGCTTCATTGGTCATTTTATTAGCACGTCAACCAGCATTAAGAGATGATTCTGTAATCTTGGTAATTAACTTTTGGTTTTACTACCCTCACAAACCTCCTATTACCAGAAAACTCTGTCATCTCACTCTTCCATGCCCTTTAAATCATTGAATAGGAAAATTTCAGCACAGGTTTCTCAAGAATTAATGAGTTATCACCCTCCACTGAGAAATTCAACCATTTTCTCATTTCTCGATTGTATTTCATTACTGACATCTTCCCTATTATCCCAATATAGTTTACCTTCTTTACAAATCATTAATGAGGAAGCTAGACCTCCAAAAATACACAAAGAACAGTTAAAATGACAAGAGACTAGATATTTCTAGATATAGAAGACTTCTATTAATAGTCTTTGATTATATACTTAGAAAATCAAAGGGGCACAACCACGACAAGGTAGAAGAACAGACATTGTACAGACTTTAGAAAAAAAATGTGGGTTTTTTTGTTCATCTAACAACAGGTGAATAAGGGGCAAAATTAAAATCCTATGCACAAAAGCAAATTAAATGATCTGCCTCTTAGCAGGACATAAGAAGCATAATTTTTTTCAAGTGTAGTGGCAATCATGAACATCATTCATAAAATTATTTAGGTGGGGAGGGATCTTAGGAGACAGAACCCTCTGCTCAAATGTGCTGACTGCACAGGGAAACAGAGTTCCACTGTAGGCAGAACATGAGATCAGAGGAGGATGCACAGGCTGTATGTTCAGTGGCATCACATGAAGACAATAAAGTCGAATGTGGCAAATTATTTGCCATATGCTTTTTTCCCTAATCCCTGCCAGTGCAAAGCTACTTTCAGAAAAGATGAACACCAAAAGTTATATGTACCCTCAAACAGCTTACTAGGCTGAGAAATGACATTGTGAGTTGTCTCAATTATCCCTGGTTGGAAAACCAGAAATAATGTATCTTCCATCAGCTGGCACTGGTGAAATCCCAGCCATCATTCTTCTATGACTTCATTTCTCTGGGCTAAATTCAGTTGTGCAAGGTGGTGTCAAATGAGCTGCCACGGGGTACTCGAGACATCTGTCAGGGGCTAAAAGATATGGCACAGCACTTATGGATGCTCCTGCCCATACAATGGCAGCACAAGGTCAAGCAAGATACCTGAGGGCACCTCCAATGGCACCAGTCACCTGTGCAAGGAACTAAATGAGCCTCTCCATCCACTTGATGTTGACAATGATACCTTCTACAATTCCCAAAGAAACATTTCTTATCCAACTGAAAAGGCAAATTTTCAAAACTAAGCTGCTCATAAGAAAGATGAGACTTCAGCACAGATTTTCAACTACAATATTTAAAACAGGTACTGCTTAAACATTTCATAACTGCTATTTAAATAAAAACTTCCAGTTTGTTGATTCAAAATTAATTTCAGCTTGAAATACAAGTTAATTGAAGGAAGAAGTTAAAATGAGTGAAACTGAAATGTAAGGTACTGAAATTATGGAATTGAAATGAATGTTCTAAACCAATTTCTTCCCCAATTTTTTGCTTTGATTTTGCCATGATTCAGTACTGGGAAATGTTTTGATATGTTGAAAATTTCTGTGGGATGGGAATCCATTTCTTGCTCATCTGGTACACTTACTAATCCGTGTAAAGTATTTTGAGAACATAACAGTCTGAGACTTCATATCACTGAAGGATATGATTAAAGCTATTTAACACAGAGATAAAGTGAGGCATAAAAATAATTTAAGAGCAAAAATGATAAAAAGAAAATTCAGGAGTAAAACTGACTGGTTAAGACACCCGGCTCCTTGTTTTTACCACCAGAACTTAATATCCAAAATGTCAACACTCTCTCTTCAGTTAAAGTTAAAAATCTGGTACATCCAGAGCGGCTGAAGCTGAGAAACAGGGAGCAAGGACTCCTTGGCATTATTTCCCCATTCTCAGCTCTCCAGATGGAGAATACTGAAATTTCATGTACACAGAGACATATGCTTGATGAGCAGCACTGAGTCTGAGGGGGAGACACCTTCCCCGTGCGGCCCTTGCCAACAGTGACGATTCCTTGATTAGGTTAGAATGCCAACAGGGGCATTTCTTACCAAGGGAATACCTTGCTGTAAGCCATCCACATGAACTCATGCTGTTGGGATTTCAGAGACAAAAGAACACGTAATAAAAGTAATGATAAAATGTGACCTTTTGGAAAGCAAGTAAATCTTACAGAACAAAATGAAATCTAAGAATTAAAGATTTGTATTTTTACTTCAGTTGCATACTTGACTGATCGGCAGAGACATATACAAATAATGGCCAGTAAAAGAAGTATTTAGCTGCACGGCTGCAAAAGCTTCTGGCTAATAACCTTAAAGCCTATTATAAAATAAAGGGCACAGAAAGTTGACAACGTGAACTAACTAAAGGACAGTGTGAAGTTTGGACATTAAATCAGTACAGTAGGAAGAGAGTAGACATCTCTCATTTCTTCTCCTTGCCAAGACAACTGCAATTTCTGTTGGCATGGCGAAAGAAGGCCTTTTCTTTTTTTTTTCCAGTGAATTCTGAATATTAAGATAATGGAGGATTCAAAGATAAATTGTTAACAGAAAACCTGAAAGTGTATTCAACTAATCTACAAAATTACAAGCCTTGTTGCCATGATACCCGGAAGCAGTTATTCCTAGGGGGAGAGCACAAGTAGACGTAAGGTGGTCGGGGGAAACAAGTGAAAGTTGTTGAACAGCAGAACAGCTTTAGAGCTTCCTACTAGAGAAAGAGATTATATGTGAAGCAGAACTCAACAGTACCAGGGTAACATTTTGTAAGCCACACTGTCTAGAGAGATTGTGTTGGGAAAGATAATTTTAAAGCATCATAGAGATATTCTGAGGTTATTATATAGTATATATAGTATCTCATTCAGTAAAGAGTATTTCAGGTTCCAAGGGAAGCTCATGTGAATATCACATACTTTTATTAAGTGTGATTCTACAATGTTCTGTTTAATGGATAAGAAGCTGATGATATATTCATATTCTGAATATCATTCTCACAAGACCGAAGAACACAGAGATTTCATTAGATTTAATATGTGCCAGCAAAGTGACTGTAGGCTGTGCCCAGAGGCACAACACAAGAGAAGATGATGTTATTCCTGCTCTCACAAGTATTACACCTCCTACACTGACCAGGATTCCAAGGGATTCCTTGTACCCTGTCAGCACAGAAGATGGCAGATAGGAAGGGAAGATTTCACTAACTTTGTAGCAAAGACAAATACAAGATGAAAAATGGATAAAGGAGAACAATTTGAAGTAATTAAGATCAACTGTGCACATCTTGGAGGTATGATTGGTGATCTGGATATGCCCAGAGTGATCTTCATTCCCATGTTCAGAGTGAGAACAAGAGCTTTAGCACAAGCAATGAGAAACAGGTGAAAAACACTGGTAAAGGTAACTGATTAAGTTGGATTCCTGTACAAGTGTCATGGAAAAGCAGACAACAGCAGACTTTTTAATCAAATAAGAAATTGCAGTTAGGTAACTTGAATTCAAAAAGGACAGCACTTAGGTTTTATTAACTGGAGTCTGCTGGTGTCTGAATTGGACAGGACTTTCACAAGTCCTGCAGAAAGACAATTTCTGACTGCTGCACTGTATGCAGTGAGGAAATGAAGAGAGCAGGACGCGGCAATTGTGTCACACCACATTAATTGTGGAATGCATATCCAGGGTTTGGTGGACTTGAGCAAAATAAGGAAAGGAAATGGTGCTAAGGTTGGGATCCTGGGGTTCCAGTTGTTCTGTCCTCACCCAAGACTAACACAGTGGCCAACAAGAAAATGGTAACCTAAGGCAAAAAAAGGGACAGAGAAGTTAATAGCAATGACTATATGACTAACTAGAAAAATATTGAAAGGAAAAGAAGGCCATTGAGGTGCTGGAGCATGTCCAGAGGAGGGCAACGAAGTTGGTGAAGGGTCTAGAGAACAACTCTTATGAGGAGCGGCTGAGGGAGCTGGGGTTGTTTAGTCTGGAGAAGAGGAGGCTCAGGGGAGACTTCTCGCTCTCTACAACTACGTGAAAGGAGGTTGTAGCGAGGCGGGGGTTGGTCTCTTCTCCCTAGTAACAAGCTATAGGACGAGAGGAAATGGCCTCAAACTGCACCAGGGGAAGTTTAGGTTGGATATTAGGAAAAACTTCTTCACTGAAAGGGTTGTCAGGCATTGGAACAGGCTGCCCAGGGAGGTGGTTGAGTCTCCATCCCTGGAGGTATTTAAAAGAAGAGTAGACGTGGTGCTTGAGGATATGGTTTAGTGGTGGACTTGGCAGTGATAGGTTAGCAGTTGGACTCGATGATCTTAAGGGTCTTTTCCAACCTTAACGATTCTATGATTCTATGATTCTATGATTGTGGAAGTGTTTACTCCAAAATCATTATGGACTATGCTGGGCAGAGGCACTTCCAGAATTTAGATTTTGGTGGACTCTGTGAATTAAAGATAGTGTTCCAGCACAGTCTTTAGGGAGCTCTATCTGACCGTAATACACACTGTATTTTTTCATCTATGAGTCCAGACATAAGGAAGTTAGGATGCCATGTAATGCACATGCACTATTGTCTAAGCAGATAACAAAACTGCAACTGAGGCAGACGTTACTCAGAAATTAATGGTCTTCCTGTTACCATCTATATTCAAATGTCAAAACCTGAGTTTTTGTATCAGTTTCTTCTTTCTCACTAATGCTTCACCTATGGAGGAATTCAATTTTTCAGTCAGAGCAACCTACCAACCAAAACAACCCAATGGGGTCAGCTCTTGATAGGTGCTGCCAGGCAGAGAACAGCTTGACCACCTAGTGGATCTGAATGGGCTCCACACCTGAGGTGTCAGTGTTTGAAGAGTATCGCACATTTTTAATAAAAGTGAACTCAATAGGTGCCTCATAGATGAACGGAAATCACTTGGTAGAGCAGTCTTGCCTTTTACCTACTAAAATTTATCTACTTAGTCTGATGTTTTCAAAGGCTCTGACTGGATGTGTAGTTGGATCCGCCTAATATATATTTCAGAGAGAAGCACAACTTGAGGATTTGATTAGTATTTGGAATTGTAGGCTTGTTATAATTTTGAATACGAATTATACTTACCTGCATACATGGAAGAAACTATGGATAATGTTTATAGTTTAGAGAAATATTTAGAACTGGGTGAAAGGGTGACTAGGGAGCTTATATTCTAGTCTTGAAGTCTAGCACTTCTGAGGTGACTTGCTTCTGATAGTAAGCCTCTTTATTTGCAGTTCTCACTCAATACAGCTGCTAATTTAATATATTTATCTATCAAGTATGCTTTCATTTAGAAAGTCATGTTAAAAAGGCATTCATATTGGTATATTCTAAAATAAGGGTTGATAGTTGCTTCTAAGAGCAACTGTTTCTAGGATAGACCATGGATCATTTGGGTTTTTTCTGTATAAGGATCTAAACAAAATGATACAGAGTGAAAAATATTTTCAGTGTCAATACAGTATTGCTGGAATCTATTTTAGAGGCACATATTTTAATACAATCATTGACACTGTAATTCACCTGTAGTCAGAACAGGGATTAACATGTTTAAAAGCAATGCAGATTTTGTGGTTTTCCTTTATTCTGTCATAGTCCTAATTCTTCCAGGATTTTACAAGAATCTTTGGAATAACTTTCAGCAATAAATCCTAGTGCTGAAATAGGGAAATCAATTTACATTCTTCAGGAGTCTTATGCCAAATATAATGCCTTTACCAATGCAATGAAACCACGAAGTCCCAGGCATAAGAAAAGGTTTCAATGCTGTAACAGCTGCACTAGCATGAAAGAGCCCATGTGTGGCTCTACGCTGTGGGACCCTCTTAAGATGACAGTATGCATATTCTGTTAGAAAATGGCTATATGTCTTAAGCCACCTCGTACAAACCCCACTCGTCTTTGGTGTGACTGCTTTTTTAGGGGTGGACACAAGGTAATTCAAATAAATTAATTTGAAATAAATTACTTAATCTGAAAAGAAAAAAAATGCATTGTCTGATAATAATATCTGATCATAATTATCTGATTACTAAATCTTGTACAATGTTCTGTGCAATTTTAGCTTAACATCTCATACCAAAATAAATTATAAATGAGGTGGTTATAAATATTACGGGGCTCTTTAAAATTGACTCATTTCAGTGTCAGTGCTAGCAGAGTACCTTACTAAATTTAGAAAAATATTGTGGGCAAAGAACAAATACCACAAATTCTTTGTCAGTACATGATTTCTCCTCACTGTCTAACATTATCTTTTTACACTAAAACACAAAGGACTTCGTTTTCAAAAGTGACAAGCAATTTTGGGTGTTGAGTCAGAGATGGATAGAAAGGAGCTGGCTTTAAGCAGTGTTAAGTGTCTGTTCTAACAGCCACCCCTTTACCCTCCAATAAAGGCCCTTAATCTCTCTGGCATCCTCTGTTCCGTCCTGCACCAGTGCAAAATGTCCTTGCAGAATTGCACACGTGGTGCTGATCATGCAAACCTCATCTCAGTGTTGTCCTTTACCCATGAGTATAGTCCCTTGACTACAGAATGCAGATCTGAGATTTATCTGAACATAATTAGGAGGGGAAGGATGTGTTAAGAGCTGAGGAGGGACCCTCCTAGTAGGAATAAGAGTAGTATTTTAGCTATGCCTACAAATCTCCAATATGTTCTCAGAGACTTAGTACCAAACATTTTTTCAGTGTATTCCAATGTTCAGTTCTGATTTCTCCTCAGAATATTGTGAATGTAAGTAAGATTAAAATATAATTCCTATGATAGTTTCTCCTTCCACAGTAAACGTCCCTAAAAATCCCTCACCAAAATAGATTCTCCATAAAATCTTAGATTCTACTATTGACTGTGAAGGCTCACATACAGAGATAAGAAAAAAAGTCAATTGTTAGCAACTTAAGAAAGCAAAGGGAAGAAGAGGTAAAGAAGGAAGCATGTTAATAGTTTCATCCTCTGATCTGCAATGGGGAATCCATATCTCTGATTTTTACAAAGCCAACAATATATAACATTCATCCACCTTCATCCCTTCCATTACCCTCGTCTCTGCCAAATGCTGTTTAGGCATTCCCCAATCTGCTCTTTACTTCACTAAAACCCCCATCTTAACCACCTTCTCCATTTCCCTGGTTCTCCGTATTTGCCTATTCCAGCCACACAACTTTATTGCTCCCAACTCCTGCTCATGTCTGCTCCCTGCCATACAGCGTTCCCTGTCCCTCCCCCTGCATGTTAGGCAGCTCCCCACCAGTACTGATGCCCTGATTCTCCTCTTTGCCTCCCTACCTCACTCTAAATTAAAACACAGTGCCTCTAGTACATGGCCCTTTCCTCACCACGGAATTGATTTAATTAATATGAGTTAATTAACTAGTTTGGGTATCTAGCAATTCCTGAGAGTTAGCATTAGCAAATAAGGTGAGGAAAGTGACACAGTCTGCAGTGATAATAAAATACAGCAGCAGATTTTCCCTGTCAGCCTAATTTCTGTCAGGATACGAGTGGTGCCATTGCACAGGAAGCAATGACACAATATACCAATTTTGTCGTCTTCAGCATTCTGCAAATTCTAACACTGAAAGTTGCCTATATACAGCACACCAGAGCCATATATAGACAACTTTTGGGGAAGTTTGCCTAGTGAGAAGCGTTTCTTGCAAATAGAAGCTGTGAAATGGTTTTGGGAATAAAGTGTTAAATTACAACTGGCATTTCCGACATCTTTACTAGCAGCAAAATCTTGCTGAAGAGAAATGAGCACAGATATGTGCAGGAACAAATTTTAAGAGCACTTCCAATTCCGATTTAATAATAATGGAACAATCAGAAGAGCCTCTGACAAAGGCAAGATGAAAGACTGGGGACTTTCTAGTGGTTTCTACAGCAAAAGAAATCCTATTGCAGCAGGCAGCACGCGGCACGAGTGTTGGGCTGGCAAACACCAGCATCCAACAGGAAGGCATTCCTCCAGCACACACCCCAGGCAGGTGGGCAGGCTTCCTCTAGGTCACTCACAGAAGCAGCTCTTCTGCCTGCTCATTTGGAGGAGCAGCACTCTGCCCAGCATTTGTCCTCTCTGAGGCAGCTGGGGTTAAGGACTGTCCCTATGCACACCGAGGGGCAAAATCTACTGGTGTCATAGAGCTGTCCTCTCCTAAACACCAGTGTACATGGGAAGAGAAGCAGCTCCCCACACTTTTTCACAAGTATTTTCAAGTCCCCGCTTGACCCGCAAAAAAGCTGGTTAAATCAATATCTGGCTGTGTTCACACACAGCTCTGTGCTCCACTAAGGATTTTTGATTTCTTGATCTCGTTCCTCATAATTCCATTTCCTCTGTGCCTAATACTAGTACCTTCCTCTCCTGAAGCCAATTCCCTTCATCGTTATTATAGCTGATATAGAGGTACTCATGTCAGTCAAGATGAACCAGGGTACCACAGCTACTCCCTAGGCAACAACACAAAAGTTGTTTCTAGTAGAAACGCTGATATAAGCATAATCTTTCAGGTATAGTAAAGATGAAAGGCATAACAAGAAAACACTCAAAGGACATGAGAAAATGGAAGATTAGAGAATATCTTCCAGAGATGGGGAGGTAAATGAGTACTTTTTTTTCTATTTATATTTTGTTAGCCCTTTTTCCTCAGCTTATGGAAAAATATTTGCCCATATTATGGTCCTTTTTATTACATAATTAATACTACATACGCTACATTAGTCTGCAATTGCTCCAAGAAGATCTCAAAGATGCTTATCAGCCTTCCCATTGTGCTTCTAACATTTTGGTTTGTGTTTAACCAGCTCCTCAGCTGATAAGTGGACAGAGTAAGTTCCTCATCACTGCTCAAGTGATAATGCCATACAAATAAGTAAGAATACACAGGGCAATATCCAAACACAGCTATGCTTTTACTATTCAAATAATTACCAGTAAAAGGACAAGCACAGCCCTTCTTCTACAAAGCCTGAATAGATGAGCTTTGTGTAGGAAATTCAGAAGAGACTTGAAGGGGAATAAATTCTGCAGTTAATTGTTCACCTTGGAGTGAAGTGACTGCTGGGCAGCTCTGCTGCCTGTTGCAAAGCCTTTCAGTTGTTCGTAATTACTACATGGTGTTAGACCCATGAGTCTGTACAGCTCTAATTTTGCTGGTCATGTCCCTGGCTTGCACCCTTGGACTGAATTTTTCCTAGTCCAGCCACACGAAGAAAGGCACCCAGTATTACCATACTACAGCATGTATGAATACCCTGTCCATATCCTGATTGTTACCTCTTCCTTTTTTGTCTTTCCTCACGGCTAGCTGTGTTCAACACCTAGCAAGACTTTTCCCCTTAGGATATTATCATGAACAAGCAAAGATTAGTTATGGAAACTGCGTGCATGATAAGAACACTATACAAGTGAATATTACCTCAGCAACATGAACTTAATTATTTTGATAACACTGGAAAGGTTATTTCTCCACTTTTGAAGCTCTGTGTATTTTTAAAAGGCAAAACTTACATCGTAACCAGAAAGCTTTGGTCTGCTCTTCAGTATAGTATATAAAAGGTTTATGGATTTCATCAGAACTGATTAGTTTATTGTCTAGACCACAAATTATTTTTCATAAGATTTCTTGTCATATCTGTGAGCCATTCTTGTAATGATGGATGAGACTGGTGCCTTAAAATCATCGTTTTCTCTGTCAGCAGGGAAACCCACAGAAGCCTGTCAGATGGAATATCACCTCCTCCCCTGTAGCCTTATAATGTAAGGGCATAATCTGTTCTCACAGGTGTACACAGGAGTCCAGGACTGAACCGACACAAAACTAAAGGATTGTTATTCAGGGGAAGAATATGAATTATACAGTTATTACA
Source organism: Phalacrocorax carbo (assembly GCF_963921805.1). Classification (NCBI taxonomy): domain Eukaryota; kingdom Metazoa; phylum Chordata; class Aves; order Suliformes; family Phalacrocoracidae; genus Phalacrocorax; species Phalacrocorax carbo. The sequence continues at coordinate 41,222,272 of NC_087513.1, read as the reverse complement.
GGAGTTTTAAACTTTTGCTTGGATAAGCTGAAATTGCTACTGAAACATTGTACCAAACACAGGTTTCGACATTCAAATCAAAGGCGGTGATTTTGGCCCTTCTGAGGAATGGCATTCCTAGAAATGGTGTCTGTCATTGTTAGTTTTATTTTCTCATAAAATGAGAACTATGGATCATGTAAAGGCATAAGTGTCAAGTAAAATCTATGTTCAGTTTGCAAAGAAGTGAAATTGTACACTTTCTATAATTTCAGGCCAAATGTTAGAGCTTAGCATGCCACACAGTCGATTCTATGCACACAAATAAATCACAGTTTTTATATATATGGCCCTTTAAACACATTTTTCCTCAGTTATAGAGACAGGGAGTCCAACCGTACATGAGATGGGAAAATCAACTCTATGTAATCATTCTCTTCTGCAGTAGAATTAAAGACACTTATAGTAATGGACTAGGCAGAACTAGGAGTAAACCACTGCCAACGGTATCAACAATTTTCACTTTTACCATTTATCACTTAGAAAAATCTGCTTGCTGCTTCTATATTCCTCTATATGATTTCAGAGAGAAAAATTAAATATGCTGCTTCACATTTCATTTTTAACAGCTAATTGCTGCATAAATACATAGCATAAAGAAAAGCACAGTCATTTTATAAAACTAGAATGGTTCTGAAATATCCAGTTGCCTCTTATTTACATTTCCTATGCAGCAGATACATCTGAAAGACCTACTCTGAAGTGACTCTTTCTAAAATAAGGCAAAGTTAAATTTGCCTAGAGAGGGTCTGAACCAGAATTTTAAACTCCTCACCACTTTGAAGGCAATAGAACTGACGTTTATTGCTGTGCCATGCCAAACTACAGCCCCACCTCTGGATAACTAAAGACTATATGGCATATGGATGCTTTAAGAGCCTTCCCTGGAGCCTTCCAGTGCATATCGTGTTGTCTGTTTAGATGATAAACTCTTGAAAAGGCCTGGACCTGTACTTTTTTCTCTGTTTTGTGCAGCTCTACTCTTTAAAATGGTCATCACGATTAATCCATAGATAAAATACCCTAATGTTGCTGCCCTGCAAAAGCATGGCCTCAGACGTGGCATAAATACCATTTGCTCCCTGTTATTTACAGTGCCTATTATGATTCCCCAGGGAGCCATGCATCCAACGCCTAATTCATGGGTCATGCAGGGGAGATGAGCACCGACTTTATTGGACTGTGAATTAGGCCACTGATAGGTAACACACCCAAAGTGTGCAGGCTGAAGTTATATGTGTATATATACACCTCTGTGCCTCCCACAACATCTACCTGTGCTATCAGGCCCTGCTGAATGTCAGTAAACCCTTGCCAACTTCTTGAGCAAAACCACCTGCAGAATCAGCATTTCACCATAGTGCTGAACATCCATCAATGTGCTGTTTCCATTCCAGTTATCACCCGCGCTTTGTGTACTTGTAGAAAAATTGGCCCCTTTGTGTCATGTTATACAAACTTCAGCTCTTGCAATGTTAAAAACCAAGGTAGATTAATGCATCGTGAATTACCAAATGACATCACATTAATGTGATTTTCCCTCACTACTGCTTTCACAATAATTGAATAATAGTGACTTTTCCAATGGAAAAAAACCCACAAAAATACCCTGAAAAAGATCTAGATTATTGCTGACAGAAAGAGTAAATTTATTTTCAGTTTGCCAATCTTGTTCTTCTACTTAATTTGATGGTGTGAAAGGACATGTAATGACACAGGGCCATTGTGCATACCAAGCCCCATGTGCCTGTGGGCAGTGGACCAATGAATTGCATGGTCATTGCTGTAATACTCTGGACACTAATTGATAACTAAGCCATAGGACTTTAATATAAATTGGTGGATGATTCTTGAAAGGTGAACAGCATAGGCAAGTTTCAGCTTTTGCTAAATGTACATGGTTCCTGTTCTTTGGTATTTATACTCACATAACATGACTTTCAAATAACTTTAACTGGGAAGTGGCAAACTAGCTCTATCATCTAACTGGCTGGAGTAAGCATTCCATCTGTAAGCCTTCCTTGGCAAGGGGCTTCTCTCCCATATGTGGTTAAAAGGACACGGAAGCACAGAGAAAAACAACCCCAAAGGGGGAAGAGAATGGGAAACAGACTTGCCTATAGGTGATACATATAATATGTACTGTACTGCCTGTTAGGACAGTAAATTCCTGGCAGGGTCCATGCCAATATCTTTTTCAGTGCTGTCTATAGCACTAAATCTTACTTCCTGTCCTTAGAAATCATAATTGTAATAAAATAGGTAGAAAAAATCTCCTGAGAAATTCAGTGTAACTTACCCTGTTGGTGCAGAGCGCTACCCTTCCATGTACCTCAAGATAGTTTCAATTCTGAATTAATGTCACATGAAAATAAAACTAAGTCTTATTCTCATGCCTGATGTTCCACCTTACAAAACATTTATGCACCCAGTAGTCTTTACTCATGAATTACAGTAGTAGTTATTACAATCAATACTGAGTGCCTGGCAAATCTATTTAAGAAAGTCTCTACAGTAAGTAAAAGTCTCAACATCTCCATTTTAATCAATCAAAAAAACTAATAATCTCTGGTTTTCTGAGTAGGAAAATCCACTCACATTACATTATGCATATATACACTTGCACAAAAGAAATTTTCAAGTAAATAAGGGAGAATCACTCTCACGCTGCACTGAAATGTGAATCATGAACACTTCCAACAGTCTACATTCACTTGTTTTAGCTCTTTTTCACAAAGGAACTAATTTCAGTCCAGAACTTAAACAGATGCTTAATACCCTGCTAGTTTGTTCCAATACAGCCAGAAAAACAACAATTTTTATATACATTCTGTGTCACGTTTAAGTTCTAAAATATTAATGTTCTAAAAAAAGATAATGAACTTCTAAACATTTCCCAGTAAATGTTACTATATTTTTAGGGCTTCCTCAACAGGAATATTCTATAAGCTCCAGACATGTCAAGCAAAATTAGGTATTGAATTTTACCTTTTAATGATTTAAATCTACTGGACAAGCACAGGATACTCAAGGTGGAGAGCACTTCCCACCGAGCATGAAGAGGTGAACACAGAAGCTCCTAAGGCAAAATTGAAATTCTCTAGCATCAGCTCTCTATCTTTGGCTTTAAAATACGATGCCAAAACTGCTTTAAACAATAAGATGAGGATTCCCCAGCATCACCCAGGAATTTCAGCTTGTCTCTGGGATGAAGGAGCTGTGTGGAATCAGCTGGGAGCAGGGAGGAAAAAGATGTGGAAAAAAAGTAGGAGTAGAGATGCATAAATGCCTGCTGATTTCAGCCAATGTAACAGTCCACACAGGACCAGTTCAGCTGGCTTCAAAATTGGAACAGCTGGAATCCCCCACTTTGTAGAGAAGTCCAGTTCAGCTCTTGACTCCTTCCGAAGTCAAGTGAGGTATAAACCCGAAACACAGTTACCTCTGTCTATTTGATGTATGAGAGTGGAGAGGTCTACTCTAAAGAATTAGTTAAAAAGAAGTATCGGACATTCTAACCACATTCCAGATTACTTTATGGAGTGTGACAAAATCAAAAGGAGAAGAAACAGATGTGTGATGCAAGACGTCATTGAGAGAACTGTCAGGATGCAAATGGACACATTAAAAGTTTTATCTTGTTGTTTATTACTCTAATGATTTTTTCAATTATTTTAGTTAGTCTCAACTACAGTTCAAATGGAAGGGCCACCACATGCTATTGATACCAAGCAAAGCTCAGAGATTTCTAAAGAGCCATCTTCATAAAAACACACATATAAAGCACTAAAACAACTACAGCCTCTTGAAAGTTATTCACTGAGAATGTAAGTACCTGTTGTCTCCAAGGGCAGGATCCTTGGGTTTAGCATCACTATCATAAACAAAACGCGCTTGGGAGATCACTATGACATTGTCCGCAGTTTCATTTCCCAAGATAGTGATAACAGGATAACCCATCTGTAGTGTCCATTGATCCATTACTTCTTGGATATTTACAGATTTTCCAACCCTATTTAAAGCCTTCAAGAAAAAATGAAAGTTTCAATACGTTGAAGCAATACCATCATCCAACATACAAACCTCTTTTTTTATTATTTATTTTTTTTTATCCTGGAGACCATAATTAGTTTTAGAGGTTTAAATAATCATCGCACATGCACGCACACACATTTACACCCAGTACACACACACTACATCATTTAACTAACAGTCTCTGTATATCTCAAAAATAGATGTTGGGCAATCTTGCCAGAGGAGAGAGTGACAGTCAGAAAGACGTTTCCCACATTATTTGTGCACTTTTGCTGTAACAGAAGCAGCAACCTGCTTTACAGGGTTTTAACATGAGCCACAGAAATACCGGGTGGCTGTCTCCAAAAGATATTCTTGACCAACTAAGGTTAAAAAAATCTCAGTTTTAGTTTATCTAGGGTACCTACAATAAGGCATATTCAAAGGGCCTGATTGCTAAAAGTACAGAGCTTCTCTGTTCTGAAGATCAGAAGACTAGTTATTTGAAAATACTTTCCCTCATGTCCAAAGTGAGGCCATGAATACAAAGACATCCCCAGCTCCTTCATAAACTGCACCTGTCATAACACACGGAGGATTAATGTGTTCATATTTGATACCGCATGTCAATAAAAATTCTGTTTTACAAGTGGATTTTCATCTGAAACAAAAAGAGATACTATGGCATCATGGGAGATGAGACTGGATATGAGGAGAATGACAGGCATCATTTGTTCTTCAGCGACGGAAATGTCCCTAGCTGCCGAACAGTCCTAGATCACAGACTGAGCAGCCTCTGATGAATACAAGCAGAACCCAGCAAGAAGTCTTCAGAACTGAAGCTGCAACTGCAACACAATAGGAACAAAGCGGCTGGCAACAAACGTACTCACAGGTGAGGCAAATGGAATTATTAGCCTTAATAATAGATTTGAGCATACAGTATAGCCGTAGTGGTTATGGACTAGAATACAGTCTCATTTTTGTTCTATTTTATCAGCTGTGGGTTCTGCTGTTCATCGAAGTTTTCAAAGTTACATTCATCTCTCTGACCTCCCATTGCCCAGAACTGTCCTAAAGGCTTTAACAGAGGAAAACACCAGGTGAGGAGCAATAAAAACTTTTGCAGTAGCACTCAACTTCAGATTAAGACACAGATTTATGAGCCTGACTATATGTTACACATCTCAACTCTCATTAACAGTCAATAGAGATACAGGACTCAGTTCAGTTGCCCAAACAGAGGTGGCTAATGTCAGTTGACCTTGACCTGCCACTCCAGAAGGGTACAGATTTCCCAACAGATCATGCATGAAATCGATTAGACCCACCTGAATGTCTTCAACACCCTACTGCACTTAATCTGGCACTAGTTGCTATCCTTGAACAACTATCTTAAGTCCCCAGTCAAGAGTCAGTGGTTCGGACTCATTTAAAAACAATCACGAAGTGGCTAGTCACCTGAATTGCTCTCTATGCCCTGCTGACTGTATTGAATAGGTTTCTGGGACTCCAGTTGTTCCTATTCACCAAGTGGCAAATGAGATGTCCTAAAATATTCAACACGACATTGCAGAACTGGGGGACCTACAGCAGACGTACTTATCTCATATGGCAGCTGGAAGCCAGGTAGGATAAATTAAGGTAAACATAGTCAGATGTATGAACAGGCAACTGAATGCAGCCCTCACTGACAACAAGTGGAGCTTGGACACCTAGGTATATACCTGCTTGTCTAGATAAATGCAGATGTCTTGACCTCTAGCTGAATGCCAGCTTTGGCGTCAATAGTCACAACTAGATTACCACATTTACACATGGCTTGAGTTGGTGTTTGTGCCCAAACTCCCTGACTGTACTCTACATTGGATTGCACTTTGTCTTTATTTAAGAGTGCCCAGACTAGCTCTGTAGGCAAGAAATTCAGGCATGCTTGGCTCACTTTATGAAAATTAAACTCTGCCCTTATAGAACCCTGGACCGGCCTGTAGAAACTCAAGCCAAGCTTGGGCATAGCAACCAAAGGGAGCATTGACATAGCAACTATGTCTCTATAGCATGCCAAATGCTACAGTAGTTATCTGTTTACACTAAACTTTAAAGCTTTGACAGTTTTGTCCTTCACACAAATCATAACTCCGTACAAAATCACAAACACACCCGATGTAAATGCCAAAGCTTAGCACGTTCATGTGCTTTCCAGCTTATGGGCCTCAGCGTGCTGCCGCTAAGGTCAATGATAGCAGATTCCATGAAGTACCTTTTACTGCACATCAATGACATAGCACAAGCAAGGAAACTTATTCTAACATAAGAAAGAATAGAAATGCTGCAAAAAAAATATTTTAACGTTGCCACTAGGTTAACTCAGATGCAATTTCTTTGCATCAATTTTTATATTTGCTCTGGGGTCTGAAACTCTCAACATGCACTATTCACTCCTAACCTCACCAAGAAAAATACCACAGTAAATTCCTGCTTCTCTCTCAGTGCAATAGATTAAAGCATTTTACCTTTGACAGTGTGTTCCAGAGATCATTTCTGGCTGCATTACCATACTTGTGAATGGTTAAATAGTCCTACAGAAATAAAATAAAAATACAAATCAGTATTACTATACACAAGCCAAACAACTAGAGCTGTGAATCACCACTAGTAGAAGTTAAATCACATCAATGTTTGCATTTGTCAGAAATCTAGAAATATACAATATGTTCATCCTAAGGGAGTAAATAAACAGTTTCTTAAGCTAGTTTACAATACAAAAATTGTTGCTAAAAATTTCATTTACAACATTCAATGCTCTTCTTTTTCTGTGTAAGTCACTCTATAAGCTAAATATTTTGAATATACATTTAAAATACTTGTCTAATCTCAGAGGGGTTCCTAGGTAATTCTTGGCAATGAAAGGAGAAGCTGCTGAAACATAGTTCCAGTTGCTATTTCAGCAGGTCATTCTGTGTCTAGTATCAAAAATTTGCTCACTTGGCTGACAGCTAGATTTGTTACAAAAGATTTTACTGAGCAATAGCCTACCTGAACTACAAACTCTTATTTAGGGAGATCCTGGGTCTTCAATGTCAAAATACACCATACGGGCAACTGGGGCTGTAACAGATTGTCAAAAAGGCTCTTCACGACAGGCAGCAGTCGAAGAGGGGTGACAGAAAACCAGCTCACTGCTTGTGCGCAGGTACCTACACGTCTGTTTTCACTGCATACTTGACTCAGAGTCTGAGGAGGTTATATCTGAATGCTTTCATTTATTCAGCCATAGTTTCAATGACTGAGGGTCCATTCTTTTCCCATAGCAACCAGAAAGATAATTCCTGATAAGCTACCATCATATTAAATTAACTTCCCAAATTAATAGTTTAAGCATATGACCAGGTTAGGTCTGGGCCTTTCAGGCACAAAGTGCTTCCAATTTTTAATGACATCTGGAGAGACAGCACTGTTAGTTTCCCACCATCCTACATCCCTAGACAACAGCTCATTCAATTACAGAAGTGCAATTCAGCAATGGTTATTTGAATAACATACATTTCAAGCATTTTGATTGGAAGAATTAAGCAAAAAACCACATCAGAGGTAAATCAATGAGTTCTGCATTTGAATTTCTACCATCTTAACTTTACACAATGGTAGGAGACAAACTCTAATTTACAGCACGATGATAAAACTGGGACAAATTTGCTGACTCTGTTATCTGTGCTTTGTGTGAAGTAAGATACTTTGGGAATAATTAGTATTTGGAAAGCAAATTTTCTGATACACAAATTGTAGCACCTGTGACAGATTTAGCTTTTGTCAGCCAACTCATAGTACAAGAAGCAGCAACTCCCATTTAATCACAGGCTAGGAAGGCTAAATGAGAACACTGACTCTGTAAATGCAGTGCTGAGTCTTAACCATGTCATGAGACTAACTTGGAAAAAAGACAATATTATATAGGCTGTACCCATAGCACACTGTGCTTCCATTTTGTCTAAAAATACAGAATCATTTAAGGCACAGTGAAATATTCAATAGCTTTTAAAGCTAAGGAAGTTGAATTGCAAATTAAAAAGCTAAAATAGGAATAAACAAAAGTGGGATGAGGTAAATAAATAACAACAAATATACATGTGCATTCTAAGCGGTACTAGAAAATGCTGAATGTATTGGTCCTTCTGAGAGTTGCTTTCAGAATCGTTACACAGCAAAATAAAATGGGTGGAACACTTGAGGGTTTATCCCATCCAGGCAATAATCCTGTTTATCAATCTAACATTAGACATTAAATTTGACTTTTACATTTTGCGTTCAGAAAGACTGCAAAGAGATGAAATGCTTCTGCACTTTTCTTTTGTTTTCTTCTCGCAATACACTGACTGGGAGGTTTAGATGTGGCTTGTCACTCAGTTACAAATTTATTATCTTCCAATCTAGCATGTTTATCACACAAAGGAAAACAAAAGGAATCCTAACATTTACAATGAAATAAGAAAATACAATTATAAACACAACATACGAGTACAGTCCTGCTACCATACGACTTAATCATCCATTTTTCCATTACTCCATGAAAGCTGCATTGAGACTATATACATACCATCAAACCAGGGGTGTTACCAAAGGCATACCACACAAAAAGCAGTTCTAAGTGACAGTGTGCATCAAAATATGCTTCCAATATTAAAACCACACTGCAATCCAAAATCTGAGTGAACTTTCTACAGGCATGAGAGCAAAAGGTTACTGAACCAGGTCCCATCAAACATCCTTAGATATCAGTATCCTGTCTGCAACAATAACCAGTAGTAGACACCTAGAAAAGGTATAAAACAGGACAAGTATACAGTGATACTTCCTTAGTATGCTCTCCCATCGACCAGCACTTCTTGGCACAAAGAATCCTAAGCAGATTAGTATCTTTATATTTCATAGTTCTCTCCTGTGAATTTGGCCAGCTGCTTTCTGAATCCATATAAATTTTTAGCATTTGCAACACTTTATAAAAAGCCATTTCACAGTTTAGCGATCTGTCCTGTGAAGATACCCGTTTCAAACATCTGTCCATCTGCTGGTTTCATCTGCTGCTCCCTAGCTCCGGCACTAGAAGACACAGTGCATTACCATTCCCTGCTTCTCTCTCCCCCAGCCATTCATGCTTTTAGAGATCTGCATCACATGTGTCCTCACACCAGAGCTTGGTTTTATACTGAGAACACCACCAGACCCAACCACTCCCAGCTATGCTGCAAAGTTACATTTTGCAGTCACCATCTACGCTGTTGACTTCTAAGTTAGCTAGGGTTACCATGATTCAGCCTGAACTTTCATTACCAAATTACCAGCCTCTCTTGAAGTACCTTTCATGGACAGCACTCAACCTAAAAAGGACGAGAAAAGTCTTATACATATCAGCATCAAATACATCCCAGGAAGTATTAAAATAGGAGCCAAAGATCTATACATACCCTACTTATCTGTTCTAAGGATGGAAGAAGCAGAAATAGAATCCAGTTTTGCTCTTGGGGACCCATATCTAAGTCTTAAGTAGCTTGAAAAGGGGCAGAAGACATGTTCTCATTCTCTGTAATTCTCCAGGGCAGGAGTATTGGCCACCCCCTCGCCCTTACATTGAATAGAAAAGAACCAAAGCAAGCAGAGAAGAGATACAAGCCACAGAACAGAAAAGGAGGATGACACTGAAAACACAGCTGTCTGAATCTAAGCTGCACTCAGCACAGCTCCAAAGGAGGTAAAGTGACTTAAAGCCACTTTCCCATAAACACATATGCCCAGAAGCATCTGGCAGCAAAGCTGCTTCCCATCATAAACTCACAAGTCTTACAAAAGCTGTTCCATCAACTAGAGTATGCTGGAGCATGAAGGTAGCTTCAGCCACCTTCCTAACTTTCAGCTATAACACTATGGTATGTGTGAGGAGAAAAGATGGCATGAAAACCTTTTCAACAACCCAAGAGTCAAGAGCACTCTTCTAAAACTCCCCCTTTCACCTTCACTGTAATGCCACCTCTAAACTTTGTCACGGGGAAAGTAGAGAGTTCACAGGCACTAGTGAAGCGTCACTCAACATTTAACCAAACACACACACACAAAATTTATCATTTGGTTTTACATTTTCAGCAAATATCCTCTTGTAATATTCTTTGTAGCATTTTGGCATTAAAACATGAAGCCATTCTTTGCCAAGAAGAATAACGGCATATGATCACTTCTACCAATTAAAAAAAAATTAATCAGACAATGTGGTTTTCTGATGTGTGTTTTACTAATTTTTAATATCAAATTAAAAAAAATTCCAGAATCTGTTACGCCATGAAAACAAAGTCCAATTGCTGCACAACCAAAACCTAAGATCTTGCAAAAAGTCCCAGCTGATTTAGACTATAATTCCTTGCCAAATCGTAATCTTAACCCCGCCCCCCCAAAAAAAATAAAAAGGCTCAAGGCTTTTGAAATTATTTTCCTACTTGAGTACTGAAACATATAGCTTGAACAGTAGTAGAAATAGGAGTACAGTGAAAAGTGCTAAAGGATTTTGAAAGATAATGCTGTATTGATTAAGCTTGTAGGCTTTTTATTGTATTAGACTTTTTTAAGAAAAGGAGATTATTTAAAAGGAAAAAAGTTTTTTATCCCTTTACAGTCTTAGCTCTCTCAGGGCTGCTAGGGATTGAGCCTCTTGATGTTGAAAAAATGAACTACCCCACCATTGAAACATGATAACACTCACAACTAATAAAAGGTAGTGACTGATAAATGCAAAGAGGTTAAACAAGTGTAAAGGGGGAATAAGTCTCCAAACATGTATCTTACTTTCAGGGGAGACTTCAGATCTATAACCAGGAACTGAAACATCAATTCTAGGACCAAACTCCTTTCTCAGCTTATCTGTATGAAGTTGATTGGTTGGCTGAAGGAACAGCTCCCGACTTACGTAAGTGGTGCTGAGATCTGAAACAGATTAACATTGAACAACTTACTTTTTCTCCTAAAGATAACTGGGAAATTCCGCTATATAAGATGAGTGAGGAAAAAGTAGCAAAATATTTTGGCTTCAAATTCTTTTGGCTACGTTCCTCTGAATACCCTCGTTTCTCAGGGCTGAGGAAACAGCAGTCTTGCCTCCACCTCCCTCTTTTGTATTACATTCCTACTCCTGGGTGCACATCCTCCTCCCTTCAGCCTACAATATGTTCTTGTTGAACAGTTTTATACATGACTGCTCTATGTCACCAAAGATTTAGAGCTACTAATAAAAACATTTTGTTCAGGTGGAAATCAGGCTCTGAGGCTCCAGCTATCAAATCCAGTGTGTTTGTCTTCCCAGAAATTTGTGCACCTAACCTTAAGGCACCAGACACCATCTGACAGATGCTGACTCACTGAGTATAACATGCCACCTTTTTTCCCCCTTTCCTTAACACTGCTAACATCAAAGCTGCTATCACATATTATCTTGACATTGCCTAACATTCAAATAAAAACAATTGAGGAAGGTACTGCATATGTTTGCAGTGGTGACAAGGAAGATGGAGTTAGAACCAGTGGTAAAGCACTACCAGCACGCTACAAAGAAGTGAAGATTTCTGTAAGAGAGGAAGACTACTGAATAGAAAAGCTAAAATAGTCAACTAGGTTTGCAGTACTTTCCAGCTGTACAACAGACTAACCCTTGAGAAAGAGCCTTAAGGAAGAGAAGTGATCAACCTCCTGACTGGGCAGTCAGACAAGCAGTTGAGTACAAAATGAGGAGTAGGGAAATTCACCTTATTGGTCATGGTAAACATTGTATAAGGCAAATTAAATGGAGGTTAACTCTATTTGTGTCAGAATTAATTTGTACCAGTGAGTCAAGCTGCAGAGCTACCTCCAAATTGAAAGAACAGCTGTGATCAGACCACTTATCAAAGCAGTACTGCAAAGCCAGCCAAAAAAACCCTTGGAAACAGATTTTTCCAGGTCAAGTAATCCAAGCATCTTCTTCACCTTCTACATCATTTTTACTAAGAGTACCCAAAACTGCTTTGAGGCAGTCTTGTCAGAAAGGGACAACCTACAGAATACACTAGAGTCATGGAATATACTTCAACTTTCATGAGTGAGTTCTATTGGAGGATAAAAAATGTTGGTACCCTTCCTATACTTTAATTTACTATTGCATTAAAATGTGTTCCTCCGGCAAAAAAAAAGAAGTTACTTACTGGCCAACAAGCCATGAATTAAACTAACTAAAAAAGTATTTCAACCTACAAAAAACAGCAACAAAATTATATTGAAACAGCAAGCACATAAGGAGTGTAAGGCCATGCCTGCAGTGTAGATAGTCCCCACCTAGTACTAAAATTATCACATCTGTTTTATATACAGAAACAGCATCAAATGCATTCCTGTACCTCCCTTGAGCTACAGTCTGATGACACTGTGGTGGTACAGCCAGACTAAGTACCTTCCACAACCTCTCCCCCTCCTTGTCCCCATCCCCTTGTTTGTGAGGCTACTTTGCAAACTTGACCCCTGTAATGGCCTGTATAGGAAGTAGATCTATCATTCTGCACCAAGGACACCCTTCATTCCTTGATGAAGTTTGCCAAAAAGGACTCCAAACTCTTCCACTGGTACAAATGAAGTGGCACTGGGTGGCCATGCACAGATGGGAATGAGCACCTGGAGGTAGTATTGAGGAAAACAGAAGGGTGGTTCTAAGCCAGTGTCCTGCCCAAGTATGTGCCAAGTATTAAGAAAGATACCAGACTGAAAGAAACACAGTGGTGATTTCAGAAGACAGTTAAGAGGAAGATTATCAATTTATCACATTTAAAGGAAACAAAAAGTTTATTTTGAAGTGCATTTCTCTAAAAGTGATGTTCAAATGTTCTTTTCAAATGTTCATTCAGCTAATGGTTGATGCTATCATTCCTCATCAATAAGCTAATTTTTACAGTGAATTTGTTAACCTTCATTAATTAAACCTTATGTGTAGACAACTGTCATTCAGAACTGACGTAGACTAAACTCAGTGACTTCAAGTGACAATGAAAACACTACCATGAATTTCAGTTTTGAAAGTGCCCACATGGGGCTACAATGAGGTTTAATCCATCCAATCACAATTCAAACCTTCAGCTACTTTGAGTCAACTTTTGTGTGTCCCTGTATAAACACAGCTTAAACCTTGTTTATTTGGCATTGAAAATAAAACTCTGAATCAGAATTTTACACCACTTTGACCAATGAAAGAATATAGCTGCAAAGGATAATCTTTTTTTCTCCTTATTTCTAATAATTCTACACATATCAGTGGAGCTACCTGTTGAATCTGTTCCACATAGAAATTTACTAACATATTTTAAGTCATCAGTAATTCTATATGTCTCTTCATTTTCTGAAAGTGGTGTCCTTGTAAGATGTCCAGGCCTGGCAGATAGGACTGGGGTGGGGTGGGGTGGGTGGGTATTTTTTTTTATTTTCTCCAAATATGATTTGTCTTTTTCTTTAAATAACACCACAAAATAATTCTTTTATCTGCTCCATATACAATCACACTTTCTCAATTGCTAATTTATCCAGCCTGTATTTTTACCATTAGCTGCATTAAGCAATTAAAATTTCTTAAGAGCAAGTAACACTTTCAATGTTCCCAATAATTACCACAGGAAAGCAGTGTTTAAAATGTCCACTACCAGGAACTTCTTAGCTAACTTCTAGATTCAAACTCACAAATAGGTAAAAAGAAGTTAAAAAGAAGCCTGAGAGGTGTGCAACAAACCTCAGAGGCATCATGCAAGTATTCACTTCAGTTGTGTTTTGCCTTCTCTTTGGGCTACTATTCAGTCAATGCATAAAATCCTAGGAAAGGACATCAGTGGAATCCCATCAATGTACACCAGCTGAAATTCCAGCCCTCTATTTTCAAAAGGTATGTTTAGAATTTTTTTCACACACAACAGTGATACAATGCTCGCAATCAGCAGCAACTGGAAAATATCCACTGTCAACATGTCATATCTGCAATTAAATCATTATATCCAAACAGCAAGCTATAACTACTAATCAGGAAGAGTGATACTGGAACCATATATGGAGATAAATCTTAATTTTTTCTAGAGCCAATGATGCTGAATAGGCCACATAATTATAGTATTTTACTTTGTCCTTTTTCCTTTGTAATTCATAATACTCACATACGCTCTAACAATAATCAGATCAGTAGAACTGACATTTCTAGCATTATATGGGTCAATGGGATTTTTAGTATTGATTTCAGTGGGAGAAGAATTAGAGCAATCTTAAGAGTATCTCATCCACAGTGTTGGAAGTATAACGTTCATTTAGAAGATGCAGATAGGACCTGTGTCCTTTCCCAAACAGCGTGCCGTCTAGGCTGAGACACAAGAGAAACCAGTATGGGAAACAAAGAGCCAAGAGCCGTCATTAAGTCAATGGGACTGCTTTCTTTGCTCTACCTGCTTTCTGTTGATAAGAGACCAGTACCACAAATCAGAAGTAACCCAGCTGAAATCAATATGGCCCTGCCATTTTCATTCCAACGCCAGACAAGAATCAAACCTCAAACCACTGTAAGAAACACAATTTTGCAATTAATGCATCTTCTGCATTGCAAGTCACTGAATCCAATGTGAATGGGGCATCTAAAACAAATTCAAAATTTGTACTCAGGAAAATTTCCAGATACTTTAAAATATAGCCTGCTTTGCTGGGAATCCTTATTAAAAGATCAGAGTTATTAAATGGAGACGTTTATTCCCTTTGCAAAATTCAGCTTCACCTATTAGCTGTTAACATGAGGAGGAAAGAGGTTCCATTTTGAAACACAGCAACAGCAATTGCAGTGTGGCGGCAAAACACTTTGCATGTGAAGTCTAAAGGGAGCAGTTAGAAGGACTGCAGAGTTATTGCCTAGCAGAGTCTGATGCTATCTGCTGTGTGGTGAGACACCTGCTAGTATATTAAGCTTGGCTTTAAAGAAAAATGTCTTTGATGTATTATTTGGTAGCGGTACTAAACTACTGAGCTCAGAACAAATCTTACAGAAACAAAGTACTTTTTGAAATTGAACTGCATATATTTGACTGAATTTGTACATTCATTTTAGTTCTGCCTTGTTTGATTGTACAATACATTTGAACCTAAAACCAGCTATCGCTCAGAAAATATGTTTTTAATGCACACAGAAAAATGATGGAATGTTTTCCAGAGATATTTGGATGGCACCTGCTAATTGTGACAGGCTGGCTGTTCATTCCTCTGTATTAACTTGAACTATGCCCAGGGATTGCTAACCAGGCAAAAAATCTCTGCATACTTCTCTGTAATCCTTTTTTCTATAAAAGTCCCAGAATTGGAAAGAAATTAATGCTACTTACTACGAAAAGGTCACCATAAATCACTTGAGAAAACTTATTGTAAGTATGATTTACATGTCACTATCTAGATCATAACGACCTGCAATATTTGTACAGTAACAATGAATAACAGATAGGAAAGCAGTAACAGTGAAGCTTCGACTTTGCTTATAAGTTGTCTGTTGTTTTTATCAATCGAGCAAATGTTTCTCATGGGGCAAAAGACCATCATACAATACAGTCAGTAGAGATGCATTTAATTTCACAAAATGAAGACACCTTAAAAATCATTAGCATTTACATCTGGCTATATGCTGTGTCTACCTAGCTACAGTAACAGAACTTTAAATGTATATGGAGAAAGAGAAAGAATAGGAAGAGGAAGAGGGAGGAGGAGGAGGAGGAGAAGGAGAAGGAAGAGCAAGAGGAGAAAGTTTTGATGATGGCCTGTTTTATCCAGTAGGGATTCAGCTTTTTTTCTGAATGTCTTCCACTGGGCTAAACAGAAGTAGATTTATTTCATTTCCAGCGTGTATGAAGTGTTAACTAGGAGTTCAATCCTGCAATCTTAGTGCTGCAAATATCCCTCCTGACTTCTAAAAAGCTAATGGAAATTTTGATTGCAAGAGGACGGCAGAATTGCACAGAAAACATGTACTCCAGCACCCTGAAAAGTCCATTGTGCTGCCTCATAGCAACAGAGGCAAGGTTGCCACTGAGCTCCTATCAGGAAAACAGTACAATTTTATTTCGAAAGAAAACATTTTCTTAAATAGACGCTCAGCCCACTGATGTTATCTGAGAATTCATACCTATCACTCTTCCTCTTAATAATGCCTGTAATAAAAATGAAGGAGAAAACAGTCATAACTGAATTTCACATGCAACAAAATAAGAGAAGCTCACTGAAAGTATACCAAATGAATACGTACGCGGTATCTGTAATATGGCTGATTGTAACATTGTCATAAAGGGCAATCCTGTTCTGAGGAAAGAACAAGTTAGGTAAATTGTGTGTATACTAATAGTTTTTGTAAGAACCTTTATCAATGGAGCAATGAAACAACACGTTATCCTAGCTGAAGGACAGCACGACTTCCTTCTAATGAAGGTGACACTGACTGTAACGTTGCTCTGAACATGGCCATGGGGACACTGCCGGCTACGGAGGTTCAGCAGCACCTGCCAGTATCACTCTTTATAACTATCCCTGCTGGGACCTTCAATATGGCCAAAATGTTAACTGGTTGAGCTGAAATCTTGTCTTCAAAATGTCTGCCTCAGATCTAATTCTTTTCCAAAATTTTACTCAACACCAGAAGAAAAGTATGGAAAAATATCGCATTTTGTCTCTTCTTGGCACTCTTTCCTTTTAAAAGCTCTGCTGTCCCCATGCACTGGAGCAGAGGTCTAAAGGTCAGAAGGAAAGGTATCTTGTTTCAGGAACATGCTCTTTTCCTAGCACTGATCAACTTTAGGTGACCTAGCAGCTAGAGTCCCTCTCTCTCCCTGTACCGATGGCTCGCAGCTGCCTCAGCTTAGAGGGAGGTTAGGGCCCAGAGGCAGTAAGTGAAGAGGCCGCCTTTCCCTTCCCTCAGCCATCCCCAACAGCTGGAGCAGAAAAGTGTCTGATCCAAATGCACCAGGGACAAAAAGCCAAGCAGAAAGGAGGGACAGGAGTTCAAATAAGCAAAGAGGTATATTCTGGTAATGCAGCATTTCAGGAGAAAGCTCTCTCTGCACAGCACCTATGTTATATTGAGCAAAACCCTCCAGCAGTCATGACGGCTGGCTGTTGTAACTGTGGGTGCATTACGTATGGTCCTGTGGCCTGATTTGTAGCAGAGCTAGATGCTATGGCTGAACCCAATGTGAAGTCTGTTCTGAATATCTGAAATAGTTTATAATGTTAAATACTTTGATAGAACATCTTGGGTTTCAAAATAAGATATCCAAATATCATGGACTTTTTATCTTAACCACACTGGTCCAATTTCCACGCAAATGTGCAGGCACTCCAGGCTCACTAATTTATTTATAGCAATATTAATTGCACTATTGACATTTTTTGGAAGCCCACCTTGGTGCCGCTAGAGACTGAGCTGCAGCCATGCTGAGTGCTCACAGTTGACAATGAAGCCCATGGAAGCTGTGCTTTGAACACATAAACTCTGCTGGTCCATACGTGCTAAGACACATGGGAGAAAAAAGTGCTGCACTGGGCATCTCATATTGCATGCTCTACACTTGTGTAAATTTTAACTTAAGTTTCTGGGGGCCTAGATCTCCATTTATAAAATAAGGCTAGCACCACCCCTTCCCTCCCTATGAGGTTTATGTCTTCTGTTCACTAACTGTTGGTGGTGCACTCTGATACCATACTGGATGGCATTTAAGAAAATTGCATGTAGCAGTTAGGAACTGGGGCTACAAAGCAAATGAAAAGTATAGAAAACTATTGAAAAGAGGGACAGTTCAGTTAGCACGGTCCACTTTGTGAATTGAATCAGACATTGTCCTATGTAGAAAACACTGGGCAGTTGCATAATTAAAAATCCTGATTAAGGTGCCTACTAAAAAGGAAAAGAAAGTGAAGATAAAATTAACTTTAGCATTTATCAATAACTGTATGTTTAAATCATGCATCTTCAATCACATTTTTTCTGTAAACAGAAGCATTTTGCTATACACATAGTATACTCAAATCCTCTTGGAGCTAGAGGAAGGACTTCCATTTTTGGTCATGATATCCAAGTCCGGCTCTTACTATGCTGTACATCTTTAACACTTTCAAAGAAAAAAAATATTGTGACACTGCAACTTACATAAGTTTCTTATGTAAACTTTTACTGACCTACTTAAGTCACGGTGGAAAAAGCTACTGAAAAAGGTCCATAACACTGAATTCATTTAACAAATGTAAACCTAAAATCCAGAGTGATGTAAATTAGAAGCATGAGAAATGCTGAGGGGCCAGAAAAGGTGAAAGATGTTATCAATCTCATATGACATGCAGTGTAGAAAACTATGATGTCAGCTCCTATGAGATTTCCTATGACTTCCTACATTTTTAACAAGCTCAAGTTATCTTGTTGACAACTGTCAGTAGAAGTGAGACAGTTTAAAAAATAAAGGCATCAGTAGCAACTAACTTAAGGACAGGTCATAGCCAGTATGCCCATGGTGATACTTTGATGTCCACCAAGGTCATACACTCTGTGCTCTTCTAAACCAGAGGAGGTGGGTGCAGGATTAGCTGAAAAGTACTTTACTCAGCACCTACTAAATGGACCAGCGGGGTGAGCTGCAATGCCAGAGGTACTCCAGCTATAAAGATGCTCCTGCCTAGTGGCAAAAGTTATATCCTCCCACTGAGCAGAAGACAACTCCAGGTAGTTCCAGGTGCACTGTTGATACAGGGACAGCATTGCAGCCCATTGCTTCACTGAGCCTTATCCTACGATGCCTGATTTTTAATTTTTTTTTAACAGAAAACTCTGTGAAGAAGTTTCTAATGATGCCTCATTTTAAACAGCATACAGCTAACTGTTGTGAACTGGAAATAAAGACATAATAAATAGGTATGATAAAACGGGTACACTGAAACCTGTTTAATATACTGTGTAAAAATAGATTATAAAAAAATACTGTTGAAGTAGATGAATACATTCCTTGTACTACTAGACTCTTGGACATAAGTGGCAAACAATATGGAAAATAGCACATCAGAGCTTTATTTTACACCTAGAAAGTTTCTGATAGGGTTTCACATTAACTGCCACAATTCAAACAGAACACAGGCATGCACAGAGGTGTCTAAAAAGCAGGAAATACTAAGCAGTGTGGATGAAAGAAAGTCTAACTAGCCAGCTTTATGATAGTAAGAAGTGATTGAAATCTGAACCTTGCTGTATTTAACAGCCTGCATGTCACATTTCCCCAGACAGCTCCTCTGAAAGGTTGACCAATTTGTTTCAATACAGTGGCCACTCAACAGCACCAAAAAAGACAGCGTATATCCAAAGCACTGTATGGAAATTCTTCTTCCAAATGTACAATGTGAAGCCTAAAGTACAAAAGCAGTTAATTTATCACAGAAGCAGAGATTCCTACAGTAACTAATTCAAACTGCTGATGATGCACTAAATCAGAGTGAGTGATGAACACATACACAGCAGCAAGTGAAGTTCAAAAGGATACAGATCTATGTGATCAATGAGCTGCCACACAGCAAATGAATGCAGTGTTGACAAACGTACAGTAATAGAGATGAGGCTCCAAAATAATCAAACCAAATATAAGAAAAAATTAAATAAACCAGCACAGAAATGTCTTATTACAGAGCTGGAGGTGTATCCTCACACACATCTAAATACCAGACCTTCAAATCACTGGGCTTTTTCTCTATATTTAATATGAAAAAAAAACCACTGATAACTTGAAGAGGTGCCTTGCCATAAAGCAGTAAAACCTTCCAGGAAATGTAATACAGTGACACCAGTCATGTAAGCAACCATCTGTTTCAAGCACACAGATTAGGAACAACAGCCTACAGAAGAAAATCTCACAAATCTAATATTGTATTGCATATTACTGCCCTGAGTGATGACTGAACGATAAGGCCAACTTACAGTTTCTTCCTCTACCAATCTATGCAGTCCAGAAACATAATCAGAGCAAGCAGTGCTGACCAAGCCTCTTCGCACTCTAATCACTGTTGTAGCTGATTAACAGCTTTTTGACTGAAAAGTGACACCACTTTGTAAGACTAGTACCGCCATTCAGTGAAGTGCACCTCTTCAATTTCCCTGGAGCATATGAAACTTTGCACATCACGAAAGATGTCAGGACTTTTAAAAAGAAAGAAATCACCTACTGTGGGAAGGCAGGGTTTATTAGACATTTTCTACAAAAATAATAGCTGTGATTTTCTCATATGCGAGTGTTACCGGCTGTGGCCATTACTGTCGTTATTCAATTATTCATTACAGCCAATATAAATATGTTCTCTTTTGGTTTTGCCTATGGAGTGCTATGTGAGAACAGTGAGAAAGTTCTGTCTTTGTTACTAAATCTTCTGTTTGAAAATGTCACATGATTCAAGACATTATAGGGCTTCCAGAAGATCATACCATCACTAGGTAGTCTCTTGACTGCAGTTTTATTGTGGAACTTCCGCACTATAATCTAATGGTCTTTCACAGTATATTTACCATGATAGGAACAGGCCAGCTATTCCTGACAGATATGAATCTCTTCAAAGCCATCTACGCTATAAAACTGAGCATCTCTACTACAATTTTATCTCCTTACAGACTTCTCAACAGAACAGTTTGCTGAACTGTTGGGGATCATGTGCACCTTTGTGTTCATATTCATTGTTAAAGGATATCCAACAATGCGCACCACTTTCCATCAACTTTTTTTCTTCTTTTTAACAAAACTGGTTGTTTCCTTTGACAAATTAGGGATTTTCCTCCCCTAAACTATCTTGATCTGCTCTTCAAAAAGTCCACCTGCCAGCTGATAGCATGTAATTAGATAAAGAAAAAAGTTGTAATGAAAAAAAAAAAGGTAGCTCTTCCATTTGCTTCTTGCTCTAAACCTTATCTTTTCCTCTGCTTAACGCAAAGGTTAGCATATTTGTTGTAGCTTCTCTTATATAAAAGATCTAATTCTGGAGCTCTTTATTGGATGATGAATCATACCTTGATTTCAATGAAACCACAAACACTCAACACAGACACAAATAAAGGGCTACTAATTTTGGCTTATGTTAGTGTAATAAGACCACAGAAATACTCTTTTTTTTATCATCTGTGAAACACTTAAGGACATACCTAACATACTAAAAAGAAATGAAATAATATTAATGCTATTAACACTGATGTGCTCCATGTACTGGAGGCTGATGAAAAACAAAGCAAATAAGATAAAGGGAAGGTCCTTCAGAATTCAGCTCCTCAGCAAGCCATTAGAACAACCCAGGAGGAACGAACCATCAAGAGCACTTTCAGAGTATTTATTATTTGAAGAGATTTAAAAATAGTAGTAATACTTGATTTTGCAGCTGTCCTTGAGAAAGGCCATTTAGCTGAAAATTAGAATTCCATGATAAAACTGGATTCAAGGCAATAAAATGCTAAATCCAAAGTAATGGTACTGGCGCTAAAGAGCTAAAAAGCCTAAACCAATGCATGATAGAAAGGGTAAGTTAGTCCTCCAGTTCCCCTTATCATTAGTGAAGCTAGCCTCCCAGCTCAACAGTGCAGGAACACTATTTTGTTAGATCCACAAAACACAAAGAGTTAAATGATTGACAGACATTTCCAATTGTATAATTTGTAGCTTCTGAGCAAGCCTATGACCTTTATGTTTTATTTTGTTCAACTTGGGGGCATACACATGGAAAACCTCTATCTGGATTTCAAACAGATTTTATAAAAGAAGTTAGAATATCATCTTCCTACTGAACTGATGCCAAGACTTTCACTAGTCAGATTTTCACAGTTAGATGTTTCATAGACTTTCATTAGCAAACAGAAGAGTTTCTATTTAGAGCGGAACCGGTGGAAAGCAGAAATAATAGGAAACCACTCAAATCAAAAAACAAAGCTCCATTACAACTTTACAGTAATTATGATTACTTAATCCCTGCATAGTCTTATTCTTTGATCTGAACTTTTTTCTAAATTTATTTCAGGACAACTTGCACACTGTTATTTCTCAGGCAAACATAGAAGAAAATAGAAAAAACAGATCTGACATGTACATATTAAAACCTTCTCTTTCTAAAACCCTGAGTGAAATGCTTTTTTTGGAAAAAGTGTTAATGAATTTCCAAATGAATGGATCTGTGCAGGCAAAAGTTTCTGGCTGGAATATGGAGTTTGCTGGACTAAGGACAGAAGTCGCGTTGGCTTAAATGAGGGTTTTACCCTTGATATATACAAGATTATATTAAGGAAACTTTTGATTTCAAGATTTCTTATCTGGATAAGAACATTATCTAACTGATCTGATCTGATCTGATGTTACAGCTAAGAAAATGATCCAACTCGGTCCTGGGAATAAGTTATGCCTCAAACCCTGAATGTCCTGTAAACTCTCCAAAAAGCTGTATTTCCCCAGCAGGTTTCCTTTCATTGCCTATTGCATGGAACACACCTCTCTGACAGAAACAATGCATTTATGTAATTTTTGTTTTATATTTTATCTTCCAATTTATTTTGATTAGAGGTAGAATTATTCTGTTAAAAAATGACCTGGTTCCTAGACGTAGTTTATTTAAATTTCAAAATGAAAAGCTTACTAAGAACAGATAAGATTGATTGCTCCTTCCATCTTAGCATAATTGTATTTCAGGTGAACATCAATTTACTTTAAAGGACACTTCTAAGTAGCAGACTGCATCATACATAATTCATCAATCACAGCTGCCTGATTTACTCAAGCAGATTTCAGTGGAATAGAGGGAGTTGCATTGTTTTTTATGCTTTGGCTTGTTTGTTTTTAAATAGTTTACGAAACACTCATTTACACTGAATTATTGCTGAAAAGAGTTCATCCTTGGTAATCAGCATGTTGAATTTCTTTCTCTTCGTACAGAAATGTTACCTCTCTAAATTTCTTTTAAAAGGCAGAATGAGCTTTCAAAACATTGTTAAAATAGAGAGCACTCCATGCTTATCAAAGATAATAATAAAGCTCAAGGATTTTTCATGGGGGAAAGGGAAAGCAAAAATATTTATCTGAGAACCATTACTGGTTTTAGGGCTGTGTATTTTCTAGCTGGCTTGACATAATTTGTTATTTTTTGTTACACCAGCATACAAATGTAATTGAAGAGAAGTAGCTCTTTCTTCAGCTAGCCCTCCACACAGTTGTCACATGGATAAAATGGCTTTTATGTGGCAATCTACACAAAACAGACACAAAACCATGTGCCATTTAAAGTGCATTTGCTTGATACACCAAGAAATCTAGGTGAAACTGGAGGCACTGCAGTGTGTCTTACACTACACAGCATCTTCCATGAAATTCAGATTCAGGGACGTGTTGGTGCCTCAGATGGTCCTGAAGTAAAGAAACATTTCCACAAATAGAATCAAATATAGTTTAAGGAGACAAAAAGAGTGAGAGAAACTGCTAGAAATGCACACCCACACGAAGTCAGAAATGCCTTTACTTACTTGTAAGCCCATCTGAAACACAGAGTGACCCATAAAGTTAGCCAACATTCGAATTAGAGCTGCACCCTGTGGGAAATAATAGACAAAAAAAAAGAAGTTACTGGTTTTGCATGTCAATATCACACAGTAACAACAATCTGAAGTAGGCATTTCCATCCAACACTGTCATCTTGGAAACTCGTGATTAATATAATCTTTATTTGTGCTGGAATGAAAAAGAGAGAGAGAAGATAATGCAAATGCTTACAAGAAAAAGTGAGGAAGTATTCTGATATTGTTAATATCCTTCCCCATATATTGAATAAGGCGCAGGTCATAAAACACACTCTCTCCACTGCTGGAGCATGGGTGTGTCAGCTCCACAGCTGGTTGCCCCAGCCCTTCTGTGCACTCAGCAGTACTGCACAGTTTTAAATGAGGGCAAAAAATAATGTCCATGCTAAACTCTACCACAGTGATTATTCGTAATATTTTCACCTCCATTATACTATGGTAAATCAGGATTTAGTGATACTACTTTCCTTTGTAAAAGCCTTCCAGATCTGATGATCTGGAAGTGGATCATTTTCATAAGACTTCTATAAGATGTGGTATACATATTTGACTTATTAATAATCAGCTTATTTCCCAGACTGTCATGCAAAGAGGTAAGTACTTGTATAACACTCTTTCCCTACTTATACCAGTTCTTAAGCCTTTCCCCTTCAGGCAAAGAGGAGAGATCTAAAAAATTTCTTTTGTTTCACAGGTGATTCTAATTCTCAGTGCTTACACCAAGAAACAGATAGATACATGCCAGAGTAGCTTTCTTTAAGGCATCCCTTTTGTGTTTTCTCACTGCCTCTCAGAAACACAATTGCTGTGTATTTTCCCCTTGCACAAGTGCTCTATTTCAAGCAGAAATATCTTTGCAGGTCTAATTTGATGATTTAGCTGTAATAACCCACTTTGCAATCCAATTTCAAGACAACCAGCCTTCCAGTTCCGTTAATCAAATGTTATACTTAGTACTGATGACTGCATGAGAGGGAGGACACTTCTGATTTAAAGTCAGTGAATGAAAGTCCATAAGAAAACATGACGCTAGAACTCAACAACCTCAGCTACAGATGTAGGTTCAGGAATTAGGCTAATGCTCAATTAGAAACATTCCACAGATTCAAAAATTCACTGGTTCTAAAGCCAAAAGGACTATTACAACAATGTAATCTGAATTCCTGCATCAACAGAGGTCAAACAGTAATTTAGGCAAAAACCCTATTGCTTCTCTTTACACAATAGCATCTATTTTAGGAAGATTCAAGGAAAGGAAAATGTTTCACAGTACTACATAACTTGTCACAACTAATATTTACTCTCACAGTGAAAATGTGCACCTTTTTAATAATTTGAATTTTTCTAGCTTCAGCTTTCAGAACAAGATTTTATGTCTTTTTCTGCTAGATTTAAGTTCTAAATAGCTTTGGAATTCAACAGTTGTCCAATTTTTAGACCATTTAACACATGTTCCACTCACTCGTTTGTATAGTGCCTATTTTTGAAGTACTGAAGGAATTATCTGTAATAACCAACATTTGAAATAAAGATATATATATAAAAGATCAGTAAGTTGTTAGTAAATCTTAAGAAACATGACAAGTTCTTCAAATAGGCAGCAACAAGAAATAATGTATAGTTACTAAAGTAACTAAAAAAAGAGAAAAAATAATTCAGGAGATGTTTGTAATTGCTTGTAAGAATTTAACAGTGGATAGATCAAAAGATGGTGTTTTCATTATGAACTCTATGCTATGGTTTTACAGTTATACCTAATCTTACTGGGAGACCAATCATGTCTGGAATACACAGTAGCACAGAAAATAATCCATACTGAAACAGATTATTACCTGAACAGACAAGACCATAGGTCAGGAATCATTATTACCCTTATTTTACCAGAGGAACAAAATGAGTAAAGTTCTCAGAGATGTTTAAGCAGATAAGTAGCAGATAAATCTGTCTAAGCGGATAAACATCAGACAAAAGCAAAATCTAAGAAATAGATAAATCTTATTTATCCGATTAGTAACTTGGGAAGGGCAACCCAAAACATCCATAGCAGAACCAAAAATGTATACAAGAGATCAGTCTAAACCCTTAAAGACAAAGACATTCTCTGCTTATTACACATCCCTTTTCCAACTCACTTGTTAGTATTTCAGGGTCCCCTTGCTTCTTTCTCACAGTTTAAATTTCACATAGTAGCAATGGGCATATATTTGGAGAGGCACCTTAACTCTACTGATTTCTGTGAGAAGTAAGCAAATAACTTTATATGTCTTTTTTTTTTTGTCCAGAGACCAAGAACTGTCAGCCACACATTAAAAAAAAAATTATAAAATTCCTCTGATGGGTAACATTTAGCCACATTGGATGGAAATATGGATGGCCCTTACACACCAAACAAAATAAAAAAGCAATTAAAGACTGAATAGGAGATCCAAGGCACAAAGGCAGGACTACTCTCTCAGGATCCATATGTTTTCACAGCTACTTTAGAAGTACTTTCTACCAATTACTTACCTTCAGGAAACTCAGACCAGAACAACAGTATACTTGTCCCAGCTCTGCCATCTTCCCCACACAGGGAAGGCAAACACCTTCTTGAATTATTTGCTGAAGGATAGTATAGGAAAGGAGAGAGAAGGAAAGGTACGGGATTCTGAAGAAAAACTGGAAAACAGAAAACCAGAGAACCTCAAGGGGAAAAAACTGTCTTAGGGAGGAGGGAGGAGAAATGGGAGCAAATGCAGCCCTTGGCATGGAGAAAAAAGAAATGGGAGAAAGAAAAGGGAGGAAACCACTTATTTCAACCTTTATTGCATCCTGAAAGCAGACAAAACAGAGAATAGCAATACATTTGTAAGAAGAGCAGAAGCAATCAGTACATTCCCAGCTCTAGGATTCTGGGAAGAACCAGATGCTGGCACTCTGACTGGAGATTAAGAGAAACAGGTTTGCAGGGAGAAGGATTAAAAAGCAAGAGGTAAGCAAGAGGAGCTTGGAGGACGACCCTAACCAGAGAGTCAGCTCAGTTACAGAAGCAATGGAACACACAGCCTTGGGTCATCTGAATGGCGCAACGTGCTAGCGTTTTCACTGCCTATCTGCCTAGCAAGCAGTGAACTAGATGGAGTACAGAGGACCTACGTTTCCATACCTTCTGAAAGCTTCTCTGACCTAGACCTAAACCTGCAGAAAATCCTAAATCACAACAAAACTGTCCTGCTGCAGAGGACGCTCTTTGGAACCCATCAGCATTGTTCCCTGAATGCCCTGACACATAACCAATCTGCTCCCCACTTCACTCTCAGGGCCACTTTTGCTCTGCCAACATTTGTCCACCTGAGGAATAATGTATGGAGTCTTGAGAAGCGAACCTGGCTTTCTTACAGGGTAGAATGGCCATATATTGATGATTTAAGTGCTTTCCTCCAGGCAGTGGATGACTCAGTACCTTGTCAAGAGGTAAACCACATTGTTTTAACAGGTCTAGTGGAAAGCAATTCTTTCCTATTCAAAAAACATACCTATGTTCCTGCCAGTGTAAAATCTGACTCACCCTAAGCTACTGTACACCATCTTAATATCTTTTATTCAGACAAATACACTGGATATTCAGTCAATGATTACTGGCACTACCTGGTTCTGGTGAAGCACTGTTCATTAGCAGATCTCATGACTGCTTTGTAACATATTCATATCAATATCCTGCAAAGTAAAGGGAAACTGAGGCACAACATAGTGAAACCATTTGCTGAGAATCACCCAGAATGTTCTTCATACAACCCATGACACAGCCAAAGCTTCCTCAGCCTCAGCACTGTTATCAGAAAAGAAGACCATGTCAGCTACTCAATGGAAACTAACTGTACACACAGTCCTTTTCTGCAAAGTGCTCCTGGAAAAAAGCATGCTCATGGGCAACTATCCAACACAGGCTGAAATGCTGTAAGCTTATGCTTTCTTTCCCTGAATAAACTGGCTTGACCATTCACACCACGGTAACGACCGTCCATAATTGAAACGAGAAGCAAAATTCCTTCATATGTGAGCTGAACTTGTCTTTGAAATCTACAAAATGCAAAGTCACAGCTAAGGCATTCAGTCTAATTCTCTCCATGCCAACATAAAACAATGCGACTGCAAACTTGACCTCAGACTAAATGAAACTAATTTTTAAAGACTCACTCCTACACTTTTTGATCCTGTGGCATCACTACAGGTTTACTGTAAGTTAATTTAACTCTGACTTATTGACTGATCTCATTTTATTATATCTGATTTCTTATACTAATAGTTTCACTTGCAACTTGCACGCTGTAATCATTTCTTAGGCAAAAGAAAGTACCAAATGGAATTTTCTTTAACAGGAAAAAAAAAGTAAGTCTTATGTATGAACCCACAAAAATATGACTACTTCACACAACACAGTACTGTTATACAGCCACACAGGAGGGGATATATCTGCCTATATGCAGGTATCTGTAGCATTTGTATCTACAACTACTTTAGTTGTTTAGACTTCCTTTACAGTCAATGGACAGCACCAGTCACTCCGGGGTGCACTTTAGCTCATCTTAAAGTAGACCTGTGAAGAGATCAGAAGAGTTGTACCCTAAAAGTACCCATCTCTTGTAATTCACTCCAAGTATAGCCTTGGGTGACTAGCTCATATATACATATTTGCACTGCAGACATCTAAAGTGAGGTGAGATGAATTCAACTGCATTGTCCAAAAAGGCCATGTAGAGACTGATTCCCCACTCTGTTACAAAAGTTCTGTACTAGCAAGTAGTTCCCAAGAATTTCTGAATTGTGGAGATATAAAATTGGTGTGACACCATCCTTTTCTATATATACAGTCATATATCATATCTCAGTTTACTGTACATTGTCATACTTTCATATAAGAAAACCAGCAAAGGTAGGGATTCAAGAGAAGGCCCTGAAGAGAGGGCAGCGTGCTTGCTAGCTTAAGGTGGATGTTCTGTACTGAGCAGACAGCAAAGAAAAGCACTTAAAATAATGAACTTGTGAAGCAGTTGCAGTGAAGGGAGCCATGTAAAAATCAGTAAACCAGCACACAGGATCTTGCAGAAGCTAGGAGGCAAGGGCAAGGGGCCATGTGTGAAGAGATACAAATGAGCTGTAAACTCATCCAGCATTATTCTTTTAAGGACCAAAAACTACGTCGGTATTCCAGAAAGTACTCAAGAGAAAAAAACGTCACCAACAAAATACAGAACCCATGAACTACAGCTGATTCTTGTGAGGGTGAAATTATCATTTTGTAAATGCATTGGGGTGGGGGAAGGCAAAGAGACCATACAAGGCTGACCCAGAAAAAGCATAGCTCTTCTGCTGTCCTTCCCACCAAAACTTGTCATTTCTTCCTAGAACATCAACTTATTTTTTCTTTTTGGTTCTGCTTTTGTGTGTATTGTTGTTTTTCTTTTAATTGTAGGATTGAGATTCATCTGACTGAACGCAGATGCCCACATTGTAGCTATCTGATGCTTACTCAGTTGTATACAGCTGAGCCAGCTGCCTGACTACTTTTTAAAGGCACTGGAAAGAGAAGCAGGACTTCAGCTCATCCTGATTCAGCTCATCCAAAGACATGCATCTAGAATAGGACAGATTAATTTCACCCTAAAAGTGCCTGTTTATTTTTACTGATGATACAAGGAGGTTAGAGGACTAGTTAACTGCATGAGCCTACACAGTGAACACCCCAAGTGAAATTACGTGAATCCCTCTGAAGATGTTATCCTGCAACTTACGGAGCAACCTTAGAAAACGCGAAAGCGCAAACAGTGCAAAAACACCTCCCTGAGTTTGCTAAATCTGAGGCAGCATCTTGCAGGCTCACCTATCCATTTATCTCACGTAACGCCAAATATCAGTAATAATAATTACACAGACCTCAGTATGTGTCTTCTTCACTTAACATCCACCCTGCCATCCTTGCTTAGGAATGAAAGCTGTTAACATTTATTTAGTTCAAAACAATCCCTTTTATAGCATACAAGCTAAAATCAGGAAGTACCGTGGTATGAAAAACACCAAGGTGTAAGCAGGGAGTGAGGTGCTGAGGGGAGCAGCATTGGGCTACCAACAAAAATTACATAACTGAATTTCTAAACAAAACAATATGTAATATGTCAATTTTCCACAAAACCTCCACCTATCCATTTTGCTTTTTCTTCTCTCATTTAAAGAAAAAAAAAAAAACCACAACATTGAATACAAGTGATTTATTAACATTCTTCTATTGTGCAGTAGTCAGGTCAAAATCAGTCTTGATTAATATGTAATAGCACTGCTTGTTTTTCAAATACAATGGGACACAGATAGGAGGCCTACAGTTATTTTTCTGTATGCTGGTATGCCTGCAATTCAAGATTAGGGTTACTTTCTCTCTAGCTAAGGGAAATGTGAGTTACTCTATCCTCTACCTCAATTACACTAGATGTTATTCATATTATTGTTAGAGCTATTATTATCAGTAATAACTTCTTATAATGGCCTTCATCTTCATTGATTAAAACAAGGCTCAGACCACATACAGACACTCACAAAAGTACCATTCTTTCATAAAGAGCTCCTGATTTAAGATGAGAATCAATATACAAAGTTTGATGGCTACTAATATATACCTGATGTATACTAGCATTCTTTTTTTTTAATTAATCAGTCACATTACACACAAATTAAATAGTTCCCTCCTTAAACTATTTACTCTGAGCTATAGCTGAGGTGCCTTGTCAAAGACTTTTTTTACATCCAGTGTCTCCTGACTCCCCCCAAGAACTCCAGCTGGTTAGTGAGAATCTCCTTTTGCAGCAGTTATGTCCAGGCTAGACCAACATATTTATCCATGTGCTCAGTTATCTTACTCTTTATATCCCATAAAGTCCCCACCTCACTGGAGAAGGAAGTCAAACTCATTCGCCTGTACCTCCCAAGACTTCCCCTTCCTGTACATTATCCCAGCAATTCTCTGGCACAATGGCCATTAGTAAGTATGGCCTATGTCCCATCGCCAGAAGTTCTGCAGCTCCACATCTCGTTACCTTCAGAAGGTGTGGGCAGATGCCACCCAGCTCTCAGACTTCTTAACAACTAATCTTTTAGTTACTGTTTCCCATATACCTACCTCAAATTGATAGTTCCTGCAACCTATCTGTTACAAAGAATAAACTGAGCATGGGAATCAACCCACTCTTCAGCAGGAAAGCCCAGTACAAATAATTCTTTGTAATTCCCTGCTATATCCTTAAAAATCTGAGTCCCCCTTCTACACTTTTGCCATTACATGGCCCCTCATCCAGTAAGCCAGAGCCACATCTGCTGTATACACTCAAGTCAGGAATGAACCACCTTAGCAGAATCACTTAAGATCACACAAAAACTTATAAATTTGGACAAATATGTTTTTATTCATGAAACATGCTGAAGAATATTTTTTAGAACTGCAAATGTAATGAAAGCAGCATACGGGTTGGGTTTTTTTCTTAAAATGTTGAACATGTTTTTACAGTGCTCTGTCAAATACAAGCCTAGGGGTATCCACAGTCAAATGGGTTCTTAAGTAAATTAGTATAATTTCATTTCAGTTCAAAGTTCCTGAATTCATACATTATTCTTTATTTCCCAAAATCTTAGATAACTCCGTGATTCTAAGTTCATTTCAAATATTAGAAGAGCATATTACCAAGCACTGATACAAAGAATGCATATTTGCACATTATTTTTGTAATGCGAACGCTAGCCAACAAGTAATATCCAAGTCACGTTTTCCAAAACAATCATTCTTTGTTGGTACTAAGCAACCACAGCTGGATGCCCCATGAAATTTAGCTTATTGGGAAAAACACAGCATGAATTAAAGTGAAAGAACAATGTACATCGAACATGTAGCAAAAATGTGACATTTAAAAAAGAACTCTTACATAAAATTAAAAACCAAAATGAAATCTGTCAAATCCTGGAGAAATTTAACACCAAAAAAAGATGTTTTGACTAAGTCACATCTGCAGAATTTGCTCAAATGCAGGTACAGAATAGTGTAGATGTGTGTAAATGAATTATTTTAAAACTTGGTCAACTGAGCTGCTGTGTTATGCTACATGTAGTGCACTGAATTAACTGAATTGTCACCCTCAGCATGTTAACGAAAAGGACCAATGGATGGGAGAAATCTCAGTGGAATGGCTGTTGAGCAACTGGGGTGACCTTAAGCAAATCAAGAGACATCCCTTACTACTTCTATAAGAACAACTGAAAACTGGGTAACCACTTTCAAATCCAGGTGTCACATTTCATTTGTGCTTCTTTAAGCAAACATATTCACCATATACTCTTGCTTTTTCCTTTTTTCCCCAAGTCCAACCATTCCTCAGGTCCCACTCAGAAGGTCATGCTGAAATGTATTTTACCTTCCTACTTTTGTGATATGCGTCCTTAACCTGACAGCTGTGGAATAAGTGTGTCCTGTTCATGCCATCAGTTACAACACAGTACTGTGGCAGGCTCCTGAGAGACCTCTGCTGAAGTCCTTCTACTGAGCTGTAAAAGTAGAGATAATTGCAAAGCCTTCCCTGGAACTCAGCTGTCTCTACCCAAAATATCTCATCTCTGGGAACTGCAGAAGTACTCACAGAGAAATTCTTCTCAGGGAATTAATTAGACTGTATCATGAGTCACCAGCACTAAATCCCTCTTTCATTTCAGAAGCTGAGCACTGTAATACACCAGTTTGGCTATCTTCTGTATTCTCTAACGGCACTTCCAAACACTACAAGAAAAATGAAGCTTAATGCATGTGAATTTGATGAGTGTGAATGCTTCCTTATTTGATTAGGATAACAGAATGTATTTGTTTAAACAAGTAAACATGTGCCTATGAATTCCTCCCTGTGGCAGAAATGTAAAATGTTCAAATGAATTCCTAGAGGCTTTCCCTTTGGAAAACCCATGTAAAAGTTGTAAGTAGGAAGGAAGGAGATAGGTATATGCAGACTATGTAGCATAATCATAAAAAATGTGACAATAGGAGCTTAATCCCAAAAGTCTTAGTCTGGGCCATCATTTAATGACACACTGAAGTACCTTAAACATGTAAGCAACCCAGCTTAGATTCCATAGCCTACATACATAAAATTAAGCACATAACAACATCCTTGGCTGAATTTGGGTTTGACCGGTTTCCCTGCACTTTGTAATAAATTGTTAAAATGTAAGGGATTACATTCATTGAAAGGAGCCAAAAAAAACCCTCTCTCTACTTTAACAGTACAGACTTGAAAAAAATCAGTCATTTAATTTATCTTCTTTACTTTTTAAAGCAATACAGAATTTCATCAATACAAATTGATATTTGCTTATCAAGCAGTGCATATGCACAAGTTAATGTGTTGCTGATACTCAGCAATGAAACCAGGATATATTTTAATAAACATATTAAACTTACACTATTTTTAAAAACTGTACATACAGTGTGGATAAGCCAATATTTTTAAAATCAGCAAATATACCTATAAACCTCTAATGTACACCATGCTAAATTATCGAAGATGCATAAAGGCGTCTTATGTTGTTTTTATAGATTGTAAGGACATTTATCTGATGCCAAAACATCATTGAAAAAGCAACATTATATTCAAGGAGAGCTTTTCACTGGGAAATCATAATCATTTTCTATTCTGACAAACACAGCTGTTCTAGGGCTGGATAATACCAAACTGGTCAGATGGTAAGATGAGCTTTGGCTAAATGTTTGCCTTAGACATAAATTCTGTTGCAAATCTTAGGAACATGACACAATGAACAAAATCTAGGGGTAAATGACCATAACCAATCATGTTCTTCAGGTGGATATTGTCACATCATTTTCCTTGAATAATAAAACTTATCAGTCACCTAGAGAAAATGCTATCGGGCCTCCATTTACAACAGGAGTTTTATTTAGCCTCTCCACCAAAATCTCTCTTACATGTTCTGACACTACTGACAAGGGCAAAAGCACTTTTTCATTAACTGCTTGTATGAGGAAATCTTCAAGGATGGACAAACACAAGGGGTTGATGACATTATTTACGTAGATAGGCCATCATCAGAAGTAAAGTGAGTAGCAAATAAACCAGTGCATCTCAAAACCCACTGTTACTAAGAATCTTTTGCAATAATAAAACTAGCTTCACAAACCCATTTTCCATTAGGAGTAATGGACAAAGATTTTCCCTTTTATGATGAATACTTACAGAAGTGTTTACATGGTCACAGTTACTTCACTTCAAAGAGGAAATGCATCACTATTTTACCAACCAGCTCCACAGAGAATCCAAAAGCAAATTAAGTAAAATAGAAGTCAGAATTTGAGATGATTCTCCATTGATGACTACCTTGGGGATCTGATAGCTATCTATTAATCCAGCCAATGTGTTCTGTAGTGATATGGTACAGCCCTATTTTGTTTTTTTTTTTAACTAGAGTATTATGCCTTAATAAAACAAAGATTTTAGAAGTCTATGTCTCAACACAACTTATCTTTTCCAACCACAAGTTTAATCTCATCAAAGATTGAAATCAGGTCTGTTTGACCAGGTTTGTTTCCATGAAGCATGAAAATTAATATTGCTTTTTTTTTTAGTTCAATAAATACCACACAAGAATCCCAATCCATTTGTCTGATATGCAACTAACTATAATTAAACATGCCATTCTACCTTCTCTCTTTTAATACACCTTTTAAACTTCAGAAATTATCCAGTACTCAAACCTTTAACTCAAACCTTTAAAAAACAACAACAACAAAACAGTGTGTCAGAGGTTGTTCCAGAGAGTTCCCTTCCGAACACAGGGCCTGCAGGCCTGCATATTTTGATCAAAATGTTGATCTTCATTTTATGTCCATTTGTTCCTTTTACTCTATTTCATTACCTCCAGTTTATTTTCTATTTCTAATTCTTATGATTTGTTCCAAGTTACTTTAACACTTGTAATTGTTGCTCTTGTTTTACTGATCTGAACTAGGATCAGATCATCTTTGCCCTTTGCTGAAAATGGCCATTACAAAGCAGAGCCAGAGAATCAGGAAAGGCAAGTGCATTTCAGGAACTCTAGTGCATAGGCTGGTACCTCTGTGTGCACCCACCTTTATCAATGCTTTATTTTAAGCCGTGGGAACATGTGAGAGACAGATGCACTATTCTGTTCCTTCTACTCCTGGATGGGGACAGAAGTATGAGAAACAATGGCAGGGCACAGTGTCATGAGCCACCGTTGCCATTTCTTCTTTGATCACCTCCTCCAGCCTTTGGGAGCTACTGTTTGCTGCTACCTTTCAAGGGGGAACAGGCAAAAGACAGCCTTGCACCACAACAGGTTGTGTCTTCCCAATTGCTCTACCTTGATGGAGCAATCTAGTCTAACAAGCTCTTCTTTAAAATAAAATGCTTTTATTACCTTTTGTGCTTCATTTTTATTATTTCCAACCAAACCCATATACAGTTCTCCCCAGCATGGGGAACATAACGTTCCTGAAGCACTGTAGGTGTATAGCTGTTTATATACCACACAGTGGTTTCTTCTTCAGAAAATACTATCTTAGTATACACTAGATGGTTAATGACGGTTTGTTTTGAGTCAGGAAGGTGCTCAAATGCCCTATTTAAGACAGGTTTTTTAAGTATCTCGAAGCACCTGCCTAGTTTTACATACTAGCACCCACCAGCTGTAGTGGGACAGCCTGCATACTTGAAGGGAGGCCCCTTTGGGATGGCTCTGAACTTGAACCCAAAGGTTTCACCAACTCTGAGTTTCAATAGCTTTCATATTGGACGCAGTAATGACCTACAACCTTTTTATCTAAACAGAAATAAATTATTTTCATTACAAGATACTTCTTCTGTTACGACGCATTACAGACAAATGCCTCCTGAAAGCACCTTCTGTAATATGGGCACTGACCTGCTGCACTCACAAGTCACGGAACAGAAACCAGCATCACGCAAATGTGCACCCAGGACTTAATAGCCTTCACAGACAACATCACAGCTAAATTAGTCAGGGAGAACAAAAAGCTCTCCCTTTTCACTGCGGTAAGGGAATGGTTTGCAAAGCCACCTGGATTGTATTTGTATTGTATCCTGGATTGGACTTTTACCTGGCTGGATGCAATCTTATGTTACTGATTTAGTTATGTAAATATTTGAAAATAAAAACTGTTTTACTGTATTTTGCTACTTATAAGTAATTCTCTAGTATTTCTTTCACTGTTAATGAGCTGTTTTCACTTTTGTGTGGTCATTTCATAGATGCACATTGCCACAATTTCATTGCACTCTTGAACTGAGTGGATTCCACTCTGATACTAAACCTGATTTTACTGAACAGAATAGATGTTTTGAGGTTGGGGTTTTTTTGCCTTATTTTGTTATTACAGTGTCAATATCCTTCCCAGTGCCTGAGGAAGAGAGAAGTAAAAAGCACAAAATTTTTAGAGAGCCTTTCCAACGACTGCAGTTAGCCCTCCTCTTCTTCCACATTCTTGCAGAACAGCTTATGTTGTAGAGTTTCAAAGAGAATTACACTGAAAAGGGTGAGTGAGCCACTGCTTTCAATTTCTTAAATTCTCCTTTGCCAGGACTGTTATTGCAACATACAGGGAAACAGAGCGTTTTCCTCTGTGCAAATTTTTAGTTGAACAGATTTCCTAAATCAGATCATTGCCTTTGAGGGGAAGCAGGAAGCATGGTCTCCCTTTATTACTATTAGAAATACATCTTCCTTCCATCACTCAGACACAGAATGCAGGAAAAAGCATTTTTAAAGAAGTGGCACAGAGTTAAGAAGGAAAAGGAAAATATACATACAAAGGTTTAGGAAATAATGAATTGTTTGCACTATAAAGTCAGGGCCTGTAACTGATCTCACTGCTGAGGTTAATCTTGCTTACAGGGAGGGGTAAAAGAAAAAGGAATGTTCTTCTCTACTCCAGTCATCCTCTTCCTTGTTTTGATTATTGTTTGTCACTTGCCAAGACATATTCTACTGGGGGTACTTTTATAGTTACACTCCATCACTGGTCTTGCCTGCTCAACTGCTGCAGAATCTTTAACCAGTAGACTTCAAAGCATGCAGCAGGCTGACAGAAACAACTTCAGATATTACCTGGCTCTCTGCAGTGTCCTTGGTGCCCTTTCGTCCCTTCTCTTATCTGGCTGTGACTGCTTATCTAGGGCTATGACTCCTTTAGTTCTGTCTGGGATCTCTCTCCCTCACACTGTTCTGGATCTGGCTGCTGCCTTTGAGATGCAGCTGTCTTGTTTCTCCATTTTATTACAGCCGGTTGTTCCTTGCTGATTGTTGCTCCCCATGTTATTCTTGCTGCACTCTCTCCTCCTCTGTTGAGGCAGCTCTCCAGGGCTATGATTCCTGCTGTCAGTTATTTCTGGTGTGGAAAGGCTGTCACGCTTTTTGCTTTGATTTAACAATTCTCAGATCCACTCTTGTGTTCAACAGGCTATATTTCCTACTGCACTTGGGATATAACCACTTTTCCCGTCATCGTGGGAGGACACTATCTCACTTCCAGCTGCACTAGGAAGACATATCCACTCTCTGATGTAATTTGAGAGCCTTGAATCATCTACCAGTACTGTTTATTAATGAACTATCACGACTTCTCATTTTTCTCTACATATTTGTGGTCCTAGTGGAGGATGACATGCTCCTATCTGAAGAATGACTAGTACAATGCATTTGAAAGAGGTAAACATTACCCTCAACAGCTTAAGTGGAAAAACATTGTGTACTGCAGGGCTGTAGTGCCTGTTACATTCTGCTTGTGGGATTACCTGAATACTGTTCTTCAGGGGTTTATGTCATGAGATTTCTTAACATGTGCAATCACTGAGGACAAGAAAGTGGAAATGAAAAATATATTAATCTCCAAGGCATTTAAATAGCAGTTTCAGTGGTCATCCCTGAAGTGTACAGAAAAATAAAGAGGGACATCTTTAGAATGACAGCTGAGCGTCTAGTAGAGATGGGCACTTTAATGGTGTATAACTGATTTATGCCATATTGATGACAGCAAAGACAAGCAAATGACAATGACATTCTGTGACTGTCATTTCACTGAACAAAAATTAGATGGGAGAAAGTTTCATTATTTAAATATTGTGCAGAAAATCAGGAAAAGAGAAAAGAGAACACATGCACAATCCAAGGCCCCAGGGAGCACAAGGTGGACATTTAAAAAGAAATTAAAAGACAGTGAAAAAAACCACATACCAAAATGTAGGGAAAAGATACTGCACATAGTGCTAGACTGTTTAAAAATTACGATTTTATTTAAGACAGTAGAAAAGTCCTCACTGATGTTCCTGATCCAAAGTTTACTAGAGGCAACAGAAGAAATTTCCAAGAACTTAATACTTGACAGCAATTTAAAAAATAAGTCAGCAAACAATCAAAAAGCCATCCCAGAAACACCAGCAACAACATCCCTCCAGGAGGGCTCATTGTGTAAGGAGGACCTTGAGGCACCTGAAAATATCTCAGCATACGCCTGAGCAGGTAAAAGCCTTCAGTATAATTTTACAGTTTGGTTTTTATTGACATACCATTCATCACTGTATGTATATTGGCAGACACTAGAGAGCTATCTAATAAATAAGCTTGTTTCCCTAGTTGATTTTAAGTGCAAGCTATGCATGCATACATACACGGTTACATAGCAATGAAACAATGTAAGATCTACAACATGTTAAATTTGCTCTAATTTATCCTCAGAAGGAAACAGCATCAGGTGTTTGGAGGAAGGTACAGGAACAATGAGAAGAGCAGCTACAAAATCAGTCTGGAAAGTTTCTTCCTATCAGATATTGCTTATATCTAAAACAAACAGATGAATGGTTACAGAGAACAGCAGACAGACAAATTATTAGCCAGGAAAACAAACACTTCATGGGTGAAAGCATGGGTCTTTTAATCTCCTCACCTATGAAGGTGTATAAGTAAATTCTTCCGTTGCCATTCCTCAAGGTGGTTTGCTAGATCTGGTAACTGGGTTCAAAATTTACAGGATCAGGTCCTGCTATGGACACATTCAGTGTCACCTAGGGTTTGGGAGAGTTGGTCATTAGAGAAGCTGAGTGGAGATGCTGCCATATCCACTGGGCATGGCCACTGTTACACCAAAAAAGGAACCTTTAAACAGACAGATACAAGATAGAGATTGCACTCTCATCTGCATGGAAAACAGAGTGATCCTATTAGCCTGCATAAAATAGCTAACAGTATACAGATGTGTCCTACTGTCCTATTTATCATCTCAATGTACATGAAAATTACTTAATGTTTGCAAAGTGTTCACAAGATTAAAAGATAAGTGTCAAGGATTACAGTTTACTGTGTTATATTACTATTATAATATTAATTAGAAAAAATAATTAGCTTGAAATATTAAGATACTGATGTGAGATAAGCCTCTGAACCTACTGAGGTTCAGCTATCACCAGGAAACATATGATTGAAACATTTAAACAACGAGAATACTTCAGCATGCTAAAAGCTGCCAGCTATTATAGCTTAATTGACCGAGAGTAACGTTTGCAAAGCCAGCTAAGGGATTTTTGAAAATGTTACTTGGGCTCTTGAGCAACCCCAGCATGTTAAAATATTTTCCTAAGTATTTTGTGTTTGCATATTACATCCTATACCTATTACACGGATATATACACACACACTCATTTGCCCATCCTTAAAGGCATAAGATCCTTTCATGGGAGAGGATCAGGTTGAAGTTATTGCTGACTGAGAATAACTGATGACTGTAAGAGAAGATACACCTCTCTTTTTAGCACAGAACGAGCACCAGATAAACTGGAGGCTCACTGGGCAAGTCAGTGCTATGCTCTTGCAGTCTTTTTACAGTCTGATGTTAGGCAGCTGATGATGCAGAAGAAGAGATTATCAAATGCGAAGGTGATAGTCAAAAGACTCTTGGAACTGAATCGTCAGCAAAGAGCTCCAGTACAGCCTTCATAGCAGAAGGCTACAGGCAGCAGCCTCTGTGTCACACGTCAAACATGTTTGGTCATTTTATTACAGCACAGTATTACCAATCATACCATATAGCAGAGAATCACCACCAACCACTGAGCCACAGGCTAACAGAAAGCCCAGTCATATGATGCAGAAGGTAGAAGCATGCAGCCATCTCACTCCTGCAGAGAAGCTGTTCAGTCCCAAAGCTGGGCAAAAGGCTTTCTATTCATTGAAATACAATTTGAAATGACCTGAATTTAATACATGCTCATTCACCACCCCAGAAGGCAGTTCCTCCACTCTCACTGTTCAGCAGTGACCTCAGAGTTTTCACTAGCTGACAGAAAAATTCTCATGCATAAAAAACCCTTTATGTTTAAATTTAGCACTCAACAAGTTTTCCAGAGAGTTTCAACAGGACAAAGACTACATATCCTTCTGCTTTTTAAAGCATCTAACACAATTCAGTCACTGCCACAAAAAAAAAAAAAAGGTAATAAAAAAACCCAAATCTTCTTGCTGAATTCTGACAGCCTCCCACATGTATTTATAACATTTAATAACACTGGATGTGTTAAATATAATTGGCTAAAATCACTGTAGTATATTCCAAATATATTCCACACAAATTAAAGTTTCCCAGCTAGTAGCCACTGTGGTGTACGTATTTTTACAATAGCATTTGTTTTACAGACAGAAATATATAGCTAATAGCTACTGACATATGTATATATAGAGATAAACACATTTAATTAGTCTCACCTTTTTATAGGCAATCCAGTCAAACACCCTGTCAATGTCTGTGGCTTGCTGCACCTCCTGGGATACCGGATGTGAACTGGCCAAACCATCCAGCAACATCACTTCATGTAGGACATCTGTCAGAAATCTCTGCTTTTCCTGAAATACAGCATATGCAGCAGTATTGCAGTCAAATACACATTTACAATAATACAGAAATGATGCACAGTTATCAGAGGCAGTTGATTAATATGACAGTTGACTAAAATCAGACCTTCTGGTTTAAATGCAAGCCACCATGACCTCCTACAATCTTGAACAGGAATATGGAAAAGACTCTGACTTGAGATCTTTTGCTGCAGAGAAACTGGACTGAAACTGACGACTGTTAAATGAATCAAAATGTACCTGTAGGTGCAGACTGCAATTCCGACTATGACTGTTCATTCAGTTACCAGGGGTAGAGAGAGGCGAAATGGCATAGCCTTCAATCACAGAAATACATGGATGCTACAAGCCATCAAGTTCATTGCATACACAGGTGCGAAAACTTTTGACAGAGATGTGTAAATATAACTGTTACTGCTTTATTTAGTGAAGTTTAAGTAATTTGGCTCTTAGTGCCAAGTTCACAAGTCAGGTCGATGCAGACAATGAATAGAGCCCACAGCCATGTCACAGCAGATGTCTGCATGGACTTTCATAATTCTGGTATAGAAATCCTTTATCCTCAAAAGCTTGCGTGCTCTGCAAACTTTGTAACTTCCATCTGAAGAAAACCATTATTATCTCTCTTTGCAAGTGGGACAATAGCTGCATGTAGAAGTTAAATGACATAGTGAAAGTCGCAGCTGCATCACAGGCAGGTGCAAACCCAAACAACATCCAATATACTAATTTGCTTCTATACATATTTAGAATATAAATAGTTTTCTATAAATATGGATTGCAGAGGTATGTCAAAACTGCTGCATATTTACTCTGGCAGCAACATTAATTAAATGTTCATGTATACTCTATGAACTGTGCTGCTCTCACTTTCACAGTGCAACTAGATGGGACTTTTTCAGCTGAGAAATGACATGCCCTAAAAACTACTCATACTGCATTCATACAGAGGTCTCTAATCCAAAAGACTGTGTCAGGAAAGAAGAGCTTCATTTACTTGTCTTTTCAAGTCACAAATAAATGCAAAGAGTGAATTAAAAATTATGGAAGGTTTAAATAAGCTTTTTTCACCCTGAAATGATATATCTCAAACTTTATCTAAATTACAACAGTTCCTGAATTAATGTCAACCTAGTGCCATAATACAAATAAACTCTAGGGAATGTTGTATTTTTTTCAGAAGCCACCTTGATGCCACAGATAAAATAACCCCACAATTACATAATAAATTCTGTGTTTAATTTCTTGGGTGGCAAGGTTTTGGTATCAATGTGTTAATTTAAATTATAAGACAGCCGAAAAGCTCTCCCAGTGCTGATCCATCTGGAAATAAAAATTTATGTTAAAATTCATTAGAGCACAAAAAATGCACCTTGAGCTGATTGTATATTCAGGCAATTAAAAATACAGG
The DNA here is from genome assembly GCF_963921805.1 of Phalacrocorax carbo. Classification (NCBI taxonomy): domain Eukaryota; kingdom Metazoa; phylum Chordata; class Aves; order Suliformes; family Phalacrocoracidae; genus Phalacrocorax; species Phalacrocorax carbo. The sequence goes on along the minus strand of NC_087513.1, from coordinate 41,180,228 downwards.
ATGCAGGAAAGCCAATTACCCAACACACTCAGTGTTCTCAGCTGGCTGCATGAGGTAAGGTTTGTGAAGGGAAAAGTAATGTCTTGTTCGTATTATTGTTCATTTCCAAATTTTCTCAGGCATACACAGTTAGTAACTGCCCTTTTTTATGGGAAAAAAAAAAAAGATGTAGGGAAAAAATTATTATGACAGCCCTACTCAGGGGAAAACTGCTGAGGTGTAAAGGACTGTAGATGCTTTGGTTACACCTCACTCACATTCCCTGTTAGTCAGTAACAGAGCCCCAGTTTCATCAGATGTATGATATGTAAAACATACAGGTATGAACACACAGAGGTATGGACCTGTCTCCAAGTTCAAGTTTGGATGTCGCAACTGACAAATGGTTATGGGAGTGGATTGTTACTGTGTGGAGTTATAAAAATGAACCCTGTTAATCATAAATTAATACTTTAAATACAGAACCTGGAATCACGAAAATCAGCACACAGAAAACATAAAGGGAAGCTGTAAGGAGAATAATACAAGAGATATAAAAAGGACAGGCTACATTTTGGTTTTCTGTTTGTTTCATTGGTTGTCTCCTGAAGGGCTGAAAAGGAGCATTTTAGATTCATGATGGCTCATTCAAGTTACCATAGCTGAAAAGTCTTCCTTGAAATCTATGGCAGGCCATCACACTGGGCTACAAGTGGAATAACTAGTATGCCTCCAAACACGTAAACTTGTGTTTTAGTGAGCATTAAGAAGTCTTTTGACCTATAAAGCTAAATTTACTGAACTAAAGCCTCTGAGAGCACATACAAAAGAAGACTCAAATATAACTCCAGAAAGACACAGAGAGAGTGAGAGGAGTTTGCTGGTTGACAGTGGGCCTGCAGTTTGAAGAGGCAACAGGAAACCGAAATGCAGAAAGAAACTAAAACTGCCTTACTCATGTTGAAGAAAAACTATCTCAGCTATTAAACTCCTATCAGCACATTATGGGGAAAAGGCCAACACCTGACCAAACTGCTTATACTGATGGAAGAGGGGCTTTCTATTTCCTGGTTATTTTACCCTATGTAGTACAGTGGAATTTATCTGTTTTAACACGATACCTACAGGACTAAAGAAACAACTAGGACAGAAATTGTAAATAAAATCTAGGAATGCGTTTTATGAGGCCAGGAATCTGTCAACACAGTAGGTGACATGTTTGCAGCTAGACAGAAGACAATGACAAAATGTTCAAGATGACCATCTTCCAAGGGAGTCCAGCTGCAACAGAAAAGACTGTGATCCACCTGTAAGGGAAAGAGGGCTTCAGGTGAGTCCTGAGGCTTTGCTTGGAAAGCATCCTTAGCTGCATATAAGTACAATGCTGAGCAGTGCCTACATAGGGCCAGGGCTCTAAGCAGGAGTTGGTATGACAGCAGCAGAAGCCTAGTCTGAAATAAGGGCAGAGGTGCTTCCACTCAAATTTGTGCCTTTCTTTAAAGGTAAGAAAGAAGCTCCTCTGCTCCTTATCTTGCTACTGCTGACTTGAAGTCCCATCTGTTCATCTCCTCTCCTCAAAGCCTTCCTTGAACAGTGGATAGACAAAGTCTGGGAGGCCAGACCTGTGTTGAGAAGAAAAGACATGCCAATTATTCCCAGTTGCTTTCCCTCTTACTCTTGGAAATGCTTCCAGGTGCAGGGACTGAACTCCTGTTATCAGACAAACATGCCTTTCAAAGATTTACATTTGCAGATTATTTCCCAAACATCTGTAGTCACTAGATTCAAGTACTTGTCTCTTCATAGGAATGACTTCTTTCAATCCTTGCCAGTAAGACCTTCTCTGTTTGGTACACGGTTGTCCTGAAAGACTTATCCCTTCTCTGTGCTCTCCCCTCCTTGGCAAACATTTAATCATTGTGAAAATTCAAATTCAACTGCTTTGGGTAAAAGCAGCACAAATGCTACAGGTAACAGGGTCAGAAACTTTCCACCTGTAGGAATTACGGAAAGAATCTGGAGATTTTTAAATGTGAATCTGGATTATAAATCATTCCATAGCAAAAAGAATCAGCAGTAAGAAACAGGCTAACCACAAGAAAGCTTTCTGGTTCGAGTTTATTTTCATCTTGTTCTAGGGAGAAAGGTTTATGGAAAGGTAACGGTCACTCTTTGTGTATTAATCTCCAACAGGATGCCCACCATTCCACTAATCTACCTTTAAATGGAAAGAAAGCAATTGTGAAATAACATTATTTGGCAGAAAAGACTGTACCTTCAAGAGCCATTAAAAATTTATGGTGTGTAACAGAATAACAATGATGGAAAGGGGTTGCTGCTGGTGATTTCATAATATCATATTGAGGCATAATTTAAGAGTACAAGTTAGCATGACAATAATACAATACTTAAAGTTAGTAACACAAAAAAAAATTCTAAAAATTAATATCAAATACCAGGGAAAATAATTAAAATGAAAAAAACTGGAAAACATCCAACAGTGGAACAAAAGGAATAACACAATGAATGATAATTAGTACACAGAAGAGATCAAAGGCCTCAATATTAAAGGTATCACCTTTGTGCTGGGACAGCCATTCAAACAGTTTATGGACTGGAAAATCTACATGAATAAAGCTTAATATTGGTGTGCAAAACTGCAAATGATTTTTGTTACAAATTTGCTGGAAAATATTGGTGCCCAAGTCACCTCCATTTTACCAGTTCGAGAAAAATGAGCATCCAGTAATAGACAAATAATGCAAATCAACTCTTGGCTACATGGCTGGTGCCATTATGAGGGTTTTGACTTTTATGACAATGGGACTTTCCCCAGCAACCATAGTTAGGGAGGCATGGAATCCACCTGTCTAGAAGAGGCAAAGGAATCTTTGGCAGCAGCCTGTCCGACTTGGTGAGACGGGTTTTAAACCAAAGGACTCGGGGGGCAGGGTCCAAAGTGGCAATGCTAATGGCACACATCCAACGAGGCAATAAGCCAGGCCAACCAGAGCAGTGACAAAGGTTCCTTAACAGCCTCATGAGATGACAGTCAGAACACCAGCCACCTCAAGGGTGTGCATGGCTATAGTGGGTCCTCGTGCACCCCTGCAGGGAAACCTGTGTTCTCAAGTACCTCTGAAATGCCTGTACAACAACGGACGCAGCATGGGGAATAAAAAGGAGGAACTAGAGATATGTGTGTGATTGCAGGGCCATGATCTGATTGCAGTTAGAGACATGGTGGGATAGCTTATGTGACTGAAATGCTGTCATGGATGGCTACATACTTTTTAGGAAAGACAGGCCAGCAAGGCGAGATGGGGGAGTTTCTCTTTATGTGAGGGAGCAACTAGAATGCATAGAGCTCTGCCTAGGGGTGGAGGAAGAATGAGCCAAAAGCTTATGGGTACAAATTAAGGGGCAGGCAAATATGGGTGACACTGCTGTGGGCATTTGCTACAAGCCACCTGATCAGTAAGAGGAAGTTGACGAGGCCTTCTACAGAAAGCTGGAAGTAGCCTCACAATCACAGGCCCTGGTTCTCACAGGGGACTTCAACCACCCTGATATTTGCTGGAAAAGCAAGGCGGCGAGGCACACATGGTCAAGGATGTTCCTGCAGAGCATTGAGGATAACTGTTTTGACACAGATTGTAGAAAAGCCAATGAGGCAAGGTGTGCTGCTGGACCTTATACTAACAAACAAAGAAGGTCTAGTTGAGGATGTGAGGGTTGGGGAAGTCTTCACTGCAGCGACCGTGAGATGGTACAGTACAGGAACCTGCATGGTAGAAGCAGGGCAACAAGTAAGATTACAACCCTGGACGTCAGGAGAGCTAACTTTGGCCTCTTCAAAGACCTGCTTGGAGAAATCCCATGGGTTAGGGCTCTAGAAGGTAGGGGGGTCCAAGAGAGCTGGTCAATATTCAAGTCCCACTTCCTCCAAGCTCAAGATCGGTGCATTCCTAGGAGGAAGAAGTCAGGCAAAGGAGCCAGGAGACCTGCATGGATGAGCAAAGAGCTTCTAGAAAAACTCGATTGGAAGAAGGTTTACAATATGTGGAAAAAGGGACTGGCCACTGGGGAGGAATATAGGAATGTTGTTAGGCTATGCAAGATGCTGGTGGATGCTGTTGCTAAGCCACTCTCCATCAGCTTTGAAAGGTCATGGAGGACAGCACAGGTGCCTGAGGACTGGAGGAAAGCAAATGTCACTCCAGTCTTCAAGAAGGGCATGAAGGAGGACCTGGGAAACTATAGGCCAGTCAGCCTCACCTCCATCCCCAGAAAGGTGATGGAACAGTTCATTCTAGAGGTCATCTCCAGGCATATAGAGGAAAAGAAGGTTATCAGAAGTAGCCAACATGGATTCACCATGGGGAGATCATGCTTGACGAACCTGATAACCTTCTATGATGGCATGAATGGCTGTGTAGATAAAAAGAGAGCAGTAGATGTTGTTTACCTCAACTTCAGCAAGGCTTTTCAAACTGTCTTTCATAACATCCTCAGAAGTAAGCTTAGGAAGTGCGGGTTACATGAGTGGACAGTGAGGTGGACTGAGAACTGGCTGAACAGCAGAGGTCAGAGAGTCATGATCAATGGGGCAGAGTCTGGTTGGACTCCCCGTACTAGTGGTAACTAGTGGTGTTCCCCAGGGGACTGTGCTGGGTCCAGTCCTGTTCAACATATTCATCAATGACCTGGATGATGGGATAGAATGTACCCTCAGCAAGTTTGCTGATGATACAAAACTGGGAGGAATGGCTGATACACCAGAAGGCTGTGCTGCCATTCAGCAAGACCTGGACAGGCTGGAGAGATGGGCCAAGGGGAACCTCGTGAAATTCAAAAAAAAGCAAGTGTAAGGTCCTGCACCTGGGGAGGAACAACCCCAAGCACCAGTACAGGCTGGGGGCTGACCTGCTGGAAAGCAGCTCTGCTGAGAGGGACCTAGGAGTTCTGGTGGACAGCAAGTCAACCCTGAGCAAGCAACGTGCCCTTGTGGCCAAGAAGGTCAATGGAATCCTGAGCTGCATTAAAAGGAGTGTGGCCAGAAGGTCAAAAGAGATTATCCTCCCCCTCTACTCTGCCCTAGTGAGACCACATTTGGAGTACTGCATCCAGTTCTGGGCTCCCCAGCTCAAGAAGGACAAGGAACTACTGGAGAGAGTCCAGCAGAAAGCTACAAAGATGATCAGGGGACTGGAGCATCTCCCTTATGAGGAAAGGCTGAGAGACTTGGGTTTGTTCAGCCTGGAGAAGAGAAGACTGAGGGGGGATCTTATCAACGTTTATAAATATCTGGGGAGTGGGTGTCAAGAGGATGGGGCCAGAGTCTTTTCAGTGGTGCCCAATAACAGGACAAGAGGCAATGGGCACAAATTGGAACACAGGAAGTTCCACCTGAATATGAGGAAAAAATTCTTTCCTGTGAGGGTGCCAGAGCAGTGGAACAGGCTGCCCAGGGAGGTTGTGGAGTCACCTTCCCTGGCAATATTCAAAACCTGCCTGGACGCAGTCCTGTGCCCCCTGCTCTAGGTGTGCCTGCTCAAGCAGGGGGGTTGGACAAGATGATCTCCAGAGGTCCCTTCCAACCCCTACCATTCTGTGATTCTGTGATCTTCTCCAAAATATAGAGCTTTACTAGCCATCAGGAATACAAAGGAGATAAATGATCTCTCATGCTTGACAAAACAAGCATTTGCAAGACACAATACTTGAGTTTATAGAGAAAGTGTACCCTGGGGAAAAAGAAATAGGGACAAATTTTTAAAGCAATCAAAGAACACCAGCATATACACTACCAGCAGTTCAGTTATAATACAATATATTTCAGGGTGAAGCTTAACAAACTACGAGAAATATCATCATCTATGAGGAAACCTAAGGTTCAATAAAATACCTTAAGGCCAGAAAAGATCCACTGGGGGCCAAAAGCAAGTTCTTTCTGTCCACATGCTTATAAATCCTAAGCTGTCATAGCACAGGAAGTCTCTTGAGTACTTGCAAATGAAAGCAATATTTCTTTCTCTTTCTCTCTTCCACACAGTAAATTTTTTTTGTAAATAGCTGGAGCTATTTACAAAATTACAGGTTACTTTTTTTAAAAATTTCTATCTCTGCATGTGTGCTTTAATTATGAGCATAGTTTGTTGAAGGAGACCTGCAACATATTCTACATTTATCAGCTGTGAATATGTCATGGTTCCATGTCTACCTTCATAACCATCTTTTCTGCATTTTCATCAAAGTTCTTGCAAAATTTCTGTTCCTGTGCTTGACAAAACTTCACACTGACTGACAATTTTTGTTGTTATAAAGCAGCGTAGATGTTCTAGGAGTTCATAGTTAAGGAAGACCAATAGCTTTGAGTATCAAGAAAGAGAACTGCATATGTACTTTCTTTTCAATGAAGTGCCAAATGAGATATTCATGACCACCTGCATAAGTTGCCAAGCAGATAGATAGCTGATTTGGAGTTTTTAAGCAATTTCACCAGGTACTTCAACTGCTTTTTCCTCTCACCTCTCTGTTTTTCAGGTATAGCTTTGATTTGGTTGTACACCAGATCCATCATGCCAAATGTAGGCATGAGGATGCAGTACAAAAAAGGAAGCATTAGAAGAGGAAACAACACATACCAACCACCAGCACTTCAAAAAAAAAAAGGCAAGCTTCACTCTCCAAGATCATGTTTTGTCACCTTGTATGTGGTTGCCTTCACAGAAATAGAGTCATTAAGCAAATTGATTAACACAGATCTACTGTCTCCTCATACATTTGTCTCTAGAACATTTTAAAACATCAGGCCACAAAGTATGAAGTTTATCCTCTAATTCAAACACCACAGGGGGACCCTATAGGGGAAATTCACCTCAATTCAACAAAGAGTAAATAATATTTAAATGAAAAGTGGCTTTGAGTTGTGGTTGGTATACTGAGTCTACTTCTAGCGACAACTGCCATGGGTCACCATCAGTGACAATACTTTTTGGGTGCTCTAACATTTGCTGGATGGATTTTGCACACCTAGACTCTGTTTCAACCTGAAAGTGATGAGATTCAGTAACCTAAGTCCTGAAGGAACCAAATATGTTTTGCAGACACACCAAAACTTGCTTATCAGCTTGTGCTCCAAGTAACTGCACACTGCCACAATTTTAAAATAAACAGTGGCAACACATTCTGGACAGCTGAAAACTTGAGAAGCAGAGGCATCAAATATACAGCTACAGCTTTGCCACTGAACTTCCCATAACAACTATACTTCCTGATGCAGTGCGTATTCTTGTTTCAGCAGGGCTACCCTGCAGTGAGTTCTTGCCTTGAGGCAGAAGTTTCTTTCTCATTTTTACTGATGACAAAGTGGTAACTAATTCAAAATTATGTGAAATTTAGCTGGTTGACTGAAGTTTGTTTCTGAAGCCAAGGCTTCATCTAAACCCTGAACTCCAGAGATTTGAACTCACGTGACCCAAAAGCTGTCATCATAATGTCATTTTAACTGTTCTCTCAAGACGAGCAGATAATGACACAAAGAAAGAAGAGACACTGAAATTCTCCAAACCTGTACTTAATCTCTTGAATAAATGTTTCATCTAAATGTTGGTATTCATTTATGTCTGATTTCTAAATGTTAGGAGTTAACTACTTAAAGTTAAGAATTCCACATATTAATCCACCTTGTCAGACCATAAAAAAAGAAACTGGGTTAAGGAAGACCATGCGGAGTTGAAAATTTAATTTCTAGTTAGAAGTTAAATTCAATATAAAGATTCCTAAACTGGTATACTTTAAAAGGACTATGAATTAGCAACCAGAAGATCTTGCAGCTTACCTTTACATATCTCTTTTTCCTGACAAAGTCAATTATACGTGAGATTCTAGTTAATTTTACATTGAAAGCTTTCCCCACAATTGAGTTAAAACAGAAAATCATACAAGGACAGACTTCACTGAGCAGTTACTGGGGGAAAAAACACTCCATGTGGTATGAACTAAAGGCTTACTTTATACCAGCATGGGGAGCCTTTAACCAAAAATGAAGAGATTAAAGTAGTTTTAAAAAACAAGAGGCTGAATCTCTCTCAGTGCTGAGCCAGCATGATATTTATGTTGGGTTAGAAGGATCAAGCAGGGTACAGCTCAGGTCTGAAATGCCAAAATAATAATGAAATAAATCAAAAAGGCCCATGTCTTAAGTCTGCTTCAAAACTCATAATATCTTCTGGGTCTTCTCTGAGTCAAAAAATGCAGAAAAAAACTTTACAGGTGGAGACAAATGCTTTAGGAGGCAATCTGAGACAAAGCACAATAAAGACACGCATGTGTCTAATGGCCATATTCACTTTCATTATTTCAACCCACTCAATGAGAAAGATAGGCAATTAAGATCATTTATCAAGAATCTGGGCAGCATGTTGCATGATGTTCAAAGTACTTAATATAATGAAGTTCAGTTAAATGATTTTCTATTAACTTTTTTAGGCACAGGTAATTTTTTGCAGCACATTTTTAAAACAGAAGTGTTGATATGCATCTTCATTATTATTTTCAGCTGCCTGTAGTAATGGCAGGATTGTCTAGACTATGGTCCCTAATAGTGTGAAGGAAGCATGGTTCACTTTAGAAAGACGAAAGATGCCTTTCCATGTAAACACAAAGTTTTACTGCAAATATATTAATCACAATTTTTTAATACTGAGAAAATTTCTGGCAAATATGACCATCCTTAACTATAAAAGTAGTAATCACACAAGAAAGTGTGAGATCTTACCCCAGAGCTTCAATGGATAGAGAAGGCAGAGGATTCAAAGCTATCACTGATGCCCTACACCTTGACTCAGCCAATAAAGTTGTCAGCAAAGCTAACTTTTATATAATAAAGAAAAAGGTGAAGTCAGCTGGGCTCTGTGAAATGCTTTCTCAGCATCAAGCTGGGTACTGACTGCTAAAGTATTTGACGCTCTTTTGATGGATGAAAGGGAAAATTACATGCCAGTAATTCCTGCTGTCATAGTCCTCAAAACCTACCCCAATACAAGAGACATTCAAGGACAAACATGAAGGTTCCTTCTACAAGAAAATAAGGAGGTAAAAGATCACTCAATAAATTCCTGGATCTGTAAGCCTCAGTTGAATTCCTTCCTTTACAAAGCCACGTACAAAGGACTTCAGGATAATGAGAGAAACAAGCAGAGAGGAAGATGGAAGATATAGTTGTAAACAGGCCTCTGAAAACAGGAAGGTGAGAAGGGTAGGTGAGAAAAGACAGGGCTATGAAGTGGAAATTACCAGCATGTAGTTTTCTGCTGTAATTTTCTCTTTTCTCTGATCCTAAAACTAGCAGAGGCACCTTCCACAGAGGTGAGAGCACCTTGTATCAGTTGTAAGATCTTACAGCTCAAGAACTCACACCCAGCTGCTGTTGCTTTTTGATGGCATGGAGACACAACCATACAGTTATATGGTAAGCCTCTTACACAGAAACCTCATCTCTTTCTAAGTCATGAAATAGCAACAGCCAGGGAATTCACATGCAGATGACTACTCTGAGCACACATGATCAAGCAACATTCTCTGATCTCTGGGGGGTCTTGGACCTCATTGCAGAGCCAGCTTTCTCTTTAAAACCATCCTGACAACACAGAAGCAGATTGTTTAAACTTCCAACACCTTGAAGAATGAGATCTAAGAATAAGAATTTGAGACATTTCAGAACAATAATTTCAGAAAACTCATCTGGGGGATAGGCAATGCAAGAGGCTGAAAATGAAAGAACGGTGAATTCATTTCCATGGCAAATGTCTAAGTAGGGACATATTTCCTGAAAAATCAAAGGTAGCTTCACCTTCAAGAGGTAAAAAGTAACATGCAGGGACTTATTTTTTAGCTGAGAGAAGGAAATTAGAATTTCTAGCTTTGATCTGACATAACTTAAATTTAGAAAAGGATATTAAGACCAGTGGTGGAACTATGAAGGATCTCACCTCAGAAAGCTCACCTCCCTGTTTTAAAACCAGCAAAACTTCATCCACTTCGTCAGGAGAGTTCTGATGTATCTTACATTAACTGCAACGGATAATAGACGCTTCCATCAGAATGACTCTTCGTTCTGTTCTTCACCCAAAATTTTAATAGGAAGATCCAGGGCATAAGGATGGCAAGGGTTTAATAAGAACTGGATTTCCTTTCTCATTAAGATTATGCAAGCCTGATGAAGTCTGTAAACACCTTCTGGACAAGTCAAGAAATTCTAGACCTGCTGGAAGGCTCAAGTGTTACAGCTTAATGGCAGTTTGTTCAATATTGATATCCACCCACCTTTCCTGCAGTAAAAGAAGACCCTATAAAACAATTGAAGAAAAACTGATAAAGTCAAGAACCTCAGAGGAGGAAGAAATGTTTATGCAGAGTCCTCAAGAGACTCAGGTTCAGCCTTACCAAGTCTGTGAATGCCAAATAAAATAAACAATGAAAAATGCTCGGCTCTGCTAAAAGAGAAGCACCTTCAGACAAGTAATAGCAAAACTTTAGGGGCTTATGGAGCTTTAATGATCAAAGGTTACATGCCTGAAGCCTATAAGCATCCAACAAGTTAGGTAGAAAGCTGTTGACAGATCCATTTGATTCAGATGTATCCATGTTGCCCAAGTTGCATTTCCAGACAAAAGCCCTTTTCCTGGAATTGACTACCAGTCTTTCACTTCTACACCTTTCCAAAAGAAAATGTGACAAAAAACCTTTAATAAGCTGTTAATAAGCTCAATAAGCTTTTAAGAACTTGACATTTTAGTCCATGGGCTTTCTTGAGGAAACTTTCAAGGGTAACATTTCAGAACTACAAGAGAAAGATGTCAACTGTCTAACTTTCCCAATTCTTTAGAATAAAAAAAAGAGTATTTTGGCATATTACTCTGTTCTCTTGATGCAAAAAGCTGTAGTATCATGCACCTTAACATCTTTTATTTTTATTTCACAGGTATATGACTGCTGACAAAACACCACCCAGAATGCTAGAATATTGCTCTGTTATTGCTCTGTTTATTAGAGAAAATAAGGTTTGTAGCTCTTGTTTTTGCAATTGATTCATGAAGTTTGTACTGTATCCTTCACTTTAGAAAAAAATAAGTTGTTTGGAACAGTATTTCTTTTTATAAGTGTTCACCTTTTATTTTTTCAAGTTTACAAATGTCAGTATGATCTAAACACCAAATGCACTTTATATTAACAAAAATATCCAACAAGCCAAAATCCAGTAACTGTAACTTTTGCTTCCTCCTCCTACAAATTCTGTAATAAGGCTGAAACATCACAGTGTTGATTCCTTTGTACCCTAGCCTGTAAAAGAATGCAGCATGTATAAATGTTTAACACATCAATTGTTCCATCTTGCCACCAATTTTCTAATTATTTAAATATGTCAGTATGGTTATTTTTATATCAAAGGCCAATGATATTCAAAGATTTATGAAAAGTTTATGTCTACCTTCTCTTTAATTTAAGGAAAAACTTGACAGATTAATATTTTTTCAGGCACTGAAATATTACTGTAGTTAATTCTAATTTATGCAGCACGTGTCTGATTTCCCAGCTTAACTGTCATACCTTGTTCAACCCATTCGTTTTGCCTGTATTCTGCTAAGACGCCAGGATTTCATGTGATGGGCATGGCATTTGCATAACAGTGAACATTATATTCATTCCACAGAAATCTCAAGCAAATAGTCTATATTCCAAATGACTTCTAAAGCAAAGTTATTCTGGATTTGTTAAACTGATTATGTGAAGAACAAATGACTGATGATTTGAAGATAAAATGCAGTGTATAAATGTTGTCATCTATGGCATTTCACTATGCTAAAATCATAAAGGCCTGCCAGATTTCATTGCATTCATAATTAGAATCATTACATTGTAATTCAGGATGTGTTTTGCATAAAGATGAAGAGAATGAGTTTCAATACAGCCAAAGCCAGGTAAACCCAACAAGCCAACCTATGCAAGACATATGTCAGTTCAGATAAAGATTTATTTTGCTTTTCATAATGCAATTATAAACCAAAATTGACACTTGAAAGAAAAAATTAAAATACTACAAAGAATTCAAACTTCACAAGATGCATACCTAAAGAAAGAGTACCTGAATACAACTATTTTAAAAAATCACCTTTAACTCACAATTTATCATCTTCATTTTATGGCACACAAAAGTTAATGGGGTAACAATACTCGATAACTCACCCAGAAATGGGAAAAAAAAATTCAGAAGTTAGTATGCAAGAGTTTAAGCAAAACATTCAAGCTATAACACATCTCTGTCAGGCAATCTGTATTTATAACAAATATTTTCCCACATAATTAAACATGTGTAAACATAGAAGGATAGGAAACAGAAAAATTTCTCCAAAGGACAATAAAATCTATATAACAACCTTCAACGTGGTCTCACACACAATTTCCTTGTCCTGACGTCTCGTATCTCTTATTTTTCTTGTAAGCATATGTCTAGACTACAGTGGTTGATATTAACTGGGACCTGACCAGATATGATATAATATAACAGAAGAACTCCAAAAAGCATCGCTTTCCCAGTTTGCCCTCAGAGCGCCCTGGTATTTGTATACCAGTTGACAAAGCATATCCAGCTGTGGACAGCTAGAAATCATACTAAAACCTAGATTCTAAATTCATTTACCCCATGTAAACTTAGTATGTACTGCTAGGTGGCCAAACAATAGCAGGAAGATAAGAAGAGTAAATTTAGGGAGAGAAGAACAGAATATTGTAAGAAAAAATGTGCTCCGTTTTACAATATGTTTTAGCCAAACATATCTTTCCAATTTATCTTGTGTTTGTGGATAAAATTCAATATTCTGAATATTTTCAAAAATGGTCCACGTTAAATTATAACCGCTTTAATTCAAAATGTTTCTGAGCAGACAGTAGTTATTTTAATGTTGGGTTGTGACAGACACGACCTTATTTCTTTTGTAATAAATTGTAGATTACACTTTTGGAATGCTGTCAAATTATTTCACACCTAGTGATTTTGCTTCATTGGACATCTGATACTTGCATGCATCATTTGGTATTCTTCAGCAGTCCCTGTCTATAACAAAAACAGGAGTATAACAGCAGAGCAACTTTCCTGAGGAGTCTCCAAATTAACAAAGTAAAACTGACTTACCATGTTCCACCCTGGGTAGAGGTAGTCTGTCCCAACAAATTCAAAATAGTGAGCAAAACCTTCTTTCAACCACACATCCTCCCACCAAACTGGAGTCACAAGATCACCAAACCACTGCAAAGAAAGTTTGGATAAACAACCTCTAGGAAACCATTTTTGCACACATCTCATTTATACAGAACACATTCTTCACAAGTTTTAATAAAAACAGTAGTATATACCACCCCCTGAATCTCATTAACTCTTTTTTTCAGATACTAATGAATTAAGCCTTTACAGGATGCACAAGCTACTGAAGTAAAACATTAGAAAAGAACAAGCAGGGGAAAAGAAGCATTCAGGAGAGTATTCATGGTGTCTACTTCAGTTATCTAAAGTAGATGCTTACCTAGGTTTACAGGACTACCATACACAATGGACAGAAAAATGCGTCAAACTCAAGTAATCTGATTCATTACCTGGAAACTTCACTATGTATAGCATGAAACTTGAAAAACTGGGAACACAGTCTTCATATCCCAGACCTAAATTTTAGCATTTCTTCCTCCACGATGTCTGCTCACTAAGAATTACAGTACTACTGATACTCCATTCATTGGCTGGTTTCCCAAGAAAAGCAGTTTTATATAATGATGCCACCTCTCTGTGGGTGGGACTCAGATGCCTAAAAGCAGGTAGTTGATGCCACTTAAAGAGCATCCTAGGGCATCTGAGATACCTACATAGGCCTAGGAAATTTCATACAGGACTTACAGGAGATCTGCAGCCTTCCTGAACAGCAACCAGAGGCAGAGGGTATCTAAACTGACATGGGCCACCTATGTTTATGCAAAGGAACCCTACCTGACCTGACTGCCTTTCCCATTCCCCCAGGTCACTCCTGAATTTCCCCATTTACTTCAACCTAATTTAGAAAGAAGGACAGCGATCTCAAAGATAATTAAACTCCTACAAAAGTACAGGAAGATCAGCAGCTGAAAAGAGAAGGACGTATACTGAGGGCAAGGCAAGAACATGCCATTAGATACTCTGCCCAGTAGCCGCCAACAGCCACAAACCTGTCATGGTACCGGACGTGTGGGTGTCAGAGGGATTTTAGACAGAGCTGGGATAATCACTGGAAGAGGAATGAGGACAAAATTTCAAAGGTAATCAGGTATCATCAATTCTTCTGTTGGTGGATGACCCTGTTTAAATGACTGTAATGGCCCCGTGCAACCTGGATTGTCGTTAACACCAGTGGTAAGAGCAGAAACACACACGCTATTATAAAAACGTATTTCATACTCTCTGTAGCATATTTTTTGCCAAACAGATACCAAAGCTTTGTTTCAGTAAAATTCTCTGCCAGGTTTTTTCCTGATGTGATTAGAAATTAGATTAATTCATAATCAACAGAGATAATTTTGAGCTTTCATGGAGTCATAAGCTCTGAAAATACACAGAAAGGGAACAGCAAATAAGTATTCCAGAGGGACAGATTCACGTCAGTGCAGAGGAGCTGCTACTGCCACTGTAATGAGAGTGGGGAACGAATGAAAGCGGAGTTGACCAGTAAGCTGTTTGCTTTCATGACAGTTGCCTTATTGGAAGGCTTTGTCTGGGACCTGAATGAAAGGTCTCACTTCTGTGCATGTCTTTGTGGAGTGAGAATAGCACCAAGGAAGGATCAATGCTGCGATGAGGATCTGTAGTTAAGTGTACAAAGGGGTTCCAGAGAACAGGCTACAAAAACTGAGATTACCAGATTGCCACACAATGTTCCGTAAATAGGATTTGAACAGAAAAAAAAAGAAGTAAAACATGACAATGAATGTCATTGACAACCAACTTAAGAATTTAGGGAGAAAAGATGAGGTTGACAAAAGTCATATTCACACTACGTGAAACTGAACTTAATGGACAATCAGTGATAATAATCTAGTCAAAGGCTATCACTAAATTAACTCGATACAGGACCAGTAAAGATACGTCCTGATCTTATGAACATTTAACTGAAAAGACAAAGAAACACTGAAAACACAATAGCATGGAGTTTATTTCTTGAATCACAAGAGGACTGCTGAACAAATATGAAACCAGTAACAGTCATGGTATGCTACGACTATTCAGAGAGAGATTTAAAAAAATAAAGGTTGTAAAATTCATAACGCATCCTCCTGTAACTCAAAAGAACTGCTAACATTCATTTATGATGTCACAAAAGATAATTTCTTATACTCCTTTGCAATTTTTCTGGGTTTATTTATTAATGATGCAATTAAAAGTATTTGTTTAATTATCCACCTAAAGGAAGAAGTGTTTCACAGGCATTAAAACAGCATGTGATACCAATATGAAAATGTAGGGATTTGCTTAACTAGTCTTGAATAGTATCAGAGATAGTTATGAATGTCAGAGACAGAGCAGTCCCAGAGACTGCAATTAATGAAGCCAAATTTTCCAGCAGAAAGGTGCTATTATCTTCCTAGGTGTTACATCTGAAAGGAAAACATTAAGTAAAGGACTTCATTTATGTAAGTAATTGTTTATTTATTTATTTCTGCATTTGACTACAGACACTACTTGCCTGGAGTGAAGATCCTTACTTCTTTTCATTTTGGAAAAGAAAAATGAATTGAAACATATTGATTACATACATTTCTCATCTCCCTTAGGTATTGTGTTCAGCCTGACATGCAGAAGGCATTTATTTTACAGACACACTGAAAGGACACTCTTTTCTCTATGCTTTCTTTACAGATTATTAAAAAAAAAAATTGAGTTAGAAATTTTTTTTTTTCTTTCTGCTTTCCTGCCTCTTTAACTCAATCTGTCACACTAAGCTTTGTGCTCAGGTGGGAAGACTATCACCAAAAAATCATGGCGCATAAATTCAGACGACTCTTTCTTCAAAGGCTGTAGCTGGAACTGATCTGTGATATGCAAACAAAACTGATTACTACCTTAATAGAATTATTTTAATAAATTATGGTAACTATTTTGAGCTATCAATTTAAGCTGCTAGAAATCTGTGTGTTTTGACCAATATCTCATTTGTGTTTTGGGGCTTGGAGGAGAAGCTTTTACACCAAAACACTCCTCCTTCAATTATTATTTTTTTTAATTAAATACATAAAATATTCTAAAAGAACACTCAGGCTGAAATATTAAGCACTAGCAACCTACAAAATGACTAAACTAAAGCTACCCATGTAACTTTAATGTGTCACTCCTAAAACATATACTGAAAATAGATATCTGGTCAACATCACAAAGTCACCTGTGAAGAAATCGGGCGTAAAATTCTTTCTTACTTGCTTTTTACTTGTATTTTGACAATGACAGAAATTCTTTGTCCTTCTGCAATGCTGTCTCTCATTTTCTATCTGTCCTGAACATTGTGCTCAAGCAATAATACCCAGCAGATTTGGGAATTCCGATTTTAAAGTTATATCTAAAGGTAACAATCCCAATTCTTAACATTCATCTGATTTTCCTAATCTTGCAAACAACATTAGCAAAGCAATTGCTGTGTTCCTCTAAGCTACAAGGTTCTCAAACAGGTCAGTTTGCTACATGCTCAGATATATTCTGTAAGTCTTAAAATCATGGGTTTAAAATCAGGGGAAATAGGACAATAATAAAATTCTTCTAAAAAAAAAGTATTTTAGGAAAACATATTGTAGGAGAGTTCCCTTTCCTCTTACATGAAATTTTAAAAAATCAATAAATAAAAAATAAAACTGGAGAATTGGATTCTACTTTTGCCTGCACCAGAAGTGATTTTGGTTAATCTCTGTTATTCTGTGTGTAAAAATGAGTGAAAGGGAGGAATATGCATGTGCCATCCCAGGTTAGCAGGTGAGACGATGCACAGCAAAAGAGGATGAAAAATGCAGTATATAATTAACAAATAGCAAATGCAAGAGATCCTGGACCCAACCTGGTCTCTATTCAATATATTTTCGGCTAAGCTAGCACTGTTTACAGTTCCTGCTCTATGCTATCCACAGCTAATGTTTCCTTGAGGGGCTTCTGAGTATGGTAAGATAACAGCAGAAAAACTGGCTAAATAAAGACAATACTGTGATGGAGGTGCTAGACAGTGTTTTGTGGCTTCTATTTTTGAAGGGTTTTTCCCTTTAAACTTTATTTGCAGATGAACAATCCATGTTCTCTGTGACTCAATTCTGCATCTAAAAAAGTAGAAATAATATTTATTCCACCTGAATATTTTCTATCCTGTCTAGTTATCCAGTGAAGCAGCTAAGCAAGGATCTGATCTGCATGATACAGAAAGAGAAGCAACAGGAATGGAGGAAGATATTTTTAACTAAGTGAACAGCACTGGAAGCAATATCAACATGGACACCAAGTAAACCTTCACATTTGCAATTTTAAGGTCACTTGAAAGCACTCTATGACCGCATTGCTACCCTAAAATAAACTCAAGTATAATTTTCACACGCTTCGTGATCCTCTCATATTCCCAGAACAATGTAAAAAGGCTTTGGTTTCAATGAGAATCAAATAAACAAACTTGACAAGTTACTGATGTGATAATTGCCCGCATCTGAAGTATAAATTGCTCTGGAAGCCGAGGAAATTATTAAAGCGGTGCAAAGAATAACTGGAAGTAATGGAATGACTTCAGAAAAAGGAAGACTTAAGCTGAGCGCTAGGAAAAAGTTATTGACCATCATATTTAATCAAAAGGGCTTAGGGGAAGCAGCGTAACCCTGTAATCAGGAGCACTGAACCTGGCACTACAAAATGCACCACATGGAAGAATCTAATACTAACAGGAGCCGGGATTTGATGACCTAATGTGTGTTTTCCACACTTGATTCCAAAGGCACTCTAATTTTTCTAGCTGAACAGTGCTACTCTATTGTACTGCACAATAAAAAGCATAAAACAAAATCAGATGATCATATTGAGAAAAAATCAGCAATAATTTTCAATAAAAATTTCATGTTGTAGTTGAGGACTTCCTATTCACTGACAGATTTAATGTGAAACATGAATATGAACCAAACATTATTATCTTCAGGTTCATCTACCAGAACTCCATTACAAAGGCTCCCTCTTATATGGTACTTTTTATTTGCAGAAAGTGTTAAGAATTTGCATTGCCTTTTAAAGAATACTGTGTAAAGTCACAGATGTAAGCCGTGCTGATTACACAGTAGGATTTCATTCATTTTAACCTGAAGGCTATGATTATGCCTCTTATGAGTGGAAGAAAGGGTTTCCTGTCCCTGTAGCAGATTTCTTCAATAACATTTGCATTCACACTAATATTACTAAACACTTGTTATGTGTTTAGTTTGAGATAAGAAGATGGAAGAAATGTAAAATAAATTGTAATATGGGTTTATTATGAAGTTTTCTTATTGATTCAAAAGGTTCTGTACACATAAAGACTCAATTATCCACCATTAGTGAACAGAGGGTCAATACCAAATTTAAAAAAAAAAAAGAAAAAGAAAATGGAAGTACATGTATATTTGACTGAAGATGACTACCAACTTGATTTCAGCCAAAACATGTCATGAACATGAAACTCAGCATGAATCTGCCATAGTTCTGCAATAAATCATTTTCTACAGTTACCAACCTGTTCAGTCTACACACCAACAACACACACACACACACACACACACACAAACATACAGAATGCAGGGAATTTGTTCATTGCTACTAATTTTGTCTTCTATCCCCACTTTGAGTCTTCTTAGTTTCTACACTGTAGTGATGTGTCTTATGGAGCTCCGTATTATCTGGGCTCCAGTTACAATAAAAGCTGCAACTATGTGAACAACACAAATTCATTTTCAGTTTTGAAAAGGAATGCATGGTTCCTGACATTAATACCAAATACCTGAACACCTTTATTACCTGATGACAGAGCTCATGTACAATGACCATGGTGACATCCAGTAGGTATGATATAGAAGAAATGCTTGGATCTAGCAGTATCCTTTGCTCCACAAAAACACTCAGTCCCCAGTTCTCCATAGCAGCATATGGATGCTTAGGCACAGCTAACAGATCTAGAAATAGAAAAAATATACGTTAACTCCTTGGGGGAGCTACTATGCTGAAGAACTATTGTAAGTAAGGCCATAAATGATCACTGAAAGCATTTTAAATAAGATCTATGTAAAAAACAAAACTTAATTTCAGCTCTTTCAGTAATGTTATTTAGGAAACATTAATAAAATATTCTTTCTTTTATCCTGTGCCACTATCTGTTCACACGTGATTACCGTGTTATTGCTGTTACACAGTACTTAGTATTTCTAATTGAAGTTTTCTGTACAGAATCCAGCTTATTTACAATAGATTGTTGATTTACTTCTGGGTTTGATTTACTTCTGCTTCTCAGGTTTACTATACCATACTAATGTATTAACACAGACTTTTACCACAAGTATTTTTTATCTTTTCATTAAAGTGACTCCTTTATAAACACCTTACACATCAAACTGTATGTAAGGACTGACATTAAGGGGAGCACTGAAGCAATTCTGTTTCATAACAACCAGAAAGACGGCAAACTGTTCAGAATCACCACTTCTTACAAAACAAGGCATCTTTCAGTGTGCACTGTTGCTAGCACACGTCCTCCGAGAACAGGACTGCTGACAGCCAGCTCTCGGCCCCGCAGGCTGGAACAATGGTGCCATACACAACTTCAGGAGTATTACTTCAGTTTTGTATTCAATAAGTGACAAAATATTAGGAAGAGATGGGAATGTCCTTCATCAGGTAAAAAAAAAGCAGTGGGGAATTTTTCTCAGTGGCATGAGGTTGAACAAGAGAATATTACAATGTCTATCCAAGTGTTAGAAAAATCTCACAGCAGAAGATTGAGAAGAAACTAAAATTGACTATTAGTCTGGAAATAAATCTAAATTAGAGTAAATTGACATTGGGAATACACCAATACACAGTGCTGCTTCACAGCAAAAACATCTGAAAGGGCCCAAAAACAACTTTTATGTCTACAAGAAGCCCAGTGCAACCTGTGTACACATCAGCCAGAATTTTGGAAGCTACCCTGTCACATCAGCATGGTGCTCCCTCCAGTCAAACTAATTAGCCTGGTTCTTAATTAATTAGCCTGGCTGCCACACTCCTCTCATTTGGCTGTATTACTTCTGATTCCAAAGCTAGTTCATTTGCAGTTAACACAAGTATATCTACGGGGCACTTCACTGGGTGGGATGAAAGATCTCTGGGTTGACTTCCCAACCTGAAGAAGAATTCTGACCTGCTTTTTCTAAATAATACTCTAACTTATATCACAGCACTGACACATCCCCTAAGTTTGTCTGTTTTGCCTTGCTGATATATGTGGTGGAATTGGCTGACAGCATGAGTTCTACTTCAGGATTCACAGGAAGTTGCCACTGAAATATCAGGAATGGAGAACTTGGATATATTCCCAAAAAGGGCCTGCTGCAAGAAGCATAAAAATACCAGTCTTCTAGTGGAAGCATAGAGTGTAGCAGCTACTTCCAAATACAAGAAAACTGAAAATATCCAAATTGCAAACAGAGACATACTACAAACAGTAAAGAATAAATATTTCATATAAAGGCAGACACTAGAACAAGAGCCCAATTAAAGAAAATAAAGCAAAAATCCAAAACATGGTGTTCAAGTTTAGATATGCGAGTAAATTCAAAATTATACGCTTTCCTTCTTCAGTTGAAGCTCGAACTGTACTAATTTTTTAGAATAACTGCAATTTGGTATAAATGACACACAAAATTAAAAACTCCTGTCTGCTATACAAAGAAGGGATAAGGATGAAGAAAAGGACACAAAGGCTACTGGGTAAAATCACTGAAGTTAATGGGAAAGCTTCATTAACATTAAACAGGGATCTCCCCCATTCTCAACTCTGTAAAGAAAGCCATAACTTCTCCTATAGCAATTAAACTTTCCTCCAAAAGGCATCTTCAGAAGAACACAGACTCTGTTCTTAATTGCACCAATTAAGTTTTCAGCAATTCCCCTCAAATAAGCAAAGCGACACCGAAATGGAACCAGCATGAACGTAAAACCAGTTCCCTACTTTTAAATCATCCTTTTTTTCCCTCTTCTTTGGGTTCATTTGTAGTTTTTGGTCTTTCCTGCCAGTCATAATGGACAGATTTTGTCAAGTGTCAGCCAGTAATAAACTAGAACAACTCTGTGGAACTGGGAAACTAGGGTGAGCTCTCGTACTAAACACCTTTACAGGCTAATTATAGACTGTCTGTCACTGTTTGGGTCATTGGTATTGGTCTGCTGGTTTAGACGGATACTTTATAGCACTGACATACCAATAAAACCTTCCAATCTGATGGACGGCTAACTGCCTTGCAGGTAGACAACTGCAGAGGGATATTCTAAATCACTTTCATTCAACACAGCCCAGTTGCTCTGCAAGCCTGGAAATTCCTCTCATGCATCAGCTAATGCTTAAAGGGCTTTTCTGAATAGACAAAACAAAACATAATAGATAACACTGTGGGTTTCCAGAATTTTAATCCTTGCTGGTGACATGAGCATACCAACAATGCTGAATGAACTAAGACGTGTACTACTACAACATATGAACATACTCTTACCTTTTCCTAGTGCAGGGTCTGACAGACTGCACTTTAATGCCAAAGAGGAGACTTTCCTCATCTCCACTGACTGACAGGACAGACTCTGAACATACTCATTATCACAAAATGAGAAATCTTTTGCTTCTCTTTGTCTGTCCATGGCTAAACTCTGAATGTCCAAGTCTCAGTGTTAATTTAGAAAGGAAATTCTTCAGTGGTTGGTCTTGTTTGCTGCACAGATTTCTGCTACCTTTAAATAAAATTCCAAACACGCCTAGTTTCGTGGTAAAAGACATAATCTATATCTTGCTCTGGAGAGGCATAAATGTTTGATTTCAGAGGAACAATGTTTGATGTTCAAATCTCTACATGAGAATTTGTATTTCCCTCTGTTTATCATACCATTAGAGCACTGAGGAAGGTATCCTGTGCTCCTGGAGGTGACACCTGTTAAGGTTAGTGTAATTTTTAAGGAGCAAGGTATAAAAGAGGGATGATGATGCACATTTTGACAGAAATACCATTCACACATATTACTGCTCAAAAGTGTTCTGCCCTAACTGCAAAATGCGGGCTACTGAATATATAACAGCTTGTGTGCATGCTGCATCAAGTTACCCTGCACACTATTTAATTAAATTCTTTGTAAAGCACTTGTGAATGTTTGATTATGTGGATATTGCTGGGGAAATAGAAATGCGTGTTATTGCTTGCAGAGAATAATATCCTCATACATCATAAAACTGTTACTTGAGATTTCCTGATACAGCAGTGCAGAGTCCTGTGTACCGCTGGAATAATAAAGGGTTTCCACCTCTTGGCCTTCACAGACACGAAATTCATGACTGAGAAGTAAAAACTATGCAGCTAAAATAAAATCACCAGAAAAGCCATCAGGACAAAAACGTGTTGGAGCTTCACACTAACATATTATACTGGTACTATTATTTGAATACAAGGATAGCATTTGGACATTTTAAAAATCTATTTCTGTGTGAATCACATGAAAAACATATAAGTTACAAAAACTGTACATAGCTCAACAGCTCCTTTTATTTCCAAACGTTTAATTAAGGCATCACAACTATGCGCACTTACATCAAAATATAATTGTCTGACATTATTAGCAAGTATCATCATAGTGCAAAAAACAAATTAGCAATTTAACACCTAAGTTGGTCACAAAGCAAATCAACATTTGATGGTTTTAGCTTTATCTATGAACTTAGTATCTGTGCAATTTGAACAAATGATACTATTTTTCCTTTTTGCCCACTCAGTTATAGGATTTTCTAGGCATTCTTAAAAACCATTAAATTCCCCAAACCACAAAACTGGGAATTCTTGCTTTAAATAAGAGCAGGGTTAGAACTGAATAGGATTAAATGCAAAACAAGATCCAACTCTCTCACGCAGAGAACCCTGAACTGGGGGTCCTTCCCCCTCCTTTATTATCCTACTCTTACAGATATCAAAGCCACTTTTTCCACCACTGTGATTCCACTATGTTTAACCACCTTAGTTTGAAGTCTGATGGGGATACTGGCATAACAGGCACACATCCTTACTATACATATAAATATGAGTGCATGTGTACACACAGCAAGTCAGACAGACATCCACATGCATAAGCACATTTATTAATATTATGTGCTGCAATCTTATATGGTTTAGCTGCTGGTTGAAATGTAACCAAGGGCTAGATCCTACAGAACATACAACAGTATTAAATTTCTAATACTCAAGATGGAAGATAAAAAACACCTACTGGAGTAGGGGAAGAATAACTAAATGTGTGAACAAATTCTGCAAAGTTTCTGTCATCATACATGATAAGTTTCCCAAATAAATATGAGATCCCTGAAACACTGCAACTTGTAAATGAGGACATACAGCGAGAAACAAGAATTTTGTCAAGCATCTTTACACGTATATTTTCCTTAATAAAACCAGGAGGCACATAGACGTAAACTGGTCACTCAATGAACTCCATGTTTTTCTCTTATAATCCCTATTTTTATTACAAAAATGACACTATAAAAATAATTTTAATTTACCGACGTTCCTCTCACAACGTTATTTTAATTCATTTCTTCAGAGAGGCTTTCTTCAAGATTTCAGGTGTAGTTTTCTTGCTACCAGTTATTTCACTTTTTTGACAACAATTTCAACAAATTAAGAGAAAGCATAGGCTAATATCAGTTTATTTTAGTCTTGACAAATGAAAACTGTAAGTATGGTTTTGCCCTTTCCTAATGCTGCATAATGCAATCAATAGCTTTATTAAATCTCTCTAAAGGTCTTGCGCAATTTCCTAAACGAATGTTGTTGTAAAAAAAAAAAAAAGAATCATTTACTAAAAGGGCTTATATTTCTGCCACTCAGAGTCCTTAATCAAAGCCATTTTTTTTACTGAGTAGACAATGCTTTTCTGTAACAGAATACCATTTAACTATTTATGCAGATTTTGAGGAACAAGCCAACTACAAAAAGCGACAGCAGTTATTGTAAGAAATATCCACATTTTCTACTGATAAAGAACTACTGATAATGGTACTGTTAAGAAATATCTAAACTGGCTACTGAAAGTCTTTCTCCACTGTTTGCTTAGTATATGACAGAGAAGTTTGTGCTGGAAAACCAAGTTTTCCTTGTGCATACTTTCACACCCTTAAAAAGTTATTGGGCAGAGGGAGGGGACCCAAAAAACCCAAACATCCCCTGGGTTGCTGAAAGCTCTCTGAAGCCAACAGGAAGGTCTCCAACTGACTGCAACAGCAGAACGAAACACAACTAATGGATTTGAATGTTCCCCTTGAGACACTTTGAGGCGCATGATTTTCAGAAAATACTAAGTGCATGTTTCCTGAAAACTGAGCCATTTCAGTATCTCACTTTTGGCACTTAGGACCTAGGTACCCTAATTAAGCTGCCTTTTAACTATTACTTTTATTTAAACTACAACTTAATAGTATTATTCTATCTTCTCTCACTACACACAAAGTATTCAAACACACAGAGGTCACAAACAACCTGGATGACAACCCCACGGGAACTCTTTGACCAACATTTCTGTTTACCCAAATGCTTATTCTGGCACCCACCAGTTTTTATCTCGGGGACTACACCACCAATATCCTTCTGTAAGCATGACACTTACCAACCCACACAGATGCTGGCCTGCAGAGTTAATGCAAAGGTCTAAAACTGTTTGACATTATTTCAGTCAGATCAAATGGCTTGTTGCAGACCCTGAGGAGAAATCACTGACACACAGCAGTTTATTGCTGGGGTTTTTATTGCTGCTTACTGCTGTACAAAGTATTACTTAACATTAACTGACATAAACAATGGATGAATTTCCAGAGTGTTTGATATGAATAGCAGATATTTAATGCAATGTGAATACTAAAGGATGCGAGAGGGGAAAAAAATGTGGGAGAGAAAGCTGTGGGGGTAAGTGGGGAGAACAAGCAGTAATAGAGGAAGAAACACTGCGCTATTTTTTTTTTGAGCAACTGTCCCTTGACACTAGGTGATAGCTAGTTCACAGTTTAAGAAAATAAAATAGAAAGCCGTTGATTTTATTTGACATGCATATTATTACATTGCTTTCAAATTTCATAACTCTGATCTATAGATCATTGTTTTGTTATTTCAAAGTATATCAGATGATTCAGTGTTAAAATGAAAAATTAACACAATCGCCCATTGAGGCTGAATTATGTATCATTTGGTTGCACAGACATCTACATGAACAACGCATTTCTTTTAAATAATACCTGGACAGTTCTTTATGAATTGCTGCACAGTAACAGACATGGGAAAAAAATCTTTCACAAAGTTTCTTTATAAACCTTTTTCCCCAGCCTTCAGTCTAATGTGGGTGTCCTAAACTCTTCTTAGACGTATATTAGAACAGAGTCATACGAAACAAACTGAGACACAGACTGAAATCAGCTCAGGTTTCTGTTACTCCACATTACAGGGCTAGTACTGTATGTGCATCCCTTGGAGTATATACACAACAAATGAACAGATTAAATACATTCCAACTCTCAACACTGAAAGATCTGGAGGGAGAAAAAAACATGAAAGAATTTTGTTGCCTTCATAAATACTGTTTCTAACATAAATACTAAGAGCATCGACATGATGGAAAATTGCCAACAGCCATTTTCCTACCACCACAGTTAATAGAGCATGAGGACTCTACGGCTGAAAACAACACGCCACTGATTACTGAGCACTTCCAGTATGAATACTGCCGCACAGAAAATTATCAAGTGCCACTGCCATATTCCTTCCCTTTGCTGCAAAACCGAGGTGCAAGTATACAGAAAACTCCAGAAATCCATACTACTAAAGAATTTTAACAATGGGGTAAAATATATCTTTTCATCTGCCATACATAAAATTGATTTGCATCACAGTAATAAAGACTTGAATGTTTCCATTAGTACAACTCTCTGTATACCCAGATTTACCTCTTTTGGTTTGCTTTAAAGTGAGACCGTATTCACAGGTGATGGGCACAGTTTAGCAGTGAAAGTAGAAATAGGAATTTCGGGAAGACAGGCAAGTGCCTCACGTTACCAGTATCTCAAAAATATGTATCACAACATTCCACCTGGAAATAAAATTACAATATAGCTAATCATACACACCACATCTGAAGGCAATGTTTTTGTGGAGACTGTATCTCTCTTTTCCTCTCCTCCAGAGTTAAGATGAAGAACTATGAATAAACTGTCCTGGATAGCTCCAGAGATACTGGTTTTAGGTCTTGCTGCTTATTCTATGCCCTAAAATAAAGTTTATCTTACATTCTTATGCAAAATCTTTAGATAATGTTGCAGTGGGATAAATTTTTACTATCTTAATAAAAAATTTGCTCTCCTCTTGCTGATGTTAGTATGAGTTAAAGAAGATACCAGAGCACTTTTCTGATAAAAGTCCGCATGTATCCATTCATCAGCTTATTTAATACACCAAGAATCAATAACTTTCTGTGACACATCACAAAAAAAATCACCATCCTGAGCTCTAGAGAAACATGTTCTCATGCAATCCCACAGTCTCCCCTCCCAACTCATGCTTGAAGATGTAACCGCTTAAACTAAGTCTTGTCACAGGATCCATATTCACCCTTACAAGAGTCTCAGAGGAACACCCTGATGGACTGGTGGGACCAAAATGTGAAAGTAAAAGCGGAACTTCTTGGTGCATTTAGATATCCTGGAGACATTCAACTAAATGAATTTACTCCTTCATTCTGTTCCAGAACACCATGGGCACAGGCTGCCAGCAATGTGCTGTGCAGTTACCCAACACAGGTGAACAATCAGTTAAAAAGCAGGCATGCAAGATCGTGACAGAAAAAAAATCATCATCCTCTACACAGTTACTCCAGATTTCCCACAGTAAAATCCAGGGCCAGGACCTGAACCTGTAAGAAGCTTTGCTTCCCTGGAGCAATGGGCTCCGCTCAGCCTGTGTCCTGATACACAGAGGCAGGCAGTAATATGTCTCTGAATAAAGGGGGCCTTTTTAAAGCATCTTGGGCCCAGAGTTATTATTGAAACCCACATAATTATCAGCAGTGGGGAAAGAATTAAAAAAAATAAACAGGGTGGGAAAGAGTAGCTGAAACCTCCACCAGGGCTGAAAATCTCTCTGAGCATGGAAAACAATGGGAAGAGATGGAAATGGTGCTTTATTCTGCACTTGGAAGCAACAAGTACTAGTGAAGAGACAGTTAGTAGAAAGTGGCCTTATTTCTGACAGTTGTGGTTTCAGATATACTTGAAGTGTTTAATAGTTTCAATTAACTCAGAGAGTAGAACCCAAACATGAAAATGTGTTACAAAAATGGAAGAACACTGCAAACAATGTAAAAATAAAACTCTAGAAAGTTATGTTTTTAATCTGAGTTACAAAAGAAAACTGACGCACTAAAGAGAGGCTGGTGGATGATACAAATTGAACTGTACTACTGAAGTTTGGCAAGGAGCTAACAAGAGCTGAGAACAGAAGAGGTTGTGACAGACCTGGGGCAAGTACTTCAACAACAGACTACGGGGAGACTCAGAAAGAAGGAAAAGCAGAGCCTGACAAACAACAGGAGTCATCCAGTCCAGACCAAAGTTTATAGAGATCACACAGATCTCTGACACAGTGAGTAAGATTGATAATCCAATATCCCACCAGAAAAGAAACCTGAGACAGAAAATCATGCAGAGCTCAGAGAACATGTGGAGCTGTACACACAATGACAGCCTGGACAAGCCACAGTCCTCCCCAGTGCAGGGGAAAAAATATTGGAAAAGTGATGGATTAAATCTCTTCCCTCCACCAATGGAGTGACTTTATTGACAAAGGGGATGATGACAGCAACACGAAGTCCTATTAGTATTTCCTGCGCACTTTTATGATACACAAATGCCCTGGGGTATGGTATTGCTACCCTTTTGCATAAAACATGCCTTGCTATTTCCCTTAAATCACGTTTAAGCCAAAAGGTCAAAAACTGGTAACAAATTTTATCAGTAACTTTCAAAACAGAGAACACTGTAATGAATGCTTACAGAATTTACCACCAAATAGACAAAATCTATGCTTAATGCGTTTACACTGATCCGTACTTACATCCATATTGAGCTGGCACTGAAAAGCAGGCAATCACAGCTCTGGTCTTTGTGCACACCTCATGTTTCATGTTTTCTCTATCCCCGAAAAATTATTCAGAAGTTCTTGTCTGAGAATTCATCTGCAAGACGTATCTTCTCACAGAGCACTTTCAGGTGCACTCCTCCACTCCCTCTTAGATTTTCATATTCCTGCATGTCCCTTGGTTAAACCACAACAGGCTTTTACCAATCTCACCTTTGAAATGTTCCTGGGATCTAAACAGACTTCATCTTTCATCCTGACTCATTCTGTTCCCCCCATTTTAGAGACACAGTCTGTCCATTTTTCTTAATAGTGCTTGTTCGCTTCTTTAGATATGCAAATTATCTGTTCTAAATTATCTTCCATACTAATCTTGCTGGTAAGCAGCTTCGTACTTCGATGACTTCAATGAGGGGATAAAAACATTTCCCCCTCCCTTTGGTTATTCATTTGCATTTTCAGTGTGTAATGTGACCTCTGCTGGAGTTTACATTCTGTGTCAATCTTTACCTGCATTATACAAAGATCTATATAGAATAAAACGTATGCAGCTCATTACTGACTGCTAAGACCAGTAACGCTAACACACCAGTAATGAACCACTCTGGGACACCAGTGGGCTTGCAGAGACTGATCCCCATTGCAGCCTCACTGCTCTCTTGCTTGCAGAGCAAGACAACTGCAGGATCTAACAAGTAAGACAATGTAAAGAAGATGTGTCTTCCCTTGCTTTCGCACAAGAAGAAAGCCATGTAAAATTGGAAGGGTTTTTTATTGCCTACAAGGGAGATATTTTGAGACAACACTAATGTTAAATATTTCTGTTAGATGAATACACAAAATTCTGGCAGATGCCATTTAAAAAGGTTCTGCATTCATGTGATGGCACAGAGTATCAAGTTTTACACAGCAACACTTAATCTGGGAAAAACCAGGAAGAGAGAGTGGCAAGAGGCTTTGGACAACTTTAGAAAGATTTAAAAAATGCCAAGTTAAAACTAAACAAACAAAAAAAAAATGAACAGTCCCAGCTGTTGTAGCCTCTCCCCATAGAAGAGGTGCTCCAGTCCCTTGTGGCCCTTCACTGGACCCTCTCCAGTATGTCCGTGTGTCTCTTGTATTATAGAGCCCAGAGCTGGACACAGCACTCCAGGTGTGGCCTCACCAGTGCTGAGAAGAGGGGAAGGATCACCTTCCTTGACCTGCTGGCAACACTCCTAATGTAGCCCAGGACACCACTAGCCTTCTTTGCTTTGAGGGCACAGTGCTGGCTCATGGTCAACTTTGTGTCCACTAGCTCCTTTCTGAAAAGCTGCTTACCAGATGGTCGGCCTCCAGCGTACAGTGGTGCATGGGGTTGTTCCTTCCTAAGTGCAGGAGTTTGCACTCCCCTTTGTTGAACTACACAAGGTTCCTGTCAGTCCATTTCTCCAGCCTGCCAATCTCCCTCTGGGTGGCAGCGCAACCCTCCAGTGTATCAGCTAGTCCTCCCAGTTTTGTGTCACCTGCAAACTTGCTGAGGGTACACCCTGCCCTACCATCCAGATCATTAATGAGGATGCTGAACAGGACTGGACCCTGCACTGACCCCTCAGGTACACTGCTAGTGACTGGCCTCCAACTAGACTTCCTACAACTAATCGTCACTGACTGGGCCCAGCTGTTCAGCCAGTTTTCAGTCCACCTCACCAACTGCTCATCTAGCTCACACTTCATCAGCTTCTCTATAAGGACCTTATGGGAAACAGTGACAAAAACCTTACTAAAGCCCAGGTAGACAATATTCACTGCCCTTCCCTCATCTACCAAGCTGGTCATTTCATCGTAGAAGGTTATCAGGTTGGTCAAGCCATGCTGCCTCTTTATGAATCCATTCTGACTGCTCCCAATGCCTGCCTTGTCCTTCAAATGCCAGGAAATGGTTTCCAAGATTAGTTGTTCCATCACCTTCCCAGAGATCAAGGTGAGGCTGACTGGCCTGTAGTTCCCTGAGGCTTCCTTGCCCTTCTTGAAGTCAGCAGTGACATTTGCTTTCCCCAAATACCTGTCCCAATCGTCATGGCCTTTCAAGGCTAATCAGAAGAGGCCTCACAATGACATCAGCCAGCTCCCTCAGCATTCATGGGTGCATCCCATCAGCATACATACACTTACGCATGAAAACAACATATGGTTTAAACCAGAGACTACTGTCATGGACACTAACAAAAATTTGGAAGTCAATATTCAAGCAGAAAAGGAACTTCCTTAATATAGCACAGATAACCTGCTTCAAAGAGATCTTGGGTTTTGTTAAAAAAAGGTGAGTAAATCCCTTGTTTCCAGAAGAAGCAGCAG
Source organism: Phalacrocorax carbo (assembly GCF_963921805.1). Classification (NCBI taxonomy): domain Eukaryota; kingdom Metazoa; phylum Chordata; class Aves; order Suliformes; family Phalacrocoracidae; genus Phalacrocorax; species Phalacrocorax carbo. Next base: position 41,149,454 of record NC_087513.1, on the reverse strand, counting down.
AGATTCTTTGTGTGTGTTACAAATGTATGAATCCTAGCTCAAATATTTGTAGCTTTAGCAGATCAGACGACTGCTCTGGGTTAACTGACAGATAGGCAGGGAACAAAATCCAGAGCTAGATACTATCTATACCAACAACAAAAAGGTTGTTATCAGAGAAAATATGGCCCATGACTGCCAGAGAACTGAAGCCTTTCAGAAAGTAATCAATGCTTTTAGGATAGGATGGCTAAGGCAGCATATTGCTGTCACTCCAGACAAGTATTTACTGAGGATAAAGAGGTTCACTTTCTACACTTCCTTAAAATAAAGAAGAGATAAGGAGAGTAATTAGGCAATCAAAATACCCTAAGCAATCACTCCTGAGCACCACAATGAATTAACTATTTCCACATATGCATAATACCAGTATTTTATGGTAAACTCATGAATTTGAGCAAATCAGAGATTAATTGTATATTTGTTCTAATTTTGTCTTGTGAGTATGATTAAAAAACTGGTTACATGATTGGTGAATTTGTGTCATCTGTATGTCCTTGTTATGTTACTATTATTACATGCTACCTAAAGAAAAAACACCAGACAGTGGGAATTTTAGCAGGAAGTGGTTCTGCTTCCCAGACAAAATTATTACAGGTAGGGACTCAGTCTAAGTCTATGTTCTGGACAGAAGAGGAAGTTCTAGACACATCTGTGCAGACAGCCCATCCTGGATTTATGATGCACACGACATATTTCCACATTCAAACCTATAGGCAAGGTGCTGCTTCTGATGCATTTTTTGGTGAATCAATGCTGGAGGCTACGTGCCTCCTAGATGAAGGCTACAGGTGGAGCCAGGGTCTCTCTTCACTCTTCTCTATACTGTTTACCAGTCTTGTTTTCCTAGGGCTGAGACCTGACCCACAGGAACTCCACTCCATGCTAGAGACTTCAGCACAGGCTAACACTGAAGTCTGTGAGCATGGTCCTCCTCTCACGACCTCTCTCATCTAGCACAGTCCTCCACCCCAGCATTCCCATTTGGGGAACTCACTCCAGATACTTTAAGACAGTATTGGTCAGCTCTTGACAAGGAAATGGGCAGGCTTGGAGGGACATCTAGCCAGGCGGGATAATAAAGACCCAGGAATAAGACTACTACAACAAATAAAGTAATAGCATCAACATCTCAATCTGTAATGTAGAACTACCTACATCTGGAGTGGCAATACAACCAGTCTGCTGATGTATCACTGCTAACTACAGGGGTATGAATTAAACCCATTTCTTCAGTCAGTATGTCCTTTTTGACTTCTGAACTAATAAATCTCACCCTCTCAAATTTAGTCCTGTTTTTTCAACCCCATGTTGAACAAGGCATGGAACAAAACTAAACAGAATACATCAACATAAATAAAACTTTATTCTTCCAATAGCACAAGAAACTGTAACAACCCAAAACTGATACAACATTTAACATTCTTTTTTATGGGGTTTAGCAAATTACCTTTCCAAATTTAGTAGTCTGTCTTTCTTTAAGACTTCAGCAGAACAGTAACCTGTTTGAACATAACCTCTAATTTAAATTAGCATGAAAGAACACAGGTCAGGCCCCCAAAAATCTGCTACAACTTATAATCTTGAGTTCAAAAGATACTATTTTATGCTTAAAATCTGATTTAAAGTTTGAAAAATCTGATTTAAATTATGTTTTAAAAACAGTATTTTGTATATTCTTACTAATATATTTGCCATAAAATATCTTTCTGTTAGTGTGCACATTCTACTCAGAATGCTACTCTGGAATAAACCCAGAACTCTTGTCATGTCCAAATGAAATAATTTTTTTCTGTACTCAACAACTGTAAGAACTGCAGACAAACAAAGAAGCTTCTTCTCCAGATATTTTGCGTTTTGCCCACTTCAGGATGATGACCAAAGAGCTATGCAGGTAGCTTGGAACACCAGAAAAGCACTAGCTTAAGCTAAAAAAAGACAGGATTACTCCTGAAGAAACAAAGATTCAGTGCTGATGGAACTGAAAGATCCTGCCTCAGAGCACCAAGAAATGCAGTGGGAAAAGCTGAGAAGTATTGCCAGAAGGCTTGAGAGACACAGTTGAAATAGATGAGACAGACAAACTGAGAAACAACTCATAGAAACAAAAAATTTGTCTGAGACAGCCAGTAAGTAGAAGCTGAGGAAACATTGCCGTAGGGACTATGAATACAAACAGGAGAAACATTTTGAGAGGATGAAGGAAAGAGGCAGCAAATGAACACCAAAGGACAATACAGGCTTAATCCCGAGTACATGATATAATTACACTTACTTAAACACACCTTGCTACGACATATTTGCAGTTCTTCAGACTCATTCCAATAAGGTCTTGCATACCTTCAATGCATAGAACAAGAAGAAACAAAAAATCTGGAAAAGCCCATCTTTTCCACTGCTCAGGTATAATGAGTTGAAGGAGCTGAAGGTTCATGAGGTATTGAAATAACTGACTTTAGCAACCATTTGGTTATTAACTAGAGATGTCAACACTCATGCACTCTGCCTTTCTGTAAAACTTTACACAGCCAGAAGGGCTGCAGAGAAGTTCTCAGGAACTCTGGAAATGAATGGAACCGTAGCAGAACTGTAGGTTGAGGATTACTGAAGGAATAGCTTTACATGGTGAAGTTGTATTTGAGATCAGACTATATACACAAAAGGCAGTGACAAGGAGAATTCAATTATGACATGAGCATCAAAGATGTTGAAGGAAAAAAACAGGAGTTAAATAAGCTGAACTAGCAAAAGCAGCCATAAAAAAGAAATGTGAGTAAAGTGAAGGTAAAGCAGACAGAAATTCAGTATAACCAACTGCACCTACTGGGTAACAGAAGCTGAGAAACCTCCTGCTCAGCTCTTTTACTGGCAACAAGAAACAGACTAAAAGAGATCACGGAATCACAGAATGGTAGGGGTTGGAAAGGACCTCTGGAGATCACCTTGTCCAAGCCCCCTGCTTGAGCAGGGACACCTAGAGCAGGGGGCACAGGCGGGTTTTGAATGTCTCCAGAGAAGGAGACCCCACAACCTCTCTGGGCAGCCTGTTCCACTGCTCTGGCACCCTCACAGTAAAGAATTTTTTCCTCATATTCAGGCAGAACTTCCTGTGTTCTAGTTTATGCCCACTGCCCCTTGTCCTGTCGTTGGGCACCACTGAAAAGTCTGGCCCTATCCTCTTGACACCCACCCTTTAGATATTTATAAGCATTGTCACATGTTCTTCTCCTAAAAGAATACTATTTGTCCAAGCACAATCCTGTCTCTGCCCCATGTTATAAAGTGGCATTACAAAGCCATGAAGATAATGTCTGCTCTCAGTACTACTAGCCTACTGAATGCATAAACTTTTCCAATTATACAGAAATCAGAATGGTTTCACTGAATAGAATTTCATTCCCTGCATCATAGATTTAAACATTAAAGTTATATTAAACTTATATTAAAGAACCATAACAAAGTTAGGTTCACAAACCTCATCTAAACTTGATAACCTATGAATAATTTACATTAAAATAATATAGCTTTCATTTTAAAGTGTTTCTATTATGACGACTTTTCTCTTTTAGAATCCTAATTTTTCCATACCATCTTGCTTCATTATTATTTACAGAAAAAACAATTTCTGATCATTCCACTTAAAAGAAAAAGAATCCAATTAAAGATTTTGCTGCATCAGTAATGTTCGATGAAGACTACGAAAGAGCATAAAGGCTTTTTTTTTCAGAAAATGTAAGAGTAACTTGCACAGAGTAAGTATTGTGAAGTCTATTAGAAGAAAGAGAATAACCTGCTAGATCTTCAGTATAATGAAGGCACAAAAGAACAACTGGTATGGGATCAGGATTTAATAGTCCCTGAATCTAGAAAGTCTTTTTGTTCTGGCTCCTATCAACACAGTTCAGACTATATAGATAATGCAAGGTGCACCACAGAAGTGTTCTTAAAAATTTTAATAATACCATGCAGAGAAACACCACAGTCCTCTAGTGAACTTAGTAAGCCAGGACCCCAAGTCATTAGATCAACTGCAGTGAAAGTATGCAAGATTCACACTGAAGTCTATGAACCAAGTTCTGCTTTACACTGAAGACATCATCTTCTTCTAAAGACACACTATAAAACAGCCTGAATGAAAGAGTGTTTTCATGTGGTTCCTGGTCCCTTTTCAGTGCTGGAACAATGTATAACAGTGTTGGTTCAAATGTAAATCAGATTCAAAAGGACTAAGGACTTGCTTAATGCAAACGATTAGGTATGTGGAAGATCAAAGCCTAGCACTTCACTGACATCTAAGAACGCAAATGAGAGATGCAGAAGAGGATGAAGTAAAACAAAGGAGAATTGGGGGATTCTTTTGTGGTGCATGCAGTAAAAATCTACCGGTTTAATTTACACAATTGCAGTTATATCAGTGGAGGAGCCCTCTCCCTTATCTCATGGCTTTACTTGATGAAAGGCACATCATAGTATTTCTATAAGAGGACAGTTTGTTTTGGTTTTTCGTGCTATTATTGTGATGCTCCCCAAGAAGATGTTTTACTCTTAAAGCCAATTTTGTTCTCTCTCATTAAGCAAACATTGATTTTTTTTCCCCTGTCTGCATTTCAAATAGAGCTAAAATAAGCATGGCTGATTTTGTTTAATACCTTCAAAGGTGCTGAACCTCCTCTGGCTATCTGGAATAAAAATCCAGAGCTGTGACTAGTTCTTTATGGATGTTCCAATCCCAATTTTGTTCTTCTTCAAAGCTTCAATAGTTGTTTAAAAGAAGTACAATGCATCCGTCTTCAAAGATTACAAGAAAGGTACTGCACTTTGCATTACCATATATGACCTCCGCACATTCCTTGCTGTCTGCTCTGCTCTGCCTGGGAGTTCAGCTTGATGTCAGCTTGCAGGTATTAGAGTGGTGACCAAAGATAGTCATCCACAGAGACAAATTACTAGGGATTCAAGAATATCAGCTATCCTGCCAGCAAGTGAAAAATGAAGCACATATTCATCAAAAGGCACTTTTGTCTCTAGCCACACAAGGAACTGCTATTTCATTTACAAGTGCATATTCAGTGTTGCAGTGACAACACAAATTTCAGTGAATGGAGCAACATGCTTGACAGAGTGTTGAAGAACAAGATTGTAACCTGCCCTTTCAAACTTCAACACTTTAAATAACCAACGGAAAACTTCAGAAGCATCAGACAAAAGATGAATAATCTCAACCATCACTTTAAGATCCAGAAGAGCACGCTCATTCATTTGGTATATAATGTCCTAGAAACTCACCTTTTTCCACAGACATTCTCTAATAATTTCATATTAACTGTTTTGTGTAATAAAGATATGCGTTAGCTTCATTTGAAAACAAATATCCAAACACAAAGAGTTAATGGTATGCAACCTATAACACACAGACATGCAAGGATTATTGAAAAATATTCTAGCAACTAATGAAAGCAGGCAAGGAACCCTCATGATAACAAAAGTTACTTAGTCTTATACAGTAGAAGTCCCTCTGACAGTTGCAAAGGCTGTCATTCCTAGAGATTCTACCTCTTGAAGTGTTTTTTCAAAGTCAGAGAAGCATCTTCACTTTTATCAGGATATAATCTGATTACAATAGTACTGCTGAAATCACATGTAAAGGAGCACGTCTCCAGGCACACGAATCTCTGTAATGACTGCTCCACTTGGCCTGCAAAAATCCAAGCTTCTCCAAGCTTTCTGGCCTCACCACAACTCTCATTGTCAGTTCCAGCGTATATCTTCCAGATCATATTATTTGTTAATTTCTCCCCTCTTCTAGTACTTCAATGATGTTTCCCTCTTGATCAAAACCCTTTATTCCCTTTTTTCCCATATCAGAGTACTGCCTTTCACCACCTTTAGGTGTATTTACACTACCTCGATTTACTATGCTTGGATACTGGAAGGGACTGAAGAGAAAACTGAAGAGAGAACTGAACCTTGTGTGACTCCACAAGAAAGAAAAGTAGTGGCGCCATCAATCCTCAGAACTCCTTTGGGTGTAGGTAATCATAGACCCAAAGGAATGGCTCATGTAACAGCTTTATCAGCCTTTCTTATGCAGCATCAGCAATTGTAACTTTTTGCCACCCTGTTGATGTATCACACTGACATGCCAGGAACTTTCCCCTAGGTCTCGCTGGCACAGGTCAATTGTATTTTTTGTGATCTAGTCTACTGAATGAGCTATGATAACTTCCCAAGCTCATATGGGAAATGATGTTTAATACATTTCCAAGTACAATGAAGACTGAGACCTCTTAGTCTCCCCTGCTTTCTTTGCAACTTTTGAGGTTTTACCTTTTGTGCTAAAGGTTTTAAGTAGGCTGCAAGCAGTTGGGAAGTATTGTGTGGTTTCTTCTGAGCTATAGGACTATTAAGTAGTCATCTGCAACTGAACGTGACTAGATTCATTTATTCAATTGGTTTCTTACAGGTCTGATAATTTTCTATTCCTCCCTCTTCCTCCAGACATATCTGTGATCAGATCTGATGTTGAAGCTTACTCATTGACATTGACATAAAACTATAACTACCTGCCACTTCCAAGACTTCATACCCTGTTGAGACCTACTTTTTTTTTTTCAGTGGGCTACTGAATTTGCAGGAGTCTGTGTGTTATTTTGGTTGAAGCAGGACCGCTGATCTTTATTATTCCTTGCAATATAGTGTGTCTAAATGAGCAGTCCTGTTGCAATGTGCTTTTTCTCGACTCTTTATGTCAAGGTTCTGTATAGGTACATGAACAAAGCTAGTGCTGATAAAGAAGAGTGCTCAGGAAAAACACCAACGTAGCACATACTTGAAGCAGCATTCATTCACTTGCACTGGTCCAGGCTACATCTCTCTTCCCCTGGCAGCAAAGCCACCTGATGCAGGGCTGATCCTGGCCCACACAGGAAATATGTTGGAGGTGATTGAATGGCTCACCCAGATATGCTGAACTGGCAGGCATTGCCATCTCATTGTAATTTTGCATCAATAAATCAACAGTTAAAAGGCATATAATATGAGGTGACTTGAAGTGGCTGTTATTAATTATGTTCTATCTTTTGCTTAGTAACCACCACAACACAGTCTTCAATAAAACCAATCCTAATTACAGTTTGACAAGTTTCCCAAATTATGCTTATGATTTATTTTAGCATGACAGTTTTGGAAACTACAAGTGCTGTTCATTTCATTTTTATTTCACAAGTATATCAAGCAGAGGTACAGCCAGAGATAAACAAACACATAAAAAGTGCCATTTGAACCTCCAGGAACCAGCAAAGCCAGTGTTAGAAGACACTAGTGTACCATGAAAATATTAAAAATTACATTTGTAGTAACAACAGTATTAGTTTCAGAAATTGATAAAACAGTGGCAACTTCCTTCTGATCTCTTATTGAAGCAAATTAATCAAAAATTCTCTTCTGTATTTTACTGGCAACTCTGTAAAACAGTATTTTCTTTTACCAGTTTTAAACCAATCTCCTACCACTTTCAATGAACATCACATGTAGTAGTGTCCCTTGCAGGATTTGATGAACTGTAGTTCTGCATAAATTCATTTACAGTTTTATTTTTCCTTTTAATAAACTCTATGTGAAGAGGCCCCTTAACATATTTTGTACTCTCGAAGTCAAACCAGTTTTGGATAAAAATACGGGAGACTAGAAAGAAGAGAGAAAGAGTTAGAAGTAATTTTTAATTTTAAATTCCACCTCTCAGAATAATTCTTATCTGTATCACTTCGATGTTGTGAAATACACATTTCTTTGCTGCTAGCTTCCTTTTCTCCTGAACACAAGTGAATAAAAAAAGATGTTACTGGTTTTGTCCAGTTTACAAAAAACATTCAGGATGAAATGTTACAACGGAAAAAATAAAAAATCAGCCTTCATTGCTGAAAGGCAGAGCCAAATTCGGTGTTTATGTAACATAGCTTTATAAACTCTTCAGAGTTACCTTATCAACTGGCTTTCTAAACTCCTAAACAGGTCTGGAACCTTCATTCTCCAAAGTAGTTTTTCTGCAAAAATGACAGTCAGAATGAAATAAAACTTTTACATTCATGTGTTACAAGAAGAATTTCATGATCAGACTTCAAAATCAGGAGTACACATCTATCGTATTCTCTGGTCACCCATACCTGGCACTGTTCCTGGGAAAGGCAGAATCCTTGAATTGGCTGCTGTTCTGCTCTCAGCTTTGGTAGAAAATGGCTTAATTATTAAAAAATGAAAGACAAAACTCTCTGCCTTCAGTTTGAAGTGTACACACACAAGCCTTTTCTGTACATTTTTGCCTTTAGCTGGCATTAGTCCTAGTGTGGCAGATGCTGGAAAAAATTATATATCTTTAACCCTAAAGACTGATTCCTGAGAAGTATCAGCCTCAAAGAACACTAATACTCTTAATGCCTTACAAGGAGATTACAAGAAACTTGCAGGGCCAGGCTTCTTTTCTCAGCAACCCACTCACACCTGTGCAAAGCTTGGAATGTCACTCCCTGCTCTGTTCGCATCAATCCTCGGCTGCTACCTGGGACATCACAGATAATGCCAATTATAGGGGCCTTAGACTCCAGCAACATTTGCTGAGGAGCCTCTGCTTGATCTCACTTGCAGCACAAGGAGGCTGGCACACCTCACGATCCAGAGTGATGCAACAGATGGGAAGGAGGGGAGAAGAAACAGAATCAAAGCTGTTTCACGCTGTTTTCTCAGAGGTTGCCAAAACAGGCACTGACAGTGAGTAGCCACAGGGAACTGAGGATAGCTTAAGTCCTAATTTCTAAGCAGGTGCAAAGCATGGAGATAGCATTTTAAAACAACCCCCCTAGGAAACCCTCCTTTTTTCCTCCCTCTCCTTTCCTTTTTGTTTTCTTTGGGTTATTTTTTTAAACAGTTTCATCCCCTAACAAAATTGCCAGTGGCTTTCAACTTACAGCCTCAACCTGGAGGCAACTCGTGAGTACTTTGTCAACAACGTTAATCTGTAAGCCAAAGAAAAAAGACTTCCATTTATAGTTTAAAAATATAGTTGTTTCCTCTGTAAAACAGACCTAGGAAATGTAGAGTGATGCAATCGGGTCCCTAAGGCCTGCAAGAATGTAAGAGTTCCACTTCTGTTCCAGCACTGCAGATCTTTCTTTGTCTTGCTCTGTCCCCCTCTCCTTTGTGCACACATTTGTATTATACTTCATTTATGCTTGGCAGGTATCTCACAGAAATCACAGAGAATGACCCTGTATGCTCTGGCGTGCAGATGTTCCCTTAACACACACATTACTGACCACATGGCAGAAGACTTTCCCTCATTATCAGTGGTCACCAGGGGACACTTCTCCCAAATCAATGGATCAAAAATTATTCAATGCCATTTAAGGGGAGAAGCAGCTTTTTTAAATGCCCTTGAATGTGGGAGCTGGGTAGTCTATTGATAGGGTACTCCAGTACCCCATTTTTAAGGGCCATTACAAGCAATAGGGAGTATATTGATGTTAGCTAGCTATTTTTAAATCTGCCTTAAATTGAGTTGACGTAAAACACATACTCATTTTCTAAACCCAAACGCCAGTTTGCACAGTTAAAAAGTATAATGATTATTTAATGAGAAGAAAGAAACAGATATACATCTACTCTGCACTTCAAGTAGCTTTAGAAGTTTCTCCCGCACTGTATGGTTTAGTTAGTAAGACAGTAGTTCTTTCTGGCTGAGGACTGGTTTTTTCACATGTGCCCTATCTCCTAGGGTAGCCTTCACCTCTTGCCAGAAAAAAGCCCAAGTAACAAGATGCATTCTTTCTCCTATAACCCAGATCTATCCTTGGAATCCTTCACATTCCAATCTCTCCTCTTACTTCTGCATCTTCTGCCAAAAAGTCTTATTTGTATACTTCAACCCAGGCAGGAAGAAATCTAGTATCCCCACCCATCATCTTGCCACATCCTGCTTTGGAACTGCTAACATGTAAGGTGACACCCAAACAATGTTAGCTGCCTGGACTGACAATAAGTAAACCCTCAACAAGTTATTTCCTACAAGGCATAAGACTCTTTTCACCGGAGCAGGAACCATTCCAAACTTATAGCCTGACACTGATTGAAACGACCTAATCTCTCTTACTTTATACAGGTACACAGGGGATGTGTGTGACCCATACAAAAAGCAACACTGTCTTTTTACTAACACCAACTACGGTGGTAACAAGTCTCTGGGATGATAATGAGTTTGGGATGAACTGATCTTAATCCTGTCTGGAAGGGTACATTGATATCCTAATGAATATCTTAAACTGACTTTACACCCAGAATTAGAAAACACAATCCCACATCCCCTTTGGTGACCATATAACTCTTGCATCTTGCTTTACCCAAATGCTTCAGTGAGCAGCACCACTGGGAATGAACAGTTGTAAAAAACCCACAGCACAAGATTCTCCCTTTCTTTCTTTTGTTAGCCCCTCTCTCCCTTCTGCCCTTCCATCCCTGCCAATCAGTACCTGTATTATGTGCTGAAGCAAGAGGGTTTACATCTTTTACAAAGTCTCAGATAATCTACTGTAAATGAATGCTTTTATTCATCCGACTATCTTCCTTTCCACAATACCTGCAAGGTTCTGGCCTTGATGAGAACTGGAAGCACTAGGTTTTACAAATGAATCTGCCTCCCCAGCCTCAGCGTGGATTTTCTGAGACCCAGCTCTGGGAAAGAACTGTCTGCAGTAAAGCTGGCCATGGCCCCTATCAATACATGAAGAAGAAAGAAACTGACTGGATTTAGGAAAGATGTGGAACTGACATAGTCTGAAAAGGAGAAATAATACAGTACCTAGAGAATATACACTTAAATCAGTATTCTAGTATCCCACAAAATAGAAACAACATGACTGATACAGTTACTGTTACTTCTGGGCCTGAGTTGTGACATTTAAGTGCCAAAAACAGGTCATCTGGATTTTGCCTTTAATGTTTTTTAAGTAATTAGTGGTCCTACGAGGCAATAGGTTACCATGTCATGCCTAAATTGTCAGACTTTCCCTTGATTACAAAGAGCATTTTTTTCTCTGACTTGTCTCCCCTTTCTGCTCCAGGACTAAGGTATGGCACAAAGTCAAAAGGTTTTACTTCAAACCAAGGAACTACCACATAAGGTCTAGTCTAGTCTTTCCTACTTGCACATTTTCCTTCCTTCCCACTCCTTACAGACCAATGATAGCTACAGAGTCCAAGTAGTAAAAAGCTATTTGTTCATAAACAGCTCACTCATTCCTTTACTAAGTCAGGATACATTTACTGTGGAAGAAAAAACAAAGGTGTATATACAGTGTTTTATATGGTATACTTTAAAATATTTTTCTTCCAAAAAGTAGTGTAAAATTAAACATTCGAGGCCACAATGAACTTTGAGAAACTAGACATGAAGAATACTATCAGTTGCTGCAACTAGAATTCAGACTCAAAACTATTCACTTCTGTCAAGGCATTCTGGATCCACAGTATTTTCTGGTAGGAATATCAGAAGCAGAAGACTCTAGACATATTTAAACTAGAGTTTGATGAGTTGCTGATATAGCCTGCAGTGAAACACAAAAATAGGACCGGGTGCGATGACCCAGGCGGTGCCTTTCCAATCTGTGTCCCCAAGCATGTTATGCATTCTGTCAATCTGGCCCTAACAACCCCTGCATTTTCCCCTGTTTAGGGTGGTCCCACAGCAAGTCAATTTCTACCACTGTAAAAATAAGTCTATTTATAGCAGGTGTACAAGTTTTCTTTCTGGGGCTGTTGCCCAACAGCATTTTAGAAGAAATCTCAGTTCTGGGGAAGAATACTAGTGGCATTCAGAGATATACAGCTATTTCTGTTCACTTGTGCTTGCTTCTCAATCACTTATTCCAAGGATGCCAAGATCACATGTGCTAAGAAGACTTAACTTCTTAGCACTTTAGGAAACCTGACACCAAAAGGACAGTTCTGCATGTTTCCTTTAACACACAGTACAAAAAGTAACAGCTTTGAATCTCAAGAGTCTGACCCATAATCAACCAGCATACATAAACCACATGTATGCTGTGGAAGCACACAAGTAAAGCAGACACAAATATTACTAAAAAATGTTTCCATCACTTGACATTTCTCACAATTAACACGGAGGAAAAACACTGTCCTGCATCTCTGAGAGAGTGTTTGGGATGCTTACACAAGCACTGCAGTAGTGAGACAGATACTAATAGCTAAAGTAAACTCTACTTTTGCCTTTTTCAATTCCTTTCTTTGGTGTCTTCCAAAAGGACACCGCACTGAAAGGAACATGCTCCTTGGTGATCAGAGTGAAGTGACAGATGGGAGGAAGCACTTGCTCAGCATTTCCCCAGATATCACAACCTTTGAAGAATCTACTTCTAGAAATGCCAATTCACTACAGAGTGGGATAATTTAGCAACAGCATCAGCAATGTACATGACACTGGTTTTGTCTCCTGCAGTTCAAAGGCCACAAAAGGTTACCCAGTGATCACGTTGGTGTAGAGTAGTGTCATTATTGTCCTTGTTTCCTCAGATCAATCTGCAGCCAAAACATGCAGGTGCCACTGTGAAAGAAAAGTTAGTGATGCCGATCTATCTGAAAACAAGGGAAGCCTTGCTGGGAGGCTCCTACAGAAAACCAGGCGCAAAATCCAGCTCCATTCCCTTGAAGCAATGAGAAGACTCTTGTCTGGCACATAACAACTTGACAGCAGCACCCAATCAGCAAAAGGTCTGTCATGCAGACAGATTTCTATGTATGTACTCCGAAGTCCATGCAGAAATCCTCAAGTTGCTTCTCCAGTCCAGAAGGGAATTTAAATTCACGGCTACCATGTACAAGCTTAAACCTGGCATCAGATTTGCAATGACCGGGATTCAGTGAAGTCTGAAGAGGCTTTTGCCATGTGCCACATGGTCACCTCACATTCCACCATTCTGCCTCTAATGTTCAGAAGCACAATATTAGTCCCTCTCTCCGTGGCCCACCAGGCACCTCATTTTTGCAATGCCCACAGCTCATCTAAAACACAGAGGCACAGTAGACTTACTTCACATGAACATGACCAGTTTAGGAGGGCCATTTCCCAAAGCCTCCTGCCAGAGGGTGGATCTACTCTCACAGAAGGACATATGTTCAGCTATTGCACAGAGACTCCGCTGTCTTGAGAATCTTGTTCCCCGGTCTGACACGGGAAGAAACAATCAGTATTTATACAGAGAGAAACAGCTTCTTTCTAGGGATTTGTGTAGCGTTTCCTTGCAATAAAGAGTGTTTCTAGCCACAGAAGAAAGCAGCAAAGGTCAGACAACATTCTTTGGTCCTGAGCCCAGCATTAAGAGACGGATTAGAGCTTTTGAAGAAATTCTGAATTTATCAAATTGCTTGATGGAAGCAGAATGTAGTTTTTTCCACACAGAACCGTTCCAAGAAATTGGCTTGCTGCTTCTGCCAGCTCAAAGCTTTGAATCAATGACTGTGGAAACCATTTCAGGTTTTTCCCATTGACTCCACTGGGCATGGAATCACACTTCAAACAGCCTGTATAGCTAAAGCTCTCATTATCTTGCTGTACCTGAAGATTAACCCTTGGGCTTTTCTCTGTGATTATTTCCTCCAAATGCTTTTATTCTATCCTAGCAATAGTTTAACAAAATAATGTAAATTCTCCACAACATGATAGAAAAGACAATTTGCATTTTCAGCCAGTAAAAAGTCAATGGTAAATGATTCTCTTTTTACAAAATTTACTTGGCATATACTATCTTTTGATGTCAGTATACAGAGGACTATTCTGGTTCTTCAAGGGACTACAGCAACATCCTTCTCAACAGCCTTTTTCACTGCTACCTTGTGAACATGAGCTTGAGGAAAGATCTCACAGCAAGAGATAAAAAACACAGAGGAAGAATCAGCTGAGAAATGTTACTTTCTAGCAACGGTAACAATCTGTCCCTTTACTTCCCCAGCTACCTTAATATTATCCCAGATACACTGAAAAGTGGTTACTCATGTCAGGCTCATTTGCAAAGGGAAACAGAATTTTCAACTACTTGTGCTTTTGCACAGAAATGGCAAGTGTGCATAGAAAAACATTTGAAAGCTAATGAAATATCAGTTTGTTGGCAGAAAGCAAAAAAGAAAAATCACAGGAAAAATCTGACTCTTAGAAAAGTGGCCGAAAGAACTAAACAATGTTTATAAATCTGGTTTAGAGAAGTACTGACTTCAGTCCATTGCTTTTGTGTTTTGAATAAGTGATTCTGGACACTCTTTCCTGACATATTGTCTCATATTATTATGCATATTATTATGCAATGTATTGGGGGAGGTTAATTATTTCCTGAAAGGTGTTTTTTTATTTTGTTTATCTTTTAAAAAGTAATCATTTAAGTTTATCTTTAAAAAAATCCAAATGTCCAGGGGAATCTTTCCTGGCAGCTTATTTTAACCTGTGTCATTTCAACAAGCTGATTTACAGTAGTATCCAATAAACAGTTTTAATGGCCCATGTGTAGGAGAAGCAGGAACAAGCAGCAATGGGCAGAACAGCTTCCTACGCCAGATTTGTCCTGAAGCCAAGGTACAGTATAATCACACCCCAAAATGAAGTCTCAGAGGACCCAACAGGGAAGATTTCCCAGACTTGCAGACTCAAAAAGAGACCATGGATTCAAAAGCTCAACTGAAGAGTTCTCAGTCTAGAAAGCAAACTGATTTTTTATTTAACTTCAATCTACATTTGAATAATCTAAGATTTGGTCCTTAAGCCAGTAATTTCAAGGAAACTCAAGCGGTGATGGAAAGGCTTACTAATCTGTTACTCTTGCTACTAATAATGGTATTTCCAGGATGGGAAAATCATGATGGAGCGCTGTACAGAGCCATGCTACAGTGAAGTGCCGAGCCAGAGATTCATCAGACAGGTGTTAGTTGAGAAAGTGACCCCAACCAGTTCTACCACGCACCAATAAGAACATTACTACTAACGATCTCTAACAGTACGACACATCAATTAGCAGAGCACCTTTTTACAAACTGCCCATGGCACTTTAATATAATTTAGAGTTTACTTGTAATGTATGCGATGACACACAAACCAGGAGTCATCTAACAAATTGAGAGGAAAGGATTACTTAGAACTAAAAATCTAGCACTGAAAATCCCTATCGAAAAGTCAGTTGAACACAGGTGAAAGTAAACTCTGTCTGGAACACCTTCCATTAACTGAAATATTCTACAAAATTCTTCTTTCCTAAAGACTGTTGAAGGAAATTTGAAAAAAAATGGTTTCTTCTGCAATCAGATACCAGGAGAAAGATGTTTGAAAATCTGTCATAAACACTGGTCATATTTTTACAATGAAAGCTTACAATAGACGATTACAAACCATATACTCTCACTTATGTTTTTTTCCATTCTTATGAATTATAAACGTCAGCATATTCCAAGTAAAAAAGGTAAGCACACCCATTTGTTCTAAACTGAAGTCTCTTGCAAGCAAATAAATGTCTTGCACCTATTTCAACTTCTTCCTTTATATTTTATTACCTAAATTTTAAACAATTCTTCTCTAAGCCTGTTGGTGTTGACATCTGCTAGCTACCAAACATTCTGTACATTTAATACCACTACAGACAGAAATCCCCTGTTAGCATCTCCCAGCTATGCTTTTAAAAGTTCAGGGCAATGAGGTATTTAAACATGTTAGGTTTGAGTCAGTAAAAATAACCATGCACTTAAATTCGAACACATGACTTGTTGAAATAGCTCCTGAATTGAAATGTCCATTGGCAAATTATTCATTTGAATGTATAGGGTGGCACAACTCTTTCTCTTCTATTATGTTCTTACTGAAAAAAGTAGCTATTTTCTATGTCCATTGAGGGTATTCCAGTTAACAGGCCTAAAAAAACCCCCACTGGATACATTTTAAAACTGCCTTTCTTCCAAAAATGTCTACTGCTATCTGAAAAACAAAAATTAATAGTATTATTTTTAACCATAACGTACAAGAATATTTTTCCAATTGTTATTCAGCAGGAATGCTTTTAACATATTTAGATATCACTCTACACTCTAATGTTACCCATTCCAGAAAATCGCTTTAGCAACACTGTTAATCTTTTTATAAATCAAATTTGCAAGCTGTAAAAACTTATAAAACCTACCACCTCATAGTCATCATACTTCATAATGTCAAATATTTCTGGTCACAAAGATATTCTTCCACCTTACCCATCACCATATGAAAATATATACGGGATGTAATTTATTCTGACATTTTTAGTACATCATAAGACTTTCATTTCATATTCTGTACTATATATATTCAATAGACAATATACAGAATAAATTCTATGCACCCAACAATACAATGTCATTGAAGAAAAAATAAGAGCACAAATTATATTCTATATGAAGTACACAATTTAGGTTGGGTAACAGTGAGTGATGACAGATTTTATAGCACTTCAATGCTGACAATCACTTCACTTATTATTTTGAAGCGATTTTGGATTAGTGGGTTTTTAGATGATGACGATTCATTTATATACAAGGACAATTTACACTATACTGGAACTTCACCAAATGTAAGTATCCATATTTATATCTTCCAAAGTGTACAACTATTTTAAGGCATGACATGGTGCAAGACTTCTTTTATTTCATCCATTGCAAAAGAAGAACTGAGTTGGCTGGAAGCAGAACATCACCAACTGAATTAAAAGACCATTTTACCAACCAGACAGCCTCCATGCAAATTCTGATCGTGCCTAGCCATGTTTGATTTATGATAGCTGATGAGATTATGGCCTAGTTGAGGCAAGCCACAATACACAAATGTGCTATTAGTAGCCATGGTACATTAATCAATGGTGATGATTGTTAAAAACATCTAAAATACTCTGATCTCAATACGTTATGGTTTTGCTCAGTTTTAGTGCACAGCAATGGAAAATTTAAGCACTGATCATACACTCTACCTTAATTGTATGTTCAGCAGTGCAGTTGTTCAGAACTCTGTTTTAAAAAGCTCTGTGTCTACATAACTACAGAATATGACTGCTCCCCAATCTCATCTTCTAAAATTGTACAACATTTTCGCTTTGGATCGCAAATAAAAGAAGAAAACAAATTAACTTTTGTTAATTACATCAAGATTTAAAAGAAACATAAAGGAAGTGAATAAAGTCTGATCCAATTGAATAAAATCTCTTAACTGAAAACATTCTAAATCAGATTTATGATAATTCCAAGGTCTAAGTGGGACATCACCTTTTTAAGAACTAGCAGATAGAACATTATATTCTTGTCAGAAATAATCTTTTTAAAGTGTATGTTTTGGTGCAATCCCATTTAAAACATAAATCAAGTATGCATACTGAAGACCAAGGAAAACCAGCTGGTAGTCCACAAGTAAAGTCAGGCAGTTCATATTTTTCCTCAAACCTGCAAGTCATCCCAGATCCTGGCAGCTCTCCAACCACGTGCTGTATTTCTAGCCTAACAGCACCTGGGATTCCTAATCTCACTGCTCGTCACAATGCATAAAACATGAAGGGAAGATGTCAAGCAAAGATTGCTGTAACAGAAAAGAGCTGCACATTCAGGTTTAAAGATGGAGAGCTGGGTTCAATGTTAGAACAGCACCAGTGGACGTAAAAACGACGTTGAGAGCAGACAAGGTAAACAAAAGGTTATTTATATACAGCTGAGTTCTACAACTATACTGCCTTCACAATCATGTTGGCAGGGATGCAGAACTTAACACAGTAACATAGAGAAGCTAGTATTATCCATAGAATCAAGTGTTCAGTCTAACTGGCAAACCAAACATTCAAGATAAAATCCAAGTAAGTCCATAATCCCAAATGTCATAAGGTGGGACTTCAGGTGAGATAAATAAAGGAAGAAATAAAAATCCTTTTTCCCTCTATTTTGACTTCTTAAAGAAAAAAATCTTCTTCAAGAATACAAATTTAATATGCTGCTAAAACCCATCAAAACTTCTTTACATTTTGAGTTCATCTAAATTTTAAATCTGAAGTAAATCTCAGATGACAGTTTTAAAAATCAGGAACAGGATTCAGCTTCAGCTTCCTGTTAACCGAGTCTAAAAACCATAGTACACCACAGAAAAGTATCATCTAAAACTGAGAAAGCTTGACTCAGAGGAGGTTACCATCCTGAAACGGCACACACAGGAAGACCAGAAAAGGATGACAGAGGAATTTTGCTCCATAATTATGACATTCATCAACCAGTCTATACAGTCAATCCTCCCTAGTAAAGCAAAGAGGATAAAAGATAAAGATTAGATTTTGATGTAAAACACAGTTATCAGCATAAAGAAAAATGTAAGCTGAGGTTCTAATATTTCTTTATTATAAAACCCAATGTGTGTACCTGCCATTTGATTTTTACAACCTCTGCTAAAGGAAAAAAGGAAGAATCTTTATGGGTGCAACTTTATGATATAGATGATACCAAAATTCCAACCAATTCACATGGAAAGAAATGCAGCATAGTCTATTCATTTGAGAATGTATCCCCTGTAACAGATTTGTGAGAGGATAAAGAAGATGCCCTTCCTTTATTGCGGTACTCCACATGCACCTCTAGAAAAATGTCAGTCACGAGACAAGAACGAAATGCATCTGAGATGAGTGCACAGTGCGACATCTCCATCAGAGCAGGAGATACAGAGCTACTGACAAAAATACTTAGAAACTTGCGTATTGAGGGAACACCACCAACCAATCAAAACTCACCACCTATGTATGGCACATACATTTCACTAGCATGCTTAGTTTAAGGAAGAACACAGTACTAGGGTATTAGGATGGAGAAAAGACATCTTACTGAAGAGACCCATCTACATGTGGGTGTTTATCTAAATCCAGTTTTATAAAGGTCTACACCAAAGATGAGTTTTTAGTAACTTGAAGACAAGAAAAGCATTATCCCATACAAGTGATGATAGATGGATAAAGACATCCAAAAAAGCTTTTAAATATACCTACATGAGCGGTTCTGTATTTTAATACCATGAACCAATACCAACATTATCAGGAATTTTCCATCTTCACACAAAGAGTGACACTGCACTGCCTAGACTTGCTCATAATCCTTAGGTCAAAATGCCTTGATCCTAGATGTGCAGTGAAGGCAAATTCCTAGCTAGGAGTGTTAAAATGAGTTTCAGTAAAGCTCAGCAGTCTTACAGATCAAAGAATATGCTGTCACAAGACTGGATCTGCACGGAATTACCTTCCAAAATATAAAACAGCTTGCTCGTCAAGTCAAAAGTTTTGATATGCAGAGAGACATTTATATTATCTCTAGTCCTATTATCTCTCTGCAGGAACCCTCTTCGTAAATATGATTATTGAAGTGAAACAATATTACAGCTTCTGTGTCTGTCAACTTTTACTTATAGGCTACTTGAATAATGGGAACAAGCTGCTGGTGGTAGAGTAAGAGACAGTCCTTTCTCTCTAGGTGAGTTCACTCTGCCACCTTTATTTTGCTAACAGCCAGCAACCAGGGGCTTTCCGATGCTGAGGTCCCTGATTTTGATAACACTGGTACAACACACATCTTTACAACTTTACATATGAATCTTAAGAGTCATTTTGGAATTACACTTAGCTTTACCTCGCTGTATCATCTGTGACTATAATCTTCCTGGCAGTATAATCTACTGGCAGCAGAGCTGTCATTGGAAGTCCTGGATTTTGCTCATATCCCAGCCACCAGTCCCCATCTCCACACTACAGTTCACTGGTTCTCAGCAGCGCAGCTGAACTGTGGGATCAGCCTGAAAAACGGTTCTCTGGAAAGAGGTGGTTAAAAATAACCTCCTAAAAATCAAAGGGAAGAAGATGACTTTACACCACTGAAGTTAATGTCTTGTGAAACTGCATGTAGGACAGATTCTTCTTGCCTCATCTTTCTTGAGTCCGATGAGAGAGTACTGCAGTGAGGATCTGTAAGTGAGTGGAGGGGGCAGCTAGAAAAAGGTCAGGAGACTTGTGAAATAAGGGACGTCTAGGCGACATAAGAGAGCCTCCATAAAAGCCTGTAGCACCTACTGACTGGAATTTTATCTACAGATAAATATTTGTATAACCTTAATTAATAGGACTACAGTCACATGCACATAAAATACAGCCAGGATAACTATGTTTGCATGTGTCTATGTGTATGTATGTATGGTTGGAAAGATAGATTAAAGGAGCGTTCACAGGCAAATATATGTAAAGTTTTGAGAGCCTAGAACTACTTGTAGGAAGATTTGATTTTACTGTTTAAAATTGCATGATATTTACTTGTACTGTTTTATTTCTCTGCTTCACTATTGCAACATTAAATTATCCTTCATCTGAGTACTTGGATATGGAGTATAAAATGGTCAAATCCACAAATATCAGAATTGCCACACAGCAATGGTATTTTGATTGCAAAGAGTGAGAATTTTTTTAATTTTTTCTTTTGAAGAAATAGACTGGTAAAGATAAAACAGTGAATTCTTGCGGGGCTGGACTTTCATCCAGCTGTCCCTAAATGCAATATAAGCATTACAGTTAGCTGTCTGTTCGTTGTTACTCTGAATGACTTCTAGGGATTCCTGAACATCCTTTGGTGTCATCTGACAACATTCTTATCTTCGGAAGGTTTTATTAAGAGCTACATTACATCATTCTGTTATCCATCATAGCTTGCACAATTCAGAACCTTTTAATCACTTGGAAACTGTTATACGGTTTCTACAGAAAAACGTGGAGAGATGGCATGCAGCATAAAACCGCATTTCTAATGTATCTGTTTGTTACTGAGTAACAGCCACGCTTCTTCATAAAATTCAGTTGTCTGTGATTACCTTAAGACAGAACCAAAACTTAAAACATTTTAAGAATATGGAGAAAACATGCCTAGGAAATCATTTTACATTAGCAGTAAAAAGGCATATAATGCATTCTTCTATGTATCTAAGTTACGGCTGACAGTCTTGTGAAGCTTTATGTATTTCCTTGCCTGAGAATTAGCACCCTAGGAAGAACAACTCTCAGACTAATTTTAAAGTAGGAAATATTGCAGCCACTTGTATGTCCCTCACATGAAACTGAATCATCAATACTTAATTATGGAAGGATGCAAGTTCCAACTGCCTTCTGTTTCAATTCACACTCAAATTTTATCTGACAAGTGAACATTTTATGCGGGTCTGATCAGCAAAACATCTGCCTGCCTTCACCTCTCAGCACTCTTTGGCTTTCAGCTGTGCCTTTAAATAGGACAACAAAACCATGGTGCTTCTCCATTTGCAAGATGCATTATGTGTAAACAGCCAGTAGTGATTATAAAATGCTTAGGTACTATGACAACTATGGAAATATCCTATATAATTTCATACGCAGAATTCAACCACTGACTTCTGTTATTGCTTTAGGAGCCGCATCATAAACATAGCTATGTATAATTGAAGTTATGTCAAAATACCTGCACTTTTACATCATGACTCTCAAAGGAAACCTATCTGTAGATAATGTTATAGTGTTGGTGATAGACCAACCCCCCTGCTGAATAAAACACATATAGGAGCTCTCTTGCCATGATCAGCTCCACTGACAAGTCCCCTGTTGTTGCAGAGCTGAGGGATCAGTTACAAAGGCACAGACTCGGACTATTCTGAAATGGTTTACACAGGTTTATCTAAGCCACCCAGAGAGACAGCAATAGCTGCAGAAACTTACGACAAGGGTCTTCAGAATACATTTCTAAGTTCTTCTCTTCTGTGAATCTATCTACATCTTTCCCCTTGCCTTCCCACATCACCCACTATGGGATTCAACTGCTCAGTAATGTACAACAGGAGAACTACTCCCAGCCAAGCCAAAGCTGAACATGCAAGGAAAAAAAGGGACTTGATCTCTCTAAACTAAAATACTGCCTGAGTTTAATTTCAGTGAGGAGTAGCATATGACAAGGAACATATTTTTGAGTTGAACAGTGGGAGTTGGTTTAGCTTAATACACTTTCTGAAGTGTGCTATCACTATGACAAATATGTATCTTCACGAGGACAGCTTTGTTAGAAGTGTTACTGATAAGAATCAGAGAGAGCGAAGGAGAAGGCAGCCTTCACAGAACTGATCCTGAATCTGGAAATGTTACATTTTAAAGACACAAGCAGATGGCACTTAAACAAATTAGACGCAAAGAAAAAGAGAATTTATACATGGCAAGGGAGAAAAGGGAAAGCAAGTTTAGCAGTATCTGCCAGAGATCTCCACAGCAGTTTTATTAAGTGATCCTTTTAATGTCCATATACCGTTTAAGAAGCTTACCAGCATGCAGGGGGAGGGGCATGGAATCTACAGTGACAATTCACTTGTTTTAATGAAAGTTGTTCAGCCATCTTGATACTTTCATCTTTACACTGAAAATCATTGCTTTCAGGCACAGTGCTGCAAACATAGCATAATTCATTGTGTTAGGATATCTTTTCAGCTACAATAACCTCAGCAAAAGCAATAAGAGGTGAACACATACATCCCTTTGAATTTCAATAGCTTACAGAAACTAGCGAGTACAGGTGGAAGGTTTATAACTAAGCCAGCAGAATCTAGGCAGCAGCAATGGGTTTATTCAGGTCTGTAGTTAAACACTTTCACATCTTTTATATGAACAGAAATCTCTGGCCCATTTAAGTCCTACTTTAATGTGCTATAATCTTTTTCAAGACACTGTCATAATCTCTTGAAAGAAACTCCTCATGCTCTTTGATGATATATGAAAATGTATCTTCTTTATGTCTGTATGGTTTTTTTACAGTACAGAAGAAAGATGGGAAAGCTCATTTTATAGATCTACATGCAGACTTTTAACTATTTCTAATATGCAAGACATTGTAAGTGGTTACTTTTTTGTAATTCTCACTGCACCAGTAATGCATAACTCCTAAGTTTTAGATTTATTAGGAAATAAGAATATTAATTGTATAGATATTTGTGTGTGTGTGTGTGTGTGTGTGTGTGTGTGTGTACTTCCCTCATCTACTTTCTTTCTGGCACAAAAGATTCATAGTGAAGAAGAATGTTCTTGGTAGGGACACTTAAGGAGTCATCCTGATGCTGGTGTTACAGTAAGCAGGAAAAAGGTCAATTTTGAAGTATATATACATATTTCAGGATAAACATAAGAAAATAAGCAAACGCAAGTCACTTTAAGTGAGTCAGTGGAGAAAGTACTTTCTCATCAGTTTTGCCTCGTGAAACTTCTGTTTCTCAAAGTAATATATTTGGTGCCCTCAAATCAGCACCTAATGGAAAACAAAATTTGTCACAGTACCATCTGGAGAGCATAACAAACTACCACAAAGAAGCACAATTCTTCTAAAACTGAAAACATGGAGAGTTAACAGAAACACTTCTCCAGTGCTGCAGCAATAAAAAACCAACTTGTTTTCCATTCTCATTTCAGTTTAGCAATGATACTGATATGCAAAATAATTAAAATCACACATTCTTAAAAGTCCTAATCACCATGAAAATGATGGCAGTGTTTTCAAAAATGCTGTGAAAACAATTGCTATCTCTGAAAAAGGAAGAATACAATGCAAGTATTGTTGAAATCTCCTCTTGGTCTTGTCTTTCAGTCTTTCTGCATGGAAATTGTCATTCCAGCCATTCAGAGACTCTGAATAAGTGGTAGAAGTTACAGATTAGCTCTGAAACTATAGCCAAGCACCCTAAAACACTTAGCTAACAGCTCTTGGAACACTGGGTCTACCTTAAGAAAAGGAAGGCAGAGAGCTGGGGAGACTGTAACAGCTCTAAGTCCTGGAGTGAGGGGAAGAGACAAGATAAAATTCTTTTAAGCCTTACTAGCCTGCATTGACCAAGAAATAGGCTATACTGGTGTTGCTCCATGAGTTTCAAGCTAAATAAAATTGTGCCTTTGAAATAAGAATCTGACCAGCCTTTGTCATGACATTAGCTCTTCCAGGGTTGAAGAGCCAATGCAGCAGCTACAGGGTTCAGCAATCATAACACTAGGTAGAACTAAAACTAGTACAGAACACATGCTTGTAGACAGAACTGGAAGAAAGAGTCCATTGTAATCATTTATAGCTTCTGTTAGACTCATTTGAACTTGTTTTTGAGTCTGGCCTGAAGCTGAGTCTTCTTCACTTTTCAAATGAAATGCAGGACACCAAAAACCTATAACACAATGTTGAATGAAAAGAAAATACTACTTAAACATATTGCTGCTGCTCCAGTATGTAAAACTACCCGTTTCAATCAATTCACAACAAAAATACTTAGTAAAGAATAAAATTGTCCTGTACTCAAACTGCACCTATAAAAAAAAAGTCTGAGTGAATTACGCTGGTGTTTGATGTGGACAGTACTCTAATCAGCACAATACACTGATATTACTGAGCTTCATTTTTCAGGCAGGAAAGTGTCTGCTTCACATATAAGACAGTAAAACCACAAGTTACCTTATTATCCTTGTTGCTTCCCCACACTTGAAACTGCAGGGTTAAATGGAAACTGGAACCTTCACACATTGATTTCCAAATTACCTTTATTTAAAATTTGTCATATGATTATGAATATGGACCCAATACAGCCAAAATTACATTAAGTCAAGTAAGTCATGGAATCAGAATGTCCTGAGTTGGAAGGGACCCACAAGGATCATCGAGTCCAACTCCTGTCCCTGCACAGGACAACCCCAAAATTCACATCACGTGTCTGAGGGCATTGTCCAAATGCTTCTTGAATATCTTCAGGCTTGGCACCATGACTACTTCCCTGGGGAGCCTGTTCCAGTGTTCCATCACCCTCTGGGTGAAGAACCTTTTCCTAATACCCAACCTAAACCGCCCCGGCACAGCTTCCTGCCATTCACTCAGGTCCTGTCATTGGTCACCAGAGAGAAGAGATCAGCACCTGCCCCTCCTCCTCCCCTTGTGAGGAAGCTACAGGCAGCAATGAGGTGTCCCCCCAGTCTCCTCTTCTCCAGGCTGAATAAACCAAGTGACTTTAGCTGCTCCTTGTACAGTTTCTCCTCTAAACCCTTCACTAACTTCGTGGCCCTCCTCTGGACACTCTCTAGTAGCTTTGTATCCCTTATATGCTTTGGTGCCCAAAACTGCAACAGTACTCAAGTGAGGCTGCACCAGTGCAGCGTAGTAAACTTTCATATTTTCTCAAATGGTGTCATTATGAACCTGTTACTGTTATTCTATCAGTTCTGTCTGTGGATATACAGCTATCTTGAAGATGCTGTTTAAACGCCACTCACTGTAGAAGGCTACATAGGTAGACCTTATGTTTTATTAGGTCAACAATAGGCATTTCCCTTTTCCACTAAAAAAAACTATGTACCTGAGCAAACTGTATAACACTTCTGTACTGTCTCAGTTGTAGAGAGTATCAGGTTTCTGCCTCAATTGTGAGAGAAAAGGCCATTACTTTCTCCTCGGTACTCTAGTTAATTGATATAGACCGACCACGTTATCTACTTTCATTCAAACTAAACATTACAGGCATGATTTTTAAAATGAAAAATGCCCTAGTTTAGCACATCCTACTGCAATCAAATCTTCCTACACACTGGCCAAGGATTCACACACACCCCTTTTCACGAACACCATCTAAATCTATCACAGTATCCTCAGTGATATAATTTCTCATTCTTCCCAACCCTTCTATATTTGTTTTTCCACCATGTAGCTCTGATCTCCACATGCCATACCACACACAGTAAGTATCTCTCCCAATATCCTATTGACATATAGCCCCTATCCCATAATAAAAAACAATGTTTTAAAGTTTCCAAAGTTCCCAGTGCCTACACAAACATGAAGTTCATTGTGGGACCAAGGCTTAAGCTTTTCTTCTACATATGCTGCTTTAAAACAAAGCTACAGTTGCTGGTCTAAAGGGTTTCAGCTGCTGGTCAAAGCCTCTGATGAACCCTCTCAACTGTTATACCTAACAGGTTATTAACAATCTTCAGTAGCCTTTCTTAAAAAAAAGTTCAAAAGCTAGGCATGGTCAAGAGAATTCTGGTTCCAACAATACTATTTTGCAGCTGAAATCAGTACTATGCTTCAAAAATCTGATATCCATAAGTGAACGTTTTTGGTCAAGAACAGTATGATTAAGCTAACAAAAAGACAATCACTAGCAGCCCTGGAGAAGACAATCAGGGATGAGAGCTTTGCTCAAGCAGAATGAAAGAGCTATAATGAAAACTACTTTAGCCACGGCTATCTAGAAAGTATTTTGGATTCATGCACTTTTAGGCATTTAACTATCTCATACCAGGTAAAAGTTCACACAGTTTCCTGGTGATTCCCATAATTTCTGTGGAGTTTCTGTGTCTGTCTAAGATCCCACCCCATTTTATAGGTCCTGTAAAAGAATTTACCTCCTCTTTTAGAGATCAAATTTAAACTAGCCAGATTAATTTCCTCTTTCTGTAGTCAGCAGAGACACCACCACTGGTACCTCTGCAGGGAAGATATATTTCTCCTAACTTATGATAAAATACATCATTTTCTGAAGGCTCCTATGTTTCTCAAAAGGCAAAGAACTTAGAGTAGACACTGCTTTCAGATGGCTAAAATTCAGTGCATCCACTTCCACATTAGTGCTAACTGCTCAAATGACCTACTGAAGAGCAACTTAGAAAAAAAAAAATCTATTTACATTCAGATGAAGGATTCTCATGGCTCAAAAAAGCCCTGACATTTCCATTAAGTCTCCTACAATCCCATATCCTGTTACACTCTCATAACAGCAGCATCACCCTCTTTTTTTCTTTTTTTTTAATTAGTCATTTAAAAGCCAAGCTGATTTAGCTAAGTAGCTAGTGGGGATGCTGTCAGATTTGGTCACCTTTTTACTATGGGCTGGCTGAACTACTACTGGCAACAGTGCTACTATCTGAATATTTTCCTTGTTTGAGAGGTTTGGATTCTATTCATGTCACAATTAAGAAGGGAGGGAAATCACTACATAATGAGAAGAAAACATTTCACTCGGAAGAGGATTATTTCCACCAGGGCCCATTCATCTTTACTCTATATAAAGCTGCTTCATTGCTATATATAACTTTTCCTGTCTCCTGCAAACAGTATCAGTCTTGTTGCACCAAGTCACCAGAGAGAGATCAGGTTCTCCTTAACAAACTTCCAAAACCAGTTATAATGCCCATTATGAGCTGTATGATACTAATTACTGGAATGAATTGGCTTACCATTTAACACAGTTCAGAGTAATACAGTAAGAAAAAGTCCAAAGTGAAGATTATTTTTTCCCTTGTTTCTTAACATCATACTACAGACTGATTTGTTTCCATTTAGTAACTCACAATTCCTTTTCATATTTCAAAGCATTGCTCTGAGAAAAAAACATTGCTTTTTCCTATGGCTGCAGCTGGAATTTTTCCCTCTGGAGCCCTGACCAGTTGCTGGTTTGAAGTACTCACAGCCTAGAAATTTAAAAAGAAAATAACCTACAACCTCAAAACAGGGGCTTCAAAGGTCAGGATAAAAGTGACAAAGTTCATTCTGTGTACGAATGCTCTGCATCAACAAATAGTCCTCTGTGTGCAGAGGTATTAGCCTTGTTTCAAGTACATAGTCAAAGAAAATAGTAGGTTTCAATTCTGCTGCCTAAATATGGGTGATAGCCCCAGTTAAGATGCTTTGAGTTATTAAAAAAATCCATGTGGAGCTGTCAGGTACAGACCAACCGTGAACCAACAGGATCTCATCTGGAGGCCAGCAGAAGCAGCTAGGGGTCTTCAAGATACCCCAATGCATTTTAAACAGTACCAGATGATTATGTTTAGACACACAAATCAAGTCTTTAGTGCCTCCTCTCCCACCCTTCCTCATTCCACAAGTCATATGTCCCATTCCCAGGGCTTCTCCTTTCCTGCACTTCCTTCTTGTCAATTCAGAAGACTGTACAACTAGCAACTCATTCAGACTTAACAGAGTCTAATGTTTCTTTCCCTCTCTCCTACAGGGCTGTGATGGATTCTCCCTCCATGGAAGAGACTGGACATCTTTCAGAAAGACTCTGTACAGTTCAGACAGACACTACAGCTAAGATGTCATAAGAACGCTATGAAACTGTACAAGCCTTGCCATGCTGGAGGTCAGATCAGACCAGTATTTCTTAAATTTTCAGGTTGGCAACTTCTTAACCAAGAGGCAACTAAACTGACTATCATTTTCAACTACTGTAAAAACAAGACCAAAACAGTACTAATTATTGGTTTCATTTTACAGATGGAGAAGGAAAAATTAGCTATGTTGCTTGCTGTAGCATAACAATTCCAGGCCAGAGTTGGACAGGTGGCAGGAAGAGGCCGCCTTCCTAGGGAGAAAGACAAAGTACAAGGGCAGGAATTGTGAAATTTGTAGCAGAACTAAAGCAGAGAATGCAGGCAACAACATGAAGGTTCTTCATGAAGGAGTAAGAGAGACAGGAGGAAGGACAAATGGAGGGGAAAAAAGCGGTAGCAGCAGAAAGAGTGCTGACGAAGATGATGCAAGATCAAGCAGGGCAGAAGGCAATATGGCAATGAACAGGTTAGGAACATGTCAAAGAGTCAAGCTAATAGTAAAGCAAATAAATCAAAACAAACAGTTCATCACTACTGCTCACAGCAAGTCACTTGGCCATCCTACAACAGCATTTCTTGCCTTTATTCTGGCCCTGCAATGCCTCACAGAGCAACAGGCAGCAGCACTCTCTCACCAAAATATTCACACTCAACAATCAGGGAACAGAGCAGAGGTACAAGTTTCCTTAAAAATCAGAACAGTTCCCTGTTGAACAACTTCTTTACATGGCTATTTTTTACATCATAAGAAAGAGTTTAAATTCTTCCATGACACACTTTAAAAACTGAATCCTATTCTCCAAAAGTGTTCAAAGAGAAAATGTTAATGGTGCAATCTTGTCCTCCATTGTGTAGCACATACACTAAATCACTTGGAAAATCATTTTTCCAGTTATGCTGCATAATGAAAAAAAGACCATGTAATTTCTGCATTAACCAGGTAATTAGTACCTTGAACATACCTGTACGAGGAAAAAAAAAAAAAAAAAACCCATAAAATATATCAGATGTATTTGCTGTACAGCAAATCTACAGAAAAAGAGACTTCCTTAACTCTGGGGGAAAAAAAATTAAGCATATATTTTACCACTATAGTGCTCTCACAAATTGTAGTATTTATAAATTAAATATTGATTCATATCCACTGACCTCAAGACAAAACAGCAAGGGGATTTACCATCACCCAGCAATATGTTCCACAACATATGCAGCCATGTCCCAGAGTGCTTCAGCTACTCCTATTTCTACCTTTCAGGACACTTTCAATGGGGAATCGAAAGCTTTCCGAGAAGCCCAAATTCTTCCCAAGCCTATTTACAGCTCTCCATCACTAAGCTGCCTTAGAATCATAGAAAATCATAGAAAATTCTTTTCTATAATTTACAATTAGATAGATAATATAGATAAATTACAATAATTTATAATTAGATACCTCTTCTTCCCAGGTCTGCACACTGTAAAAGTTTAATGGTACAAATGACACTTACCTTAAGCTCAGGGGTTGGAATGGAATGGAATAGAATCATTTCAGTTGGAAGGGATCTACAACTATCCTCTTGTCCAACTGCCAGACCACTTCAAGGCTGATCAACAGTTAAAGCATGTTATTAAGGGCATGGTCCAAATGCCTCTTCAACACTGACAGGCTTGGGGCATTCATCACCTTTCTAGGAAGCCTGTTCCAGTGTTTGGCCACCTCTCAGTAAAGAAACACTTCCTATGTCTAGTCTAAAACCACCCCTGCTGCAGCTTTGAACTGTTCCCACATGTCTTATCCCTGGATACAAAGGAGAAGAGAAAGGCACCTCCCTCTCCATCTCCCTTCCTCAGGAAGCTGGAGAGAGCAATGAGGTTGCTCCTCAGCCTCCTTTTCTCCAAACTAGACAAATCCAAAGTCCTTAGCCATTCCTCATCCGCAGTACATGTCTTTCAGCCCTTTCACCAGCTTTGTTGCCCTCCTCTGGATGCATTCAAGGACCTTCACATCCTTTTGAAATTGTGGCGCCTAGCACTGCACGCAGTACTCCAGGTGAGGCTACACCAACGCTAAATACAATGGGATAATCACCTATTTTTGACTGGCTGGTTACACTGGGTGTGACGCACCCCAGGATGCAGTTTGCCCTTGTGGCTGCCAGGGCACACTCTATACTGTGCCTGCTGTCAACCAGCACCCCAGGCCCCTTTCTGCAGTGCTGCTCTCCAGCCACTCCTCTCCCAGTTTATACTTGTGCCTGGCATTATTCTGCTGCAGGATCCAGCATTTGGACTCGTCAAATTTCACGACACTGATGACTGCCCAATGCTCCAATCTATCTAGATCCCTCTGCACAAGGCCTCCTCTCCCTCAAGAGAGTTAACAGCACCTCCCAGTTTGGTATCATCAACAAACTTGCTAATGGTTAATAAAACATTTTTTCTCTTACCTAGGCAGTTCCAGCAGGAGACTCTGCCCATGTAAGACTCAAACTAACCCCAGGAAGATCTCCTCTCCACTTATGAAATAAGGAACCTAGGGCAATCAGTTTGCTAATTGTCTTGAGTGCCTAAAGTGGAATGAATCCAAGCAAAGTGCCTCTGAGTTAGGTGCTGTGTGTCTGACCCTTCAGACACCTGAGTTCCTTTATACAACTCATAGCGTTTACAGCAATTACATGGTTGTCTAAGTCATTAGACTTAGTCATAGGTCAGTACTCAGAATAAAATAAATTGAGTTGTAAAGTGAGTTCTCATAGAAGCAGTAAATGCATCCCACTAAAACTGTGATACTGCATTGTCGTTAAGGGGAGGAAAACCAAGACCCAGAAACCACAAAATCTTCACACATGTGGCTCACTTAGGCGTCACACATGAAGTTTTGTCAGTCTTTCGTAACTGGAGCCTTATAAAGTTTCCCAATTCCAGTACATGAAGTATTCTGGAAAAGGAGATTCTATGGCCCTCCAGTAGAAACACTTGGGAAACTGGAAGACTATGAACGTATGGATAACCTTGCCAGCTCAGACAAAAAGACTGCCTAGCTCAGTATTCTCCTTTCCAACAGCAGTCACAAGCAGATGTTCAGGAAAGAGTAAGATCAGGGAAGTACAAATAGCAATTTCTTGAGTATTTCCTAGCTTCTATTTTCAATCCATGGGATTTTCTCTCATGGAGCCCATCTTCAAGTACTTGTCCATGGCTCTCTTTAGACCCGTATAATCTTTTTGCACCTACCGTCTCTTCTGACAATGAGTTTCACAAATCTACCACTTGCTACAGTAACAGTGATCTTTTTGTGTTCTCTGCACCTGTCTCCTGCTAACCTCACTGGGTGGCCCTTAAGTCTTGGTTGGAAAAGGCAGTCAGCCCATCCACCCCAAATTATTCACAACTTAAAGTGTCACAGCTGTCCACAGGTAAAGAGTGCTTGCTTCTCTAATCATTCCCCATAGGGAAACTATTCCAGTCTCAAAAATCCTCACAAGAAAAAGCTCTACACGTACAAAGACATTTTTTTCTGCACTGCAAAATGGATTAAAAATAAATATGTGATAAAAATACAGAAATATATTTTGTATTCACCCGCCATAGAAACACAATTAAAATCCTTACTGCATGTCGTTTTAGAATTAAATAAAACCCAATGCTTTATTCGCCCCTTATTTTAACTGGTTTTAAAAATGATATTATAGTCTTCAAAAAATCTGCTTTTTTTTAAGTCCAGACTTATTTTTAAAAAATAAAATTAATATAAAAATTATTAGTTCAAAACCCTACACAAGCACCTTCCACTTCAGAGTATGATGTGGGGAAAAAGCGCATATCTACAAGCTAAGTAGAACTTCTAACTGTGGAAATTGGTTATTCAAATGAGAAAAATCCCCAGTTCACATTAATTACCAGAACTGTCATCAAACGGCAAACAAATCTACTGTTCCAGTGCATTCAGAAGTCAATACAAGCCATATAAGACCTAAAAATTCTTGTTCATTGGGTGACAAAAAGGTTCCTCCAGATTCTCTACAGCTCCCAGTAGTAACAGAGGCTGCCAAGAAGTCCACGGAGCCTACAACCGGCAAGAGCAACCACAGACATCTGACTGCATGTAAGTACAGTAAAAAAGCCTGGTCGAAACCAGCCAAGTAGTCAAGAGCGTTAGGAGAAAGTGGTTCCTATAGAGAACACTAGCTGATTCATTACAATCTCAGATGAAGAGCACTAGATTCAAATGCCAAGGATCTCTGGAAATGGACCTCAATGACATAAGAATTGAACAAATGAACACAGGTCCCTCTGATACAGCAACACATCTGAAGCACCTGAATGTCCTCAGACACTCCTACCATATAGAGAGTCCGAAGGGATGACCACACAGATGATGGAAGTGCTTTGCCGAGGGTTGCAGGTCCTTTGTCCCCCCACACACACCCCAGCATAGAGCACTGACACTAACATACTGCTCGGTAGCTCACACAGCACCTGCATAGTAAATTGGTCGGTATTTCAACAACAGAATTCTTTTGAAAAAATAGGATGTCTTTTCAACAAAAATAATCACATTTGGTTTAGTTCACTCTTGTTAGAACTAGACAATATATGAAACAATTTTTTTCATTTTTTTAAAACATCTACATTTGAAATAGAACATTTTCTACAAAACTGACACTGTCATTAAAAAGCTTTTTAAACTACAGTCTTCAATTTTCACTCCCACTTGAAGACATTTCACATTTCATTTATAAACGAAAAACCCCTAAAATGTCCCACACAGAAAATTCTTATTTTTCTTAAAACCTTGATGAAGTACGCAACCCTTCGCAGTGGTGACAGCAGCATATCAGAGGATAGTCCTGAGGCTTCAGAGAACACAGATGTGTTCTCTGTACCAATACATCCCCCTCACACACACTCCTTCCACTGCTGTAGCTACTGCTGTTTTGACTCTTCCCTCAGAAAATTCTTTAAAACTACTGCAAAATCACTATCATAAAAAGACTACAGTGTTTTCATTTTTAGTCTTTCCATACACCTGTCAGACTATTGTCCCTAACCTTCCATTTTCCAGTAAAAAATATAAAAAAAAAATTCAGCACTCCTTCAGGTTAAAGACAGTAGCACATCCTTAAACATACTGATCTTAGTGTTCCGCTGAACTGGGAACAAACATACCTATGTTCATATGCAAATCACATTGTCAAAAATATTTACACCATGGAGGGTTTTGAAATTTTCCTTATTATATTTACATTAAATAAATTTAACCTTATTATAGCACAACAAACTTTGCAAACTATTTCCTATAGTATCGTTACAGAATAACTGAAGTTTTCAAGCCATTTTTTGTATTAACAATTTTACTATAAATTCTTGATGAAAAAATACAATTTTTCTTGTGACTATTCCTCCTGTTCTATTCCGAAGAGATCCATACTGGAACATTCTTATTTCCAATGAGATATTTTTAAAGGATATGCCACAGCATAGTGATAACACATACAGCATGTTGAGCTGAAGGACCGTAAATTGCAATTGTGAAAGATATTCTGAAGCAGATACAGTCACTATTGCCTGCTGCTTCCTGGCATCCCAGTAAACTACCTAAAGTAATGATCGGAGTCCCACTGCTTGTCCTTTATATTCAACAGAAAGTTTTTGATTATTTTGTTCCTTCTACATTTTTTGCACTGGTAAGCCTATAACTTCCTTTATTAAATCATCACTACATACCTGAATCCAGGTATGAAAGGACATACACAAAGTCTGATGCATGTTCCGTGTTTAACCCATGTGCATACTCCTCCAGGAGAACACTGCCTGTAACCCATCATTTAAAGATGACAAGAAACAAATGCCACAACATTCTTATAAAATATTCATGCAACACCCTCATCTAGCAACTTTAATTACTTTATCTATGTCCTACACCATGAGCTGTAAGACTAATAAAGCTACTCAGTAGGCAGGGGATTTAATGAAATATACCCTGAGTTCCTAGGAGGATCACCTGTGATTCCAACTCCAACACTTCTGATCAAATAGAAGCCCTCTTTCTCCTGCTGAGCAATAGGTTTTTCTGGATCGTGATCAAAGGTGCTCCGAAGGAGGGAGGGTGTAAAGTACTCAAGTGTGTAGGAGAACAATTGATTGTGGTGAAAGGGAGGAGGAGAAGAAACTATTTAAAAAATAATAGAAATTGACAGCTTTTACATTTAGGTCACCTGAGCAGCAAAACAAGTTCACAGCAATTCTTTCAATAAGAAATAATACAATTAAGCATATGTACTAATCATCATTAATAAACCACATAAACCAGCATAAAAAATTACTGCCTTGCACTGTTACAGGTTCCCAGTTACCACAAATATTTTCATTTCTGTTCTCCATCTAAGGCCGAGACATCAAGATACCAACATTACAGAATAAACAGCATCCAAAAAACCCAGCCCACTTATCAGTGAAAGGTCTCACGTTCTCTTCCTAGAGTCCCACTGCCTAACACATGTAAGTACTGTCTGCTTCCTGCTCCTTTCAGTGCAAGGCTGGAAAGGGGACAACTGGACTTCCCTTCCTCTGCAAGGAAGAAATGAAAAATTCCTTACATATTGATCCTTCTAAGCAAACATTCCTTCTTAACCCTAACATTTCTTACCTTGAAATCCAGTACATTCCAGTCTTAAATTTCCTTAAAAAAAGCTGACTTAATCTCCTGTCTCTGGGTGAACTTCATGTTTTAGGCAAAATCTTACCTAATTTTGGCAGGGAATATGGCACTTTAAAATAATCTTCATAAAATTCAATGAGTCTTCTTGTAATATTTAGAGCATAGTCGCCCGATCCTCTTCGGATTGCATCAGGCCTTGCATATAACCGCACCTGTTAAAAAAACAAAGTGGAAGACTGATCATTTCAGCATCTACATTTTAAATCTATTCTACCTGCGGAGGTGAACTATTCTAAGGTTGTTGTGAGGTGGCAGGATTATTCTCTTCGAGCCAAATGTGACTTTTGCATGTTTGTCAAAACACGTCATACCTGAAAACCAGAACTTCCACAATTAAGGTTACAAAGTTGAGAAGTCACAATCTCCTCCTTGTTTGTGTTGCCAAATAAAATACTTAACACTCCTTGCATCAAAATAAATATTCAAAGAAAAACACTTACATGTGTTTGCTAGAGATATGATGGGAGAGTGGATTAGTATAATGGTTCTCTGCCTACACTGAATGTAGGCAGGATGCAGTGGCTCAGTAGGAGAGAAGTTCACGGTTTGTTAAAGGCACATTATATTGAGCCCTGAAAGTATTAGTAGACTGTGGAGAAAAAAAAAATATTCGTTCTCTTTTCTTTTCTCTGGCAGTGACACAGTTAGCCTTGATGAGCTATGGAAGACTGCAAAAACAACCATTTATAAGCTCATTCATGTACACAAACAATTAACATTCCTGAAACCTCCATGACTGCTTCAGGCCTCTGTTTTCAGAAAGCAGCAAGTTAAAGCTGTTTATACAAGCCACAGACTGCTGTGTTCAGTATAAAACAGCTCACACATCTGACTGTGTGGAGCACCCAAGTGAACAGAACTCACCTTCATAATTCAGTACCCAAGTGTGACCAGCTTCCCTTCCCATCAACAAGGTAGCAGAAAGCACTGCCAGGTTATTCATTATTCCCTGTCCTTACAGTCCTTAACACTTCCTTAGTGCAAAGGTGACATGCAGCTAATGAGAACCGTTAACCAGGAAAGGGATAAAAAGGAGAGACATTTTTCGCTCTCCGTCCTCATACACAGCCTGATGGACATAGCCAAGGGGAAGCAGTGTGCGCGTTGTCTCTAGTGGCTGTGGCAGAAGGTCTCTCCCTCAAGTACATAATGACCTGATACAAATGAGACTTTACTAAATGTCAGTCCTAATAATAATATCTGACTCGCTAATACTTTCTGTGGTAGGATTAAATCCCAGCCAGGGTTCTGAGGAAAGCAGCAGGGCAGAAACCAGAAAATATCAATGCAAACATGAAGCAGAAATATGAGTTTTGAAATGTTTCTAAATGCTCTATTCTGGACCAAAAAAAAGCCAATGAGATTTTCGGCTTCAGTGAAAGCATTACCAAGTATTGCTTTACTGCTCTTTTCCTGAACCAGTTCAGTTACCCGAGTGGAAACCAGACGTCAAACCTCAGTACATTGTACCTGTCAGTTCTGTTATAACCCACTATCGCTTTGTTTTCAGTATTCAGACACATTATTCTGCTTTGGCACTATGCCCATCTTCATATTTTTCTTTGTGTTGTATTAGACTCAGTGCACAATTGTGCTGGTTTGGGCTGGGGTAGAGTTAATTTTCTTCCTAGTAGCTGGTATAGTGCTGGTGCTGTGTTTTGGATGTAGGATGAGAATAATGTTGATAACACATTGATGTTTCAGTTGCTGTTGAGCGGCACTTACAGTTAGTCACGGGCTTTTCAGCTTCTCATACCGCCCTGCCAGCAAGGAGGCTGGGGGTGCACAAGAAGCTGGGAGGGGGCAGAGCTGACCCAAACTGGCTAAAGGGATATTCCAGACAATACAACGTCATGCTGAGCAAAAAACTGAGTGGGAGTTGGCCACCTAGCACTGCCACTGCTCAGGAACTTGCTCGGCATCAGTCAGCAGGTGGGTGGTGAGCAATTGCACTGTGCATCATTTGTTTAGTATATTCTTTTATCATTACTATTATTTTCCTGTCCTTTTTCTGTCCTATTAAATTGTCTTTATCTCAACCCGTGAGTTTTACCTTTTTTCCAATACTCTCCCATATCCCACTGGGTTTGGGATGAGCGAACGGCTGTGTGGTGTTTAGCTGCCTGCTGGGTTAAACCTAGACAACAATCAACCATACGTAGTTATAATTTGTAATGTAAAACAGATAACACTGTAACCTAATGAGACATGTAATAAAGCAGACCTCATAATCACCACCTGAAAGCATATAAACCATTATCTGAACAATTCCAAGTCACTATTTTTGTTTATTGCTTCCTTCCAAAGTTAACAGTGACATGGACATTAAATGTTCCCTTATCTGCTAAACTAAATATATTTTTTAATAAATAGATATTAACCACAGTGATCTTAATTCAAACATCTCAAATCCTTTCGTTTATGGAAGGATGGTAAGAATCACAATTAGAATTGTGATGAACACTGTTTTGTATCATTAAACCTTTATACACAATTTTGCATAATTGCTTTACTGGCACAGTTGACTGTATCAGCAAATTAGGAAAAAAAGAGTCAGCCAACCAAGTGTGGAAAAAATCATTCAATTTGACAGTGGCCAAATGTGTCCATAATAAGTAACAGGACAACAGAAGGGAAGAAAAAAAATAGGTACATACAAGAAAAATCAAGGTTCAACTTACTGCATTACGACGTGTGTCTTTTGGCAAATGCAGAAAAGGCATTTAATGGTGTCTGAGACAGAGCCCAGGTACCAAAGCTAAAAAACCGCAATGCTGCAGACTTTCATTTGCCACCTGCCTAACGCTGAATGTAGTTTTATTTTGCCTGTGAAGTTTCCCTGGGTGCCTCTGTGCCTGCCTAGAACAGCTCCAGACCGCCAGGGCTGCATGGCTCACACCAAGGTCAGCCCTAAGCTGAAATACAGTTCAGAAATTACCCATGCCTTTCCCCAGGTCTCTCAGGGGCTTTGAGGCAACAGGCATTGTGGAAGCATGCCAGCCACCTTCAAATGCTGCGTCTGCTTCTGCCTTTCACCCAACAACCACTGAATGTGAAAAGCATGGAGGAACCTTAGAGGCTCCATCGCAGACTTACCTCTGGCCTCACCGAATTTCCTCTTGGTTAGCAGAGGACTACCGCAAAGGACAGTCTGTGACACTCTGCCTACCTGGCTGGCTGTTTTGGATGACACGTTCTCAGGTGCCATTCACAATATAATGAGGAGCTTGGTTCAGAGTTCAGTATAAAGGCTGGCACTTAGGAGCTTGAAATTGAAGCCCCTAACTTTCACGTGCCAATGAACTTAAATATGTATGAGCTTATCTTGACCACATTTTACCTCCAAGCCCCTAAAATTATTTCCTTAGCTTATACATTCTGAGTGCTAAGTAATAAAGACCGTAAAGTTTTCAGATACTGCTCCAAAGAGGAGCTTAAGTAAACAAAACATTATGAAGATTGACGTGAGATTTGTTTAGCGTAGTTTTTTTGTTTACTGCTTTGATTTCAAAAGGAAAATAGGTTGTGTTACTTTATGTTGGACTGAACACTAATGCATAATTATTATATACTTTCCCACAGGCTGTTTCATTACTACACTAAGAATTCGATTTTAAATTAATATAAAAATGAGAAAGAACAGAAAATCTTCTGCAGGGTCAGACCTAAATATAAATAAAAGTAGTATGTGTTCTCCCACAAAAGAGAAATGGGGTTCTAGCTTAGGCGCATAATTCATCACTCACTGCAATAGGACCTACTGCCCTGCAAGTATTACCGAAGCTCTTTTTCACAATGTTTGCAAGGTTAAGTTATACTTTTAGTTTCATCCAAGAAAGCGGAGAACAAAATGAGGCTGAGACTAATTCTGGATGCCTATCTTGACAACCCTCAAAGTCAAGTATACTTAACAGTTTTCTTGCACACACTTAAAGCACTGTTCCCATTATATCTTATTGCAGTGGTGAATACTACACAGCTTTGAGTCCAGTCACAGGTGCCTTACTTTGGGTATTAAAAAAATTAGTAACACACGATTAGTGATTAAATGAGACTCTGTCAGTTTATGTGATTTGCTTGGCATCTCATAGCAACTCTGGCAGCAGAGGCAGGGAGGTAATTCAAAAATGGCAGTCAGCCTTGCGGCCACCTGACAGCCTGCACCAAGCATTTTCCACGTTTGGGAATTAATAAGGTGGGGGCTCTTCAGACAGCAGGCATATTCACGGCACACTGGTGCTGCCCTGATGCAGCGTAGTTCCTTGTGTGTCTAAATGACAAAAATACCAGTAAAATATTATGAAGGATCGTATTAGTAATGACATTGTCATAATATCTATAAAAATAACAAAGTTCACATGGTCAACATAAATTCTGGATTTTTTTCTTAACTTCTTTGCACATACATTTGGAACTGTTACCAATCTTTCAAGAGAATTTCTGATTACTAAGGAAAAAAAATCCAAACCTCGCATTTCTCTCTCAGATGGAACCAGACTGACTGTCACCTTCCTACCACAAGCTTGAGAAACTACGTTTGCATCTTCAGCCCTACAACCCAGACCTCGCCTTTGATATTTATAAGCTGCTCTTGTTCTTATACTGCACAATCACTGAGGGAGGAGACCAGATACACTTTGCTACAAATCATTTTCACTTTTGTTAACAGCAGAGCAAGAAGTTATTAGAGATCCTAAATGAAACGGCTGCAATGTATATTTTCTCATTCTTTTCTAAAGTGAGCAAAAATGTGAGTTGTTTCTCCTTGTTTCCTTTTCAGAAGGCCTCGACTATTTTCATTAGAACTTTAAATAAAGACAATGCAATAGCCACACTGAGATACCACCACAGAAAAACCATCCTGAAGGATTAATTTAAAAATACTAGTAACTTAACTCAAGTTCTTAGAATAAATTTTGCAGCATTACCAGTTAAAATACAAAATTATTCCTGAAACTTATATGGTAAATTCCATGTATTTTGTTACAGGTGATCAATAGCCTACTTCTCTGTAGTTAGTCAAAAGTATTTGTGGTACAAAAAGTGTAATTTCACAAATAATTTGTACACATTACAACATTTTCTGTAGTGACTCTTAATATTTCAGTATTTGTTACATAAAATAAGTCAATGTAATTTAAAAATATTTGTAATACCAGGTCACCAGAACAGATGAAGGTGATTGTAAAATGAGAGCTGTTTCCCATAGTGAGGGACGGTTGTGATATAGGCTAAGAAATGTGCAACAGATTTAGAACAAATCACATCTAACTAAAATCAGGTTATTAACTACTGTGCATGAGAAAATCTTCCTGTCTGCAGCAGATAAAAATTATTCATCAAAAAGAAAGTTTGCACTTAAAAAGAAAAAAGAGAGTTTATCTTGTCTTATTACTTCAGTGTGTTTCAAAAAATGTGAATAAGTAACTATATACAAGGTACAATGGGTAAATTCTGACAAGTACAAACTGCAAATAGCAATGAACACCTTAATTTCTGGTGATTAGTATGTTCACTAAAAATGTTTCTACTGTACCAAAGACTAATGATAATTTCAGCACATAATAAACACAGGAACGGGTTCAGAAAAAGTAGAACTGTTCTAGTCTAGTCTGACATTTTAAAATCATGACATTTTTCTTCCTATTAAAATTGAGGTACCTGAAAAAAAGAAAAGAATGAAAGGGATGAAGAACGGTAAGGGAAAACCTGCAGTCATTTTTTCACATTCTGTGAAATATTTCAGGTCAAACTGAAGTCTTTGTTCCGTTCTGCTTTGCAGGTGGGAGGAATATGGAATAAATTCAGCATTTTGACCATGAAAATAAAAAGTTAAAATCCATTATTTACACACATCTAATTGAAAAAAGACTGTTGTCCAAACTCCTCCCTCTGCAGGAATTCACCAAAGACAAAGGAAGACCACAGAGACCACAGTATGTTCTCCCTCTGGCACTACAGGAAGACACTAATAACCTTTGCTAGAGCTGCCACAAGCCTGCCAACCTGCTTCCTCAGGGAATTAAGGAAGCTGACAACCTGGCAGAAATCAGGGTGTTACAGCATGAGGCTTGCAGGCCTGAAGTGTACCATACACCAGAGCCCACCTCCTACTTTAGAATTAAATACCCACTCCTACATTTGAAGCCTGCTCTTGAAGACATTATTCTCTACGCCACCTTCTATTTTATGCGTGCATCCCCTTTGAAATCTTCATTCTTACAGTGCTGTTATCTTTTCAGGAGAGTGTCACCTGGCTTGATATCAAGACATATTTTTATCCTTTTATTTATTGTGACAGTAAAGTTTGCTGATCACAATAATCCCATGTAATGCCCTCCATTAATTCTTCAAGGCATCTTTTCTTTAAACATTTAGCAATTTGTTCCCGTGTTTTAAGACCACTCCAATTGCCATCACTGCCTTCCCTGATGCCCTGGGGGGATCACAGCTCATTGGATGAGAAACACTGCTCCAAGGGAATAAAGTACACCTCTTTTAGGAAGGGAAGGCTTGTGAGAACAGATGGCTCATTGGGTTCTAACGACCTAACAGAACACCCGCTCACTTCAACTGAATGACTTCTGTTAACTACTGGGGCTTTAAATCAGACTTCCAGAGGAGGCATGACCAGTCCAGCCCTTGGGCTAGGGACACTTCTGCCAAAGCAACCTTCACCAACAGCATCTGCCATGTCTACAGTCCCTGTTTGTAGATCACCACTTGAGTAGTCCTTGTTAGGCAGTGCACAGGAAAAAAAAAAATTTTAATAGTTCTTTAACTAGCAGTACTCTGGTCATGATCACTGACAATTCAGACCATGAGAAGCAGGACCATTGACTGGATCTTAACTTCATATCCCATATGCTACGAGGAAAACATGATAGCATCCTGACATAGATTTACAGAGCAGTAACTATGGCTGTATCTCTGCCACAGCATCAGGTACAACATGGCCAGCCATGTTACTGACAAGGGGAGAAGATGCATCTGTAATCTCTGTGCTCGCTTCACACCATCTGATATCGTGGACTTTGCCACACACACGGCTACATAAAATCACTCCCGAAGGTACCCCCATCCATGGAGAGCCTTTGCCTAGCCCTGAATGCCATCACATCACATAGGCCTGTGGGACCACAAGAGTCCTGAACCCCTCTCTCTCCTTTATCTTGGCACTATTACAACACCTTTCCAAGCAAATGTAGCTAATGTTCCAAGGATGGTATTTATCAATTTTGCCACTGTCTAGATTTCCCCTCCCCCTTTTTTCTATCTTTGGTCCATTTTGTTACATGTACTTAAGTTTGAACAGACTGGGAGCAAGGGAAATTGAGCAAAAGTCTGGTCACAACCTTAAATCTTCTTGTTTTCTCAGGCAAACACAGATTAGGTAACCTTGTATCAACACAGGAATCCACTTTACAATTAAGGATAGTTTCCCCTCCCACCTACTTCACGCAGAATTAAAAGTAACTTTGTCAGGTGTTTTAAAGCAGCTCAGAGTGCTTTCCCATTATGAAACAGATGTTTCTGCACATGAACTTGTGTCAGCAATGCCACCCTGGGAACAATGTTTGTTCTTTAATCCCTTCCTCAACACCGGCAGACTCCACACGAAGCATTGTTCTTGGGAGGCCACTCCAAATTAGCTCCAGCCCAACACTGGTACATCTGGGGTCTCACTCATGATGATCTGAAGAAATCTCAGTTCAGGAAAGCACTTACACATAGGATTAATTTTAAATATGTGTTTAATCTCAAACGTGTATTTACATGTTTCAGAAGACCTTAACATTTCAATAGAGCAGCTGCTTACAAATTTTATAAAGGGGGAGGAAATAGTCTTA
Organism: Phalacrocorax carbo; assembly: GCF_963921805.1. Classification (NCBI taxonomy): domain Eukaryota; kingdom Metazoa; phylum Chordata; class Aves; order Suliformes; family Phalacrocoracidae; genus Phalacrocorax; species Phalacrocorax carbo. The sequence goes on along the minus strand of NC_087513.1, from coordinate 41,106,660 downwards.
AGTTCTTTATTTCAAGATCCATAATACTTCTGCAAGTGACACTCAGCTGAAAAACACATGCATTGCCTCTGTACTTAAAAGCTTCAATTTACTTGATAATCTGAGATCTCTTTCATCTTTATTTTGCTCACCAATTATTTTAGGTACAGGCATTGGTTTTATTATTGTTACAGAGACAAATATATGCTCACATTACACATTTAATATAGCAGACAGACGTCTGGACTCAACAGTCTTGCCGTGACCTCCCTGGGTCGCTTCTGCAAATAAGGTATTACATCACAAATGAATTTTTAAATCTGATAAATTCTAAAGAAATAACACTTCACTACATACACAAACAAGCTACAAGCTAAGTTCCACTAAGAAAGAATACGCATTGTTTCACATGTGTGCATAACTCCATGAGTTTTGTGTGTTCAAATGCAATAGGTTTTACAACTGAGTGAGGATACACTGACAAGGAGAGAAAGAGAGAGGTAGCTGTTGTGAAATATCAATTCTGCTGTAGTGAACACAGTTAAACTTGATAATGGAAAAGACAGAAAAATGCCTTGTTTCAGTCTCCTATTCATTATTCATCACGGACAATAGCCAGAAGAGACTGTATGGTAACGAAACATGCTTACTGAATACTGAACGGACAGCTCATGTTTATAAGAAGATTAATTTTTTCCAAACTGAGCAGTCATACACAGCACTGCACTGAGCCTTTTTTGGATATAATTATAAGCAAAAGTGTTTTGATAAATTTACAATATTTTTTTTAAAGCTGGAAACAGTGAAAGTTCAATGACCTGATACTTTCTGAGGAAACACTGTTTTGCTGGAGATTGGGTGGAACTTTTTTTTAAAGTAAACTAACATCATCTTTGCATCTTCATTCAAGACAGCTTTAAGTGGTTTAATAAGCCAGTTAAAATTAGAGAAGTCACCACTAGAAATAAAAGTGTATGTGAAAGAAATGGTCATGGAGAGAGTTACACTGGTAGAAAGGTTTCTTAGGAAACTAAATGCAAGCACAGGGGTTGCCTGAACATTGTTTGAGGGCAAGGGGAAAGAGGCTTCAAACTGACACAGCAGATGTTCCTGGATAAACCTTCGTAGCATGACCCTGAGGGACAATGAAGCGAAAGAAACTTCTGGGGTTCCAGCTGACAGTGGGAAAATGAGGAATATTAAGCAAAGAGAGTACCATGTATTTACAGAGTTGTGAAGAGGGGAGGGGGAATAGTTTTGTGCATGTCTTTTCTAAATAAACATGACGGCATGGGAGAAACATCTAGCTGCCTCATCAATTTCTCATCTGACCAAAAACAAAGGCAAGTGTTTGCTGACTGCTCCAGCCAAAGGTGCAACAATATATTCCACCAGGAGGCAAAACTGTCATGTAGACTTGCTACACTTTCTAACTTGAGATCATAAAATACTTTGGAAAGTTAATGAGCTGCACTCACATATAAATCTGACCAATGCTCAGCTGGCATAAAATAAAATACTGGCTATGTCACTGACCACAGTGCCATTAAGATTAATTTAGAGCATTCAGGATCTGTATCATCTTGTTGAAATAGCTCAGGGACAGAAAGTGAACATGTTAACAACTAATGTATATCAAATGTAATTACGGACACCATTTCATAGCCATTTCGGCCAGCTAAGGCTGCCATGATCCCACCACTACATAGTCAGTCATTCAGCCTCAACTATTCCCTCACATCAGCACTAGAGCTCACCTCACCTCACCGGAAGCTTTCAACCAGATGAGTGGGCTAACTATGCCAGCCAGGTGGGTAGTATCCAGGCAGCCCAGCTTCCTCACCTGGCCACCCATCAGGTCAGTCCTAGAGCCAGCATGAGAAAGCATTTGTGGAGAGGAGAAGACCATGACAGACTGGATACACATAAACTGAGTCATTACAGGGCTTCAACCTAGGAGGAAAAACTTTGCTATTGTGGGGAAAACAGTACCTAAATTGTTGAGATTCCCAGTGGTTAAAGCTCCTTCCAAGTCTTTGCAGAAGGTGAAAAATCAGCCTAGCTTTAAGAAACAAAGCACAAAGATTTACATTATTTACCTATTACACATAAAAACTTTTTATCACAACACCTGTGGCAAGATGATGTGAGAATGGCTTTTTCTTCCAAGAAAAATCTGCAGTAGATGTATCCCAAGGGTTCATACCCATTTCCATTTCCTTTGGATGGACTGGGATTGGATTGATATTTAAAATAATTCTCTTATTCAGAGTATTATTTTATTGGTTATTTTATAGTAAAAGCATTCATATCGCCCATCATTCACAAATAATATTTCACCTATTCTTGGGTAACAAACAGAGTTATGGAAGTACATAACTTTAAAGAAAGTGTTAGCAAGTGACCTATAACATACAGCAGCCATACAGCATGACTGATTTCACCTGGCTAGAGACTGCTCTGTCGCAAGCACATAGATGTTACTTTAGAGTGATTCCATTTGAAATTGTAATCTGCAACTTTTGTAACTGCTGATTTATATTTTGGCACTGTCTAGAGGCTGACAATATGACAACAAGGTTCCCTCTGTGCTCAGCCAATTACATAAATAGGAGCAAGGGTTGACTGTTACTCTCAGATCTTTCTGTCTAAACAGAGACAGGCAAAACACAGGGGAAATGAACTGTTATTATCTCTATTTTATAAATGAAGGATGCAGAAAGATGTGCTTAATATCAATAACAAAACCTGAAAAAGAGCCAGAAATAGAACTTGAATTCCCTCACTGCTCTAAACTGATAAATCATCTTTTCATCATAAATAATCAAATTACTATTCCTAAAACACATTTTCTGGAAGACACCCTCTTCCATTAATTATTTTTTTTTTAATTAAAGTCCTATTTTCAGGTTCCTCAGTCATAACTCGTTTTTCAAAACCCAGACCTAAACTATATCCCAATCTATAGACCAGGATCCCTGAAACTGCTCAATTTCAGAAGACATTCTGAAAACTGCAGTTCTCCCCATGTTCACTCACGTCTAAGAATAACCAACCCACTCCTGTAACAACATATTTTGTTGAGCGGCTGCTGTGCTAAGACTATTTAGTCTTGCTTGAAGGAAAAGGCTATTTTTTTATTCACTTAAAAGATATTACTTTAAGAGATTTCAACAAAGTGGTCCCCTACAAAATAGCTACTAAGTAAAGTGAGCATAAGAATAAAACTGGTAGGAGATAGAGACAGCCTGTACACGCCTATCCAACGAAGATGATTGCAAGGGCACGTTGGTACTTCCATGTTTCACATAAATCTAGCACAACCATAGTGGAAACCATAATCTAACAGAGATACATTTCACCATACTCATCATATGTTTGCAGTCAACCTTGATTGGTTAGTAGGGAAAAGAAAAACAAATAAATCTGTGGTATATAAGGAGACCAGATGACAACATATAGTCCTAAGAAATGCAAATCAGCAGCAGCATGGTTCACCTGTGAGCTCAAATGCACTTACTTAACACATAGCTTACAATAGCAGTGATAAGCAAAAGGGACACATGAAAGTATCTTGTGAACTACGTGTAAACTTAATAGAAAACTGTTTGCAAGGTAAACAGATTAGTACTGTAAGGTGCTGAGTTTTAAAGTACCCTTTAAAACTTTTTGGCATTGAGGAAACTCAGCACTTTGTAGACAAGCCTGCATTGTGCTGGATTTAGCCCGCAATACTTTTTGAAAAATCATAGCCTAGCACTTGAGAGGGAGAAAAATATGCACATGGGAAATTTTGTGCTCTGACTGGAATAAAATCCATAACAAAAATAAAAACAGGTTACATCAATAACAGCAGCAACCATATTAACAGTGAGAGTTCCTTCAGGCTAAAAACTTGTCAGAGTAAAGAGACAAACAATTTGGCCAGTAAAAGCAAAATCCATAAACCATGAAATAGGGAAATCAAATTTTTTGTATGGACACACACTAAAATCCACTAAAAAACTTCATTAAATGCTCTGTTTCTGTCTCTCAACTAATATTTTAAATGTTTTTAAAAAGCCTCCAAATCCACAGAACAATATAAAAAGTAAAACGTAACAGCTAAATGTGCTAATAGTATCCAAACACTTTTGCACAACAAGCCTGACAAAAGCATGGGCAGAATGAGCACTTCAGCCATAGAAGATAAATCGGGGAAGAGGCAGTTAACTATCAGTAACATCTCCAACCCATGGCTGGAAGGATTCCAGCCCCCTTCTGGGCACACCAATCTCAGTGTGAAACATGAGAATTACAAGAGGAAAAGAAAAAATTCCAAAGGCAAATTACAATTATATACAGAGAAAGCAAAATAGAAGGGCTGAATCAATTAGAACATTATTGCTATCTCAGGCCTCCCATCTGAGAAAGATCAAGGCCACAACCAGGGATCAAAGCGATTAACTGCCTGACCAGCAGTCAGCAGAGACACAGATGAGAAGTGGCACATCATATATACACAAAGAATCCAAACTGGCAAACAGAGGCTTTTTGCACCTTAAGACAGAAGAAGCTGCAAAATTCAAGTTCTCTGACATATACAAACTTAGACAAATGTGATAAGACTCTGAGGCATGCTGGTTTTAATCTACAGAATACATTAATATAACAACATGTGAATCATTTAAATTAAAATAAAATACTATAAAATCTTTAACTGCAGGGTTATTAATCAAATCATTTCCAATGTATTAAATGCTCAGATGTTTATGATTATGAAAGATTATTTTTCCACATTTTATCATTCAAATTACATTCCTCATCTTAAAACCTCTGCTACTCAGGACGTATTTCCCATTAGGAAGATGGAGTTAAATCAGCGATGTCCTCTGCATGCCTATGGAAAAGGCCGATTTGCTAACACTTTCTGACCAGCCACAGCTCAAACACCACATCTGATTTATGTCTGGAAAGCTAGCCAGTCAGCTAATCAGCCGAGATTTAACTAGGTCTGGATCACTATCACACAGGTTTCCCAAAATAAAGCAATTTGATGAGAGCAGATCTCTTATTCGTACAGATGTGCTGGTTAGCATTAGGTTAACATAGGTTGTTTAGAACAAGACCATGCCTAAGAGAAGAAAAAGGATTAAAACCCTTTCTTATAAAAGAAGTCAGGGCAATTCCTTCCCCAGGAAGCTAACTAGGACGAAATGCAACAACAGGGTCCAACAGATTTTGGGAAGATGGAAAGAAGAGAACTATTTCTGAAACCTGGGCTTTCCAAACTTTTACACGCTGCAGGCATGGCAATCATACTGCAGGCAAAACTGAACTCGCACTAAAGGTTTAAGCCTTAAATAATCAATCGGCCAAATAGGAAGACAGAAGCATTTTTGCCACAATCATTTCTTTAATTCCAAGCACAATAAAACAGCTGCACAGCTATATTCCTTTGCTGATAGTGGAGCAGATCACTGTTGTTTGAACAGTCCTTCCTTCCCTTTTCTTAGGTGATGAAGAAAGCTATTCCCCTGCTTAGCTTCCAGCTGACATCCACGTCACTCTAACAGCTTCATTAGTCTTTCTTTTTAACACTTTCTTAGAGTCTAAGATAACATTCCCTCTCATGAGACATACCCTGACTGCACAGTACAAGGTAAACCTTTAAAATGGCAGGCTTTATTTGCTCTCACCCTATCTGTACTCACAGAACAAACTGTGTCTACAACCACAGGATTTGCACCTCCGGGTATCCAGATTAACAAACATTAAGTACAATTATTAGGGGCAATATCAACAGCGTATGGGCAGCAAGAGCATTTGTGCACTTTAGCAAGCACTGACATGAACAAATGCAAAATCTTTTGGAAGCTTCCATGGGATATAAATTCCCCAAGTTTTTGGTGCTTGACACTGTGTCTGGGAGGGCAGTAGAAGAAAAGAACAAATGGCCTGATCCTGTCCCACTGTTCGTGTACTCTAATTATTTGCAACAAAGTATCAGCAAGAAGTACCAGTCCCTGTGACTTCTGTAAAAGGCAAACTGCCACTAATACCACAGGGATATGGGAAGATTATTAAAAAGAGAAGGGGACTGAAGGAGCTAGGCAGAGAAAGTATAAACTAATATTCAGCTGAGAGTCTTCAGATCAGCGTATGAAAGGAAAGAAACCGCTACCAGAAGCTTCTAAGAAAAACGTTTGCAGAAATATCACTAATATTCTGCTGCCTGTTTCACCAAAAGCTCTCAAGTAGTTTGTTGCTACCACCTCTAAAATATCTACTGTGCTTTTCCCATGAGGGTCTTCAAAGCTGCCGTTTCATATTAGGCAGAGCAAAGGGAAAAAAAATGATGAGGGAACAAGAAAGAAATCCAGGGTAAAGCACCGCTGCTGGATCCCATGCTCACAGTGCTGACTGACTTTCTTAAACTAAAGGCCAAAGCTTAAAATGTTCCCAGGTTCAAGGATCAGGCAGTCTTATTGTCAGCACCCCAAAGGATTAAGCCTGTGAGAGACAGTCAGCCTCCAGCTGCTGTACTTCAGGGACTCACAAACACTACCCAGCCAGCTGCTTGCTCTCAAGTGCCTCTGCACATTAAACTTAAAAATCCAAACAGGCCTTGTGACTTTGACAGCTGCATTCGATCATTGCCCAGCCTTGCTCCTTGTGAGAGAAAAAATAAAAAAGGTTAGTAGTTACAGATTATGTGAAACAATTTTTAGAGTATTTCACCTCTGTTTTTCTTTCTAGCAAAATGAAACAGCCTCATTACAAGCAAAAAAAAACAAAACCCCAAACTAACCAGATCAGTGCAAGCCTGTAGATGGTGAGCTCAGTCTCAGAAAATGGTAAGCTTTTGGAGGAGAGAGCACATGGAGACACGAGCAACCTCAGCAGCAGCCTGGACCCTGCTTGCGAGGAGAGAGCTCCCCTAGGCAGCAGAGCACGGTGCAGAGGAGCTTGCAAACGCACTGGCATCACTGCGTGTTACAATCCAGCATTGCTCAGACACGTGTATGGCACAGGCAGAGCCGTGTCTAAGCTAATAAGCCTTGACTTGCAGCACAGTAAATGACCTGGGACACGATGCTCTGCTAACATTCCTATCCCACTCTCCATTCCAGAGGCAGCTAAATCAGTGCCAATTAAGGGATCACCATGCTGTACTTGTGCTGTACTCCACCGAGGATTACTCATCTCTCCCTAAAAAGAACAGATGTGCTTCATTCATTTTATGCCAACACAGGGATGGGGTCAAAATATGAGCTGTGCGATAGCTGTAAGTCAGCTGAACAGCCATCATTCTCCACATTCTTCTCCATCATTTTCTGCATCCAGACACCATACTACAGACTTTTAAGCAGCAGCAAAGGCCACTCCGTTGGTCTCCTCTGACCCAAGTTTTACTGATGCACTTGCACATTCTGCAAAGCGCACTCACATAAGACCCTGAGAAATTACTCTTCTTTGAATGCTGATTTCTACTTTGTCATTACTGCTGAGATGGCTAAGGGTTTTTCAGAATCTTGAGCAATAGGCGTTCTGAAAGCACTAGGGTACTACTGAATGGAAAAAACACAGTTTAATAGGAGGTGGCCTTTGAGCTCAAAAAAACTGAAGCATCTTCATCACATGCTAGAAAGAGCAGATATTTTGGAATAAACTCCAAATCCTAGGCCACTGAGGGCTGAGGAATTATAGAAATAGATCGAGTTACTAGGTCACTCACATAAGCAAGGCAGTAAGCACAGCAAGGAAAAGATCTGAGCCCTTCACTCCCTTTTGGTTCTGCAGCTTAAAAAGCAAACTGAGCCAAGAAAGCAAACACAAGATTAAGGATTTCTCTACACTAAACGCTGCAGCATTTGAAGACTTGATCTGCGATGCATTTACTCCCACGTTACACAGCATGATCACAACTATACAGTCTCTCTATTTAAATTAGTGGTGTCTCTACCCCTGACCTTAGTGGGTATGTTACCTACCTATCCCTGCTAGTTTCTATACCGGTATCTTCCCTAGCTGTACAACGCACTGCATTCATATGGGTGTATTCAGGGACTTAAAATCTACAACACAATATTGACACAAATATTTAGAAAGTACAGGAATGGATGGAACAATATGACCCTGTGAACAATTCTGTCTCATTTAACTCCCCAGATGAGTTAGCAGCAACCTGAGTTCATTCTGTGGACATAAAAACAAGGCTCCCAACAGGTTTCTACATTGTAATCTAATCTGAAAAGAAAAAAGAGCTCTGGTTCAGAAGTTTCCTGTACATTTGTGCATTCTAGGATTCATTTACAAAAATGAAGAAGCTGGAGGGGAATAAGCCAGAAAACAAGTGTATTTTCAGCTGTACAAGGTGTTTGGAGGCCATTTGTAGTCATTTGTGACCCAATAGCACATTATACTAGTATGAAATGCTATCCAGAACATTGAATTTTAACTGGGAGGGAAAGGATTTCATTACTTCTATTATTATGATTATTATATTATTATATTGCAAATAGGTACTGTGGAGACACAGCATCCATGATTACAGAGTCTGTGATTCCACAGTCAGCTATTCGAAAAGAAAATTCCAGCTTGCAAACAGTTTGCAGATGTTCAAGTCTACATTCATTAAAAATACATTTTCAGATCCAATCGGGACCAAATGCAAGTTTGCAGAAGTCTTTCAAAGTTGTTGTGGATTCCTTTTCGTGTTTTGATTCCAGTATAAGCACATTCTAAAATGAATTACGTTTCCATTGTGCATTTCCCCACAAACAGTGCAGCACTGTGCCAACGCATAATAATTTGAAACATTAATATGATTTGAAAATAACACAGAAAAGGTATTTCTATTATTTCTTTTGACAAAATGAAATGGGTAAGTTCGTTAAAATTGTTTTTTATACTACCTTCAATTACAATGTAACTTGGTCATGTAAACACCACTGCTATAGCCTACAAACCTCTCTGGTAACTGCTTTCACCAGCCAAGGGTTCAGCTGCCTGCACGCCGAGGTCTAACTCTGGTACTGCCTAGCTGTGTAACTACAGAAGAAGAGCTATGAGAAAATCTGGAGGCAGACTGAAACATGAAAGTTACAGAGGTTAAGATTACCAAGACAACATTGTCACTAGCTCAGGGATTCAAGAAGGAAAAAACAACGCAAAGGTATAAAACCATAAAGAGAGCTTAGCTGGCTGCATTGGGAATCATCACCTCCAGTCATTGCCATCATCAGTGTCACCAGAGCTGGTGGAAGATGGCAGCTCAGCAACACTGGGGGTCTACTGAAAGGAGCCACGCAGAACAATCCTTCCCCTCCAGCCAATGCTTGCCAGGCCAGCAAAGACTGTGAGCAATGGTGAGCACACTAACACTGAGCCTAGTAGCTCATCAACTCCTACCTATCTTTTGTGTGCGTTATCAAACAAATAATTGTTTTACACTTTTAAGGTAAGTGTATCCTGCTTGCAGAGTCTTTTCATACCCGGCCCAAACAAACTGAAGAGGCCTTATCTTAGCAACAACAAAATTCCATTACTGGCAAAGCCAATAACTGAACAGACACTAAACATGTAAGTCACACTCATTCTTATGACTTTACAGAATCAGGACATCTATTTCCCCTGCAATCAACTAATAACAAAGCCATTTATCTTTATATGAATTCAAGAACAAAATACAAAAGGCATGTATTTTACTTAAAACACTGTCTGGGGTTAGCCATACTGGGCAATTGTGCATTGCCAAGCACTGATTTGATTTTCATTATACTGCACTGACGGCAAAGTCATTTATCTTTTTTCAGCTCCAGTCTCCTTTTATCTTTTTCTTATGCTTCTGTATTTTTCCTCTGTCCTGCAGTGTGGCTGAATGCTGATGAGCAGAAAGTGGTACAAAGCCATAGGCAGTCTCTTTCAGATTAAAAGTTCAGGTATGGAAGATCCAACTTTTTTTCCATTTTAGAGTCCCCAAAGAAGCTGTATATTTGGTATTGTCCAGCTATATAAAGATCAGTTAAAGAGCTCACTAGCTGTCCTTCTCTAGAACAGACAGACTTTCAAACAATGACATGATGTTTCTTTCATGGTTCTAATGTGCTTTCTGTTAAGAAGAGAAATTATCTTCCTGTCACTGCAGCCTTGGATGTTTTCATAAAAATGAAGCGACAAATGCTAAAACAGTTTTCCACATACCAGAACCACAACTTTTACACTCTTTTTTGCATCCAACTTGTTACATTTGTAGATTACTACCATTCCATAAAAATCAGAAAAACTGGTAATATTAAGAAGAAAAAAAATCTTCCCAGTGTTCTAGTATTTAGCCTTTAAGCATGTTAGCATCTCACCAGGGATGTGCAAACAACTGACTTTTTCAGTTCACCAGCTGAACTTGCCAATCTTTGTTAGTATTGAATCAAGTTTGCCTTAACACTGTTTCCAACCAAAACAAGACCAAAGTATTTAATGTCATGACAGACAATACAGTCCTCTCGAAATAAAGCAGAATGTTTAATTTCCTAAGATTTGTTCAAAAAACAAATGTATCAGAATTATAGTCAAAACACTACAGCTTACGGTTAAAGCGATGCTTCACAAAGGAGCCACCTCAGGTGTCTTTCAGGTCCTAAAGGTCTCTATGATGTACATGTCTGCATACAAGATGGTATCTGTACCTCCACTGTCAGTCAATGGAGGTCTGTTCAACAGAGTTAATAGAACGTAAAGAGTGATTCAGAATATTCCAGTACAAATACACCTACGTCAGGTCAGCTTACACTGACTAAAATACACTCAAAGGGTTGAAGGTGCTGGTCAACTTCAGCACAGCAATCACAACTGTTAATGTTACTAGACTTCTCAGACAGCAGTGAGCTGAACCATAATTACCTATGACTTCTAGCAACAACCTTTATGTTCTCTTTTCACCTGTTTAGGTATATATTATCTCACTGTCAGAATCTTTTTCAGCAAGACTTCTCAGTAAAATTCCATCGAAGTTTTCTGCCACAAAACAGAGCATGCAACCACCACGTCCTTGCTAGCTGTTGGCTCTTCTGCCACACCAGCAGAGACAAGCAGCAAGGAACGTATCCAGGACTGACATGGACATATAGGCAAGAAAGTGTGCAGTCTGTACAGAATTATTCAGAATAGTCATATGTACAAAATGCTGCATGTGAATCTCATGATACCAAGTGGCTGACTGGTAAAGTGGCAGATGAAATTCAACATTGGTAAGTGCAAAGAAATGCAAATAGGAAAAAATAACCATAACTATTCATACACAGTAACAGAGTCTAAACTAGCTATAGCTCAGGGAAGAATCCTTGGAGTCACTATGGACAGCTCTCTGAAAATGTCAGCTCAGTGCTCAGCAGATATTCAATAGGCAAACACAATGTTACAACTGATTAAGGAAAGAATAAAAAACCAAAACATTATTATGCCACAGAACGAACTCAAGCATATAAACTTTGAGCACTGCAGGCAGCTGTGGCACCACCCCTCTCTTTCACTCGGCGTTTCAAAACAGGCACTGTAGAACTTAAAAGGCACAGAGAAAGGTGATAAGAATAAGAAGAGATGGGAAGTGAATCCCATACAAGGAGAGATTAAGTACTTTTGAGTTCTGAAAAAGGACAGCTAAGCCAGCTAGAAAACCAGGACTGGTACAAGAAGCGAATGAAGAACAACCAGTCACTGATTGTCACAGCAAAAGAAGCAGGCAGCCAATGAAAATGTGGAATAAATGCATTTAAGTAAATGAGGCACGTAAGTAAAACACAGATCTTGTTGCCACCAATTGTCCCGGAGAGCAAAGCGCAACAGCTTCCAAAATAAGATAACATATATTCACCAAGAGCAGGCCCTTCAGCAGCTATTAAACCAGTGGCCCATGTATAACTCCAGGTCAGGGTCACTAATAGCTGGAATCTAGAAGTAATACTCCAATGATCGTCATCTCTAAACTGGTCTCCATGTAGGATATAATAAAATATTTTCCTCTGTGGTGGTTCTTAGAATAAGCATAGGTTTTCTTTAAAAGACTGAAAAAAAATATTTCAGTGTAATCTAACATATGACTTGAAGGCCAGCTCTGGCTGCAAGTCCCTTCACAGTCCCTCTTCCTAGTGGATAATACAGGTTTTTTCCCCCCCATCTAGAGTGCCCAACACAGTCAGACTCCAGGAAACAGTTGATAATGGGTTCTTAATAATCAGGAAGATGAGGTACAGATAGAGAAACGGTAAAAACATCTCATGGCTCTGAAGGCTCTCACTTGTAATTTGTACATACTGAGCACCTGGCATTAACTTCTTCACCTGAGTAATACTGAGGGCAGCTTAGATGTGAGAGAGTGACACCTCCACCACTCAGAGTGGCAAAACACTTTCACAGACAGTTTTATATTGTTCTTACTCCACAGTTATGATGGCATATCACTAAAAAGGACAGTCACGCATTTCTTCCTCGTCTCAAGTTAGATCCATGGACTATCCACACATTGGGTGAGATCATTCAGTCAAAAGGTTAGTTTCCCTTTGATTACTGCAGTGAACAGGCTCACTGTTTAGCCACAGATCACTAAATCTGACAGAAATGATATAGCAAAAATGATATAGCAGGCAAGGGTAGGGGAAACAACTCTGCTCAGTAGCAGCTCTCAGCTACGCTGTGTAACATACAATGCTAAACTGCAACCTACGGTTCAGCAACATTATTTGAACTTGGTCTGCTGAATGAAAAACACAGGAGTCCTTAGACCTGAAAGAAAGCAAGTTTGAAGTGACTAGATGTCACAAAGCAGTCACTGAAGATGAAAGAAAAGGATATAAAAATCTCTGGTTAAGGGACGGTAGGTAGGGGGGAGCTTGTCCAAGGTCAGGTGACAGAGCTCAATAAATATGGAAAAGCACTTCAACTTGTAAAGGTTTAGTGTAACTGTTACAGTAGTTCAGCTTCATGAAAACACCCCAGCATCACTAAACCTCCTCTGCATTTGAGAGGAAGCATCTTTCAGAACAGATAGATTCTGCAGGGAAATCAGTTTTGTTCTTTTCTGGACTTCCTGATGTAGGTACTGCAAGGTATCATTACTGGTGAGTTCAATTAGGGAACAGACTGTATAATTAAATGTATTTAAATACTTTAAATGCTGCTAAAGCACATACGTACGTACAAAACACTACTCAGGATATTTCTGCTTACCCATCAACCCCGGAATAACAGAACTATGAAACCAGGCAACTCTACACTACCAGCTGCACTATGATTCACTGATCCTTTTCATCCTCACAATACTTCATGGTAGTATAATCATTCCTAGTCATGTGTGACTCATCAAAGTATTTTGTAGTAAAGACAAATGTTATTATATGCCCTATTGTAACCATGCAAATTACAAATCCTCATTTCCATACCTAAATGATACTTTCGCTGAACTTTTTCTGCTGCTCAAGCAGCTCTCACATACAAGCTAGTTGGCATTTAAAAGCTGTTTCACAGCAAGGAGTCACAAGTTTTCTGAGAGGTGGCTATCTTCAACACCTTTCACTTTCTCAAGCCTCCTCATGCTTTCCACATCATAGTTTTGAAAGGGTTTGCACTAGGTTCTTAACTCCAAGATAGCACCATATCTCCTCCTTATGCCTCACATGTTTCTTATGGCCAGATGTTAATGTAACTTTACTCAGCAGAAAAATTTTATATAATACTTCCCACAGCAACTCTGAATGACCAGCCAAGTGATACAGAGACACAGGAAAAGTTTCAAACTTTCCTTTTCTACACCAAGATATCATACTCTCAGCAAAGTCACCTTTCGATTATCTCGGGACTTACTAACTTTAATATACTCATTGCTATCCCTGCCCACAACAGATGCAATATTTTTAAGTACCTTAATAGCCTCCCCTATTTCTTAAATCCTCTGCGTATTAAAACCTTTTTTAAAGTGATCATCAGGGTCAATGGGCAACTGCAATTTAATTTTAGAACTGCTCATATTAACTGCTTAAATTTCCAGTTCAGACCAAGTGAGCTTGGCTCAAGAATAAACATTAAATAGCTCCAAGGAAAGTAAAGTATAACATTGTGGGTTTTTTTTTTTTTAAACCAACCACAAAAAGGGAACACCACTCTGCATGTATGGGTAAAACAGCAGATCACAATAAAGCATACTAAGAATCACAGCCTCAAGGAGAATCCTAACCAAACCTCAAACTGAAGAAGGTCTCAGGTTCCACAAGAAAACCCTGCTACGTACTCCTCCAAAAGAAACAAAGGGAATAGAGAACAAATAATATACACTCCTTTCTCAATAGGAACTAGAATAGCAAGAGTTTTTACATTCAAGCACAAAGGCAAGCATACGCTTTATATGCATCACAGATGCATACTCTCTGTGCAAGTAGATGGACAAATATTTGCATGACTACACCTTGAGCATGGGATGATAGGAGGCTTCCAAATAAGGGCAGAATACTACTACTACCTGTGCTTGTGCTTATCCCAGCAAGCTGACATAGTAAAAGTACTGTGGACTGAAATGTAACATACTCCCTGTGATCACTCTGTTCTCTTACTCTAGAACTGCATATTTAATACATTTTAAACATATGGAGATGCTAAGGAATAAAAAACAAAGGCTAATGAAAAGAAGAAAGCCAAGTCTGGGCATCACCCCCTTTCCATCACTTGAATCCAGTTAGCAGAACTTCAGTAAGATGAGGAGAATTATTTGTTTTGTCTGCAGGGGGGAAAAAGCTTATGTCTTCTCTGACACAGCAGTAACCAAAAATGTAAGTATTTATTTTATGAATGCATATGCATTCATGTATATGACTTCAAATGAAGCAGTACATGCTATCACTCAGTGATATTCCCACATACAGACATGGGCTTCTGTCTGAGTTACTCAGGCCAGACAAAGAAACTATCAATCTTTCTCACCAAGTATAAATTAGCCTCCCCGCCCCCATGGTATTTAAAGGGTAACAATGAACTTACTCCAAAACAACATTATCAAGTTTTAAACATACAGGAACACTTTTCAGTAACACAAAACAAAGCATGGTGTACTGCTGTTCAACCGTGGACTGTGATTTAATTAGCCAGAGGATTGGAGAACTACAAGAAACGCGTTTGTGGTATGCGAATGATTCAGTAGGTATACTTCTTTCTTTGAAATTAATCCACAGGAATCCACTTCCCTTTTTCCTCCTCCACCTTTTATTCCCTTCTTTTATCTTTATTAACTAAGGTACTGCTTGCGGTCCTGAGGATACAAACTCTTAACTGCGGTTCCAAGGTTCTGTGACCAAACTATTCACTGCTCTTGGGAAAGGGAGGGTGAGAGGGAAGAAAGTGTGAGTACACCCAGAGGTGCCCTCAGTGAATGCTAATAACCACCTTTTGCTTCTTGTCCCTTCCCCCACTGTAGTCATTTCAAATAAATAAAGTATTAGTTGTCTTGTTCTGTGCCACGCTGCCACACAGCTCCACTGCATGCTGTGAAACAAAACACATTGCTAAATAGTTTTCAGGATAATCCACTGTGGGATAACTTTTTTTTTTAATACACTTTAGGTCATTTACCCTTCAAAGAGAAACATAATCTGCTTTCAAATGATGCTGTTCCAAATAAGAAGATAACAGGCTCAGTTCTCATCTCTGGCTGCTCTTGCTATGTCTCAACAGCACACAGCAGCCAGAAAGCTGCCAGACAGGAGCAGTGCAGGATCTCCCAGGGGTACCATTCAGTGGAACCAGGCCAACATGGCTGGTTTTCTGCCACCTGTCCCTACCCCACTGCATCAGAGGGGTGCCAGGGGATGCGGCCACATGTGGGGCTTGAGAAGTTGGGCAGCCACAGCAGCTGATACGATGGAATAAACTCAAGAATGAAACCACCATCTGCAAGGCAGTCAAGAGACACCCTGGCTATTCCCAGAGCTGCAGAGTTTGCCCTGTGCAAATGACACCCTTGGAGAGTAGCAGGGAAGAACATGTGAAGCCACTCTGTGCCAGGCTGGACCCTGGAAAAGCACATTTATTCTCTGAAGCTGTGCCGTTCTGGCATCTGATAAAAAATTCTTCAGAAAACGTATGTGAAGTGTGCAGGCACCCCACCGGAAGAATGAGTCTTGTTAATTCTACAGACATCTTCATAGAAAAAAAACAAACAAACAGATTAAGTCCTTTACTAGTACAAATGGGGGTAACCTCACAAACCATAGAGACTTTCCCCTACTCCAGGCAGCAAAAAATACTGTGACAAAGGCAAAATAAGATGGCATTTGTGCAGATTTTCCAACACACACACAAAAAAAAAAAAGAGGTAAAGGCAAGCCTAAAAGGTGAGTGCTACAGACATTTGACTGTCAGAAAAGGCGGGGTTGGACTGACAACAGTTATGAATCTCTGAAATGAGTGGTTACTTTCCCACCACTGGTCATAAAAACTGGGAACAAATAGGCTAAATTTCTTGTTCTGTATGAAAAATATGATTAAAACTTACCTAAACCCTGGAAGACAGACTGGTCTATAAATAAATAAAAGTATGCATCACTCTCCTCCCTCACGAACACTGCATCTGTCACTCAACTAGATGTCAACTAAGCCACTTGCCTCAGTAATCCATTTTCAATGCACAGAGTGCAGTTACTACCGTAGGTATATAGGATAACAGTGTTTGACTGACAGATGTTCAGGCTGGTGCAGCAATGTGTTCACCTTTACGTTTTCCTGGGGTGAGATACCTCCTACAGATTATTTGGCACTTCATTGTTACTTCTATAGCAGGAGCACGACTCTTACGGAAACATGTTAATAGACTCTTGCTACTTCCTTGGATGTCAGAAAGCAGAATTCATGTTGATGCCAAGGACAGAGACCTTAACGAATAAGTTAATGAAGTCAAATATGACAGCAGAATGTAAGAGGCATAAGGAGACATGAAAGAATGTAGTACAGAAAGCAGAGCACAGCTCGAGCGTTCAGCCTTCACTATGAGTTATATTGTCACAGTACAAACTACTAAGCATATGCTCATTAGTACATTAAAAGAAAAGGAAGTAGAGTCTTTCCTCCTCCGTCTCCCTCCTTCCTATGCTTGTAATGTAGGGAATGGAAGGAACTGCAGGGACTTCACACTACTCTCCTCTGAGCAAACGGGAGGGAAAGAGTGGAAAGTACTAAGAGTCCCAGACTTGTCTTCCCTTTCATTAGCCAGAAGAGATCCCAGATGAAGCAATGATCTTGAAAGTATGGAATTGCAATCAAGACCCTGGCCTCACGCTTGTCAGAACAGCAATCAGAGGCGCTGCCTGCCTCTCTGCTCCCTGTTACTGCAAGCAAGTCAAAAGCCTACAAATTAGCCCAGAACTAAGAATTTACCCTTTACAACAAAGTCTTCTTGCTACTGCATACAAAGTTCAGAACACAACTGCCACCAGATACTATGATCTTCCTAAGCAAAACCAAAACAAAACATTGCTCCCAAACTCAAGTCTTTCAACTCAATAATATTATTTGCAGAGTGCAGCTGAGAGTTTATGTTAATAAAATAAATAATACATGTAAATACTGCATGTACTACAAGTGCTGACAGAGCATTTTTAAAGGAGCAAACACAATACATGTAGTGTTTTCCCAGTGCATTCAACTTGCAAATTCAACCAGAAATCAATAACAATGGATTGCAAGTTTGCAATTCATGTTTTTAACAGATTCCCTGGCATATTCAGTTTAGCATGGATGCTGATCACGTCGGTTTTTGTTTGTTTGTAGCATATTTTGTAGATATAGCATTTAAAAATTAATAAACTAAAAGTCATTTTCAATATGCAAACCTCAAATAGAATGAGTAAACAAATATTGATGCAGTGATTCTGAAAAAGCTACGATTTCTTTGGATTACTAATGTAGCATATTACAGTTTCCCACTTAACTAAAACAACTCACAATAGTAAGCACTAAACTGGGTAAAATGTACTTGTAGAACCAGCCTTTCTGTTGTTACTACAGAGAAACTTTCATACAAACAAAAGAAAGCACAAACACACCTACCTATCCATGTTAATACACGTGTGTGCTTTTCTAGCTCAATATAACTGCACACCTCCCATTACATTCTTTGTAACATGCATTTTAGTTTTAAATGTTTGATGAAAGCTATTTTGGGGGAGGCAAGAATGGGATATTTGTAATAAAAGACCAAAAAAATTAGTGAGTATCACCATATCACTATCAGAGCAGCATTCCAGGACATATAAATATTAAACATTACAAGTCTGCATTACACGAGGCTTCAGAAATATGCCTGGTGCTTCCTGCATTAGCTACTATCTGTTTATCAGATACACATGTGGCCTCCCAGTGGTAAGCGATGGGCTAACAAAAGTTACTTTTCAGGTATAGGTGAGCTTAGAAAGCAGAGCTCAACTCTGGAGCTGGACTAAATTCAGGTCGCAGAGGAAGAAAACTTAATTTTATTTGAGGACTAATTCTACTTTTGATAGCTAAATCATTCTGCTGTAACCAATTTGCTCACCCACAAGGAGTTATCTGGTGTATAATTGCTTCAATACTGATTAATAAATAATAACTGATAGAGAGACTTTGCCAACAGTTAATAACCAGCAGCTGAAGAGAGGGCCTAAGGCAGAGCCTCAGGCCTTTAACCCGGGTAGTCATTAACTGACAGAAAATGCCTGGTCTTGAGGTCATTACTGCTATTACATAAAAATATTAATACATTTTTCAAATACAGAATAATTTTCTAAAAGCTACAGGCTGAACTGCACAATAAGTGCAGAGTTATTTTAGAGACAAGTGATGGGATTGTTTTTTTCTAGTAACTAACGAATGACAGAACCCACTGGGGAAAAAGTTATTCTGAATAGTTGTTCAACCTGATTATTTTTTTTTTAATACTATTAATGAAAGTCAGCTCTTCAGTCTCCTCAGACTGATCACTGCAGTGCAGATGAGGGAATACCCAGCCCAGCTCTCCAGCAACTCAGGGAGGCCTAGAAGCGCTACACTACCTCTAGTCAAGATGACTGTCTCAAAGACAAGTATAAAACCATGGTCCCATGGTGCTGGACGTAAGCTAACATGAGCTGTTGAACACACACTGATTCTGACCCAAGCCTGCTTATGTAACTCTGTTCACTAGCCCTTCCTGGGCAAAAAAGGATTTTTCACTTGTGCAGAATCAGGCCACTATTACTGCACATATTCCATTTCTGAGACCATTATCTTTTTGTGTGATGCCAAGCCACACTGAGTGAGCCCCCCAAATACAAACCTAAGAGAATTTGGTGCCAGAACATTCATGCAGGCTCTCTGCAAGCCAGAGAGCACTATGGAAACAATAGTTAACTTATTCTCCTCTAGCCAGATTATTACAGCTCCTCCTCATTGGCCAGGATAAGACCTGACTGTACTGTAAGGTATTGAATTAAAATTTTTACTAACCAGGAGCTTGTGATCTCTAATTATATCTTCAAGTCGTAGCAAAACAGCAGCAGTGCAATAAAGTTTGGCCTTATTGTGGTATGACTATTCTCGTAAGATCTTTCTTAGCCTCAAGGTCTTTCTCTGTATCATGACAAATTACTTGGCAATGATGACTCTACAGTAATGTTTAATAAAACTAAAAGTAAGATGTACCTGGCTGTACAGCTCTCTTCAAAGTGTAATGTGCATGGATTCAGAGAGCCAGCTGAGGTTCTACCCTGTGCAGTTGACCAAGCTGTGGTCAGGCCCACACACCGCCAGTCCTGCAACATATGCTGCAACCATTTTGGAACAGAAGCAGGAGTAGCAAAAGTGAAACCACACAGAATTCTTCTTTCAGCACTGTCTTCCATCAACTTTCCTCCTCCCACTCTCCACCCCTCAGCCAGATAGCCACTTCCTTTCACTGCAGCTTGCTCCCATCTGCTCTGGCACTGCCTGCACTCGCTCTTCTAACCCCTGCGCCCACAATTCCTCCTAACTCCACTCCGTTCCACACACTTTCCTTTTTTTCTTTTTAGCAGATACTCCCCCTGAAAAAAGCCACTTTAAAGCTGCCAATTAGCATTTTATTTCCACACCTAATCTCCACACCCCATCCACAGCAAAAGAGAATGGTAGACGATGAATCTCCCTGAAACATCTCTTTCCAGCAATGCCTTCATCTCCACTGATATACTCTACTTTTGTCTTTGGGCGCTCACTCCTTCCACTAAGTGAAAAGAGAAAGAATTAGCAGAAAAAAAAAAGGAATTAAAATAACCTATGAGACAGTGAGAAGGCATGCAGGATATAGAGAGTTTCCATGTCCACCTGACAAAGGAATTATGAGAAACAGAGGATTTGGAGAATAGAAGTACAGCTAAACATGAAGTAGAGTAAAAATAAATCCAGACAGAGGGAAAAATGAACAATAGTAGGAAAAGGCCTAGTGGATTAGAAGGACAGATAAAGACAGCAATGAAGGAAAGAGACACAGAGATGATGTGACAGACATTACAAGCCAGCCCGCAATATTTTACTTTTAAGAACTACTGACAAAGAGCATACATAAGAGGTATGATTAGGAAACACAACATATGAGTAGAAGCAAGACAGCATGCGAAGGTAAATGGAGCTTTCTGGATTACTGTACTGCACAAAGATGACAGTACAGAAGTCCCAAGATTTTCACCAACTACAGCAGGCACAGCTGCAGTGGCTCTAGGGCCACACAAAGATCAGCTAAGCCTGCTCATAAGGGCATCCCTCCTCCTTCAGTACAGCACTACCTCAGGCAGCACCCTGGTAGAACTATACTGCTCCCTAGTCTGCAGCAGCATAGGTGACTGCACCACTGTCCTTTTCACAAGAATCAAGTTATTTGAATCATTGGCTGTAATCACAGATTAATCTGAACAACATATTATATATCTGTAATGCATGTATGAAGTCAGCTCTGCTTTTAAGTTACCTGCTCTGGAAGGCATTCTGGTCAGTCCCATATGGACTAAAGAGTTTCATTCACTGATCTGTGCTCTTAGAAAAGCACTGCTTGTTGTAATTCCCCTTTCCAAATTAATTTTAGTGTATGAAATATAGAACATCTTCATGTCTGCAAGAATTATATAGGCTATATCAAAATTATTATTTTGATTGGCTACCTAAGCTTTCCAGAAGTCAGTTTCTATTTATAACTTGATTTGTCTTTGAATCTCACGCTTATGTTAAAATTAATTCTGAGGAAGACTGAACAGCTAATGCTTAACCTTTTTTGAGGAACAAACCTGCTTTTAATTTCACTGTTTCTTTTCTTCCTCAGGGAGTTTATCTACTCTTGACCATAGCAGATTAGTAAGACTAGTCAGCTGGAAGAGAGGTGACATTTTAATCATTAGCATGCTGTCAAAACCTAAAAGGACACTTCCCTGCCCCTTCACACACACACGCACAAATGCTTTGTGAACCAAAACCAGGTTCAAGAATGTGCCAAAACAAAATTTGCACTGATTTGCAAAATTGTTGGCAAAGTTCTGTACAATTGTACTGTCAAGCCTGTGGAGTACACATCTGTACGTCCTACATGCACTGAACCAACAGGCTCAAGCATAACTATCAGGCCCTAGTAGCCACAAATTACTTAAAGTAATAGTTGAATATTCTCTTTGGATTCCTGTTAAACCTGAAGTCTAGATAACAGTTTTGCCAAATACAAGAACAGCAGGAAGTTATCAATTATTGTTTATAAGACATGAGCATGCCTCTGTCTTCAGGATATCAAACACACTCAAGCAGCAAAAGTCAGCAGGATACAAGCTCTGAATAACACTACAAGAAAATGAGTGAAAGAGAGAGTAGGCTTTATCTTTCAAATTGATGGTCCTGAGGCCCATCCCCCACGTTTCATATATTTGCTTACACTGATGTCGGAAGCTGAACACGTCTGTTTCTCTAGTGTTACCTAGTAGAGCATACATCAAAAACTTCCATCTTATTAGATTTAAAGAACCTCAAGTAACCACTGTTTTCTAAAGCTGAAAAATACCAGGCCATTCTTAGCTTAAGACTAAATCCTTCAGCAGATGGAGTACATTACAATGAAAATCATCAGCTCCTACCTGGATAGAAGTCTGTTTTGGTACTGCTTGATAGGGAGTAAAAATGGCTTGATAGCTGACCCTGTTCTACTAGGCCAATGAACACTCCTTTTTAACAGGGAGTGTAGTGATAGGATGAGGGGTAATGGTTTTAATCTGAAAGAGGGTAGATTTAGGTTAGATATAAGGAATAAATTAATTACTGTGAGGGTGGTGAGGCACTGGAACAGGTTGCCCAGAGAAGTTGTGGATGCCCCCTCCCTGGAAGTGTTCAAGGTCAGGCTGGATGGGGCTTTGAGCAACCTGATCTAGTGGAAAGTGTCCCTGCCCATGACAGCAAGGGTAGAACTAGATGGTCTTTAAGGTCCCTTCCAACCCAAAACCATTCTATGATTCTATGACTATTGCAACAGCCAGAGGCAACCAACTCCACATCCCAAAAGCAATCCCTCTCGTACAGATAATTAATCTGTTGGTCGCAACTCTAAGAACCAGGCACCCCCTTCTCCCTCCTTATTTCTCTGCCTTGGCACTTGTGAGATCCTTCTCTAAATTAACTCAGCTCACTGAACTGACAGAGAAACAACCCAGCCAAAAAACGCAAAAGAAAACTAACAAAGCCCAACGCACAAAAAACCCACAAGCCCAAAGGCTTTCAGCCATCACAGATAACCATTGGGACTGCAAGCATGGCCTCAGCAATTCCCACATCCTGACACTCATAGCTTAAAGCACCCCAGAGAACCACTTCCTAGCCATGCTTCCTCCTCCCCTTTTGTGGGGCCAGAAGGTAGCATCATAGTCTGCCGGCCATGGTACGAAAGGGCTGTAACGGAGAGGAGGCCCCCCAGCGTCCTACCCAGCTGTTCCAGTGACAAAACCAAGGCTTATTTCCTAATCACTTCAGTATGGCCTAAATGAGGGATGCCAATGCAGAGAGCTGTCCTGGGTCCACCTTCCATCAGCGCAGCCTTGAATCCATACTAGGACTCTTGCAGTGACACAAAAAGCTGGATCAGAGAACTGATTTCCTTGAAAATTTACCACATTTTCATTTCTTTTTTCAGGTCAGTTTTCAGCCAGATCATACACTGTACAGAGCTGAAGGCTAGCACAAGGACAGCAAAGAATACCTTTGGCTCAGAGAACGTGGGATCAGCTCCCTCCACAGCAGCTCAATGCTTAGGCTAGCTAAAAGTGGTTACGGAGAAGTTTCCTGACCTGATCAGCCATGGAAGGGAAGACTGCAATCCTTCCTCATGCTCCCAGGCTACAGCACAAAGTCATAGAGCACTTACAGAAATATAAGGTAAACACTCCCTTTGCTCAGGCACACAGCTTAAACTTCCATCTAGCCCTCTGCTTCCAGAACTAGTTCCATTTTGTTATTCACGGTAACTAAGAAGGAAGGGTTGCTTTGCATGTTCACCTGAAAAAAATCAAGATGACAGCACTGTGAAATACTCTATTAGGCTGACAGAATTTCTCATGTATGTTTTGGCTTGTTATACAGCTCTGAGCTTGATATTTGTAAACAAAAACAAAACTGACATAAGTAAAGGATTTTCTCTCTTTTTTCATGGCATAACTCCTGGAATCATGCCATATTTGGAAACAACAGCTCCAGAAAGTTAATGTTTCCATCAACCTGGACCTCCACAGGAAGCTGATAGATTGTGAAGTCCTGCTCCTAAGCAAGAGCTCTAAGATATAAATTACTTTATCAGCCTCCTGAGCTAGCACATAGCACACCAAGGGACTTGTCAGTACTGAAGGAAGGAGACTGGAAATGCTGCCTGTTCTACTGCTTTCTTTTAATAAATAGTCCCACAAACACTGGTATTGAAAAGGATACAGGAAAAACAAGAGAAAACTTCCCATGAAAATCAAAGTGAAGTGAAATGGCATATTTAAAAGCTTAAAATGTCATCAGACAACTACATCTTCTAAGCTAACCAGCTACAAAAAGTATCAGACAAACAAAAAATCACAGAATCACAGGTTGGAAGGGACCTCAGGGATCATTTAGTCCAACCTTTCTAGGAAGAGCAGAGTCTAGACAAGATGGCCCAGCACCCTGTCCAGCCGACTCTTGAAAGTGTCCAAAGCGGCCGAGTCAAACGTTAGACAAACCTTCAGAAAAGGTCCCAAACAATACATGCTATCATTAAGTAAACTGGCAAATTTTAGGAATGCTAATCAATAAAATACTTTAAGTACTTGATGTTATGATCCCTTACAAAAAGTGAGGCTTTTCAAAATAACAAAACATATTTGATACAACATCAGAAATACTTACAACTACTCCGCTCTTGGTGACAGTTTCACGGTATGTAAAATTGCACACTGCCCAAGCTAGGTAATACGTGGACATGAGAGGGGTCTGTGAAAAGTGATCTGTAACCCATCCATCTTCTTCAAAAACAGAAGTTTCAACCGGCATGTTGGACAAAGATAAGTAAGTTGCTTGATGCCTGATGCTGATTTTGAAAGTGGCCTTGTAGATGGGCTCATCAAAACAAGGAAAGGCTTTTCTGGCATGAGTAGGAGAAAACTGCGTAACACCAAGAAACCTAGAAAAGAAGCAAACAAAAAAACCAAAGCAATTACTAACTGTGCACAGTACTTGATTCGTGGATGTACCAAATAAGACACTGTTTGACTATTGCAGTTCAAGGGGCAGGGGAAAACAAACTGTACAAAGTATACAGTGTTTGAACACTCCTTTATCACTTTCTTACTACCTGTACTGCAATGCAACTGACATAAGGTAATGGTCTACAGATTTCCTAGAAATTTGCAGGCACCACACTGATGTTAAATAATAATCCCTTGCCTTGTATCAAACTTCGGGTTCTAGCAGTTTTGCTCATTAATGTGTGAAAAAAAAGTTAGCCAGTAGTGGTTATACGATGTAAAACAAGCACAGTCCTCAGTTCAAACCAGGATTTAACAGCCTTCAGGGAGTTCACTCTGCCCTGAGACACCCACAGGGCACTTTGCCTTTCTCTGAGCCTGAGAACTTACAGTCACATAGTGCACTCAAGAGGGTCATTGTTTTCCACTGCTGATCACTTCTGTGCTGGTTGCGCGTAGGTCTGAGACACACCACTATACAGCACTGCTGGGACTGTGCAAGTCCAAAACACAAAAATTCTGTGAGCTTTGTAGAATTACAAATATAAGCAAATGATTAAACAAGCAGAGAGTAGTTCAGCATTCTTCTACATGTGTTTTTCTTTTCTGGTGTATTTTATAGAGAACAAATCGATGTTCTCAGTTAATGGGTCAAATTATGAAAAGACCCATGAAGGAGGAAAAGACTTTTATTATGCCACTGTAGAGACTTGGAAGGCTTCAGTTTAGTTCTTTGGAACTAAAGATATTTTAATCCAGATAGAGAATACAAACCTTTCCGAGTAGAGACTTACATTTACACATTTGAAGAAAACCCACGTGCAACGATCTCTTTGCAGAAACAAGAAGCTACACTTAGAAGGCTGAATTATGGGGTTCAATAAGAATATTTTCTAGAGACATGCAGGATGACAAAATGACTACAAGCCAACTACGTAACTAACAGCGGCACATATATAGGCTTCTTAAGTGCTATTGATTCACCTCTCACTTTCCGAGGATCCATCAATGGAAATAACCATGCAACTTTAGATACAAGGTAAACATTTATCAGAATTTGAGAGGTTGACTAATCATCTGTTATTCCTCTGAGGGAAGAGGATGAGTGGATAGATTTGATATAATGAAAATGGTGGCACCTATTATTAATCAGTCTGTAAGCATTATTCTGCAATATAATACTCCCTAACACTGAGGGAGAAAAAAATAGGTAGCCCATAAGGAAAAAAAAGTATCTAACTTTTTCTAAAACTTCTTGTGTTTTATGAATATTTTGGAGCATTATTTTACAATAAACAATGAAGAAATAAACTTCTTGAAATGTTAAACTTATCTTACTACAGCACATCCATGCTTGATAGAACTAGGTAAATGTTTTCTGGTGAAATTACCACCTGTTTTTTAAAAACTTGGAAAAATTTGCCACCACTTAAGCAGCTACCATTGGTCTTCTGCCTAAAATAAAAAGCCTTATTTGGTTAGTAATTACTGAAGGATTTCATCATATCGCATTTTTCTTGTCTTCTTATAAAATACGGATTACTAAAATCATAAGTCTGCATAAAGTTGCTAAATATAAGGTAAAACATTTGTGACAGGTATTCCAGTGTTAATCCAACCAAACACCATATTATCAGTGGATCTGCACTAGTGCAAAGCCAAATCAGCCCATTAAATGAAGCAAAGCAACTTAATTTATATGCAAAGTATTTCAAGTGGACCTGATTCTGCATTCTAGGCACACTCTAAACAGCTATAGACATCAACAGAAGCCTCCAGTGAGCATGGAAAACTGTACCAGCCTGTTTATTAATACAGCAAGAATGATGAACTTTCCTCTGCAATGAACAATTTTAATGAGCTCAGACACACATGTAAATGCATGCTTAGGGAATACTGTATATATTCTGACACTCTCTAAATAAGGAAGCCCCCCCTGACTTCCTGGAGTCCTATCAGTAGTCTTTTAATATTTGTTATGTGTAAGGCCATTGAAACAATCTCTTCACCAGACAGATAAAACCTGGTAAACTCTGTATCTTCCGTATCCTCACAGATAGATAGATATATTCACATACACTCAATGGGGCAAACACTGGGTATTCAATATTTCACACTAAAAATACATCAACTACCACCAACAGCGATAGTTATAACCTGTGCGTAACTATCAAAAATCCATTTGCTTTTTGTTCCATAATGCAAAACAAAGTTAAAAACTGCTTCCCAAAGACTAAACCCCTACACACATTAACAAAAAAAAAAAAAAAAAATTGCCTGTGTTTATCTATTTCTTTTTGTGTTAGGAGGAAAAAAGAGGCAAAACTTTTATAGCATGCCAAAAGTGAAGGCCAGGCTAAGTATTTCATCCATCTCGCTCCACATCTCTCTGGGCACTGACATTTTCATCTCCAGTTCCCCAAAATATCCCCATAAAAAGTTGCACTTCTGGGAATGACAGCCTTGCAGCATGTCTTTTCAGCATACCCACGGCAGTAATTTGCAGGTGTTTTAATTCCACCTTATCTATTAAAGGAAGACGTGTTTCCTCAACAACCTATCTATTTTGACATCTTAGTTGTTATAAGATGGAAGAATATGTCTGTTTGTTTTGTCTGCGTGATGTAAGAAATTTTTGTTCCTTTTCATTTATGCCAAAGTTTGATGTTCATTTAAATTATGTGTGCATACTCTTACGGTACTCTACAGTAGCTCTGTATCAAATGTCTGTTGATTACTGCCAGTAAATTCTGGCACATAATGCAAAGCAAATTTGTAGCATATCACTTGCATTGCACATTTCAATTAAAGTAGCAAGGTTTTCAGTAAGAAAATAAATACTTTTATGTTGCTATCAACATTTCAGGCCGATTTATGACTTTCGCCTGTGAAGACCACCGAAGATAAACTAACTTTACGAAAAAAAAATTTTAAAGTAAAAGCATTACTTTGTTTGTGAAGCCTCATAGTAAGCCAGAGTTATTCACTCCTCAGGTACAACAAAAGTGAAAAATGATGGTTTAGACCCTTTTGCAGCAATTGCTACTCCAACAAAATCGCTGTCTTTTAATCAAATATAAAGATGTCAAAAAGCTAAAGTCCTGCTGGAACATCAAGGTCTCTCAGAGCATGAGAGAAGCCTATCTATCATATAGAAGCTGTCCATGTTTAAGGACTACAAATGGTTATATGTATTATATTAAAAATGGGTTATTAATCAAAATGCAAATTGCTACACTGCAAGAGCACGCTCTGAACAAAGAAGTTCCCTGGTTTAAAGTGTGTATTATTTACTTCATACTACAGTGAGTCGTGAAGCCTCTGACAGTTGAAAAGGAAAAACAGTACTTCTATTAAAACACCTGAAACTATAACCGCGCACTGATTAGTTTTAAAAACAGCATTTTACTGTAAGAGATACAAATGAGCTGGTATAAGGAAAGAATGCCACTGATTTTAACATAACAACGCTACCTTACACAAGGTAAGGACCTCGCCCAATGTGACTATACTCAAGTGTATTAAAAACAAAGCAACTTGTAACTGAAAAGTTACACAGAGAACACTGGGAAACCCATTTTACCATCGCCTTTCACTCCATGCCTTAAGCTAGCTTGATGATTCGAGACGTGAATAGTCCTTTTTTTATTGTTGGTTTTTTGTTGGGTTTTTTTTTTAAATCATAACTGGGGCATTGGTATTGAAGTGTAATACAGTAACTCTGGAGAAATGTCACTGCAACACCTATTTGACAGTTCAATTATTCCTATACAAAGTCTAAATACACAAGAATAACAACTGCTTAAATGGTTTCTTTGGTTTGTAAAGTGAATTATACCCCCTGCTGTCAGCTGCATTCTGTCTTCTGATTTGCCCATTTTCATACAGGTCTGCACAAACTGCCTATTACCCCAGTCATTCACTCCTCAGTGATAAAAGGCATTTTATCTGCATCTTTTCCTACAACCCTGCTTTTCCAAATTTCCATTTTATTTCATTGCAATGACAAATCACACAAACTTCATTTCAATCCTGCTTGCAGTTCTAATATCGGGCTGTTTAAAATTGTCAATAATCACAGTAACAAAAACATGTTTTAATATGAGGGCTTTTGATTTAATTGAGTTGGTGAGTGCTCTTTTTCTCCTCGACTTTTTTTTTTTTTTTAAACACAATTCTGCCAACTATACACTCTTTGCATCGCAGTACAAACCCAGTAAGACTTAGGAAGAGATAACCTGTCACTGCATGGATGTTTCAAGAAAGGACAGCTTAAAAAGAGACTAATTTTAAAGTGATGGACAATGAAGCCCATCCCATCTTTCTTTTCTATTACAAAGTCTGACTGTGGTTATAAAACTACTTTAAAAAAAAAAAAAAGCGCGCCTCTAACTGTCTGAATGTGGCCTTCACAGCGACCCTGTGTACCCTAACAAGGGCCTCGACAGGGACTAAGGGCTACAATAACAAGAGTAAATGCAAATCAAGATCAAACCTTGTTCTGCGTGTAAACAGCGCGCACTGACCCGGTTTGCTCTGTCACCGGGCGTACATCTGCTGTGACTCGGTTGCAGCAGGTGGCGAAATGCATTCACGTTAAGTGAAATCACATCCCACCGCCTTTTTCTTCAAATAAAAACATTAAAAAAAAAAAAAACCAAACAGCAGAGAAGCTCTGCTCCCCTACACGCTGCTGTTTGTCACCCGGCCAGGCCCTGTCACACGAGGGCACGCGGTGGCCGGGCACAGCAGGGTTCACGGCACGGACCCGGGGCCTCCGTCCCGGGACTGCCCGGGCAGGGACAGGGCGGGCGGTGCGCTTTACTCCTGCCACCCTTGGAAGTTCGCTCCTTACCGCCTCCCGTCTCCAGGGGCCTCTCCTCCCCGCCGCACCCCCACCCGGGCGGGGCGCTCCGCTCACCTGGCCGCGGCCCCGGCCGCCCTCCCGACACCGGCCGGCGGGGCGGAGCGGAGCGGCAAGCGCTCGCGGCCGCCCCGAGCCCCCGCAGCTCCGCCTCCCCAGCGCCAGCCCTCAGGAGCGGCCCGGCGGCGGAGGGGACCCCCGGCGACACCGGCGGCGGCTGGAGGCCAGGCCCGGACCGCGCTCACCGACAGGCCGGGCGGCCGTTGGGCGGGACCCGGGTCCCTCAGCGCGCCGCTCCCCGGCCCACAGCCTCACCCGCCCGGCGGCGCCGCGGCCCGCCGGGTCCTAGCGCCGCCCCGCCCGAAGTTCGGCGCGGGCTGCCGGCGAGTGGCGGGGGCCGGGCCGCCAACTTGGGCCCGAGTTGAGCCGAGGTTGAGTTAAGCCCCTCCCGCCCCCGCGGCGCTACCTTCTCTCGCCGTGGAGGACGTAGGAGCTGCGGAAGAAGCCCAGCAGTTCGTTCTCGATGAGGGCGTTGTAGATGATCTTGAGGTTATAACTTCTCTGCACCTCCAGGCTGCGGCCGAGGACGACGACGAAGACCTGGGTCTGGGGGTAGAGGAACGAGCGGGCCACCTGCACGCCGCCGGCCAGCTTGTCCTCGGCCACCCGGACCGCCTCGATGTGCATGCGGTGGGCGTGCAGCACGATGTAGCGGCTGGCGTTGCGCACCTCCAGCTGCACGTTCACCTCCCCGCTGAAGGTGAAGTTCTCCATGAAGGCGCTCAGCATCAGGTTGTAGTGCAGCGGCCGCAGGTGCCGCGGCAGCCGCGGCCGGGCCCAGGGCGGCAGCTCCCGCCGCCGCTGCCACTCCTCCTCCTCCTCCTCCTCCTCCTCCTTTTCCTCCGCCGCCGCCTCCCCGCCCCGCGCCGCCGCCGCCTCCTCCTCCTCCTCAGGGCGGCTGGGGGGCTGCCCCGCACCGGGCGGCCGCCGGGCCGCCCCCGGGAGGCTCCCGTTGCCGCCGGCCCGCGGCGGGCCGTCGGCGGCGGCGGCGGTTCCGCACTCCTCGAAGCGGACGCTGAGCAGCACGGCGATCATGGTCACCGCCAGCAGCGCCAGGATGGAGACGGCGAAGCCCAGCACCAGGCGCTTGTGCACGGCGATGTGGCGCTCCGTGGTGGGGGGTCTCGGCCCCGCCGCCTCGGCCCAGGGGCCCGGCGGCAGCCCCCGGCTGCCGTTCCGCAGGGCGGCCTCCTCCTCGATCATCATGGGGGTGACGGCCGGACGCTTCTCCCGCTTCTCCTCCAGGGCCATCACGGCAGCCTCGCCCCCGCCTCCCGCGGGGCCGCCGCCCCCCGAGGGGGCCCCGAAGGCATGGGGGGCTCCGAGGCAGGGGGTCCCTCGGACGGGGAGGGGAGGACGTGCCGCCGCGCCGCCTTTCACTTCCCGGCGATCCGCATCACCCCTGGCTGCCGGCAGCCCCGCCGGGGAGCGGCCCCCGGGCGGGGGGACGGGACGGGGTCGGGCGGGAGCCGGCGGCGGTGAGCGCTCCCCGCCGTCCGGCCGCTAGAGCCGCGCCGCGCAGGCAACTTGTGCGGCTTCTGCGGGGCACTTCAGCACATGTCGCCGAGCGCACCCCGGCGCCAAGGGGGAGGGCTCTGCCGCCCCGGCCCCCCCGCTAGCGCCGCCGGCCGCCGGGAGCTCTCCTCCCCCCGCGCTCCGAGCCGCCGGGGCCGGGGTCGGGCTCCGCGCCCGGCCCCGGCAGCGCCCCAGCCATCCGCGCCCCGCGCCGCCGCGCGGGTCGGGCCGCCCCCGCGGGGCTCGCCTGGCACCTGGGGCGGCGGCACCGGACAGCGGCGCCGGGCCCGGGGCCGTCCTCCTCCTCTTCTTCCTCCTCCTCCTCCTCCTGGCGTGACCGGCTCCGGAGAGTCGCTCTTCGCGGCTTCTCTCTTATTTTGTCTTTTTCCGTCTCCTGCAGGTACAGAGCGCTCTCCCGGGTGGCTCGGGCAGAGGCGGCTATATATAGGCACCGGGGAGAGGCGAGGGAAGGGAAGGGATGGGAAGGGGGAGAGGCGGGCAAGCCCCGCCGCCCCTCGGCTTCAGCGGCTGCCGGCGGTGACGGCGGCGCCCCGGGGGAGCGGGAGGGGGCGGGAGGCGGGGGCGACGCGGGGACGAGGGAGGCTTTTCTCCGGTGTGTCACAGGCGGCGGATCCGGGGGAGCTCGCTGAGGCGGCGGCGGCGGCGGGGGGAGCCCCGGGCGGGGGGCCGGGGCTGGGCTGCGCCGGGGCCGGGGCCGGGGATGGGGCGGCTGCCCGGCCGCGGAGCCCCCGCGCCGCAGGACTTCCCGGGATCACACGCACAGCAGCGTGCTCTCCGCGCCGGTACCGAGCGCCGGTACCGTGTCGTATTTGTATAGGCTTAATAAAGAGCCGCCGGCTGCGCGTTTGGACGACAATAGCGCTGTCCTACTAACGTGGGGATGGAGCCGAAACGAGGGTAAATGCTCCAAGTTAAATCGATAGGATTAATATGCCGAGAAAAGTCACTCTTAAGTGTTGGCCGGGACTTCCAGAAGTCACCGTGCCGTTACTGCGCGGCCCCGGGACAGCCTTCTCGCTCCCGCTCTCCCTCCTGCCCGTGCTGAACCCCGCTTCTCGGTTTGAGGGGTTTAAGGAGGGATTTAAGGATGGGTTAAATGCTGCCTGGGGTAAGGCACTAACACGTGGCTTGAGTATTCCTAGGAGAGAACCCAGGTCTGGAACCGAATCTGAGCCCACTTCTTCCACCTGCCCCCAAACTTTTGCACGTAGTGATTGCAGAAACACGGAATTAATATACACAGCAAGGATGTAGATCAACGTGTGAAAGCAACCCTCTTCCCTTTATTTTGCTTGCATACTTCAAAAACTCTCTCTGTTCATTTTCTTTTTTTTTCTTTTTTTTTTTCTTTTTTTTTTTTTTTTTTGAGGTCCTTTAGCTCCAGTCTTGCAAGCAGTTACAGATGTGTTTATCCACGGCAGTCAGTCCCATGGAATCTGTAGGAGTGTATGCTGTACGTCAAGTTAAATGCATACATAACAATTTGTGGAATAAGGGCCTTATTTTCCATGGTAAAGAAAAAAGAAGGAAAAAATCAAGTCTGCAGAGTTTCACGAAATCTGATATATTAGCCATTTTACTTCCCAAAGGAATGCCTGATCTCTGTTGTCCCTGAATCTACTACATCTTCTAGAAATGTTATCTGACTTTGCATGCAGTTACAGGATATGATTGATCATTCACTGACACTCAAACCAGTTTAAGGAATACCAGTTTAAGGATTTTACCAGTTGCCTTATATAGTCCTTGTATTTCCTTATATATTCCTATATAAAGATTAGATATAGGTCTCCTCTCCCTGGAAGGAATTGAGCCTTTGTTTTTATCTTGCAGCACAGTCTAACAAAGGCTTGTAATCTTAACTATTCTTATTATAAGTATGGTGATAAACTTGCTAATTGTGTTTTTATGTCCTAGGAGGACTAAGATTTTGCTCCATAACTAGCATTCCTGTGTATTTACTGCAGCATTATTTGACTGCCCACCTGTTATAACAAGCCAAAGAACAGAAACATTTTATTACCTGAAAATAGCCTTCATTATTTATTGACTGAAGTTTGGGGCAGAAAGGTAGAAAACTATTGCTATGTGATTTGGAAAAAAAAAAAAAAGAAACCGACGCAGCAAAATAACATCCAAAGCTACAGGTTTAAAATGTCAGTTTCTATATGTTTCATTAAACCCTTTAAAAGGGGGCACAAAAGAAGTGCCTGAGTGCTTTTAAGATTCTGTATGCAGGCTGTCAGTATCAGGCATTAGCAAAATAGGCAGCGTTTCCCTCTGTCGCTTTCTGCAATGGTTTTTAAGTTATATTTGTTCCCATCACCAGCGCAGGGAGACATTCAGGCAAAGATGTGCTTCTAGAGTAGAAGTAGCCTGGAATACAGCAGAATAGTTTGAGTGTTATTTATAAATATTTTTAATTTTTAACCACATTTTTAATTCAATGCAATCGAATAGTTACAAGTTTCACAGGTTTAGGATTTTGTGAAGCTGCCTTAGAAAAGTGGTGAGTGCCAGGCAGTTGGGCTAAGCAGCTCCGCCGCTTTTAAAGAAGGACATACAGCTGCGCGTGACAGCACAGGAGCATCGTTCTGGCCTTCTCGATATACAAATAACAAATACATAACTCTCCGGGCTGAGATCTTCAGTCACACAACTCAGCTTTGACAATATTGGTGTATAAATTGAAGGGCCAATATTGGAGTAGGTATGTAAAACACTTAAGGTGCATGCTAGTAAGAAGCTGTGAGCCTAATTCCTTTTAAACCGAGTTGAAATACCACAGCCAAAATACTGGAGCAGGGCATGAGTGATAGGAGTTAAGGCTGTTTATATTCACCTCCAACTTTGGTCCCATTACTCAAGCAAAGCATCAAGAGGTTTGCAGCTCCCTCCCCCCCGCCCCTCCTTGGGATTCTTGTCAGTCTGGAGACTTGCGATAAGAAGGTGCTGCTAGGTACGGTGTTAATTTGCTCATGTGCCTTGACTCGTCTATCATTCTAAAATGGCACTTTAGTACATTAACCTCTTCTTCATATTAGTAATGATGGGTTTCTAAAATGTAGCTTGACCAGATGCAGGTCACGGGAGGTATTAACTTAATTTCATTTGTTCTCAAATGCTACTCTCTGCAAGTAGTTCTGGGTACAGATTGTTATATATAACCATTTTGCTGAGAAATTACAAAGGCATGGGGCTCCCAAGAAACTATTTGTGTACATCTGGGAAAAATTCTTCTTTTTTCATTTGTCCACAGTTATAAGAATAGATATGGATTTCATGCGTATTGCCTCTGAAGCTTGCAACTCCTTTGGTCTTTCTGCAAAGACTGTTGGAAAATACATCAGATCATGGACCATTTTTTCAGCAAAATCCTGATAATGACTCCCAGTTGTTCAAAACTTCCCCTAGGCCATCAACATCTTGTATGCAATCACATTTTATGAGCTTATAGGATAGGGTTTCAGTTACTCATACAAAATAAAAGAGCATGTCTCACCTTAACTGAATTGCTATGGAGATGGCCCTCCCTAGACAAGTATCAGAAGAAACATGGATAAACTTCAGACAGCACGGTTTCCAATTCCATACCAGCTTATACTGTGGCCAGCAAAGAGCTGATGAGGGACCCCCATAAAGCTGTGGTTTATGTTATGTTAAGATGGCACACAAACACCTCTCGGTATTCACACTGGTGCTTTACAGTCTTGGAAGAAAAGCTCTATAAATGAGCAACCTTACTGTGTATCATGCAGCTGGGTACAGTTCCTCCAAACGGGGATTGGCACGTCACAGCTTTGTAAGGCTGCCTAACTTTTCCTACTTTTTAACCTGAGTGATCCATCCTCTGTTCATCTGGGCCTATCAAAGGTTTACAGACAGGCTTTATCATACGGACCCCGCTCACACAAAAAAAAAAAACACGTGGTAAAGGGCTCAGAAAATCTCCTTCTGTGCAAAGCCCAAAAGCAACTGGAATTTATACAGGGAGAATTATGGGGAAAAAGACCACGTCAGCCCACATCAGTCAGTGCTCCGCTGACCCTTTCAGCCTCAGCCAGGTATTTCTGTGGTCATAGTTGGATTCTCCTTGTGTACTTCAAAGTCAAGGATACCCATAGCTCTTAATCCTTTCTGTTTAAGTGCTAAAATAGACTACACTTTATAGCCTGCCAACATGTTGGTCAAAACATATCAGTAAGCTGACCTCTCAAAATATTACTAACTATTTGCTTCCCACAGACCCAGCTTCTACGTGGCTGTTACGAGACCAAGTGGTGGATGACTGGGGGATGACTGTTTCCAAGCCGCAACAGGTTGCCAGAGAAGCAGATGAAAGCAGCAGCCTATCATCTGTTGGCTTTGCAAGTTATGGCAAATTCCCCAGAGAAGTGCCACTGCCTAACGGGGGTCCTCTTGAGGCTTGCAAGTGGGCTAAAGGGAGAGGAATGGGATAGTGGTCCTACCCTTAGTGGTTAGGGGGTTGGTTTTGTTGTGTTGTTTGTTTTTTTTTCCAGAAGACATTTTCAGTAACATGTCAGGTTTAACATATGGCACTGGGGAATACACCTTCTGTTTAGTTTAAAAATTGCTGCTAAGAAAAATGCTAAGGGAAAGACTTTCTAATTAAAAGCCAAAACAGCCAAAACACAGGATTGTAAAACAAGCTGACACACAGTGATTTGTGCCGGCTTAAACAGACAAGGAAAAGGAACTTTCCTACCATCATTCTCCTCTGCTTCTTCACCCTCATGTCACCTGTATAAATGGCCTTATTACTTGAGTCCAGTGGCATTAAGCACTATTTATGTTTACTTTATAATTAGAGATGGCCAGATGACTGGATATGGCTTCATCGTGGACAAGTTTTCTTTTTCCTTTTATAAAGGAACAGGCATAAGAGCAGCATGGTGCTGCACTATGCTGTGGGTAAAGTCCTATCTAATGAGAAGTGGGAAGTTTTCCACAGGACAGACAGGCCCTAGTAATCTGGATCCTCTTCTCCTCCCTCCTTTCTCTCTCATCATCACCTCTTTTCGGTCACCTCGAGTTCGAAGGAACATCTGAGGAGGCATCAATAGAGTGTTGCCTATGTACCACCAGGCCCCAGTGACCACCCACTGCTTCCCATTCACCAGGTGCTTTGAAACCGTACCATCGCCATCCTTTGCTGTGGAATTGTCTTCCTTTTTATTTCAGTCCTTTTAAAACTATTCAGTACTACCCTACTAAATCATACCACATTTTTTACTCAAAAGCCAACGTTTTCTATCTCAAGTTTTAGGATAAAAATAGCTACTTTCATATGAGAATTAAACATTTTAAATTTCCAAATTAGGTGGCTGAGATGCATTATTTTCCCCAGATGTTCTGTTTTCATATTTATCCACATCTACTCAGTAACTGATTTTTCTTTTTCTTCCATTCATTTCTTTTTTCTCACTTCAGCAGCAATTTTAAAGGAAAACAAATGTCCTCATTCTCCACTAGCAAGTTTTAGTTAAAGTATATTTCAATTTCTTTACAAAGGGTTTTTTTTCTCGGTGTTTTTAAACACAGCTTCTTGACGGTGGTTTTTTTTTTTTCCAAGCATAAGCCATTTCAATTCCACAAGCTCAATAATGCCACATTGTTAGTAGTGGGGTGCAGAGCATAGATATAATACTGTTTGTTTCTTTCACTGAATAATTACACTTAAAACTGGCTAATTGGAATTAATTAGTGGTAAGAAGTTAGTCTCAGGAGGAGAATGAGAATTTGTGGAAACTCCAGATTATGTTAGGAACCAACATTTCCACACCTAGATTGTGTCTTACCTGCTAGTTCAGCACCTTTTCACTGAAAAATACAAGCACTGTGATAGTGGGCAAGGCAAGGGTTTATTTCCATTAAAATTTATTTTAAAACACATTTTTTTAAAAAAATGTGAGTAATTTCTTTGTCCGCTTAACTCTACTATACATGTTCAGACTTCTGGTACTGGATGTCAATGCAGACAGAGTTTAGCATGTTTTGTAAAGCATTATAGACATCCTGCGCTCTCACGTTTCTTTCAATATCCCATTTCCCATTTTACAAGGAAAGAATATGGATGATCCCTCATAGTTGTCCTGGTTTAGCTAAGCTAGACAGTCCCTCCTCATGCAAGAGCACTTATCATGCTTTGCCATCACCTGCTTCAAGCCTGTTTTTGTGTCCAGTAGACACTATATGAGTATGTGAATGTATTTAGTCAGCTCCACCATAACCAGTCATACCTTCCTATGGACTCCCTGAGTTACTGTAAGGATATACGCACGGATCTTTGCCTTCTCCATCTAAGTATCTTGGGGATCTGTGACTTGCCAAATGTCCTGGGTAAGTACAAAATAGGCAATTTTTGAGGAAATGTAGCCAAAATTTAACAGCTGAGGGAAATACAGCCTGCAACAGTCCTTCAAGAAGAATGATCTGTAAAAACAATAACGAACATCTACAAACAGAATCACTGTGAAATTCCTCAGTGCAAATTCTGAATGATCCCAAACTTTCTCTGAATAAGGACTGCAAGGAAGAAGGTCAGCATGTGTTTATGGTTACCGTGTTTTTACGATTGATTCCAACAAAGCACTTTGGTACACGCTGAAATGTGGCTTTCTTTGGGCTAGCCTTTAAAATGGAGCAAGCGCTGAAGTGGGGTCCTAAGCAGTGGGGGATAAATTACAAAAGGGTAGAGGAGGTCAGCTGAACGGGCAGGAGCGCTTACCTCAGTGCTCATCTTTGCCAAAATTTGCCTGGGTTTGTTTTTACTGGGATCCTGAGGAATAGGCACTTTTTTTTCCTCATGCAGTGAATAATGTCAACCAATCAAATGAGGTCTTTGAACGCAGAATACCAGTTATTGATTTAAAAAAAAAAAATAGTAACAGTTTGCAGTGATAAAACTATTCTGAATGCATCAGCAGCACTTAAAATTTAAGCAATGTTTAAAATACATGAAAATATGCTCCCTAGTCATTCTAGATTCCAGTCTTTCAAGCTACACATGGGTCACTTTTGATTTCCAGGGCAGTTGCAAAGCTGCAATTTCATTAAGCATCAAAATACATTACCAATACATCTGATCATTTGGTGGGTCCCAGACCACACTACTAGGTATTCTGTAATACTGCTGGCCTCACATAAAAATACTTTAGAATCGCTTTAAGGTTTGCGGTTTTTTTTTAATGCATTGGTACTATTTTAACTTTGTCTCTGCAAGTATACTCCTGCCCCCTATCGCCCTTAATAGTACTGATCCCATAGGCACACATCTTGGAGAAAATAAAAACATTATAGCTGGTCTGGTTATAAAGGTCTAGAAATTACTCTGATGCAATTTATTTAATTACGTTGTAAGCTTCAGGAACCGTCTACAGAACAATCACAGCTGCTACTTTCTTGTTAGAAAAGTGTTAATCTGACCACTCACTTGTAACTTGGATCTCAAAAGGAGTTTCATGGTTAAGATGTTTTTGGTGAGAATTCATACTCATTATCAAAGTGGCAAGATTTAACCCCTGTTGGTATAAAATTCTTGATAACAGAACCATATTATTTCAAATAATTTGTTTATGAAATAAGACCAGAGCACTCAACAGCAAAGGCATAAAAATTAAGCAATCAAAACATTTCAGTAGAAAACTCATTCACCTTGCAGACAATAAATAATTCCTCATGTCATATCTCTTACCAACATGACTAATAACTGAAAAGAATATTTTAGCTTTTAGTTCATTTGAATTCCTTTATTCCATAGAGAAGAAAATTAATTAACTACATTTATATCCCAATTATCCTCCCTGAGATTCGGGAACTGTGATAAGTAGATGACCTACGTCTCATTCATTCTCTTTAAAACTTAACTTTTTATGTGGGATGGGGGCAATGAGCCATCTTTGCAGCTATATAACTTTAAGGCTTTGCACAAAATAAAATTTAACTGACAATAAAGGAAGTGTGCTCCTAATTAAAATAATATTGATTCGGCATATGGTATTTTGCCTTTGGTTTTCGCTTTTTATTAGCCAAATTGTCACTTTTCTCTTTAGTGCCACCTTGTGG
The DNA here is from genome assembly GCF_963921805.1 of Phalacrocorax carbo. NCBI lineage: Eukaryota > Metazoa > Chordata > Aves > Suliformes > Phalacrocoracidae > Phalacrocorax > Phalacrocorax carbo. The sequence goes on along the minus strand of NC_087513.1, from coordinate 41,067,405 downwards.
GTCAGCCAGTTATAAAAGCACACCCACCTCCGACTGCGCTAAAAATAGTGAGGATCTGACATACAGAGCATCACGGGGAAGGTTGTGGTTTTGGGGGTTTAGGGTGTCTTGTTTAAGGAAAGAACAATAATGTACAGAGAAAAAAATGTTCTCTATACATTTATAATAGGTATGCAAGAAGACAGAACAATCTCTCTGGGATTGAAAGTAATGGGATCTACAGAAAAAAAAAAAAAATCAATGCTCATTTACGGGATAATCATCAAACTTATCTTGGAAAATGTAAGTGGCAAGCTCTGACTTGTGTGATTTTTGCCACAAGAAAAATGGTTGTGTATCTTAGCTCCATTACTTTTTGCAACAGCTTTCCATGAGAAGTAAACCTAGATAATTGTAAACTCCCACTAATCCCACATTCAGCAAAGATGAATGATCAGATGCAACATCATCGCATACTTGCTTGTGAAATTCAGGGTGGATTTGCACACAGCAGCTTCAGATTCTGCTGGTGATAAAGCACAGACATTCAAAAACATATATAAAAAATTAAATGTGTCAGGGGACATATGTAGTGCAAAGGACGTTCAGATCGAGACCTGGCTGGATTATGATCACAATACTTGTTCCCTAATACAGCACTAATAACTCAGCTGTCCCCTAACCTTACAGAACCGAACAAACGCATCCTCATACATTACTGGGAGGAACTGTGGACGGTAGAATTATGTTCAGTTTGTCTTCTTGAAAGGAGCAGAGAGAATGTTTCTGGTGATTGTAATTTTTAAAGAGCCCTTTTTGTTACCTTTATTAACCCCTTTTTGTTGCTTTTCTTAATGCCAACACCTTGGAAGCTACTAGAAGGACATTTTTGTACGTTATAAGCTGAAAAACAGAACATCATCTTCATTTTGTTCTGTATACACATTAAAAGCAACAAGCCACTTTAAGTTTACAAATTCTGGTTTTTAGCTAGCCAGCTCCTTTGCATTCTCTCTTACTAAATACAGACTTATAAAGGAAAATAACTCATCCTTGAAAAATCTCTCAAACTAAATCAAGTAGTCCTGTATCAGGTAATCTTGCTGATAAGGAAAGGGGTCATTTTAAATGGTAGCTCTTGGGTTTTAGTGAAATTAGGTTTCATCCTTAAGACATATGATCAGAATGAATGACAGAGAATATAACGCGTAGGAAAATGCAGTTTCCCATGATCAGATATAGCTATTATTTAGATGGAAGTAGCTGCACAGGAGCACATGCCGCAGCAGGCATTGAAGTTCAGTGAGTTCAGTGAAGCTTCCCAAGCATGAAAATCCCAGTAAGCTCCCCTGCATATGCACCCTACCAACAAGTAGGCAGATGCCCAGCGGTTTCTCTAAGTCTTTGTTAAGTTCAAACATGGTAAGTTCAGTTCAAGCAAACAGAATAAAGTAGGAGGGATGGTCCAACAGACAGCTTACTAGCCCAGACTGCAAAAGGCTCAGCAAGTGACTTCCCAGCACAGCCACAGCCTTCTTCCATAACACCTGTGTTCCTGTACCCCTTTGCTAGCTTTATCCCTCCAAACAGTGGAAAAGCCTTTGAGGAAAAGAGCTATTAATGACTGTATAGCGTTCAGACAGTACAACCCATGGAAATACTAAGATGGCAACGTCTGGCACAGCCGATCACATTCCAAAATTTGCCGTGAGCTGAACAGCCACCCACTGCAAAATACTGATGGGCAAATGCTTCTCTACTGAGAGGACAGGAGGGGGGAAAAGTAGTTGCAGTAAGGTTGAGTGAAGAATGACACACAACAAGTGAGAGAGCTTTCACCCTGAGCTCACATCTCAGCGGTTGCTCAGGTTACAGCTATAGAGACAGCTGTCTCTGCGTGAATCCACCATGCATCACTTATTCTCGTCATTCTTTCCCCACCTTTTCCACAAGCTATGCTTCTGCCAGACCTAGCCTCCTACTGACCACATCATGCATGACGCCCCCCCAGCCCCAGCTGCTCGGCAGTCTGACCATCTCACTGGCAGCTACACCCACCACTACCCACATCTCAAGAAGCAGCCGGTGACAGAGCTGTTAGGAGTGTGACCATCTTGCCTGCCTCACTCCTCAGACATTTACCCACGTACCTCCTTTCCTAAAGAACCTGTTCAATTTGCTTTTGAAAAGTTACATACATAAATAATTTCACATGTCCATGGTTTTATTCCTATTTGAAATGCAAGTTCTCCAGAGCCCAGGAAATTCCAGTTTTAACACTATATGCATATGCAGATGGCAAACTTAATTTTCCTAGACTGCAAAATAAAGAAGACTAGCAGTGTCACTCTGCTTCAGTAAACACTAGAGCCTTGCCTTTGCATTATTTTTGGTTATACTGAATGGCATAAGATCACCTGGAAGAGCTGTGATCCAGCTGGGCTGAAGGGGTTTGCCTGCTTTAATCACAGCGCTGTTCAGACTGCTCCCACATGTTTTCCAGCAAGATCGCCTGTGCAAGACCAAGTGCCACACAGTGCTGCCTTTAGAGGTAGTCCCAGGGTCTCTGCACAACATCAAACTGTATTGCACAGCTGAATCCCACCAAGGCAGCAGAAGCCTTCTCTGAGCAGCAGAAGCCTGTTGCACATGCTTGAAATGAAGCCAAGCATCCCTATCCCACCCCACCCTCTCTAACCATGACAGCCAGTCCCCACAGAAAACAAAGCTCAAAGTCACACCCTGTAGATGCAAGGGATTGTAAACTCAGCTATGAGCCCCTACCCTAACTTCAGACACTCTAGCCCAGCCATTCAGGTGGGAGCAGGGATGGCCAGAGATGCACTTTCCTGCCAGCTCTAGAACAAGCAATAGCAGACCACCCTTCCCTATCTCTCACTCTTCCTTTGCAGCTTCCTAGCTCCCTGCTTGGCAGTTTTCCTCTCCACATTGCTTTTTCCACCACTCCTGTCAGCCTGCATCTCTGAAGCCTCTCCAGGGCAGCCTGCAGCCTCACCACCTGCTGCCCCATGATGCCCAGGCAGCCATCTCTTACAGCAGCTGGTCAAAATCTGCAGCTTGATCTCAACTAGGGAAGGTAATTAAGCCATTCGTTAACCCTCCCTGAGCTGTGGGCAGGTGGAATGTATTCACTCCATCCCAGTAACTGAGAGCATTAGTAGCATCTGTTGGTTATCATCCTGCATATGGACAGCACCAAGAAGTCCAGGTGCCAATGGGCTTTATGGACACATCTTTAACAACAGCAGAAGGAAGGTTAAATCTGGGTGAGGCTTTGGAAGGAGTGTGCTCTTTTTATGAATATCCTTTTGCCTTCCCCTCCTCCCAAAGCTGATGCTTTTTGCTTTAACCACTTCACCCTGCTTCAACTCCCCTGTCAATCCCCAGACGTCTCACCTCGGTTTTAGTCTCCATTCCTCAGGCTCCTCATCGCAGCATCAATCTCCTGAACACCTCAGTGCTGAAAATCTTGATGTGACATTTAAAAATAAGATTTTTATATGAGATTTCCAATAAGGCCTCAGATCTCACCATGAGGGCCTAACAGTCTTTATACAGCTAAAATATAGCAAAGCGAATTTTTTTCCTGTAGTTTTGATTCTGAAATGCATCACAGCAGAGGACAGTTTAAATATAGGCAGAAAACACTGCTCAGTTGTAAAGCCTCTCAGAATTAACTTTCTCAAAAAATATTTTTAAGGCTGACAAATCGTATGTAAGGTCTTTTCCCAAAGGAGAATTTTTCTTGGATTCATTTAGTAGTTGAAGGTTGTGTCATATGTCAGTGGAAAGGTAATTTTTCCTAGTTTATGAAAAATGCCTTGAATTTGACTTTGCTGTCACAGGGGAATAATGATATCTATACAGGTAATAAACTGGCACACAGAGATTGTTGTTGGTAGCTTTGCAAGAAGTGTACAATTTTAGAGAGGATGATAGGAAGTAACAGGGTGAATTAATATCAAATATGCAATGTATTTATTAGGTGTCTACCTGTCTCAGGTTTCCAGCATTTTTAATATTATTTTAAATATTAATAGCTAGAGCATAACAAACGCAAGATCATTTTAGAGGAGCTAATGTACAGCTCTGTAAATTCAGTAAGCGATGGCTATTAATGTTCTCTTTTGTCTTCCAGACAGAAAGTCAAAGCTATTTAAATTAAAGGATGCGTATAAAATCAATGTATGTTGATAAGGTGTGCACATTAATGATAATGTTTGCAAACATTCTTTGTAACTTGTGTATATAATCTTCTCTTTCTGGATAAATTGCCACATTAGCTGGCATCATCAGGAGCTCCTTAAATTAATTTTTTCTTTTGTTTTCTTTATAGTATTCATTTTTAAGCCTATATAGTAGACGTCTACGGTAGGCTATGGTGGCACAGGTGTTACGGTGGCACAACCGCATGTGCATTCAGATGGATGGGACATACCTATTCAGCCTGTTTGGCCCAGGCTGACACTGGCAGCTGAGGAAGCCTCCTGGTCCGTGGTGCTGAGCCCAAATTTGGTCACAGGCAGGCTCCACAGCTGGGGCTGGCCAGCCCTGGCCGTGCTGCCGGCAGTGACTGCTGCCAGCTCCTGCTTCTGAGCTGAGACCCCCACCCACCCAGGACTGCTTCCCCCCACGGTGCCCCAGGGAGTCGATCACAACCACAACCACAGGGTTGATCACCAAATGGTCGGATCATCAGGTGGCAAGACAGGCCCCAACAGCTTTGCCGGAGGCAGTCGTTTTATGTGCCACGCAAGTCCCATGGCAAAAGCACCAGGGATCTCATTTGCCAAGCTGGCTTGAGTCCAGGGTGAGGGGAGCCAAGCATAGGTTGCTGGCTGGGTGGAAAACAGGCAAGTGAGAGCACAAACATAGGCTGAGACTGTGATCAAATGTGCAAAGGAGGCTTAGCTTTAACTTAGGAGGTGATTATCAAAATCCTATGTGATGTACTGGGCGCGCAGCTTTGGCTCATGACAGCTGCAGTAGAGATTTAACAATCTAAAAAGAAGCAAGAATAAACTGGTGGGGTTTTTTTATTATTATCTATCCATGCAGCGTGTCCACTTTTGCACTCACATTGTCTAATTAAAACCAGTTAGAGAATTATTCCCATAACTGCTATTCACTTCACATGGAGTAGTCTAGCTAAACCTTGTAGCTGGCTCTGTAAGCCTCAGCCTTAATATTTATCATATTTAGCTGTAGTCTATCCAGGTGTAAAATTCCCTGCACACACCAACTTGCAACCAATTCAGAGACTTTCAATGTAGAACATCTGTCCCTAGGTCCACTGCTATCACAAACATCCTGGAAGGGATGAAAATAGAGTGAGATGGCTTTTTGCACATTGGTAAGTCATTGAATCAGAAGGAATCTTAAATATCTTGGGAAACCACCTTGACAGACTCAAAAGAGAGGTCACGCAAGGTGTTGTTGCTCAAGAAAAGGAGATTTTTTTGGCTGCAGGGAATGGCCCTGCAGGATGTAATTACCGTGGATGTACACAGAAAGGTGCAGGGACTTTGGTAGCTTCCTAGAGCAGGAACATCTCAGCAGGTTTTGTGGAAGAAGCCAGCCAAAACACGTAGAAACTAAACACATCAGATAACCTTATTTACACGAAGAACCTGTTTTTTTCAGCTTCTGCATGGGCTGAAGCCCCTTTCTCTCAGAAGGAAATGTTTCCCAATTAAAAACTATCAGAATAGATCTCCTGAAAAGCTTTTTTCATATGAATAATTCCACCTTAAGAGAACCATGAAAGATCTATTTATCTGTCATCACATGTTGGCAACCATTACTGGAAATATCTGAAACACAATATGTATTTTTTGGTGAGATACGCAGGAACAAAGACCTGTGTTCCAATGTCATCACTAAAGCTTAAGAATTTTATTTCTCGGAAAACCAGGAATGCTCCATTGTCTCCCAAACTTGAGCCCAGACACACAAGCAAAATACCGGCTCTCACTTTCAAAGGTGCCACTTTAAAAGAGACGACTTGACAGGAAAGTTGAATCAGCCTTTCTCTCCTTGGCAAGGCGCCTAATGAGGTACAGAAAAAAGGGATACTCCTGTTTAGAAGCCGGCTGAGCCAAAAGGCTTTTTACAGAAATAGAAGGGGATGCTCAGTAAGAATGAGAACCTGAATCATTATTGTCAGGAGCTTGACTGGGTGCCAGGAACAGGGGCACAATGGGAAAGTCGCAGCTGCATAGTCAATGCCACATCTAAGGCATACCACAGACTGCGGTTTATTTTATTGTTATCTTCTTGTTCTGCCTTCCCACACTGAGGACAAATATAATAATAATCATCATCTAAAAGAGTATTTTATCCAGTGCGAAATATTGAAAATAATTTCTTGCAAATGACTTCTTGCTCAATAAAAATTAATAAAGGAAATGACGTAAAAAATATATTTTGGGGAGGAATAAGCTCAAAACAATGAAAACAAAGCAACCTTTTGGACAGATTCTGTGGACAATAATCCTGAACACCACAGTTTCCAGCCGATGTAAGGCTTGTCACTTACAAAGTAGCCACTATATTAAGTTGCAGATTTGTCCATCACACGTTAATATGTATTCCTATGGCAGATGAAAAGTTCAAAATCAATTTGAGCTTTGCCAGTGGCTCCAAACTGAACAGTCATGCACAGAACTCCATATAATGACATTTAAAGTGTGCACAGATGCACCCAACTCACATACACTTTAAATCTTGTATTTAAAAGGAATTGAGCAAAAGTATGAACTATTTCATATGTTTTCCCAAGACTGCTGCAGGAAATAGTGGACAGTTTAAAGTGAAAACAAAATTATGGTATGTCTTTCTTCACAAACCAGGAAATGATTCACATTACATGATACCAGGAAGCTCTCTATAGGCAAAGCAAAATTGTTGTAATGATAATTAGATTTAGCATTCAAATACAATTTGTGTGCTGCTTACTCTGAGTAGAAAGTAGCGATGGATATTTTTGGGGAGGAGGGAGAAGAAGGGAGGAACAGACAGTGTCAGATTTAGTGTCTATAAAGGATTTAATATAAAATGGTTCCAGTCTTGGTTAGGACTTCTTGGAGCTGCTGTATGTATGTATGTAAGGAAAAAGAAAGCAAACCAGTAGTACCATTCACTTTTCTCTTAATTAATTGAAGTATTTCCTCTCTTCTGCCTTTGTATTTGGTCCTTCCTAAACTTTTTTTCTGAATATCTGAGTGCATTATCCATTTCCATTAATTTTCTCATTTTATCTGTCAAATATACTCTCCAATTTCCTTAACTTTTCAATAAGACTATGCATGAAAATAAATCTCACTGGAAATTGCTTCTGGAGGATGCTATAATAGATGATTGTCAGCTGTATTACATGAAGAAGGCTTTGTTTATTTCTCCATGTAAATTGACACAATTAGGATACTATAAATTAGAATGTAATTTATGTCATGTGCTTCCTGAGGTCCTCTAAAAGAGCTGAACACTGCAACTTGTTACTTGCCCCTAAACATGGCATCTGCTATTTTTTTCTGAAGCAAGCTATTATATGTTGACTATGGAAAAATGTTTTACAGGACAAGTATTTTCCCCTCAACAGGGTTAAACCTTATTAGCCTTTGGTAATGGTCTTTTCTAAAGGATAATTAATGTGTGATCAGCAACTGCTCTGAGGAAACTGGACAGTGTTTTTAATGTAAAACCTAAATGCATGAAATACCCTTTATCTTTGTGAGCAGGTTTCTCATCAGTGCATGTTTCGTTAGCTGTCAGCAGCCCGGATGTGTCAGCTGGCCATTGATCATCCTCCGGAAAGGGCTATCTGAAGTGTTTAAGATTAAGAACTTCTCAACTGAGCTGCTTTTGAAATCTGAAATAGTGATTACACAACTTTTCTAGATTTCAGTAGTAATGAGGCACAAAGTGCCAGAAACGGGACTGAGCCAACCTTGAGTGGTAGAAGGGACAAGGCTTTCTGCATAGCTACTTGGTCCAAAACTTTGTGGGTTGGAGGAAACCTCTTGTAAACTGATCATTGTCACGTTGCCCTGGGAATTAGTTGTGTAGGCTTGGTCTGGTTATAGGAGGGCAAGGATAAATCAGGCAGTTGAACTCATCAGTCCTCACAAGGAGCTCACCCAGCTCAGTGTTTAGTCTAGTCAATGAGGAGCCAGGACCAAAACTGTCATCAGCAGAACTGACTCCCAGGTCGAGTGTTTGGAAAAGGGACGATGTCCAGTGGAGCACAACCCTGCTCATTCATCTGAGCTACCAGAGGTTCACATGCCTCTGAACACACTGACGAAGTATGGGGACTTACTCTTTGCTTTGTTTTTGTGACTCCAACCCACAGACCTGGAAGAAAATTGGTAGTAAGTTTCTTTTACTTTTCAGAAGAGAAGTCTATGCCATTATGTTGGTTTCCTTGAAAAATAATACTTCAGTGTTATAAATTATTTCAGAAATCTGAGGTTTTGAGCCAGTTCTAGTATCGGACTTTTACAACACCCACACCCGCCTACCCTTTTCTCTGCTTGATACAGTGGCTGCAAAGCATTATAGGAAGATAGAAACAACCGCTATTTACTTTGCTTACTCTTAATTGATTTTTTCCTCCTTTATTTTATCTCTCCTTCAAATGAGTCTTTTATGATTCTGGGGTATGATAAGCCACTTTTACAACTTTAAACCATCTCACTACTTCATTCTTTTTTTCCCCTTTGTAATATATATTACACAAGTAATGTGCATCACAGAATATTAGGCAGTTTTCTGTTTCTTTGCTACGTTTAAGAATGATATACTTTTTCAATTTATTTTCAATAAAAGTTAGAAACTGACAGCTATATTTGTTTTTTACTATGTAAAGTGAATGATAATGGTTCACCAGCTGATTTATTTATTTCTGTTCTTTCCACACTATGCTGTATTACTTGTAAAATATTAGTCTGGTTTAGCTTGGAAGAACTATACTTGACTATAACAAGTCCTTTGCTTTTGAAAATTTTAAATATATAAATAAATAAGGGCAATGTCTGGGAGAATAAACTCTTACAGAATGCTTGAATCTATACAGGGTTCTCCTAACTATTCCTTATGGATCTCTAAGAGTAAGGATGCAGAGAAAGGGATGCTCTACAGGGCTGCCAGGACTAGAGAAAGCTTGTTCATCTTTCTTCAGATTTGTAGACATGATTAAAAGGAGCTAAACTGTTTCTTTTATACTTAAGAAATGGTTTAGAATTTTCTCTCTAAATCCCTTAATTTCAATGGAATTTATCTAAAAATTTTTAGTCATTACAGAAAAAAAAAATGTGTAAAATCTATAAAATAACTCTACTTATAATGGCTGAGAGAAGAGGGTGTGAGGAGACTGAGGAGGGACATTACAATTACATGTCAAAAACTCTTCCTGTACAGTTACGTTTCTTCTCATATAACAAGACCAAAGTTACTTCTCTTCAACAGCTCTTTCGGAAAAGGTGTTGATGTCAAAGGAGGTAAGACAACTGTATGAAGGTCAAACCCACAGATTTGTCATGATACTGCTACTGTTGGCTTAGCAATGTAGTCATCTCTGTGCCCAGGGGACTCTGGCCTGGGTACCCAAAAGGGAATTTAAGTGCAGCCTACGTGCTTAAACTCAAAACTGTGGTGCTAAAAGCTTCACTAAAGCAGGTATCTTCCAAAAAAGATTCAGATCCGTATCTCCCAAAATAAATGATAACGTAACACTCTCTCCTTGCATATGGAGATGTGGCCTTGAATCCCTTGGGAAGAAAGGAGGGTTGACTGTCTCTTTCCCACATCTTGGCTGGAGGCTCTACCCAGTGGGCTATAAAATGCAGAGGAGCCCTTCTGGTTTTAAGAAAAATGATGATTGAAAAAGCTGTGTGATGTAAGATACATGCCATTTCGACTCCCCTGTCCTCTACATTTCCTAACTAGCTAACTCCACATTCTGACCTATTTCTCATGAGGTCTTCTGTAGATTTTGAGCTTTTAGCCTTTTTATAGTAGAGTAGCCTGAACATCTATCCAAAGCATTTTTGTACATAGGTATTTGCAAAAAAGGAAGTATTAACTGTTACTAGATTCATGGTAATTTCAAGTCATATGATGATACTTTTTCCTCACCTGTTTTTGTTTTCTACTTATTATTAAATGATTGCACACATATTTATGTCAACTCCTGAGCACTTACATGAGTTAAAAGCTGGTGAGCTGTGCTGATCCCTGTTTACGAGCAAAGTTTTCATTAGTTTTCCACACACCCAGCTGACAGTGTGGTTCAGTTTAAAAATGTGAAGAGGGCTCTGTGCTCAGTATCGTGTGAAAAGAATAGTCTGAACAACAAACTCATGCTTAGGTTTCTCAAACATTTATTTTCAGGCTTAAATGGAAATTATAACTAAACACTTTAAATCGTTCTCAGATGTGTAAATAAACCACAGGGATTACTCTAAGTATGAGGTCATGGCAATACGGTTTGAGTGATGATATAAACATCATTCATGTGATGTGATAACATACAAAGTATTTTATTAGAAGCAAGGTATGATCTGAAAACCATATCTGTCACCGAAGCATCATGTGTCACTGCTTAAAGGATGTTTTCTAGCCTAAAAACTAACTTTTTAGAACTTCTGGGATAAAGGCTCCACATTCACATTCCACATGTTGACAACTGTCAGCTCAAATCTGCTGAAGTCCCAAAGAAAACTTACCTTCTGCTAATGGGCAATCCTGCAGAGTGGATCTGGGAGCAGAAAGCTGGCTCCATGCATCTTCATGCATCACCAGCAATAATTGCGCTGCAGCCTGAACTCAGGCAGTTTCCCTGCTGAGGAAGCACAAACCGGAGAGAGCCTGGATCACACTTCCACAGTAATGGTGGTTCTTCAGCGGTAATAGACGGAAAAAGTAGCAAACATATATTTAATCAGGAGTCATTATTTATGACTGAATACACAAGGGTAGAATGTCAGTTGGTTACATTATCCCCTTTGTTCAAAGTGACCTTTCACAGTTGAGGCAAAGCATTTTGAGACTAGCTAGAGCGTTCAAATACCTCTAAGCCTGCCTATTCAGGTAAGGGCTTCTGCTAGAAACCCAGAGCTATGCTGTGGGAGGCAGGACTGTCAAGAGCAGGGGTAGAGATAAGGGACAGGCTACAGCTACATGGCAGCAGCTGACAGCCATGGCTGGATGCCTCCAGGTCCTTCCTCCCCAGTGCTGACTTACAGGGGCTTTCCTCACTGCAGGTAGCTGCTCCTCTCCTGAAGCCTCAGCAAGGCACTTAGGGCAGCTGGGGTTTTGGATCCAGACCTGCGACAGGATTTGTGATGTGCTGGGCCTAGCAGGACTGAGTGGCACAGCTGGTGCCCAGAAAGAGGCATACTGGTAGTTGCTGAATATTTTTTAGGATGCTATCGTCTCTTTTGTTGTGGTGCAAAGAGACCTGCCTGTGAGGGGAGAGCAAACTCCACAGGTTTCAGTTTCCCCCTGCTGTCATTTTCTTCAGTCAACAAACTGATTTAAACCAAGCGTTGTTCTGAGCTAAACAAGAGCCCCAACAGTCTGATTCTCATAAATGTTTAAGGACACTTTGTACCACTCTGTCAGCTTAAAAGGGCCTTGTGGACTTAGTAAACTACTTTTGCATTCACTGTAATGCTTCTGATATTACTTATATGGAGTAAAGCAACATTCATATAAATAAGAGTCAAGACCTAAAATGCAGTCTTTCAAAATTTCTACAGAGACAAAACAGAAATGCTTAACAATGATCCCATCCTACAAGATCATCTCACAGCTATGCAATTACCTTACCGCTTCCTATTAAAAAATGCTACCATAGCTGTAGCAGTAATTAGTTAGTCAAAGAAAAAGTAAAGTGTATTAGCATGAAGAGTATGCTATATATATATATATAACACACTATATGTGTCTGGTGCAAAGGTTGGCTTGAATTTGGCTTCATCTTTAGTCAGTTTTTTGTAGTCAGTTTGTAGTCAGTTTAAAGATTATGGGACTTTCACCTACATTAATTTTTAAGAAGGAGTAAACAATGCTGAAAACTGTAAAGTTACCCAATCTTTTTGAATAAAGGTACTGCACACGCTGGGAGAAGCAAATCCCTAGGTACAACCCTATTTTTTGCTTCTAACTTTTGAGGTAGGTCCTCTGCACTGGGAACACAGAGATTTTTTTGCTGAGGAATGGCAGGAAAACCTTGATCAGACATTATCGACAGTAAGTCAACAATATGGTTTGACTGGTGGAATTGTCTCAAAAAAATATTGGCTGTCAGTCAAGAAATATGTGCTAGAAACTATGCTAGAAAAAAACCTTTTTTACCACCACAGGCTTGATTCATGTTACTTCAGGGACATGGTATGAGATAGGATGTACGAGGAGGGGGATACAAAGGGAGTGCAAATTTGGCACATATTCCTTTCGGGCCTCCTTTACATACCCAAAGCAGAGTAAGAAGGACTTCAGGGAGTATTTACAAGAGCTGCCAATGCTGTTCTCCTTCCATGGCCTCTGCAGACCTTGCAAAGAGGGGGTTAACGCCCCCTGCTGTACCCCAAAGACTGGTGCCCCCTCTGACCTGTCCCCTGGAGCAGCCTATTTCACCCACGGACCTTAAGCGGGAGCTGGGGACAGTTAGCCTTGGCAGGCTAGTGATGACTGCCATGAGATCCCCGTAATGTGAGCAATTCCCAGAGCACAGAATGAAGAGACCAGAGAATCAGACTGGAGATCCAAATTCCAGTCATGCTCCCAGCCCAAATTAACCATAGCGGCCACCACACAGATGTAGTAATTGAAGAATAGGCTGCATAAATATAAAGGTGTGTGATTTTTATATTTGCCATTTTAAAAGCCAGTGATAGTCACAGAGCGAGGAAAATGCTGCATTTTATGAGTCATCAGCCCCCTTTATGAGATATATTTTGGACTGTATATCACTGTATTGTGAGGGAAAGTATTTCAATAAGATTAATTAGGTGATGTTTGTAAAACATTTTGAATCTGGGAAGCACCGTATAGATGTGAGCTATTATTATTGTTATTTATTACAAGGGAGATGCAAATCCTTTCTAAATGTTGACTAAAGCCTTGCAGTTTTTATGGTCACAACTTTGTCAAAAAGATTTTTATCTTCCTAGCAGCAATGTGCTCCCAAAGATGTTGAGCTTTAAATCAACAGCTGTTATACCTCAAGCAAGTTATGAATTTTCCTTGATTTACAGCAGTTGGGGCTTTTTTATTTTTCTTTTTAGGGATGGGGGGGAGAAATGTGTGCTTTTGCAAACATGTAACATAAGGCTAAGGGTTCCTCAGAGGAAAACCACATCTACCCCTAGTGAGGCTGTTAAATCCAAATTCAGGCACTCGGAGAATGACCTGGTTTTCTTCACACAGGGGAGGTAGCAATTCCCACTGAACACACCACGAGGTGCTCTGGGAGGATGCACCCTTAACAATATCACTTATTTGCTTGTCCTGGTCTGGCTGCAGAATCCTCCATTTAGATGCTAGCTAGGTTGTTTTTTGTTTGGTTTTGTCTGATTGTAGCTACCTGTTTATTTGCTTTAAATACCGGTCTGTCATACAGTGAGAGCTGTGCAAATACCGAGGGAGCTTGAGTTATTCAGTAGAGTCCTTGAAGGGGAAGGGAGCTCCCTCACAGTGTCCCCTTCCCCAGAGCCCTGCTAATTATCCCATATCATAGGAGTTCCTAAGGGAAACCATAAGGGGAGTTGTCAGCAGCATTTTTATACCCTCTTAACCTGATGCAGGCAGCAATACATGTGCAAGCCAAGGACAGATTACCTTGCACTTGAATACAAACAGGATTAGGACCCTCCTTTGTTCAGATTCCCCTTCTGAGTGTCAGCGTGAGCAATATGTTGACCAGAAACTGAGGCCACTTGTGTGAACAAAAGCTATTGTCTCCAGCAGTGCTATTGAAAAAGCACCTGGAAGAAGCAGAGGATGAAATCTGTGGTATTCATCTGTTAAGATCACTTGGAGAGGAGTACTGGGAAGCCCTGACTCTCCTGTAGCCGATGGGAGTGTTGCACATTTTCCATGCACATGCATGCAGTCTACCCTTGCAATTATGGACTTTGACCAGGAAAGTTTGAAACCACTGGCTTTTTATGCACCTGCAGTGTGGCATCGTTTTCAAGTGATGAGGGTGTGTATCACACATGTTCTTGTCTATCCTGGCTGGTGTTCTGTACAACAAACATTTCTGGCCAACAGTTCACTTTAAGGACATCAGTGGAGAACTCGTCCAGATTATTGCCGTAACAGGTTTGCTCACTGAGAGGGCTGCATCTGTTCCAAACACCAGCCAACTCCACCATCTTATCAGTGAAATATGTATTTTTGTCCTTTTAGGACATCCAGTGTTGGCAGCACGTGTACAGCTCTCCCTTCCTCTGCCTGCCTTCACAACACATGGGTCCACCAGGAGTTCCAGGTCTCACTAAGGGAATCCTCTGCAGACCCACGGTCATCTCGATTCTGACCCAAATCTCCGCGAATCCTAATAAGGCCCCTGCTCACAACTGAGTGCAAGTTACAGTTACCTACTTACATATTAGCAGGTTATTGCAACAATTGTTTTGGGCCAAACCCTGCCAATAACTTCATATGGATGACTCCAACTCAGCAGACAGTGAAGTGCAGTTATAGGGTACAGCAGAAGAGGATTGAAAACCCACTGGTTTTTAAATAAGATGCTATGACTATGTGGAGCAACGAGCCATCCCCAAAAGGAGAAAGGAATGTGGCACTAAGAGATACAGGAGTCTCATGCGGATCCTACTTGCTTCTTCCACCCCACAGTACAAACTCCTCATCCACAGAGACCTCCTCTACAAGTTCTTTAATTTGGCCCATAAATAGGACTTCAAAGCATAGATACAATAAATGTGGACTTCAAAGTTGGGCTTTCTTATTTCTTTTGCCGGTGTACAGAAGCACTGGTATTTCAGGACAGATTTTTTTTCTAAAAAAATAGGCATCTTTTAATTAAATCCAGCTGTAAATAATGATATTTTTACACCAGGACTGTCAAATATTCCATTAAAAAATCAACCTAACATAAATACTTATATTAAAAATGTTGTATTTTTTTCTTAGCTCCAGTTCGTGCCTACAGCCATTCCGAAAGACATGAATATTTCTCTCTGACACATATTTGGCTGAGAGGTTAATATTTTGCTCTAAGTGTTTCCCACTAAACATTGTGACAAAGTTATGTTGCTATTGCACAGCAATTTGATGTTTAAACCAAAATTTTTAAACTGCATGTACATGCATAACTTTATGATTCACTAGATCATGCCATGAAAGCCCCGGTATCTCAGTTTGTGTTCTGTGGAATCCACAGCTACCTTAAATTTGTAGACATTGCTATCCTTGCACGAGAATCACCCATTAAATTGGGATGACTGGAGAACTATTTCTGGGCTTTACAGAGATTAACCAAACTTTATCTCCCACTATTGAAAATGCTTCTGCAACATGCTGTGCATTGGCAACTGAATAACAGATTGACAGGCGTAAGAAATTGCCATGTCCTCTCAGATGTTCATTGGATTTTTACAAGTAGACAAGCCCCCAGAAAGCTGCTGGGTGCTGCTGTCTTGGAGCAATTACTGTGAGTACCGGGAAAGAGTGTTAACCAAGCTGTGCAGGGTAGGGAAAGAGACAGAAAAGAAGTGAGCCACTGCTTCATTCCTCTCCCTCCCCCCTTAAACTAATTATATGGTAGTTTAAGGAATGGCAATGAGTTTGGTAGAATCAAAACCTCACCTCTGAAGCTAAACTAGTCTTTTACCATCAGGTATTCTGTATTTAACAACACAGTCATGCAGTGACTGGAAGAAAGGTTTGCTGCACTGGATGGGCGTGCATGGCTTATTTATTTATGAAGACAGCCTGCCTCATTGAATCCAGCCTCATCAGAGGTGCACTGAATGAGTCCTTGTACCATCAGCACACATCGCTCCTCTTTGCCTGGTACATGCTTTGTACATCTCAGTATGGACTTACAGGTGGATGAATACAAGTGAGAGTTACAATAACATCTTTTAAAACTGTATTTAAATTATTCTAAAAATACCTGTGGGGAGCATAAAGAGCATCTGCACATGGTGTGTTGCATGGTCAACATTTTTATCAGTATCTGCCATGCTGCAGAGAAGTCTCACACTGAAGGAACCAGCCCTTTTCTCAAAGAGCTTGTGTGACTCTGAGCTGTGGCTCTGGCCCAAAACAGGATGACCCTTGCATGTAATACTCCCTAACTGGCTGCTTCCCATTAAGCCTGGGCTTGCAAATTGGTTTCTTGCATTCACAGACAGGGGCCTTAGCAGTCTGCTTAGATCATACCTGCATGAGAAGCCCCTTTCTTCCTCATCACCCCTAACCTTCATCAATACCTGATTTGAGCACCCAGGAACAGAAGAGGGAAGGAAGAGCAGGGAAGAGTCCTCGCGCTTCACCTCTTTTTCCTGGACCTTAGCAGGGGTTGGGAGCACACAGCGTACAAGGAGTGGCTCACAGATGGATTTGTGCAATCTTAAGAAGAGATAGATAAAGAGAAATCTTGCTGTCTTCAGCTACATAACAGAAGTGTACAAAGACAGACTCTTCCCAAAGATAGGATGAGAGGCAAGAGCACAAGTTGCAACACAGGAAATTCCATTTAGAAACTAGGAGAAAAGAAAATCACCCTGAGGGCAGTCAAACATTGGACCAGTTTGACCAGAGAGGACATAGCACCTTCATCAACAGAGATACTCAGAATTTGACTGGGCAAGATCCTGAGCAATCTGATTTCAATGGACAAGTTTCAAGCCAGGGCTTGGACCAAGCAACCTCCAGAAGTCACTTCCTCACTCTGCCATTCTGCAATTCCAGGATTAGCAGTGATTGTGCTGCAGCAAACACCAGTTTCTTAATGCCTTTCTCTTATTTCAATTCAGAAGTGAACCTAACCACCCTATTGCACTCTGACCTCCAAGGGCACCAAGGTAAGGGGTGATGTCACATATGCTGGGGAGCTTTAATGCTTTATACAAGTTTCAAGCCTCAGAGCTGAGTTCTCACCTGGGTTAAATATCTGCTGAGGACGATTAGCAAGCAACCTGAGCTCATGCTGATAATGGTTTACATGCATTTGTTCTATAGCTATCTAACTATCAAAAGACTTACATGGTAATTTAGTGCTTTATGGCAAGTGGCTGATAGTAAATGAAGCAATCAGAACTTGCTGAATATTCCACTAGGCAGTAACAGAGAAGAGTTACCAGGGTCCTGTGTGTCATTATCTCCCCCACTGATCCTTTGGGGATTCGTTCTGCCATTTCTGTCTCCATAGCACAAACATTGTCCTCCTCCTACTATTCACTCTGTTAGAAACCACTGCACTGTCACAGCACTTGACCATGACAAAATTAGAAAAGCAACCTTGTTCCCATGAATGTTGCAGTGCTAGTACAGCCTCCTTCTGCTTAGAAAACTGACCTTACTTCCTATTCGTGTAATCTTAAAGCCAGCAAAGCAGGCAGAGACAAGTCATTGTTTCCTTTCAGTGACGTATGGCTGGAACAAAAGGCCAAGCATTTGTTTGTCATAGGAAATGCACCTATCTATGATGAAATAAGTAGCAATTTACTCAAAAGTTTACAGGGATTAATGGGAAACCTCAAAACAAATGTAAGTGTTTCTGGTAAGGAAACAAAAGTCTAGAAATCACATTGCCTTTGGCTACTTCAAATCAATCAGCATCAATTGAAAAACATAT
This sequence comes from Phalacrocorax carbo, assembly GCF_963921805.1. NCBI lineage: Eukaryota > Metazoa > Chordata > Aves > Suliformes > Phalacrocoracidae > Phalacrocorax > Phalacrocorax carbo. The sequence goes on along the minus strand of NC_087513.1, from coordinate 41,049,569 downwards.
GCAAATATCACCTAAGTAAATTCATCCTCCTCCACTAAAATCTGCCAATCACAAGAGCAGTGAATATCACTGGACGACTAAATTTTGAATGCTGAGTACATTTTGTACTAATTGTAGTATTTTATTATATCATCAAGTGAAAGAAAACTGTCAGTGTTCTCAATAACTGTGTACACAATAAATGCCTGAGAGGTTGTTGCCATGAGTATTATCTGTCAAACAAATATCAGTGCCTCAATTATTGTGTTTTTTCAGCAAATACAGAATCAACCCACGAAGAGTGACAGTGGAAGAGCGCTGGCACCTTTATAGCTCTGTAACTCTGCCAGGGAATGATTTAGCCAAATACCCAGATGGTGTGAATCAACACAGCTCCATTGACTTCTTCAGACTTAACCCGCTTTAGGCCATCTGAAGACCTGGCCCATGGAAATCACCAGTAGGTCTTCCAGCCACACACCAGTGCAGGGTGTTCTGCTGCAGTCTTAGCATTCCGGCCTCTCTCAGGCTTAGCCCAGGTCTTCCTCCATCTGATGCTTCCCAGGCAATGCCAGCACTGATAGTGAATCTCAGCATTCATTTGGGAAAAGAACGACTTAGTTTCTAGCCTAACTGCTTGAAGAGAAAAGCTTGGTATCAAAAATCTCAAAAAAAAAAAAAAAACAGAAAAAAATAATATCTCTTCATTTCTAAACCACGTCCTGACTTTTTTGGTCATGACAGCCCTTCTAGTATGTTTTGATAGGTTAAGATTTTTTGTCTTTAAGACAAAGAAGTAGTGCTGCTTTCCCATTTTATGCAGGAAGACAACATGCACTTTGAACCACTTCATCCTTCAGGATGCTTTTTCTGACACTCTGTATGAGTTTTCTTCTTCAGGATTTCTCTTGTTTGAGCAGGTGGGAGTGGCTTTTAAGATTTCAGGCACTTTATATTACCTATTGTTTGGGATTCTGTTCAGAAGTTGATTGCTGTCCGTTTATTGGAACAAATGGACCAAGAGAGAAACTGCATTCAAGAAAAAAAACATAGTGTCTGGATCCTGCAGATCTAAAATATGTCATCAACATAGATGTATAACTTATTCCTCACTTGTGAGGACTGCAGTAGCTGGTAGCACTGATGTGGTTTTAAATTGAATCTATTTTCAGAATCTTTTTGGCTTTCTTCTATGTGCAATACCTTTTTTTCACAAAGTCCTCAATTTTGATTAAGTTGTGTTTACGAAATGAGAGATGGATCCTAAAATCAGATACCCCTTCTTGCAGTAAATTCTTCTGCCTCTCGCGTACATAGACTACTGTAGAATAAGCCAGCCTTAGCATGGTGACCCCTACTGAAATATGTAGGAGTATATGTAAAGCACTGAGAGGGCTTTGTGAAACCCTGGCGAATCTTTTGCTCACACATTGGATGAATTTGCAAGGTGGCTTTGAAGTAGTCTGTCAGTAATTATCTATCTGTTAAAGAACTATTGTTGTCTATTTCAGTGGCTTTCTGCCATGTTATAATTAATGAATTTTCGTGCTGGTTAATTTTTTCTGTATTCATTAAAATGATACAATCAAGTCATTTGGGCCAAATACTTAATAAAGGTTTTTGATAGGGAATATAGTCTTTAATTTTCTTCCTACTGAATAATTATAGAGAAAAATAATTTTTAAAAGCTTGTTTACATGAAAAATTAGAATAGCTATTTCACTTTAAATTCATGTCCTTCCTTAATCCTAAATAACTTTCAAATAAGGCCTAATTTAGGGAGCGAGTAGAACAATGAATTTATGCCTGTGTAGCTTTGTTTATACTCAGGACCTAAAGTAAGAGCTTCCATTTGTTTTGCTTGATTTTAATGAATTGCTATTACAAGCAGGGGATTTCCTAGGCATATGCATCAACCCATGTGCAGGGCTGTTCCATCAATATTTTGTCAGTCCCATTCTAACACGCCGTGTATCGGTATATATGTGTGAGGGCATAGGCAGCACCTCAGATCACCTCAGACACCTAATGTTCACTTTATGTAGCTGACTGCTGCTAGATATGGGGCTCCATGCTGTGACAGCTAATGAATTTTTTCTTGGTCAAGTGTTTGTGGGCTCTGCTTCTACAGCAGAAGGTTTTATACTGCAGTTAACACCATACATAGCTTGATGAAAGACTCATTCGCCATATTTCAAGGTATTTCAAGGATTCATTGGAATATCTTTGCACATGCTTCCTCCCTTTAATGTATTTAAATTTCTGTCCTGAATGATTCAAGAGAAACCTCTCAATTCAGTTGTATCCTTCCAATTGTTTCCCACTGTATTTCCAGCCCTGCCAAAGGTAAAGTTCCAATAATGGGTCAACAGGTGCCTTATAAATTCAACAAGGACAAATGCAATGCTGTGACCCTGTGAAGAAGAAACCCTTGCAGCAAGTCGGCCTGGGGAGGAGCTCTGCGGAGGAGGTCCTGGGAGTGCTGGTGGGCAGTGAGCCAAGCACAGGCCAGCAGTGAGCCCTGGCCAACAGTGCCCTGGGCTGTGTCAGCAGAAGCACAGCCAGCAGCTCAAGGAAAGTTATTATTCCCTTTACTCAGCAGCTGTTAGACCACAGCTAGAGCACTGGGTCTAGTTTGGGGCTCCCCAGTACAGGAAAGGCACCAATAAACTGGAGTGAGTCCAGGGGAGGGCCACCATGATGGTAGGCGCTGGAGCACGTGCCCTATGAGGACCAACAGAGAGACTGGGGCTTGTTCACCTGGAGAAAGAATGGCTTTGGGGGGACCACACAGAAGCCCCCAGCACCTACAAGCATCTTATCAAGGAACTGCAGGCAGGATTTTCCCAGCAACCTGTGTCTGGAGGCTGAGACTCAACAGATACAAGGTCAAACCACAGAGGTTCAGACTGGACAGAAGAAAGGTTTTCCCACAAGGACAATCAAGCAGTGGAGCAAACTGCCCAGAAAGGCTCTGCAATCTCTGTCCCTGGAGGTTTTGAAGCCCACACTCTGGGTACAGCCTGGAGCAACCTGGTCTGACCTTGTAGCTGATGCTGCTGTGAGAAAGAGGTTGGGCGAGAGGCCTCCTGAGGCGCCTTCCAACCCGGATTAGCCCATAATCCTATATGTGTCAGAGAGGAATTAAGCTATGCAATATATTCCCTTTGTGATTGGGGCAATATGAAATGTCACTGATGTCCTTCTACCCCTCACGATATATATTGTTGTTTCAAATCTTGCAGGTGTATCATAAAGCTTACCTAAGAAAATCTTGGAAATAAACGGAAAAAAAATATTCCTTTTTTTTTTTTTTTATTCTGGAAGTTATGAAACATGAGCCTAAGATGAAATAATGCTTCACTAAAAGCAGAATAATTTACAACAGCACTCAATCAGATAGTTTAGGATGAAATAAAGCCCTAGTATTAGGTTATGCTAAATATAAAGAGCCAAACCAAGTCTGGGTGTAACTCTTTAGGGTTTTAATTCAATTACTTGGGATCTGAATGGAATACGAGAGTACTTTTGAGTTTTCCTACTACATACCTAATGCACTGAGACCTGGAAAAAAGGATTAGAAATTGAACGACATAGAGAGAATTGTGCCACAGCAAGAGTTTGGCTGTGGAGGAACCTCAGAGCATTTCATAGATGCTTTCACTTAGCGATCTGTCTACAACTAAATGTCTCCTCCAAACATACAGAACACAGAGGACATTGAATTAAGTATAAATGTCTGGCTGCCTTGGATATTTAGGCCATAAATTTCAGGTACACAACTTAGCACAATGGAGTCAGTGCTTGTAGATTCAATTTCTGAAGACTTATCACCAGACAAACAGTTAATTATTATTTATTGGTATTATTAGCATTCTGCAACACTACTACTAATTCTTTTCAGCTGACCTTTAGCTGTCTCTTAGCAGAATCTGGTAAGAACCCTGAATCTCAATAGCACCAGCTATTGAGAAGGTATGGAACCAGAGCTATGTAATCGCAGTATAATCTCGTTACTCTCCCAGCAAAATAATCATTCAGTATAAGCTATTGGAAGCAGAGATCCTCTCCTGTTAGCTAATATTAGCATTATCACTACTTAGCAAAAATATTAAAACAGGTATAAAAGAACCTTAGCCTGAAGTGAGAAAAAACAATATTTAACAAAACCCAATCTTTTCAGGTTCCGAACATGTGAAAAATAGTTAAATGCTCAGCAGTGCCAGCCCTAACTGCTAATGGGATAAATCTAAAACCTCATTGTCAATTAATTAACTTATCCCTGCTTCTCAAATTAAGAAATCAAATAAAGATAAACATGTAATTTTCTTTCTTTCCATGCTTCAATTCCCAAAAGTGCTGCAAGTATATTTTCTACAAACAGCCTCAAATGATGTAAAAAATGCAAAAGGTACAGTCGATAAATACAGCCAGAAAAAAACCTTTAAAATACTGTTCTCCATTTGTTTAAAAGAAGAAAATGGAAGTGTTGAAGTGCAGAGGTGCACAAGAGCAGGTGAATAAGACTCTGTCCCTGACAATTGTCACTGCAAAATTCCCACTGAAGTTATTTCTGCACAGAGAATGAGCCAAGTACAGAGGGCAGCCCCTGCCTAATAAAATGTCAAACAGTGCTTCTCCTGCCATTCACTTCTAACATAAAAAGCCACTTGCTATCCTCCTCCTCCAAATCCTTATCATCTCAGGACCTCCTCACCCGGAAGGGGCTTGAGCCCACATCTGCTGCAGGAGTCCAAACCAAGAGTTGTCCAGGAAGGTTGACAAAGAAATAGTGAAACTGGGACACTCTCACCCAAAAGGGAGAAGAATAACTGTTGCTATCAGTGGATGTTCTGCTACTCTTCCCACGCAGGTGGGTCTCGGAGCCAGTGGGAAGAAAGGCAGTCTCAGGGGTCTTTGTGATGGTGATGCCCAACCAGGGCTGCAACCCTGTGCTCGGGACTTTCACCGTGGAAACAAAGCCATAAATTTGACTCCTGCTCGTGGGACTGGGGTTATTTTTACACAGATCTCTCTCATTAATTCCAAATTTCAAGGAAAGAGAAGCTGTCAATCCCATTCTTTGATCAAATGGGTGTCAGGGACTATCCAAGAGAGACAAATTTAAGCTCAGAAAGGTAGTGCCTTTCTATCACCTTGAGTTCAGCACTGGAGCTCCAGGCTGGTGTTGAAAAAGTAGCTTTGAACTGGTTCCTCTTGAGTAACTCTGAACTGTTCCTGTAACTTTGTACCTGTACTCTGTTCCTGTAACTCTGAACAGAGTTCCTGTGAGTAACTCTTCTTGGTTTTCCAGTTCAGTGGGGGGGCTTTTCGGTTACCACTCTGGGGCACAGCGCGTGGGTGAGTTAAGCATTGCACTTCAGCAGCCGGGAACAAGATATCAAAAAAATTGCAATGTGGCACCTGACCCTTTGCCAGTCGTGTCCACTACCAACAAATAATTTATATCCTCCCGGTTAATTCCGTACCTAAAACTCAAAGATCGTAATTTGGCACAAGGGAGTTCAAATATTGTGAGATTTTTTTTCTGAGAAGCCAGAAAGGAAGATTATGGAAAGGAAAAGGACTTACGGGGGGAAAGTATTTGCTTATGAATGAATACATAATCAAACAGAATGGATTTAAATGTGAAAATCCATCTGAAGAAAATACATTCTTAATCTGCCTAATTTTGACAAGATGTTGATAGGTGGTGTAGATTTTTTTCTCTTCAGGGAGCCCATTTGCCATTTCTTCTGTTCACCAGAAGCCTCCATCAACCAGGGGTTGTTCTTGAGATATCTCCCTATCGCAGGGAGATCCCCCGTTGCCATTTAAGCCATCTTCTTTTCTAACATGCAGAGGACAAATCTGAAGATGCAACTCCTCTATTTTTCAGGGTAAGATAAAGATATAACTAATTCGCATCAGCGGTCACTATATGGAACAGAAGTTATTTCAGGTTCCTTTAGGAATTCTCTAAGCCTAAGCCTATCAGCCCAGCAAGGTATTTGGACATCCTACCTTAAAGCATATGAGCTACCCTAGGATTTCATGTGATTTAGGTAACTTGAATTCACTTACTGAATTAGGTTGGCATATAACGTTAATCCTTCTCTTGCCTCCCTCCGACAGGTATTACTGTGGACGGCAGGCACTCTGTTTCATAACTGGGCACAGAATTGCAACAGTAGTTGTGGTTTTCAAAGAAAATAGCATTAAAATTCACACTCAGGAACATTTTTACCTGTTGATGCATTTAAGAAAGGAACATACAATTAATACCTAGTGAAAAATTGTACATGCATTACATGTTTGTAGAAGAGATCATATTCTCTAGCTATTCAGTTATTTGTCACATCAGAAGAGGTGATCCCCAGTGTGAACTGACTCCCTCAAGGTATCCTTGGAGATAGCTTCAGTTTATGTCTGGAGTAACTCCTAAAGCCCCACTTTTTTGGAAGATCCCTTAGACCTCAGCCTTGCTACCATTCTTCATTGCTTTTTTCTTTTTTTTTTTTCTTTTTTTTTTTTTCCACCGAGACTTCACTTTACTGACACCCACAGAAAGAAGCTGTGCTGATGGGCACAGGCTGGGTGTGCCAGCTGCTGGGCTGTGGTTTCTGCAGCCATGGCATGCTTGGGGCACTAGGCTGACATCTGAAAGGTGAATGATGATGCTGCCTGGGCAACTGCTGCCTCCCCACCTGGCCTGGGTGTCAGACAGGCTCCTCTGGGTGCTCAGGCTGGGGCAGGCTGTCTGACCAAAGGTGTAGTTAAGCAGAGATTTGGGTTGGGTTTTGTGGGTTTTTTTTCAGGGGTGAGTGGCCCTCTCTTATCACCGTATTTAGGCACCTGTTTCTAATCAGTTTTTGGCTGTAGCCTGTGCCTGCCTAAAGGTGTGATCTGCAGGATATTCTTGATGTCATTAATTACATTAATTATTAGCTTTGCTTGTGCCCACTTACACCCACTTACCAGCCCCTGGGTACTACCATGTTGTTAGAAACAGACATGCAAACTAACATTCTCCCTGTGTGGTGTTTTTATACAATGTTTATCAGAGCATAATAGCTGAAATAATACTAAGAAAAATGAGGAAGAATCACAGTACACCTGCTCAATCTCTCTTTGTGCATTAAAGTATAAGAACAATACCCCTGAAAAGGCAAACCACCACTGATGGGTACCTCACTGTGCATCGGAGCTAGCAACCACCAGTCCCTATGAATGGTCTGTTCAATCATGACAACTGATTTCGGCCCAAGACCTGATCCTGTCCCCTCTCTTGGGATATTGAATTGTTTTGCCAGCCATGCTGCCCTCTTTCCCCATAGCCCCACACCACGTCTTCACATGGCCAGAAGGAAGTACCTTCTCCATATAATCAAAGTACCGAGGCTGGCTGGTAGGTGCCAGCTGCATGCTGCATTCTGTGGCCAGGACTGCTTGGTGCCCTCTCACCTGGCTGGAAACACAACACTTACATTAAGATGAGTACATGGGTGAGTTTCAGGGACCTTCCCATCACAGGGGGAGATGACCACCAATCTGCCATCCTGATGGAAACACATCCTGGCCTGTGATGACAAGGGGTTGGAGTATACCCCAGAAAACCTTATCCGACCTGCTCCAGTTGAAAGTTTCCTGCCAGTGATGCATAACCTGATGTATTTTTTTATTCTGTTGTCAGCTGCTTCTGAGTCACTGCTTACCACATACTTTTAGTGTAAGTTCATCAGCTTGATCCTGCACACAAAAATACATTCTTACCTTAAAAGTCTTGTTTAGCCATATGGGAATCACTCACATGCTTGGTTCCTTGGGTGAATGAGACCAGGTTATTCATAGAATGGTATGATCAAGCCCTACAGACATAGTCAAAGTCACCCTTTCTAGCCCTCCTCCTCCACCCACTTCTCCACAGAAAGGAGGTTGCATGTTTGCGCTGTAAGTGGATGGGAGCCTCTTCTCTTTTCATCAATGGGCGTAGCACTTAAGCAGAATTCCACACAGGCCACATACTTCACGCCATTCCCTTAACAAGTGCAGACCACTTAATGGGAGAGTTTGAAGGATCAAGTAACTGAAGTGAATTTGTGAAAGCAAAGGCAGAGATATTCCAATTAATGATGGTTGGCATCACACAAATTGCTCCTTTTCTGAAATACATGCTAAAAAGTATCTTCAAAGGAATTATTTGATAGCTTCATTTATACATTTCTATAATTATAGCCCCCAGACTTACGTTTCAACCTTCTTTATTTCCATTCACAAAAAAAAAAACCAAAAAGTTGTAGAGCTTTTATTTTCTGCAGACAGATGTAGTTTATATCTCACAATTTATTTTGACCAAGTAAGAATCAGGGCGAGCCTAGTAAACAGTACAAAAGAGCCTTGGGTTTTGTCCCTACAAGGGGAGGAGGTTCCCTTGCTAAAAACTGACAATTATATAGCACATGAATATATTGATTCAGGACACACTATGTCACGTACATCTTCCTTGTCAGATACAAGTAAGTGCCTGCTTCTTCATGCATATGAAAATCTTAAAATGTTCTCTTTTAGCAAAAGAACATAATCTTTCTTCCAAAGCAAGTGGGCTGTGGTAGCCTAAAGTCATCTGCAAAGCAGAAAACCCTTCAGTATGAAGTCTTCTGTTATTCCATGCATGTGCACAGTTTACAATATGTACTAAGTGCATAAATATTTATTATAGCTTTATAATTGTGCTTTTACTGTGTGGTTCACTGACATGGAGCTTAGAAGCTTTCTGTTTCTGTTTTGCATTTAACAAAATGCAAACCTCAAATCAAATAGTGCCGAATGAATTGAGATGTACAGACAGTTATGTCTGGTTTTCCATGCACTACATAAAATCACCAAAGTCTATTTACAAGACAGAAAGAGAGCATCTGTGCTGGTTTTGGCAGGGATAGAGTTAATTTTGTTCACAGTAGCTCATATGGGGTTGTATTTTGGATTTGTGCTGAAAACAGCATTGATAACACAGGCATGTTTTAGTTGCTGTTGAGCAGTGCTTACACAGAGTCAAGGCCTTTTCTGCTTCTCACCCCACCCCACCAGTGAGCAGGCTGGGGGTGCACAAGAAGCTGGGAGGGGACACAGCTGGGACAGCTGACCCCAACTGACCAAAGGGATGTCCCACACCATAGGATGTCATGGTCAGCAATAAAAGCTGGGGGAAGAAGAAGGAAGGGTGGGATATTCGGAGTGATGGCGTTTGTCTTCCCGAGTAGCTGCTACATGTGACGGAGCCCTGCTTTCCTGGAGATGGCTGAACACCTGCCTGCTGATGGGAAGTACTGAACAAATTCCTTGTTTTGCTTTGCTTGTGTGTGTGGCTTTTGCTTTGCCTATTAAACTGTCTTTATTTCAACCTACATGTTTTCCCAGTTTTACCCTTCTGATTCTCTCCCCCATCCTACTATGGGGGCAGTGAGCGAGCGGCTGTGTGGGGTTTAGTTGCCCTCTGGGGTTTAAACCCCCACAGTATCTCAGAGGAGCTACTCTCTCATGTCTCCTAATAACACTGCAGATTTGTTTCAAGTTGAAACCTTCCTCACCTGATACTTCTTCAAGAACTGTATATATAAGCAAACAAGTTTAGTAATGACAAATGTTGCCTTCCAAATTCCAATCATATCTGTTCTCAGTTACAGCAATTTCTACCAAAAAAAAAAAGTGCACAAACCATTGGAGCTATTTAGACACTTATCATTTTTAAGACTTAGAGATACAGACCTGGAGTAAAGCCAGTCACTTGAATTGTTGAGATGTCCATTCCAAGTATATCTTTTATAGTGATCATTGCTGACTTGTCGTCAAGATCTATTGGCCTTCTCCAGTTTCTTTACTGCTGAAAAATAATTTTATTTTTCAGTATTTATCCTGATCCTTTTATAAGCTTTCTGCTTTGTTCACAGTATTATTTAACTTGTTCTCCTATATAAATCTGGAGGAACCTTAGCCTCAAAATCACAATGCCAACTTTATATCCTTTATCATCCTTGCAGCCAGAATATCGTCTTTCAGACCCAGTGACTCAGATTCCAAAGTTTCTTGTGGCACATTGAACCATTAGTTCTTAATGAATCTCTTCACCAGCAGTGAAAAAAGGACTTTAATGCAATTCGCTCTGACACATATTCAGAGAATAGTGACTGCATGCACTCACTCAGCTCAGAACTGGTCTGAAAAGGGAACCTGAAACGCATTAAGCAGTTTCCAATCTTTATATCTGAGTCTGACAGTTCATGATTAATGACCAGTTGAAAAAAGGTCTGTGCTTTGCACCTGTGAAATGGCAGCGAATAGGGAGGTGTCCAGGCATCTGGCTGCCACTGCAGTAGCAGGAATGCCTGCCTTCACATGCAAGTTATAAATCGCTAAACAGTTAAGTCCCAAAAATACTCAGTGAACAAGAGAAAGGATGAGGAAATGCAAGCAGGCGCTGTGGCAGAGGATTGATGGAGATTGGGACTCCTGGAATGTGAAGTCCATGTGGATGTTTAAAAATGAGAGGCTTACATTTGCTGTAAGGCAAACCTGTGCCTGGAAATTGCTGTTTGCCAAATAAAAAGACTATATCTTCATCCTCTGCTTTGATTTTCTTTAAAATTAATGGAATACATTAAGCAAAAAAGAAAAAGAACTGAAGTCTTAGGGGCAAAACACATATACTGCCTCCAGAATGCTCTTAAAATTTAAAGCTATACGAAAAACAAAATCATAGCAATGCACAGCAACAAAAACTCTTAAGTAATTTTGAAAAATTTATTGACCATGGTATCTCTTTCCCTGCAAATTCATCTACTCCTCCTGAGAGGGGTCCTGTGTCAGTGAAGGAACCATCTTCTTCGACAAGCCAGCTGTATTTTTGACAACAGTGTATCAATGAACATAGCTTCCTCAACTGTCTTTAAATATTTCTATACAAAGATTTATATTTAGGCACTGTGTAGACAGTGCAAATGAATGATTCATCTGCAGAAAGATGCTGTGATACTGCTGGAAGTAGTAACTTCTTTTGCTCTGCAGCCCAAAATCCATTGATTTCACAGAGGGACATGAACATGAAGTAGCCACTGATCTAAAGCACATAACTGTTACTTGCTCATTAAACAAAATCCATCTCGGATGTTGCCCACAACCCAGAAAAATCTCCAAGTATTTCTGAAGGGTAAATGGAGACACTCTGGATGTTGTAAGGTCTGTTGGGCCAGAAAGAAGGTACAAGATGGGCTGTGACAGTGGAGCCACGCAGTAAGGCCACTGCCAGAGGAAATGCATGGGTTTCATGGGCTTCCTTCTCTCTGGCTATAGCTGACAATATTTATAACAGTTTGCAACACTAATTTCCTGCAGATCCACCTGGATTTTATCAGCCTTTATTTTTCCCCCCAAAGCATTATTTAATTTATCCATTTTACTAAAATTATGATTTGCAGCAATTGGCTTTGTTTTGATCTTGGGATTTCTTAAGTCTTAACTTCTCATGCTTCCTCAGATATAGATTTAGTTCTACAACTGAACATACACGGAGTGCAGCTTGTGGTCTGGTGATTGTATTGTCACAAAACTATTTTTAAAGGCAACAAGTAATCATTGAAATCATCTTTTCCTTTCAGAACCACTTATTCTTTCAGCTCTGCTCAACCCAACAAAGACAGCTTTTTTATTTAACATGAATAAAGTACATGCAAACAACACGAGCTGCCAATGTTACCTATGTTTTTACTGACGTGTGATTACAGAGGACATTTTCATCCGTTCCTTCTTTCCTTACTGTTCTTTAGAAGTCGTGTGCAAGAATAGCACCAACTTTACTTCAGTAACATTTACTACACTGGGAAGTAAATGAGAGTCCCACTCAGCAGTAGAAAATTGATGTGAAATACCATCTGACATGTTTATAGCAGCATTTAATTATTTAATCAATTTAATAACAGAATATTTAAACCAGCATAAAAAAAAATCACCGGGCATAACCAATTCAGTCTATAAATCAGACATTTTGCTCTTCTATTTTCATTCTTCAATTACATTCTGCAAACTAATCGGCAACACTTGATGGGAATATAGGATGTAGGCAGACTATTAGAGGTGAAGCAATCAGATCTTCACAAGAAAATTAATTTGTACAGCCACTATTACTGTCTCATACACACACATTCAGATTTGCACACACAGCCAAGCAAACAGCCCTGAGTATTGCTAATTGTGATTACAGCCAAATGTCATAAAACACATTTCACAATATTCAAGGGGATGGTAGCTGTGCTCATTCTTTTATCTTTTTATTTGCTTTGACACTATCTTTGCAATCTTCAGATAGGCTTTTGCTTGTTTTTCCCCTTGATTTGTGAAAAAAAATTGTCTTGTATCCCAGTATTCATACCGGGTTTATTTGAACTTCATTAAAACCACTCTGTTAATTTCTGAATCGAATAGAAAGTATGTCAAAATGTCTAACAATGGTTCTCATGAGACATAACGAGACACTTCAGTGCAAAAACTAATAATAAAATGTTTATAAGGATATTCCATCAAAATGAAATTTCTCCTATCATGTATCCTCATTTCAACCAGCTAAAATTCTTACTTTCAGAAAAGCAAGTAATTCTGGCTCTGGGAAACTCTACTACACATTAAGATTACCTCTCTGGGTGGGATGTTGTCTTTCTGAAGCCCCCAGGTACTTCTTTGCACTCATCACACGTGCACTGCTGGAGCTGGTGACTCTTCCATGGACTGGGCCTCCTCCAGCAAACACTAAAATCTGGCAGACCCTGGCTGTAAATGGAGGTTGGGAGGATTCATGCAGCTCAGAAGAAAGCCTCTCCCAAGGCAAACTGTAATTGAACCTCTTTTTCAGAGAGCTGTTAAAATCAGCATACAAAAGATAGTCCTACATACAAGGTATACTGAGCTGTGTTTGCTGCTCCCCAGGGCTGCACACTTCTTAATGAGCTGAAGTGGGAATTGAAGGATTGTCTGGATTACTTAAATTTTAGGGATGACTTCAGGAGCACTTGTTTAGTTAAAGCACCTTGAGCACCTGCTGTGGGCTGGCTTCTCATAAGTTCAGCACAAGGAGCTGCCAAACAGACGTTCAATGTGGAATTAGACAGGAATGCTAAAATATCTGTATCCTGAATAAAAACTAGATTTCTCCTTTGTGCAGCATCACTAAGCTGGAGAAGGGCTGCAACAGAACTCTTGAGATCCTCAGAGGAAAGAACAGGTACAATTTGTATGATTGCAGCCCAAACGAAAGGACTGGAAGCCACTCATGGTACCTAACATGCACTGTCTCTTGTGCACCCGACATCCCTTCTCAGCTCATCCATGCTGCACGCCTCCTGCCCGCGCAGGGACTCTCTGGCAGGAGGGCTTGGTGGGACTTTCAGACACCTGGAGGGACAAAATCCTCTGCATCCTGTGTTTGAACTGTCTGGTCCCCTGCACCACCCAAATATGTCTTGTCTTCAATTTATCATCACTGTACAAGAAAGAAGAAAGCATTTACCTTATAATCGGCTGATTGGGGAACAAAAAAACACACCAGGCATCAGTTTTGTATTTTGTATTCCAGCATAGTTTGAATCACAAGACATCCAATTACCCAGACACTCTGGGGCTGCCTTTATTGGGGTTTATCTTTCATTCTTCCTACTTGCCATTAAGAAAAAGAAAATGGGAGGGGTACTCTAATACTCTATGGGTAGAAGGAAAAAAAGGAAAGAAACAGAAGGTGATCAGCACTCCTCTGATGCAGCAGGAGGAGCAGGAAATAATTCTCAACAGAGCTGAGAAAAAACCAGCTCTTTACCATAGGTATGTGTCTATCCAAGTTCCCAGCAGAGCAGGGATGTGTCACCAGGAAAGTTGTATAAAGGGGTGCATGCACTTTCCACTCAACTGTGAAAGCTGTGCTAGTAGGCAGTGGTAACTCACATTCGGCCACAAATTTGTTATCGCCGTAGCTCAGCAAGATGCTCTGCCTTCCTCTCTTACAAGCCTCCCATTTTGGCTGACATTACTGACATTTCCAAAGCAGTCAGAGCTGCAGACAGAGCCTGGCTGGTAGTCAGCTCCAGTTCCAAGAAATACCTGCACTGCTGAGCACTGGCTCCCAGAAGGCACTTCCAGCAGGGCCTTCTCAGCATCAAGCATCGCTCTCCCATCATTTGGTGGTCAATAGTTCATTGTCCTCCAAAGCATAAAGTGAAGCCCATATGTCTGCTGTCAGGGAAAACAAAAAAAAAAAAAGAAAAAAAAAAAGGCAGAATTCTCTGGTAATACCATCCAGATCACATCCATCCTCGTGGCTATGTTATAATACGCACAGCTTATTTGTTAAGAAGTAATCAGTTTTTATAACCACATTTATAACAAGTGTTGGAGCACCTACAGCAGAGAATCGAGGCTGCCTTTTTTCATTTTATGAGTGTGCAAACGCAAAGGAATACATTTGGAACCTGAATTTACAGCAGCTGCAATAAAGGCCTTTTGTTTTCACTTTCGACTAAGCTCAAAAGGGGATGCAGCACAGCCAAGCTAACTTACTAAAATTACTTTTGTACTTAATTAATAGCAAACAGAACGGCTGCAAGTGATAAATCATCCAGAGCCAGGAAAGCAGAGTGAAGTCTGACATGGTGTCTCTGCTTCACACCATTAAGTTTTTGTCACAGCTTTGGAGGTTAGAGACAGACCATCAGTCTTAGCTTTAAGATAGGAAATATGTCTCAACCTTCACATTGTTTCAGTTTAGCCTTTATATTTAATTGTAGATTACCCTTCTTATGCAGAGAGCTTATTACAGTTTTCATTTTCTCTTGTTTACATTTTCATATCAATTTTTTCCCACCAATCTGCAATTTAGAGACTGCTCAATGACACTAATGTTAATGGCATATATTACGCTTCTGTTCCACAACAGTGCATGTTTTTTAAAAACATGAAGTGCTCATTTTGCAGATGCTCTGACAGTCTCATACTCTTATCCCTGCCTCCACTCTGCAGTTATACAGAACCTTGACTTACCCAAAAGGTACATCAACAGACCAAAAATATCTAAATTAATTCCATCCAAGGTCTTCCTTCACAATCTAACCATTCGGAGGGTGGTTATCTGTAGTCTTGTCGTTGCAAGCAAACGGCATCCAAAAAGCTAAGCAAACAAGAAAAAGCAGATGTCAACAAGAGGAATTGTTCCCCAATTTATCACTGGGGAACAGTCCTGTGTCAGGATGTCATTGGAGACCATGGTAGGGACCATGAAGGGAACAAGATCCAGGCAGCACATGTGTCTTCATAGCTTAACATTCAAGCAAGGCCAGGTGGGGAGGGCTGTGGTGTTTTCAAGAATAAGGTCTTCCCTACTCAAACCCAGGTGAGGGTTTTTCCTAAACAAGCCTCTGAAAACACACAGCTGTCAATCACACTGCGCTTTATACACCAGAGTGAGAGCTTTTGTCAGGCACTCACAAAGCTTTCTGAGAATTTGTAGAAGTCATTTCAGAAAAGATCCTCATTACATGGGATATTTTTAAACTTCCATATGAGGCCAATACAAAGGGCTTACCCGCTGCTTGCTGCAAACAATAACAAGGACAAATGTAGATCTGTCGTGCTAGCAATGATGGGAGAGCTGTTGCTGTTCTTACTGCTGAGCAGCAAGGTTGGGTCTGCTCACACTGAGAAAGTATTCAGAACCTGTTCCAAGGAAGATGGATGTTCACCCTTATTGCTCTTCTCCTGGAAAAGTAACTTCTTGGTTTCTCCGGCAGGACTGGTCATAACTTTTGGTCAAGCCTTTTGTTCCTCTACAGAAACTTGAGTTTCCAAATAGGTTTGTGTAAAAGAGAGTGGGAGGGAGATGTTAGGAGCTATTGTGAGGAAGAACGGGCCAATAGTTTCGTAAAACTGTTTTTTTCATTACAAACTGGAACTCCAAAACATTGAAATATTTTGTATCCAAAGCACTAAAATAAAAAGTCCATTCTTCTGCCCATCCCTTCCATAATCTCTTTCTTTTTTGTCTTATCTTTTTCAATATAGACTACATAGATTCCTTCCCTTGTCTCCTGATGCTCATCAGAATAAGCAGGTCTACAAGAGACAGATTTATCCCTTGGCAGAGGAGGTGGGATTCCATTTTTTCTCCTGCTGAATCTGGAAAACAGTTTGCTTCATGTCATTTGTGCATGTCACTACTAATAGGAGGTACTTTGGCTAATTGTAGATACTTACTTTTTCAGAAATATGATTTTTGTTTCCCTCCCATGAGGAAAACTAGTGGACTACCTCAGTGGTTCAGACTGCAGTGTAGAACAATGTGGGGAAAGGATTGCAGGGTGCATGGACAGACTAAATGTTCTCCAAAGACTTGGTCTCACCTCTCATGAATGAAAATACGAGATCCCAGCTGTGCTAGCACTGACCAGGTCAAGCAGGAGAAATGGTATTTGCTGGTTTACTGATCCAGTTGCAGATTTTTCAAGATGTTCCTTAAAGTATGAACAGCTGCCTGCATACACTCACAGAGGGCTTGACTTTCTCAGTTTTCATAGCTACCTGCAGCCCTGGAGCACCAAACTACTGATTTTACTGTAACTTTGCACTAAACTACACCTTTCATCCAGGTTAGTTTTGAGCTAGATGAGGCCCATTAGAGGCAATAATTAAAACAGTCTTATTTTAAGGTTACTCCAGATACAGGTAACTGGGAGGATTTTTGTTCTTTTAAAGCACAATTCAATTCCTACTACTACTACCGTAAAAAAAATTGTTTACTGCCCCACATTTTTTCATCATTTTTCTTGTAAATCTAGTAAAGGCAAAGACAGGAAAGTGATATAGTCTGGTCCACCCACTACAGCAAGATATAAACACTTGATTGTGTCCTACCAAGAGGGCTATTTTAGGCTTTAATTATATGAGCTGTCCTTGCTCATTAGCTGTATACTAGTGAAGTGCAACAAAAGTAAGTGATTCATTGCTGACACATGGCATTTCATGAGCAGACATTAATTAGCAAAGTAGCACTTGGATATAAATTGGTGAAGAGCATCGGTAAATGGAACTTTAATCAGGATCTCCCTCAACCCTTGTTCTCTCATGTGCCTCCGTGGCGTTCAGAGGCTGAGCTGAAGTGGAATACTGTGCTTCCCCGCAGCAGCAGAGCACTCATCTCCAGCAGAGCCAGTCACGTAAACCACCACTGATCCAGCTGCAGCTCTGCTGATTTACACCAGCCAGGGCTGAAAACCTAATGGGATGGAGAAAGCCCACTGAAGAAGGAATCAGAGTGTTTTCTTCTTGAAATCAATGAAATTTGCTGCTAGTCTGACACCCTGCATCAGCAAAGTTTGCAGGCTGGAGGGGAAGAGGTGCAGTGGGTTAGCCTGCTGCACGCAATCCTTTGCTCCTTGCAAATCCATCTGAAGACTGGCAAATGTTTTCGTTCCACAACACTTAGTGTATTTGCAATTTTGACATAAAGTGCATTGAGTTCAATGGGCGAGAACAAGTAGAAGGGTTCATAATCTACCTTTCTAGGTTCTTTACAAGGCACATAAGAGTGCTTTAAAAAAAAATGTCGAAGTATAAAAGCAAGAGCGCAAGAAGAGGGCTTTCCATGCCATGGCATGTAACCTTTTTTGTTAATACAAATGGATTTCAGTTTGATAAATTTCACTGCCATGAGAATCAATGGAATGAATTATTTGTCAATTCTGCCGCAAGGCTAGGGCAAACCTGTATTTTATTTTCCAGTCCCAAGAATTAGAAAATCAAACTTTTACAACAACAAAGCTTTGTGGTCCCCTCCCGATTGGTAAATGAGGCATTTATCCACATGACAGATTACAAATTGGGACAATGTCATTTACTTGAAAGCACTACCCTTTAAAGGTACATTTTCAGAGCACTTCATAAGTTCCTGTGCTGATTTCTGTGTATTCCTGTAGCACAAGTACCCTTCTTAGGAGTTGTATTACAAGAGATATGTGAAACTTGTGCTGGCTTCAGCATAGGCTGATTATGTATTCAGGATATATTTGCAGATACCTAAGGCTGCTGGCTATTAAACCAGAAGAGTATAAAAATCAAATTCTCTTTCGAAAGTTACTGTTATTTTTCTCAGCTGGAACATCAATTTAACATTTTAGGGGAACTGCTTTCTTTTTAAAGTGATGCTGCGAAGAGAAATTTCTACTGGTAGGTGACTGAAAGCAATTTACTCATCCTGTCCTGGTGTGCTAAGTTCTATGACAGATGAAGAGTTATTAGACAGCAGATCCAGGTGACCCCTTTTCTGGAATGGTCCTACAGTCTCTCCAGGAACATACCTGAAATACTTTATCAACTTCACTCATAAAGATATTTTAGAGACAACTTATCACATAGAAGATCTCAGGGGGATTTTTGAGAGGAGTCATGAGGAGCAGGCATTCCCTTAGAAGAAACTACAGGTTCCACTAAAACAACAACGAACACAGGAGAGAGCCCCTAATTTGAGATGGGACTTTTGGTGATTCCTGCCCTGAGCCTACCTGTATATGCTACAGTATTATTCTGGACTCACAGGGGCAAGAAGAAAGTATTTATCACAGAATCACAGAATCACAGAATCACAGAATCACAGAATCACAGGTTGGAAGGGACCTCAGGGATCATCTAGGCCAACCTTTCTGGGAAGAGCACAGTCTAGACAAGATGGCCCAGCACCCTGTCCAGACAACTCTTGAAGGTGTGCAACGTGGCCGAGTCAACCACTTCCCTGGGGAGATTATTCCAATGGTTGACTGTCCTCACTGTGAAAAATTTCCCTCTGGTGCCCAATCGGAATCTCCCCAAGAGCAACTTGTCTCCATTCCCCCTTGTCCTCTCCATGTGACTCCTTGTAAAAAGGGAGTCTCCATCTTCTTTGTAGCTACCCCGTAAGTACTGATACACGGTGATGAGATCCCCTCTGAGCCTCCTTTTCTCAAGGCTGACCAAACCCAGTTCTCCCAGCCTATCCTCTCATGGCTGGCTTCCCAGTCCTTTGATCATCTTGGTGGCCCTTCTCTGGACCCCTTCCAGCCTGTCCACATTCTTATGGTACAGCAGGGACCAGAACTGTACACAGTACAGTACTCCAGATACTCCAGATACAGTACTACAGATGCCACAGCATACTGAGACTGCAGGGAAAGAAAACTTCTGTTTGTTATTTGAGAATTCACATTTGTAATGCTAGGGCTGTAAATGTAAGATGAGGGCTCTAAAGCAGGGATACTTAAAAAGGACCTATGCAATAAGCACTGGATCACGGGTTTCAGCAAAGGCAGCCTCGGGTGCAGCTCGGAGGAGACTGCCCAGTCCAGTCCGACAGGGATGACCAAAAAAGGTCAGAGGTGGTGAGGCCTAGATCCATCAGCTAGATCAGTTCAGATCCATAGCAAAGTTTAACATTCACCATGAGATGTGGCCCAGCCTGGGGGGCTCAGGGGATCAATAAGCAAATACAAAACCCTTTGCCCTCAGGCAACCAGTTAAATTCTTGTTCCAAATATTGCCAGCAGTTGACCCAAGCCCTTCATTTGCCTTCTGAGCCAGAGTGACGGTAATTGGAATTCAGCTTCACAGACAGCTGCAATGTCATGGCTGCAGACCCTGAATGGCAATTGTAAGACCAAGGCCAACAATTTAACAATTGCAAAGACACTTCACCCTCTATAGTGGATAATGAAGAATAAAGGTGAAGTTTACACAGCCAGGCATGGATTCAAATTGGGCTTCCTTGCACTGTTACCTTTCTTTCCTAAACTGTGTTGCAGTACAATTCTTCTTTTATGGCTCAGGAGAACAAACAAGCCCCTGTTACTAACTCTCCAGTATCCCCTACAAAAGCCAAAGGTAGATAGGAAACACTGGTAAGGAACTATGTAAGACTTTTATTTAAAACAAGCCTACTGAAGAGTGAAATTGAATTACTACACACGGCGCAATGATTCATCAAATAGTTGCTATTTACTTCAATGCAAGAAAGGAAATCTTAATCTTCTTGTGTATTATCAACTTTCAAAACTAAATAACATGCAAGAAAGATAGGGTTTTTTCCCACATGCTGACCAATCCTATGAAAACCTGGTAAGTCTTATGATTGCAGTTCCACATTAACTGAAAAGTGTACTGTCCTTTGATATAGCCTGAGACACATTTAAGACATCAGAATAACAGAAGATATCATTAGCCTCACCGCTAAAATGGACCACGAATATGATCAGGCCACTAATTATTTAGACAAAGTAATAAAAAATATAGAATTTAGTAGACAACAGAATAGATAATTTCTAAATTTGCATTAAAATTTTGACTAACAGCTAAGTTCAAACCACTGTGTCTTCTGAGAAGGACATAGAGCAACCTTTGCAAATTAGTAAGAAATACACTACATACTGAGTAAATTTTTGTGCACATACATTACAAAGGCTGTTAGTTTATGAATCCATCATTTACAATCATCCTTAGAACAGCTCTAAGAATATTTTTACCATTCAGACAAACAAATCAATTCCAGACCTTTTAGAGGTGACATCTGACTTACTTGCTTCTAGTTTATATGAGCTTCTAATTCATGCTGCTAAATTACATTTGCGTTCTGTTTGATGTTTTTATGTATTTCTGTGTCACAAGAACCAGGTAACATTTCACAAAATAAAGACCAGAGAAATTCAGCTCCTCAAGCTGTAATTGAGGCTAAGCCTATATGACAGTTCAAAATATATTCTTCTATGAGTATGTAAGACCATTGCTTTAAGGTCATCCAGATCTCTATGCGAGACTCGGATGAGATATAGAGTGGGACCCAAGCCCTCCACCTGCTTGCTGCAGAATTGCTTCACCTGCTTTTGAGACACAGAAGACAGGACAGAGGACTGTAAGTCTGCTCCGATGCTCTTATGATCCTATGAAACGTATTGTTTCCATAAGTTGGATTATCTTGTCCTAAACCAGTCTTCAAACACACACAAATGCGAAACCACAATCACTCTCATGTTCTGCCCTGGCTGGCTGCTACCCTGTTCTGGCAAAGACATGGCAGGACAGTCTCACATTTGATGATCTACTGGAGAAGTTCAGTGCAGCTCCTGTTCCTATTGCAAACATCACATGTCACCTCAGGGAATTCGCTTACTCCATCTGAGCTTCAGTTCTGTTTGTGAGACTGAACAGAACATCCCACACTGACACCTGGAGACTACAGTCACTCAAGTGCTGCGTATATTACGAATACAAACAAGAAACAGGAAATGGGTAGATTGCAGTGTGAGTTTGTATCTGGTTTCAGTTAGAGGTGACTGTCCATTGCTCTAAAAACCATGATATATTTTAATAAAACTTATTAGAATTGTGAGTTTTAGGTAAAGTAGGATATGCAGAAATTATCGGCTTGATTCGTTTTTCTTTTACGGTAAAATTTTATTATTTTAAGATTCAGTGCATCAGTGTCTAATGAAATGCTGTAAGTTTTAAATCTGTGCATTACATCATTCTTCTTTCTTGACTACACGCAGTGACAGTATTGCTGCACTAAAGGTGAGTGTGCTGAGATGGTATAACTGAGCTGCAGCAGCGCTTGCCTAATTTTTGGAGGTGCCTCTAGCAAGAGCTGTGAATGCTGCCTCAATTTAGGATTTCTTTGCACTTCAGGGTTTGTGGTTTTGTCAAGAAATATACTTGGGCATCCTTAATTCTCAGGTAAAACTGTGTGTACTCCTCATCTGTCTGCAGCAGTTAGATCACGGATGAGGTTACGGGGGACCCAGCTCTCTGTCTGCAGTCCTACCAAAGGCATCAGTGCACAGAGGGACTACTTCTCAGAAGATCAAACGAAACAAAACTAAAAGCTGCCCATATCTAAATGTGGCACTTATCTAAGTACATAAGCCACTGAGGCCACCCTCCTGAAGTTAGCCAATAATAAATATAAACTGGCAGATAGACAAGAGCCACACTTTGATTTCTAGACAAATGGCTTTAAAAGACAACTCCTTCATAAAACTTCAAAACATATCATGCCTGTCTTTGCTGAAAAACTGGGCCAAGCTTCTTGTACTCCTCGATGACATGTCTCCCCCCACCCTGTGGAGGATGAAATGATGTATTAGCTCTGCACTCGCCGTGTCTTGAACACAGTGAACTCTGCAGCTACTCAGCCCAAGCTCAAGCCAGAAGTCACAGCAGGCAGAGAACGAGACTGAAAATGTGAAATGGGATGAAATTGTAACATAGGCAAAAATTCTGCCTAGAGTTCTGCCTCTGAAATGTTCCTTATCCCTACATCTCAGCTAAGGATGGTGAATTTCAAAGGGAAAAGCATGGCTACTATGAAATCAAATCAGAGTAAACCCCAAAGAAAGGAAATATGAAACCAGCACTGATACATTATAGATATATCTATTTTATTTCTCTGATGGAAAGCTGTATTCCCTGAATGTATAAAGCATTTTTTAACTCTCTTGCAGACAACTGATTTGGATTATACAGAGATCTCACGGGTATATGTATTGTTCCTCTTCTATATTTTTGATGTTTATGTCCTTATTTTCATCTGTGATATAGGAACTAATGTTCTGAGAAGCCAGATTTGCCACTAAGGGTCTATATATTTACTGGCCATATCCTAAGGAACTAGCATATATTCCCCCAGTCTCATATTTAAGAGTGATAGAGTATGTGTTGTAATTCATTGATCCATTTTGGTTTTTTCTTGTTTGCCTATTTTTATTACATTGGTTTTTTAAAAGAAAAAGGGGATACCACATTCTTCCAGCAGTAAATCATCAGTTACCATTTACGTATACATAGTATAGCTGCAAATATGGCTTTCTTTCCTTTCTGGGTTTCAGATTTTATCTTTATATAATGTCTGTACATTCTGAATTCAAGATGCAACGTGACCTTTATTTTCATAGTCTGCTGTGACCTCTGGGATAGAACCAATACCCTCTTTTTCATGAAAGCAAATTCAGATGTTAATTGAGCTGGATACAGCAATTGGCTGACTCATATAAGCGAAGTAAAAAGACATAGCTCTCAGTCAGGCTTATTTTATGAGTTTACAAAAGAAGAAACTATGAAAAAAATTACACGTCATCTACTACTAAACCCAGAACTGCAGTCAAGCAAATGAACACAATTAGCAGGTTGGATCCCAGCTTTAGGAAATGTCCAGATCTAAATCCACCAGCCACGACAGTCTATCTGGAAGCTCTCACAACTGCCCCATGAAAAAAATGACAGATGCTCATCAGAATCATTACAAAATTTCCTGGCTAATCCCTAACAATTTCAAAACAGATGCTAAAGCTCCTCCTTTAACTCACTCTGAATTCAACAACTGAGGATGTAATAAAACTGGATCAGGTGGGTATTTTAAAGTATAAATCATAAAATGGTATGTCAAAGTGCTGTTTTCCCAGTGATAAGAGAGTAGGAAAATATAATAGCAGATAAATGGGCTGTGTGGGAAGAAGATACAACACATTGCAGCCAGCTCCCCATAGATGTTAAAAATGAAGGGCATCAAATTTAAAGGAGAGGCAGCAGAAAATACATCTTAGAGGATTTAAATGGCACAGTCCAGAGACCATTTCATTAGCAGTTCTGAATTATCCACAGTTCCTTTTGCCAAAGTTTATGACTATAAAAAAATCAAAATCATTTACGAAACCATTATTAAAACATTTCAGCTCCTGAAAACTGCTTTTCTAGGGTATCTTTTTTTTTATTATTTTATTAGACCATAAATATGTCAATACAACTTCATTAAAGGCATAATGAAAGACATTACCAGCAACAGTGGGAAATGGGTTCATGTGACAATCTGCAAAATGAAAACTGTCAGTGTTCCTCTAGATTTTCCTGATGCCACTCTGGGCTTTGGACTACATCCCCAGGGGAAAAAGCAGATAAAATGAATAAATGGCTTCCCCCCAGTGATGTGAGAAGTCTGTTAAAGGGCCCTGTGACTGTGTGCTTTCTAGGAAAAGGCATTTGGCATAGCAGAAGGCACTGACTGCTGAACTAAAGCGGGTAGAATTCAGGCCAAAAAAGGGGCTTAGTTTCTGCCTCCGCCCTCAGTGCTGCCCTTCAAGGGGGAAGCACAGCAACACATTTCCAAAGGCACACAAAGCTCCTGGGTAAGGCCCCCGCATCAGCAGAGGAAAGGGGGGTTGGTGAGGGACGGCAGACCCGAAGGGCAGGTGCGCGCAGAGGCATTGCCCCGGGAGCTGGGCCACCAGCGCTGGGTGCTGGCAAGACTCCCTCAGGACTTGCCTGTTTTTTTTTTTACTCTCTCCCTGAGGACCCACTGCCAGGCATCAGCAGACACAGGATATTTGGCAGTCTTCATTTCTTACAACACCGTGGCTCGGTAAGGCAGACTATTTTTTCTGCCTCTGAATCTGGAAGCTATAGGGTGCAGCAAAAGAAGCACAGAATTGCTAGACAACATATTTGAAATCATCTCTACCAAATCTGTTGCATTTCAGGGGTCTTGTTTTGACAAAAATGTTCTTTAGTTCTTGACAAACTATCTCCTTTTCTAAATATACTCCTTCTCCCCACTTCCACTATGTCCCGGCGGGGAACCAGTCTAGGATATTAAACCACAAGGACTGAAACTACAGTATGGATATACTTTCTACTACCAACAGAAGAAAATGAGAGGAAAAGAGAGGAACACATATTAATTCACAATTCCTTCAGGAGAAATAGCTCCAGCCCCAGCCTCCCCCATATATACTATTACTTCAAGGGTTGTCTTCATTAAAGAATATTCCCAGTGTAAACAAGGAAGCCTATATTTCTTCAACATTGAAAAGAGACATTTTGGTTTAGTTGCATTCTTCTGCCCACGTCTAACCTAAGGAAAATGAAGCAAGAATACAGCAAACAAACAAACAAATCATCCTACTGCCACCCTTTAGACTACACATTTTAATCTTTCAATCACCAATTTTTTGAAACCTGCCACATCATTAAACACCACAAAAAGCCATGGAGAAAAAAATACTGTATCACTAGAGATACACAGCTCAAGCACAGTCTCACAAAGGAAAATGTTTTTACAATGTTTCCTGAAAAATCCACATAATTGGATAGACTCTGCAGTCAGGCTGCCTCTTCCCCTGCTGGGACTGAACAAACCTCTTCCAGCAAGGAATTACTTAGTGCCCGGCAGTAGGACTGGCAATAGTATCTCTCTGTGTCATTATGACTGAGATGGACAAGTCATTCATATTGACACATCTTGGGTTTGAACTCCTGCAGACTGCAGGCAGGCAGGTTTTGGGTTTGAATACATTCATGGAAAGAGTAGTTTGGGATGGTTTAGGGTTTTCTTTATGAAAGTTTTCTATTCCACTTACTATGAAATATATAGGAATTGCCTCAGTGCTGGTCAGACTATTAAAGAATTGACTGTTGTTCCTGCATGACCTTAAAAATGGACCTATTTCTGAGAGCTTTTCTGGTCACATGCAGGCTGGATATTAAATTAAATTGGAGAGCCTATTTGAAGTGCTGGCAAAGAGGGAATGTGAGCACTTAGATTGTGGGAATTCCTGAGATGGACCTCAGAATTGTTTGAACGTGCTGTCAAAATAAAGATTAGTCAAAAAATACCACATTCTGCAGCCTGGAATGTGACAGTCAATGCCTCTCAAGCTTTTGCTTAATCCAAGACAGCCCTCTGAGATCAGTCATCCTGATTGCTGGCACACCTGCC
Organism: Phalacrocorax carbo; assembly: GCF_963921805.1. Taxonomy (NCBI): domain Eukaryota; kingdom Metazoa; phylum Chordata; class Aves; order Suliformes; family Phalacrocoracidae; genus Phalacrocorax; species Phalacrocorax carbo. Next base: position 41,023,780 of record NC_087513.1, on the reverse strand, counting down.
CCAGGCTGGAGATGCTGGAAGCTGTGTGGTCCCTCCTCTGGACCTAGTCTGCTGGTGGATCCCCCCAGAGTCCCATATGGTGGCAAGTGCCAACAGCTGCTCGGGGAAATTGGCATCACTGCCCGTTCGTGCTGGAGGTGGCAGTAAAAGTGACAAGAACATCCGTCTCACCGAGCTGAGATGCCCTGTCCTGGGAGCTTGTCATTTGGCAGAAATTTCAAAATCAGAAAAATGCTTCTGCCCCAAGTAACACCGAGATCAAACCCAGAGAGGGAGGGAAGGAGAGGTTATTTCATATTATGGAAGCTTCTCTTCTAGGCCAGATCTTCTCAAGGGTGACAAATAGCTCCACAGCACCTGTGGTTCATCAACATGCCCTTTGCCTGGCCCCACAACTGCCATAAGCGTCTTTCAGTTCCACATCACTTCTCTCCTCCAAGGATTCAAGAGTTTTCCAATATGTCATAAAATCAGTCTTGGCTCTTCCGAATTAGTTTGGACACAATGCATTTCAATTAAACACAGCTTCCAATAATGTATTTCAAACACTTCCCATTGAACACTACAATAAGTAAAAATGGCTGGGAGGAACGACAGAGATCTACTTGGGGAATTTCTCCTGCAAAGGAAATAAATAGAAGGTTGTTAGATACTTTTGCACTGCATAATCAGTTTGCACTGTTAGTATCCCCAGAGAGTGATATATGTATAGAGGGTACTGCAGTTGGGATCATTCCTCCTCACCAGCAACAGCTGCAGCAGCATCTTTCTGACACCAGTTTCCTGCAAGAGACCCAAAGGAAAGAACAGCGGTAGATAATGAAATTGCTGTGAGCATAAAGTTACTGTCCTCTCCCCAGAGCCTGAGCTCCGCAAGCAAAAGCTCCCTCCCCAGGCCCTGAAGGCACAGTTAATAAACTTCAGGTGTCTGTCCTGCCAGTGAGAGTGGTCTCCTGGAAATGTGGACCTCGGTCCTACTCCAACTCTAAGGACCATCCACAGATTTTACATGAAACAATCATTGAGTAAAACACAGAAACAGCCGGCGGGCAGAATGACGAGGTGCTGCCAGCAGTCGTCTCTTCCCATGCATCTCCCTCCTGCCCTGCAGAGTAACAGGGATCTCCCTGCTGCTTCCTCCCTGTTTCAGTACCAGCTTTGAGCCTCCTCCTACCTGGGGCTCTCTTCTGTGCCCTCTGTGGGGAGGTCTCTCCTGCCATCATACACCCTTGTGCTGGACTCCTCTGGGAGCAGAAGGAGGTTCTACAATGAACATGTGCATCCTGAGTCCATAGGAAAAGTATCTATATGCTGCAGCACAGCCTGCGATTTCAAAGCAGAAGCTCTTTCTGCATCAGAGTTGAAGCAAAGCTTTGGAGGCTTTTTGTAGTGCAAGGTCTCCCACGAACTGGAAAGTGCAGAATGGGTAGGAGCCGGGTCCAAGCGTTTCCCCAACATGCAGCAAAACAAAGCCTCTGCAAAAATATTCCAGATCTACGATGTCATTTACCTACATTGGGAAACTACTCCTATTTCATGACATTTGAACCAAGTCTGTCTTTAGAACAGAGACTTCCCATCTTCCACATCAATACAGTTAATTCTTCAGTGTTCTGGTGTCAGTAAGGACATTGTTTAAAACTGTTATAAAACACATCAGTAAAACATATGCCCATTACGTAAACTTACATGAATGCAGCGGAACTAAAAGCTGTGCCATTATGTTAATACTATTGAAAACACGTATGTATATGTATAGATCTGTTTGTGTGAGTAGCTATAATGATACAGTAAGTGTACGTGTGAAATCCAGCCCACTGCTGTCAGTAGCAGCACTCCCTGCAGATTCAAAATTGTATAGAATTTCATCTCCTATATAATAAACAGATTTACAGGTATTCTAGCTGAGACTTTGAAGACCACCAGGAGGCTTTGGCATCCAAATTCCATATGCAACTTCAGAAGTCCTTGCTTTGGTTTGAAAATGTGTATCTGTGTAGTCAACTGCATTAATTAGTTGCCATATACAACTGCAGGTTGTTATCAAATTATTGTTTATTAGCTGCAAATAATTGCATGGGCACATTTGTATGAACTTTATTTATGAACACGTTTTCCCAAGAAGGACACCTGTGAGTGTAAAAGTACACGTCCCATCCTGACAATTCAGTCCTTATCTGCTACTTGCTCTTTAGTCCCTAAAAAAAACCCACAAAACACAAACAAACAAACACAAAAGGATTAAAAAGCTTTTCCCCAGACTTCCCCTGGAGCAATATCCAAAATATATGGTTGGCTTTTTCCCTGATGAAATCTTGAAATAAAACAAGCAAAACCCTCAGATGAACTCCCCAGGCCTGAGTGGATTTAGTTTAATTTGCCACAGTCCTTTGTGGAGCTGCTGTTCCAGGGAAAGCAGCAGGTCTTGATCTTGGGCTCTAACAGATGGCCCCAACAATATGACAGTAATAGCATCTGACATGTGTTGTTTCAGTGATCTCTTTAACTCTCGGAGAAGTATGCAAGCGTTACATACCGTGTGCTGCTTCAGATTGTTATTTTTGGCATGCTTCTGCTGGCATATGTTATGATGAACCATTCACAACATCTTAAATTTCCATCAAAAAATAAAGGGGAAAAAAGAGAGTAGGTCTGTAAGCCGATCATTTAACCTTGTTCCCAAGGTAACATTTCCTTTGCATATGGGTCAGCTCCACAGAAACCAAAACCCAACTGTATTTTGAGGGATTAGCTGTATTGCAGGAAGTGGAGTCCTGGTGATGACAAAGAGACAAGTTGATGGAAATATTTATGGCCCAGCTCTTGGAGTGTTTCACAATGACACGTAATCAGACTTTTCTATAATATGCATTAAATGGTGGCAATCTACAATCTGAGTGGCACCTGCTGATTAGGGACCCGTGAGGAGGGGAATCAGAAGGGACCGAGTGCCCTGTTGAGCTGGAGTTTTCCTGCTAATTGCAGGGGTAATGAACACGGCCCTTTCAAGCCCAGAGGATTTTCTTAAGGAACTTGTGATTTTACTCACTGCCAGGTTTAACAAAATGGGATTTCAGGCAGTGAAATGCTTTCAACTGAAAGCAACAAAATCTAGCTAAAGCAGAAACATCAATGATTTTCACTGAGTGCAAGTCATTGAAATGTCTTAGCATCATAAACTACTCTTGATTGCTTTTTTCACAAATGAGCTGCTGCCAAATAAAGGACAGACAGCAAAAGGGAAACCCATCTCAGCTGCTTTCCTCCTCAATTTGCAGTTACACCCCCTACCATTTTTTCCCTTAAAAGCTTATCTAGCTCCTCATAAAATTATTTATTGTTGTTGCTCTGTGGGTTGTTTATTCAGTCCATGAAGGACAGGCTCCAGCAGCCCTCCCTCCCCTATCCCTCCAGGCCCTTACCTCTCCTTGACTTTAGCCGATGCTGCCTTTTCCCCTGGCTTGGCTCAGCCTCGCTCAGCTCCCATAGCCCCATCACAGTCCTGTGCCTTTTTAACCACCTCCCCTCCAAAGAAGCAGGGACTCCGTTTAGTGCATCTGAAGGGGCCCTTAAGTGGAGAGATGTGAAAAACTACAGCACAGAGAGAAAGGTGAAAAAAATCATGAGGTTTGGTTGTTAGGTTTAAAAGAAGAAAGCCAAACATTTCACAGCACAGCCTTGAATTTTCCTCTACATGAAGAGGAACGTTGTGTACATCTGTAACAAAGCTACCAAAGCTCGAGCACACAAAGCTACAGTGTTCAGAAGCATTAGAGAAGAGACATTTCAGGAGTCATAGCCCTCAAAAGTGGCCACTTCTCTCTCATTCTGGCTTTAGACCATGAGAGGGGCTTAGAAAAAAATGGAAAATAAAAATGGAGAGTCCCATCCCAGTGACAAGGGGAAGAGCGTCTGACTGCTGTGTATTGAAAACCTACTGGGAAAAGGCAAAGGGGAGAGCAGGGAAGGTCTTCTGCAAAAGCACCTGAGCAGAGAAGGAGCCGCAGTGATGGAGAAAAGGTCAAACCAGACTGGTGCTCTTTGGATACAGGGCTGACAGAAGACTTGAGCCCCCATGGAGCCACTGGGTTGTCAGTGCCAATGCCAACATCTCCAGTTAACAACGCTCAGGACATTTACGCATACTGGCACCAGTCTCCATGATGGCTTGGATTACTACACCAGAAAGTTGCACCAGGCAGAAGGACAAGAGGCAATCAGCCTGCTTTGCAGGAGGGACAATCTCAGCTGGCTTTGGGGAAAGATTTCCACCTTTGGCAGCAGTGCAACACACGAAGGGGCTGCCCTCTAGGGAGGTTGCAACGGGTGAGCTGGCCAGAGCTCCAGCTCCTATTTGCTCTGCAACCACCACAGGGGCTCAATCCATCACCCACATGCAGAGAATGGTTAATGCCTTTTTCTTCCTTTCTGTATAATTGCTCTTCTTTCCTGTATTTTCCTTCCCTGCATGTCCCAGCATGCCCCTTCCAAACCTTCAGATAAAACACTCAGCAATAAAGCAAGTGGCACATCGAGTGAAACCAAGGAGTGTGAAGCTGGCACTTCACTGAGATGAATGGGGTGGAAAGGTTCATGCTTTTCTGTTAAGCCTGTCTGCAGACTCAGACAGACAACATTACGGTAATTAGACTGTGGGAAGATTTTTTTTCTTGGCAAACAAAACAGTTAGAAATTCACTTGTTTTAACAGAAGCTTAGATTTGGTGCTCTATGACGCAGTCACGCCAGTCTTGTTAACTCATCAAATAGCTGAGTCTTGGACACAAAGAAGTTATTTTACAGGCAGTTACAGAGAAAAACTGCGATTTCTCCCTAAACAAAAGGAACTTTTCTAGACAGCTCCAGTCCATGCTTTTGTCTTTACAGTTCAGTACTCATTTAAGGGCAGTTCTAGTCTGAGGATTATCTTTGGAGAAAATAGCACAGTCAGACTCCATATTGGCAATTTTTCCAGAGACTTCCAGATCAACCCACCTTGTTAAAAGTAAAAAGAACATAATTTCTTTTTCCCAGAGTACTTGTCCTCCAAATTCAGCCTGGTACCTAAAATTCAAAAAAGGCTATTTTAGCTTTGCTCTTCCACTATTTCAGGAATCATCAATAATAAGGATCTAAAATGTAGTCAGGAGCTTTAACCATCTTAGTCATTGCTGTGGTGCCCCCAGGGTATGTGGGAGGACTACAACCAGCCTGTAGGTCCTTTCTGTACGGTTGCAAGGGCACACGCGTGGTCCTGCTGTCGCTGTGCCCACCTGCTGCTGCTCACGTGTGAGCACACGTGGTGCCCGGCACAGGTAGTGCCGCGGAGCCTGCCATATTGACAGCCACACGCTTTTTCCCTGACCCTCAAAATAAGGGGTTACCTCTTCCTCCTTCATTCCTGGCTGGTCACAAAGTAGGCTCATCCAGCTGCCAAACTGCCAATATCTCCATGAAAAAAACATACAGAACTCATTTTTTTTTTTAAATCAGGGTAAGATAGCTTTCATACTAATTCAAATTCCCACTGTACTACTGAGAGGAATACTCACTCTAAGCAGTGACAGTTAAGCTAAAGGAAAATAAATCAAACCCAAGTAACTATGTCCTAACACCAGGCTTCATCTTGCCCCCTCCAGTGCTTGATGCACAGAGCCAGAGTTCTTGGCAGAGATGGACCATGCATTGGTGGCTGGGATGTCCAGCCCAGACAAGAGGTGCTGGGCTCACTTCTTCCAGGCAGAAAACCTCTTATGCCTCTGGTCAGTTCTATTTCCAGCTGGCTACTGTTATTTGGAGGAGGAGGGAAGGGACTTTCCCTGCTTGAGTTTTAAAAGGAAAAGATCACACACTCCTGATTTTGTGAAATTAGTCCTCCTCATTCCAATCAACTTGTTAATGACTTTCAGGAGTCTTGCTCAGTGAAATGTCTGACCAGAAATCACAGTTGGACTTAGGCAGTCACCTAGTCCTGGAAACAGCACTTCTGGGTCTTTCTAGAGACTTAGGCACCAGGAAATGCTAGAGTCAAGCTTCGTGGCACTTAAGGAATTCAAATACCTCTAGAGTGTAAGCGGGAAAGGAGCTGGCATTTTCCATGCTTTTCGACTGAGGTGTCTATACTTTGCCCGAACTACACTTTCACTCCCTCTGTTTTGGTACTGATGCCTAAATTCAGGAAAAGACCTGCTGAAGACACAGATATTCTCCTGCCAACTGGCTACTACTTTAATTAACTCCTACATGAACAGAAAACTGACAGCCTGATGTCATGCCTGATCTCAGTGGTGGTGACATTAAGGTTGACAGTAAGTGCCTCTTCATTCCATAATGAGACTGATACTTTATTCAGTGCCTGGTGAGAGCTAGAGAACAGGCAAGATTAGGCTGGTGGAAGATGAAAATGTTACTGGGAGAAGCAATCAAGAAACATTATAAACAGCCTTTGGATAGAAGGAGCATTACTTTAGTTTGCAACTGAAAGGCCTGGTTAGATGCCTAGCCATCACCTGACAACCATGTAGCTGCATTGGCCGGCATGGGGTCTTTCAACTCCAGCTGGTCAGGAGCTTGCAAAACTACCATCCATTACATTTATTATCTCCTGATCATTCTATTAACAACACATTCTCCCCAAGGAGTCCCCTGGAGTCCCCGCGACGAGCTGCTGCAGAATCATCGAATGCAGCAGTTGTACTGTGGAGGTTCCTACTGCAAGCACGCACCTTGGGCACTCAAGAATCCGCACTGGCAAGCTGTTAGTTTTCACCTATAATAATCAAAATGCCTTGGGATCTGCCTGTCTGCAAGATGCTTCTCTCCCCAGGTGATCAGACTTGTCACAGTGGCACTCAGCGGATGCGCTCAAGCTGTCGCCAATTTAAGACAGAGCAGTACCTGCTTGCAATAATTTTGCTGAAGAGGGCTCCAAGCTTCAAGATATTTTCCTTTAGCCTGAACAGAAAGGTAAATTTCTCTGGGATCTCTTGACTTTTACAAATACCCCATAAAATCTAACAAAGCTTTTGCAGTGATGATAGCAGTGGTAAAGAAGGGGTGTGCAATCAGTATTTGTGAGTTGAACAGGCTATTGTTTAGCTACATTTCACTACTCAGCACTTAGTCTGTAAATAAAAAGGACACCACTGGATTATGCATCCAAATCAGCAAAAATGAAGGACTGTATCTTTTTGGAGAACTGTAAGGAGAGTGGGGGAGGAAGAGAACATAAGTCACTGACAGAAATAAATCAAATTGTGGTGGGTTGACCCTGGCTGGATGCCAGGTGCCCACCAAAGCTGCTCTATCACTACCCCTCCTCAGATGGACAGAGGAGAGAAAATATAACAAGAGGCTTGTGGGCCAAGAAAAGGACAGGGAGACATCACTTGGCAGTTACCATCATGGGCAAAATAGACTCAACTTGGGGAAATTAGCTTAATTTATTAACAACCAAATCAGAGTTGGGTAATGAGAAATAAAACCAAGTCTTAAAACACCTCCCCCCACCCCCACCTTCTTGCCAGGCTCAATTTCATTCCCAATTTTTCTCCACCTCCTCCCCACAAGCAGCGTGGAATGGGGGCTGCAGTCAGTCCACCACATGTTGTCTCTGCCTCTCTTTCCTCCTCACACTCTTCCCCTGCTCCAGCGTGGGATCCCTTCCACAGGAGACAGTCCTCCACAAACTTCTCCAATGTGAGTCCTCCCCATGCACAAACTGCTCCAGTTTGTGAGTCCCTTCCACAGGGCGCAGTCCTTCAGGAACAGCCTGCTCCAGCGTGGGTCCCCCATGGGGTCACACGTCCTGCCAGCAAACCTGCTCCAGCCTGGGCTCCTCTCTCCATGGGGCCACAGGCCCTGCCGGGAGTCTGCTCCAGCACAGGCTCTCCCTGGGGTCACAGCCCTCTTTGGGTGCACCCACCTGCTACAGCAAGGGGTCCTCCACGGGCTGCAGGTGGATATCTGCTCCACTGTTAATCTCCCTGGGCTGCAGGGGGACAGCCTGCCTCACCATGGTCTTCACTACGGGCTGCAGGGGAATCTCTGCTCTGGTGCCTGGAGCACCTCCTCCCCCTCCTTCTTCACTGACCTTGGTGTATGCAGGGTTGTTTCTCTCACATAGTCTCACTCCTCTCTCCAGCTGCAATTGCGCAGGGTTTTCTTTTTGGTTCCTCCTTAAATATGCTATCACTGTCACTGATGTGCTCAGCCTTGACAAGCAGCGGGTCCATCTTGGAGCCGGCTGGTATTGGCTCTATGGGATACGGGAGAAGCTTCTAGCAGCTTCTCACGGAAGCCACCCCTGTTGCCCCCCCACTAACAAAACCTTAGCAGGCAAACCCAATACACAAATTAACGGTAAGATTTGCACTGGTAAAGAGATTTTACATTTTAGAGTGGGACATGACAGCCGTCCACATTTTCATTAACAAAAGATCTCACGACCTACTATTTCCAAACAACCCGCCCACAACGTTCAGATCAAACACCCAAACTATCAACACTGTTAGAACAAAAAATGTAGCTTGAGCTGAATTTGGTTATTTTTTATCTTTGTAAAACACCACATATCTTAGCCTGATACTCATTTTGCCTACACCTCTCTACCTGATTTACATTCACATGGCAATATACCTGCTATCAAATTTGCTCACACCATTTCCTTGTAGACTTCAAGAACTGAGCATAGAAAGTTAATGTTGGTAGAGAGGGAGAATTAAAAGCTGTTCTCCTGGCATCAAATTAACCTCAGCTTGTTTGAATATAAAGTATATAGCAAGGGGTGAGTCCCTTGATCCTTATCAGACAGGTGAGCTACGCCCATATGTAAAGAGATTGAGATTAGCATGAATTTACATAAAACAGTATGGCCCTGTGTGGAAGAGTGGGCTGAATGAGGAGATACAAGCGCACACACACTGCCCATGGGCAATCACTATTCAGCAGGAGTGGTCACGTTTTTTCCGTGTGATGGATGAACAACAGATTAACTGACTGTCTTGACACTAATTTTGGAACAGAACGTTGAAATTAGCTGAAGTTCAGATAATGGGGTCAAAGAGATTGAGGATATGAACTTATTGACTCCAGATAACAATTTTCTCAGTTTTTACCCTGTTCATAAAGCCATATCCTTGGTGTATGTCCTGCTTTACCACCTCCAGAAGTTCAAGAGAACACAGTCCCATCTGTGGCTTTCTGGAAGCTCCCCTAATCCAAGAGATTTCCAACAACTTCAGAGCAGGGAAAAGTGACCTGGCCTTTGGAGTTTGGACTTTGACACCCAAAGCACTAAGGAAATTCTTCTGATCTTTGTCCACAGTGGGAGGATTTTCACAGGATTTCTTTGCTGAGCTGTAGGGGCTGTGAGACTCTTAACTCAAAGCTGCAGCTCACTCTGAGTTCTTAGAGGAATAAGCCAGCAACAGGCTTACAAACTAAATGAGCTACAAGTTGCTGCCTTCTTTTGCAACATTTCATTCCTCCATGCAAAACTTTATTTTACTTTACATGCTTAAGTTTGCTTTGGCCCATTTATTGGAGATCAGATGAGATTTTACTCTGTCAGGAACAGAGCTTACTAGTTAATAATCAGTGATTAATGTCTCAAGCAAAAGCATGGAAGATAGGAATAGAAGAAAACATTGAGCAGACTGCACTGTGGACCCTACTGCAAAAATAAGATGCAATCTGCAACATTATCCATGTTTGGCTTATAAAAGAGATGGCAAAGCTTCCAACTGAATTATTACAATGTATTAGCAGCATTTGTGAAATGTCCTGGTCACAGTGTCTGAGGATGGAAGGGATGCCTGGACATTGACTAGTTCAACCCCCATCCCAGAGCAGGATCAGCTAAAGCAAGTTGCTCTGGGTTGGGTCCTGCCAGGTTTTGAGTACCTCTAAGGACACAGACTCCACAGCCTCTCAGGACAACCCATGCCAGTGTTTGGCCACCCTCACAGTAAAAATGTTTGTCTTCTGTTCAGGTTCCATTTCCTGTACAGCAGCTTGTGCCCATTGCTGTCACTGGGCACCCCGAAGAGGAGTCTGGCTTCTTCTTCTTCTTCATCCCCATCTCCCATCAGGCATGCATACCTAACAATAAATCCCCGCAGAGCCTTTTCTTCTCAAGCTCTCTTGGCCTCTCCTTGGCCACCAGATACTCCAACCCTTCATTGTGTACCGATGCCACAGCAGTGTCACCACTCTGGACAAGCACAAGATCATTTGACAAGGCCAGTGTCTCTGTTACACTTGCCCCGTGCGCCGCTTTGCTCCACTGTGTGCAGCACCAGCCGATCCAGCCCTCCGTGCCCCGCTGTGCCCCTGCCCCACGCGGGCCCTCCCTGCTCCCGAGATGGGCTTTCCTCCTCCTCCCTCTGGGACCACATGGCTGCCAGCCACCAAAGCAGGGCTGTCACCTTGACAGGGTCAGTGAGTGCTGGGAGACACCCTGTGCTGGAGTACGAGGGCAACTGCATGAGAGGGAGGAGAGGAGAAGGAAGTCCTGGTGCCACCAGTGCTATGGCACCTACCACAGGTGTAATATCCAGCTTCTCCTTCCCCCCCCTGCCTGACCACACCAGACAGGGAGCAGGAATTAAACTCCACCCATCCTTTGCGTGGGTATGGCTGTATTTGGTGGTTTCACGACACCAAAACACAGCCTGCGACTTTTCCTCCTCATGCTCCCGCACACAGGAGTATTTTCCTGGCCCTACCCCAAGTGAGCGACTGACGTCCAGGGACTGCCCCTGGGAGAGCCCCCCGAGCACAGCCCAAGGACATGTCATCAGTGGTTCCCTCAGGTTAGTTACCCCACTTTAACATAGTAGCTGTAATTTTTTCAGGATTATACAAACAATGCCTATCTCCTTACCTATTGAAGTTCCAATCTAGCCCCTCGTCACCATACTTTCTGAGCTGTAATTACAACATTATTAGTGGTTATCTATCCTCTGTGAAGTAAACTAAACTTGACTACACCAGTTAATCAATACTTGGACAAATGAACTGAGCTTTTCCCTGGGCTAGGACAAGTAATTGTGAGACGTGATCAGCTGGTGAAGTACGGTAACTAACACACACATCTGGCAGAGAAGTGAAGTTTTAAGTATCTGTCAGAAGGCTCTGGTTTCACAGAGGCAGTATTTCTTTAAGTCTAGTTAAGCACTTGTCAGAAACCATTAGCTTTAGCTAATCAGTTATCATCCTTCTGAGGAATGACAAGCAAGAGTCCAGTGGACTGACTATTGAGATCCCTTGCTGGCACCATTGTCCATCTGTCTGTGTGAGCACTGAGCAGAAGGCATCGCATTCGCAAGGAGGTCACAGGGCATCGAAGGGAAAAACATCAGAAGGCAGAGTGGATACAGACCAAAGAAAACAGTAATTTTCTGCAAGTCTTAAACACTTTGAGGCATCTGGTAGTCAATATGGGTTAGTTACGCTATGTTTGCTCTGTTTTCTGCATGAGAACCACACGTGCAACTTTGCAGAACCCTGGGCAGCAATTACAACATAGGACACCATGGAAAAATCTGCTCAGAAAATAATCTGGCCTTTTTTAAATTTACGCATACATACATACATACGTACATCCGAACGCTGAAAAACCGCATTACCTAACCGAGGAGCCACGCACAAGATTAATTAGGGCAAATGGTAATTTAAACACAGAAGGGAAGGGGGGCAACAAAGTATCAGCTTGCTTGTTTGCTTTAATCTTTTAAGAAGACTGGAATAGGTTAGTTTTTATTTAGGGCTTTACAGATCCCAGTACTGGGAAATGTCCAACAGTGAAGGACGTGTGCAGGCTGCAAGCACTTGGGCAAATGTGTGAAAGTAGATGTACTGTCTGTCATCTTACCACAAGACATTTTCAGGAATCTGCAAGAAATAAAGGTCCTTTCTGCAGTAGCAAAGATGAAGCCATCTTCTGAAAGGGAAACATGAGTCACCTTTCAACATGCTGTAGTGCCCCAGGAAACTGAAAATAAAGTTGCAAGAAGGAATCACAGGGAACAAATGCTGCCTACAACAGCTTCTGGTGTGAGAGTGCCAGGGAGGCTGGAAGTGGAGCAGTCACTCTCTTGAACTTGGTGGTGCCGGAAAGGGAAAGTTTCTGTTTGCACCACTTGCTTACCAACAGACGAAAAACATTTTTATTCCCAGATTGTCATTTCTTTCCCTTATGCTATGCCCAGTAGAAAGCAAAAACTCAGGAATTTAAGGGAACCCAGAGAAATCTGCTGTAGCTCCCCAGCCACAGCAACGGCTTTGTGTAAATTCTGCCCAGACTTCCTTTAAAACAGCCCTGGGGCCACCATGATCTATACTTCTTATCTCAGAGTTACCTAAATGCAAAGGGCCATCACAGCATGGTAACTCTTCGGGCAGATTCCTCCTCCTCCTCCAGATATGTGATTTATTCCAGAGCTAAACAAAATGGCAGGTTTCATTTAGATTCAGACCACTGCCAAGGTTTGCCTGGAGCTGCTAAGGTCAGAAAGATACGGGGCGAGAGCCACCCAACCGAATGGACACACCTAGTAATGCTACATTTGCAGTAGCTACCCAAGGCTACCTTTACAGAGAAAAGCACTCACAGGTTACATTTCACATCATCCTGAAGTAAACACTTCACAGGACAAATTTGACTCTGTTGCTCCATATTCACTCCTGCAATCCAAAGGGAATGCTGCATTTCTCCATTTTACAGGGAGTGGATTAATTTTACTAGTGCAAATCCCAGCCATGAAGCCAGTACTGCCAGCGTACCCAGCACACCCAGGCCCAGTGTACTGCTTCCAGAAAGGGCAGCAGTAAAATCACCCAGAGACTCAGCATTAATTTAACCGGGCACCTCTATCCCAGTGTCATTGAGGGAGGTAGCCCTGGAACTGAGGATGCTCTTAAGGTGCACAGACAGACGTACTTATATCTTAGGATTTATAAGAAACTAACAAAAACAGGCATTTTTTTTCCCCTTAATATGCTAAGATTAGATTAGGTAACTCCAGCCCTTCTGCTCTAGATAATCTTAAATCTCTCTCCCCTATCAAAGTCATGGAAGCTGTTTTTGTGTAACCTTCTGTCCCTTTTCCATTATATCCATAGGAAAAAGGCAGACACTTACCTTCTGCTATGCAGAGTTCCCCCTTGGGTCACCAGGAACAATGGGCAAAATGGGTGCTATGAAATTCATGCTCTTCAGTTGCTCTGAAGCCACGGACGGGTGCCATTCCCAACAAGGCAGGTCCCCTCTGCTGCCTGCCCTACCTCCTCAGCAAGATCCTAGATTTCAGCACCCACATTGCTGCTGCTGCCATCAATTTAAGCAGCTCTCAGGCTAAAAGCATTTTTAGCATCAACTTTATACTTGTTGTTTATGGTTAGCATAAGGGGTAGGCTCAGATTCTCCCATGAAGGGAGTGTCTCATCACCACCTAGCAGATGGGGCTGCAACAGGTAATTGCTGCTACTGACTTCTAATATTTTTATATTTTAGCGATGTAATTTGAAATAAGACTCCTAAATCCTCAACTATGCAGTCTGCTACCCTTATTAATAGGCTTCATAGCCATCTTTATAGCCATCGCCTTCTTCTACCCCACCCATTAACTCTCATTGGATTTTAAAAGCTCTACTGAATTTATACTTTGGAACAGGGATTGACCTTTTACAATATATTTGTCCAGAATCTCCTTCCAAATAGCCCTGATAAGCACTAACGTATCATAAATAGTCAATATTAACAAGCAACTAATTACACTCTTCCGGAAGCCTGTTCCTAGATTTTCCCTGATTCAAACACTCTGATTCTACAAGCAAGAAATGTATGCAGCTAGGGCTGGCTCACAAACATTTCCAGATTAAAAACTGAAGCTCCTTATAGCCCAAGTCATTTCTATTCTCAATAAAACTGGGGTTAAAGGCAGGAAAATGTCATCCTGTCTTGTAAAGCAGCTTAGCACATTTACCAAACGCCTCTGGGAGAAGCATCCCGTTTTCACCACAGTTTTATGTGGCCAATTCAGCTGTAACAGTTCTGGCTACTTTACTATCAACTACTGGCTACTTTACTATCAAATGTTTTGCGATTTCCTTTCACAAACCTGGATGGGGAAAACATTAAATAGAAACTGAAAACTGAGTTCCATTGGCATTTTTCTTTTGGACCTATTTTCCCAGGGAATTTAACTTCATTTTTAGAAGAGTGTTCCAACAGACCACTGGAAAGGTAACACTTGCTTTATTTCCCTTCCCTCCAGCCTTAAACAACCAGGATTTATACAGTTATTTTTATTCTTTTTAGACACCGCAGCCTTGCCTGTTTATAAAATGTAAGAGGTAGACAGATAATTGTACTATTTCACGAGTAAACAGGGAGCTGAATATGAAACTGAACTCAGAATTGGAAACCCTGTCAGAGTGTTGGTGAATCATTGTAAGAAACAAATTGTTCACTTTCTGCTCAGTCCATTAGCTACAAGGATGGAAAGAATTGCTCTCACAACGCATAATGCTGCAATTTCCTATATTCACTTAGCACTTCCCCTTTCCCTTCTGCAAATCAGAGGCATTACATTTGAGATTTAATTCACTCCCTTTAACCATGTTCTTATTCCCAACTCAGACAAACCAAACTATCACTCAGTGAAAATGCAACAGCTTTTACATAGCATTCATGAATACAGTGCCCTTCCTCTCTTTCGGAAATAAGGTAATGGCAGGAAAACACAGAGAATTAGATAGAGGCCCCTGTGCCTATCCAGCTGTAGAAGCCCCGTTTTGATTCTCCTGAGCTTTTTTGAGAGATGGCGTATCAAAACCAAGTTCACGTGAACCCTGTGCCATTTGTATGCCAGATTTCATGTCGACATTGTGATGAAAAAACCAATACTTGCCTACAGGTACCACATGGTTGCCCATGCCCTTTCCTCGTGTTTGTAAGTCTGGGGGAGCTGCTAACATTTTTAATAGTACCCAAGTGTTAGGCATCCTAAGCAAGCTATTTAAAGCGATTCTTCCTCTGACATGGGCCAAGGAAGATCGTACTGGTACAACTGAGAGCCCTAACTACCCTGCAGGGCTTCACTCCAGCAATGAGACAGGGCTTACCATCCCCAGTAGAACCGTGTGCTACCACGCTATATTCATCCCGAGACCTGCACTAGGCTGCCCACCTCTGCATGGCAATGTCCTGCGGGGAAACAGCCCTGGGTGTGTACAGCAGCGAGAGCTCAAAGAGCCCTTCAGATCCACTGTTCGCACTTACTGGCCTCAGAAAAGAGGGGTGCTACACTGGATGGCTGAGAATACCCACCTGCACAGTTTCTGCAGGACGACTGCAATTGGACGGAGGCCTGGAAAGGATGACTTTTCATTTATGCTCAGTATTTATAGGTACAGTGCTGGTGGGCCTCTACTGTGCACTTTTTACAAGCAGAAGGAAAGGTTCGAGAGGAGAGCTATGAAATAAAATTCTTGGCACTTTTCAGCCTCTTTACTAACTTTCCTGCACACATGACAGCACACGTTAATTGATCCTGCTATACACCCTCCACAGACAAAGCCTGGGGAGTTGCTCTGTAAAGACATGTCACAGAAGACAAACAGTGGTCATCTGAGGCCCCAAGAGCAGCTAGAGGTGGGAGTTCTTCTCTGGGACTTGGGTGGCCTCTTAACTTCTGCCCCTGTCAATTTGCATGGTCCAACAGTCCTCTCTTGACTGCATGAACTGTGCTGACCAACACTGGGAGGAAGACAGGAGATCTCAGAAAAGAACAGACCTCATTGCCTCTGCATCTTCTGCGTGCTGCATTTTTATTCTGGAGATAACATTGCAAAAGAGGCTTTTAAAAAATGCCTGCAAATGAAATAAGGAGCAGGCCTTGCGTGACTTACGGCTCTAGCTCCTGCTCTAGCAGACACAGATCTATCTCAGAAAAGAGTGGCTGGATTGAGACCTGGAGGTAAAATGTAGCCTTTCAGTCCAGCAACTATGAAATCTATTTTGAGCTGCTTCTAATTGAACTGACTGGCACCGGCACTAAAATGCCTCTTGGAACATGTGCTGCTTTTGCAGCAGTTGAGATTTCAACTTCCCGGTTCCCATCTGATGCAAGATGCTTGCTTTTTCATAACTTTACCTGCAAGTAATCTATCAGGGATAATCATTAAAAGGGAATTCAACCAAATTGATCCTCCAGACAAATTCTGCCACAGTGGCAAATCCACTCTGTGCATAACCTTAAACTCATTGACCGTTAACTGTCCTCATTCACATCTCTGAGGTTAGCAATTCACAAGGAGGGATGGTGAAGGAGGGTAGCATTTTAGGTGTACCCATCAGCTGTCAAGGCCTGGGAAATGACAGCATCACATCTTCAGCATCATTCTAGTTTCATTTAAAGTAGCAAGACAGGGTAGGGAGTTTGGTGGCAACAAGAAAAGCTTGAGGCAGAAAGTACTAAGAACATCAACCATTCCATAATCAACATACCTCTTTATAATCCTTATGGAAAATAAAATAGTAACACATTTCAAAAGGTATTTTGCAAAAGAAACAGAAAAAAACCACCCTGATTTAATAGGAAATAAAAGTGATTTTATTTGTGCCATGCTGGTCTCAAATCACCCACTTTGTCTCCTGTGGGGAAGCAGGGCTGTTTGGCTCCGGAATGCTTTATTGCTGCTCTGTTATCAGAATTGTGTTCACGCTGGAGCCCACGCAGAAGCCAGTGATGTACGCGTATTTGGGTTGTGTTTCAGGACATGTGCCAGTTTAACATGGACTGAAATCTACCTCCTGCTGCTTTGCAAACTCAACTGTTTTCCTCCAAAGGTGGAGAGCGGCAACCGCAGCTTCTTCCCCATATTTTCCTGGACATCTGAAATTTCTGATTAACGTTAAAAAATGTCCACCTGAATATCCTTCACCCACTTGCATTTTAAAGTACGTGACTATGTAACCCATTTCACACTTATTCCACCTGAATAGTCCACTCCGGGCCAAATCCCAAGAAGATGCCAGCACTTATTTTTAGCCTCACCTTAACGTCTCAGCTGTTGGCAAAGAAATAGGAGTTGTTACTCTAAGGTGTCGGAGGGCCTTTTTAAACTAACTGTAGTTGTTGCAAAATGTTTTGGAGAGACATCATTGAATTCTGATTATTTTGTGTTTACTTACCTTTTCTCTAGGACCAGATACAAAATGAAACGACACAGGTTTCAGGGAGTATTTAAACTGAGGAGGGCATTATTTAGCTCAGTTAAGTTACAGGAAATTGCCAGTAAGGGTGCCAAGGACATCTCTATAGCCTTCACTATGTCAAGTAGAGGGACTCATTACTAATAACTATTTGCTAGTATAACCAGAATCTATTTCTTAGCTCCACATCTCAAATGTACTTTGAAGCCCAGACGAGGAATATGTCACTGTTGGCCTATTCTTCACTGAGAAGGCAAGAATTTGTCTGTGAAACATCTCCAGGGTTGGAGTGATTGATACCTTGGAGCATAGCCATTATATAACAATACCAGAATTAACTCCTTCGCAAATCATTTGGAAATACAACAATAGTTCCTCCTGAGATAGAAGGGAAGCTGCCATACTTCTAAAAATGTATAGACTGTCCTGCTGAAACAAGAAGAGAAGTTTCCAGGTTGGGATGGAAAGCTCACTTCCTGAATGGAAGGGCATTGCCTTGATCCTTACCTGGCCCTTTATGTGGCACTGGGCTGAGGAGCAGGTGTGGTCCCCAAGTTCCCTGGCCAGCTACGTCAGGGGCCTGAACCAAATCTCCCTTCTGGACTATACCAGTGGGTTTCTTTCCCTTGGAAACCAGGGAGTTAGGGAGAACAGGCTGCTCTGTGCCCAGATTTCTCCAAGACACAAGGTTGATGTGTGGCTGGAGCACTCGAGCCCAGGAGCTTGGAAGAGCTCCATGTTCTCCAGATTGTTCAAGGGAGTACAGTCTTCCTGACAGCCCAAATGCAGGCACAGCTAGGATGAAATATGTATTTCTATTTTGTTTATAAAGTTGAGCAGCTTTAAACCTTGTTTACAAAAAGGACAAGCGCTGGTTGCTCACTATCAGTTTTGTGCCTCTGGGTAGCTGTAACTAGCAGGTTACTCATACACAGAGCTCTCTCAGATGGCCTAAGAAAACAGAGCACCACAGTCAGCATTCGGGGCTACACTCAGGCTAGGGATCCTATTCATTCCTATTCATCATTCCCCATGGAAAGATGAAGAACCACTTCTTAGGGTTATTCAATGACCGAGAGAGGAGGCAGAGGCGCAGATGATGTACAAATGCTCAGTGGTGACTGTTGGCCATTAGTACTTTTGTGTGCCGGCTGGAGGCCTTTCGTGAGCAGGCTGAAGCCTTTCCCAGGCAGTCGCTCTAAGGGACTTCAAGACGTCCTATAGCCTCTCTCCTGGTCTCACGATGGGACTGACTGTGCTAACATCACTCCTGAGACAGCAGCCTAACCTGTGCTCTTAAAAAATGGTGGAGGCTCTGCCATCTCCCTAGACAATCTGTCCCCCATGTTTTACTGTTACATAACTTAATGCTCCTTTCCTGCAATTTAAGTCCATTAGTTCTTAAGCCCAGAGAACAGTTTGTCCCTTCCATTTTGCAGCTATTTCTATGTGTTTGAAAAAGGTTATCACATCTCCCTTCAGTCTCCTCTACTCCAAACTAAGCAATCCCAACTTCCCAGTTCATCACACAGAAGCCAGGCTGCTGCTGGCTGGTGATAGCTTTCAGTAACTGCTGACTGGGCTGGATTTGTACCAGCAGCCTGTGGGTGAAAGTCCTCAGCAGCTTTAGCTCTCTGAGCCAGGCTGTCCTTTCAAAGATGTGAAACTTTCTTCTGTAATCCATTACAGCGCATCAGTAAATATACATTACGGTATGGTAAATGTCTGGAATTTTCTCCATCACATTAGGATATCAGAAGAAGAAGAAAGGAAAAGACACCTTATTTCGTGAAAGTGTACTGAAGCGCTGAACTTAAAACAGGCTTCTAAGCAGGTCTCGAAGAGTAGAGAGGGAAAACGCAATTTATTGTGTTAACACCTTCCCCACTCCATCCCCTCTACCGAACAAATGAAATGAAATGCATGAACCATGTCTTGGTTTGCAAATGAAACTTGGTATTTGTATTTGCTGCAATGTCTCACAGTGCTGTTTTTCATTTTAGACTTTGCATGGTAGTAAACACTGCAATGCTTTACATTCATTAAGCTGGGGCCCATTTACTCCATGCAGGCAAAGCAAGTGCATATATCTCAGACCCATAAAGCATCAGTTCAGAATTACACAGGAAATAAATGAGCCTAAGCCAGAAGTCCAATTTCCAGAGTCCAGCTCACTAAAGCTAAACAAGCACCTTAGATAAATATGGCCTATTTTAAATGAAACGTTAGTGTAATTTGATAACTGTCAATAATTCCCTCATTATGCTTAAATGAGCTTGTCATCCAAGGAGATTGCTGCATGGCTGATCTTAATTTGCTAATAAAAACCACAGAGAAGAATTTCAGCTAAGCTGGAACTATTTGATTCATAAAAGTGCAACAGTGCACTTTTTAAAGCATTCCTTCCCAGTCCTGGCTCCTGACTGGCTGAAGCCCAAAGCCAGTTTGCTCTGCAGCCTGTAAGAAGGCAGCTTTGCTATGTAAGAACAATGAGCAATTGTCTCTCTAAATCACTATTATTCCTTAGCCCATTATATTTAATTTATTTTTAATCATGTTGTATAATAGAAATAAAATCATTGGATTAAGCATATATCTAGCAGCAGGAGCCCATTATCCTTTGACAATGTTCTGTTTCATTGACATTATATCTTCATTGTAGACAGTTTCCTTGCCATCATTAGTCCTAAAATGACTATTGGATTTCAAGGGTTTCTCCCTAATCCATAATAAGATTTAGTTGCTAACAGCACAAAACAAAACAAAGATATGCTCCCATTATTTTACTGCTGTGGAATTCTTATTTTAAGCTATTCAGAAAAGTCAAGAGTAAATCCAGATATTGTAAGTATTTAAAGTTTTCCTGCATAATTCTGATTCAAGGGAAAGCAACAGTAACTTTGTAAACTTTGGATCTTTGTTACTCATCAAAACTTTATTTTACTTAAGCAATGTTTTTTTTCAGACCAGTTAAAGCAAATCTCAGTACAGTCCATTTTCTCCAGAAAGGGCTATGAGAGGTTCATCATATTCCATGAGAAGAAAGAGGGAGAAACTTCCATGCCAAGGTTGCCAGTGATTCCTCTGTGGTAAGTGCTAGCTAACAGAGTCAGAGCTAATATCAAGAAGTTGAACTCCTCCGGCATGCTGATCCCCATGGGATAATTCCAACAGCTCTTCATTTGTACCAACGGCAGTCACAGTTAAATCTAAAACTAGACTGTTCCACACCCTATTAACAGCAGCATTAGAATGCAGCAGGGACCATCCTGAGGAAAGAGCATTTTCTGTTATCTCATAGTTATCTCTGAGGAGGTGGCAAATTTCCCTGTGAAAATCATCCTTATAGATTGCCTCTTATTTAAGGATATGCTGGTACTATCAAGTGGTGCTCTTTTTATGCTGAAATTGCTAGCAACACTTAAGAGTATCTGTATGACCCTTTCAGCCAGGAGAGCAGCTTCAATAGATACCTATTTTCCATATATGTAGACCAGCTATGACACTTTCACCCATACTGACATGATCTGCATAAGCCATGTGGTTTCTATTAAGAAGGGTCCATACAATATAGTCAACTCTCCATTATCTTGGCTAATAGGAGAATAGAATAACTCAGATAAATGAAAGACATGCATAATTATTGCTTCCAGATAAGAGCCGGCTCAAATATTTCTGCACTGTGCTCCCCAGACAGAGCTTGTACTTCTGTCAGAGCTTGCTAACTTAGAGTTTATTAACTCAGGCATTACCTGCTTCCATCTGGTACATGCTAGGCAGCTTGGGTGTCTCTATGATTTAATCACCCCCCAAGTAATGTACTAACTGATAATCATCTTGGCTGTAATTAAATAACAACTTCCATATCCACCCTTTTATATGTGCTGATACTGATACAGCGTAGACCCAGTCATGCATGGCCATGTCAAGGTTGAATGTGGCATAATGAGGAAAGGCAAATTATGCATGAAATGCAAGAGGAGTATGTTCAAAAGACAAGGGAATGCAGAAGGCACACAGTGATGGAGAAGGGCTTTATATTCACATCTAACAACCTGGAATTAACACAAGCGCTTCCTTTCTTATCCCCAGGTAGCCCTCGCAGAGGAATTATGCTCAGGACCGTCACAGGTAACACATGCATGAACTAGAACTACCTTTCTACAAGAATTGTCAGAGGGTTTTTTTATTATTATTGTGTTGCAATTACTCGGCCACATTGAACGTTTGTCAGTTGCAAGTTCTCATAATCTGTAATCTCCACAGACCTTTTAGTACTGACACATAGCCTTCCTGATCTCAGCATTGGTATATAAATTGTATTGTTCAGTCACAAGACACACTCGGTTCTGTTACAGACATATGGGCAACACATGGTCTTCAGCACTACAGAAAGAAACACAGGTTCTCTTACAAAGAAAATTAAAATGTTGCAACCAATTTTTTCCAGATTCTTATGGGAGGAAAGGGATTATAAAGATATAAACTCAGACTTAATGAAAACAGTAACACTATTTCTTATACATTGAAGTGAATCACCTTATGGAAACAAAACCATTGCTAGGCAAGTTTTTAATGGTGTGCTAGTACATGTTGAGGAATTGATGATTATATTCTGCCACATTCCATGTTGCGTTTACTAATTAGCATTGCCTTGGTTTGTCTGCACGTTACAATTAGACAGAGCTACACAATGATGCAAGCCACAGGCCAAACCGTAAAGGGAAAATTGATGGGTTTGAGAAGTTAGCCAATATCATGTGATGTTACTAGACTGGCTACAGAAAAAGCAACTCACAGCAAGTCACAGTGCCACACATATCATATCCCTAAATATCTGTTCATTTTGCTTAAAGCATCACATACAGTGTTTAGATCGCTGCGGAGGTCCTGGACAACATTTTCTATACTCCTGGTATCCTTCAGAATCTCAATACTTTGTGTATATGGATTGAAATACACAGAGAAGGGACGATTGATTGACTTGGCAAAGTCCCTGAAAGAAAAAAGAAAATTAACACCCCTTTTTTTACCACTGAAGAAGAGAAAATTAGACTTTTGAGTCAAGGGAAATAATTTACCTCATCTTTTCTTTGGCTTCTTCAAAACTTTCTGAAACAAAGTAAGCCTCCTGGAAAGTAGTGATAAGGCATTCTTGCAAACAAGTTGTCTTTGGATCAAATGTTTTCACATTGGCCTTGTCAGAAAGAGCATGCTGCAAAATACACCACAGGATCTGTTAAAACGTGTTCTGATACTGCTGTGTATCTATAAAACTGTTCATATATACAGCTTTTATATCACAGTTCTGTACGTTCCCATTAGTTGGGAGCCTCTCATTTTACATACAGTGGTTTTTCAGATTAAACAGAATAAATCATTTGTTATTTAAAAAGCTCTTTTTATAAAAGTAATTTTTCCCCCAAAATAAGTAAAATAATAAAGATATTAGAAATGCACCTGACATGTAGGCATACAGACCTAAATCTTTAGCTGCAAACAGGAAATTCATTAAATAACCATTCCTAAAAAATGATCTATACAACTACAAATATGTATGACCCCAAAATGTCACTTAACTGACAGAATTGATCATTGTCTTGGTGGGTGAATTGAGTCTGACCAAACCATTCATATAATCTGTGCTTTACATTTTCAGGCCAAATCATATACTATTTTCCTGAAAGTGAGTTTAAGAGTGAAACTATCTATCTCAAAAACCATTAAATAGTGCCCATATATTGCATGCTGATAAAATGTATTACCCTTCTGCCACATACACCTGACCAATAATGCTCCATATCATACTGCAAGGAAAAAATAACTAAATAATAATAATAAACAGGCATAGACAAGTACAGAGCAGTCACTGGGCAGACAAGGCATCAAATGCTGCTACTCAGAGAAGGGATTTCCGATCGGCCTTTCTCCTCATGTGACTGGCACAAGCCACTAGAAAGCACACAGAGGTTTCAAAACTGAAAATCAGGTACTGAGACATTTTCCAACACAATCTTTTTCTAGCTCCCCTTTCTATTTGAATACTTGTGTCAGACTTTGGATCTACCTTAACTTTTAGAGAACACATATTTTCATTCTCAGTGCTCTGTACAGAAGTACGAGGTAAGGAAGGACAGTGTATTTAGGTCAACTTTCAACCTTTAGTCCCCTACTATCCATCCATAGTGAAGATGTGCATGAAAAGCATAGAGAAATAACAGGGAGGGAACAGATCCCTGAAGTCCGAAGGTGCCTCGTTTCTTTACTTTATTTCTGCACGGACATTCTTTTCAGCTGAGTAAGGTATTAACTTAAGGTATTCACCACACCTTTTACCTGGGCTCTTGCTTATGCTCATTCCTAAATCCCTGTGAAAGGCTCTGAAAATATGACACTAGCTCTCAACCTGCAGTCTCCAAATAACAGGACATAAAACTGGAACAGGAACCTCTTCCTCCCACCTCCACTCTCTCCAAAAATAAATACATGAAAAATTAATGCATGGAATCTTCAAATGTCAGGGAATTAACTTTTTTTTGGTACATGTATCTTTTCCTTCTCACAAGGTTTGCTGTTTCTAGTCAGTCATCAGTTAAACAAGTTTGAAAACAAAAATAAAAAATGGTCTGTCTTAACCAGCATCATCTTCTAAAAGGATTGCAGGAACAGACTCACTGTATTAGGCCCCTGCCTATATCCCTGTTGTCACTTTCTCCTTGCAGAGCCATGATGTGGTTGAGTGCCTGTAAATTTAGGCATTTACCTCCTTCTATTGAAATTAATTTGTTTTTCTTGACTGGAAATTTTAATAGGCTCCCTGGGAGGTTAACTATAGATAAAAACATCTCTTAAGGTGCCTTTGTACTTCCAAGTGTGACTTGACGTCTCATATGTCTAAAGCACAATGTTTTAAAACTCTGAGTGAAGCCCTGTGCAGGGAATCAAGAGGGTGATACAGGACATGTTTTCTTAGGAACTGAATCAGTAGATGACCACTTCTGGCTCACAGATTCTCTCCTGTACTGTGACAAATTCAACACAAAGGGTGACAGGGTTATCCTCTCCTCTTCTCGCTCAGTAATGGCCTCTGCTGGGCCAGGCCTACTCCTTAGGATTGAAGCCATCAGAGGCAAGAAGGGATTCAGCCTGTGGTTTCTACATTTTGAACAACTGCTCTAATCATTGAGCTGTAATTTTATAAAATGGAAGAGCTTAAAGAGAAGCAAAAGCTAACTCTTTATCACAACGGATATCCTCTGAGAAAGCCTTTCTGGCTTTTCTCCTCAGATTATATGAAATAAATCCTGCTTTCTGGATCCCAGTTTACGCACGAGCAGAGCTGCTGCTTCACAAAGCAGCTCTGCAGAGACTGGGATGTGCAAACACCAGGAAACATACAACCTGGTAACAGAGAATAAAGAATTCAGACATGTCTTCAAAGGTAGGTGACAACTGATCAATTATTCATAGGACTGCAGTTTAGGAATGAAGTGCCTAAATTGTGATGAATTCCCACCCAAGGTACCTACTCCCTTCTAGGATATGGTTTTTTCGGCTCTTAGATCAAGTAGGCATTGTCATGGCTACCAAAGCAATGGGAAAAATCTTTGCCAGTCTGGATCACTGCTTCAAATTCTGCTGCCTGGCATCTGTAACGTCTACTATTGAGTTGATATGCTGATACCAGCAATGCCAGAGTTCAGCAACTGAACTGAGCCTGCAGACAAACCTTCATACACTAGACAGTTTATGGTCTGTCTATTAGGATACTAAGGACACTGACTCAAAGCTGAACTAAATTTTTTTCAGAAACATTATAGTGCTCTAAAATGTTGGCATTCTCAACATTATGAAGTACAGAATCTCACTGAAAAACTTCATCTGGTGAGTCCAAAAGCTTTCAAGCTCAGACTAGGATTTTTTTTTAATGAATGCTATTCACTTATGTTTTGGTTGGACATTCGGTTCTTCAGTGAACTCGAATGATTAAGTATCCAGTACAGATTTTTCCATCACAGACCTCCTCAGTTATCTACCTCCAATGAGGTGAAAAGGCTAACAATCATATGGAAAATAGCTTTTGGTCAAATAGAGCATCCTACCATCTTGTGGATTTCTGCTAATTGTCTCTAGTGGCCTGTTCAGTACAAATTGTACTGCTTATGCTAATACAGCTAATGGTGATTCTCCTTCAGTTCAAGCAAGAAGAGTTTGGGATTAAACTTCCAAATGAATCACCACTGATACTCAGGAAAAGCAGCAGTATCAGACAACTGGACAGCTTAAGAATTAAGACAACTACCCATATTGGAAATAGGCATAGCACTAAAGAAATGCCTCCACTCCCTGCTAGATCAAAGGTTAAAAGTGTGATTGAGGTACCCAACCACAGGTCTCTAGGCCTAGGATGTCTGATGCATCTCTACAGGGATGGAAGATATAGCACAGGACCTAAAGAAGCCTTAGACATTTCTGGAGTGGCAGCTGGAGAGCTGGTCTGATATACTGAGGCATCTCAGATGGCACCAGGCATTTACACTGAGTGACCGTGAATCATTTTCTAAGTGACCACTATCACTGACACATGAAAAAAAGAGTTTGGTCTTGTAATTTCTCCTCTGAGTATAAAAAAAAAAAAAAAAGGAGTGTAATAATACAACTTGGAGTGTTTCAGTTTCACAAAAAACAACCACCAAAAAAAACAAACCCAAAGAGCAAAATCTTCAGCTAGCAAGGGGAAAGCTTGAGATGAGTTATAAATACTGCACTGTGTGAGGAGGGCAGGAGGGCAGAAGAAGAACACAGGTCAAGAATTGTCTGTGTGTCAGTACTGATTTTATCACCTTGTTATTCTGGGGGCGAACACAGAGTCTTGGAAAATCTGCTCTTAAAAGTTTTTCTGCTTGTCTACAACATAGGTTGCAAATCTGTCAGTGTCCTGATTTTACCAAAATTCTTTTATTTCATCAGTATGATTTTATATATTGTTTAGAAAAATAAGGAAAAGAGCACTAAAATGAGCATCTGGGATCCAGCAGTTGTCTTCTCCATCATCTTCATCCTCTTCAGAAAACAGAGCCAAAACTTGTACTTGAATCTTTTTGGTTACAAAGGCTAATGCTGGCTCTCCTTAACATACATTATCATTAAAACAAAATAAGACTGGATATTGTATTTGACTTTAAAAATCTATATAGAAAAATTTGAAGTCTACCCCTCTGTTAAATATAGAAGCATATAACAAGATATATGACTTGATCTACAGCCAACTGAAGTTGGCCTTTAATGAAAGAGTTCAAGAGAGCATCATACAAAGTAAATAGATTAAAGTTTCTGAAGACATTTGGACTACTTTTTAGAAATAGTTTTAATAATTGAAATGTACATTATTTCTGCCTTATCTCTATGCCCTAAATATATACTCCGTAATAGTGTTAGCTAGAGTTAACCTGACTATACTAGGCAGAACATTTTATAACTACTTACTGTATTATTTTTTCCCTCCAGGCTTCATTTTTAATCTTCTTTTTCTCCTTATTTTGTTGTGCTTTTAAATTTTTTTTGCTCGATGCTTCCATAGCATGCACATCAGGAGTTGCATTTTTCAGCATGTTACATTTGAAGTCTAAATACTGAGTGAGGAAAAAACTTGAAGGGAATCCTATATTGTTAGGCTGGTGCCCACATGTCTCTAGCTTTTATAGTTCTTTGTTGCTAAAGCTGTTGATCAGATTTGCAGAGTGGAGCAGTATAATGTAGAAATACGGATGACTGAACAAGCCATTCACTCATCTGAAAGGCCCAAATACTGCTGGCCACTCCCACTCTGCAAATAACATGACTCATTTATCTCTAGAAATTTCTAGATATTACACATAAAATTGACCACCATTTTGTTTTCTGTGAATAATGTTGCATTGAAAAGAGATCTGATAGGCAGCTGGAGAAAGAATTTTCTTCCTCCTGACAAAAGCATATTAACAATCAAACGCCTGTAAAGTCAAGGTAGCAAAAATGAACATTGAAACAAGATCTACCTTCCTAGTTACAAGGAAAAAATAAGTATTTTAACTTCTTCATAGAAGGGACTATAGGCCCACAGTCGCTGTTGTGTAAGAATAGCAGTAGATATTTCTGAAAGGGCTTCTTCACTCTGACTCCTATGAGAAGTATGGGTGTTGCACACGTTGAGGGTCAGACTTCATGGCCATGCAGGCCGAGTCTCCTCTCATCCCCACTCACCACAGAAACAGTTGGTATTGTTGTCATCATTTTCAGAGCAATTGCTCTCATCCATTAGCATTTCAGTTACAATCAGGATATTGATACCATCAAGATCTCAACTACAGTCTATTATATTAGCATTATCTTTCAGACGCCTTCCAGTCAAGGAAGAAATTTTCTCTCCCAATAGGTGCTAGGCCATAGGGGCAGAGGTAGGGGAGGTTGCTTTCCCAGGAAACATCAGAGACCGGCATGATGATGGCTTGATGCAAGGCTGTGCACCAATGTCATGAGGGCCCAGACATTCTCTTTGCTAAGCACCTGACAAGAAGCACATTCACTACCAGGTTTCCAGTCTAGAAGCAGCTTCTCCCATGGTCAGATTAACTGAGTAGTTAGTTATAGTACTTAGTAGGTTTTTTGTATTTTTTTTCCTTACCTTTTACCTTCTTTTCTACCCTGGAGCACAGTCCCGCAAAGACTTTCTGTACATTTTTCGCCTTATCAGTTCCTTCATGGAGACTATGGCTATTTGTGGTATGGTGCTGTTCTGTGCCTGCAGCACACAAGCGCTTAGTCTCTCAATAACTGAAATGTCTAACTTAAGTCCCTATGCTCAGTACATACAAGATCTGGTGAAATTTAATAACTTATGGTACATAACAGGTCAAACCAGATGATCTAATAGTCCCTCCTGGCTTCACATCTATGAAATATATATGTAGTGTAATAGAAAAGTTTATAACATTATTGATTTATAGCAAAATTATTATGATATATGGCCATACTTTTGAAGCAGATCAATATAGTCCATTAATGTGCACACTATTTAATTTTTACTGTTGCTTTTCAAAAGGATTATTCTTTGCATTTATACGCTGAGATTATTGCCGAGTGAAGAACACAGATTTGGGATCACAACTGTGTGGTAACAAAATATGCCCACTTGACTAGAATAATGTGTTTGTTTATAACATTGATGGTAGGAGATTTATGATGTTTTTGACTATTCATTTCCTCGGTTTTATGCCCTTAGATTTTGTAAATTACGTGATAGGTATTTTCAGGGCCATCACCTAATGACCGTAACTGTTAGTTTAAATAAAAGGCCTGATTCTCTGCAGAATCCCGCACAGAATTTGGGGCTTAGCACTGAATGTTGTTGGGCTAGAGGAAAACAACTGGGACGTGTTCATCTCTCTGCATTTACCCATCTTTGCACTGTGGGTATAAAATATTGCCAGGCTGATACAGAATGCTTCTGTGGCTGAAGTATTCAGTGAACATAGAGTAATTGTAATGCAATCAAAGAAAAAATATTGGAGAAGGTAATTTGCTTCAACCTTTTTTCTACTAATGAATGAATAGCAATTTGACTAATGAGCATCACCATGAACATTCTCAGTTACAGGTGAAACAAACAGCAAAAGGAGACTGAGATGTTCCTGTTAAACTGCCAAGTAGTTCACTGAAAGCCGGCCCAGGAGGGTGGGAAGATAGTTAAACACAAATCAACAGCAGATATATTGCAAAGCAGTTCATAAATACTGTTCTGTATATGCTTTCTAAAACCAAATGTCCCAGAAGACAGTACTCCTCCCTCGCCTTCCCCTTCCCTCCCATCTTGCGAGAGATGTGCTATGTCCCAAAATACTACACTTGTAGCAAAATACCTTTTGCTTGTTCCCTATGTTTTCTAGGCATAAAAAAGGCAATAAATGATCCACTACAACTACTCACACAATGCAAGGTTAAACACTTTCACCTTTATAAGTCTAGGGCTCTACCTATTGTTACATAGCCATGTACTTCATATCTAGCATGAGTTTATACGCACTCCTTAATTTTAAATATGATTAATCTACCGAATCAAGACCTTAATAAACGTTGTTCTTTTAATACCAATAATGAATCAATTGAAATACACTGGATTACTTACAACAGAATCACATCTGATTTCAAAACAATTTTTGTGTGGATTAAAAATATATGCTTCTCTTCTTAACAAAGCTTTCAGAGTCCAAGGCACCCTTACCTGTTAGCACCTAGGAGCCTCTTTTTACAAGAAACACAAATTCAAACAGAAATAAGTTTTGTAGTTTATAGTCGCTTTGGAACTTTGGACCTTATAAATTCATTTCATGCTTCAAGGGCCAGCTGATATTTCAAACAAAGCTTTTCGGTCAATATCACATTTTAAAAGTAAACTTTCTACCTTGAGAACTTCAACTGTTATTTGAAAGTCAAAATATTTACATCCCACTATTATTTTTTTAAGATTAAAAGCAAGTTAATCTTTAAAGTCTGCTTTAAGGGCATATACCTTTAATTCACCAATAGAAGACAGAAGTCCTGCTCCATAAGCACGTAGTTGTCCTTCTTGCTTGCAAAGGCCAAATTCAATTGTAAAAAAATAGCACTGTAAAATAAACAGATACAGAGATACATATAGTGTAGTTGCAAAGAGGTACTTGGGCAATGACAATTGGCACCATATTCACTTGATTGCCCCACTTCTTCAGAATTTCACGTCTTTAATATAAATTCAGATAAAGTATGTTATTACTACTAAGTACTTTAAATGTCATGTTCTGCAGTAAGGGAGCTTTGCACAAAAATGTGAGATTCTGCTTTCTTTCTGGGCACCCAAGCAGTTAACATGGATGGCCAGTTAGGAACAGACAAGCAAGATCATTTAGGTATCAAAGGCACTGATAGCAATCTGCAGAGATTTTTGAAACCTGGTGAAATAAATGAGGTGCCTTAAAATAAAATCCTGCAAGGTAGTTGGTCTGCCTGTCTAGGAACCACTGAAGATCCTGAGATCTAGTTCAGAGCACTCAGCTTTAAGCTCAAGCTGATGCCACTTCAAAGTCTGGCACATATTTAAGTGCTGCCTTGAGTTAGAATGAACTTACTTACATGTATGTATTTAAGAGCCTTCTTGAGCCGAGGCCTTAGTCTTCACTAGATTTTACTCTGCCATAAATGAAGAAGTAATATGCTACTTGGCTTCTTAAATTTCAGAAAGAAAATTACAGTCAGTCGAACGAGTTCACTTGACCAATCCTTTAAAATTGTTCTTTAGGTCTACATTCAATCAGGTAACATATCTGAGCTGTAAAACTGATGAGAAGCTGTGAAAGGGATGCGCTAACTCAGCATACCGTACTGTATCCAACTTTGCTGCATCCACCCAGCAAACCTAAATATTAGGAAGTCAGTAAGAAGCACAAGTAGCCCACTGTCCACTAAATGCAAACAAAGACAGTCAATTCTGCTTCTACGGTAGTGAGTTTTAGTTTGGTTTTGTCATAACACATCAAGATTGCTTTTTGCTGTTAAATCAAGCAGTTGAGATTAAGCTAGTAACTATTTCTACATATGAAGGCTTTAAGAAGGTGATTTCTAACTTACAGAAAAATACTGCATGTATCTATACACACACCCCTATATACATGTGTGAGTTTATTACATTGTCTGACAATTTCAGTTTTTATGCAAAGGGACATAACACCACTGAACCTAACAGATTTACATGTCCTTGCAGGAAATACGAATTTAGGATAAGAAACGACCCAGTATTTGGTATAGGGCCAGCGGAGGGAGGGAAAAGAAATGCTCTCCACCCCCCTGAGGATGTGTGCTCATGGGGATGGCAGGGGCAGAAGGCAGAGAACTAACACTGGCACAGGAGACAGCAAGCCCTGCTGCCCAGAGGCAGGGTGTTCACAAGACAGAGGGAGACCTCAATTTTACTTCATCCTTGACAGACAGACAGCACACAAAGAGGAAGCTTTTTTATGTAAGTTCAAAAATTATTATAGCTGTTACTATTATAAAAGGGAGTCATATTTATGAGCCAGCACTTGCTGATGAGAGCCCGTCTTCAATATTGATATGACTAGCACTCTCAGTATAACTAACTCAAATAAAATGCATACAAACTGACCAGGTGACAAAATGTCTGCCTACTACTAACTTGTGGTATTAAACTATAGCATTAAGAAAAGTCCATCAAATGAAAAGCTGATTTTTTGATAAATTTGCCATATGCAACAGCTACAGTTTCTGTATTTAAGAGAGCTCTGCTTATCTAAGAAAATGAGATAGCTCACCCAATGCTGCCATCTTCAGATCATTAGTCAGCAATACACGATTCCCCCCACACTCCCACTCACAGATAGACACGCAGAGGCGGCTTGGTGCATTATGAGACTACGCAGGCTTTGGCAAGCTGTGCTCTCAAGTCTACAAACATCGAGGCGTACTGATAAGGAGGTTAAATATTAACTATATAGAGACACTTTTTATAGACCAGACGCATAAATTCCTACTGTATGCCTCTCTTTGTATGGTAAACCACACTGACTGTGGTACTCTATATTATAGGTACATAATAACTGCACTGGAGTGGGAATGACTGAACACAGAAACAGCTTTTAAGATGAATAAATTTTTTAAAGCCTCACCTGAAGGCAAATACCTGATTATTACACTGTTGTCACATGTAGGCTGGTGAATGCAAGCACAAATGGGGGCATGCAGGCTCTCCCGTTCAATTTCAAATCTTGGACTCGTCTCTGGCATACTCCCCAGCCTGCAGCTCCAGACTTGTGGCTCCTCTACAAGCCACAGCAATACCCTGTTGTCTCTTTTACTTCCAGTTCCATCTCATCTTTGGGGTGAAGTGTGGCTTTGCTACAACCTATAGGTAGACTCTTGAAGTAGGAAAGGTGTCTTTCCGTGTTGTATAAATTCTGTAGTTCTTGAAGAGCCTTCAGCTAAAATGCCACCCCGTTAGCCAAATTGGCAAAATAAGATGAAGAATCAAAGTGCCAAATGAAGGATTAAAAATAATTTTTAAGCCAAGAGACATCAATGTAATGATCAAGACTGTGCCAGGAGCACAAAACAGTGTACAATACAATTTTAATTTATTTCTCTTATTTAACAAAAGTATATGAAAGGTACTTTATGGTCATGCTCATGAAACACTCTCTACATGGGTTCAAAAATTATTAAATAGATCCATGGAAGAAAATCCTAATAAGGGCTATTAAATACCAATATAGCAGATCTCTTCCTTCAGAGTCCCTGAATCAAAACTCATTCGCAGCTAAAGCAGTATACCAGGAAAATATCACCACCGTATAGCTTTAGACATACACTGTCCTCCAGGTGTCTGCAATTTGCCAGTATCAGAGTCAAAACACTGGGGCAGCTGGTCTGGCCCAGTACATGTGAGATTGTAAGAGTCAGATCAGTTGTCCTGCTATTGACAGGCAACATACAGAAAAGATCAAGCCCCGGCAAACTCCAAGCCTGGTCTCCAGGGTAAACACAATGTCTACTCTTCATGTTCAGGTACCGTCCTGCATTAGAAATTGGATTACCAAAAAGAAAAGGAAAAAAATCAGTGACAACTATGACAGCTAATAATAATAAGAAAAAAAAAATCAACACAAACCCCACCACGTTATTGAAGAGTGTTTAGAAATTTTCAAAGGCAGGAAAAAAGGTCTGATAAGCTCAACTCTCCTCATCTGACGGGTTTCTAAGGCTTTGAAAAATCACTCCTCACATCACTTCAGTTTGCATTTGGGAATCTCCCTCCTGCAACCTCTGCAAAGAGCTTGTGCCCGGTGCTGGGTGCTAATGTCACCGAGTCAGTGCTTCAAAATCTGACTTGTTCCATAAAAAGGTCTTTCAAGCCATTCCACTTCACTTAGTTTTCTTATGGTATAGCTTAGAGACCGATATTTGTGTTCACTTGGCAGTTTTCAGCATGATGTGTAACATGAGATTTTATCTGTTCTCTAAAAGTACCTTTTAAAGATGTTGTCGGGATGAGTCCTGAGAACACCAGCCATGACGAGAGCTGATTCACTTGCACTCCCTGTCGCAAGGGGGAAGGAGAAATTGAGTAACTGCATGACTGCAACCCTCGCACGTGGACGGGAGTATTCACCACTACCTGAACTGCTAACGGGATGTGGTTACAGCCCCAAGCTGACATGTAGTAGCACAAACAATCATTTTACATATATATAAAATTAGTTGCCACGAAGACAATACAACTCGTAATGTGTGTAAATACTTGCAAGACCAGTGCCAAATAAATATCCTTAAGAAAGCATCTTTACATTCTTTCTACTGGATTTAAGATTTCAAAGGATATATGACTGGATCACTCTTAATTCAGATGCGTGTGATATGTTCACAACATGCAAAGTTTAATTCCTTTTTCTTTAGGAGACCTTTGATATTTTAGCTCTAAAATTATTCACCTAAAGATTAAATCTCTCATATACCTGTAATTATCTTGTAAGAAGACAGTTATATAAAACTGAAAGACTTCAAAATCCCATTGTTAGAAATGAGTCCTAAGAATTAATGAAGTAAAAGTGTTTTATTTCCGCCTGTAAAAGTTGCTCAGATTGCAAGCAAATGTCGATTCAGAGATATCGGTGACTCCTGTGTGTGCTTTCTTTCTTTATTCAGAGCTGGTACAAATAAATTTATGAAGAGTTGTTTATTTTTCAATCTCAGAGACATCAACAGTCGCCAAAACCCAGCTGGCATTTCACATTTGACTGAATTATTCAAAATTCACAGTCTGTTGAGTAGGATCAGGAATGCTCCACTACAAGAAACAGATAGATATAATATAGGTAGCGCAGGCAAACTAGCTAATACAGCCCAATGTTGGAGTCCAGACATCAAGCAATACCGCCTATCTGACAGCTATTCATGTGGGAACATTATTGAGTAGAAATGCAGGGAGATTTTGAACAACAAATAAATCTCATGATGAGCTTCGGAATAGATCAAAAGCAGAAACGAAGTAAAATTCAATACCTAAGTCTTTCATTATAGATAATTCACCTACCTCCAACAAAGGCAGTGACCCTATTCACAGCCAACAGCATTTCTAAGTAAGAAAACAAAGTTTAATTTTTCAGAGTTACCTTCTTGAGGTATTTTGTTTAGTCTGCCACTTTGAAATGTATTTAGGCTCACCAAAATGAGGTTTCCTTCACGGATTTCAAAGTGTATATATTTCACAATATTCTCCTTTTTCCCCTCATCTGACTGCTTTGCATTCAGACCTTTCTCTAAGACTGAATGCTTGGAACAATCTCTTCATAAACAGAAGTTTGAGTAGATGTGGTGCCACTCAGAGCACTCAGGGATAGACACACACCAGCCTTTGCATTTCTGTTGACAGGCATAGCACACAGTATCACTACACGCAAATTCCTCTAACGCAGAGGCTTGACATACTCAGAGAAAGCATGCACTGTAGTGAGCAGAGCGGGCTTAACCCCTTGTGACTACTTTGAAATTATATGTTTCTTCTTTCAGGAGTTTCTGGAGAAAAACTCATAATGGTAACCAAAATAAAATTATCATCATGAGTTTGTATGGAAGCAGAAAATGTACCTCGAGCAACACCATGCTACAGAAGTATCAGTAAGGAGGTAACTCTGTTCCTCCAACACTGGGGAGCCCAGCCAAGACAAGACAATGTGTATTGCAGTTCCCTATCTTGCAGGTGCAATACGTCTTCTGGAATAAACTCTGGAGAACATCCCTCTAATACCTTTGTGTCTCTTGAGAGAACGTGTCTTTCTGTTGTTCATTCTCCCATGAAGAAGGCCCTCTTGCTACTCTGAAAAGCGGGCAGAGAGAATGGAGGATGAAGCACTCCTGGGATCTTTCTGCTGCTGCCACTCCAAAAGAAGTTAGTTCCCACAGAGCTGGAGCCACTGGATCTCTCACTCCATGTTTGCTCTGCACAATGATGATGTCTGTCTAGCCCTCTAATTTTATGTCAGTTGAAAACCTTGGAGACCTTTGGAGCTGCAGAATCAAGAACCTCAACACTTAAATGCAAAGTGTTTCTGTATAAAAGGTTGGTGTTTCCTGGCAAGGCAAGAATTCCCCTCCACCACAGCTAGCAGTCACAGATGATGCGAAAAAATCCACCCACAAAACCACACTTGTCTCAACTTGCCCAACACTGTCAGAAAAAGAACTCTAGTTTTGTCAACATAATTAACCAACAGTGCTGAAGCTTCACATGCAGCTAAGGAGACAAGACCATTGAAACTATGAACTGCTGCTTAGATCATTTGTTAAACATAAGGCATTGAAGCCCTAATGCTTCACCCTTCCTATTTCCCCTTCCCTATCATTTGACTCTTATATTGAACAACTTCTAAAACCTGGAGTTTTAAGGTTTATTAATTTCATATGGAGTTATTAAGAACAAATGATGTGCAGTAATGAGCCACTCTTTTTCCACTTTATTTTACAACATGCAACGTGAATTCATGTTCAGCACTCCCTACGGTAGCTGAAGTGAATATTTGCTCGTTTCTTTTTCAAGCTGTTGCTTCAAATTTCAGCCATCTAGAGATATCACACAGTTAACATAAGAGGCACCATCAGGTCTTTCGACATCTTAGCTGGGACTCCAAGAGATGGAGTCCTCTGAAAGTCAAACTAAAAAGAAAAAACAACCAACCAACAACTGAGTAGTATGTCACTGCTGTCCAACCAGACTCTCCTGTCTGTGCTGCCTTATGTGACACACTTGATCCACCATGATCCTTCATAAGTCACAGACTGCAAGCAGGGGCTGTCTTTAGGGCTTTGCCATTCCTGTTTTCCAGATCTTTGTTGGCTACTCGTTCAAATGAGGACTTTGCATTAACAAAACCTATCAAAGCAAGAACAGTCCTGATTTTATGCACAACATGGGCAAGGGCTGGCACCCCAGAAGCGCTCCCTCAGCACTGAGGCTTATGCTACAGCACAGAGAGTATGGCTCCTCTAGCAAAGTAGCCAGGGACTTGGGCACTGACAGTCTGGCATGACCTAAACGAGAGCAGAATTTCGAACAAATACCCATACAAGAGATCATTTAGCTGTCCTCCGCCTGACAGCTTTCCCATTTAATGGGGAGTCATCGACGCTAGGACTGTTGTCCTAATTGTGAACTGCACTGCTTCGAAGAATACCCAGAGAACAGACAAAAACAACCTTAGACACTTTTCTTCCTCCAGCATCCAGAGCCAGCATCTCTACAAAAGCCTAGCCCAGCTCTTGGGACCCATTTCCCACAGTTACCCATAGACCTCAGCACTGATCCAACATAGTTTCCTCTCCTCTAAAAAGACCAACTTCCATTCCCCAGCAAGCAAGCTAAGAAGGAGACTCAGAAGAGAAGGCATGAAGTTGCAACACTCCCTGAAATACCAAGAAAACCTCTTCAGGCTGGGGAGGCAGTCTGTCCTTTTGAACATGCTGCCATGCTATAAGGAAACTGCGTAAGGGGAAAACTAGCACGGGAGTCTCTTCCACTTATCCTGGAAGAAGCTTTTGAGCGACTGGTAAGGTAAATCCAGAGATTAACAAGAAGCAAAGGTGCAGCAACAAATCACAGTACAGGCAATCCTCATTTTTTAAGCAGAGAGTTTACCAAATCACTGCCCTACGCCAGTCTGTCAAAATTAATTACTGCAGGCTGCAAGGCCTCTTTAATAACTATCCTTGGCCAGTCCAGAGACATACCCACAGTGTCCTCCCTAACAGGCATTCCCCTGGGGAAGGCACCAGGCGCATGTGGTGCTTCTCATGATGCCATTCCCTGGAGCAGGCTGTGTACCCCCCAATTGCCAGGCCAGTTACTGCATATGGCAATTACACTGCAGGGAGTGATGCAGAGGAGCCACTGAGCCTCCCATGACATTGTAGACGAGGAGGGGTATGAGGTTCTTGTGTACATGATCAGCGGCAGAAGTCCTAGTGTATCTGCTAATGAGGGGAAGTCGTACCTTCAGAAAAGGGGATGCAGCCTCCTGGTGCTGGAATGATCTCAGAACTTTTGCAAGCCCTGAAACTGTAGGGGCAGAAACACAGTGAAAAGACAGGGACAACTGGCTAGTGAAGTTTTAAAATTCTTATTCCAAGGAAAAAAACGAACTATTTCTTCACAGTCATATCCATTTCAAATTTATTTTTGAGAAGCAAAAAAAGGGTAGAACTTCATTCCAAAAATAGCAGCATCCACACTAATTTTCTAAACATTTAAGAAAAGGAAATTAACTTCTTCCATCTATTTACTGAAAACCGATTTAATAGCTAAGACTTGTTTTCAAACATCACAGTTTCCAACAGCAACACTGCATTTAAACTCAATGGTCTTCTAATCACATAAATGCAAAGGGACTCCCAAAAGCTTCTGTGGCTCTTAATGCATTTGCTTAACCTGACTTGCGCAAAAAAAAAAAAAAAAAAAAAAAACACACCAAAAAAAGATAGTAGGCATCAGCACAAAAGTGTAAGTTCTATTCATGTCAAGCTGACAGATCAAAGAAGAAAAGTAGCTCAGGGGATTTTAAATATCCATTAATTTTGCTACTAAAAATATATCTAAATTGAAGATGTTTTTCACAGCCCCAAACAAAATCTTTTTCAAGTATAGTTGAGCATCTCCTTGTAGCTTCCTGATTTTCAGCAGTGAGGACATGTAAAATGAGTCTATCATAATCACAGTCAACTGAGTCACCATCGAGTTACCTGCCAGAATTCTATAAACACAAAGCGAATCACAGCAAGGTGAAAAAAATTTATACTGAGCAAGTACCTGTGAGCAGAGAGATCACAGCTCTTCACTGTACCAATGTCCAAGGAATTTACAGTCTCTGTGGTCTAGGAGTGACTTACCAAACACAAAGATCGCTCTGAAATGGTCACTAGTGATCAGGCTCCCACTGATCTGCAAGATTTCTGTGCTGGTATAGGTCCTAAATTAATTGCAGATGTATAATATGGATCTGTTAAATAAACTAATCTGATTATTCAAAGTTGAAAAATTAATCCTATAAAGGTGCTTACATTCTAGAAATGTAAAATGTCTTGTTAAACTATAATTTTAGCCACTTTTATACAGTCAAACTATATAATTGTAACAGTTGCAGCCTACTGCTTCAAGGGAGGGAAGAAAAACCTTTAGAAAAAGCGTATTATGTTTTATGGGAAAAAAAAAAAAGATAATCTGGGAATACCCACTCTTTCCAACATGTCTTGAAAAATCTCTGAGTTCAAACTGTTTTATCTAGCACTATTAGTAGAGACCATCTTTATCAGTGCCACGTGATGAAGTATAGAAAGTTCCCTATAATGTGCAGAAAATATAAAACTTACAGATGCTAACTGAAGCAAGGTTATCTTGTCAAAACTGATGTTTTGTCTGATGCAAAAGCAATATCCCAAATCAAGCTTGAACCTAACAAACAGATTGAGGGAGTTGTTCAAAGAGTGCCTGAAACAGCACCATTGTGTTGATGTTCTGTTCACGTTGCACTGCAACAACTTCAGCAAGAGCTGGAATCAAACCAAAACAACCTAAATTAGAAGACTAAAGGTCCTTCTCTGTAAACTCTTCTTTGGCTTCAACAATGCTCTCAGGTTTAGAGTATTTGCTTTAACTTTCCAGAACAAATAAAAAAACCCTTTATACAGTAACACCAGAAGGCCTGCCAGCTCTAGGAAGTAGCTAACAGAATTTGTCACATGCTGTACCACGTGAGCTTTGTTTGGACAGAGAAAGAGACACAACTGCAAAATCATGTGTCACCCAGAGTCAATTCTTTCCCTGCAGAAACACAAACCCCTAAATAACAGGTTTTGCCAGGTAAATTATTAATATTAATTTTACAGCCGCAGATCCTACTTTCATTTGCATGTGTACAACCTTATTGACTTTTAAGAGACTCTATGCGTGGAAATGAAGGTTGTATTTAGCCCACAGACCTAAACTCATTGAAAGAAATGGCAGACCTCCCCTTGGCCTTCTGTAATATCAGAGTTGGATCTATAAATATATAATTAAGCTATACTTACAAAATCATTATGGTAGATCACCCAAAAATATCTCAATTAAAAATTTATGGGACCTTACTCCATCCAGCACTTTGATGCCATTTGATAGAAAGATGACGACAGGCACAAGAACCACTTCCAAGGCTGCAGCATTAAGTAATTCAGCCCTAGGCATAGTTAGCTCTTTATGGATACCATAAATCTTAATTCCACATTTTTATCTGTGCGTACAAAGAATATACCCAGGAACATGCTGGGTGAGAGAATCAGACTGAACACATGTGGTACGCTCGGTCCTTGAGCCAGCATTTGAAACAATTCAGGTTAGTGCACAGTTGTGAACATTACGCTAGGATCTTTTCAGCTCTGTACAGTCAAGAATTTGAAGATTCTTTCCGTAAGATGGCATTTGGGTTATGCATAAGAGCTACATGTCCCTTCTGGAAGCAAACTTATTTACTGAAATATTCCAGACAATAAAAAGATAAGTGCATGGTTTGAGGACTTTCTTCTTTACACCTAACTGGTTTATTTTCTGCCTGAAGGCAGAATCTCCTGTTTTTCTTCTCGTGATGGGCCCACTGACCCCCAAAAGGAGGCCCGGGCATGCAGTATCGCAGCCACCATTGCACTGTACAGTGCAGCAGGGTACACAGATCCCTGAGCGAGGGGAACCTGGAGCCGGCCCACCCCAACAGCACTGCAGGTCCCAGGCAGGAAGCCGGGGAGCTGCTCCCAAGAGAACCCCACCTGCAGTCACCAAAACTTTTTTTGCAAAGCACTCCTCAGCTGCTCTGGCTCCATGGAAAGCATGGATAAAGGCAGCTCCTCCACCTATTCACCCACAGCACAGGCATTCCCTCAGTCCTAAGTGAGATTCAGACATGGCTGAAATGAGTTGCCACATGCTGAACTCCTTCACTTCCCCCATACACCTGTGTGCTCCTGCCAGAGGATCTCCACATCTTGTACAAATGACTCAAATAATTACCATTCTATGTTGCAGAATCTTACAGATTTAAGTATGTAAACAAACACAATAGAAAAAGCAAGGAACATTATAAAATTTGTTAGTTTGCTTCCACACCTATACATTCCTCCGAGGCTACTTCTTAATGTAGTATGGGATGTCCTATGGTACACAAACAAAGCTTTAGTAGCATGAAACCCCCACAGTTCTGAACTGTACATGAATGCATTTTACAAGTAAGTTTAACACGTATGTGCTATGACCAAAGAAAAGTAAGTGTAGCAGTGTCAGTGTGAATATCTACACAGAGCCTAGGGTTATCTCTTTCCTTCAACACATTGGTGAAAGCACAGGGGCAGCCAGGAACAGCAGCAGCAATATACTCCCAACCTTTCCTCTACTGCTTTTTTCCCCCCATTTTCTTTATTTAAACCTTTATTCCTGTAACTTACGTGCTTTGTAGTTGGTACCCAAAATGCTTGTGCTACTGCTGCTCACTGGAAGCTTATGCTGGGTCCC
The DNA here is from genome assembly GCF_963921805.1 of Phalacrocorax carbo. NCBI lineage: Eukaryota > Metazoa > Chordata > Aves > Suliformes > Phalacrocoracidae > Phalacrocorax > Phalacrocorax carbo. The sequence continues at coordinate 40,982,952 of NC_087513.1, read as the reverse complement.
TTCTTTCATCCCCATTACTTATGTTCTATAGAAGACATTCTATGCCTTTTTGGCCATACGTTTCCTACTCTAGGTCAAGAAAACAAATTTGCAAAAAACGCTACCAAAATTCATAGACTCATTCCACCTATTCCTCAGCTTATCTCAACTGGATCCCACACCAAAATGGTAAATGCTTGCCACTTCCGTGTACTCCTAAATTCCACAAAATTCTTCCTGAGCTCTTTTTTTGAGGCTCACTTTCATTACTGTTGTAGAAGAGCACATGTTCAGAGTGTGAGCTATTGAACTACCAGCAAAGATTACTACTGCAGAATCTGCAATTTCTTAATGAAAATGAAGTTGTTTCTGAAAATAAACAAATGTAATTAGCAAGCTAGTGCTGTGTGAAATTTGCACCATTCTCTTGTTAACCTGTATGTCAAAACGTATTACCTGAGTGCATGTGAATTTGCATTTGCAGTTCAGCAACCTCACAGATTATGATCTAACCACTTTTGGAAACATAATGCTACAAGAAATAAAAACAAATCCAGTGTCTGGCTGTGATTTGTTATTTTATTAGAGGATTTTTCTTTAGCGTTTCTAACTGCTTAGGGCTTGATCTTCATAAACTGCATTTTTTCTAAAAGGAGCTATATTATTTCTACAGAGAAATTTCTAATTCCTTCCTGGCTCCCAGTTAAGTCAAATTATTTCTCTCTTGCGCCTAGCTTCCTCGTTACAGGGTTGGGCCCCAGCATACAAACATACAAGCATGTTATACAACAACACTATTTCCTGTTACTTGTGAGTGCAAAATTTTGTCTGTTAGGGCAACCTGAGATCCTGTCAAGAAGCAGGTCACTGACCTGACCAGCTGGCCACCCTCAGAGCAACACTCCTTCACGTTCTTACCTTTGAGTGACACGGTACAAAGCACGAAATGTTTCATTTCCAGATGTAAGATGTGCTATGTTGACCTACTAAGCCAAGTAATGAGGTAAAGGAGGAGGTTTGTATTTAAAAATGTTTTGCAAACCAGTATTTTATACTGCCCTCTACAAATAAAAATAAAAAAAAAACCCAAAACACCACAATTCTGACATCAGTAGTCCAGCTCCCCGCCTTCACTGCAGTGGCTGATGCATGAATTCTCCACCATCTAAATTACTTCTCCTATCCCCTCACAGAATTTGCAGCAGCAGAGTCACCCCTTTGTACCTTCTGCGGATCAGAAACTCCAGGGATTCGTATCGTTGAATAGAGATGCTGGTTGATAAACATGGATCCACTGAAACCTACTTCCCCACTTCTCCCGTCCCTAAGCAGCAAACCACATCAGCTCTACAACACCAGACCCACTCTTCCTGCCATACAAAAGGCTCCCATTTCTACAGCAAGCACAACCAAAACCAGCTTAACTCCACAGTGCTTTTCTTAACTAAAACTCAGATTATGGTTCAAACTGCTCATTTGCCCTGTTCCCCAGCCTGGTGATTGAGATATCCTCCCTCTTTTCCAGTTCTAACTGGAAAGGTGGAAAGGGTTCAGGGAAGGAATAACATGATCAAAGTTACAGAGCATCTTCCACATGACAAATATCTAAAACAATTACTTTTCAATACAGACAAGGAGACAACTAAGGGAAAGAAAAATGAAACAGTTCTGTAAAGCCATGATGGCATAGAGAAAGCGTGCAAGGATGATTTGACGGTTCTCTCTTCAAATACAAAGAAGCTACTAGGAATTAGGTTAAGATTCCTACTGACAGGACTGAACTATCTTCAACAGAATGAGATAGTTCAGACAGTGAACAGTTGAGCCATAGAGCTCTTTGCCAAAGTTACTGCAGGTACTAAAAATTTACATGTCTTCACAGATAAGCAGCTGTCTCTGGACAGAAATCCATTCAGGATAATTAAATGCATAGAAACCACATTTGGCTCAAGAGTTCCCCAAGTTTCTGAGTGGTTAAACTCTTGGAAATCATTTGAAAAGAATCAGATATGCTTATCCTCTTCTTACATCCCTCCTAAGCAGTTACTTATGACTGTACTTGGCCAAAAGGCACCAGTCATGTGGCCTGACCAGCAGAGCAATTCTTACAGATCCAAACCTGGAACCAGACTCTCCCCAGAACAAAGGCTTCAACAAACTGTCACAATTCCTGCAGAAAACATTGAGCATTTGCTCCCATTTCAGCAACAGAACTCTTCAAATTCTTCCTGTAGTAACTTCCCTGGAGTGCTAGCTTATTTTTATGTAGTACAGAGCCAGTTGGTTTTGCACTACAAAGCTAGTTAGGTATCGCTGCTGAGATTTTGTCCTTGTGCCATGAATCTGTGATGTGATGATCATGAAAACGCACTACAGGGGAACACTGCAGTAGTCTAAAATATTAAACATCGATCCCCAAAATCTACGAGGGTTTTTCACCCTTTAATCCTGTTCTGTGATATATGTACTATCTTTTCTGCTTACCTATTTGATTACACATACTGTGGGAAAGACTTGATACCAATGCTTCAGCTACTTCATCAAAAAGTATTGCTGAAAGAAACCCTGAAAAAGTGGAGACTATTACCTGTTATTAACTCCTTTAGAATATTTTACAGAGCAAACCCGCGAATTAGGGCATGCTTTTATAGCAGCAGTCACTGAGCCCCGCAACACCTCACCAATCAAAGGAAAGTAATCCATCAGCAAGTTACCTTCCTTTCCTGATTCAAACAGACCTGCATGACTTTGTAATGATTAAGAAAGCCACAAGGTTTCATCAGCTTTCTTTTCTGCTTCTTGTATCAGTTTCAGGTTTTACACTTGGGCAACTTCCAAATCCATCCACATATGGGTGTTTTTGCCTGGTCAAAGTCAGGAACAGAAACATAGCTCAGGCCATCTACTGATGAACAATACACATCACAGTATTTCCAGTCTCATACTGTGTGGCAGGACAACGTCTGGCTATAGTGATCCATCATACCTGATTTCAGCTTTATAGTCCTAGCTTTTACCCTGGGAATTGGTTCATCTTCCCTAAATGACACACATCCCAAATCAGAGTAATTTCAAATGTCTCCTGTAAGTCCATCAAAATTTACTCAAGTGGTTTTTAAATCATATTCAATCCTGGCTCTTCCTACTGCAGCTCCTTTATTCATTAATTACATGTGTAGTTGGAAGCGACTCCTTTGCAAGAAACCCCGTTACGTCACCACTGGACTCAGGGTACTCACCGTGCTCACTCTTGGCATTCGTCACACAATCATGGCATGCGACTGGCGTACAGGAAAAAGACCAAGCAGAGATTTCAATGTTAAACTTCAATATGCTCAGTGAATGACAGAGCTCTTGGGCTGTAATACCAGGTTTCAGTTGGCCAATATGTAATTATTTTTATATGGCAGAATAGCTTCAGCAGGAGAGCTGATCACAGACTTAGCACAGTGCTTAGTTCACTGTCTATCATTCTGCAGCTATAAATGAGAAGCATTCAAGCAGTCTTAATTTTTCAGATGCACAGTGGGAATGTTCGAAATCTCAAATATTTTCATAGTCTTCTTCTCAGCTCCATTTGTTCATTCATGGAGGAAGACAGTAATCCAACTCACAAGCTGTACTTACAGCCTAGCACTATCAATAGCCCCTCTGGGAAATCTAATCTGTTGTTTGTGAAGATGAGAGACTGCAGCCTTCTCTGTCTAGTGAGACCACAAATGCTTCGTCTACCCGAAGTTACCAAATGCAACTCAGTCTTTATCTGCAACACTCCTGTTTCTTCCATTCTGGTTATCTCCTCAGCAAACATAATGTGTAATTGTCCTGAATTATGTGCCAGTTGCTCGTCACACGAGAAGAACTAGAATGAAGCCAACAAGACCAGATAACGTAGATCCTGAGAGGAGACTCACATGAATTCTGACTGAATTCTCCCGTTGAGGGGGTTCTGAATATTATTTTTATCCCAGCCTATATATCTAAAATATTTTCTTTGTGATACATATACAGATAAATTAAAGTCAGCTTTAGAAATAAACCATTGACCTCAGTCATCATCCAGGCAAGGTAAAACATTTAGATTTATAACAAGCCTGAAATGCATTTACAAGACCTCATCACACACAATTCCTTCAAATTCAGAAGCAACTCACTACTGTGGTTTTTTGCATAAAGGCAGAGAACAAGATAAATTTCTTTATTTCTACTGTCCCACACTGTTAAAATACCAGAACAAATATCAAGAAAGATTAAAAGGTAGCAATTTTACAGTTCTAGAAAACTGAAGGTTTAAAAGTAACTCCCAGTAAGCAACCACTGGGGGGAGACGGGGGGGATGACTTAGTGTGACTAATTAGTCCCTAATGGCCAAATTATTAAGCAGAAAGATTTGATGACAAACTGCATACAAACCATAGACACTCTGCTAACCTCCTCTTTTCTGAACCATCACCAGTTAACATACCCCCCTCAATTTTATATACGCAAACATATCCTATAAATACTGCATCACGAAGGGGCAACCTGCGCTGTGCGGAAACAACTTCGCAGGAGTTTGGATTAATTTCTGCCGTTAAGAAGACAGGATCCTGCTTATCAACTTACAGCTTTACAAAGACAGCTGCTCCCTGGCTCTCAAGTCCACAAATTACAAGGTAATACTGAAATGTAAACTGAGGTATATTTTTTGCACAATTTTCCTGACAAAACCTTACTTTATGTGCTGTTAAACGTGTTGTAAATGATATATTATAAAAATTAGTTGAAACACCTTATGTCAAGTCCTTCCTACAGCTTATGGTTTGATAGGTAAGCAGAAAAGATAGTCTTTGTTTATTTTTGTACTATGCAAAAGTAGATAGGCCAGGCATGCTTGAAAAACCAACTCAAAAACGTTTTTATGAAGTCACACAGAGTAGCACACAACATTAGTGATGATAACAATTAGCCCCCAGACATGCAGAGCCAATATTGTATTTCCTCAGCTAGTACCCACATTAAACCACACTACAAGTGAAAAAGTGGATTGTGCAAGTATTTTGTTTTATTTCAGCAACGTATCTCTCAGTCACTTCTTTGTTGTGTCTTCCCTCTTTATTAGTCTCTTAGAACACTGCAAAGGAAACAGCATCTCTCAAAAAAACACTGTAGAGACAGTTGCTTGGCTCTTTCAATATTCCTCTTCTCATAGTAAGAATGCTTAAGTTTAAAAAGGAGCAGAAGGCATTCCTTTCTCCATGCCCCAATGTCAGTACCAGACTCAAGCAAGAGGATGAGGGGAGCTCACATCCTTCCTTTTTCACCCCTCCTACCCTGCAGCCATCCTTCCCCCTCCAGCTGGCCGGCACCAGGCCCTCTACAATGTTTTCCCATTTAATCCCTGTCCTCAGTGGGGCTGCACAGATGTGACTAATTGCAATTTAGCAAACACTTCTAGTCTGCCCAGGGACCAGGCTCCAGCTTGCTCTACATCCACTGTGTCAGCTCTGCAGGGACAAAACCATCAGCACATTTCCTTTGCAGCTCAAGACTGATGGGGCACAAAGAGCAGATCTATCAAGGCTGATACGTGGTGGCTTTTGAAAGCAGATGGAGTGAAAGATGACGGAAATCCCATGTAATTATTCTTCCCTTTCTGGTCTGAATTCCTAAGAGGTGTTTTCCTCTCTTCCTAAAGCCATTGTCCTCCCTGTAATGTCTCAGCTGTTAATGTCACTATCTTTTGAAACAGGTCATGCTAATGGCAAGCTTGCTTTGGGCATATTGCTTCAAGCTCATTAATATGCATGTTCTCTCTCTGTTCATTTGTTTCTCTATTTACTTTGAAGTTGCCTCCCTGGAACCTGCACTGCTTTTCTGTGTTAAGACTCTTGGCTGGCATTTCTCAGCTTGCTGCGTCTCTGGTTGTTATCTAGGACAGAAATGGGACTGAATGTTGCAAAAGTCAGTTAATAGCACCTCAGGTGACATTTGGTGCTCAGCTGAATGAATTTCTTGGCCTCCTCACCCTCACTGCTGAGAGACGTTCTTTCTACTTGCTCTCAATTCGACTGTTTACATTGCAAATTCTAGGGCAAGTAACATCTCTGTATTTGTCAAGTGCTTGCCCCACTAGAGTACAGCCCCTCATTGTGCTTCTGTAAAAAATAACACCACCTGGGTTACCCTAAATGTCTCTTCCACCTGAAAGAGCTATTTCCAGCATGGGAGGAGAAATCAACATTGACTCAGATATCAACTTCTCAGTGTGATAAGAGAAACTGATTCAGCTGTCGTCTTTTATTTTTGGCTTTGTGATTCAGGAGCAGCTCATTGTTCGGATGACACAGTCAGTCATAACAGGGAACTTGTGTGAGGGGGAGGAGTAAAAGCATTTATGTAATATTCAGAGGTCACTTTATATTAATATCTCTCCCCAAACAGATCAGTCCTAACATTGTCCTCTCCAACAAGCCCATGTCATCCAAGGTTATTTTGGGGTGAAAGACTTGCACATGCTGTTTTCCTCCAAGTACCTATATGGACGGCCAGTTAGCTAGTCCTGCAGGTCATGACAAGGTAGGTCTGCTTCCCACTAAGTTCCTTCCTCACAAATGTGCAAACAGACACACAACTTCCATCATTTTCCCATGCAAACAACAGTTTCTTCTCACTAGACATCCATTAGAAAACCAAGGAACACACCCTGAAGCGTGTGAGAGGAACTAGCCATGAGCAAGACATGGAGCCTGTCTAACTAAGGAGTGAGGCATGTTTGATTAAATAAATTTGGTGGCTGCTTCAGGAAGGCTACAGAAAAAAAAGCTAACAAATGGGTACAAACTCCTTTTTCAGCAGCTGGGACTCTAAGCCACTGCTAAGCTAGTGCATCAAAAATATCAGTTTAATTGAACCTGTTTTGAATCTCGCCTTCAACACTATCTAAATTATTTTGAACCCTTTAAATCCCCACTGCACTTCTCATGTAGAAAAGCAGTAGTGTGCTGGATAAGATTTAGAGTAACCAATTCTTTCGCTGGTTGTCACAGAGTTTTTCATGAGATAAAGTATTTAAATATGGAGTTGTTAATACAATATAGTTCATTAAATTATTTGCAGCATTAGTTTTAACAGGATCCACAAAAGGAAGCTTACAGTAGGTTAAAACAACTGAACACAGCAAGTGGTATAAACCAGGGGTCACCAACCCATGACATGATGCAAAGGGCTCCATACCAGTTATCTGGAAATGGCAAGATGGCAGGGCTGACAGGTGGACAGGAGCTGAGAGTCCTGGCAACTTGGCAGGGCCCTTCACTGCAACCTGAGGGTCCCTCACACAAGGACCAAGAAGGCTGCATTTGGGTGATCTGCAGTATCCAACATCTTTAAGGCTCAGCCTCTTGCAGTTCACACTATCTACTGGTGCATGTCTCATCTGATGCAACCTAAAATCTGTCTCACAGCCACTAGCTGAGGCACTTAACCTAGGTCTGCATCTACTACTGTACAGCCTTAGCTTAGTAGCTACATTTTCTCCAACAAGAGCAATAGCAAGGATGCAATGCCATCTCAAAATCCATCACATACTACAATACAGTGAACAGCTGCAAAACAGAACAGTGAGTACAGAAATAGCAGTGCTACGAGCCAAAGTGACCACCTGTGGAGGAGCTAACAGAATAGAGCTGAGAGCACACACCGAAGTGTTGGGTTTTTGTGCTGTTGTTTTTTTGTAATTACCTTGCTTACTTGTTTTCAGCACCTTAAAGCAGACAAAATCCATCTCAGCTAGCCCTGAAAACTGGTGGTTATTGCACATAAAAAGTAAAACTGACTATCTGAAGATGAGTGTGTTCAGCTTTGCTCTTATTAAAACAATGGAAAAATACCTAAAGCTCTGTGATTGTCATATCATAGTCATCTGCAACCTGAAAATGCAGTCAGCTCTAATAAGACAATGCACGTCACTTCATCAACCAAAGAGGAGGACAGATGAGAGAGCATGCCACAAAAAGATTTTGACTCACAGTGGCTAATTTCTGAACATCTTCATCAGATGCTCCCAGTGAAGCAAGTCCTATCTCTTGTGAAAACTGTGCAAACTTGGGATCAGCAAGTAGAGGCACGTGTCCCAAGAGTTCATGGCATGTATCCCTAAGGGAATAGAAATGAGAGTATTACAGAAATTAATTCCATAATCATTCCATAATTAATTTAACAACAACCATTTTACATGGGTTTGACCTCTAAACATCTCACCATGAAACATGTTTTTTCAGAATAGTTGTTCTTCCCTGTGTATTTTTCTATACAAACATACAGATTTCCTTCTATTAAATGGGTTATATGTCATTTAACCCCACCTGTTCTGTGATTTTCCCATCATTTCCAGATTGAGTGGGAGGGCCCAATCACTGCTGTCTTCCAAGCTTAGTACCATGAAGACTGAACTGCCCAAAGGAAAGGCAGATGTCTCCAAGTACAGTTTTCAGCATTTTTCTTCACATGAATCAAGTTCAAAATCCAACATATTCCCTCCTTCTCTTCTCTGTACCCCTTTCCGCAGCTGGTTACCACTCCACAGCCAAACACTTTGCCACGTGCCACTAGAAATTCAGGGCAATATTTACAGAGGTTTCTGTGTGCTTAATTCCTTGCTTAGTCCTGACTTCCTACTGCAACTATTGAGTATTTCTGTTACACAGTCTACTTTTCACCAAGCTGATTTCAGTAAAAGCAGAGAACCCGAATCATTTTAGAAAGAACTACTGTCCACACCTGTAAGTGCATTATTAGTCACAACAAAGTGCAGATATAAGTCTACAAAAAACTGCTAACCAACCTAAAGAAAGTGCACATGCATCATCTACAAAAGCTCTCAAACAATTCGGAAAGTTTTGGTGCATCTGTTCACAGAAAATAATGGACTTGGTAGTAAAGTTCACTTTAAAAATGAGATCTGACATTTCCTTTGCTTTTGTCTCTTCAAAAGACATTTCTCTCTTTTTTTTCTAAGCTGTAAACAAAAGTTTTAAAGGCAGGGAGAAAACATCAAGTTTTCTGTCTTCTATCCAAAATCATCCAATTTGTCTTTTAGAAACTATTTTTGTTTGAAAAGACGCAGAACCTGACACTTCCGATAAATCATGAACAGAAAAACAACCCTCTATATAATATAAAGTCTCCTTACTCAGTGCTCTTCACCAACAAGTCTGGCCAATTGTGACTAGGTAGACAGTAGCTTCCGAATGTGTGCAAATGAAGATTAGCATTTTTGGCATTCCTAATTTGCTTCACCAAAAGCTCGTCAAATATAGTTCCAGTATTGGAGGGTTACATACAAGTCTCTCACCCCAGATGGCCTCGCTGACAGACATTGACCAACATTTACTCATGTTATATTCACAATTTTTTGGCGAGACAAGCACTGCTCTCAGGTTGTGCGTGACAAGCCTGAGCCAACCTCGTAAGTACCAAATCTCACTGCTCTTCCTTCCCAGACATACATATTTCCCAAAGAAGCAGGGAAGGTAAACAGATATTCTTGTGCCTGACATGATAAAATGAACATAGTCTGTGGACATTGACTATTCAGTTGTAGCAATACAGGCTGAGTGCTCAAGTTTACTGTGCGCCAATGTTTTTGGTCAACACCCAGGAAGCATGTTTGATACATACAGCTGGCTAGGAATAGTATCAGACATCATACTTAGATAAGGAAAATTGTTTGCATTTGTTTTCCACTGCCCGGTAAAGCTTGTCCTTCCTCCTTAAAGTCAGACCTTTCCTCCCTTGTTTCTACATCATTCAGAGCCTGGGAAATTCCCAACTTCTTCAAAAGTGGCTGGTAAGAAGCCCTTTTTTTATGATCTCCACATGCCCTTTGGTGATGCTCTGAGTCTTGCAAGATGGTCAAAGTTCCCTACCACAAGATTCATAGCTTAGATACTGCTCCATTCCACACTGGAGCTCAGACTTGAAAAATTGGCCAGCTCTGCAGGGTATCCATTTCTTTGTTGTGACTGGAACTGAATAAATAAAGGAGGGTTATTAACCTTTGATGATTATCCACTCAAGTGATTCAAACCATCTCCTGAACAATTTCTTCTGTCATCTCCTGAAAGGTTTAGCTTGCTAATGATACAAAGGACAGCAAGAAAATAGAGTTTGAAGTTTGATAGATACACTCAGAGAATTCCTAGTATGAAACAATTCACTGGAGGAACCTGACTCCTCCAACCATCACCTTCCAACACAGAAATGGGCCACAAAGCCCTAACTCCACTTTCCATCTTCACCAGACAAATCAACACTGATTGCTGAGCACTTCACTTATGTTGAACTGCATCAGTCCAGATACATTTAAGGTAACGTCAGTAGTTCAAATGACAAGGCCAAAGAAGATACAGTGGGACTGGCTTCAAGTTCCTGGCTTCAGGTAAGCACACTTGTCTCCAGACATGGCTTCTACAGCAGCATCACCACTATTAGTAGCTGAGTGAGTGTCTACATCTCTATTTTCCTGTGCTGAGGTATCAACTCCCAGAAACAAATAAGTGAGGACATGTTATTTCAAGTTCTGCACTGGGACACAGGCTCTTTGTGTCCTTCCCATCCTTGCAGACAAAATGAGTATAGACAAAGCCTAGCCCCATTAACTTGTCTCTCCTGGCAAGGTGAGGAGGCAGAAGATATTTCTCTCATGCCTTTAACTTGTGGTTTCTTCCATTAAAACTATGCAAAATAGTATTTTGAGCATGCAGTTATAAAAAGGGGAGCTTGAAACAAAAACATATGAACATAAAACCCCACAAAAAAAGTCAAATCTTCCAATCAGAACCATGAACCAGCATTTGGGATTGTCACTGGAGTCTTAGACTTCCCTGCCAGTCTGGCCCTTTATAGATAGTCTAAACAATATAATTCTTCACTTAACTACAAAGGCTTGATTCTTTTGTTTTGTTTTATTCAGAAAATAATTAAGTTCCTTTAATTTATTCACACACATTGCTCAGAGAAAATAAGATTTTTGTAATTCACTTTTCACAGCAAAAGATTTTTCTTGGACTAAATTAGTTAGCGGAACAGAGGAAATCTATATAGCTCTGTGAATGTAGTAGAAACATAATGAAACTCAGGAAGAAATGTTTTAAAATGCATATAGTAGTGATACAGATCAAACCAAATGAACTCCCTAATTTGTATCTGGCTCTATAGCCTGGGTGTTAAATCTGATGGAAAGCCCACTGAAGTCAAAGGGAGTCTTTTTACCACATTTATATCATTGAAATGCAGCATTCACCAAGCCAGGGACCTGCAGCAAATCTCATTATGGCCCCATATATCAACCAGCAGATCTCAGGGCATTGCAGCAACTGTGGAAGATAAAGAGCTGTCCCCACTTAAGTCAGTTTAGTTTTGCTACCGATTACAAAAAAGCCTGGATTTCACTCTACATTTCTGGTAACACTATATTCTCTATCTTACCAAAAAAAAAAATGTAAACATGTTTTAAAAGGGATTTTCAGAATTTTCCTATGGACCTCCTGACAGTACACATTATTTAATTTATTTGGTTTCCGAACAAGTAGCTCTGCAGGAAGAAAGTAACATCATTAGAAAGTGACAACTTAATTCCTCCGTTAGTCATATTTAGGGCCGTTAAGACCATAACCTGGAATTCCAAGTTCAACCCAAATAAGGGATAAAAATCTTCATTCTAACTGAGCTAGTACTACTACACAGTGACCTTCCAGACACCGTAACCAGTAGTAACAGCAAGTACTTTTTTGTAACCTTTCTAAGGATCAGCTATGCATATATGGTTACTGCATAATTCTGAATGTAAGCAGCATCCTGAAAAAAGGGTCTCAAATATACAAATCAATGAACCAGAAAACATCAGCAAAAACAGATGCACTTAATTGTTTCCTGGGAAGCGTTCCTTCTTTTGTTTCTGTTGGGGTTATGTACCCAAATCCCCTGTCAATAGATGAAAATGTTCTCCTAGTTTGTATTAAGTTAATAAACGTCATTATTCTTTTGCTGAGTATTGGCAGGTGCTGCAATCGGAGACACTGGCTTCCCACAGGAGAGGTAATCATTGGTGCAAAACCTGGTACTTCTCAAGTATAATTCCTTTTTTTGAAATACCTGCAGATATTTTCAGAAAAACCAGAAGAGGTCCAGCATCACATATTCAAGCTCTTCTTTCAGGATTTTACATTGTAGCAATTAGCCTACAAATTTACGAGGTTAAAGTTCTAATTATAGAAGTTACAGAAGTGAGTGAATTCCTTCAGGGATTACCACCACTTTCCCAATAAAAACACACACGCAAAACTAGCCTCATAGCACTTTAGCAAATACTTTGCCCAGTTCACATGCTGAGGAAAAAAGTAGATATGTGTGTAACAGCACCACCTGGTGACTCCTGCCAGAATAATGTTAGGGCATTTTTAGGGACAGCTTAAAATGCAGTTCCATTAATCCTTTTATATCCAAAAATATTATTCCATGGTTTCAGCAGTCTATTCATGAAATCAAAGTTAGGCATGGGTCCAAAAGTTTACAGGACTGGAGCTGAATATATATATGTGAACGCCTTGTGTAAATTTTGGCAAAAATAAAACACACCAAAGTAGTACAAGCTGAATAAACAACAGTTACAATTTCATGCTAACCGCCTGATGACTGATGCGCTGAGAAAATGTCACTCTTGTGGTTACAAGATCAGTGGATGCCTTTGGTGAAACCACCTCCATGTGATCTAACTGACATGTATTGTTCCCTTATCATTGCACAAAGCACACCATATATATTACAAGACAAGTACTACAACCCCTTCGATCTTTCCCACACACACACCCCCCACTTTTCATCAAGAGACCAAATGCCAAAATATTTCATCCAAACTCGCAATATTCTCTTTTGGAAAAGCTGCAATGCTGTCCCAGGAAAGTCATAATTAAAGCATCTCTTATTTCTATCATGTTCCCTGTAAGAGGCTTCATATCTCATACCCTCTCTGGGTGAGAGAACAGCGCCTCATGACTTGCTTGCTTTGTGTTATACGAGAGAAACTAAGTTCAGCTGTGGAATCTGGCCCAAAAAAGATAAGTGAGGACACAAGAAGACCAAATTATAATTCTGAAAGAAATTTTTTTTCAAGTGATACAGGGCTTTTTTCCAAAATTTTTCCATAGTTGTCCACCAGAAAATAAAATTTTAGATACTTTTTAAAAATGTTTAGTTGAAAACTCCATTTTCCACTGAAAAATAATCCAGATAGACGGAATGTTTTGACCCACAATATAAATAGCCTAGTTATTTAAGAAAAGTAAAAAGTCCAGAAGAAGCCTTTTACTTAAATTCTGGCTCACCAATGTGAAGGGTTTTGTCATCAATGGTGTAATTAGATTTTTAGCTTTGTGGGAAGGTTTCTCTTTTCAGTCTTGGCAAATTCAACTGGGTCTTTTAAGAATCCAGCAATCATATTTTTTCAGCACTAAAGCAAATGCAGCAACTTACGGTTCTGGTGTGTAGAGAGGATCTGAGCCATGTCGTATGTATTGAGTACAGTGAAAAACTCTATATGCTAAGCCAGCTAAAAAATCTCGGGGAGATAGGTATCCAGCAACTGGTCTCACTGTGAAGCCAGACCTTTCTGAAAGTGAAGAAGATAATAAAAGACCATATTATATATCCCTATAACCATTACTGAGGACAGGTAATGATCTATAGTTGAATGATCTTGGTTGAAGATCACCATACATCATTTTCCCTATTATGTACAAGAACTATTTTGCATTGCTAGCATATGTTTAATGAAAACAGCTTGAGATATGTCAAAGTTTGTTTTAATACCTTTGCCTAGAAAAGATGGTAAGGTATACCATAAGTGATGTTCTCAAATCACCAAGTGTCTGATTTTCACGTCTAGTACCAAACAGGAGACATGTTTCCAAAACAGAAGATGACTTCTGTAAAATACACTAAAAACTAACAGCACATAATAAGATTAAATCAAATCTGTCCTTATTTTTACAGATGTGACAGTAAAACACCAACTTCTACAGCTGAGGACCTCATTTATTTAACAGTGTCCCTTTGTCACATTAGTCCCAGTGGGGAATTATTTCAGACTCAGTGACTTTGAAAAGGACGTTTCTCTCCCAAATTCATTCTTTACTCTTTCCACGTGTTTACATGAGAATGTTCCAAATTTTTTTTCAACAGACACTACTATTGTTGTATTTAGTCTGAAAACATATTTCTGAAAGAAGTGTGAGGGTTTGAGGTTCTAGTTAGGGAAAAAGAACCTGCACACTCTGGCATCATTCCTTAGAGTCCATAACACAACAGATGAGAGACACAGAAGAATGCAACCAAATTCAGAGAGTGATTAGTCAGTTATTAGCAAATTCAGGTGTCTCTCAAACGAGAGTTACGGATGAAGCAGAGACTGGGGAAAGTAAGCCTTTCATTACAAATTTTGTTTTTCTCTTAGTTAAAAATTTTCCGTGCACATTTGGGACAAACCACTTTTTGCTATTTTTTTCTCATAACACTTAACAGCACATAACCTTTTTCCCCCAAACAGCTGGCTGTCTTTATAATATTTTAGTTCCTGAGCCCCAGAAGCTCCTGAGCAAGAGGATTAAGGAACAAGTCTATGTATCTGAAGGGACCCCTGAGAAGAGAAAATCTTAACTGAACTCTTTGGCAGATTTTTCTCTAGAGTTAAAAACTACGTGTTCATGTCTGCCACTTCTCCTTCCATATGGGATACATTTCCATTACAGATGAAAAAGAAGAATATTTTCAAACTTAAAAAATAACATGAACATCATATGATACATGCTTAGCTGTTTAATTCCTCCCAGCTTCATACCTGCAGGTACATATATACAACTGTCTTGACTCAACAAACTCTCTGCCATGGAGAATGTCAAAAACAGAATGATAGTTCAGACTAAACGAAAGTCCACTGACAAAGCTGGGACTCTTCATTCAATGTGCTTTGTATTTCGTGCTAACAGAAAAGTGTTTTCATGAAACTGTATCTATTGACAAACCAAATATGAATCTCACCTTTAAGAAAAACAGAAACATCTTCCAGCTGAGGCACATTATCTTCTCTGTATCCACAGTATTTGGTCAGCAAAGGGAAGTTTTTTAAATATTCACGACAAGCATGGGTGGGATAGAGTTTACTGAGCTCCCTAAATACCACCCCCCATGTTTTAATTTCTTCAGCTGTGTACTCCACTCTGGGAATGGGTTGACCACTGTAAAAAATAAAATAATACAAAATACGTGTGAACACAACCAGATTCAAGGCAGACTCTGGATGGCAAAATTTCTGTGAAAAATATTATTTAAATAAATAAAGGCAGACAGAGCCTATCAAAACTATTAAAAACTATTTTAAAATGACAACTAGATGCTTTTTTCTTAGCATTTCTTCTTGATGTTATGTTGTACATATTACATTTGTTTCTTTAAGAACTGTACTTCTTATTCAGCAGTGAGATTATTTCTTCATCTCTTTACATATCATAGTAGAAAGATGGATTTCTTATATGTCATAGAATCATTTAGGTTGGGAAAGACCTTTAAGATCATCAAGTCCAATGTAAACCTAACACTGCCAAGTCCACCACTAAACTATGTCCCTAAGCACCACATCTACAAGTCTTTTAAAAACCTCCAGGGATGGTGACTCAGCCACTTCCCTGGGCAGGCCGTTCCAATGCTTGATAACCCTTTCGGTGAAGAAATTTTTCCTAATACCCAACCAAATCCCCCTCTGGTGCAACTTGAGGCCATTTCCTCTCGTCCTATCACTTGTTACCTGGGAAAAAGAGATCGACACCTACCTTGCTACAGCCTCCTTTCAGGTAGCTGTAGAGAGCAATAATGTCTCCCCTGAGCCTCCTTTTCTCCCGACTAAACAACCCCAGTTCCCTCAGCCGCTCCTCATAAGACTTGTGCTCTAGACCCTTCACCAACTTTGTTGCTCTTCTTTGGATACACTCCAGCATGCCATGTTCCCATACCAGAGTAATATTTCTCCATTTATTGCCACTGATGCCTTCGCAAGAGAAGTGGTTAGCTGAAGATCCTGATTCAGTCTAACTTGTAGATTCAGTAAGATCATCAGCAGACTGCATGCTCTATGCATTCTTTAAAATACATAATACTCAAACGTTTTACAAAATGAAGATTAAGCAATTACATAGGTGTTTAGAAATGTCTGAATCCAATTAAAATATATATATAGTTATTGTTTAGACTGTTGCTTGCATGTGCAGATATGTTTGGAACCCCAAAATTCGTGCAGGACAACATCACGAGGAAGCTCACCTCAGAGCCAAGAGTCTAGCACAGGCGAAACTAAGCTTCCAAACACATCTCTCTCTCTTTTCCTTTGGCACCGTTCCTCTGCCTCCTCCCCCTTAACACAAATGCACAGAAATTGCAAAGCAGAGGTCTTTCAGGGTACCTGCTAATCTGTCTCTGACATCCAAGATTTGCCTTGAGTGGTTCAGGTAATTGAAAACCAAATGACAGTGTTAAGAGTATGAAGGGCTCCTTCCAATTTGCCCTGCCTTGTATTTAGCTGTAAGGAATTTCGTATGCCACGGTCACGGGCCATCATCTCACGTTATCAACTTCCCCTAGGAACTTCATAATCTTTCTCTGGATTTAACGTTCACAATCTATAGTATGTAATCTACGCAATCCGCCTTCTCCTCAGGTATCCTCTTTTCCCACACTGTAACGAAGTATAGATTGGCAAAGGGATTCACAGGATCCCCTTCCAGCCCATCAGACCCTACCTCCCACTCCCCTGCCACAGGGCTGGCAACATGGGCACTCCCAGCCCAGTGCTGCAGCTTCCCCAGTGTCACAGCCAGCCACTGAACGGGTGTATCCAGCACAGGGAATCTCACTGCAGCAGAATTGCAGCACTGGGCTTTTGCTAGGGATTGGCTCTCCATCTCAACTGTCGCCGGGTTCATAATCCTGCCTCCACCATACAAGGTAACAAGGAATGAGCCCACGTCACAGGTGATTGCTGCTCTGCAGTCCATACATGCACAAGAGAAGAGCATCCACCCTACACGCATTGTGGTTGTCCCCTCACCTTTACTGCATACTATTTAATCCCCTTGCCTTTCACGATATCAAAGTATTTTGATCCATGACAGTTATCTTTCGGTCAAAGGCCACTTTGTACAAGGTACTCATACTTGTTAAGGACTCACTGATCATCCAATACATCTGCTAGCTCCCCTTCAGCCACTCTTTTGCTGACATGACAAGAATTGCAACAAAATTTAGTGAAGCATTTCTCATGAACAGAAGCTGCATTGGGTCCATGCGCATTCTGCAGTGGGAGTCAGTCCTTCGGGTCTAGTATCTGTCTTCACCGTTACACTTTATCAGCCTTAGGCTGTCTGCCAGCTCACAGAAAGCATAACACAGCTATTCTAAATTGTACCGTACACGACAGACACAAGCAGGTTGCTACTCCATCCAGCTGGGGTTGCCAGAAGCTTCCTCCCTCTTCCTTACACCTGACCTCTACTACAGATACTGCCAGTATGGGTCAGCACTGGCCCAGCAAAGCTGAAGAAATCTGCGCACCAGTGGAAAAGCTCAGGTTTCCATTTAGCCTGTCACCAGAGAGGTATAAACACAATCAAGGATCTGAAGCTTGTTCACTGCTCACTAAAAGGTCTATAACTTAGTTATTGTTTCAATTAATTCATTAGTACTGAAGTAAGGTTCACTAACATTAATTCCTTGATAAGATTTTTGCCTAGGAGAACTGATCTTATTTCCAGCTGATCATGATACTGCTCTCTTTATCAAGAGGATCAAGGCAGCCAGACTTGAGGGAGGAACTATGCCTTTCTCACTCAGCTCTGCAAATCTCATTTTTTTCACCCTCTTACTTCAACAAGCAAGACCCACCTTGCACTCAAACTCTTCCATAAATCACAAGAATGGCCAGCCTACATAGCCAGTTTTTTTGTGGCTGAGTAAGATGACTCTTCAAGCTAACCTATGCTGAATTTTTATTTCCCTTTATTAAAATAGGGTCTTTCCATTTTGCCATGGTCATGAGCTATCAATTCGTATTATGAATTCCCTCTTAAACCTCGTAATATTCCTCCAGATTTAATTTTCTCAACACTTTTGCAATCCCTGATCAATCTCAAAGGACTAATTAGCAAGATTAACACATTTTCACTATCTTTAGGATAGAAGCTAAGTGAAGGAGGGAGGAATTTTTTTTTTGGTCCATTTATTTCATACACACATTTTCACTGCTGTGCTCTGTTAACATGTCTTTCACCTTAACATTCAGCACCAGCAAATACCTGTTCCCCCAAGTTCACTTCTGAGTACTTTTTTCCTCTCTCCACTACAGAGGCCTCTTTATTTTCAACCAAAGCAGAACATCTACCACTACAGAACAGTAACAATTCATAAAGGAAATGCTGATCCAGGATTTTCAACTCAACGATTTTTTTACAGAGCCAATTCTTTACAGCCAAATTTCTTTGTTATTTTTTTTAAGGAAACAAATTTGGTTTGTTTTTTTTTTTTTACACTGGAAAATGACAAGCAGAAATGCATCAAACCTCAGTAAATGATTAGGAAGGTCACTGACCTGGAAGACACTGAGAGGTTCAAGACAATGCTCTGAATTTATCCCTGAGGGAAGCAGTCCTTACAACAGAGCTGTGCTTTTTGTATAAATAAGTAAACAGTCATTAGACCACAGAAAAGAGTGTGATGACACTGCAATGTAGCGTCAGACACCTATATTAACTCTGAGCTCCCCAGCATGGGTAGCAGAAACAGCTTAGCTGTAGCAGCATGGAGTCCTTCCTCCCTGAGCTGATCTGCCTTTCCTCAGAGTGGCTTAGGCTGAGCTGCAGGATGCTGAGGGTAAATATCTGCCTGGGCTGTCTCTACAGGCATACCTGGAGACAGACTGACTGTACTGCCCAGTAGATATGGCACATCGCTCGGGTTAAGATAACCACTGCAGGAGAGCTGAGGAGTATGAACGAGATTTTGCCACATCTTAGGTAACTGCCCTAATCACTGGCCTGTGGTCCCTAGCTAAAAACATGTGAAGTATCTTGTTTTCCCTCTGCTGATAATAGGAAGAGTTTGAAATCTTTTAAAGGTTTGAAAAGATCAGTGGGATAAAGGAGTACTTCTGAGCAGTTTTGCTGAAGTACAAGACCTGGCCCCCAAATAACCTCTGTTTTGGGATGTTTGCTTTTTGTAATGTGCCTGCAGAAATGGTTCTCGAGCCTTAAAAATCTAAAGAAGATTTTTCCTTTCCTTTATCTGTTTTTCTGGGAATATGCATGATTACTCTATGTGATTTTTGTGAAACGACATTTCTCACTGGTTTCAGGAAAAAAAAAAAAAACAAACCACACCACACCTTTGTAGCAGAACATCAACCACTGCTTAGTGAGCCAGCAGCATGATCTTTTCAGCACTTAGGCAGCTGGGAAGGAAGGTATCTCCAGCAGCTTAGCAGCTGTGAAATGCATGGCACTACTGCTGCCATCACAGGTAAACATAGAACTATCCAAGATTACTGAAAGAGCTCTAGGAGCACACACAGTCTGCCCTTATCCACAGGTGCCTGCTTGACATTTCACACTGCAATAAATGCTAGGCAAGAAGAACTAACTCTACACCAAGCATCAGACTGAAAAAAAGGGAATCAATCAGCTGGGGTTTTTTTTTTGTTTGCTTACAAAAAAAAAAACCACACAACACAAAACTGTTTCAATTTACATTTGTAAACTGTTTAAACTTAGGACTTACCTGGTCAGCCTAGGAAGCTTCTCCACCAGCCAGCACCCTGCCCCCAGCAGGCAGCAGCTCAGTGTGCTGGATGAATGTCACGAGCACCCAGCTAAACAAATGCCACCATGGGCAGGAAAAAAGGGGAACCAGCACTAGCACTTACACATTTATTAGATTGGTCATAGCTTAATGGCAGGAGTGGGACAAAAGTAAAGGAAAAATGTAATCAGGATTATATGGTCACAAAGCAGAGTTAATACTCCTGTCCCCCCAGCCTTCTGCAGCCTGTATATAAACCTTACGTTAAAAAAAAGAACTGAAAATCCTTCAAAAATCCTTGTTTGAATTGCTTCCTGACAGGACGTGCCTTCTACAAAGGCAGAAAAAATTGTTGTGCTTTATATTCTTTCAACAACATAGGTAGAAATCTCAAAGGAGAAAAATTAAAAACCTGAAGAAGTGTGGTAAAATGGAAAAGAACATGAAATTAGTATGCTCTTTCCCTTGAGAATAAGGGCATAGGCCTGTTGCAAATAAAACCTAAGGTATGATTAAAATTAGTTGAACACTTCTGTGATAAGAAAATTGCAACACAGTAGGTATTTGTAGGTAGCACAGAAAGTTTTATAACTGCCAGTGATGGTAGCAAATTGAAAATACTGACTTGACATGTTTAAAAAATAAAAAAAATCAAAATAAGAAAATACATGCAGTGTATTTGTGCACAGGCACCAGCTGCACTAACTACAGAGAAATCCACTGACTGGATTCTGAGCAGTCCAGAGCTCTGTTGGCAAAATTGATAAATGGCATTTTGCAGCATCCAATGGAGTTAAGTGCATGAAAAGAAAATAATAATTTCAGCTTTTAGTGACCTCATCCAACTACGCAGGGATGTGCGATTCAGCAGTGCATCAGTTTGTTATTAAGACATGCAAGCATTTGTAAAAGAGTCTCTTAAGTTTAAGCAGCCACAAACAAAATGCTGGAGAGACAGTGCTTACCTTTAAATGTTTTACTTGCCTGTATCTGTACTGAAAATGTAACAGGGTTTCAAGCATCAGGTTTGTCACCTATAGCCTACACTAAACTAGTCAAAGTTTAAAGGATGATTTTGTCTACTGTTAAACTTCGTCCTGCAGAATTAAGTAGAGCATGAATCGCTGGTCAGCAGCATGGGAAAGAATTATGCCAGTACTTACTATTTATAGCTCATGGCTACATCCACGAAGTACTTTCTTCTCTGTCGATAGACATTGTCTTTAAATCCCTTAAGCAAGGAAGAAGAGAGTAATTTACAATAAGGACAGAAAATTAGCTGCAAGAATTATAAAAAAAATCATTAATGTGTTTATTTGGTACCTAATTATATTGTATTTTGATCTACTGTACTGCAAGAAGATGAGGACTTCTTCACTTTTTTCCCCAAAGTCCCACAGGAGTTTTTTCAAGATAGTTTTGTGCATATGTGCAGTCATTCACCCCAGATGTTACAAAAAGGGAAACTTTTTCCTTGTCATTTTGTCTCACTCAGGTTTTCCTTAAACTGAATGGAGATCTACACACAGACACAAAGCAGAATAATTTACCTATCCTCAATATATCTTCCTTCACTAGAAGGATCAAGTGCCCAGAGTTCATATGCAAATCATTTTGCAGATGCTACTTCAGCAATTGCCACCTTAACCAGCACATTAGGGACTGAACCATCAGCCTCCAGCAATAAATATGCATACTGCTCCAATTTGAGTTACAGAGGAAGAGCTCTACCTCGTGGGCTACAGTAGGCTCATACCTTTTCCATATTAAGCGCAAGAGAGCTATATAACACATATGCACCAGCCAGTTACAGCCCTTTGAGCTATTCAAAATTAAAACAAGATCTCTTCTATACCTGTAAGAGATGTAGACACTTCAGTTTTTTGGACTACAAAGAGAGTTATCTGTTTTGAAGGCAGAACTGCCAACTTCTTGAAGATGAAAAAGGGTAGAGCTATCTAAGTTCCCCAGTTAGTAGCCCAGAAGGTGCATTTAAATTTTCCCTAGTCAGGGCGGAAAAGTAAAATGCACTTTTTCCTTACTGCTCATGTACACAAACGCAAATCACTGAAGGGAATGAAAGTCGTCTGATTTGAAATATCTGTATGAGCTTCCAGAAAACTCAGAAGGTATTTTACTGCCCCATAACCAAAGCTGCGCTGCTGGGGCAGAGTAAGGGTGGATATCAAAGGACTGAGGAAAACCTTCAAGCTTCCACTCCTACACAGAAAAGCTTTTTGACTGGCAAAAATTTGCTGTAATCTGGGGACACCTCCTTGTCTGCTTAATACCTTCTGATGTAAGCACAGAGTTGCTCAGCTGCAGACTGTTCAAGAGCTGAAAAGTGATGGAAGACAGCACAGGGGATTTAAACGCCTGTCACATGTAGTAAAACTGAGACTGAAACCACTGACCGATATGGATTAGGGCTATGCTGCTCAAGTGGTGCTATGCTACTTCTGTAATAGGATAATTCTCTTTGGTCGTCTGGCACCTACACGCCGCCACTAAGGAACAGGGCAGGCACCATAAGTGGCCTTTGAAAGACCAGTCACAGATTTTACAGTTTTTTCCCCCATCTCTAATAACTAACATGCTGCATAGGCTAACAAATGGTGCGTAAATTATGCTTATTAGAGTTCCCCCACGTGTAAAATATATATTCATATAATGCAAATGTCTTTTTTCATTGTCTGTAAAACTGACGGCAGATTTTCAGCAGAGCACTCAAGTATTTAATGAAGGCGCCAGCTCAGAACATAAAACAGTATCAAATGGCTCATCACAGTCATCGACTCAAGGCTTAGAATGAGCTACCACTAAGGCCTCTGTTTGAACCAAATTACTGTTAATGGTTGTAGGTAATCAACATACTTTCCCATTCTGAGAAAATGCTAGGTAAATCCTCGTTTGTCATCAAGAAGTACAAGGCAGAAACCAGGATCCAGGAACGTGCTCCCCAACTGTGGGCCTACAGTGTGGAAAGGGCTGACAAACAGTAGAGATGGCTAAAAACCAAGCAAAGTGATGCTGCTTATCATGGCTGATATGCAGGCAGGTGACACCAAAGACAGGTAAGCAGGGCTGCCAGGGGACATCGTGATGGTGTCCGTTTGCTTGTATATGCAGGCATGAGGGTCTGTGCCTGAGCCCCCACCACGCACAGCATGGCAGCTGTAGGAGCTGTGGAGCAGATGAGACATAAGGCAGCGGTCTGAGTGCCATTTCTGCAATGACATAGAGCCCCAGACCCAAGGCCACAGGAGTACCTGCCTCCCCTCAGCCAAGGCAGTCATCAGGGAGGAGTCTGCACAGGCACTGTAGTACCATGGTATAGAACAGATGCATCGCTAGAGAGTCCCCTACACCGAACTGATCTTCCTGCCGCCACTCACAATCTCTTTGGGGCCATTTTTCACCACCTTGGACAATACCAACAAATATGTGTGTGACAAAAACCAAAGGAGACTATTGCCTACAGCTATGATTCGATCTGATTCTATTACAAGACAATCTTACGGTCAGATATCTTAGTTCATTACCTACTCCCTTTCAGCTGAAGTTTCCTACAATACTAGTTTAATCCTGACTATTTTACTTTGGAGTAGGAATGAACACAACTTGCTACCACCAGTATCTTTCAGCCAAATGGTCCAAAGGTAGAAACTTGGATTTATAACAACTGAAAATGTTGTAACACAAATGCTTTCCATCATCTGCCATCTAGAGACCCAGAAGTTAAGCATTTATGGAAATCAGCCAAAAGAAATAAAACAATAACAAATCTATTTTCTTGCCTTTTGCACTGAGCATTTGGTAGTACTGCAGATACTGTTTGTGTGAAATGTCTCCTGTCACCAAAGTCAGGAGACAAAGCGAGACACTTTCCCATATGCTGTATTCATGCAGAAACAGGAACATGTTGCTCCGATTTATTTTGCAGTTATCTTTTGAGTGCCCAAGGAAGTTCTCCTTCATAATTCTTTCTTCTCTGACACCTAGGTTATTATCAATCCTTACCTTAGAGCTGTGACAGAAGGGAAGATCACATTGATCTAAACTCTTCAGAGTCTGAAAGTTTCTATCAACCAGTTAGTTAAAAAAAATAAATTAAAGCATTACAAGAGGGGACATAGTTGTTCAAGAGTGAGTAAGTTTTCTGGAGCACCTTCTTTTTGGGTGTCCTGCTACAGAAAAGAAAAATTAACTCACTGAAACCACTGAAGAGAACTAAATGCCCATCTTCTGAACACCGCATGCTCAAAAAATTGCTCAGAATCAGCAGTCAACAGGCTTTTTATTTGACTGGCAAATAACCTGAACAAATTATCTACGATACAATTTTATGTTATACTTACGGGGTGATCTGCATCCAGCTCAGATCCATACATCAAAACTCTCTGTGAGCATTTGTCTAATTCAGATATCTTCCTGGGGAACCAAGGGACACAGTCGAGATCTGCAGAAGACAGAATGTGAGTTGAAGGTACTGGAGTATAAGACTATGGAGATACCTGTGCAAAACATTTGTCAGCATCTAAGCCAAGTGATACAAAAGCAACCTTACCTTCTTCATCAGTCCAGATATTTTCTGGTGGATTGAGAGATACAATATTAGTTTGGAACTTGAGCAACTGGATTAGTTCATTAAATTCTTTCTTACTGCAGTCACAGTCCACAAAAATTTCCACCTCTGAGTTCCTTCTCTTCGATTTTCGCGATTCAATATGAACCATACTCACATGTTTCTCCTGTGGGAAGATGAAATAGCATATGAAATGCAGACATACCAGCCAGAAGGGGAATATTGATGGCATGTTCCTCAGGAAAATTTTTCCCAGTTATTAAAAAGTGTTTTCATTGAAAGTACTCATTTTGGACCTACATAACTGGTTGGTGATGCTTAATAAATAATAAAGACAAGTTTGTATACTGAATGTAAAAATAATACTATTGTGTTTAATGAAGAAAGTTTAACTATGATTTAATTTTATCTAACAAGGGAATCTTTTATAAAGGATATTATAATTTTTGAAAAGAAAAATAATTGTAATGAAATTGTATATTTACCTTTGTTAAACATGAAATACAATTTTATTAGGCAATGTGCCTAACAATACTGTTAATTTAACTGGATTTGAGTGTGTTTACTTAGACACTATTAAATATGTACTACTTCAGCATCTCTCATGAACACGAGGGAGAAAATATTTTAAGGATAACTGTATCAGTCCTCATCTGCCTTTCTTACAGCAATTATGAATTACTTGAAGTGGCAATAATAATAAAATTAAAATCTAATTCCATTTATTCTCTATTATAATGTCCCCATCAAAACTAAACACATGAGTGTGTAAATAGTTCTAGCCTTAAAATTTTCCTATAGGCTATCCCTCCCACCACAACTACTGGTCTGCCAAGGGTGTCGCACAATGACAGACAACCATAACGTGTTACAGCTGACCTGACCTAGTGTTGTGATAGCCTTGCTTCATAACAGGAGGTCAGGCTAGATGATTACTTTCAACCAGTATTTCTATTGACTCTTTGATTTTTCCTTTTCTTGCCAGACACAAACTGTCTGTTACTTTTCACAACTATCCTTCCACTTACTCGGTGAAGCCAATAAAACATTTTCTGACTTCCAAAAGGGGAAGTAGTGCCTGCTGTATTTTGCAGAAAGGTCTGTTTCAGGTGAAGGTCCCCTCTGGTACAGCCAACCAGCAGTCTCTGCTTTTACACCTCTGTACACATACATAATTCTGTAACTGCATGCTCCGTAAGGTATGTTTATGGTGTATCTCCTTAGTTAACCCATTCACGTAACAAATTCACAGAAGGAAAACCCTCCATCTGCTGAGGGGTTTGAATCTGCCATTTGTAAACTGGCAGATTACAAAGCTGAGCAGGAACATTTTGATGATCTACTCCTGAATAACAGAAGCCACAGGACTCCACTCCATGTTTTCAGATGACACAGAGCTACCAGTTTTAGACATTCTCTTGGGAAGTCGGACAGGTGGCTTTGATCTGCCCTAGGTTGACAAGGGAACAAAACCCTTCGCTCTCCCTCATAGTACTGAAATCACTAAGTGACTCCGTGAATGGGGGTGATACCTCTGCCACATCTTCCAGACATGTTTTAAGAGACCAGAGTGAGTTATATGGCCATTCCCAGGAAGGGGAAGTCGATGTGTAAATCCAGGATTTCAGGTGTTAACCCATTCAAGCTTTTAAGCCAGAATTGCAGTTAGCCACTTAACCCCTGGAGAGAAGCTGCACTGAAAACATGATTCCTGCCATTCCTATCAGCTTTCTGTCAAACACCCTGGTTCCTGGCAGCTGCCCTCCCAGGGGTCTGACTCACCCCTCTTCCTTGGCTGAGGAATTTAGGTATCTACATCAGCCTTAGGAACCTGTTCCCAGAGCCAGCTCCTGTGAGTTAGGATTGGTAAAGCCCAGTGCTCCCACACCTACACCTTTCTGATGGTTTGGCCTTAGAAGTAGACCCCAAGCCACCCACTAACTTTCTCGTCACTACACTGCAGTGACTGACCAACCTAAGGCTTTTCTCATACTGCTTTTCTTGAGCTACCCTCAAACAT
This sequence comes from Phalacrocorax carbo, assembly GCF_963921805.1. Classification (NCBI taxonomy): domain Eukaryota; kingdom Metazoa; phylum Chordata; class Aves; order Suliformes; family Phalacrocoracidae; genus Phalacrocorax; species Phalacrocorax carbo. The sequence continues at coordinate 40,956,493 of NC_087513.1, read as the reverse complement.
GCCCCCAAGCCCTCTTCAATTTACTAATAGGGGAAGCAGACTGCATGCGGTACCAGCAGTCTGACTGAAAACCACCTACTCCATGGGGATCTATATGGGAACCACAACTTCACAATTTACATTCTGGTTAGACACATAAAGCCTTGACCCTGCAAGCACTTAAAGGTGCATTTAAGTTCATGACCAAACATTGTCCTGCAGCAAGGCGGCCACCACCACCTGATTGTATGTAATTTAGATTCTGAACTGCTCTTTGAAAGTGCCTCCTTTCATTGTGGCCTGCACAGACAACTTCAAATCTAATTTACAGTGTTGAGAATCACATGTTGGAAATCTAAAGCGAACGGTGCAAAAATCAGCGTCACCGTTAAGCTTTATTCCAGAAAACCCTTCACGAGCCCAAAATGCTTTGTTGAATGGTCCATAAAATTTTAAGTTACTGTTATTCAGTTCTGCAGAGTGTAACTGCACTCTATTCCTTCCACCACAGTCCATTAGATTTATACCAACAAACAACCTGACCTCAGTAGCCTTCCTCATTCCAGCTAGTGTAATGATTTGTAAGCTTTACCTGGAAGAGTCGGAGAGCTTTCACCAATCCACCGACTTCATTCTTCAGGGAAAACACCACAGCTGTCTTTCCACCTTCAGAAACAGACTCACTTTTCCCATTTCCCTTATTCCCTTTCTTTTCCTCATTTTTCCCAGAACTCGATCTGTTTAGCTACAAATGGATAAAGAACAGCATCATTTCAGATGCAAATGGGCATTTCCTAAAATTAAGTCTCTTTAGGCTTAAGAGAATTTTTTTGTTAGAAAATACTGAATAGAATTCATCAAGACTTAATTTTAAAGGTAATGTATTTACTTGAAACCAGTATCACAGGTCAAAAGCTGCTGTTAGAGACAACTGTGAAAGAGGCCAGTCCATAAAAAAAGCATAAGAAAAAGTATATGAATGTTTGGGATACAAGTATGATTATATTATTAGGGCAATGCTATCATTAGTAATAAACATGAAGCAAGATGAGATGGTCTGAGTTACTGCAAAGCTTGCAGTGATGCTATTCTAATCTGTACCAGCCAATTCATGATGACTTACACCGGTCTGCATTTTGGTAATAACCATTAAATTTAAAACAAAGTTTATATTCTCTGTGGTACTACAATGAATGTTGCCATGTAATGTCATTTTTCCTGAAAAAGCAAAACTTCTGCCAATTATACAAACAAGGACAGAAATAGCAGCTTAGACTGTGCGTCCCTTAGAAGATGAGTTGGCTGAGGAACTCAAAAAAAATACAGAAAATTACACCACCCTTGGCCACTCCTGCATTCTTCTCACAATTTGGGGGTCAAAGACTGCTTTAAGCCAAATTTCAGTCAGTATTTTCAAAAAAATGTAATCGGCTTAAATCTTATTGAGAAGCCTACAGTACAGTTTTTGAGACAATTTTAATAAGATCAACCATGATTTTCAAAAACCAGACTGCATTTTCCAATGACCAAGTTGTGACTCACAAAGAAATGAAATCTCCAGTGAGTTGCTAACTGCTTTTTCTAAAACAGTATAAACCATAGTATAGTCACTAAAAAGTAAGTAAAGACAGAAATTAAGCATCATATACAACTATCCCACACGGACTAATCTTTTTCTTTGGTAAACTGTAAAGCAGCATGAAAGGAAAATAACCTGAAAATAGATTAAGTTTTTAAACAGGTCTCACAACACTTGATGGCAGCCAAGTTAACACCGTATTCTTCTTTTTTCCTTACAGGTAGGTTATCCTACTTCCATGATGTCTGTGGACCTGCACCAATGGACTTTACCAAAATGTCTCCTTGTGCTTCTAGAAAATTTTACAAGATTTCATCAAGTGCACCGTGACCCAGCAGAAAATTAGCAAGCGTCAGCCTGATTCCTTTTTAAACTGGATTATATAAAATGATTTTCTTAAAAATTGATATGGCTGACAGTGACATGGTATTTGCATTACAGCCATCTCAATGCATCCACATGGTTCATGTCAAATTGGCTTACTTTTTTACCTGATCCTAGTCCACTCTGAAATATCCACTGAATAGAGAGCCCGCAGCTCCCACATCAGCTCCCACTGGATCTGCTATTTTTCTTAAAGGTAGAAGAATGCACTGAATTAAAAAGAGGGCTGGTTTAAATGCATCATCTTACCAAAAGCCACTCTTTAAACAGCACAGGTTAAACTAGCCACACTTAAACTACTTACTGGACATGCTAAAGCCTCTGTGGTCTACACAGAAAAGGTCTAGAAAGCAATTATGTTTGTGGAATGATACATGAAGTGTTTCAAACATATTTATTCTTTAGTAATTGGGCTTACAAGATTCTGCTCGGTAGGAGGTTTGCTCACAGGTAGTTTAGGAGAAGGTCACTTTGTCTTAACTTCAATAATATATGGGATTTGGCTGAGCCCTTTCACATACATCAAGTACACAATGCCTACATGAAATTACGAAGATGCTATTTTTATAGCATCCTTGATTTTTCACTGTGTGCTGCTTTCTAGAAGCTATGTACTGAGGACCATGTACTCAACTGAGTGCCTGAGAGTCCAAATACCATCAGTTCCTCTGGGAAGTGAGAGCACTTGGGACCTTCCAAGACTGTCACAGGTTCCCTAACACTCTCAAGCAAGCGTTACCTGAAGTGATGACTGAAAACCTCTCAAGCATTTGAAAACTAGATTAGCTAATTGTCACGAGCCCAGTAGAAGAGGCTGTGATATTGCAAGAACTCAAATCTTTATCAGCTGTCCTCATTAGTACATTTCATAATTAAATAATGACTAGCAGATCAACTTTCCTAATGAAAATTAATTATCTGGAGCAAGCACAAGTAGTCAGGAAAAAATTTATCTACAGCAAACTCAGTGAAGAAAGTAACTCAAATATAAAGACAGTAAAACAAACCTATCCTGTTTAATTCAGTATTTCCAATAGAAGCAAAGCATGTACAAATAGGGATATTTCGCATTTTACTATAAAGACAATAGGCCAGTTCACAACTGGTATAAACTGGTGCATTCTGTTGGTTCTACTCAAGTGATCTGAATCTTCACGTGTTGCAAAATTTTATCGGAGGCAAAGTCTTCCTAATCCTAAATATTTTGCATGTTCAGAGCAGGTTGCATTATCAGTGCCTATTAACATTCTTTATTCTTATTAAAGTACACCTATTCAAATACATTTACCTGTAAGCGTGCAGGAGTTTATCCCATTGCTGAAATCACCCAACCACCTGTTGCACCCACACCATCATCTTAGTGAGAACTGTCCCTGCCTCCTGACAGCGTTTTCAACAGGGAAATTACACATCTTCTGTACGATGCCCCTGCATGTTGTCGCACTCCTGCTAGCTGCCAGAAGCTGGAAAACCTCATGGCCAGCTGCTCAGCTATGGAAGTGCCACCGGCACCAAGGCAGCGTAAGTGCATGCAATGGATGTATTGCCAAAAAAACCTGTTTTTGCATACCGTGCTGCAAGGTTTGTAAGTGCCTTGAAAAGGCAGATTCTGCTGGCACAGCACTAGTGCACACAGTCGGCAGGGCCAGTCACAGGCTTTTAAAATTCAAGCGCTTAAAACCACCTGAACTGGACCACCCCGATGCTTTGATATTATTCCAACAGCAATATGGTTAATCTCTGCAGTAAGGCTTTAATTTCTAATTAATCTTTCGTTATTTTCTGAAGAACATTTAAAGCAGACTGCAAAGTTAGCTTCATCGGCCCCCGTAACTGCTGAAAAAGCGTTCACCGGACCTTAAAGTTCAGAAGAAGGTGTTCGGCTCCCGGCAGCGGGATCCCGGCCGAACCCGACCCACCCGCGGCGGCTGCCCCGAGCCAGCAGGGGCTGCCCCTCCCGCCCCCGCCGCCGCCGTCCGCGGAGGGTCCGCCGGAGAAGCCCCGCTCCCGGCCCTGCCACTTACGGTGAGGCCGCCGACGGCGGGGCGCTCCTCCGGCAGGGCCGAGTCCAGCGAGAAGCCCCTCCGCGCCCAGTACTTACTGGAGAACATCATCATGGCGGGCTGCATGGGGCCGGGCGGGGGGCAGCGCCACGCTCTGCCCGCCTCGCCCCGCGCCGGCTCCTTTTATACGCCCCCGCGGAGACTGATGGAAACCCGATTAGGGGAGCCCCGTCTCCGGGTGACGAGAGCCGCCGGCGGATGGACGCTCACGGTCCCCGCTTCCCTCAGCCACCGCCGCGCAGCGCCAGCGCCGCCGGGGCGGGACGGGACGGGAGCCGGTGTCGCCTCCGGGCGCTGCCCAGCCTCGTCCCCCGCGCCCCGGCAAGAGCCCACTCCCCCCGGGCCAGGAGGGCTGCTGCGCCAGCCTCAACCCCCGAGGCCCCCGCCCGCCCCGCAGACCGCGGTCCGACTCGCCCCATCGCGGGGCGCAGCCCCGGGCGGGCGGTGGCCGTCACCCGGCCCCCCGCGGCCGTCACCCGGGCCCCGGCCTGCCTCGGGCGGCGAAACGGGCCGGGACGCCGAACCGGCCTGCCCTCTCCCCCGCCGCGGGCAGGGGAGGGCAGGGCAAGGCTCACGGCCCCGGGGCGAGCTCCACTCGGCTGCCCCCGGCACCCGTGGCTCTGGCGGCTCTGGGGAGGACTAGGCCCAGCAGTGCCGGCAGGGGGGACGTGAGGACAGCGTGCCACGGGAAAGGCAGGGGCCGAGTTTCCACGCAGAAAAGTTGCCCTGAGATTTTGACGTGAGGAATTCTTTGATGTAGAAACTCATCTCTCTCCCTGGGAAAGTTATGGAACGAATCCTCCTGGGGGCCATCACAAGTCCAATGAAGCACGTTGATAGGGAAAAGCCAACACGGCTTCACTAAAGGCAGATCGTGCTTGACAAACCTGGTGGACTTCTATGAAAAAGTGACTTGCCTGGTTGACATGGGGCGGGCGGTGCACATTGTCTACCTGGACTTCTCCAAGGCCTTTGATACGGTCCCCCACAGTCTCCTCCTGGAGAAATTAATGCGCTATGGCCTAGACAAGTGGTCTGTGCAGTGGGTGGGGAATTGGCTGACAGGCCACACCCAAAGGGTGGTGATAAATAGTTCTTTTTCCAAGTGGCAACCTGTCACAAGTGGAGTCCCTCAGGGATCAATATTGGGCCCAATGTTATTCAACATCTTCATAAGTGATCTGGATAACGGCATCAAGTAGCCTGATGAAGTGTGCTGATGACACCAAGTTGAGTGGGGAAGTAGACACTCCAGAAGGGAGAGCTGCTCTGCAGGGAGATCTGGATAGGCTGGAAGAGTGGGCCAGCAAGAACCTTATGAAGTTCAACAAGGACAAGTGTAAGGTCATGCACCTGGGAAAACATAATCTGGGAGTGCAACACAGAATAGGATCCACGCGGCTGGAGAGCAGCTCTGTGGAAAGGGACCTGGGGGTGCTGGTGGACAGAAAACTCAACATGAATGAACATTGTGCTGCTGCAGCCAAGAAGGCCAACAGGATGCTGGGTTGCATCAAAACAGGCATCACCAGCAGAGATAAAGATCTCACTCTACTCAGTGCTTGTCAGGCCACACCTGGAGTACTGTGTACAGTTCTGGTCCCCTCTATACAAAAAGGATGTGGACAGGCTGGAAGAGGTCCAGAGAAGGGCCACCAAGATGATCAAAGGACTGGGCAGCCTGCCATGAGAGGATAGGCTGGGAGAACTGGGTTTGGTCAGCCTTGAGAAAAGGAGGCTTAGAGGGGATCTCATCACCGTGTATCAGTACTTACGGGTTAGCTACAAAGAAGATGGAGACTCCCTTTTTGCAAGGAGTCACATGGAGAGGACAAGGGGGAATGGAGACAAGTTGCTCTTGGGGAGATTCCGATTGGGCACCAGAGGGAAATTTTTCACAGTGAGGACAGTCAACCATTGGAATAATCTCCCCAGGGAAGTGGTTGACTCAGCCATGTTGGACACCTTTAAGAGACGTCTGGACAGGGTGCTGGGCCGTCTTGTCTAGACTGTGCTCTTCCAAGAAAGGTTGGACTAGATGATCCGTGAGGTCCCTTCCAACCCATGATTCTGTGATTTCCCTGCTCTGAAAAACATAGGCTGGTTCAGAGAAGATGGATTAAGTAATAGGAATTATATCTTGTAATGAAAGACAACACACGTTATGTATTGAAGGGTGGCTGGTGACATGCAAAGGGTACTTCCACCAAAAGAGAAGGCTTAGCTGGAGAAGGCTTCTTAGTCAAGACAGCAATGGCTGTGGCTTCTGCCTGAGCTGTGGTAACAGCCAGACTCCCATCATAAGACTCTCTTCTAACCACAACATCAAGAAAGGAATTAATCGCCTGTGAATGTAAAACCTCATAAAGTGGTTTTACTGTTTTTGTGGATGGTAAAACCACCATACAGATCCTGGAGGTCTTTTATATTCACATGTGTATGACAACTTCACTTGCCTCTGAATGACTCATGTCTCTGGGGTAAAGATCTATATATACTTTTTTAAGAATTTGCTTACTGCTTAATTTCAGACTATTGGCTCAGAAGTTTTAAGTGAGCAGAAGGCAACTGCTGAAACAATAACTTGACTGCAGTGTTAAGGTACCGTCTCAGTCTCTCAAATCTACTTGTGAAATTGTTTTAGGATTTATAATTTCCCTTACGCTAACAGGCTGAGGTTGAACACTCATTTTGTCACCTGCTGTCATCACTTGCTCTCTCTACAATTTTCCTTCCTGCTTCTTCCCCTTTCCAAAACTTTTCCAGGACCTGCTTTGAATAAATAGGTTACCTTACAGAGTGTAGGACTGAATGGCACGTCTGGATTGGGAGCACTATTTCAGTAAGTTTCCTTCAAATACATAGACAGATTTATCTGTTCCAATGCACCAGGCAGGGAAAACAGTCACCGCTTCCCCTTGAAAAGCACCATCAGTGACTTGCCCTGCAGCCTCCCCAAAAAGGGACAGCCTAGCTGAATGTGACAGCTGGCATCACATGGCCTTAACTTGGTATCTGTACAGATCACACAGATTGACAGCAAAAAGTTAAAACCAGATCCACTGAAGCTGAGACACTGAGCAAGGAGCTGCACGAGGCAAGTAACAGGAGGTATCACTCATAATACTGTTTCATGTCACATCTAGCTCAGTTGCAGACTGCCTCCATCACAGCCTCATGCCTTTAGCCTTGCTAGACTCAGCCTTTTATAAGTACCATTTACATATCTGCATCATCAGGGAATTGGTTTTGCTCTTAAAAAGAGACGAACACAGAAGCCCATAAACAGAAGATTTGAGACCATTTCGTAGCTCCCGTGGATTATTGTGGAATCTTACCATTTATCACGACTAACAAAACCCAGCAAAAGCTTCCAGTCTAAACTGGCCGTTGTAGTCAGATGACCCCCTTAAAAATGGATGGCCATACTTGATGTTCAGGACCCAAATGGGTCCACAGCTGCCTCAGAACTCATGGGAGGCCTGAAGAAAGCTCTTTTCGCCTTGCTTTTCCAAAGTTTCCCATATGTAAAATGTAATAAGGATCCTTTCTTCTGCTTGACAATAAGATTGTAATACTATTTGCTTCCTCTACCTGCTCCTGGGATGCAAATCAATCATTTTCATTATGCTAACCCACGAAGTTTTACTTCATTTTCCCAGTTAGGGGAAAGCATATCTACGTGTGATAGTTCAGTCGCATATCCTAAGTTATCAAAAGATATTGTCTGTCATGTTTATTCATTATTTTTAATAATGGGAAAGTGAGTTGGAGTCTTTGGACTTTTATATTCCTACCTGCTGCACCTGAGATACCTGGACACAGTTCCTGCACAGTTTCTTATGAGAGTGAGATCACTTAGCACTCTCCGAATGCTCCAATGACGAAACCAGGCTCTACTGAGCAGGCTTTTCTCCTACCGGCGTGACAGAGCACGATTTTATCTACTGTTAGATGCAGCTGGAACATGACACAAATCAGTGACCCTGTAGCCTCGCTACCTATCACAGCTCTCTGTGGTAACTAGAGCATGGCAAAGGTTTTCCATCTCTCATACCCTCTTCAGGATGATTCATGAACACAAAACAAACAAAGGTGCATTATGTCAGCAGGGTACTGTGTAACAGGCAGGGAAGACTCAAATGGTTCAACTATTGTAACCATGCTGCCTGCCCATGAATCCCGCAGAGACTGAGTCTCCTTGGAGAGGAATTTCTTCTTTTGCAACTTGTATTTTGTAGGTGGACTTTCCCATATCAATGCCAGATTAAAGGACACACATTTATGGATGGCAAATGTCTATTTCTTTGTTCTAGCTACAGTACAACAGATCTGGTATATGGCTCTGGGA